>NC_134091.1:125427207-126668207 GCF_000715075.1 Nicotiana tabacum
TTCTTTCAATCAGATTATTATTTTTTGGATGAAAGAGATCAGATTTTTATGAACAAGGTAAGAGAATACCAGCTTACCGCTAGCTCAAAGTCACTAGACATGCCCATTGATAACTCACATTGAGACTCCCCCATACCAAGCACCTTGCAAACTTCAGTTCTACAGTTCAATAGCGTCTATTGCATTACATCAAGAAAAATGGTGATCAGCAATTTGGAGAAATGGGAAATTTCATGAAGGACTCAATATAAGCATTTTTGTCATGAAGCTTCCAATATGCATGACTCAAGTCCATTCATTCGATAACAAACTTCTTAAGAATTCCATATAAGTAAATAACTTAGCACAAGAAATGCATCCGTCTATTATACGTAAAGTTTAAAAAAAAAGAAGGAAAGTGAACTTCCGATAACTATGAAGAAAATTGTTATGGTGACTATTATCATTGCCCAAAAAGACCTGCTTTCAGTAGTTTACAAATATTTTTCCTTTGCATCTTTCATTACAGGGTGGGACATCTTCAAATGGCTTAGAGAGCTTGGAATTTTTACAAGTCATCTACAACTAAATTTCGGATTAATTACAGAATATCACCTTGAAGTTTTCTGGGGTTGAAGTGTAGTCAGGCCTTCCAATTGTCATTAGGCCAGAGAAATCAAGGTTTGGGCAATCCAGCTTGACATGTTTGGCCAGCTCTGTGCAATTTGATGGATCAATACCAGATTTTGCTGTAGATAGTTAAATTAACTAATTCATCAGTTCCTTGGAAGTAGGAAGAATGGGGAAGAATGGAGGCCTTCCTTTGTTGGCCTTGAACGTCATAAAAACAAGCATTGTACGGTTCAATCAAACATGCATTACTAGCGGTGAGAAAAAAGAACTAACAATTCAGAGTTTCAAAATTAGCGAGATTTCATCTGCATTCTGCAAGTTTAACCGGAAATCCGAGGACTTGAAGCAATGTGTTAGAAACCTTTCATAACCTAGATCCCGTTTGGATTAGCTGATTTGAAGTAGCTGATAAGCATCAGGTGCTGAAAAGCACTTTTAAGTACTGCAACTGATTTAATAAATAAGCAGTTACGTGTTTGGATACAAGTGCTGAAATTGATAATAAGCTGCTGCAGTATTTGATAAAAAAGTGCTGATAAGTTTTTTTCTGTTAAAATGACTTAAATAACCTTATAATTGTTTATACTTATAAAGGCGTAATTTCTTCAAAATTTTAGATTCTAGATCGATTCAAATATAAAATATTCTATCTGTCATTTTATTTTAAATGCAACTGTGCTTAGATAAGATAATTTTTATGATAAATATAATTTATTTTATGATAAGCATATAATCATAAGTTATAATAATTAATAAATTGACAAAAGTTTCTCAGTAAAAAATAAACCTAAATAGGACAAAATATTTGAAGAGAAACAAACATTATCTTCATCACCACAACACTTAGAAAGCAATACACCAAAAAATTGATATGTCCTCATTTATTACATGCAGTTCAAAGATTAATACACAATTACATTGATACAAATATGCAAAGGAATAGAGGATTCGCTTATCTTAAATAGTCAATGAGAACTGCAGACTTGAAGAGGGGTGTGTGTGTGGGGGGGGGTTAGGTTGAAAAAATACTTGAGGCGACGATTATGGATGTAGGAGTTTTGTTCTAAAAAAGAATATTTTAAGGATAAAATAGTAAAAATCTTGGACAAACTTAAAGTGCTTATAAGCTAAAAATTCATAAGCTGAGGGTGACCAGCTTATGGCTTTTGGCTTATTTTTGACTTATAAGCACTTGGCTTATAAGCACTTTTAACTTTACCAAACGCGTAGACAAGCCGAAAAGTGCTTATAAGCTAGTTTTAGCCAAACACCCTCTTGGAGGAGGAAATAAGATTCTGCTCCTAATACCAAAAACCTAATAGCATGCAGAATCTTATCGCTAGAGTCATCGCAAGCCCAACTAGTCTCTTTCAGGATCTGTAAGCAAGAATGAGGAGGAAATATACTCACACTCTTCTCCACTGGTATTTACTTGAACCAAAACCTTCAGAGGTTGCCTGCCAATGCTTGAAACCATACGATCAAGATGATTTGCAAGCTGTAGATTAGAAAAGGTATTATATGATTGATCAACTCTGTTCGATTCCAACAATAATAAGCATTCAACGAGACTCTAATCTAACAAGTCAAACTTATTAAAGCTTCAGGTTGTGTCTGACAATGACCAGAAGGAACTCAGGAGGAAAACGAATGAAATAGCACACTCCTCCGTGCTCAGTTTATAAACCGACAGTGTTTTCCCTTTGATATAATTATTGATGTAATGATAACCATGTGGAGCTAACTTTTATTGATTTCAATGCTTGTTATCCTGCTGAACTCTGAAAGTAAATTAAAAATCATACTGCTGCTAACTTAAAGGAAATAGAAGCAGCATGTAACATTTTCAAGATTCAACAGAAAGACTACTCCTCACTCCTCAGGTTCAATCAAGCATTAAAAAAGAGGTAAAGTCTTTACCTTCTGATTATCAACACCATGAACCATAGCTAGATTGGGAACAGCAGCTGCAACAATGGAGGTAAACTTTACACAACTGTAAGATGATGTTTATCCCATTTACAAATACAAGCAGAAATGTTTCCTGAGACTAAGCCCGGGGGGGGGGGGGATTTAAGGTAAAAGTACGTAACTGAATCTTTTCATAGAAATAAACCAAAAAACCAACAGCCAAGCCAATAAAGATTGACTCAAGAACCAATTTCATTCTGAGCTCCATTATAGATTTCAAAAGAAGATAATACATTTGAGAGAAAATACGCAGGCTTGTAGTTCCCCAAGTTAAGCATCGAAAGGCAATTTGGCCCTATTTGGATACTAAAAAGAAAAGCTTTTATACTCGAGTCAGACAATTCGACCTTATCTTACAGACAATTAGCACAAAGAAACAAACTTTTAGTTGGAAACAGTTAGAAGATAATACACTGACGGAAAAAAATGCAGACTTGCATTTTAGAAACATCGCAACTGGAAAAGAATCAAATGAACTAAATACAAGATCCTATGGAAGCTGGATCATAACAAAACTAAATTCGCACATATATTTGAATAAGCTCGTACTCAGGAGTTGCTTCACTTTGTTGCTCTGCAAATGCCCAATATAATGCCATTCAATGTCCTCAGGAAGCTGCATTTCAAGAACACGTACTCAATATTGCACCAAAAAAAAAAAAAAATCAACTACTCAATTACTCCTTTCTATATTAGAAAAAAATTATTATTACACCTTTCTATATTAGAAAAAATTAAATTTTAATAAGATTGATTTATAGTCACACAAATATATATACAATTTATTTTAAAACACAATTTTCAAAAGTTTCTTTTTTCGTGCTATGCCACACAAAATGGGATGGAGGGAGTATGTTTCAATCCCAAATTAACTCAGCTACATGAATCCTTTATATCTATTCAGCTCCATTTACATCCAATTTTTTTTCCTGTAAACAATTTGTCACAACCTAAAACTCAATTAGCGTAACCACTGCTGAAATGGAGCAGATGAGTACCTCGGGAGCCTTCTGGATAATCTCTTGGACGTAATTTTCACCGAAACATCGGTGACCAGCATCATAAACTTGGTTAATTAGAGAAATAGGCTTAGTCTTGCTCACGGCCACCACTCTCACGTCATCAGCGCGGCGGCCGGACCTTTCCGCAGCTTGCCGGACACGGTGGAACACCGACCGGAGCGCCGTAACGGCCAGACCCTCGGCAGCCGGAGCAGCCATCGCTTTGTTTTCTCTCTGTTTGATTCCTGATTCTCTCGCGCGCTAATCATTGTTTATTATAGTTTCTGTTTATAATCACCAAAAGAATGGTAGGTAATTGTTTACGTCAAGAAATGGACGCCACACATAACAAGTACAATAAAACCTCACCATTTTTTCTATAGATTAATTTGCATTTGAGAAATTTATTTCATTGAATATTTGAATATATAAAAAAAAATTAAATGTTATAAAGATTAAAAAAAAAAAAAGATATTCATATTATTACCAATTAATTTTTTTCTAGATACCTACGGCAGTGGGGGATGTGGGTATTTGATTTTTTTTTTTTTTTTGGTGGGTCGACATAGAAATCAAGTTTTAGACCTTGCCAAACTTCTTTATCACTGTAGAAATCACTGGTCGCCTGCTCATTTTGTAAATGTTTAGGGATTTTTATTTTATTTTAACAAGTTATTGGATATTCAAATTATGAAAATTTAAGCTTATGGTATTTGACAAGAGTGGGTTGCTCTAGTGGTAAGCTTAGGGTATTTGACTTCAGGTTCTATTGTTCTTGCTTAAAATTTTCTATTTGTTAATATTGGACTTGTGTGAGTTGGTACCTCCCGTTTTCCAATTTCCCTTTGTTGTGTTAGTTAAATTGTTGTCAACTTAGTTCGTATTAGTTTATTCACCGTATTAGTGTGCCTGTAGTTGCAACTTGTCTTCTTCTGGTTTAGTATGTTATATTGTGCGTGATAGTGATTCCCCTGGTCGAGTGAGGTCATGTCCTTGGGGGGAATGGGGGGTGGGGCAGGAGGTAGGGCAGGGGTTAGAGGGGGTGGGGCGGGAGGCAAAGGGAACAATGGTGTTTGTAGGTTGAGAATTGGGTCATAGAACGTAGGTACATTGACGGGTAAGTCTATAGAGTTGCCGAAGATCCTCCAGAAGAGGAGGGTCAATATAGCGTGTGTCCAAGAGACTAGGTGGGTAGGGTCGAGGGCGAAGGACACAGACGGGTATAAACTTTGGTACTCGGGAGTCTAGAAAGGTAAGAATGGAGTGGACATCTTGGTGGATAGGGAACTTAGAGAGTCTGTGGTCGAGGTTAGACGAGTGAATGATAGATTGATGATTATTAAGTTGGTGGTTGGAGAGTGCACCCTAAACGTCGTTAGCGCATATGCGCCGCATGTGGGCCTAGATGGGGAGGTTAAACAACGCTTCTGGGAGGGGTTAGATGAGATTGTGTGTCAGGTTCCGCCTACTGAGAAGCTATTCATAGGAGGGGATTTCAATGGGCATATTGGGTCGACTACAGATGGTTATGGCAAGGTGCATGGAGGCTTCGGTTTTGGGGAGAGGAACGGAGGAGGTACATCGTTGTTAGACTTCGCTAAGGCTTTTGGGTTGGTGATTGTGAACTCTTACTTTCCAAAGAGGGAGAGGCATTTGGTTACTTTTCAAAATGCGGTGGCGAAGACTTAGATTGACTATCTTCTCCTCATGAGAGGTGACAGAGGAATGTGCAAGGATTGCAAGGTGATTCCGGGTGAGATACTCGCAACGCAACATAGGCTCTTGGTGATGGACGTTGGTATTATGTTAAAGAGGAGGAAAAGGTCTACTCGAGGAAGTCCGAGAATCAGGTGGGGAGCCTTAACTAATGATAAAACCCAAGAGTTGGAGGGGCGGTTGTTGGCTATAAGAGCTTGGAGGAGCAGTGGTGACGCGAGTACTATGTGGTCAGCGACAACAGATTGTATTAGGGAGGTAGCGAGAGAGGTGTTAGGAGTCTCGACGGGCGTCTCTGGTGGGCACAAAGGAGACTGGTGGTGGAATGAAGTGGTTCAAGGTAAAGTGGAAGCTAAGAAGGTGGCGTACCTGAAGTTAGTGGGGAGCATAGATGAGAAGGAGAGGCGAGCATGCATGGAGAGGTATAATACAGCTAGGAAGGAGGCTAAGCTGGCGGTCACAGAGGCTAAGACTGCGGCATATGGTCGTATGTACGAGGAACTGGGGAAAAAAGGTGGGGAGAAGAAGTTATTCCGGCTGGCCAAGTTGAGAGAGAAGAAGGCTCGGGATTTGGACCAAGTGAGATGCATCAAGGACGAAGATGGTAGAGTATTAATGGAAGATGCCCAGATTAAGAGGAGATGACAGACTTACTTTCATAAACTTCTGAATGAAGAAGGGGATCAGGATATTGTGCTAGGCGAATTGGAGCATTCCGAGAGTCACCGTGACTTTGGGTACTGCAGGCGTATCGAGGTTGATGAGGTCGTGGGAGCTATGCGTAAGATGAGTAGGGGCAGAGCGACCGGGCCAGACGAGATTCCGGTGGAATTTTGGAAGTGTGTGGGGAGAGCAGGTTTGGAGTGGTTGACTAGGTTGTTTAATGTTATTTTAAGGCGAAGAGGACGCCAGATGAGTGGAGGTGGAGTACGATGGTCCTATTGTATAAGAACAAAGGTGATATCCATAGTTGTAACAATTATATGGGTATTAAATTACTGAGTCATACCATGAAAGTGTGGGAGAGGGTGGTTGAAGTGAGGGTAAGGATGACAGTGTCTGTATCCGACAACCAGTTCGGATTCATGCCGGGTCGTTCGACTACAAAAGCCATACACCTTGTTAGGGGGTTGGTGGAACTGTACAAGAGAGGAAGAATGATCTGCACATGGTCTTTATTGACCTAGAGAAAGCATATGACAAGATTTCTAGAGAAGTTCTCTGGAGATGCCTGGAGGCAAAAGGTGTATCGGTTCCCTATATTATGGTGATTAAGGACATGTATGATGGGGCTAAGACTCGGGTTAGGACAGTAGGAGGCGACTCTGAGCATTTTTCGGTTGTAATGGGATTACACCAAGGTTCTGCGCTCAGTCCGTTCTTATTCGCCCTCGTGATTGACGTATTAACACACCATATTCAAGGGGAGGTGTCGTGGTGCCGATGACATAGTTCTGATTGATGAGTCGCGAGCCGGTGTTAACGAGAGGCTAGAAGTTTGGAGACATGCTCTTGAGTCTAAGGGTTTCAAGTTGAGCAGGACGAAGACGGAATACTTGGAGTGTAAATTCAGCGCTGAGCCAGGGGAAGTGGGTGTGGATGTGAGGCTTGAATCATAGGTCATCCCGAGTAGAGGCAGCTTCAAGTACTTTGGTTCGGTTATCCAGGGGGAAGGGGAGATCGACGAGGATGTCACACACCGTATTGGGGTAGGATGGATGAAGTGGAGGTTAGCATCTGGAGTCCTGTGTGACAAGAAAGTGCCACCAATACTCAAAGGTAAGTTCTATAAAGCGGTGGTTAGACCGGCCATGTTGTATGGGGCTGAGTGTTGGCCCTTTAAGAACTCACATATCCAGAAGATGAAAGTAGCAGAAATGAGGATGTTGAGGTGGATGTGCGGGCACACTAGGATAGATAAGATTAGGAATGATGTTATTTGGGAGAAGGTGCGCGTGGCTCCCATTGATGACAAGATGCGGGAAGCGAGGCTTAGATGGTTCAGGCATGTTCAAAGGAGAAGCCCAGATGCTCCGGTACGGAGGTGTGAGCGGCTGGTTGTGGAGGGCACAAGAAGAGATAGAGGGAGGCCTAAGAAGTATTGGGGAGAGGTGATCAGACAGGATATGGCGAGGCTCCAGATTTTCGAGGACATGACACTTGATAGGAAGATGTGGAGGTCAAGTATTAGAGTTGTAGGTTAGGATGTAGTTGAGTCTTGACTTACTTCGTACCATTGTGGGACTAGCCACGTAGGGTTTTGTCTAGGATAGCTAGTGACAATGTTGTGTTTTACTACTTCGCTTTTCAATGCATGTCCTATTTACTAGCTATCGTTTTTGATTTGCATCTTTCTTCTGCATTTCGTGGTGTTCCTATTTTTTGTATGATTGTTGTGGTGATACTAATATTGTCTCCTCTTGTCATTTTGTCTTTTTGTTTTTTTGAGCCGAGGGTCTTTCGGAAACAACTTCTCTACTCCTTTGGGGTAGGGGTAAGGTCTGCGTACACACTACCCTCCCCATACCCCATTGGTGAGATTCTACTGGATTGTTGTTGTTGTTGTAATTTTTTTAATACTAATATACTATTAATAAATTAATAACTAGTTGTACAAAGATTTAAACTGGAAGGCATAAAAATTACTTACAAAATTATTAAAGTTATGTCTCCAATAAAATAATTAATAGAGTGATTTTTTATTTTTATTTTTATTATTGTTATCATAAAGTAATAAATACAATGATACTATTATAAAGGCGTATTCAAAGAGTAACGTTATAACGATAGTTATTGATGTTATACATGAAAAGTTTTCAATAAAACGTGTTCTAGAAAATTGAAGATTCATTGCTTATTTGTGGTCGTAATTGAGTGATTAATGTTCCGTCGAGCTTATATTGTCCATCATTAATGATTTGAGTTTTGTTAAGCTTATAAAATTTTCATTGAAAAAGACAACACTGGTTTATTGATTTTTAAAGGTTTAAGATGAGTTTAACAATTGAAATTTGTCGGGGTTGTATTAAAAAGTTGTAATAACCCAACCGGTCATTTTGACTTTTAGAATCCCGTTCCCTAAAATAAAATTTTATGTATGTGCTTTTATTGATTCATGACTTGCGGAGATGTTTGGTTCGGGATTTGGAAGTGTTTGGATTGAAATCGGAACACTTGGTTTCTTAAGTTAGCTTTAAAAGGCCAAGTTTGACTTCGGTCAATATTTTGAGAAAATGACCCAGGAATCGTGATTTGACGGTTCCAATAGGTTTGTATGATGCTTTCAGACTTGGACGTATGTTCGAATCGGGTTTTGGATAACCCGAGAGCATTTTGGTGCTTAATAGTGAATATGAAGATTTAAAGTTCTTTAAATTTGGTTTGGAGTAGGTTTTTGAATAATTGAAGTACGTTTGGAATTCCGAGTTTGGAAATAGTTCCATATAGTAATTTAAGACTTGCACGCCAAGTTTCGTATCGTTCCGAGTAGTCTAAGTATGTTTCGGCGCGTTGGTAGTAAATTGAAGAACTTGAAGTTATTAAGTTTGAATCAATTTGGTTTGGGGTATGATTTTTAGATTTGATGATATTTTACACGTGCCGAGAGTTCGAGCGAGTCCGTTTTATGATTTTAAACTTGTTGGTATGTTCGGGCGGGGCCTCGGAGGCCCAAGCGTTAATCGGACGAGGCTCGGACTAGGTTGAAAATTTAGAGCCAAGCTGAAGCTCCCCAGTTCTGTCAGAATCGCAAGAGCGGAAATAGGACCGCACCTGCGAAGGCGCAGGTGCGCAGAAGAGGAGCGCAGGTGCGGTAACGGCGCAGGTGCGACGTGGGACTCGCAGAAGCGAGCCGCTGACCGCAGGTGCGAGCGAAGCCGGCTAAGGGAAAACCGCATCTGCGAAGGCATTTTCGCAGATGCGGAGCCGCATATGCGAAAATCACTTTTGGGCATAACCTTAAAATTGGCAAAGCTCAGTCCATTTTTATTCATTTTTCTTCCATGTTTGGGCGATTTCAGAGCTCTTTGAGAGGAGATTTCAACTAGCAATTTAGAGATAAGTTAATTCTACACCCCTTGAGTTGAATACATAGATTATGGGTAGATTATAACTAAAAAATCTTAGAAATCAAGAGTTTAGGTAAAAAACCTAGATTTTTATAAAAACGATATTTTAACAACGAAAATGGTTATGGAATTAGATAGAAATTATATATTTGAGTTATTGAGATTATGGGTATACGTTTTCATCCGAAAATTTACGGAATCCGGGCACGTGGGCCGGGGATGAATTTTAGGGATTTTACCATTTTGGATAGGGTAATTTATTTAATAGATGAATTTCAAATTATTGAGCATATATTAATTATTTTATATAATATTTGGATAATTTCGGATTTTTCGGCGCCGAATCGAGAATTTTACGCGACGCGGTAATCGAAAAGTGGACTTTGAGACAAGGTAAGTCTCTTGTCTAATCTTGTGAAGGGGAAATTTCCCCATAGGGATTAAATTAAATAATTATTGCTAATTGCGGGGGCTACGTACGCACGAGGTGACGAGAGTCCGTGCGTAGTTACTATAAATGCTAAAGTCCGGGTAGTTTAGGACTCAAAGCATGAATTACTTGTGTAAATTATTTGATGTGTGTATGGTGAATTGTTAGATAAGGATATTAAAAGATGAAATTCTCATATGCTAAATTTTTGTTTAGATTAATTAATTATTGAAATAAATTGTTATCTTCTCGAATAAATTTTACAATAAATATTCTTATTCCGGAGGTACATAAGAAAATGTCCTCCTTTCTTGTGGATCGGGCGGAACGCCTCGGTAGGATATATGCATCTATGGATCGTGCTGCACGTCCCTCGGCAGTGTACACGAAACTCTGGATCGGGCCGTACGACCTCGGCAGAAATCGTGCTTAATAATAATAAAAATTACACGATACTTGGACAGTTTATTGCAGCTTGTAAAGCTATTTGATAAATTGAAAATTTATTGAGATTGAATTGCAGCCTGTAAAGCTTTTTGATAAATGGGAAATTTTTATTGAAATTAAAGGATTTAATTAATAGATTGGAAATTGTTGCATTTGAAAGATTTTTATTATTTCTGCTAATTGAATAAAAAATATTGTTAACTCTGTGAATCATGCTGATTTGAATAATTATAATTTATTCCATTTATTATTGTTGACCCTTAATGAGTGTCAAAGTCGGTCATCTCGTCTCTACCACTTCGAAATTAGGCTTGATACTTACTGGGTACACGTTGTTTACGTACTCATGCTACACTTGCTGCACTTTTTGTGCAGGATCTGAGACATATACTAGTGGAGGACCTATCATTGCACATCCTCGTTATCCATGGGCGTAGTGGTGAGCTGCCTTTCTGAATCGTCCTGCAGCTACCAGTGCCTCTTCTTGTATTATTTTTATTTTGTCTATTTTTATTTCAGACAGTATTTGAAGTTTTGTATAATCTACTAGATGCACACATTGGTAGGATTTGGTGTCTTATTATTTTCTTGGATTGAAATTTCATCGATATATGTTTAATTTATTAGTTGGCTTGCCTAGCTATAGTGTTAGGCGCCATCACGACCTATAGGTGAAATTGGGTCATGACAACATGGTATTAGAGCACTAGGTTCACGTAGGTCTCACAAGTTATGAGCATGCCTAATAGAGTCTTGCGGATCGGTACGGAGACGTCTGTACTTATCTTCGAGAGGCTATACAATGTTAAGAAACTACCTTTCTTCATATTCCATCGTGCAATTGATGTAGTACTAAATATCCTTCTCTTATTCTCTCACAGATGGTGAGAACACGCTCTAATGAGGTTCCAGACCAGGGAAGAGTTACTCCCCCAGTTGCTAGAGGCTGAGGGAAGGCTCCAGCCCGTGGTAGAGGGCGAGGACGTCCCAGGACTATTCCAGTTATTCCACCAGTGGGCCCAACAGAGGATTCCATTATTGAGAAGCAGGGTGAAGTGCCCATGGTAGAGCCAGCTCCGGTGGATTTCACATCTGCACCGGGATTTCAGAATATTATGGGTCGTATGCTGTGATTCATGGACAATATGACTCAGACCGGTTTATTTCCGGCAGACCCAACCACATCCCAGGCGGGCGGGGGAGCCCAGACCCCTACCACGCAGGCTCATGGACAAGCAGCTGCCGTATATCATACCTAGGGTGCACTACCGGTGGGTGGAACCCAGCCAATGGCAGCAACTACACCTGAGCCCAGGCCAGCTGCAGCCGCTGATCCTCAGAAACTATTGGATAGATGGACTAGACTACATCCTCCTGTCTTTGGGGGTGAGCGACATGAGGATCCCCAGGATTTCATTGATTGGTGCAAGGATAGACTGTACAACACGAGGATATTGGAGTCTCATGGGGTAGACTTTGCTACTTTTCAGCTAGAGGGCAGAGCCCGTAGATGGTGACAGTCTTATGTTCTTGGTAGACCAGCAGATTCTCCTCCCATGACTTGGGACAGGTTCACTCGTATCTTCCTGGACAGGTATATTCCATCCTCTCATAGGGAAGAGTTGCAATTTCAGTTTGAGCAGCTCCAGCAGGGTCAGATGTCAGTGACCGATTACGAGGCGAGGTTCTCTGAGTTATCTCGCCATGCGCTTATGATACTCCCTACTGAGGCGGAGAGTGTGCAGAGGTTTGTTGCGGGTTTACATACTGGCATTCAGGCCACTATGGCTTGAGAGATTGAGATAGGTACTTCTTATGAGCTAGTCGTGGAGATAGCCCGCATGATAGAGGGTGTACGCCAGCGGAGCCGAGAGTAGGTTACGAGAGATAAGCGATTAAGGTATTCTGGAGAGTTCATAGGTACTCCGTCTGGGGGCAGAGGTCAGTTCGTGAGAGAGCAGTCCAGGAGGCCCCCATATCCAGCACCACCGCCTCCTCGAGGTGCTCCAGTGCGACCTTATCTCAATGTTATACCAGAAGGTTCTTATCGCCCACCAGCTATTCAGGGTCCTCCTAGTGGGTATTCAGTTCCCCAGGGCCAGACTCTTAGTCAGCAGCCCATCGCACCGAAGAGTTATTACGAGTGCGGGGATCACAGTCATATGTAGAGATTTTGCCCTGGGCTTCGGGATAGACCAGTACAACATGGTCAGCAGCCTATGCTTACCGGACCAGTTGCTCCACCAGTAGTCCGAACACCAAGAGGTGAAGGACAGGTGGGTAGAGGTCGTCCTAGAGGTGGAGGTCAGCCAAGTGGAGGCCAACCAGTTGGCGCTCCAGCTCAATTCTATGCTTTTCTGGCTAGACCAGATGCAGAGGCCTCAGATGCCGTGATTACAGGTATTATTTCTGTTTGAGGCAAAGATGCCTCAGTATTATTTGATCCGGGATCTACGTATTCATATGTGTCATCTTTATTCGCTTCATTCCTAGGTGTTTCTCGTGAGTCCTTGAGTACTCATGTTTATGTGTCCATTCCTTTGGGCGATTCTGTTATCATGAACCAGATCTGCCGGTTTTGTATTATTACATTTTGTGGTTATGAAAGTAAAGCAGATTTCTTATTGCTGGAGATGACCGATTTTGAAATTATTCTGGGTATGGACTGGTTATCTCCATATCATGTTATTCTAGATTGTCATGCCAAAACTGTTACCTTGGATATTCCATCTTTGCCTAGGCTGGAGTGGAAGGGTTCGCCTGTTAATTAATTTAATCGGGTTATTTCTGTTATGAGGGCTCAACACATGGTTGAGAAGGGTTGTTTAGATTATCTAGCTTATGTTCGGGATACTACTACAAAGACTCCGGCTATTGATTCAGTGCCTATAGTTTGGGAGTTCTTCGATGTATTTCCTTCAGATCTTCCAGGTATGCCACCTGATCGTGATATTGGTTTCTGTATTGACTTGGCTCCAGATACCCAGCCCATATCTATCCCACCGTATCGCATGGCTCCGAAAGAATTGAAAGAATTGAAAAAACAGCTTGAGGAGTTACTAGCCAAAGGGTTCGTCAGACCGAGTGTATCGCCTTGGGGTGCACCGGTATTATTTGTGAAGAAGAAGGATGGAACAATTGCGGATGTGTATTGATTATCGCCAACTGAACAAAGTCACTATTAAGAACAGGTACCCGTTGCCATGTATTGATGATCTATTTGACCAGTTGTTGGGTGCTAGGATGTTCTCTAAGATTGACTTGAGGTCGGGGTACCATCAATTGAAGATTCGGGATTCAGATGTTCCGAAGACAACTTTTCGGACTAGATATAGTCATTATGAGTTTCTGGTGATGTCCTTCGGTTTAACTAATGCCCCGACAACGTTTATGGATCTGATGAACATGGTATTCAGGCCATATATTGATTCGTTTATCATTGTCTTCATTGATGACATTTTGATCTACTCGCGCAGTAAGGAGGAGCATGAGCAGCATATGAGAGTAGTGCTTCAGACCTTGCGGGAACAAAAACTATATGCTAAGTTCTCTAAATGTGAGTTTTGGCTAGAGTCTGTAGCATTTTTGGGGCATATTGTATCGGGTGATGGTATTAAGGTTGATCCCAAAAAGATTGAGGCGGTTCAGAATTGGCATCGTCCCATTTCGGCGACTGAAGTCAGGAGTTTTCTGGGTTTAGCAGGTTATTATCATCGGTTCGTGGAAGATTTTTCATCTATTGCAGCACTTTTGACCAAATTAACCCAGAAGGGTGCTCCGTTCCGATGGTCCGGTGATTGTGAGGTGAGCTTTCAGAAGCTCAAGATAGCATTGACTACAGCACCAATGTTAGTGTTGCCTTCCGGTTCAGGGATGTATACAGTGTATTGTGATGCCTCACGCGTTGGCTTGGGTTGTGTACTGATGCAGGAAGGGCGAGTTATTGCATATGCTTCACGCCAGCTAAAGCCCCACGAGAAGAATTATCCGATACATGATTTGGAGTTAGCTGCGATTGTTCACGCTCTTATAATTTGGAGGCATTATCTTTATGGGGTGTCATGTGAAGTTTATACTAATCATCGCAGTTTGCAACATTTGTTCAAGCAGAGGGACCTAAATTTGAGGCAGCGCAGATGGCTGGAATTACTGAAAGATTATGATATTACTATCCTATATCATTCGGGTAAAGCAAATGTGGTTGCAGACGCCTTGAGTAGAAAGGCGGAGAGTATGGGTAGTTTGCCTTTCATTTCAATAGAAGAGAGGCCATTAGCTTTGGATATTCAATCATTGGCTAACCGACTTGTGAGGTTGGACATTTCAGAGCCCAACCGAGTTCTTGCATGTGTTGTAGCTCAGTCTTCACTATTTGAGCAGATCAAGGCTCGTCAGTATGATGATCCATACTTAATAGTTCTTAGAGAAACAGTACTACGAGGTGGTGCCAAGGAAGTTACTATTGGTGCGGATGGTGTTCTGCGACTCCAGGATCGTCTATGTGTTCCTAATATGGATGAACTGAGGAAAACAATCCTGGAGGAGGCACACAGTTATATATCTATTTGTGGGTGGCCGGAGTTGATTTGGGGGTCCATTGGTAGGCCCAATTAGGATGTGTATTCTACACCGAGCCGAATCGGTTGGCTCCATACTGCTATTATTGAGGGATGTGCCATTTGGTTGTTGTTGAGCTTATTCGTGTTCTTGAATTTTCTGTGAGTTACTCTTCTATGCTATGGGGAGTTGTGATTCGTTGGTTTTAGGCACAAATGGTGTGGTTCTGTTGTGATCTTATAGCGGAATTTGAGCAAGATGAGTAGTTGGGTATTGCATGATTGATTGCGTATTGGCTATGTCCTTTTGAGTTTTAGGTGGCATTGTGTCGTTGTCTTCTCCATGGTTAGGGTAATGCACTTTAAATACTTGATGTCGGATTACGCGTGGTTATTGATTTTGAGCATGGTGGCTGAGGTACTTCATATGGACCAGTTTTTGGATAGGGTCGCTCGTTGCAGCAGAGTTAGGTGTCTAAATTGCCAGCAAGTTAAATATGAGCACCAGAGGCCAGGTGGCCTACTTCAGCAGATGACTACACCGGAGTGGAAATGGGAACGCATTACTATGGACTTTGTAGTTGGGTTGCCACGGACCTTGCAGAAGTTTGATGCAGTTTGGGTCATTGTTGACAGGTTGACCAAGTCGGCACATTTCATTCCGGATGTGACTATGTATACTTCAGAGAGGTTGGCCCAAATTTTTATTGAGGAGATAGTTCGGTTGCACGGTGTGCCAAATTCTATCACATCAGATAGAGGCCCTCAATTTACTTCACATTTCTAGAGAGCAGTAGAGAGTGAGTTGGGGACCCGCGTAGAGCTCAGCACAAACTTTCATCCGCAAACCGGGCAGTTAGAGCGGACAATTCAGATTTTGGAGGATATGCTCAGGGCATGTGTGATTGACTTTGGAGGTCAGTGGGATCATTTCTTGCCTTTAGCCGAGTTTGCTTATAATAACAGTTACCAATCCAGTATCGAGATGGATCCATTTGAGGCTTTATATGGTCGGCGATGTCGTTCGCCCATCGGGTGGTTTGATCGCGGTGAAGCTAAGTTATATGGTACTGATTGGTGAAGGATGCCTTGGAAAAAGTAAAGTTGATTCAAGAGCGACTTCGTACAACACAGTCCAGATAGAAGAGTTATGCGGATCAGAAAGCGCGTGATTTATCATTTTTGGTAGGTGAAAAAGTTCTCTTGAATGTTTCACCGATGAAGGGAATTATGAGATTTGGGAAGAAAGGCAAGTTGAGCCCAAGATTTATAGGTCCATTTGAGGTGTTGAGATGAGTTGGGGAGGTTGCTTATGAGCTTGCATTGCCTTCCAGTTTATTGAGAGTTCATCCGGTTTTCCATGTATCTATGCTCCGGAAGTATCATGCTGACCTGTCATATGTGTTGGACTTCAGCACAGTTCAGCTAGATAAGAGATTTGGTTATGAAGAGGAGCCAATTGCCATTGTTGATAAACAGGTTCGCCAGTTGAGGTCCAAGAGGATTTCTGCAGTAAAAGTCTAGTGAAGGGTCTAACCAGTCGAGGAAGCGACTTGGGAGGCCGAGAAAAATATGCGGAGCAGTTATCCACACTTATTCGGCACTCCAGGTACAATTCTAAACTCGTTCGAGGACGAACGTTTGTTTTAGAGGTGGAGAATATAATGACCCAATCGGTAATTTTGACTTTTAGAACCCCGTTCCCTAAAATAAAACTTCCCGTATGTGCTTTTATTGATTTATGACTTGCGGGGATAGTTGGTTCGGGATTTGGAAGTGTTTGGGTTGAAATCGGAATACTTGGTTCCTTAAGTTAGCCTTAAAAGGCAAGTTTGACTTCGGTCAACATTTTGAGAAAACGATCCCGAAATCGTGATTTGACGGTTCCAATAGGTTCGTATGATGATTTCGGACTTGGGCGTATGTTCGAATCGGGTTTTGGATAACCCGGGAGCATTTTGGCGCTTAATAGTGAAAAATCAACTATCTGAAGATTTAAAGTTCTTTAAATTTGGTTTGGAATAGGTTTTTGAGTAATTGAAGTCTGTTTGGAATTCCGAGTTTGGAAATAGTTCCATATAGTAATTTAAGACTTGCACGCCAAGTTTCGTGTCGTTCCGAGTAGTCTAAGTATGTTTTGGCGTGTTGTTAGTAAATTGAAGAACTTTAGGTTATTAAGTTTGAATCAATTTGGTTTTGGGTATGATTTTTAGATTTGATGATGTTTTACAAGTGTCGAGAGTTCGAGCGAGTCCATTTTATGATTTCAAACTTGTTGGTATGTTCGGGCGGGGCCCTAAGCGTTAATCGGACGAGGCTCGGACTTGGTTGGAAATTTAGAGCCAAGCTGAAGCTCCCCAGTTCTGTCAGAATCGCATGAGCGGAAATAGGACCGCACGTGCGAAGGCGCAGGTGCGGTAACGGCGCAGGTGCGACGTGGGACTCGCATAAGCGGATTCGCAGAAGCGAGCCGCTGACCGCAGGTGCGAGCGAAGCCAGCTAAGGGAAAACCGCATTTGCGAGGGCGTTTCTGCAAAAGCGGCTTATAAGCCGCAGATGCGGAACCGCAAAATCGGCTTATGAGCCGCAGATGCGAAAATCAATGTTGGGCAGAACCTTAAAATGGACTAAGCTTAGTCCATTTTTATTCATTTTTCTTCCATGTTTGGGCGATTTCAGAGCTCTTTGAGAGGAGAATTGAACTAGCAATTTGGAGGTAAGTTAATTCTACACCCCTTGAGTTAAATACATAGATTATGGGTAGATTATAACTAGAAAATCTTAGAACTCAAGGATTTAGGTAAAAACCTAGATTTTTATAAAAACGAGATTTTAACAACGAAAATGGTTATGGAATAAGATAGAAATTATATATTTGAGTTATTGAGATTATGGGTAACGTTTTCATCCGAAAATTTATGAAATCCGGGCACGTGGGCCGGGGATGAATTTTAGGAATTTTATCATTTTGGATAGGGTAATTTATTTAATAGATGAATTTTAAATTATTGAGCATATATTAATTATTTTGTATAATATTTGGATAATTTCAGATTTTTCGGTGCCGAATCGAGAATTTTACGCGACGCGGTAATCGGAAAGTAGACTTTGAGACAAGGTAAGTCTCTTGTCTAATCTTGTGAGGGGGAAATTTTCCCATAGTGATTAAATTAAATAACTATTGCTAATTATGTGGGCTACGTACGCACGAGGTGACGAGAGTCCATGCGTAGTTACTATAAATGCTAAAGTTCGGGTAGTTTAGGACTTAGAGCATGAATTACTTGTGTAAATTATTTGATGTATGTATGGTGAATTGTTAGATAAGGATATTAAAAGATAAAATTCTCATATGCTAAATTTTTGTTTAGATTAAATAATTATTGAAATAAATTGTTATCTTCTCGAATAAATTTTACAATAAATACTCTTATTCCGGAGGTACATAAGAAAATGTCCTCCTTTCTTGTGGATCGGGCTGAACGCCTCGGTAGGATATATGCATCTATGGATCGTGTCGCACGTCCCTCGGCAGTGTATACGAAACTCTGGATCGGGCCGTACGACCTCGGCAGAAATTGTGCTTAATAATAATAAAAATTACACGATACTTGGACAGTTTATTGTAGCTTGTAAAACTATTTGATAAATTGGAAATTTATTGAGATTGAATTGCAGCCTGTAAAGCTTTTTGATGAATGGAAATTTTTATTGAAATTAAAGTATTTAATTAATAGATTGGAAATTGTTGCATTTGAAAGATTTTTATTATTTCTGCTAATTGAATAAAAATTATTTGTTAACTCTGTGAATCATGTTAAATTGAATAATTATAATTTATTCCATTTATTATTGTTGACCCTTAGTGAGTGTCAAAATCGGTCATCTCGTCTCTACCACTTCGAGATTAGGCTTGATACTTACTGGGTACCGTTGTTTACATACTCATGCTACACTTGCTGTACTTTTTGTGCAGGATCTGAGACATATACTAGTGGAGGACCTATCATCGCATATCCTCGTTATCCATGGGCGTAGTGGTGAGATTCCTTTCTGAGTCGTCCTGCAGCTACCAGTGCCCCTTTTGTATTATTTTTATTCTGTCTATTTTTATTTCAGGCAGTATTTGGAGTTTTGTATAATCTACTAGATGCTCATATACCTGTGACACCAGGTCTTGGCACACACATTGGTAGGATTTGGTGTCTTATTATTTTCTTGGATTGAAATTTTATCGATATATGTTTAATTTATTAGTTGGCTTGCCTAGCTATAGTGTTGGGTGCCATCACGACCTATAGGTGAAATTGGGTCGTGACAAAAGTTGTATATCAAATTTGGAGTTGATTTGAATATATTATGAAGCAAAAATATTTAGGTAAACCTCTACCCATCGTGTTATGGTGCTCACTAGGATTTTGGCCAGAAATCTCGACGTTCATCTGAATTTTCAGCAAAAATATCGAAAAATCTTGTTGATCCGTTAGAATTCGTGGCAAAATCCTAGTGATCACCATAATTATATACATTGTGTCATGGTGATCACTAAGATAGTGCAAAAACTTGACTAATACTATTAAATATAAGTTTTAGCAATTGCCAGCAACATGTTTTAAAATTAATGTACGAGGAACTGGGGGATAGAGGCGGAGACAAGAAGTTATTTCGACTAGCCAAGGCGAGAGAGAGGAAGGCTCAGTATCTGGACCAAGTGAGGTGCATCAAAGACAAGGACGGTAGAGTATTGATGGGATAGGGTCAGATTAAGCGGAGATGGTAGACGTACTTTTATAGACTTCTGAATGAAGAGGGGGATCAGGACATTGTGCTAGGTGTCGCGCCCCGTTTTCTCGCGAAATCGGGCTTCGACATGTGACAAATCTTTTAAGGAGGTATTAAAAGAGGAGAGTCGCCACCTAACGATTTTAAGGTACGTTAGGGCACCTATTTGCAAATAACTCTTTTTGACTAGTCAACGCCACCAAAGATCGGGTAAGGGCTCAAGTTACCTCAAAGAGAAGGTGTTAGGCACTCCTCGAGGTCCACAACTGTGGGTCGCGGTCGAACTTAAATTATATGGATTAGTCTATGTGATTAAGTAAACAAAGAGAGTACAAACTTTAAGGATTTTATTACAAAGAGATCCTGAATAAGGAGGTATAACTATTTTTTTCAATCTAATAGAAAAGAAAGGAAAGTGGGGAGGTCCTAAGTTTTTTAGCCTAAAGGATCACCCCGTGGAACATAAATAATATTTCGTAATTCCCTTGAGATAGGTTGTTACTCATATTATCCAGCGGGCACATACTATCATCTCCTGCTACCCGATTACTATGTTAAAGTTGTTTACCTAAGAGCGCTCTAATTCAATTCTAAGTAGTACCCTACGCGTGCATTGCCCGTCCCATACCTATGGTCCGGGAGGTTTTGAACCTCTATTTGGATGGTTCTAGACCTTATATAGGTTGCTCAAAATTGCAAAACTATGAGACAAATAAAATACATATTGGACTTCGAATATGGCAGTTAAGGGCTCAGGTTAGCCTCCACACTTAAGCAACAAATGCACGCGAAACAGGTTTTCATGTTAGGCCATTTCAGAATTAAGAACCTTAAGCCCTATAGACATGATTTCTACGTGACTATGCATTAAAACATACAAGATGTTTCAAAGTCTAGGCGCTTCTTATCTCCAAATTATACGATTGTCGCATGCTAATTTGAGATTGCAGATTTCAGTTATTTAACCTATAGATGTTGTGTTTAGGTGTGAATCACTAAGTTACAATGAAATCTATTGGAGGAAAGCCCAGAATTATTCATGATTTCTAACAATAGCATACGTGAAACAAATGTTTGAGCGATTTAACATTAACAAATTATGGCGAGTAATTATATCCTATAGGCAGGATCTCTAACGTTCAGCACGTAGAGAGCTGATTTTATCGCCATACCTTAATCCTATAGGCATATTTTCTAGGTGACAGTGGCAAATGGAATAGTCAGAATAATGTAGGCGTGATTCTTAATGAATGCTGACGCGAATTGAAATCAATAACATTTATTCCTATAGGCAGGTTTTCTAGTAGCACGTAGCAGTAAGCATAATTGCAACACTTTGAATTCATGTTCGCTAGCAGACTATGTGTATGTGTGTGTTTCCCCTAATGGCATGATTTCTATAATGCACATAGTGATGGAATAACATATATATATATATATATATATATATATATATATATATATATATATATATATATATAACAAGTAAATCATTGAGTCATATAGGCATACTATCTACCCATTTGGTATGCAAATATTAGAAATCTACCCATTCCCCACTTTACTAACACCCCATTAATGAATAAGATATAAATATTATACAAATAATGACAATAGGGCCACAACAGGCCCAAATGAAATACCCAGCACTGTCTGGGCCTTCAGCAATTCTCATACAGCATACCCAGACTTCTAACAATGAGCCGTATTCATCAACACAATCCCAGAATCCATAGAGGAGCCCAAAGTCAATTCATATAACCATATTGACAAGCATTGTATCATTTAAACCAACCGACTTAGATGTACAACAAATAATAGGAAGAAATGGGTTGAATGGGGGTAGTTTCCCACTTTACTAACACCCCATTAATGAATAAGATATAAATATTATACAAATAATGACAATAGGGCCACAACAGGCCCAAATGAAATACCCAGCACTGTCTGGGCCTTCAGCAATTCTCATACAGCATACCCAGACTTCTAACAATGAGCCGTATTCATCAACACAATCCCAGAATCCATAGAGGAGCCCAAAGTCAATTCATATAACCATATTGACAAGCATTGTATCATTTAAACCAACCGACTTAGATGTACAACAAATAATAGGAAGAAATGGGTTGAATGGGGGTAGTTTAAGTTTCAGGGAATGATTAAGGACCCAAATCCTAGTGTGTCAGAGTTCATAAGGGCCTCAAATGGACCCCGAGCAGTGCTCACACTAGGAGGTCATCAGTAAAGCCTATGTAGCCTTGACTTTTAGCCGGCTAAGAATAAGAAGTTCAGAATAACATAAGTAGTAAATGAGGAGAATGGATAATGGTTGAGGGACAGAATTGGGGGTACACTTATAACCTAAAGTAGACATAGCCAAGTTGAGCATACAGAGCAACTAATCAAGAAAGTAGTAGGTTCAGCATGATTTCCATACATAGCAAAGTATCACATAGACAACCACATTTTGAAAGAGTTGGGGAAGAAATAGGTTTGCATGGGTATACAGAGATTATCATGTACAAATGCATGATACTAAACCAGTTGAGACCTAAAAGGTCCAAATTAAGATAAGTATGCATCCTAGTATCATAATATAGACATATTAACTCTCATCAGGAAACATGACTCCATTGAGACATGATAGGGAGCACGCATAATGACAAAACCATATGTGGGAAGGGTCAGGGGAGAAACAAGTTTGCAGTCACAGATGCACAATACAAATAAGTTAAAACCTAAGAGATTATGCTAAACATACATCCTAGTGTCATGCTAATAAGTATTTAGACATGATGGGGGGTGCACATTGTGACAAGCCAAATAATCACTAAAAGAACAAGATATCAGATGAACCATAGACATGCTGGGGAACATATTAGCACAGCAGCAAGATCATAGAGAATGGTCTTAATACAAATTGAAACACATTGCACATGCAAGACAAACATTGCAGAGATTCAGAGCAGTGTGAGATACCAACTTCATACCAAATAGCACATGTAGGGATTCTAGGATTGACACAATAGACTAATTAACTAAAGAAGACCTAAGTTATGCCATAAAACAAAATGGTTCAAACAGGGCAGGGAAAATAAGTTGAGGTTCAAATAGGGCAGGGAAAAAGACACATAGGGATGAAATTGCAAAAGTCAAGTGGCTTACCAGTTAAATGGACAACAATAAAGAACAAAAGATCCACAAGAACCCAGAAAACCTCGATGTGTCAAAGTTCCCAAGAGTTTCGAAAGAACCCAAGGCAATGCTCGTACCGAGAGAAAGTTCGAACAGTAGACTCTCAGTGGCCTTGGCTTTCAGCCGACCAACACAAAACACAGAACATGATAATCAAGGAATTAACAGAGTAAAGCTTCAAATTTTAGTGAGATTGTATCGACTAGGTCCTTTTTCAAAGGGGAATGGGGAAGGGTTTATATAGTGACAGAAATCGAACAAGTAAACAAGGAAAACTGTAAAATCAAACATAAATAAGGAAGTATTACCATGCAGAATCAATAAAAATCGGATTAGGAAAAAAATAGGTAAACCCTAGTTGACAGAAATCAAAGATTGGCCGGAAATCTTGGCTAATCGGACCCATATAGCCATGGTCTTGATGATATGGACTAGATATTATCCAGATTTAAACGGTTGAAGTGAATGGGCAGAATGAGAGAGATGGTACTTGCCATGTTTAGACAAGTACTAAGTAATACCATGGAGAAACACCCAGTAACGGAGAAACACTAGTATGGTAAGTGAATGATGGGAGAATCCCATTATCGACGGGATTAGGGAAAGATTTGGAGAAGGCGGGGATTAGGGTTTTCTGGTGGGAGGATGAGCGTTTTGATGGAGGCTGGGTAGAGACAATGGGTCTCTAGGATTAGGGGGTTGGACTTAAGATAAGGGGTTAGTTTATTAGGGGTCGTTGATCAATTGAGATTAATGGCCAAGATGAAAGAATGGGGTTGGGCGGGTCTTTTAAACGGGTTACCGACCGATTTATTTTAAAAAAAGTGGTTTGGTTTTGGGCTTGGGGTAATTGGGCTAATTCTGGTCCGAAAATTGGTTAAAATTAGGCTATTATTTAAATACCCAAAATTTATCAAAACAATTTATAAAAAATGCTTGATAAATAAATAAAAAATATTATTTATGTACTAAAATGATTAAAAATAATAACTTTGTATTAAAAAAATATAAAATACTATTTTTACACAACTAATATAAATAAAGAGCATTTCTGTACAGATATAGGCTATTATTGCAAAATTACGCAAATAGCTTAAAAATATTAATGTAATTATATAAAATGAAGTAAAATATTTGAAACATGTATTATAGGTGCAAAAATAATAACTTTAAATAGTTAAGTCATCATAAAATAATTTGAAGGAGTAATTAATAAATATTCAAGCAATTTAAATACAGACAAATCAATCTTAAAGCTCTAAAATTTATAGAAAAATGATTGTATAGATTTGTAAACTAAATAATGATGTAAAAATGATGCTTTGAAAGTATATATATTTGAGAAAATATGAGGGCAAAATTGGGTATCAACAGCTGCCCCTCTTTACCCGAGAATTATGAAAGAGTTGTCGGGTAAAGAAAATGATGACCAATTTTGGATGAATTAAATGAGGGATGATGTGATTTGGAAAAAATGGGGGGTGAACCCTGGTTCCTGATTTGCCTACATATCCTTGGTGTTACGAGAATCAAGTCGCGTGTAGTTCTGGATCCAACGATGAACGAAACCGATGGAGTTGTTAAAGGAATGGTCATATGTTTCAGAAAAGGCTCTTCTGGGGTAGGACAATATCGGATGAATTGTGGAGTCATCGATGTGAATCTGAAACGTTATGGATGCATCACTAAGCAAATATATGAACGGTCATAGAGTAAAAGGCGGGTAATTAATGGTGGTTGGTTACGTTTGAAATAATTGTAGGATGTGAGCATTGAACGGAAACCGGAGCAAAGATTGCTCCCGTTGGGAGAACGGTTACTTCCTGAATTACCTGCAAACTTAAAACACGATGCATGCAAGTATATATGGATTATTGCAAAAATTTAAACATGATGTAGATTCCCTTCGGACCATGAAGGTTGTCTTTAGACGGTGAGGATGGTGTCCTTAAACCATGACGTCCTGGGCCATGAATCATGTGATAAGGGATTCGCAAGCCATGAAATGATGTCCTCGGGCCATGAGAATGGTGCCTCTGAACCATGACGCCTTTGAATAATGATGTGCACTTTTAAGAGATCCTCGGGCCATGGAATGATGTCTTCCGGCTATGATAATGATGCCTTCAGACCATTATGCCTTCGGACAAAATGGCGATATTTCAGCCCATGAAATGCAGAATATGATGTTTGGTTGTATGCGAAGATAAGACAAGACAAGGCTTAGTATTGGGTAAGATGAGGGCAATGCTTAGCCCTGGATGAGTAGAGGATAATGCTAGTTCTTAGATGGCGTAATGGAGATAGAATTTAATCATGAGGAAAAGGCAGTGCTTAGCCTTTGTGGAATTAAAGAGGCAATGCTTAGCCTTATGCAGGAAGAGGAGACAATTCTTAGTCTCACGCAAGTAAGGGAAGTGGTGCTTAGCTTCATGCAGGAAAGACAGTCCTTAGACTTATGCAATTAAAGAGGCAGGGCTTAGCCTCATGCAAATAGGAGACAATGCTTAGTCTCATGCAAATAAAGGCAGTGCTTAGCCTTATGCAGTTAAGGAGGCAATGCTTAGCCTCATGCAAATAGAAGACAATGCTTAGTCTTATGGGGAAAAGGCAATACTTAGCCTCATGCAAATAGGAGACATTGCTTAGTCTCATAGGGAAAAGGCAATGCTTAGCCTTATGCAATTAAGGAGGCAATGCTTAGCCTCATGCAAAATAGGAGACACTGCTTAGTCTCATGCAAGGAAAGACAATACTTAGCCTTATGCAATTAGAGAGGCAATGCTTAGCCTCATACAAATAGGAGACAATGCATAGTCTCATGCAGGGAAAGGCAGTGTTTAGCTTATGCAAGAAAAATGATGAGTGACAATGAGAAAGTAAAGTATTTCTTAGCTGGAAGTGTTTACGTTTGGTAACTTGTCGTCATGAAGGCAATAATTTGATGTATCTGTGGGTATTGTTCTCTTATCGTGCCTGTATCCAAAGAAAACATCGTGAGTTTTGTGGGGGAAGGTTGGTTTGTGCTTTCGTCTTCTGTTTTGCCTTTGCTCTTGTCTTGAAGTCCTGTTTGAGTTACCCTGGATAGCATCTGGCTTTCATAGAAATAAAAATTTTGAAAAATATGCATGCATTTGATAAATATAGTTATTTGAAATGTAGTAGTATGTGATTTCAAATAATTTAAATGAACCGGTGAATGTGACATATTTTAGAGACATTACGACCTCATTGCTTTAGAATTTTGAGGGTTCTACTCAAAATTCTGTCCCAGTTTAAATGCAATACATTGGATGTTCCGTGTATGACGATGTCGGCTGAACTTGCTTTAGAATTTTGAGGATCCTCCTCAAAATTATGCCCTAGTTTTCTGATCATGGCAAAATGAAGATTTTATTAAGATGTGACCGAATCCACATGGCTGCCTACGTATCCCCTCTTAAATGGGAATCAGGTCAAGCGTAGTTTAGTTACATCAGATGAAGAAATGTAAACAATCCTAAACATAGTATCTCTTGACTGCGTCTGAGTTGATAGGTTTGGCCAAAATTTTCCGTCCATTTCTGCAAGTATAAGTGCCTCTCCTGTTAGTACTCGATGAGCCATATGGGGCCCTTGCCAATTGGGTGAAAATTTCCCTTTGTCTTCATCTTGATACGGGAAGATCCGCTTTAGCACCAACTGCCCTAGTGTGAATTGTCTAGGCTTGACCCTTTTGTTGAAAGCTCTGGCCATTCTATTTTGGTATAGTTGACCATGACATATTGTACTCATTCTTTTTCCAAAGGGCTAATTGCTCGTATCGGCTCTGTACCCATTCTGTGTCGCTGAACTCGACTTCTTGTATGATTCTCAGAGAAGGGATTTATACTTCGACAGGGATAACCGCTTCAGTACCATAAACCAATAAGTAGGGAGTTGCCCCAGTTGATGTGTGAACTGTGGTACGATACTCGAGCAAAGCAAATGGCAGCTTCTCGTGCCATTATTTGTAATTATCTACTATTTTTCTCAGTATCTTCTTGTTGTTCTTGTTGGCGGCTTCTACAACTCCGTTCATTTGCGATCTGTATGTCGTGGAGTTCCTATGCTTGATCTTGAATGTTTCACACATGGCTTTCATCAAATCGCTGTTTAAATTAGCGGCGTTGTCAGTAATGATTAACTGAATCATTATCCTCATGTTGCGTTGTCTCATTACATGTCACAGTCGTAGGTTCACCGTACTGAAAAGAAAAATGTAAAAATAATAATAAATACGAAAAGCAATAATGCATTAAAAAAATCTTTAAAACGTCAACAAGTGCGGCTTGATGACTCGAGCAATTATTTCAAAACAGACTACTAAAAAATGTCTCAAATGCTCAAAACTATTTTTTAAAGTAATTCATGCTAATTTGTCAGGCTACCCATGAACTTGACGGGCCCTTGATGGTGCAACGGTCCAGTTCTTGAGAACAACTCCCTTCTCCACGGTCTGAATAATAAGGCCTTCCTCCTCCTCCTCCTCCTCCTCAACTATCGCACTGCAATCCATGTCTTCATCATCCAGAAACAAATTCCTTATGCCATCTAAAACTTCATCTTCTTAGGACCCCCACATCATGTTAGCTTGATAAAATGACTGGTGCAAATGTGGTACTGGTTGTTCTTGAGGGTAATAAGGACCACACCATGGTGGCGACCAATTCTGACACTCTTGCTAGGTGTATTCATACCCAAGCCCAAAAGTTGTGCCATGACGCTTTAGTTGTATCGGTTTGGTGATCCCCTGGAGATTCTTGCTGAGACCCTTGTCGGGTTCATACCCTGTCCATGACAGTATGCTTTCTATCTTACTGCTTCACCAATTGTCTTTCTCAATTGCATTGACGTGCTCGATGCGATGGTATGTTTCTCCACCCAACTTCTTTTTATACTCGACGGCCGAAACAATCTGATTGGTATAAATGGGATTACTTCTGTCTCCATGGATGACCACTTCCTGATGGTTCCACTCAAACTTCACGGCCTGATGTAGAGTAGAAGCTACGGCCCAAACGTCATGTATCCAAGGTCGTCCCAATAATAGGTTGTAGGTAGTAGATATGTCCAACACTTGAAACTCAATATCAAACTAGGCTGAGGTTGGTCTCCCAAATTGTGGCCCTTTGAGACCCATCAAATGCTTTTACATTCATACTTCATGCTCGTATCTCGTGCAAGCCTTTACCCAATCTTTTCAGAGTAGTTAATGGATATATGTTGAGACTTGAACCCCCATCTATCAGGACTCTGGCAATGAACTTATCCTCAAATTTCACTGTGATATGCAGTGCCCTGTTGTGACTTAGTCCTTCTGGTGGTAGCTCGTCTTCATGAAAAGTGATCTTGTGGATTTCCAACACTTGTCCTACCATATTGGCCATTTCTCCACTGGTAATATTTTTGGGTACACATGCCTCATTCAACACCTTCATCAGGGCATTCCTATGTGCCTTAGAGTTTTGCAGTAGTGGTAAAATGGATATTTAAGTAGGGGTTTTGTTCAGATGATCAACCACAGAATATTCTCTTGCTTGCACCTTTCTCCAAAGGTCATCTGGGCCAGTCTCAATGACAGGCGGCTTAGATGCAGCTTCTTTGCTCATTTCTCCCAAATGCTCAGGTGTATAGACCCTGCGGTTTTGGTCATGCCTTGCGCTGCACCTGTTTCTTCCATTTTTGCTTTACTTTTCCTTCTTGCTTCCGCAACATAATCCCATGGTATAGTATTAGACTTATAAGACGTGTAGGTGCTACCATCACGGTGAATGATGTTGTTACTTCAACCTCAAATGGAGTTGGTGTAGCTACCCCAACTTCAATTGGTGCCTGAGTTTGTACCACGATAAGTGTGAGAGTGACTGGAGATGTTTTAGGATTATCCCCTTCTCGAATGAGTCCAATTGACCCTTCTGATTCCCATTCTTCATCGGTCTCTATCACGTTTACCCCTTTACCCTTGTGTTCAGGAAGAGGATTGTTACGGACATTGGGTGCAACATCTTTTGCCTGTATGACTTTGGTGTCAATTAATGTCTGAATCTTATCCTTCAAAGTACGACACTCATCAATAGTATGACCCTTCATGCATGAGTGATAGGCACATGTCTTATTTGGGTTAATCCACTGGAAAGAGTTTTTCATAGCAACAACAGGAATGGGAGTGACATAACCAGTAGCCTTTAGCCTCTCGTATAGTTGGACTATGGGTTCAGCAATTAGAGTGTATTGTCTATGTGGTCTACGGTCAAAATTTGGTCTTGGGTTTTGGTAATTTTAGTGGGATGGTGGTGAGTGGTAGTATGCTGGTTGGGTGTTATACGTATGGTAAGTGGCGGCAAGTTGTTGGTATTTGGGAGGTGAAGGCTGATATGTGGGTGAAGGTGTTTGGTATGTGAGAGGAGACTTTGGACCTTGGGATACCATTACTGTACCCACTTCTTTCTTCTTGGAGATACCTCCTGACTGCAAAGCTTTATTTATGGCTTGGAGTGCTTCAAAGTTTGTCACCAATCCGCTTTTGATCCATTCTTCTATTCTTTCTCCCATCTTGATGATGATAGAGAATTTATGGTTTTCAATAACCATCAATCTTTCGTAGTATTACGGGTCCTGAACTCTGACGAAGAACTTATTCATCTGTTCTTCTTCAAGTTTCGGCCTTACTTTTACGGCTTCAGACCTCCACCGAGTAGCATACTCACGGAAAGTTTCCGTTGGTTTCTTCTGGAGATTCTGAATGTAGAAAACGTCTAGTGCATTTTCTGTGTGAAACCTGAACCGATCCATGAATTCTGATGCCATGCTCACCCAATTATCCCACTTCTTTGGGTTTTGACTGATGTACCAAGTCAAGGCATCTCCGGTAAGGCTCCTCATGAACAGCTTCATACGGATTCGTTCATCCTTGCCAACCCCTACAAGTTTGTCGCAATACGTTCTCAAATGCACCTTCGGATCACCAGTTCCGTCCAATATTTCGAACTTAAGAGGTTTGTAACCCTCTGGCAGTTCTATATCTGATTGAATTCAAATCCTCATAATTCAAACCCTCAATGCTTTTGCCACCTTCGACACTTTGAACTCTGCCAGTAAGCTTCATGAGTTCTTCCGCCATGTTCTTGATGAGCAGGTCCTTCTCAGCGGATTCGGGTATATATAGGGTCTGTTATGGGGTATAGGGTAAAGTTTCCACATATATGGGATTGCTTTTATGGACTTCGGGAATCTGGGCGTAATGGTGGTCATTGGTTGAGTTTCGTGGATCAGGAGTAGGTTGTGGTGCATTCTGAGGGGTGTGGTATGTGGTTGTTTGTGGGTATTGAGTTGGATGGTGATGGTGTTGTTGAGGAGTAGGTACCGGTAGAGGGTTGTGGTTCTGAGGAGGTGTGGCATGTTGATGTGGCGCAGGAGAATTTGGTGGTGGGTTTTGATTCTGCGTGTTTTTGGGAGGTGTTGGGTTTTGGGCGTTTGTGTTTTGTTGGTTGATATCACGGACGTTTAAGGTGAGTGAAAGGTTTGCCAAGTTTCGGATCTGCTCAAGTTCCCCTTGTAGCTCCAATATTTTTTGTTCCAAACGTAGGACTAATTCATTATGTGCTGGAGTACTCCGACTGTCCGAAGTTTCAACGTTCTCTGCATTGTCCTTTCTGATACCGCTTAAATCGTCCATTTTTCCATTCCCTTTGCTTTTGCCTTTAGGATCACTTGGTGGAGGAGGAGGTGGAGGACCTATGGATCTAGTATGATATACAGATGATGCCAGTATGCACGAACCAACCTTGGGGAATGGGAATAATCAAAAGAAAGAAAAACAAAAGGTAACCAAATGAGTAAGGGTTATTGAAAGAATGCTTGCAATATTGAACATGCTCTACAAAATCATGTAACAGAATCACGTCCTAATTTGGTGGACCTCGTTGTGCCCGAGGTATGCCTAAGCGACACATAGACTTGGAGAAAATTGATGCTAATAATTGTGTCATTTCATTAATGCGAAAATGAATCAAATCCTTACTAAAACGACAATAATAAGAAAGTTGCTAATGGCATTTGCCTTATTACATTCGATATCTAAAACTAAGCTAAAAAGTAGTAAAGAACATCATTTCCTAATCTACTTGATCCCAGAAGGACCTTCCTCGTGCTTGGATTTCTTGACTCCATCAATCAGATTCCCCAGGTCACGCATATCCAACAACACGTAAGCCTTTGCTAGATGCCCCCTTCACTGTCATCCATGTTCTGACAATCTGAAAGCCTCTTTCTCATCTTTCCCTCAAGCTCCATCAACCCTTGCTCCAAATATTCTAATTTTTCTATTAATTTAGTGGCAGTTTCCCTCCATTCGTTGATTGCTTACATATCCACTTTGTGTTGTTTCAAATGCCTAGCTTCAGACTCGAAAACCCTCTTGCACAGTGTCCTATACTTGACTTGTGCTTCAGCAGCGTCATCTATAACCCTATTTTTCATATTAATTCCTGGCTTGACATCCCCCCCTATATCATCTACCAACCATGATGGGTAGAAGTACACATGGCCAACATGATACCTATATGGCTCGATAGTATCTTTATCCACAATGACCTTTTGATTCCACATATGTTGTGCGTCGAACTTGAACGGAATGATGTTCTCTTTAAAATCTGCTTTGTATTGGACCATGTTAGAAACCCGAGGTATAATTTGTTTTCTTCCCGCTTGCCTCATTACCCTTATAAGAGCATAAAGATAGATCCATCTTAACCCGATCAACACTAGATGAGTAGTTTCTTTTGATCTTATGATGAATTCACTGTTAGGGAACCATTCAAACATCCAATGTACCTTTTCGTTAGTCAAATTGCTGAAGAAACACACCGAGCTCACAACACTTCCAGGTTGCACAAACCTATCTAGGATAAATATCATTCTCTTTGGATGATGGTAAGTTATGTAGTCATTCAATGGTCATCGCAGAAGCTCTTGGCGATATTCACCTCTCTGGAAATGTTCTAATAACCAAACTTGCAGCAACAAATTACAACCCTCGAAGTGTCCATATCCCTGCTTGCCTAAAGCGCGATACATTTCGGCCAAGATCATGGGGATGATAGTGTAAGTTTGTCCCTTGATTCCTTCCATTAGAGTCCTAGAGACCATGGCTAAGCGAGTGTGGATCCTTCCCCTTTTCATCAGAAATATCAGCGATCCCAAGAAACAGACAATGAACACAAAAACTCGACGGTGTGTCCAACCTAAGGAAGTGATGGCAAGTTCATCATGATAAAGGCGATATGACTTGCTATGCCCATAACGTTCGTAAAGAAATTCAAATGGGATATATGACTTCTTCAAACAAAGCAACTCATCATTTTTCTTGAAAACCAACATTTTCAGAAAACTGCGAGGGGTGTGATTCTCTGGCACTAATAACCCTGGACTATCCCACGACAGCTTAGCGAAACCTCCTATTTCCTCTAAGAGAGGAGTCATTTCTATGTTACCGAAGCAGAAGGCATCTCTTTTCTCATCCCAAAACATAATGGTGGCCTCAATCAATGCCCTATTTGGCTGAATGTCCAATAATGAAGGTAAATTACCAAGGACCCCTTTCACGTGATTCTTGTCACTAGGTGAAATGTTCTTCCACCAATCAAGCAGCAAAGGTGAGATGTTTTGGACTATGCCGAACCTGGGGACTTCGTGCTTCATTTTCTGCAAACAAATAGAGTTATCTATTTCCCCCTCCGGATCTGACTATTTACACATTAATGATCAACATGCCGACATGTTTTCTCCAAATAATGCACACAACGTGATGGTGTCCATTTGGATTATGGAAATTCCATCGGTCTTTGGACAAGGCTTATCTTAGTGGATTATCACGTGGACAACGTTCTAACCCACACTAGGTTTGACATGATGTATGCACAGTTGATATTGGAGTGAGGTTTCTAGAAGGGTCTAGACCGGTACTCTCAAGTGGATAACTTGAGAGGAAAAGGCACGGGACCGTCGACTGCACCGCTGATCGACTAGTTTACCGCAAGTAAGCCTTTCCAATTTAAAAGGGTAATTTTGGAAGAGTGCGAACATTCATCAAGTGTCGTTGTGTTATTAATCGGGCACGAGTGAAATATGTTGTGGAGCATACTTTATGCAAAGATAATAACACGTTGCCAAGTATTTTTATGATAAATACGTAAAAGCAATAAATACAGTATTAAGGTAAAACATAAAAGACGTAAAAAGAAAGACAAAAGAAGAAGTTAGTTCATGGAATATAGGGAATGTAATAAAGTAAGCAAGGGAGTAGGGGAGTAGGGGTGGGAGAGACATGATGTAGCAATCTTTAAACAAATGAAGAGCAGTTTAGAGCAAATAAAGGTGAATAGGAAATTGATATGCATGTTATAACCAATTTAAGCAAAGGAAGGTGGAGCAGGGAAGGGATGTGCATATTACAACGAATTTAAACAAGTAAAAGAAAAATGGGAGAGGGATGTGCATGTAGTAGCAAAAAAAATGGAAAAGGGAAGCGCATTTATATCAAAGAAGACTAATCCATATAAGCCAAATTCGCTATGGTAAGAGCCTAAGTGTAAGTCTCCAGCAGAGTCGCCATGATGTCGCTCCCCGTTTTCTCGCGAAATCGGGCTTCGACATGTGACAAATTTTGTAAGGAGGTATTAAAATAGGAGAGTCACCACCTAACGATTTTAAGGTGCGTTAGGGCACCTGTTTGCAAATAACTCTGTTTGACTAGTCAACGCCACCAAAGATCGGGTAAGGGCTCAAGTTACCTCAAGGAGAAAGTGTTAGGCACTCTTCGAGGTCCTTAACTGTGGGTCCCGGCTGAACTTAAATTATATAGATTAGTCTATGTGATCAAGTAAACAAAGAGAGTATAACTATTTGTTTTCATTCTAATAGAAAAGAAAGGAAAGGGGGGGATCCTAAGTTTTTTAGCCTAAAGGATCACCCCGTGCAACAAAAATAATATTTCGTAACTACCTTAAGATAAGATGTTACTCATATTATCCAGCGGGCACAGACTATCATCTCCTACTACCCGATTACTATGTTAAAGTTGTTTACCTAAGAGCGCTCTAATTCAATTCTACGTCGTACCCTACGAGTGCACTGCTCGTCTCATACCTATAGTCCAGGAGGTTTTAGACCTCTATTTGGATGGTTCTAGACCTTATATAGGTTGCTCAAAAATGCAAAACTAGGCAACAAACAAAACACATATTGGACTTCAAATATGGCAGTTAAGGGCTCAAGTTAGCCTCCACGCTTAAGCAACAAATGCACGCGGAACAAGTTTTCATGTTAGGCCGTTTCAGAATTAAGAACCTTAATCCATATAGACATGACTTCTGTGTGACTATGCATTAAAACATACAAGAGGTTTCAAAGGCTAGGCATTGCTTATCTCCAAGTTATATGATTGTTGCATGTTGATTTGAGATTGCAGATTTCCAGTTATTTAACCTATATGTGTTGTGTCTACGTGTGAATCACTAAGTGACAATGAAATCTATTGGAGTAAAGCCCAAAATTATTCATGCTTTTCTAACAATAGCATACGTGAAACAAATGTTTGAGCGATTTAACATTAACAAATTATGGCGAGTAATTATATCCTATAGGCAGGATCTCTAACGATCAGCACTTAGAGCTAATTTTATCGTCATACCTTAATCCTATAGGCATATTTTCTAGGTGACAGTGGAAAATGGAATAGTCAGAATACTGTAGGCATGATTCCTAGTGAATGCTGATGCGAATTGAAATCAATGACATTTATTCCTATAGGCAGGTTTTCTAGTAGCACGTAGCAGTAAGCATAATTGCAACACTTTGAATTCATGTTTGCTAGCACATTGTGTGTATGTGTGTGTTTCCCCTAATGTCATGATTTCTATAGTGCACATAGTGATGGAATAAGATATATATAATAAGTAAATCATTGAGTCATATAGGCATATTATCTACCCATTTGATATGTAAATATTAGAAATCCACCCATTCCCCACTTTACTAACACTCCAATCATTTGTACAAAGTTATTACAGGCCCATTAATGAGTAAGATATATATGTTATACAAATAATGACAATAGGCCCACAACAGGCCCAAATGAAATACCAGTAATGTTTGGGCCTTCAGCAATTCTCACACAGCATACCCAGACTTCTAACAAGGAGCCGTATTCATCAATACAATCCCAGAATCCATAGAGGAGCCAAAAGTCAATTCATATAACCATATTGCCACACATTGCATCATTTAAACCAACTGACTTTGTAACGACCTGTCCGGTCGTTTCGAGAGTCATAGCCCCGTTTCCCCCATTTATGCTTTCTTTTGTGCTTTTCAGCTATATTATGTTATACCGGTTTAGTTGGTTCAGGTCCGGAGTGGTTTCAGAGTGGAATGAGATACTTAGTCTCTTATGTAAAACCTTAAGTTAAAAAAGCCAATCGGATGTTGACTTATATGTAAACAATCTCGAAATTTAATTATGATGGTTCCATTAGCTCCGTTAGGTGATTTTGGACTTAGGAGCGCGTCTGGAATGTAATTTGGAGGTCTGTGGTAGAATTAGGCTTGAATTGGCAAAATTTGAAATTTGGCGATTTTCGGTCGGCAGTGGAAAATTTGATATCGGGGTTGGAATGGAATTTCGGAAGTTGGAGTAGGTTTTTAGAGTCAGTTGTGACGTGTGTGCAAAATTTGAGGTTATTCGGACGTGGTTTGGTTGGTTTCGGCATCGGTTGTCGAATTTAGAAGTATAAAAGTTTTTAGGCTTGAATCTGAGGGCAATTTGGTAATTTGATGTTGTTTTGAGTGATTCGAAGGTTCGAGTAAGTTTGTTTGTTGATATATGACTCATTGGTATTTTTGGTTGAGGTCCCAAGGGCCTCGGGGTGATTCTAGGTGGTTAACGGATTTGTCGAAGTTGGAAAATGCAGTTGAAGCTGCTACTACTGCTATTTTCGCACCTGCAGAAGGAGGAGTCGCATGTGCAAGGTCTCTGGTGCGCATGGGGAGTTCGCAGGAGCGGGAAGTGCTGGGCTAGGCAGGATGTGCAAGTGCGAGTTGGAGGTCGCATCTGCGAGCCCGTAGGTGCCAGTCCTGGGGCGCAGATGCGGAAAAGAGGAGGTCAAGGTTGGAGCGCAGGCACGAAGGATTTGGCCGCACTTGCGAGCCCGCGGGTGGGGGGTATGGGGCGCAGGTACGAAAGCTGGGAAATTAAGTGGAGTTCGCGATTGCGGCGCCTTGACCGCAGGTGCGGTGGCGCATAAGCGTGAAATTTTTTGCATGTGCGAAAAGCCTGGGCAGAAACCATAAATAGAACCCTTCGCGAATTTGGTTCATTTCCATCATTTTCAAGTCGGCTTTTGGAGCTTTTGGAGTGATATTTGAAGGGTGATTCAAGGGATATCAGTGAGGTAAGTTGCTTGATCCCTAATACTCGTATGTATGATGATTTTCCGTTGTTTAATCTTGTAATTAGTGAAAATGAGGGGTTAGGGCTCTGGATTTTGGAGAGTTTAATTTAAGAATTTGAAGGACCAAACGATGTCAGATTTTGATGAATTTGGTATGGTTCTACTCGTGAGTGAATGGCTTTCTAGTTTTGTACATTTTGTCGGATTTTGAGATGTGGCCCCCCGGGGGCCAGGTTGAGCCAATTTCGGGTTTTGAGTCTAATTTGGTATTTTTCTTGTGAAATTAATTCCTTTAGCATAAATTGATGGTATTGTACTGATTGTGAATAGATTCGGAGTATTTGGAGACCGAATTGAGGGGCAAGAGCATTTCGGAGTAGGAGTTCTACATTGTTGAGGTAAGTAACAGTTTTAAATCTGGTCTTGAGGGTATGAAACCCGAAGTTTGGTATAATGTGATTGTTTGAAGGTGGCACCCATGCTAAGTGACAGGTGTGTGACTGTACACCGTGGGGGATTGAGACTTAGTCCGTCCCGGGAGACTGTGAAGTCTAATAGCCTTTATTTGTGTTTATATGCATTCCTGTTTTTACTAGAAATTGACTGCCTTTCATGTTAGAAGTCATGCTTAGGCTATATTCCGTTCATGGTAGTTATACTGAGTCAGAGAGTACATGTTTACCCCACTCTCTGTTATTTGTTTTTCCCCCTAATGATATACCGTAACACTTTGATTTGGGCTCTTTTCCCTTTCTTTATTGAGAGCTATGAGACTAGAGAGGTTCATGATTGAGTAAGGCCGAAGGATTGGTTGTGAGGTATTGTTCTATGGCACGTGAGTTGTCCGTGCAACACGTGAGTTGTCCGTGCGGATCCTTATGTTTATACTATGGCATGTGAGTTATCCGTGCAGCACGTGAGTTGTCTGTGCGGATCCAGATATGATATTATAACACGTGAGTTATCCGTGCTTATAGCGCTTGGGCTGTAGGAACCCCTCATGAGTCTGAACCCCCTAGTGAGCGCAAGTACCTATTGAGGGTTGAGAGCCGAGAGTGTGAGGTTGAGATGGGTTTAGTGACTACTGCCTTAAGAGGTTATACCTGCTTTATTTATTATTGCACTTGGTTGTTATCTGTTGTTGTTGTAAAAATTCTAGAAGATTCATATCTGTTTTACATGAGCGCGAACTGTTTTGACTTATACCAAAGGATTTTGAAAGCACGTTCACTCTTTGCTGAAAACTTATAAAATGAACTGTACTGTATAGCTCGTCACTGCTTCTCAGTTCCTTATTTATTTCTGTTACTTGTTGAGTTGGTTGTATTCATGCTGCACCTTGCACTTCATGTGCAAATCCAGGTGTGTTTGATTACGGAGGTGATTGAGTCCGGGAGGATCGAGTACCAGAGACTACGAGGTAGCTGCCAGCATCCGCAGGGCCTTGTCTCTCCTTCTATATATTTCTTTCTGTCTTATATTGATACTTAGACACTGGTTGTATTAGTTTAGTTATCTAGATGCTCATGACTTAGTGACACCCCGATGTCGAGCTATTTTTCTGCACTTATGTTTATATTTGGGTTTTACCCCGTATTTATGAAAACTTCGAATATTTTAAATGTTTTAATTCACTTATGTTAAAAATTTGAAAGAGTCTTGGAAAGGTAGGCTTGCCTAGTACCACGATAGGCACCATCACGACAGTGTAGTTTAGGTAGTGATAGATTGGTATCAAAGCCTAGGTTACATAGGTCTCACGAGTCATAAGCGGGTTTAGTAGAGTCTTGCGGATCGGTATAAAAACGTTTGTACTTATCTTCGAGAGGTTGCGGAACCTTTAGGAAAAATTCCACATTCTTGAATTCTTGTCGTGCGAATCTGTTGATTCTAATAACTAAACATTTGTTGTTTCATTCTCTCACAGATGGTGAGAACTCGTGCTACCGTTCAGGAGGGTCAGCCACCAGTACCGCCAGTCAGGGCCGCGAGAGGCCGAGGTCGCAGTAGAGGTTGTGGTAGGGGCAAAGGTGCAACTCGTACAATAGCTGGGGCAGTACCTGCAAATACACCAGTTATCCCAGATCAGGACCAGGTTCCAGTTGTTGATGCTCCACCTCAGGCATTACTTGTGCCTATTATGATTCCAACCCTTCAGGAGGCCCTAGCTCAGATTCTAACAACGTGTACCGACCTTGCTCAGGCGGTCTCTATATCGACAGTCGCAACCACTTCTCAGGCTGGGGGAGGCACAAGCACTCAGACTCCCGTCGCTCGCACACCCGAGCAGGTTGTTCAGGGACTCCAGACACCGGGGGCACCACCAGCCCAGATGGTTGCAACTGCACAAGATTATGTGGTTCCTGCTATGCATGAGGATGATCAGCGTAGGTTGGAGAGGTTCGGGAGACTCCAGCTGCCACATTTCAATGGCACAAAGAGAGAGAGGATGCTCAGGACTTCTTGGACAGGTGTTAGAGGATACTCCGTACTGCTGGTATTCTCGAGACTTGTGGGGTCTCATTCACTACTTTTCAGTTTTCTGGGGCTGCATTTAGATGGTGGGAGACTTACGAGAGGCGTAGACCTGTTGGCGCAACACCCCTTACTTGGCAGCAGTTCTCCGTGATCTTTTTGGAGAAGTTCGTGCCTCAGTCCCGTAGAGAGGAGCTGCGCAGACAGTTTGAGCAGCTTCGCTAGGGCGATATATCTGTGACACAGTATGAGATGCGATTCTCGGAGTTGGTCTGTCATGCTATTTGGTTGGTTCCCACAGACAGGGAAAGGATCATGAGGTTTATAGATGGTATCACTTTTCAGCCACGGTTGATCATGACTAGAGAGAGGGGGTCTGGTGCTACCTTTGATGAGGTTGTTGACATTGCTCGGCAGATTGAGATGGTTCGTGGTCAGGAGAGGGTTGAGAGGGAGGCCAAACGACCTCGTGGTCAGGGTGGATTCAGCGGTGCTCCTTTGGGGGGTCAGTTCCAGCACGGTAGAGGTCGTTATTTCAGACTGGCTCAGACAGCCCAGCCATTTCACCATGGTGCATCATCTGGCCATGGTTCTCACAGACATCAGCAGGGCCAATCTTTATTCAGTGCACTACCAACGTAGAGTTTTCATCATTCCCCCGCCCACTCAGGTATCCTCAGGTAGTTCTTTTGGGCATCAGGAGCAACAGTTTCGTCAGAGGAGGGGTTGTTTCGAGTGCGGAGATTTTGGTCACATTATGAGAGATTACCCTAGGCTATTGGGTGGGACTCCACAGCGGAGTACTCGGCCGATAGCACCCGCACCAGTTCCTCCACCACCCGCCCAAACAGCTAGGGGCGGAGCCCAGTCAGCTAGGGGTCTCCTTAGAAGGGGAGGCATATCAGGGGATGGCCAGGCCCATTTCTATGCCCTCCATGCCAGACCAGATGCTATTGCTTCAGATGTTGTGATTACAGGTATTGTCTCGGTTTGTCACAGAGATGTCTCCGTATTATTTGACCCTGGTTCCACGTATTGAGATGGATAAGATTCGAAATGAAGATATTCGGGAGAAGATGAGCGTGACTCCTATGGATACCAAGATGCGGGAAGCGAGGCTTAGATGGTTCAGACACGTACGGAGGAGAAGCCCGGATGTCCCGGTTAGGAAGTGTGAGCGGTTGATTTTGGCGGGTACGAGAAGAGGCAAAGGGCGACTTAAGAAGTATTGGGGGAGAGGTGATTAGACAGGACATGACATGACTTTAGATTTTCGAGGACATGGCCCTTGATAGAAATGTGTGGAGGTCGTGCATTAGGGTTGTTGGTTAAGAGGTGGCTGAGACTAGTCTGATAGGGTTGTGTCTCTGACTGCTGGTGGTTAATATTGTGTTCACACTATTCTCCGTTTTCATTGTGCCGAGCTTTATTTACTGGTTATTGTTATTGCTTTATATCTATTTTCTGGTTCTTATGTTGCTGTCATTATCTCTTGATTTTTCTGTTGATGGTATTGATATAGTGTTTCTTTTCGTCGTCTTGAGCCGATGGTCTTTCAGAAATAACCCCTTTAGCCACTCGGGTAGGGGTAAGGTCTGCATACATATTATCTTATGCAGAGCTCACTCTTATAATTTGGGTTGTTGTTGTTGTTATGATTTTAGTGGGTTGTTGTTGGTGGTGGCGGTGGTGGTGCTGTTAGATTTTCAAAACTTTTCTTAATGGATCAAAAATTAAACGGTGGCACTAGTCCTATTTGTGCAAATCTCCCTCTAGTAAAAGTTTGTCTTAGTATTGGCCCAACCCTGATCGACAGCTAATTTCCCAATTTCACGAAAGGGTCCTAACTAGGGTTTCTCATTCGAACCGTATCGGAAAAGGGAAGAGTAAAATCGAGACCGTAGAGATTAAGCCAAATTCGGCGGTTTGCGATGGATCTAGAGGTGGTGGGCCGCCATGCCCTCCTCTTCGACGACGACGCCATGGCGGCGTTCGTCAACTCCGGCGACGCTCTTGTCGAATGGAACTCTCTCCAAATTGATCGTTATGATGTCCGCCACCTTCTCTCCGCACCTCCACCTTCCCGCCGGCGGTCTCACTCTTCTACGTCTTCGAATCTCGTCGATGCTTCGATTCAGTTCGAGCTCGATCATGAACGTTACCTCGATCTTCCTTCGCCTTCAGATGAACCAGGTAAACTTAACTCTTATTTCCTTCCTTTTTTTTTTTTAATTCTAACATTGCGTGGATAACTTTTTCATGTATTTTATTTTGTTAATAGTGTTCTGTGCTAATTTAGCGTAAATAATCAGGAAGCTAACAATCCGATAATACGTAATGATTCGCTAGCTGATGTTAATATCGTTAAGTGGTTTATTGGGCTAAATAAGTTTCAATAATCCTGGTGTGTGCTCGTTGTGTTGGATTCATTTCTTTTGTGCAATTCATATCTTTATGCTAAGTTTGTAAACTTAATATGCTGGATCTGCATCTGTAATAGCTTGTTGCGGTAGCTATATATGATGCTTCTAAATAGGATTTGCTATGCATGGACTTCCCAGGGGAAAAAAAAAAGTTTTGCTTGCTGTAGTAAACTGACCTGATTGACATTGCGAAGCATAAAATAGTATTATAAAACAATCTTGTTGTATAGTTGAGGGTTCATCCTGCACCTGTCTTTGGTTTTCTGGTCGCTGTGGAAACTTCCTCTGATGGTACGCCTTTCTGTTTTAAATAATATTCATTTGCAATTGGACAGCTGAGAATACGATTTATTGTTATGGAAATAATGTTGTTAGCAAATGTTTTTATAGGCAGGCAGTGCTTCCTAGAGATGATATTTTGGTGCTGGCGTATCTTAAAATAAGGTAGACTGAGGAAATGTAGCATGCTGGCTGCCTAGTTAGTGGCTGTAAAATGTTCTTTTTGCAACGTGTTTTAAGTTACTGGACCTTTTAATTACACATTTTCTGTATCTCACAACGAGCAAGATCATCTTTACTTATCCGTGCAAGTATCATTATTTTAACCTAATCTTGTTCTGTCTGGATTATTTTTCCTGTGGCTTTGCGTTAGTTATGTTGCTCTTGATCTTGGATAATACATAAATATTAATATGATTTAATGATTTCTTCCTTTAGAAATGGAAGAAGACGAAAAGTCGGTGGATGCTGGTGCTTATCGTGCTGTTGGTTTCTCATATGGACCTACTGATGATTCTGCTGACAGAAAAAGTTCTGAGGTGGGCCAGGAAAGCTCCGAGTTTCGTCCCTCCTTTCCAGTGCCGGAAAGCCTACTTCAATGCTTGGTAAGCTTATGCTCTTCGATTTGGTTTTTTGTCGGCTTTCATAAAGCTTGGATATTGTGTTTACATGCTAACGAGGTTTTCCCCATGTGGCCAATGCTACTAGTTGTCCAAAGCTTATGTTATTCTAAGGCTCACCATGTCTAAGTTTTCAGATGCTCGGAGCAGGGATGGAGTTCTTTTCATCTAAGGTTGCCATTCACAGGCACCTTGTTCCCTTTTGATGCATGACCAAGGGGCAGTGCAGGTGGGATTAGGAATATTAAGAAGTTATCTTTATAAGGACAATTTGTTGCTAGTTGAGAGGGATCTTCTCTTAATTTACTTAATATTGCTCTTTTAATTTCATTAATGGGCACACATTTTTGTGGATTGATATGTTTGAAGCTTTGATTGTATCTAAGGTTCTAGCTTATTTTTTATCCAGAATTGTGAATTCTACATTTTAATGGGCTCTTTGTTGCTTTCTATCTTTTTGCAGCCACCAACGGAAAAGGTACATCAGATAATTGCAAGGACTGCACTGTTTGTGAGCAAACATGGTGGGCAGTCAGAAATTGTTCTGAGGGTAAAGCAGGGAGACAATCCAACATTTGGGTTCTTAATGCCTGACCACGATCTTCATGCATACTTTAGGTTTCTTGTTGATCACCCTGAACTTTTACAATCTGGTAGTGATGTGAAAGCTCAAAATGAAGGAGGAAAGGATTCCAATGAGCAGAAGGAACATGATGGTCGTGGTGGTGCTTTATCTTTGCTTGGTTCTGTATATGAGTCCGGAGAGGACGAGGAGCTTGCGAATGGGGATGATCCTGGATCCAAAGTTACCAGTGCAACACTTGATACCTTGAGTGCCACAAATGTTTCCAGTCCTCTTGAAAGGGCTGATGGTTCCAAGGAATTTGAAAAAGATGAGAAAGAAAAAAACGAGAGAGTTTCTACAAATTCATTTCGTTCTATTAAAGATAAAGAAAAGGCTGCTGCACTGAAAAAGAATAATTTGATTAATGCTTCCAAAAGCGGAATTAGAACTAGCATGCAGAAGGAAGATGACGGTGGTTCTTCTGCTGCATCTAGAAAGACAAAGGCAGAGGTGTCTGGTCTAGGAGCAGTGTCGAAGACTGGACCTTTGGTGGAGCCTCCATCTGATCTGAAGAAATTGATTAATAAGATTGTGGAGTTCATTCTGAAGAATGGGAAGCAGTTTGAGTCAACTCTTATGGAACAGGACAGCAAACATGGCAGATTCCCATTTCTCCTTCCAACCAACCAATATCATCCTTACTATCTAAAAATACTCCAGAAAGCTCAAGAGGTGAAAGCTCTTTCTCTGTCTGGGAAATATATGTGTTGTCCTGCAGTCACATGGCTTAAGTTTTTTATATAAATTTAAATTTGAGCATATTATTTTATTTTCCTGAACTTAAAGCACTCGCTTCTTTCACAATGTATTAACACAAAACCAATGAGCAGTATTTTTCTCTGTGGTTTTGGTACATTGGTGTAGCTGATGCATGTGTGGAATTGCTTTAACATTGTGTCTTTTGCTCTTCTCTTTGTTGTGCAGTCAAAAGTCCATGGATCAGAAAAAAGAGCTTTGAAGGAAAGTGATTCTCCCTCCAGGTCTGCAGGGTATGATCTGCCATATGTATCTGATAAGAAAGAGAAGTTTAAAATGGTGATTGGTAAATCCAAGAAGGAAATGCAGGACTCCCTGACCAAAACTTCAGAGCAAGAGGTTGGAGTCAATGTGGACGCTGCTGCTGCTGCCGCTATCCTTCACGCAGCCACTAGAGGTATCAAGAATCCCAATTTGAATATCATCTCAGGCTCATCTAAGAATGGTGATAGTCAGGGTCACAGCAGTGAGGGTGGCCAAGCCTCAAGTTTCCTCAATGTCCCTCCATTTAGTCAGAGGTCTGACCAGAGGATGAAAAATAGTGTTTCGATTCCAAAGGCGAAGGAAATCGCGAAGTCTGCTGCTGCAGAAGCTGCGAGTGAGGCAGACTCCTCTGAAGCACACTTGAGCAAAGAGCAGAAGCTGAAAGCAGAGAGGCTGAGAAGGGCAAAGATGTTTGTGGCCCTGATAAAAGGTGGAGCAGCTCCTGTGAAAAGAGATTCTTCACATGGAGGGTCAGTGGAACCACAGGAATCTGCCTTGTCAGGTTCCGGCACAGAGGTTAATGCTGCTACTAGAGAAAGAGAAGGCAGTGCAGCACCGTCAGAATTGACTGCTCTAGGGAGAGAAGGCAGTGCAGCTCTGTCAGAACTGACTGCTCTAGAGAGAGAAGGCAGTGCAGCTCCATTAATTAATAATGCGTCGAATGAAAATGAGAAATCTGAAATAAAACATAATGCTGAAGAGAATGAGCGGCGATCAAGAAGGAAATACCGGTCAAGATCTGATAGACCCGAAGAGGAGGATGAAGAGGAAGAGGGAGAGGAGGAGCAGCGGTCCAGAAAGAAGCACCGCTCTTCAAGAGAAGATGAAGAGGAAGAAAGTGGAGATGTAAGGGATGATCGACGATCCAAAAAAAAGAAGCATTCACGACGTCATAGACACAAAGATGGTGGCAATGCATATGAGGATGAAGATGATGAAGATAAACGATCAAGAAAGAAGCACCGCAGACGGCATTCCTCTCCTGAATATGATAGTGATGAAGATGATAAACGATCAAGAAAGAAGCACCGCAGACGGCATTCCTCTCCTGAATATGATAGTGATGAAGATGATAAACGATCAAGAAAGAAGCACCGCAGACGGCATTCATCCCCTGAATATGATGATGATGATGATGATGAGCGAAGAGATGCTGAGAGACATCATAAGCATGGAAGGAAAAAGCATTCAAGTCATCGGCCTTCACGTGAAAATAAGAAAGATGATTATGAAGAGGATTATAATCATTCCAAGAAGAAAGATAGATCTCATAGAACCTCCCACCGGAGTAGAGATAGACGCAAACACATGATAAAGCATTCCAGTGATGATGAGTCTGAACATGAGCATAAGCGCCCAAACTCTTCAGATAATGAAAAGCAGCACTATGGCAGGGCCGATAAGATTGTAAAGGGGACCAAAGAAAGAGAAGAACTGGCCAAAGAAAGAGAAGAACTGGAAGAGGGTGAGATCGGTACCAAAGTGTCAGATCAATCAAGAGGAAGTCTGCGAGGTTCCGTCAGCAGAGAAGCTTCAGTGGATGTATCTAGTTCCCATCAAAGAGCCGCATCTCAGCATTCTGAATCTACTGAGATATCAGATGATCTTAGGGCCAAAATCCGTGCAATGTTAATGGCAACTAGGAAGTAGTTGATGAACTGCCAATATTGGCACATTACCCTGAAAACCCCTTGCAGTGTAAAGGGCATTGTAAAAGTCCTTGTTGAATCTTGATATACTATTAATCCTGATTTTCATCCTCCTTTCTGCTATTTAAATTTCTGCCTCCTTTGTGTGACCTTCCTATATTGGTAAGTTTAGTTGAAGAATGGATTCAGTTTCAGGGTACTCTCCCTACTTTTCCTCGCTATGCCGATTCAATATCTGAGTTCTCTCAAGTTCTTTCAGTTACATTGAGTTCATTCATCTGATCAATGGACAAAAGAAAGAACTTTTCATAAATCGAACGTCGCCTGCATATAGTTATCAAGAGATGTGGTGAGATGAATGGGATCACCTTGACCTTTAACCAAAGTTCTCGGGCTTGAGCCATGAGAAAGGATATTGGGATCACCTTGACTTTTAACCAAAGTTCTCGGGCTTGAACCATGAGAAAGGATATTCCTAGAAAGGAGCACTTCCCCTATGTAACCCAAATCTAGATTAGTTGGACAAGCAAGTGTATTTTGAATTTCAAATGATTAAAAAATATATATAACTGTGTATGATAAATCTAGTTTGGCAACATAAAAATGTAAACTAATAAGTAACATGGTATAACCGAATAAATATATAGTTTAGTGTAAAAGATTGTCCACTGGACGATAACATTATACATTTATACGACATCAAGTCTCCAATTGAAAAAGATCAGTTCATGACTTGCGTTTTATTTAAACTCTAAAATAATTCGGACATGAGTGTTATTAGTTGCTACCAAGAGTGTTGACAATATTTTTTACTTTACATTAATACTCAGTCAAACATAATTTACTTCAGCTTCTAAGAAACAATAAATTTGCAAAATACTTCAAAAAAGTAATAAAAGAGGAATTTACATGTAATACAACTTATTTAGAACTTAATTAAATAAGTTACAACTATTTTTAGAAAATTATATAACATACAATTTACTTTAAAATCTACAACTTTTCATATCCCTAAAATCAATCCCTTGAGATTCTCTCGCCTAAAACGTATCCTAATATATCTCTCATGAGATTTTCTCACCTAAAACGTATTTATCCGTATTAATTTCCCCCAATTTCTTCATTAAAAGATTTGTGCATATCCTAATGTCCCTAGTCTCTTTCCTCCCTTTTATTACATATATATGTATAAGCTGTCCCCGAACGCGTAGAAAACAATATTTCACCTTGTCCTTCGTCCACCCGCTGCAAAATTCTTATACGTATCTTCATACTCTATTATTGTATATTTCTTATCACCCAATTTGACTTCTCCGTACAATTACTATATATTATGCATTAATGTATACAATATATTATATATACAGGATATTAGTTGTTTATATATGTGTATATAGTATAATATAAATTAAAGGTAGACAATAATAAAATTATGTATATATACAATATACAATATGCAATAGTACTTATATATCATATATTATATGTAATTATATAATATACAAACATTCGTAACACATGTATAATTATTTTGCACAATAATTTTATTATTGTCTACCTTTAATTTATATTATACTATATACACATATATAAACAACTAATATCCTGTATATATAATATATTGTATACATTAATGCATAATATATAGTAATTGTATAATTGTTAAATCTAATAACTCATCATATTTAATTTCTTGATGATTGACTTTCTCTAATTAAAATGATGCCAATGGTGATGAATTGACCGGAGGAAAATATTCCCGGTAAGTATACCAAAATGGAGAATGTAACCTAAAGCATTTATAGTAATAACCTATAATTAACAAAATTGAGAATTTCAATGGACTAATTATGGATATGTTTCGGAATTAGATTCCTTTTTTTAGGTTCTTCGTTGTATTTTAGGGTATATTTTTTTAAATAAATTTATCATGTTTATGTTGTAGAATATATTATTTTTTTAATAGTTATAAATTATGAATTTTTTATGAATTCAAAGGTAAACATGAAAATTTCCCGGAATAAAGGTTGTTAGAATGTGTAACAACTTACAAAAGCAACCAAAAAAATAAATAAACATTCTCTGTGTTCTATTTTAGTCTTTAATTTTTATCCACATCTTGCTCTTATTGCTTTTAATTGCTCCAAATAAAATTGTCTTGGTTGAATATTGGTGTCTTAATTCTTTTAAAAGAATATTAATTTAGTAGAATTTCAGTTTAGGGAAAAAGACAAAAAGAAAAGATACTTTGATGAAGAAGAGCAAAGTTCACAGTGTTGAGACTTGAGAGATAACAGCAAAAACCCAAAGCTAAGGTAGTGTTTACCCGAAAAACGGATGAGTTAAATTTATACGTAGTTCTAAGGGTATGTGGTATAACTTGACACAAATCGTAAGAGTAAGTAGAAATATCGAATATTGACTATAAAGAAAAGATACAAACCGAGTTGAAAGGAAGATGATTTATGAACAAACAAAATGAAATTATGTATAAAGCTAAAAAAGATAATCTCTTAATATGGGAATGTATCAACAGTATTTGAGTTACAGTGTATTAATGACCTGATTCTTCTACAGAATTAATAGCCATCCCTCTTATAGTGGAGGGGTCCTATTTTAGATATAATAAAAAATACATAGTGGGGAACCCATGATAAATCAACTTTTCCCTAATTTCCGCCGAGATTCTCTCTCTTAGTGCGGCTTTAACGACTGTTGTCTCTTGGCTCGATCTTGATTGGACTCGGTATTGGTCGGTATTGGTCTCTAGCTCTGAAGCTTGATACCATCGCTTCTCATCATAGCTCGATTTGGACTCGAGCTAGATAATGACGTCGAGCTCGGTATTTAATCTGACCCCAAAACTCGAAGCTCGTTCGTGCCTTCTTCAAATCTCACCTCGATATTATGAAGACGCTCTTCGGTCCATCTTCACCAATCGTACAAAGGTCAAAACCGGTTTTGACTGTATACACATAGTCCCTTCGTTTCTCGGGAAGGATGTGGCGAGAAACGATATGATTTTCCAACGGCTCGATTAGATATGTATTGACGTTTGCATCGATCCCGACCATGACGTACATGATAGCTTCCCTGTCAGTTCAGTTTACCAAGGCATTAAATACGTGTCAGACGGTGGTCGGCCACTGCTGATATTGAACCGACGTTGTTCAATCTATAAATAGCCCCCCCTCCCCCCACCCCCTTTATTTTTTTTTTTAATTTTTATTTTACCATTTATCACTTTTACGTCTTCAACCTCCAAATGTTTCTAAGTTCTTTCTCGTATCTTCTGAGTTCATCTGTAAGTCTGTGGTTTTTACTACAAAAATCTTTCTTTTATGATTTTCACTGCAAAATCTTTCTTTAAAACACCACATCTTTGTCATCTCTTTCTATTTTCGATCTCTAAATCCAAAATGACGAAAACATCTAAAACCGTTCCTTAAAAAAAAAAACTTCTTCTTCACAGTCCGCCGTCGACAAAATACCGGTGGAGCCACGGCCTGAGAAATGTGTTCTCGGGGCGTGTGTTCTTACCTTCGATTTTAAGGTTGATAAAGCCTCATCGGTTCCTGGTCGATATGAACCAGTATCGAGGTATATGTGTTCGATAACTAAGGGACACCTCGAGAAGCTGAGGAAAGATTGTAACTGGGAGAAAATAGAAGTGATAATCCCGGTTCCCGAAGAAGATATCACTACTTATGTGAAATGGGTTTTAAGTGTTTATACTTACCTTTTCACATTGGCCCCCCTTGACCCTATCGTTATCGATTACTGCCGCCAATACCTAATAATCCTAGGCCAAATCTATCCTTCATTTTGGCGGATCGTTATTCTGATCCGCTTCTTCGTGAACAAGATCGATGGGATACCTTTCACCCTCGACCATCTTATTAGACTGTACAGCCCCCGCCTCTATCAAGGTGGGTTAATAAAACTCCAGCGCTGGTCTACTAAGGTGCTTCTCTCGAGCATAGACGAGGACAAGGATCGAGGCTGAATGGGCAGGATCGTTCGAGTGAAGACTTCGGACCTAATTCCGGCCGAGAAGATGCTATTTCCCGATGAATGGAATATTAAGCGTAAGTATAATTCTGTTGTTATCTCCTATTGTTTTCCCCTTCGTTTCTTTCTCACCGATATCCCCTTTTGCAATGCAGCGCCTTAAGAGCTGGGTACGGGACTTGGCTTTGACCTCTACATACGCCGAGCGCTCGTGGCGTGATTTGTCAAAGGGCCGATGGGAGGCCAAAAATCATGGTTGGCCTCTTTCCCATGTCTTTGATGGTTATAACCATTTTTCTTGTGCGTATGTTTGGTAAAAGATGCGTTTATGAGGCCCCCATTTGGTGAGGAAGAGACTTCGGCCTCAGTTCCGAAACCGACGAAGGGCAATAAGAGAAAACGAGCCTCCACTTCCGAGGATCCAGAACCCAAGACAAGGACGGCTCGTAAGCCGATGAGGAAGATTATCCCTCTGACCGAAGAATCTGCTCGGCGTCTGAGGGATGAAGACGAAGAAGAAGAAGAAGAAGAAAATGACGGCTCCATTCTGGTGTCCCGAGTGAAAAAAACCATCGATGCCCCAAAGGTAGCTGGATCGATGGTGGTTTATAAAGCTCCGCCTCAAACTGAGGGGATATCAGAGAGAGATTCAGATAGAGTTCCCGAATCATTAGAGATCGAGGATGCCTCCCACCGAAGTCAACAAACGGTGGGTATATCTGAAGGGGCCAGTCCCGAAGCTCTTCGAATTGAAGAGAACGCCCCAAGCGAGTCGCTTGGGGAAATAGTAATCAGGGAATCGCCTACTCTCCCTGCTTTTTACGAAGGGGCGATTCAGGAAGCCCAAGCTTTGGGGACCCTCGACGTAGGCCGATCTCATGAGGGGGAGGACCCTTTCCGTGATTTGTTTACCGGTGTCGAGGATATCGTTGGCCCTAGTGATGTGTCGAGCCATTTTTGCGAAGTACAACAAGCTCTGAATCGGTTAAGTTTTAACTCCCTTCGTTGATACCACTTTTATGTTTGTTATTCTTTTCTAACTTCTTTTCTTCTTTCTTCGTAGGCCTCATCGGTTCATCGAGAAGCATGCTCTCGGTCTCGAGCCGAACTGAGTCGGTACGAGGCCGACCTTCGAAGGGTTACGGAGGAGAGAAACACCCTTAAACTCCTATGTGGGAAAAGGGAAGAGGAAATCAGGCACCTCCGAGCCGAGTTGGCCAGGGCTCATCAAGACCAGACCGACCTGACCGAGCAGGTAATGATAATCTTAAAAACCCATGGGCTCGATTCTGGAACAGTGGCTAATATTTCGATCTCACAGCTGCAACAGAAGCTTGAGGTGATTGGGAAGCTTCGTGAGGAGGTCGATACGATAAGGGCAGAGGCCTTGGGATGGAAATATGGCATGGACCGTCTCGCCGCAGAAAAAGAAACTGCTCGAGCCCAATTATCATCGGCCTGAAGTCAACTTCAAGACATGAAGGAGAGGAGCTCAGTTCAAGCAAGAAAAATAGAGGAGCTCGAGGCTCGGTTGGCTTCCGAACTTGCCAAGGCCATATCTGAAGCCGAAAAAGCAAAAACCAACGCTGATACATTCGTGGCCGTCTATCGGGTCGATGCTGAAGCCACTCAGGTACAAGCGAGAGAGGCAGCCGAGACCGCCAAGACTCGAGCACATTGGGTTGCTGAACTCGCCAAATGCCAATCTCGGAGGGAAACCCTCGAGGAGATCCATGCTCGAGGTTTCGATCTTACCGAAGAGATAAAAAGGGCTAAAGAGCTTGAAGCTGATGCTGGAGCCTTGGCTTTCGATGGTGATAATGATGGGAGCGAGAGTGGGTCTGATAGCGGGGAGGAGCCCGATGGAGAAGAGACTACCCCCGTAGATAATTAGGATTTTTCCCATTTTGAATTTTTGTGTAGGGTCATGATCGGACGTTGTAAATACTCTCATATATACATAAATATCTTTTACTTTCCCTACTTATCTTTGTTTTATTTCTGCCGTGTGAAGGTTTTGTTTCATTCATGCCTTATGAAAGTTTTCATAAGGTCGAGGCTCTAGGCAATTTGATCGAATTTGGACCTTATAGTATTTATAACCGAGTGAGTTTTGCTCGAACTCGAAGTAAGAGTAGACCTCAGGCTTTATGGTCGAGTGAGTGATTGCTCGAACTCGAAGTAGTGTAGCCCGTAGTCTTTATGGTCGAGTTAGTGCTTTGCTCTAACTCGAAGTAATAGTTAGCCTGTAGGCTTTTATTGGTCGAGTGAGTGCTTTGTTCGTACTCGAAGTAAGTTAGCCCGTAGGCTTAGTAGTCGAGTGAGTGATTGCTCGTACTCGAAGTAAGGTAGCCCGTAGGCTTAATAGCCGAGTGAGTGATTGCTCGAACTCGAAGTAAGAGTATCCCTTAGGCTTTGATTGGTCGAGTGAGTGATTTCTCAAACTCGAAGTAATAGTTAGCCTGTAGGCTTAGTAGTCGAGTGGGTGATTGCTCAAAATCGAAGTAATGTTAGCCCGTAGGCTTAGTAGTCGAGTGAGTGATTGCTCGTACTAGAAGTAAGGTAGCCCGTAGGCTTAATAGTCGAGTGAGTGATTGCTCGAACTCGAAGTATGAGTAGCCCTTAGGCTTTAGTAGTCGAGTGAGTGATTGCTCGAACTCGAAGTAAGAGTAGCCCTTAGGCTTTGATTGGTCGAGTGAGTGATTGCTCCAACTCGAAATAATGTTAGCCCGTAGGCTTAGTAGTCGAGTGAGTGATTGCTCGAACTCGAAGTAAGATAGCCCCTAGGCTTAATAGTCGAGTGAGTGATTGCTCGAACTCGAAGTAAGAGTAGCCCTTAGGCTTTAGTAGTTGAATGAGTGATTGCTCGAACTCGAAGTAAGAGTAGCCCTTAGGTTTTAGTAGTCAAGTGAGTGATTGCTCTAACTCGAAGTAAGAATAGCCCTTAGACTTTGATTGGTCGAGTGAGTGATTGCTCGAACTCAAAGTAATGTTAGGATTAGTAGTCGAGTGAGTGATTGCTCGAACTTGAAGTAAGGTAGACCGTAGGCTTTTCAGTCAAGTGAGTGCTTTGCTCGAACTCGAAGTAAGGTAGCCCTTAGGCTTTTATTGGTCGAGTGAGTGATTGCTCGAACTCGAAGTAATAGTTAGCATGTAGGCTTAGTAGTCGAGTGAGTGATTGCTCGAACTCGAATTAATGTTAGCCCGTAGTCTTAGTAGCCGAGTGAGTGATTTGCTCAAACTCGAAGTAAGGTAGCCCGTAGGCTTGTGTGGGGCTTGGTCTTGTTGATTTTTCGGTTGGCAATCTCCGATTTATGGGGTAATGGTCGGCCCTTAAGCCTGTTTGCATAATAGATCATAAAATAGAGGATGGATTTTGAGACGTGAGATATCGGCAAAGAAGAAATTTCACTTTATGTCATTATACATGTGTTCATGTTTTGTACCAGTTATCGAGTAAACTACACGAGCATGGTTCGTTTTGACCATTTGGCTCTTACAATTTTTCCTATCGAAATCATATTGTTTCCTTGCATCGAACTTGATAATCGAACTTACTTGATATATCTGAGGGTAATGACCCCAGTATTCGAGGTTGATTGTAAAGAGGCCTCGGATACTATTGAATTGTACTAAGTTAGCACGATCAATGGTCTCCTCATTAAAAACCTTGCCGAAAAACCCATTTGGGACAAAAACTGGTCAAAGGGAAAAAACGTGTAACGTGTGCTTTCAAGCCTAAAGGCTTCGAGCCAAATAATCCATTCCTATTTCTGATCGAACACCTGCAAGGATTAATTTCGAAATATAAATGAACATAGGAGGTTGTACCTTAACAGTAGTATCGTTTTAGGTGCGACACGTTCTAATTGCTTGATAGTTGCTTTCCGTTTATTATACCTAACTTGTAGGATCCTTTACCGACGATTTCGAGGACCTGATACGATCCTTCCCAGTTCGGACCCAGTTTTCCTTCGTTCAGATTTCGGGTGTTGAGGGTAACTTTCCTCAGCACTAAGTCCCCGATCTTAAAATGGCGAAGATTGGTTCTTCGATTATAGTATCTTTCAATCCGCTATTTTTGGGCGGCTAATCGGGCGAGAGTTGCTTCTCGTTTTTCATCCAATAATTCAGGGCTCGTGTTCATTATTTTGTTATTCGACTCATTTGTCGCATACCGAAATCTAACGCTAGGTTCTCTGACCTCAACCGGGATAAAAGCTTCGGCGCCATAAACCAATGAGAATGGTATTGCTCCGGTACTAGATTTTTATGTTGTTCGGTATGCCCACAGGACCTCGGGTAGTATCTCTCTCCATTTTCCTTTAGCGTTGGTTAATCTTTTCTTAAGATTTTGGATGATCATTTTGTTTGTCGATTCAACCTGTCCGTTTCCACTTGGATGATAAAGTGTCAAAAGGATCCTTTTGATTTTGTGGTCTTTGAGAAATTTGGTCACTTTGCTTCCGATGAATTGCTTTCCATTATCGCATACATTTTCGGATGGCATCCCAAACCGACATATGATATGGTCTCAAATGAAGTCTATTACCTCATTTTCTCTAACTTTTTCGAAAGCCTGTGCTTCAACCCATATAAAGAAAAATAAATTGAGCCTTACCTGGGGCTGATGGGAGAGGGCCAACGATGTCCATTCCCAATTTCATTAAAGGCCAAGGAGATAGGACCGAGTGGAGAAGTTCTCCGGGTTGATGAATTATAGGTGCATGTCTTTGACATTTATCGCATTTTCGAACGAACTCCCTTGCATCTTTGTCCATATCGATCCAATAATATCCTGCTCTGATTATTTTTTGGACTAATGAATCGGCACCGGAATGATTTCCACAAGTGCCCTCGTGAATCTCACGTAGGATGTAGTCGGTATCTCCCGGTCCCAAACATATTGCCATTGGACTATCCAACATCCTTCTAAACAACGTTTCATCATTGGATAAGGTGAACTGTGCAACTTTTGTGCATAGAGCTCTTGACTCTTTTGGGTCCGATGGAAGTTTCCCGTTCTTGAAGTATTCTATATATTTGTTTCTCCAATCCCAAGTTAGACTTGTGGAGTTTATCTCAGCGTGACCTTCCTCGATTACGGGTCTCGAGTGTTGAATGATAGTCCCCGAGCTGATCTCATCTTCCTCGACGGATGACCCCAAATTTGCAAGTGCATCAGCCACACTATTTTGTTCTCGAGGTACATGTTGTAAAGTCCATTCCTTGAAACGATGCAAAATTACATGCAATTTGTCCAAATACCTCTGCATTCTATCCTCTCAAACTTCGAAGGTTTTGTCTACTTGGTTCACCACCAATAAAGAGTCACACTTGGCTTCAATGACTTCTGCCCCCAATATTTTAGCTAGCTCGAGACCTGCAATCATGGCCTCGTACTCGGCCTCAATGTTAGTTAACCTAGAAGTTTTGATAGATTGCCTAATAGTGCCACCTGTGGGCGGTTTCAAAATGATGCCTAGCCCGAACCCCTTCACATTCGAATCACCGTCTGTGAAGAGGGTCCATACCCCCGATGGTGTACCTGATTTTAACAAGAGTTCCTTTTTAACTTCGGGTACGAGGGTTGGCGTGAAATTGGCCACGAAGTCCGCTAAAATTTGATAATTGATGGCTGTCCGGGGTTGATATTCAATATCGTACCCACTGAGTTCGACGGCCCATCTGGTAATCGGCCCGATAATTCAGGCTTGTGCAAAATATTATGAAGTGGGTAAGTGGTTAATACGCATATGGGGTGACATTGAAAGTATGATCTTAACTTTCTAGAGGCGCTCATTATAGCAAGTGTCAATTTCTCTAAGTGTGGATATCTAGTTTATGCTTCTCCTAAGGTTCGACTTACATAATAAACGGGAAATTGCGTACCTTGATCTTCTCAAACTAGGACACCACTTACCGCGATTTTCGATACTGCCAAGTACAAGTAAAGTTTCTCGTCTGCCTTTAGAGTGTGGGGCAGTGGTAGGCTCGATAGGTATCGCTTCAATTCCTCTAACGCCTATTGGCATTCAGGGGTCCAGGCGAAATCATTCTTCTTTTTGAGTATAGAGAAAAATCTGTGGCTTTGATCCGGCGACCTCGAAATGAATCGGCCTAAGGCAGCTATCCGTCCAGTTAGCTTCTGCATGACTTTTACACTGTCCACGACGATGATGTCTTCGATAGCCTTAATTTTATCGGGGTTGATCTCAATCCCTCGATTCGATACCATGAAGCCAAGGAACTTGCCCGAACCGACCCCAAAAGCACATTTCTCGGGGGTTGAGCTTCATGTTGTATTTCCTTAAAATCTCGAACGTTTCCTGCAAATGAGCCAAATGGTCCTCTGCGCGCAGGGACTTAACTAGCATGTCATCAATATAAACTTTCATGATTTACCTATTTGTTCCTCGAACATTTTATTTACTAGGCGTTGGTAAGTAGCTCCTGCATGTTTTAGCCCGAAGGGCATTATAACAATATGTTTCATACTTGGTGATAAATGAAGTTTTTTCTCGGTCCTCCGGGTTCATTTGGATTTGATTATACCCGGAATAGGCATTGAGAAAAGTAAGGATCTCGTGGCCGGCTGTGGCATCGATCATGCGATCGATGTTAGGCAGCGGAAAAGAATCTTTGGGGCACGCCTTATTTAATTCCTTATAATCTACACACATTCTAAGTTTGTTCCCTTTTTAGGGACTGCAACTACATTGGCTAACCATTCGAGACATTTCACCTCCCGAATGGACCCTATTTTTAGAAGTTTAGTTACCTCGTCCTTTATGAATGCGTGCTTTACCTCGGACTGGGGTCTTCTTTTTTGCTTCACCGGTTTGAACCTAGGGTCCAGGCTTAGCCGATGCGTCATTATCTCCGGTGGGATCCCTGTCATGTCTAAATGGGACCAAGCAAAACAATTTATGTTATCAATAAGAAATTTAATAAGCTTTTTCCTGAGTTCAGGGGTTAATCCCGTTCCCAGGTATACCCTTCGTTCGGGCAGATATTCGATTAGTATGACTTGCTCCAGTTCTTCAACCGTTGATTGGGTAGCGTCGGAATCATCGGGAATCACGAAGGATCGAGGGATCCCTCGCTCATCATCTTCGTCAATCTTCTGATTTTCTAGTTGGGTCGAAGCTGACGTCTGTGATTTCTATTTGGCATCACGATCCCCCTTTGTTGATGAAGGCGAGTATATCAGAATTGCTTCTTCGATGGCAAACATTTCTCTTGTGGCCGGTTGCTCTCCGTACACTGTTTTGACTCCCTCCGATGTTGGGAATTTAAGAACCTGGTGGAGGGTCGAAAGTACGGCTCTCATATTGTGGATCCATGGCCTTCCAAAAAGGGCGTTGTACCTCATATCGGCTTTGATTACGTTGAACTTCGTTTCTTGGATGGTCCCGACCACGTTTATCAGTAGAATTATATCGCCTTTGGTAGTTTCACATGCTATATTGAATCCGTTTAGAACCAGGGTTGCGGGTATGGCCTGGTCCTATAGACCGAGCTGTTCTACGACCTTCGATCTAATAATGTTGGCCAAGCTACCTGGATCAATTATCACACGCTTAACTTTAGTTTTATTTATAAGTACGGATATTACCAGTGCATCGTTGTGAGGTTGCATGACTCCTTCCGCATCTTTATCATTAAAGGACAGAGTTCCTATGGGCGCGTAATCCTGAGTTCGAGGTCGCTTCTCTCTCATAACCGATGTCTTAGTGCGTTTAAGCACTGACCCTTGAGGGGTATCGATGCCACCAATGATCATGTGGATGATGTGCTGTGGTTCTTCTTGTTCATTTTGCCTACCGAAATCCCTGTTTTTGATATGGTTTTTGGCCCTGTCGCCTAAATATTCTCGAAGGTGCCCTTTATTGAATAACCGGGATACCTCCTCTCTTAGTTGCCTGCAATCTTCCATTCTGTGGACATGGGTGCCATGATATTCACACATTTGATTGGGGTTCCTCTGGGCAGGATCGGTCTGCATGGGTCGAGGCCATTTAGTGTCTTTGATACGTCCGATAGCCGACACGATGGCGGATGCATCGATGCTAAAGTTATACTCCGATAACCGTGGTGCTTCCTTAGGTCCGGTATGCCTATCAAACCCATTTCTGTTCATCAGCCCCCGTGACCCTTGACCTCCATCATTTATTTTATTGCCCTTGTCCGGGGTTACGTCTCGATTCATTCCCCCTATGGTCTCCATTATATGGTCAGTATCGGTCCCTGATCAGCCCTTGTTCTCGATTGATGTTAGCGGGTCCAGAACCCAACTGATCGTCTTCGACTCTAATTTTCGATTGATACCGATTATGCACGTCGGCCCAAGTAATAGCTGGGTACTCTATTAGGTTATGCTTCAACCGTCGTGAAGCCATCGAATTTGGTTCGTTCAAACCTTGAGTGAAAGCCTGAATAGCCCAATCATCTGTGACTGGTGGTAGATCCATTCGTTCCATTTGGAAACGAGATACGAACTCCCTTAGCATCTCGTTATCTTTTTGTCTTACCTTGAACATGTTCGACTTCCTGGTCTCGACCTTTATGGCCCCAGCATGTGCTTTTAGGAAAGAATCTGTAAGCATAGCAAAAGAATCGATAGAATTGGATGATAAATTATGATACCATATCATTGCTACCTTTGCCAGGGTTTCACCGAATTTCTTCAATAATACGGATTCAATTTCATCGTTCTCTAGATCGTTCCCTTTAATGGTACATGTGTAAGAGGTGACATGTTCATTGGGGTCGGTAGTTCCGTTATATTTAGGAATATCAGGCATGCAGAACTTCTTTGGGATCGGTTTTAGGAGGCGTGCTTGGGGAGAAAGGCTTTTGTACGAATTTTTTGGAATCTAAGCCCTTCAATATTGATGGTGCCCTCGGGAGCTGATCAACCCTGGAGTTATATGTTTCCACCTTTTTGTCGTTTGACTCGATCCTCCTTTCTCCTAATTTTATTCGTTTGGTCCGTTCTTCGAACATCTTAGAAATTTCGGGATTAATCCCCGACTCTTGCTCATTTAACCTTACTATAGCTGGTTCCGTTTTCCTCAATGTTATGGGTATCTCGAACTGCAGATCGAGTACCACTATGAATGTTATTTTCAGGTTCAGAACGTAGGTTTGCCTCAATGGCCACATGTGAATTAACGTCTAATGGCACGTCGACTATGTTACACCCTATGCGTCCCAAGGTAACGTAATGAATATGAGACTTGTTAATCATGATTTAAATAATTTTAAAGTCATAATATGGCTATATATTATGTTTGGATAAAAAATATGAAGTTTGAGAAAATTCGGATTAAAGTTGCGAAAACACCGACTAAGGATTTGCCATGTAACAGATCTTTTTGAGAAATATATTTCGTGTGCTATATGAGGTCTTTTTGGGATATATTATACACCAAATTGAAGTTCTTGGAATGTAGTTTCCAACGTACTTAACCGTTCATTCATACGACACCCGGATAAAAAGTTATAAGCAATGGAAGAAGGGCCAATCATAGGGTGCCAAGTAGCACCTTTTTGAATTTTAAATAAATGAGATTTTTACATCCCATCTCCTCTCTTTCTCTATCTTTCGAGAGTGCTCGCCCAAATAACACCCCTAACTTTACTCTTAAGCTCTCTGCAAGAGCTTCAAACAATATTATCATCCCGGGCACGGAATCAAGAAGCGATAACATTAAAACGATCCCTACGACGTAAGTATCGCTATATCGCCTCTCTTTTTCTTTGTAGTTTGAGTTTTGGAAGGTACTTCATAGTTAAGAAAATGTGTACTTTCTGTATTTAAGTGTTTAAATATAAAGGAATGTTGATAAATTCATTTTCTAATGGTTAGAAATCACGTGACGGTGATCGGAAGCCGTGAGTTCGAGTTATTTGACATGTACTGGACTGTTTGGTGGGCTGTTTCGTGTTGCCTTTGGGCTGTATATTTTTCTACTATTTAATGGAGTTTTGTAGGACAAATGGTGTGGAGAAACACCACATAATGACGGAATTGTGGGCTGGTCGTTCGTCATTATATATTTTTAAGTTGTTTGACACTACTTTGGTTATCGTTTTATGTATGAAGTGATTGGGGTGTGTAGGCTGTTTTGTGGTATATTGTGATGGAGATAAGGTTGGAAAATGATTCTTACATATTGTTATTGTTGTATTCTTGTTGTTGTTGGTATATTATGGTATTGGAGGAGGGCCTAGTTACAGGGGAGATGCTGCCCAAATTTACGTAAACGAGCTACTAGTTTAAGTTGCGGACTTAGCCTTTACTCAGCACTAATTTTGAATCTCCTTATGATGTGGTAGATTGAATTGAGTTGTTTGAAGAATTTCGTAGAAGGTATTAAGGATTCAACGGAGTTAAGGTATATTAAGGTTATCCCTTATTTCTTTTTGGCATGATCCAAATGATACAAACGAAATGAGCAAAATACGCAACTTTCATAAATGACTCTATTCATGATTCACAGAGCTATTCAGAATTTCAGGTTGAGTTCTTTACTCCATGTTTCTTTCATATCTTTTATATACTATTGTCATGCCTTACATACTCGGTACTTTATTTGTACTGACGTCCCTTTTGCCTGGAGATACTGCGTTTCATGCCCGCAGGTCCCGATAGATAGGTTGAGAGTTCTCTTAGTAGGCTATCATCTCAGCAGAATGTGTTTGTGCACTCCACTCGCTCCGGAGTTGCCTATTTGGTCAGTATGATTTGAATATGTATTTTTTGGTATAGCGGGGCTCTGTCTCGACCTTTATGATATTTATGTACTCTTAGAGGCTTATAGACAGATGTCATGTATACGGATACTGGTATGACCTTATAAGCTAGTACGTCATATGTATAAGTCGGTATATCAAGTTGGGTCACCTATACTGAGTATTTCCTCATGTTTTATTCTACTTATCTCATGACAGCCTCTCCGGTTCAATTACCTATGATAGTATGATACAAAAGATACGTTACGTTGGTACTTGGTTGGGTAAGGTATCGGGTGCTCGTCGCAGCCCATCGGTTTGGGTCGTGACAAAAGTGGTATCAGAGCAGTTCTGTCCTAGGGAGTCTACAAGCCGTGTCTAGTAGAGTCTTGTTTATGGGTGTGTTGTGCACCACACTTATAAGCAGGAGGCTACAAGGCATTTAGGATTGTCACTCTTTCTTCTTACTCTAGATCGTGTGGTAGAGCTCAATTGTAAGAAATTCAAATTCCTAAATTCTATTTTATTTGTTATACAACGACATCTACATCCAGAAAGACAGTTGGTAAGAGATTGAATGTGGTTGTGGAAGAGTTGAGTCAGAGGAACTCGATTTTGCGTCATGCTTATGATGAGTAAATGTAAGGCCTTCAGTAGATATGTGTGTATTACGATGCGTGAGCCTCTTGATAAGGAGCCCTAAGGCATGAATGTCTATCTACCCCTATGGTAAAAAAAATAGCAACAAGAGAATCAGAAAGTAGATACAAGTTTCAACAAGTAAAAGAAGCTAGGTGAAGAAGAATACGAGGTACCCAGTTAGTGAAGATTATCTGTATTTACAATTCAGGCAGAGAAATATAAACATTCTGAGTTGCTTTCAACAGTAACATAGATATGTACAATTGGTCACACCTATCTCAATTATGTCATATGGGAGCTAACAGATATAATTTAAGAGAAGGATGGGATATCATCATCCAGCTGGGGTTAGAGTAACCCAAAATTGTGGATGGATTGTTATCATTAACTCACATTTCCGAGGGATATTGTAAACATGGTAATGGTTCTCCTTGTGAGACACCCAGATGGCGCACTCTAGAATAGTACAATCAGATATGAATACTAGAATGTTCAGTAATTTCAGAAGATTGGCATTGAAATCCTAGAAGGGATAAATATTTACCTTTGTATGGCTCTCGTCCCTAGTAAAGAGAGAGTGTTAGGCGACCCGAAGAGCCAGTGAGTTGAATCAAGGGGGCTAAAAGTGAAAGAATTTTTTTAAGAAGTTTTCATAATAAGGTGATAGACATAAATATTAGCAGGAGAATAAGAAGAAAGTAAATGAAGTATTATGAGTAAGATGTGATAAATAGATGATAACGGTAAATCAAAATATGACAAGACTACAGATTCTATAGTCAAGTGAAGGAAAAGACAAGAAGTTACATGCCTTGAGACAATAAAAGAGTATAAGACATAAGGTCATGTCCCCATTTCGAGAAATGAGTTGGTGAATCATATGTGATTACCAGAAGGAAAAGTTAGACCCCCGGAGTAATAGAAAATAGTATGGGCTAGTGAATAAGATAAACTGAACATGGATTCGAGACCGAAGGATTGTATAATAGTTGACATCGTGAGAATTTCAGAGATCGTGTTCCGGGCGATAATTGAATGGACAACAGAAGAATAACTTTTAAAGGTCATTCAAGAAGACGTTTCCCTAAAACAAGTGTTGTGAGTAGAGTTAAGTGTGCCAGTTATACTAGGTGCCACCTTTGTGTGTAAGAAATTAAATTATCCCTCGTACATAAGGGTTACCGCAAGGCAAGTAAGAGTCCGTGAAGATGTGAAAAGACGCCAAATATGAAGATGTGAAACATTTATAGGTAAATCTTCATAGCAATAAATGTTAGTACTACCCTAAAGGGGGAAGATGGTGTGATATGGTATTAAGTCGGAGTTGTGTGGTTAAGGTAACTATGGAATAGTAAAGGAAGAATGTGGTAGAAAGGCGAAAGGAATGAGATTGCATTTATTTAGATCCTACGGATATGATACGATTCCAGAACAGTATGTAATCATGACGACGGGGAGAGGCAGTAAGGGTTCCATAACTAGATGTTATTGATAAATAAGTGCAAATGAACACTGGATACATAAGGAGCCAGTGTGCGAGATAAGTTAAGATAAAGGATATAACCCAAGAGAGATTACGTAGAATATATATATATGAGAATGGACTAACGTGTAGTTAGTAGTTGATTCAGGAAGAGCCTAGCCATGGCTAAATAAGAGGATATAGACAAATTAGCAGGTTGTGCAAGATAAACATAGCGAAACCCAACATAGGGAATTCAGTCTCGCAAATATGATGACATCGTAATCCTTGAGAAATATGCAAATAGGAGTTAGGTTGTTAAAGGTACCGTATAAGTGTACGAAAAAAAAAATGGTGCCACCGAGAAGACAATCCAAAAACATTCAGTTCAAAATCAACCTTACGAGCACAAGGGCGCGGAGGTAAGTAATTAAGGATAATTATAGGCGAGTAAGAACGTCAAAAATTCTTTCAAGTATACGATGTAATAAGATCGTAGCCTTACAGGAGTCAAAAGGTCCCCCCTAAGTCTACAAAGAAAGACTAGCTGAGGAAATAAGGAAGAAGGCTTCAACTTAAGTATAGTGACATAAAAAAGAAATGATCTTGTAACAACAGTCTCACTACAACATTGTATGCACTCCATAAGAAGGTGGCACATATCGTTACTAATGAACGGGAAGAAAAAAAAATCAAAAGATGATATTTGAGATCATATGAGTTACAGGAAATTCCAGTATTTGTGGGCAATGAGATAAGCCATGTATTCATGCAACAAGTGGCAGAACGACCACGAAAAGTAATTGCTTATGTTTAAAGATAACTAATAAAGCACGAGAAGAATTACCCGACCCACGATTTAGAGTTAGCCGCAGTGATTCATGCACTAAAGATGTGGAGGCACTATTTTTATGGCATTCATGTTGATATCTATACGGATCATAAGAGCCTTCAATATATTTTCAATCAAAAGGAATTGAATTTACGCCAAAGGAGATGGTTGGAGCTACTGAAAGACTATGGCGTTGATTTATTTTATACCATCTGGGGAAGGCGAATATAGTAGCCGACGCCCTCAGCCGTAGATCTAAGGGTAGCCTGTCATATTTATAGCCAGAGAAGTGTGGGATAGCCCATGAGATTCATCAGCTAGCTAGTCTTGGAGTTCGATTACTGGACTCAAGTGATACCAGAGTTACTATTTAGGACACAACAACATCCTCTTTAGTAACTGAAGTGAAGGAACGCCAGTATGAGGATCCTGTGCTAGCTCATTACAGATATACATCCCCTCAAAAAGAGAATACACCATTTGAGATTACAGGAGATGGAGTCCTCAGATATCGAGGTCGATTATGTGTTCTAATGTGGCAGGGTTGCGCCAGCAGGTTATGGGAGAAGCTCACTATTCTCATTATTCTATTTATCCAGGAGCGACGAAGATGTATCATGATATCAGGGGAATATACTGGTGAGACAAAATGAAGAAGGATATAGCAGAGTTTGTTACTCAGTGCCCAAATTGTCAGCAGGTTAAGATTGAGCATCAGAAACCCGGTGGATTATTATAGGCTATAGAGATTCCGACTTGGAAATGGGAAGTGATTAATATGGATTTTATCATAGACTTACCTCGTACCCAACGTAAGTGTGATTCTATATGGGCTATTATCGATAGACTAACAAAATCAACCCATTTTCTGCTTGTCATGACTACTTATTCAGCAGAGGATTATGCAAGGCTTTACATTAGGGAGATAGTACGACTTCATGGTGTCCCTATATCTATTATCTCAGATAGAGGTGCTCAGTTTACAACTAATTTCTGGAGGTCCTTCCAAAAAGGATTGGGGACTCAGATAAGTTTTAGTACATCATTTCATCCCCAGACAGACGGTCAGGCTGAACGTACTATTCAGATACTGGAGGATATGCTACGGGATTGTGTGATGGACTTCAGAGGAAGTTGGGATGATCATCTTCCATTTATTAAGTCCGCATATAATAATAGCTATCATTAAAGCATCCAGATAGCTCCACATGAAGCACTTTATGGACGAAAGTGTAGGTCTATTATAGGATGGTTAGAGTTTGGGGAAACTAAGTTAGTAGGACCAAAGTTGGTACAACAGACAGTTGAGAAGATTAAGCTTATAAGGGAAAGGCTATAAGCAGCTCAGAGTCGTCAAAAGTCCTATGCAGGTAATCGACGATGAAACTTGGAGTTTCAGGTAGATGACTGGGGTATTCCTAAAGATATCAACGATGAAAGGCGTTATGAGATTCGGTAAGAAAGGAAAGCTTGGCCCTCGGTACATTGGACCTTATAAGATTATATGCAGAGTAGGCCAAGTAGCATATGAGTTAGAATTGCCTTCCAAATTGGAGTATGTACATCCAGCATTTCATGTGTCTATGCTCCGTAGGTGTATTAGAGATCCCTCTAAAGTCATTCTAGTTGACGATGTTCAGGTTACAGAGCAGATATCATATGAGGAAGCTCCCATTGCTATACTAAATAGACAAGTTTGGAGATTAAGAACTAAGGATGTAGCTTCAGTTAAAGTACTTTGGATTAATAATAATATAGAGGAGATGACTTGGGAAGCTGAAGAAGAATGAAGACTAGGTATCCTTACTTTTTTCCACTTCCGGAGGAGGATCAGACTGAGACATCACAGCCCTTAGGTACGTATATGATACTTGATTCTGATGTTAGTTATTGTTATTGGTCGTGTGAGGCCATTAGTGTTATTGATGATTATGGCCCTATGCGGATTTGTATTATTGGGTTTACTGTGTGACAAGTTGGTAGTAGTAACATAACATAGGAGACCCTGCCAAAATTTCTATAGATTTATGGGAGTTTAACATTCGAGGATGAATGTTTCTACGGGGGAAAGATTGTTACACCCTGTGCGTCCCAAGGTGACTTAATGAATATGAGGCTTTTTAATCATGATTTAAATAATTTTAAAGTCATAATATGGCTATATATGATGTTTGGATAGAAAATATGAAGTTTGATAAAAATCGGATTAAAGTTGCGGAAGCACCGACTAAGAATTTGGCATGTAACAGAGCTTTTTGAGAAATATGTTTCGTGTTCTATATGAGGTCTTTTTGGGATATATTATATACCAAATTGAAGGTCTTGAATGTAGTTTCTAACGTACTTAACCATTCATTCATACGACACCCGGATAAAAAGTTATAAGCATTGGAAGAAGCGCCAATCATAAGGTGCCAAGTAGCACCTTTTTTACTTTTAAATAAATGGGATTTTTACATCCCATCTCGTCTCTTTCTCCATCTTTCCATAGAGCTCACCCAAATAACACCCCTAACTTTACTCTTAAGCTCTCTGCAAGAGCTTCAAACAATATTATCATCCCGGGTACGGAATCAAGAAGCGATAACATTAAAACGATCCCTACGACGTAAGTATCGCTATATCGCCTCTCTTTTTCTTTGTAGTTTGAATTTTGGAAGGTACTTCATAGTTAAGAAAATATGTACTTTCTGTATTTAAGTGTTTAAATATAAAGAAATGTTGATAAATTCGTTTTCTAATAGTTAGAACTCACGGGACGGTGATCGGAAGCCGTAAGTTTGAGTTATTTGACTTGTACTGGAGTGTTTGGTAGGCTGTTTCATGTTGTCTTTGGGCTGTATATTTTTCAACTATTTAATAAATTTTTGGAGGACAAATGGTGTGGAGAAACACCACATAATGACGGAATTGTGGGCTGGTCGTTCGTCGTTATATTTTATTAAGTTGTTTGACACTACTTTAGTTGTCGTTTTATGTATGAAGTGATTAGGGTGTGTGGGCTGTTTTGTGATATATTGTGATGGAGATAAGGTTGGAAAATGATACTTACATATTGTTATTGTTGTATTCTTGTTGTTGTTGGTATATTATGGTATTGGAGGAGGGCCTAGTTACAGGGGAGATGCTGCCCAAATTTACGTAAACGAGCTACTAGTTTAAGTTGCGGACTTAGCCTTTACTCAGCACTGATTTTGAATCTCCTTATGATGTGGTAGATTTAATTGAGTTGTTTGAATAATTTCTTGGAAGGTATTAAGGGCTCAACGGAGTTAAGGTATGTTAAGGCTATCCCTTCTTTCTTTTTGGCATGATCAAAATGATACAAACGAAACGAGCAAAATACGCAACTTTCATAAATGACTCTATTCATAGAAATACTATGGGTGTCTATATTCTTGATTCCCCATGTGTCTTATTATTCTATCATATGTTCATGGGTCTCAGAAAAATATGTATTTGATAAAGTTTGTCCATAAGGCATATTGATTTTATGATATTCGAGAAATCTTATTAATGTATTTGTTATGCATTTCATGTATTTATACATGTACATTGACCCATGACCAGAAGGCGTTATATATGCATATATTATATGTATATGGGATATAGGAAAAAGGTTACGGCGTTATATACGCACCACCACCTGATCAGCTGGTATACATTGATGATTTTGCCCACAGTGGCCGAGATGATATGATGGGATGCCCTCAGAGGCTTGATGATGTTATGGACGCATATACTTATAAATGGTATGACATTTATATGCATATGCATGGCATTGTAAATTTTCATGATTCACAGAGTTGTTCAGAATTTCAGGTTGAGTTCTTTACTCCATGTTTCTTTCATGTCTTTTATATACTACTGTTATGCCTTATATACTCGGTACTTTATTTGTACTGATGTCCATTTTGCCTGGGGATGCTGCGTTTCATGTCTGCAGGTCCCGATAGACAGGTTAAGAGTTCTCCTAGTAGGCTATCATCTCAGCATAAGGTGTTTGTGCGATCACTTGCTCCGGAGTTGCCTATTTGATCAGTATGATTTGAATATGTATTGTTTGGTATGGCGGGGCTCTGTCTCGACCTTTATGATATTTATGTACTCTTAGAGGCTTGTAGACAGATGTCATGTATATGGATACTGGTATGGCCTTATAGGCTAGTACGTCATATGTATAAGTCGGTATATCAAGTTGGGTCACCCTATATTGAGTATTTCCTCATGTTTTATTCTACTTATCTCACGACAGCCTCTTCGGCTCAATTACCTATGATAGTATGATACGAAAGATATGTTACGTTGGTACTCGTTTGAGTAAGGTACCGGGTGTTCGTCGCAGCCCATCTGTTTGGGTCGTGACAGACTCGAGCTCCAACGGCGTCGACAAGCGGCCTTTCGGCCCTGGGCGTCAAGTTGTTGTTATCACCTTGAAGGCCATCTTCATTGTGGATAGGTAAGGCCATTTAATTGAGATCTCGTCGTTGCTAATCTGAAAAAAAGATATTTTCGAAAACAAGCGTAAAATGGTGTGTTTTGCAAATTCATATCAAATAACCATTGTTATCCTTAGCCCCACGGGGGCGCCAAGCTGTTTACCCGAAAAACAGATGAGTTGAATTTGTACATAGTTCTAAGGGTATGTGGAATAACTTGACACAAATTGTAAGAGTAAGTAGAAATATCGAATATTGACTATAAAGAAAAGATACAAACCGAGTTAAAAGGAAGATGATTTATGAACAAGCAAAATAAAATTATGTATGAAGCTAAAAAGGATAATCTCTTAATATGGGAATGTATCAACAATATTTGAGTTACAGTATATTAATGACCTGATTCCTCTATAGAAATAATAGACATCCCTCTTATAGTGGAGGGATTCTACTTTAGATATAATAAAAAATACATAGTGGGGAATCCATGATAAATCAAGTTTTTCCTAATTTCCGCCGAGATTCTCTCTCTTAGTGCGGCTTTAACGGTTCTTGTATCTTGGCTCGATCTTGATTGGACTCGGTATTGGTCTCTGGCTCTGAAACTTGATACCATCGCTTCTCATCATAGCTCGATTTGGACTCAAGTTCGATAATGACGTCGAGCTCGGTATTTAATCTGACCTCAAAACTCGAAGCTCGTTCGTGCCTTGTTCAAATCTCACCTCAATATTATGAAGAAGCTCTTCGATCCATCTTCACCAATCGTACGAAGGTCGAAACCGGTTTTGACCGTATATAGGTAGCTTTATAGAACGTCTACAATATCTAAAGAACATGTAAAATCAATTTTATGGCGCAAATTTAGTTGCCACAAAATTTAATAATAAAATAATAAATACAACGCAACATTGACGGATGCACATTTACATTGATCCAAGTTTTGGCAAAAAGTTTTCACAAAAGTTATATGTAAAAACAAAAACAAAAAAATTGGATTAGCCAATATTTTTTATGATTTAAATAATAATTTATAGATCAATTTACTTGGCTTCGAACAACTCACTTTCATGTTTGTTACTATTCGTGCACCGAAGAAAATAAGTTTTTAGTGACAATATTATTGGCGATCAATAATAGTCGCCACCAAAGGTAATAATCTAGGACGCCTCCCGAATTGGAGACCGACCTAAAATTAAGGTTTCTGGTGACGCTTCTTAGTAGCGACCATTTAGTCGCCACAAAAGATTTTTGGGTGATGCCGTTTAGTGGCAATAATGGGGTCGCCACCAAAAGTAAATTGTTATACTTAGTTCTTTGAAGTAGCTGACTTACCTAAAATCTATTTTGTTATTTATTTTTTGTGAAAAAGTTTAGTCGCCAAAAAACTTAATAATAACAATTCAATAGGGGCAGATACACATTTACATTGGTCCAAGCCTTAACGAAAAATGTTCACAAAAATTATATGTAAAATAAAAATAAAAATGAAAATAGGTTGGTTTGAGCAATATATATTAGGAAAAAAATTATAATTTAATTAATTTCAATAACTCACTTTCATATTTTTCGCTATTGAAGCACTAAAGAAATTAAAATTTTCAGTATTGGTGGCGACTTTGTTAATCACCACAAAAGGCAAAGCTCTAGGTTGCTCTTTGTGGAAACCAACCTAAAGTACTGCTATATTTAGCCATGTGCAAAAGAATTGATGAGTGGTAATATATGATCTTATATTATGTCGTTGCACTTACGTAATATAGTAATTAGGTAACTGTTTAAATAGACTTTTGAGTGTATTATACGAAGACTTGTTTTGTTCCTTTCTTTTCTTTGGTTATATTATATTTTGCTATTAATCTTGGTTATTAGTTGAAATCGAATTTTCTCAGTTATCTACTGAAGCTACTGAAAAATATTAGGTAGTAACAAGTTCTTTTTGATAAGGATATTAGGTTGTAAAAAGTTTTAAAAAAGTCATCCAAAACCTTTTATGCATTTTCTATTCATATTCCTTTGGTTCTGCATTCCATTTGATCTGTATTTCTACGAATGAGATTTTCAAAAGAATTATAATAAAATTTCTTTTTACAATCTTACAATTTTCTTAAAACTAAGTTGCAATTTGACAAATTTAAATTCGGTTTCAGTTATCTACCAACTCGAAATATTGTTTTGTATCAAGGATCTCATTCAAGTACCAAGAGTTGATCTTCTTTAAATAGGATTTAACTTTTTCTTAAATTCTTTTTCCATTACATAGGAGATTAGGAAAGGAAATAGTGGGAATCGAACTCACAATTATTATGTAGAAATTCTCACCGGTACCATTAGACTACATGTCTTTATGGTAAATATGTTAGACTTATATATATTGATCGTGCATAATTTTCTTACACAACCAAATGTATTTAAACCTATTGTATTAAATAATCTGCTCTATTTCTAGTTAACTAATCTCACTTTTATAAGTGTTTATCTATAATTAATATTTTTTAGGTAACAAGACAGTACTGTCAATGTATAGAAGTTATACTCCTCTAAATATCGTTGCAACAAAACATCGATCACATGATAAAACATGTAGTATACATTAAAAGAGCCTAAAACTAGTAGAAGTTCTTTAGGTGGATCACTATTAACATCTCATGAACTCTGAATTTTCGAGTCAGGTGTTCGACAAATGTTCAAGTAGAGGCGGAGCTAATAACCTTCTAGCTCCGTCTCCATGTTCAAGTAGAGGCGGAGTTAATAACCTTCTAGCTCCGCCCCTTTATTCAAGGTGACGAGCCAATGTCACCGCTAAGTCCAGCATCACCAACTCCTCCATTACGGCCGCGCCATTGCCACCACCAACTCTGAATCCCCAACTAATTCCAACTCCAAATCGACCTTCAATTCCTCACCCACTTGGTCCTGCCCCAAAACCCAACCTCCCTCCTATTCCAACATTAGCACCCCACCAACGGCACTTCCTGTTAGAAAAGAATAAACAGAATCAAAGAAAGGCTTCGAGGCGTGAAATCAATATTCTTAAAAGCATATTGTTCGTATATTGGTTTGAAAAATACAAGCAAGTCGCTTTAGGAATTTTCAACAAACCCTATGTGTATTCTTACAGTGGAGCACCCACATGTAAGCAGGGGCGGAACCAGCGCAGTGATGTCATGTTCATCTGAACCCTGTATTTTTAATATGGAACATAAATTCATGTATAAGAATTATCTAAAATAGGAACAAAAAGTAGATATTAACTCATAACTTTAACAATATAATGAGTTCAATACTAAAAATTTTAAAAATTGAACCATAGAATTCAAATCCTGAATACGCCTCTGCATGTAAGGAAGGGAATTCGTCCAAAATTATACTATACAATGGGGTATAATTAATCTTTTTTTTATTTTTTTATTTTTTGTAAATGTAGACACAACCTTTGAATCCGTTGAAATAAAATATAAAATACTTTGTGTAGCGGTAAAAGTGGTTCAAAAATATCAAATATAGCGTTTTTGTTATTTTTGAATCCTTTAATTACTATAATTTTTGTTTAAATTCAAATGACAAAATATTCTGTTAAAGAAACAAATAAAAATAAAACCTTTATTTTTTAAAATAAAAATAAAACCGCTTCCGCACAAATCCAAAGCGGAGCTGCAGTATTACGTACGGGCTCGAACGACAGTAGCTTGCTTAAATGTTGTATTTGTATTAGTAAATTTATTAATATGTTTAAATATTTAATTACAAACCAAATAATTAAAACAAGCTATGAATTCGATAAAATTTTAAAATTCATAAACTTCAAATCCTAGGTCCGCCTCTGTGACAAATATAAACAAATTGCAATTACATTACGTGCTGCAACTAATCCACCACCATCAGGGGCGGATCTACCTTATGAGTTAGGGATACTACGGTACCCGCTCGCTTCGCTAAAATTCTTACCATGTACATAATATCTCTGTGAAGAAACGTATATATGGATAAAGTGACACTTAAAAGTTACAAAGTGGAAGCGGGTGACATTGGTTCAGCCTTCCCTTTGAAGGCTTTCTTTGGCCTCATGAATGTCATTCCCTGTTGGAATAGCTTCTTTGATTTTTTATTTTTTCTACTTATTAAGATTTCTTTTATTTTCAGTTGAGCCCGAGGGCCTCACCTCTTTTTCGGCTCTTTCCTCCTTTTCTTCCTTTTATTATTTGCTAAGTCTCTCTTCTTCATTTTTTTAAATTTCAGTCCTCATTTTGTTTCAATCATTATACCTTACTTTATGAACAACTATTTTCTATAGGTAATTTGGATTAATTTTAATTAGCATATAAATTTTTTTATTTTTAATGAAACGATATTAATTTATATATTGGAATATAATTTGAGTAATATCTTTTATTGGGTTTTGAAAAAAAATTAAATAGCTTGATTGATAGTTGTTTTGAGTTGAATATCATAGGTTGAATGTTGAAGGTTTTTCTTTAAAAATAATTGTCATATAACTCAACAATTAAGATGAAAAAATAAACAAAGAACAATACAAGTAAATTAATCTAGTCAAACAAAGAACATATAGTGTAGTTAAGCTACTCTTTAAGCAAATATTTATATTGGAAGCGCTCTTTCATGAAATATTATTTTTTTTTTGCATTTTTATTTAGAATGTGTTTAAATTAAGCGTTAAGAATTTGAACTAAAATCAAACGTATTTGTTTTGTGAATGAAAGGCCTATACAAATTAACCAAAAACTAAGCGAACCGACCCATTATTCCTTATCTGTCTTTGTAGCTACTGACACATATACTCTATGCATAACATGGTGGCACGCGCAACCTTCGAATCCTGGATCCGCCTCTGAGTCCACCATTATCTTAATTCATAATCAGTAACCATTTTTGCATCCTCAATAGAAAATTTTGATAATTTTCTAGCACTAATGCTGCCCATTAAAACTCCAATTAAGAGTATAAAAAGCAGAGGCAAAAGTTTAGCAAACATTTCCAAGTATATGCAAAAGTTTTTCAATTTAAAGGGAAATGCTATAGTTTTGCTGAGAAGTGAAGAACTGAATAGAAGGGATTATATAGATAATTTCCCTCCAATAATAATTAAGTCAACAGCCCAACTGTTACATTGAGTATAATGTTAATGATCAAAATAGTTCATGACTTTCACATATGCTTCTTAAAATCATGGATTTTGGAAAAGCATTTAAATTATAGTATAAAGATTCTTTTACACTATCAGTGAATGTTGACCTATAATAGACGGTCAATTATTATTTTTATCAGAGTATTAACTAGTAAGTACTTCCTCCGGTCTATAATAAGTGATCATTTGGCCTTTTTATTTTGGTCCAAAGTAAGTGTCCTTTTTACATAATCAAGAATGAATTAACTATAGTTTTTCAAATTTACCCCTATTTACATATCTCAATGTGTCAAGTTAAAAATATGCAAAATTTAATTGAAGGTAATTTTAGTCAAAATACTTATTTGTTTTCTAGGAGTTTGTATTTTATTAAGGGGTGTGTCAAAGACAAAAAAGTTACTTATTGTGAATCGAAAGGAGTAATATTTATCAAGAAATTTATCTGTAATTACTTAATAAATATCATTATAGTGTAAATACTTTTTACCGTCAATGCATAGAACTTAGAACTCTTGAAAAAATGATGTTAATTACGTGCATGTTAAAGAACCCTCGCTAACTATATTATATGAAAAGGAGAGTTACTACTCTAAACCAAAGTTGAGGAATTGATTCATTGGAACTCATTTAACGTGCATATTAAGTTCTTGATTCATGGAAAACAAGTGTCTATTGCTCAAATTTTCGAAGAGTACTTTTGCAGTAACTTTTATTGCAGTAGCAGGGTTGTGCGTTTAGACAACTGACACTAGTTGTATGACTTTTTCTATATATGTTTGATAACTGAATTTGTGAATCCAAAATCATGGATATAGGCAATTATGCACACAATTGTATCACTTATGTGAGGCACAAAATTAAATATTTATACGTCTATAATTGAATTTTCTTAGTTTGTTATATTCGCATGTCTTGTTCCGTTATTACTTGTTATCGGTAATTCCGTAATTTGCTAGCAGTATTTCATTCATATTCTCGTTTGCTACCTTGGATTTAGTTTTCTAAATATATTGTCGTGATATTACTTGTTATCGGTACCTCTTTTATATTTTCTGTTGATATTTTCGATTTAGTTTTCTAATTATTTGTCTTGTTATTACTTGCTATCAGGGCTTCTTTCACCTTTTTTAGCCGAGTGTCTATCGGAATCAGTCTGTCTGCCCTTCCAGGGTAGGGGTAAGACTGCGTACATCATACTCTCCCCATACCCCACTTGTGGGATTATACTTGGGGGTTGTTGTTATTGTACGTTAATTGTCGATTCCGGGGGCAACTGTTTCAAAATTAGATCTAGAACTTCTAGATTTTAATAAATAAATGTACAAACAAGTGGGGATAGCTCAGTTGGGAGAGCGTCAGACTGAAGATCTGAAGGTCACGTGTTCGATCCACGTTCACCGCATTCATTTTCGTTTCAACTTTCGATTTATTTATCAGACTATGAATATCAATTACAACATGGAGCTAAGTCATATCTATCTTTTTATTGGGTTGAGTTAAATTCCATTTTTTATTTTTGTTCATCGCTAATTAGAATTGATTAAGTCATTTTAGTTGAAACTTTGACTTATCCTCAACCTTGAGTATTGGAATAGTTCGCGAAGAAATTTAGATGCGGATATAGAATTTTAATTTGATGGAATCAACATGTTGCGAATAATATAATATTTGTTAAAATTTTAATGTATATCACATTCTGCGTCGAGAAATACTGAATTCGGTTAAGCTAATAAACTACATCCGCCACTAGAATTACACAACATGGGAAGTTCCAAGTTGCCGTCCAGGAAGATGGTATACATGTCGGGCTACACTACAAGAAGGTGTGATATAGGCAGTGATAATGAATAGAACGTCGAATTCACATAACTGATCCCCATAAGTCAAAGCTGTTTAATACTTAGAGAAAGTATATACTATCTACAAGCTAAAGTCGAAAGAAAAAACTGGCTAATTCAAGAATCTTAGCCATATTTTACATAAAGAATGTATGATGTATATTGGTATAAGTGCAAGAAAAGGCATAAATATTGATCTTCAAGATTTGCATAGAGAAAGCTGAGGAAACGGAATCCTAAATCTTCCCTTCTGTTTATTCTTGTTCTTGAATTTGATGTCAGGGGAGGAGGACTTGGGATTGCGTAAAACACAAACATCGCCATTGCAGACGAATTCGCCGGAGTCTGAGGACTCAGGTGAGAAGCAGCTACAGAAATTGAACAAAGCCATATATAGTAGGAACCTAAGTAATTATATATCCCGATCAAAGAGCTGACGAAGGGAATGAGCAGAACGAGGAGTCTAGTGGATGCGATTCAACTAGCGGAGACTCTTGGAATAGCTGGAGTAAGAAGTTCCCAAGAGAGCGTCTTTTTGGCGAGTGTCAAGCACATACAGCAAGGATCAAGGGAGATCTCGTTGTTGCATAGCTCAGGCTGAGAACAGATAAAAGAGTTTGTCCTATATTGCTGGTGAAGAAGGGAATAAACACTATATATTGACAGCTGCAACTATGCCAAAATGGAAGGGTATAATTTCCATGTGAAAATTGCAATTAGAGTCAATTTATAGGAGCAATGATCTACCAACATTTGATTAATGAGTACTCATTATTTTAGCGTGGAAAGAGTCTTCTTTCCTCTCTTTTTTTTAATCGATTTAGCTCCTCTTGGGTTTTTCGTGATAACAAGGCTCTATTATACGCAGTCTTACCTTGCATTTCTGCAAGAGGATATTTCTATATCTCGAACCCGTGACCTCCTCCTGGTCACATGGCAGTAACTTTACCAGTTACGACAAAGCTCCCCTTGTATTTTACCCTTAGTAATGAAGGTATCTTTATTGCCACAACAATATCATGACATATTTAAGACTACAAGTTTTAATATATTGTTAGTAACATATATAGTATAAATTCAAATCTTTTTGTAGAAGCTAGATAGCATACGCATCTAACATTATTAAAAATAATTAGTTGCAACTACAAAACGTGTGTTGGATACGGTCTTCTCACTGGAAAAGCCAAATTAAGGGCGAAAATCCATATCAATGCATATGTCAAAACTGATGACAGTGCCCGCCGCAAGGGTTGGCTGAGTTGGTTGGGTGAATGTCTTCTCACATGTGAGACCTGTGATCGATTCTTCTCACTAGCAGCCTTCTCAGTCAAAGCTCGTCCGCACCGAGCTTGCTTAGTGTGATTTACATCTTCTATATGATTTGTGAGCTACGGCTACAGGTTTCTCTGTGAATTTTCCAAAAAAAATAAAAAAATCGATGACAGCTGCATGGATATGATACATACAAATGACAAGCATTAGAATAACAGGTGAGAATGTCCAATATCTGTACGCGTTTTGCGTCAGGAAATTTGACATTTTCACCTGTTTTCTTTTTCTTCTCCTTGTCTGGTGTCTCAAACTGCTATCTCTACATTTTCTATGTTTTTTTGGTACAAGTGCAACTGCGCAAGAGTGCGAATGCAATGCTTTTTACAACACCAGCCTAATCTTGCGGTTAAGGAAAAGCAAAGAAGAAAAGTACTGTTTGGTATTTGTTTAAACTTTCAAAGTAGTAAATATATATGGCTACATTTTTGGTACAAAAAAAAAAACAAATCACATTGTTTCCAACATTGTGCGATTTGCAAAAAGGGGCATTTTTTAAAAAAGTTTGGCAGGGGCTGCCAAGCTTGGCTAATAGAATAGGGGTCCCCAGAATGCCTGTCCTGTGCCTCCGAGAAGAAGCAATGACGGTATCTGAGGAATAAGCATCGGCTAACTCTGTGTCAGCAGTTGCAGTAATACAGAGGATGCAAACGTTATCCGGAATGATTGGGCGTAAAGAGACTGCAGAGTAGATTCATGAGCAAGAGCGTATCTCACGGTTGATTTAACAATATCCATTTTTTTCTGGGGAACTTTCATATGAGTGCTTTTAATCCACTATAAAGGTTATCATCAAACCATTTGTGACCAAGGGGAAAAAGAAAAAGGAAAAGAAACTAACAAGATCACACAGCAGCAAACGGAAAATGAGTATCTTCATAAGAGTTTTAAGTATATACTTTAAACCAGTCGATGTACCTAAGTTAAACAAGTAGGCATCATACAGAAGACACCTTCTCGGAAGAAAGTAAACGCCAGATAGACGGAATTTACAAGTTTCACTAGGACGTATTTACACGAGCAGTTTGACTGCATTTTTAGAACGATCCGAATGTATTCTCTCCACTGTAAGTCATGTAGAGGAAGCCATCCTCATCTTTGTGTTCCTCATAAATCGCAGACATCATGGCAGCTGTAAAACGACGGAAACCAGACTGATTAAAAACGAAGAAATTTGGAAACGCATAATGACAATTGTGCCAAAATATTGCTCACCTGTCGGAGGAAGGATATTTTTCACAAAGATAAAAATAGCCTTCTCAGCACTAAGCTTTATCCTCTTACGAACAACATACACAAATTGCCCCACAGTCAGATCAGCAGGAACCAAGTATCTGCAATAATTATGATTAACAGACATTTCAAAAAGGAAAATATCATAAAGATAAATGTAAAAGAGCTAGACGCTAACTCAACACTGTTAACAGGAGAATGCAGATGGAAATTAAAACGGAGAGATCCCACGTTTATGGAAGTTTGAACCAATGTCTTCAATTGCTGCATATCACTATCAAATGAAGAAAACAAAATAAAGAAATCCTTGCACTTCAATTATACACTTTAGAACAGACAATCACACCCTACGTTGCTCGGACTCTCTGAAAATGTCGCCTGATGTGTGTCGGATACTCCAAAAGTAGTGCATTTTTGGACGACCCGACTCGGGTGCGGCAACATTTTGGAGAGTCAGCAACATAGATCACACCTATCTTGTGCTCTAATCAATCTCATTGCTAGTGCACATTAGTCATCTTTCAACTCGAACAGTAAACACTACATCTTACAATCTTGTACCCATGAAAATACTTACGAGAATCCGTTTATTCTTTAGAAAGACGTATAAGAAATTTACATGAATCACGTCATAGTTCATAAAGGTGCAGTAGCCACCCCAACACTAGCTCAAGAAAATTAAAAACTCATTATCGAACAAAACCATCTTTAGCAACATTGACGATAACCAATGTGAATATAATATTGGACCAAGCATAGATCACTATCAAGATTACTAACTTCTTCTTGTCAATGTCAGGAATGTCACTTCTTTCAGCCTTCTCCACAATAACCTAAATTCCAGGAAGAGAACAATGAAAAGCAGATTTAACAAGGCATATAAAATGTCTAGCTTTAAAAAAAAAAAAGCATCACTGCGAGAGAATAGACAAAATTGCATTGGTACCGGTATTCTATCAGGATACTTCTCCCTGATACGAGCAGCTTCGGCCTGTCGCCTTTCTGGAACAGTACAACACAGAATTAATAAGACAGATAGATAATGTTAGACAAAAGGAAAGACAAATGTTTACATAGGCAATGTCTATAATTTTTTGATAAGGTAGGCGATGGCTATAATGAATTTTAAAAAAGAAGCCACAAAATTTTGAAGTACGAGAGAATACAGACAGGTAATGACAGCAATATTTTAGCAGATTATCAAGCGATTAACGTACTGTGATATGAGCCAAGTACTTCTACAAGATTGAGGGCACTGACTCGTTACAAAAATGATATTTTTCCTGTTAATTCTGCATGCCACTTTTCGCCATTTAATTCCTTTGTATAAGTACTACTTTGCCGCTTGCATCAAAATTTTCACAAATCTTTGAGGGGTCGTTTGGTTTGAAGAGAAGTTATGCTGGGATAGTTATCCCGGTATTATTTTTTATTGATTGTTTGGTATGTTGTATTAATACTGGAATTCTCAATTTTACCGAGGATAACTTATCCGGAGATTACCATTTCACCCTCTAGCAGGTAAAAATTATCTCAGTACTATTTTTAATCCTAGGATAACTTACCCTAGGATTAGTAACCAAACAAGGGATAAGGCGGTACTAAATTTTATCCCAAGAGTATTTTTGCTTATCCATCATACCAAACTTCCCCTTGAAAGTGCAATAATAGCCACGCTTCCACACAAAAGACACACAAACAGTAGCAGTCCAACAGAAGCTTATAAAATAAACAAACTTATAATTATATAGCCATGTAAAAAAGAGCCTCAGTACACTAAGCTCTCAGTATGCGCCGGGTCCGGAAAGGGCCGGACCACAAAGATATATTATACACAGTCTTACCCTTCATTTCTGCAAGAATTCCAACTCTCAATTGCACAAAATAAACTACTATGAATTCACAAGGGAACATAACAAGAAAGGTCCAACTAAACAAGCCCCCCCCCATCCACACACACAAAAAAAAAAAAACTCCCAAAAAATAAGAATAACTATTAGTGGATCAAACAAATTATTGAGCCAAACAAGTTAAAGATCGGATCTTGGAACCAAAAATACAATAATAATAATAATACCACGTGGGTGTTCCAATTTGAAGGAGCTTTTGGCCATGGTGATGAGTGAGTGGTCCTAGTAAATTAGGTTAGCTCTGCAATTAACAGATATAAAAGGAAATTAGGGTTTTGCCGAAAAAGGGAAAAGAAAGGAACTTCAAAGAGAGGAAGATGAAAGGATCTTACCGAGGAAATTCGTCAATTGTGAAGGTTGAACAAACAAAACTCTTTATCAAATGTCACTTTATGCTACGGTGCCGTTTTGAACTAGTATTCCTTTTAGCATATTTTATGTGACATTTTTTGTGTAGGAAATTTAAACTTCCTTTAACTTTTCGAAATAAAATTTATATATTTAAAAACTACGTAAAAAATATTATAAGTTACAATAATTAATAATTTAAATATTTAAAAGGTATATAAAAAAATTTATGGTCAAAAAATAATTTGTTTGATTTTATTTTTAAGTCAAACAACTTCATATAAATTAGGACGAAGCGAGAATTTTTTTTCCCTTTGTCTATTTTTGTCTCTTTTGTTATGTAAGTTATGTTCTATATATACATCTTAAGATATATATATATATATATATATATATATATATATATATATATATATATATATATATATATATATATATATATATATGTGTGTGTGTGTGTGTGTGTGTGTGTGTGTGCTCTCTTCTTTATTTATTTATTTTATTTTATTTTTCACTCGGTATTCAAAACTTGTATTAAAATCCAACATAAAATCCACCCAAATTGAAAATTATTTCCCTTATCCTAAGTTATGAAATTATTCTTTCTTTTCTCTACTTTATTTAAATTAATAAATGGTTCTATCATCATGCTGAAGAATTTGTCTAGCTAGTTTACCACACTAAAAATTGCATGTAATGTTGACTATATATTGTATAACCTTTTCAACAATCAGCAAACATTGTAATTTACGTTAAAGTAATTCATATAATTTCTTATAATTAACATCTTAAGATTACAAGTCAAATAAATATAATAAATGATGTCATTTGCAAAAGCCTAAAGAACGTGCTATCACGTCATTTGTCTATATTGATAGAGTTATAAACACCTTTTTAAATTTTTTATTATTCTGAAAGTTTGTCTACATTGATAGAGTTAATTAGGGTGACTAGATTATTCTGGCTAAGCAAAAAGTCATTATCATCAGAGCTTCATCGAAGTCACCTTGAAAATTTGGTTTTATATTTGTAAACAAGGGTTAATGTATGATAAAAACTATGTTTAAGCTCAATACGATAATGTAAATTATGTCAAAAAAAAATACACGTGAATTGCAATTAATAGCCCTAATTAATAAGTAATGTATGACAATCATTAGTTTAAATGAAACTCTATTTTGATTGTATGCTCTTTTTTGTTTAACTTATCCGATATTCAAAATACACAGACTCTGACTCAATCGCAGAGTCACAATGAATTTCAGGTTTAATTGAATCCAGTTGATGAAGAATTATATTGCATATATAAAATTGGGCAAACGTAATTTTTTCCCCTTATTTATAGTATAAGCTAATGAGTTCCCTTGATATAGAGAAGGTTTTCATTGTTGTGACAAAATTTGTAGTTCAAAATTGCTTTTCATTGTTGGGACAAAATTTGTAGTTCAAAATTGCTTTTGGTTGTTGAGGTTTTGAATTCCTTTACTAAAATTCTTGGCTCCGCGCCTCACTAATTTAAATTCACGTTAGATAGGCCCACTAAAAAGTAAAGTACTTCCTAACAAGAATTTCTCTAACTCTCATTATATAAGACCGTCAAGCTTTTCTTTAATACAAAAATAAAAGACTAAAATAAACATGAAGTCTATTATTTAAAACATCTCTAGGACTAAAGTTAAAGTCTTTCTCTCTTCTTGATTGCTTACACATTTTCTCTCATTTGGCTCTCTGCTGAGAATCCCATTCATGTATAGACAGGACTAAAGTCTTTGTGATATATGCAGATATCAAATCTCAAGTAGTAAGCTAGCTCTTGCAAGTTCCAATTGAAGAAAAAAGTACATTTTTGGTAAGTAAGTCTTGCTTATATGCATAATCTATTATAGTGTCTATTTATCTGTAACAACTCAACACCGCCCCATTGCCATCCCTATTAGTAATTGATGAATAATCGATTAATAATTGAGGCATAGTTAATTGGTTGCTTGAGCCGAGGGTCTATCGAAAACAACCTCCTGCCTTCACAAGGTAGGGGTAAGATTTGCGTACACACTACCCTCCACGAACCTCATTTGTCAGATTACACTGTGTGTGTTGTTGTCATTGTACGCCTATTTATGACTTGATGGTATTGTTTGAATTGAGACTCGAGGAGTTTAGACATCTTTTGGGAGAAAGAAAAAGGGATTCTATTTTTACATAATTTCTTTTTTTTTGAATTAATGCATATATGCAACTTGGTTGACTTGATTGAATTTTGTGTTTTTTTCAGAAGATGACTTCATCAAATGAAGGGACATATAATTTCAAGAATGAAGAATTTCAAGAAGAAGATATTTGGGGTACTAATAATAATAGTGTTATTGAAAAAAGCCAACTTAGTTCCAAGTTCATAACCAGTAAAGATCAGCCATTTACTTTGAATCAAAGGAGGCAAATACCAACTGCAGCCAAGATTATGATCCCAAAGTCAAACAAGAATTCAATTAAAGAATTTAAAATAGTTCAACACTCAGCCCCTGTGAAAATACCAGATTGGTCAAAAATTTATGGGACAAGTTTAAAGAAAGATATTGGTAATTTTGTGACAAATAATAGTTGGGAAAGTGATGATCAAGAAATTGAAGAAAATGATGAAGGAAATATAATGCCTCCACATGAATGGCTTGCTAAAAGATTAGGGAGAAGCCAAATTTCTTCATTTTCAGTGTGTGAAGGTGTTGGAAGAACATTGAAAGGCAGAGATCTAAGCAGGGTAAGAAATGCTGTTTTAACCAAAACTGGATTTCTTGAATAGCATATGAATTATCATCAATGCTCATTAGAGGGGGGAGGGGGGAGTTGAATTGGGTCCCACTTGAATCATGGTTGTGGTATTAAAAATCTTTCTTTTTAAAAAAAAAAAAATAACAAGTTACGTTATTTCTTTTCTATCTGTATGCAAATCTTGAAAATCCGTCGATATACATACTGGTGAAAGATGACAAGTAACGAGTGAAAATAATCTAGATCTGTATAAGCCGGCTGGAGGCTCAAAAATTGTAGTTCCTTTTTGTACATTTCTAATTTTTTTTTATTTTTTTTTACTTCACGAGGTAATCTTATAATTAAAGGGAACCAAGAAAAGAAAGACAAAATAGAAAGGAAAAAAAAACAAGCCTCATTGTGTGTGTATAATTATCTTGGTGGCTTTGTAATGTTGCTAGGAGAATAAAGATCCTTTTTATGGAGCAAGCAAGCAATGATTTTGAGTCATGTTCTTTATCATTGTGCACATGATTATGTAAAATTTTAATTTTGGAGTTAGGTCTCCCAATTTTATTTCTTTGCTGTCATAAGCAGCTAGTGGATGGTGAAATTATTTAAATATGATCAAGTACCTACCATGTAAATGCCTTTATATTTTTTAATGACGAGAGAACAAAAGTATACTATTAATCTTCATTCGGTTGGACGGGCGAAATGAGGCCACCCTAGTCCATTGAATATTCTAATTCGGGCAATCGACATCATACACCCTACTGAAATAGATTTTGCCGAAAATCAGCTATATCCAATCTAAACCTATTAATGCGCTAAATACATATAATTTTCTTATTCTCGAAACTCAAAGACACAAAATCTTGAATTAAAGATGTAGAGATCCTAATCATACCATCACAATTCACGACAGAACATGACAATATTTTCAAGAAAAAGTTTTGTGTTGTTATTCTTTTCTGGTGGCCAATTATTATAGATTATTTTAGAAAGCTCGTAGAAACAAGTTAGTATATGCTTTAGAATGGGGCAGGCAGAGATATGGCTATCCTGCAAACAGATGCGGACCTACACTATAGGTTGGGGGATCACCGGTATCCGAAAAATTTTACAAAAACTCTATATATATACTTACAAATGTATTTAAAAAATAGACAGATATTAGCATAGGCCCCGTATCAATTTTTATGAGCACTGATATATTTATATTAAATGTCATAGTGTCCCTGTGATCTCCGAATCCTGGGTCCGCCTCTGCCTGCAAATAGGCCATTGATTAACTATTTCTTCTTTTGGTTCATAATGCTTACAAATGCAAATATTATTGACCAATTGATTCATGTTAATTGAAGAGTAGACGTATTGGGTACGGATTCGAGTTCTGAGAATGAAAAAAATTGTTGAAGAACACTTTCCTTTTAATGAGTTTCACGGGGGATGAATTCACGTTAATAAGGCGAAAAGAAAGAGGTGAAGTAACATTTGATTGAGGTGGGGTTGGCCTTCTTTCAACAAACAAATCAAATACTTAAATCTTAACTGACTCAAACATAGACAAGGAAATAATCTTCTTTTGTAAAGTAAATTCTAGAAATTAATGTATTAATTTGTTGCAAATGTTCTATATCCAGTCTTAACTACTTTAATTATATCTAACATCAATTTGTTCATCTTATTTCTAGCCTTTTCTTTTCTTGAATAAGTGTGGTGGGAGGTGGGGTCGGAAATAGATTATTGAGTAAATTTTATGGATGGTTTTTTAACTTTGTGTTCATTATGCAAAATTTATTTTTCTTCTTTTGTTACGTAAAAATTATTTAACTTTGTGTTCATTACCTAAAAGTTATTTTTCTTTCTTTTGTTACAGAAAAATTATTTTACTTTGCTATATTTATCACAAAAGTCACCTTGACCAGATTTTATAATATTTTTACTTGAAAAGTCTATTATACCCTTGACATTATATATCCTCTCATTTATGTAATGTCTTCTATATTATATACTATATAATATATTTTTAACTAGGTAATTTACTTATAATTAAAATAACTTTAAATTATTTTATTTGTTATTTTTATAATATATCCATACATTTAATTTTTTTACGGAACTCAATTTGTTTAATCATATTTAAATATGAACATATTTTAAATCTAAAAACCATAAAAAATATTTATTTGAAATAATAACAAACAGATTTGTTTAACAAATGATAATTTTTTTTATAGTCAATACAAATTTTGAAAAAAAATTCAAAGATATTTGTATTTAATTTTAAGATTTTTAAAGCTTTATCTGTTAATATTATTTATTTGAAAGTATTAATCTGATGTGTCATTGTGCTAAATATAGGTATTTTATTTATTGGATTAATGTGTATGGCTTGGCTGATCATTAAAAATATTTCATTAAGCATGATTAAGAACGTGGACTTGAGATTTGTTCACGGTAATATTTACTGACAAATTTAATAATGCTACTTATATATCTTGAAAATTACCGTTACGTAAAATAAATAAAATAATATCAAGTTATTTTAATTATAAGTAAAATACCTGGGTAAAAGTATATTATGTAGCATAAAATATAGAAGGTATTACATAAATTGGATGATTTATAATATCAAGGGCATAATAGACTTTTCAGGTAAAAGATTTGTAAAATCTGGTCAAAGTGATTATTGTGATAACTAGAGCATAGACAAATGATTTTTGTGTAACAAAAGAAAGAAAAGTGATTTTTGGGTAATGAACATAAAGTTGAATGACTTTTACGTAACAAAAGAAAGAAAAGTGACTTTTAGGTAATGAACACAAAGTTGAGTGACCACCCATGAAATTTGGTATGCGTTCGGATAAATACAGTAGTTTTTTGTTAGATTTTATATTCAGTGGCAGAGCCACATGTATTCAAGTGGTGTCATCGACACTCCTTTATCGCAAAATTACATACACTGCGTAGTTAGGTAAATTTTTTTAAATGTATATATACTACATATTGACACTTATTACCTTCTTCATGGATTTACTTTTTTATATTTTGACCTCTTTTAGTAATAATTCCGGCTTCACGACTGTTTGTATTTGTATAGGTAATTCATTAGAAACATGTATAAATTTTAATTACAAATCTAATAATTAAGACGAATTATGAATATATCGGGAAGCTCAAAACTCATAAATTTTAAATCATCGTTCGGCTTCTAGCGAGAAGGGCAAGTCAACAATTACTTTAACATGAATAACAACAATGGAAGGAACAAAGAAAGAAACACGAGGCAGTGATATAACTCTAAATACTTCGAAAAATATTTAATTCCCAATACAAATCATATGCTGGCCAGTGGAATTCAGATTAAACATTGAGAATAGAAAGAGATGTTCCACCAACTTTCCTTTTTCTATTAAAATAAAATGATAGTATAAGATAAGCTTTTTATTTTGGCTCTTTGCATAAATTCCGAAATAGCCAGATTTATAATTGGTAATTAAAAAATAGTCACAGTTTCAAAAGTAATCGAATTTTTGCGTATATGATTCCAGCATAATGTGCTGGAATTTCATGATGTAATGTAATTCCAACATAATATGTTGGAAGTTTATGCGCTGGGGCTCCATAATCCAAATCAACAATGCTGGAAATTTTCATGTTTCAGCAAAATATTGGCTATTTTTTAATGACTTTGCAAACGCTGACTATTTTTCAATTATCATCACGAATTAACTAGCCCATGCTATTTTCACTAACAACAATGTCAAATAAAAACTCATTAATATCGCAATGCAAATCTCTCTAAGTACAATTTTAGTGGTCGTTTGGCTAAGAAATAAATTATGCAGAAATTATAATACATGGATTAAAAATGTAAAAAATATTTTTTCAAGAATTTTTTTTCTGTAATAAAAATGGGATATATACGATTAAAATTTAAAACATGAGTTTATTTTTTAAACTTAACAAGCTTAATCCATGTACTGGCGGTATGAAATGATACACCAATTGGGGCATTAAATTATCTCAAAATCAGTTATGCATGACTCAAAATAGCAACCAAATACTGAGTAAAACAACATTTAATTTTATATCACGATTATTTTATCCAATTCATCAAATTAAACGAATCCTTTGTACTTAATAGCAGTCTCTAATCCTTGTTAATTAGTAAATAGAGTATCATATTTTAGAGTTTAATCTCTTTTTGTACGTTGATAGTGTATTTTTTACTCAATCAATTTACTTGAAAGATAATTTCCAGTAATTATTCTTACAAGTGTCGTTAATAACTGGTAATTTAGACAAATAGATTATTCCAGTTGGTTAAATTATATTGGCGGCCATGTAAAATTTATTTTTATACTGTGAATGAATATAATTTAAAAGAGTTAATAAAGAAGGTAACTTGCAAGATATGAAGCAATAATAGATCACAACCGTCCGCTAATGAGCTCTCCTACTTGGATTAGGACAAACTTAATCGTAAATTATAATTAGTATAAAGGAAAAATATATAAAGAGACATTTAAAATTGGCCTCAGTTGTCAGTTGGACATTTAAACTTATCAAATAACTAGAGAATTTGTCCGCACTTCGCGTGGTTGCAATAAGTGTCATTGAACAAAATAATTATTATAAATCAATCCAGATATAAGAGATAATTGTTTTTTATTTAAATGCGTATAAGAAATTATTCTATGTATTGATTAAGTTACAAAAAAAATAATATTCTTATTAAAAGTTGAGCTTAATGAATCCATCTTCCTATCAGATTTTTTAATAAGAATTTTAAGGAGACTTGTAGTTTGTATGGGGCAGTGTTGTGCGCATATGGTTTTAATACTTGATTTTTAATATACATGAATGTGTACTTAGATATGCATTTGATTTTTTTTTCTTTTCACTAAATAGTAAAATTGTTTACCCTTAAAATTGGACAACAATTAAACTTATAATGTGGTTCTAAGGACACGTGATTTCACTTAATACCAATTGATAAGTACGAAGATTAATAACAGAAATAAACTATAAAGTAAAGCAAACCAGTGTTAGAATAGAACTCAGCCCTCGAGTTTGGATACCCTCGAACTGGTTGATGTGAGAACAATTAAAATATAACAAGCTGATGAACAATAGTATAAACAAGAAAGAGAATTATATTGCTTTGATATCTGTGAACAATGTGTGCTACAGATGATTAGATCCCCCTCCCCTAAAATACTAGAGGAATTCCACTTATGGTATAATTCTAATTACAGAAGAAAATCTCATAATTAGTTAATTAACCGTTTCTGAATTGATCCGTTCCGAGATTTACGCCATGATCCTGGACCAGTCACGGATATCGCGCCTTTCTGTTATTGTGCTATCTTCGATCTTGTTTGATGTCTGTCTCATTTGGTTTCGATTGCTACTAGCCTCGATCTCGACAGATACCTCGATTCTGAACTCGGTATCTTATCCTCGTGATTTAGTCTGATCCGTTACGAGGCCATCCTTCGATGCAACCTCCCGGTCTCGGTCAAATAGTAAAATTGGATAGGCTCGATTTTAACCGTATACAGATAGTCCCCTCATTTTTTGGAGTGAAATGATAAGAAACGAATTGAGCCTTTGATTTTCTACCTCGACCTGTCATGACGTCATCCTCGTGACGTAAGCAACGGGAGTGACCGAAACGTCCCGTCGGTATAGTTTCCCAAGTCATTAATGAGTGTCAGTTGGTGGTCGGCCACTAGTGCCTTTGAACCGTCACCGTGAATCCAATAAATAGACCCCTTCCTCATTGATTCAAACTTTACTTTCACTTCCTTCTAATCTCCAAAACTTTTACATCTTCGAAGTTCTTCCCTTTTACAAATCTTCAGGTCTTTCTCAAACGCCAAGTCCTATTATCTCATTCTTCTTCAAACTTACACAAAATGGCAAAAACATCAAAAACGGTGCCACAAAAAGAAGCCAATTCATCTTCTCAACCGACCGGCGGAAAAACGCCAGTGGAACCCCGTCTTGAGGAATGCATTCCTGGGGGGTGCACTCTAAACTTCGATTTCAAGACTGATAAAGCTTCGTCGATTCCTGGTCGATGCGAGCCAATGTCGAGGTATATATACTCGATAACTGAGGGATACCTTAAGCAGGTAAAGAAAGATTGCAACTGGGAGGGCAAAGAGATGATGATCCCAACCCCTGAAGAAGACATCACCACCCATGTGGAAGGGTTTCTAAGTGTTTACACTTACACTTTCACGCTGGCCCCCCTCGACTCCGTCATCGTTGATTTTTGCCGTCAATATCAAATAACCCTAGGTCAAATCCATCCTTCATTTTGGTGAATTGTTATTCTACTCTGATTCTTCGTGAGCAAAGTCGAGGGGCTCCCTTTCACCCTCGATCACCTTATCAGATTGTATAGCCCCCGCCTCTATCGAGGCGAGTTAATAAAACTCCAATGTCGGGATACCAAAGTGTTATTCTCGAGCATAGACAAGGACAAGGATCGAGGCTGGATGGGCCAATTCTTTCAAGTGAGGACTTCCGACCTAATCCCAGCCGAGAAGATGCCATTTCCTGAGAAATGGAACATGAATCGTAAGTACCGTCTCACTGTTAGCTTCCAAGTACTATTTATTCCTTTGTATTTTCTCATTGATGTCTTTTTCCATGATGTAGCGGTCGCTTGGATGCCCCGTGCGATTCCCAACCTCGAGAGATAGGTTCGGAACCTAGCCTCGACCTCTACATACACCGAGCGCTCATGACGCGATTTAGCAAAGGGCCGATGGGAGGCCAATACTCATGGTAAGCCCACATTTTGTGTATTTGATGATTTGATTAAGATGCCTTTCTTCTACTTATTCAATTTTCTCGTGTACAGGCCTGGGCAAGGATGCGAACATGAGGCCCCCGTCTGGTGAGGAGGAGACTTCGACCCCAATTCCGAAGCCGGCAAAGGATAAGAAGAGGAAAAGGATCTCAACCTCCAAGGATCCAAAGCCTAAGAAGAATCCGGTTCGTAAGCCGAAGAAAGACATTGTTGCCCTGCCTGCGGATGTGATTCAACGGCTAAGGGAGGAAGAAGACGAAGATAAAGACGATGGCTCGGAATTGGTGGCCCGAGTAAAGAAAACCATCGAGGCCCCAAAGGCCGCTGAGTCGGTGGTAGTTGAGGAGATTCCGCCTCGAGCCGAGGGGGTCATGGAAAAGCACTCGAGAAAAGTCCTCGAGTCATCGAAGATCGAAAATGCTGCCCGCCGATATGAGAAAAAGGCGGGTATGTCTGAAGGGGTCGGCTCCGAGGCCCTTCGCAGTGAGGAGAACGCCCTAAGTGGCTCACTTGGGGCAATAGATATTAGAGACTCGCCGATTCTCCCTACGTTTTTCGAGGAGGCAATTCGGGAGGCCCAAGCTATGAGGTCTCCCGAAGTAAACGGGGCCTATGGAAGGGAGGACCCCTTCCGTGGTTACTTTAACGGGGTTGAGGATGCTACCGACATGAATGAAGCATCGAGTCTCTTGGATGAGGCTCAACAAGCCTTGAATCGGGTGAGTCTCAACTCCCTTTGTCGATATCATACTTAGTTTATTTCTTCTCTTCCTGTCTAATTTCCTTTCTTTTTTATGTATAGGCTTTGGCGCTCCATCATGAGGTATTTTCAAAGTTCCGAACAGAGTTGAGCCGATGTGAGACCGGCCTTCGAGGGCTCACGGAGAAGAAAATGCCCTTAAACTTCTCAGTGGGCAAAAACAAGATGAGATCAAGGAACTCCGAGCCGAGTTGGCCAAGGCTCACCAAGATCAGACCGAACTGATCGAGCAAGTAATGAAAAATCTTAAAAAATCATGGGCTCGATTTGGGAACGGTGGCTAAAATTTCAATCTCACAACTGCAGCAGAAGGTCGAGAGGATCGAGTAGTTCCGCGATGAGGTCAACATGATGAAGGCAGAGACCTTGTGGTGGAAAGAAAGTATGGACCGCTTTGCTGCTGAAAAAGAGACTGCTCGAGCCCAATTGTCATCGATCAAAAGTCAGCTTCGATGCATGAAGGTGAAGAGCTCAGCTCAGGCAAAGAAAATAAAGGAGCTCGAGGCTCGGTTGGCTTCCGAACTTGCAAAGGCCAAATCTGAAGCCGAAAAGGCAAAGGCCGAGGTAAAGGTGATCGTGGCCGTCTACCGGGCCGATGCTTAAGCCGCTCAAGTCCAAGAGAGAAAGGCAACCGAGACCGCTCAAACTCGAGCACATTGGATTTGCTGAACTCGCCAAATGTCAATCTCGTAGGGAAACCCTCGAAGAGATCCATGCTCGAGGTTTCGATCTTACTGACGAGATAATAAAGGCTAAAGAGCATGAAGCTGATGCTAGAGCGTTGGCCTCTTCCGATGATGATGATGATGATGGCAGCAAGAGCGGGTCCGAGAATGGGGAGGACCTCGATGGAGAAGAAGCTTCCCCTGAGGAAAATTTGGAATCTTAGGCTTTTTGCTTTTTTAATTTTTTGTGCGGGATCGGGATCGGTCCTTGTAAATATTTTCGTATAGATAAGAGAACTTTTTTCTCTTTGACTTGTCTTTATTCTATTTCCTGCCTCATAAAAATTCTATTTCATTCATGCCTTCATGCCTTATGGAGATTTTCCTCACAAGTTTGGGACCTTAGGCAATTAGACCGAAGTCGGACCAGTATTGTCTTTAAAATCAAGTGAGTACTTGATCAAACTAGAAGTAGCATTACCCTTAGGTTTTAATTGAGTAAGGATGATTTCTCGAACTCAAAAAATAAAATGGCCCTTAGGCTCTTGAATTAGGCTGATATGGCCTCAAAAGACCCCTTTTCGGCTTGAAAACTTAATCATAAAAATTTGTCATGCCTTAGCACGAGGGAAATTTGTACCCATTAGTTTTTTCGAGGATTGTTGTTATCGAAATCCTTTGCTTTGTTATGCCTTAGCATAAAATTATCCGGGAGTTCGAACAATTCACTACCCCTTAGGGTTTTTCGAGGGTCGATATTATCGAGACCCTTGGTAATTCAGCCGAGGGTTGCCTTTTTTAACCATTTTATGAGAATATTTGAAGGTCTGTTTTATAACGAAATTCAGATGTCTTCGAACCGTGTTAATTTGGCCATAGCCTTTAGTTTGAGATTTTCCCCTTAGGCTTGTTTCCCTGCTATACTTCGAACTCGTCCGAAGTATCAGTCCCCGAGTGGGGTGGTCGTGGCCTATAAAATCGAGGATTGCCTTTTTAAGTTCTTACGATTTTGAGGTTTAGTAATTCGATCATGTCGAGTTTTTGGACGGCAGTCCCAGAGTATAGGGTAAATTGTTTGAAGTTCAGTTGTGATCGACCCTTAAGCCAGTTTCCATAATAGATCATAAGTATAAAATTATAAAGTATAAATTTTTCTAAGGCATGGAACATCTGGTAAGGAAACATACTTCTTTCAATTGATTATACATACGTACATGTTTTGGCATTAGGGCTCGAGTAATCTACATGGACGCGGTTCATTTGATCGTTTGGTCCTTTACCTATCGAGACCATGTCAACACGAAATATTTTCCTTGTAACTATCCGAGGGTGATGCCCCCCAGTATTCGAGGTTGATTGTAAAGGAGCCTCAGATACTATTGAATTGCTCTAAGTTAGCACGAACAATGGTTGCCTCGTTAAAAACCTCGCCGGAAAAACCCATTTGGGACAAAAACCAGTCTAAGGGAAAAGGAGTGCAACGCATGCTTTCAGACCTAAGGACTTTGTGTTTAAAGAATCCTTTGGTGTCTTCGATTAAACACCTATAAATGGTTAGTATAAAATATAAACAAAAATGGAGAAGGTCGTACCTTAGCAGTAATATCGTTTGAGGAGTGATATGTTCCAATTGTTTGGTAATTGTTTGCCGTTCTTCCTGCCAAGTTTGTAGGATCCCTTTCCGATGATATCGAGGACCTGATATGGTCCCTCCCAGTTCGGGCCAAGTTTTCCTTCGTTTGGGTCTCGATTATTGAGGGTGACCTTCCTCAGAACCAAGTCCCCGATTTTAAAGTGTCGAAGATTGGCTCTTCGATTGTAGTACCTTTCGATCCGATGTTTCTGTGCGGCCATTCGAACGAGGGAGGCTTCCCGTTTTTCATCTAGCAATTCGAGGCTTGTATTCATAGCCTCGTGATTTAACTCTTCCATTGCATATCGAAACTTGATGCTAAGTTCCCGACTTCAATCGGGATCTGATCTTCGGTGCCATATACTAAAGAGAACGGTGTTGCCCCCGTACTGGATTTTGACGTTGTTCGATCCGCCTAAAGGACTTCAGGCAATATTTTTCTCCATTTTCCCTTAGCGTTGTTCAATCTTTTCTTTAGATGTTGAATGATGGTCTTGTTTGTTGATTCGGCCAGTCCGTTCCCACTAGGATGATATGGCGTCGACAAGAACTTTTTTATTTTGTGATCTCCGAGAAACTTTGTCACTTTGCTGCCGATGAATTAATTTCCATTATCGCATACGATCTCGGCAGGCATCCCGAATCGGCATATAATATGGTCCCAGATGAAGTCTATGACTTCTTTCTCTCTAATTTTCTCGAAATCATGTGCTTCAACCCACCTAGAGAAATAGTAAGTCATAAACAAAATAAATTTAGCTTTACCTGGGGCCGATGGTAGAGGGCCGACGATATCCATTCTCTATTTCATGAATGTCCATGGGGATAAGACTGAGTGGAGTTGCTCCGGGTTGGTGAATCATCAGTGCATACCTTTGGCATTTGTCGCACTTTCGAACAAACTCTTTTGTATCCTTTTCTATATCGGCCCAATAGTATCCTGCTCTGATGACTTTATGAGCCAATGATTCGGCACCAGAATGATTTACGTAGGTGCCCTCATGGATTTCTCGTAGGACGTAGTCGGTATCTCATGGTCCCAAACATATTGCCAATGGTCCATCGAACATCCTTCTATATAGTGTTCCATCTTCGGCCAATGTGAATCGTGCGACCTTCGTACATAGAGTCCTCGATTCCTTAGGATCTGATGGAAGCCTCCCATTCTTTAGGTACTCGATATATTTGTTCCTCTAATCCCAGGTCAGACTTGTGGAGTTAATTTCGGCGTGACCTTCTTCGATTACTGACCTTGAAAGTTATACGACAGTCCCCGAGCTAATATCATTGTCTTCGACTAATGACCCTAAATTTACAAGGGCATTGGCCTCGCTGTTTTGTTCTCGAGGCACATGTTATAGGGTCCATTCTTTAAACCGATGTAGAGTCACCTGTAGTTTATCCATGTACCTCTACATTCGATCTTTTCGAACCTCGAAGGTTCTGTTGACTTAGTTTACCACAAGCAGGGAGTCACATTTGGCCTCGATGACCTCTGCTCTCAACCCTTTAGCTAGCTCGAGACCTGCAATCATGGCCTCATACTCGGCCTCATTGTTAGTTAACTTGGAAGTTTTGATAGCTTGTCTAATTGTATTACCCGTGGGTGGCTTCAAAACGATGATAAGCCCGGACCCCTTCACGTTCGAAGCGCCGTCTGTGAAGAGGGTCCATACCCACGATGATGTACCCAACTTTAATAATAGTTCCTTTTCAACCTCGGGTACGAGGGCTGGCGTAAAGTCGGCCACAAAGTCCGCTAAGATTTGAAACTTGATGGCCGTTCGGGGTCGATACTCGATATCATACCCACTGATCTCGACGGCCCATTTGGCCAAGCCCGAAAGTTCGAGCATATGCAAAATATTGCGAAGGGGATAAGTAGTCACCACACATATCGGGTGACACTGAAAATATGGTTTTAATTTCCTAGAGGCGTTTAGTAGGGCAAGCATTAATTTTTCTAAGTGTGAGTACCGGGTCTCGGTCTCACCTAAAGTTCGACTAATAGAGTAAACAGTAAATTGCGTACCTTGCTCTTCTTGAACTAGGACCCCACTTACCGCAATTTCCGAGACTGTTAAGTACAAGTATAGTTCTCGTCCGCTTTCAGAGTATGAAGCAGCGCCGGGCTCGAGAGGTACCGCTTTAATTCTTACAATATTTGTTGGCATTTCGAGGTCCATGCAAAATTATTCTTCTTTTTGAGCAGTGAGAAGAACCTATGACTTCTATCTGAAGACCTCGACATGAATCGGCCTCAGGCGGCTATGCGCCCTGTTAATCTTTGTACGGCCTTAACATTGTCCACGATTGTGATGTCTTCGATTGCCTTGATCTTATCGGGGTTGATTTCGATCACCCGATTTGATACCATAAAGCCAAGGAACTTGCCCGAACCGACCCCGAATGTACATTTCTCCGGGTTGAGTTTCATGTAGTATTTCCTTAGTATATTGAAGGTCTCCTGCAAATGTGTCAAATAGTCCTCTGCTCGCAGGGCCTTAACTAGCATATCGTCAATATAAACCTCCATCGATTTACCTATTTGTTCTTCGAACATTCTATTTACTAAGCGTTGATAAGTGCCACCAGTATTTTTTAGTCCAGACGGAATTACAGTATAACAATAAGTGCCATACTTAGTGATGAACGATGTTTTTTCCTAATCCTCCGGGTTCATTTGTATTTGATTGTACCCGGAGTATGCATCGAGAAAACTAAGGATCTCGTAGTCGGTCGTGGCATCGATCATGCAATCGATATTCGGCAGAGGAAAAGAGTCTTTAGGACATGCTTTGTTTAAATCTTTATAGTTTACGCACATTCTAAGTTTATTTCCCTTTTTAGGGACTATGGCTACGTTTGCTAACTATTCGGGATATTTTACTTCCCAAATGGATCCTATTTTGAGAAGTTAACTCCCGAGAAGTTTGGCTACCTCGGATTGGGCCTTCTCTTTTGTTTTACCTGACGGAACTTCGAGTCCAAGCTTAGTTGATGTGTAGTGATCTACGGCGGGATCCCTGTCATATCTAGGTGGGACCAAGCAAAAGAATCCATATTATTGATAAGAAATTTAATGAGTTTTTCCCTGAGCTCGGGAGTTAACCCCGTACCCAGGTATACCTTTTGATCGGGTAGATGCTCGATCAGTATGACTTGCTCCAGCTCTTCGACTGTCGATTTGGTGGCATCGGAATCCTCGGGGATTATGAAGGATCGAGGGGTCCAGTAGTCATTGTCCTCGTCCGTTCCCTGCTTCTCCGACTGAGTCGAGGATGGTGGTTGTGGTTGCTATTTAGCTTCCTATTTTCCTTTGGACTCCGATCTCTTTGTTGATGAAAGCGCCGATACCGGTATTACTTCGTCGACCGCGAACATCTATTTGGCAGCATGTTATTCCCCATACACTGTTTTTACTCCATCCGGTGTTGGGAACTTCAGCATTGGGTGAAGGTTTGAGGGGACCACCCTCATGTTGTGAATCCAGGGTCTTCCGAGCAATGCATTGTATCTCATATCGCCCTCGATCACATGGAACTTTGTTTCTTGAATAGTTCCGGCTACATTTATTGGTAGGATGATTTCACCTTTAGTTGTTTCACTCGCCATGTTGAAGCCATTGAGAATCCGAGCTGCGGGTACGATTTGATCTTGTAGCTGAGCTCCTCTACGACCCTCAATCGAATAATATTGGCCGAGCTTCCTGGATCAATTAAAACACGTTTAACCTGAATTATATTCATAAGGATAGAGATTACCAAAGTATCATTGTGGAGTTGTGATATCCCTTCTACTTCCTCATCATTGAATGATAAAGTACCTTCTAGCACATAGTCTCAAGTTCGTTTTTCCCGTGATTGATACTTTAGTGTGTTTGAACATGGGCCCTTATGGAATATCGACCCCACCAACGATCATGTGAATCACGTGATGTGGTTCTTCTTACTCGTTTTTCCTGTTTACATCCCTGTCTCTGAAATGGTTTTTAGCTCGGTCACTCAAGAATTCTCGAAGGTGACCCTCGTTGAATAGACGGGTCACCTCCTCCCTTATTGTCTGTAGTCTTCGGTTCTATGACCATGTGTACCATGGTATTTGCATATTTGATTGGGGTTTCTTTGGGATGGATCGGTTTGTAGGGGTCTGGTCCATCTAGTATCTTTGATTCTCCCAATGGCTGACACAATACCTGATGCGTCGATGCTGAAGTTATATTCTGATTATCGTGGTGCTTCTGTGGGATCAGCCTGTTTATTGAAGCCACTTTTTCTCATGAGCCCTCGAGAGCTCTGTCCTCGATCGTTCCTTCGATCATTTTGGATGGGATTGCATCCTGGGCCGCTGTTTATATGATCTGCGTTGTATGGTTGGTACCGATCTCTATTCGACCAGGGTTTTGTGTCGATGTCCCTTTAAGTTCTGCCGACGGGCCTGTTTGGATAAACGGAACCGGAAGAGGTCCCTAATTGATCATCCTCGGCCCTAATCTTTGACTGGTACTGATTATGTACATCTGCCCAGGTTACCACTGGATATTCAATTAAATTCTGCTTTAGTTGTCGTGATGCCACCAAACTTCGTCGTTTAAACCTTGAGTAAAGGCTTGAACAACCCAATCGTCTGTAACCGATGGTAGTTCCATGCGTTCTATCTGGAACCGAGATACAAATTCCCTCAACATTTCGTTGTCCCTTTGTTTTACCTTGAAGAGGTCCAACTTCCTAGTCGCATCCTTTATTGTCCCGGTATGTGCCTTTACGAAGGAGTTTGCAAGCATGGCGAAGGAATCGATGGAATTAGGTGGCAAATTGTGGTACCATATCATTGCTCCTTTCGACAATGTTTCTCCAAATTTCTTCAGTAGAACAGATTCAATCTCATTGTCTTCCAAGTCATTCCCTTTTAATGCGCATGTATAAGAAGTGACATGCTCATTGGAGTCGGTGGTCCCATTGTACTTAGGAATTTCCGGCATTCGAAATTTCTTCGGAATGGGTTTCGGAGCCGCATTTGGAGGGAAAGGCTTCTGTACGAATTTCTTTGAATCCATACCTTTTAGAATCGGTGGTGCCCCCGGTATTTGGTCAACCCGGGAGTTGTATGTCTCTACTTTCTTGTTATTTGCCTCGATTCAATCCGTTTAGTGAGATCCTCGAGAATTTTCATAATGGCGGGGTCAGTCCACGATTCGTTGGCGTTCGACCTTTCCGGCACACGCTCAGTTCTGTGGACGACTTCTGGTTCAATCCTACTCGGTGTTCGGTGCTGATTTTGTAATTATACTATAACGGCTTGTTGAGCCTGCAACATTTCGAATATCAATTGGAGTCTAACTCTACCATCTTCTCCGCCCTACGTACCTCGACCACCTGATCGAACTTCCCTGCGTGCGCTACCTTCGGGATCAATGCCCAAATTTGTATTTAGGGCGACATGTGAACTGACATTGACGGGATTTGCAATTGGTGCTCCCTCGAGGTCAGCCTGAGGCGCCTCGATCCCTAGGGCATATATATTGTCATTTTCCCCATGAAATCTAAGGCCATTGTCACCATGTATAGGTGCTGCTTATGAGTTTGACATGTTTATCCTGAAAATAAAGATTCTTACGAGAACAAGTGTAAAGCAGTGTGTGTTATCAGAATCAGTATTAAGCAATCACTATTATCCTTGGCCTCACAGTGGGCGCCAAATTGTTTACCCTTAACAATTAAATTTATAATGTAATTTTAAGGACACGTGATTTCACTTAATACCAATTGATAAGTATGAAGATTAATAACAGAAATGAACTATAAAGTAAAGTAAACCGGTGTTAGAATGGAACTGAGCCCTCGAGTTTGGATACCCTCGAACTGGTTGACGTGAGAACCATTAAAATATAACAAGCTCATGAACAATAGTATAAACGAGAAAGAGAATTATATTGCTTTGATATCTGTGAACAATGTGTGCTACAGATGATTAGATCCCCCCCCCCCAAAAAAAAAAAAAACAAATAATATAGGAATTCCACTTATGGTATAATTCTAATTATACAAGAAAATCCCATCATTAGCTAATTAACTGTTTCTGATTTGATCCGTTCCGAGATTTATGCTATAATCCTCGACCAGTCACGGATATCTCGCATTTCTGTTATTGTGCTATCTTCGATCTTGCTCGATGTCTGTCTCATTTGGCTTCGATTGCTACTAGCCTCGATCTCGATAGGTACCTCGATTCTGAACTCGGTATCTTATCATCGTGATTTAGTCTGTTCCGTTACGAGGCCATCCTTCGATGCAACTTCCCGGTCTCTGTCAAATAGTAAAATCGGATAGGCCCGGTTTTAACCGTATACAAAAACTTTTAATAAACATGAAATGAAAAATAAAGAAACTAAAAATAAAAAATAAAATACATTGGTTAAACTAAGTCATTTACACTTTTTCCTAATTGTTTTTCCTTTTATTGATCTTGTTTTTCTTTCCTTCTCAATTCCCTAAATACTCTACTATTTTTTCCCTACCTTATTCTTCCACTACAATTTTTTATTCTTTCTTTCCTTTTTTCTTTCTCTTTCCTATTTCAATTTGCCTTACTAAATTTATTCTCTTGGCAATTATTACTATGCAAAAACCGGAAAGAGGGGAACTTTTTTTAAATTTCTTACCGCAGTCAATTAATTTTTGGAGTTACTATATGTACACCTTAAATAATGGGAGGAAAAAGAATTAAAATTGTTATATACTTTTAATTGCGCAGATGCCAAGAACAAATAAATATCAAATTAGATACTACTATTTACTACTCATAATTGTATCATTAATTCTAATAACGGTTGGAAAAATAATACAAAGAGCTTTCATTGGGATGAAGAAAAATAAGAGGAGTGAGGATTCACCGGAGAAGCCGTTTCTGATTTAGAATTCTATACTTCCTTACCAGCTTTATTTTATGCATTTTCTTCTTTAAGTCATTAAAGCTGCTTATTTTGCCCAATTAAATTGAATCTCTTCCTCTCCCTTATTTAAGACTAATAATTAACGTATGTAGGGGAAGATGTAATTCAAAAAATCTGAAAAAAAGATAAATATAGATGTTGGGTTTTGGAGGTGCCACATCACTATTTCAATTCCTAGCTTTATATAGATACTAGTGAATTTAGCGCGGTTTAATTGGATAATATTTTAAAAATATATTTTGTTGAATTTACTTGAGATAAAATAGATAGTTTTTATCCATAAGCATATATAGAAATTGATTATATCACAAATCAAATTTTTTATAATCATGAACAACTTGATCAATTTAACGTCGTCTTATTACTTGCATTACTGTAAATAATTGAGTATTGGTTTGACAATAGTTCTTCAACTGGTTCTTATTTATCCACTAAATAAATATGTACATATAATATTTATTTAACGTAGGTGATAACAAACAGTCATAAAATACGTGTACTTCTTGAATTTCAATCAAATTCATATAAACATTAGAGAAGAGAATATGAGGAAAAGTATTTAGAGTCTAAATAAGAGGAAAGTTACTCAAAACGACTCGAGCTATTATTGAGCTAATTTATTTAAATAAAAATAAGAAAAAATGCAAAAAAATACACACACACACTTGCATTTCATTTCGTCTAAATATTGTTTACAAATAATGTATCATTTGTCGAAATAAAATAATAATATTATTAATAAATATATTTAGAGATTTTGAGCTTTAATGAGGAGAAAGTTAAAAATAAAAGAAAAATGATTTTGGTGTCACGTAATTATTAAGCAAAATGATAAATGACTAATTAATAAGTAATTATGGTTAAGGGAAAAAGTGACATTTTGAGTTTTTAACGGAGTACTTTTAGGGGAACCAAAAAGCCTCAAGCCATTATTGAACTAATTTATTTAGATAAAAAAAAAAGAATAAATAGAATCCTTGGCCAATAAGAGGTGTCACGTCACTATATATATATACTAAAATTATGTATAGATATTATTAGTATTGTAGTTACGTATTGTTGGGCGTTAATATTGAGAAAATATTTTTAAAATGAGAAAAAGTTATTTGTGTTTTTTGGTCTAATAATGAACGTCATTTTTCCTTGATATAATGTTTTAATTAATATAATTAAGGAAGAAAAAAATGGAAAGATAAGGTAGAAGGAACATCAGATTTAGAAGGGAAAAAGACAGTAAATAATAATAATAATAATAATAATAATAATAATAATAATAATAATAATAATAATAATAATAATAATAATAATAATAATAATAATAATAATAATAATAATAATAATAATAATAATAATAATAATAATAATAATAATAATAATAATAATAATAATAATAATAATAATAATAATAATAATAATAATAATAATAATAATAATAATAATAATAATAATAATAATAATAATAATAATAATAATAATAATAATAATAATAATAATAATAATAATAATAATAATAATAATAATAATAATAATAATAATAATAATAATAATAATTACAGAAATAAGAAAATAATGTAATTCACTATCACAGAAATATCATAAGAGTACTAATTTGTTGAAACTAATCTTCAGTTCAAGAAATGAAGAGCAAATCGATTTTCAACTACTTCACCCACTGCATTGGCAAAGTTTTGCATCATTTGTTACACCTGCAACAAAACCCCAACTTTAACACAACTTGGGGTTCAAAATATTAATATTTCAGATGGGTCCTAATCAGAAAATTATATTGAGTAATAGAAATATATTGAAAATAAGGTGGAGATAATAAAACTGTTATCCTGATATAGTGTCATCTAAAAAATTGCAAGAAAAGATAAAATAGAGTATTTCTCAGAATATATCCAATTTTTGCACAATAGCTACATCAAAATATTCTTCAAACTGAAAAATATGCTCTCCCAAATTCAGCAGACCTATCACCAAAAGAGAAAAGGTTATATAAAAACTTGCAGTACTATTGCAAAAAAAATATAATTAATAGAGAGTATTACTTCAATGTATAAGCTCCACCTTTGATGCAATCTTTACATCTCCAAATCGCCATAGCTTTTCTCTTGACTATGTACTGTTCATGATAACAATTATATAATTGAAACCTAAGTATTTAAGCAAAACCTTTGAACTTATTAAAATAGAACATAATTATAGCTGCTAGTTTATTCAGAAGCACCAGAATATTAGAAATTCATACCTTTTCACAAAACTCATAGTAATGCTTATTACGGTGGCTAATCTCCATTTTCTAAATATGCTTTTGTAGGCTAACAATGGGTGCCTAAACACATTAGCCATTTATTTAATGAGATGTTAATGTATCTAATTAATAAGCAATTATGGGGAAGGGAAAGAGTTTGAAACAATAGAAGAAAGTTTAATAAGGTATCACTTTGAAATGGTAGAAGAAAGTTAAGGTGTCATTTTGAGTATAATAAAAGTAGGGGAATCAAAAAGACTCAAGCTGTTATTGAGCTAATTTACTTAAATAAAAATGAGAGAAAAATGCAAAAAAAGGAGAAAAAAAGATAAATAGGATACTTGGCCAAAGAGAAGTGCCAAGTCACCCCATCTCTATTCCCTCCTTTATATATATATATATATATATATATATATAAAAGCTGTTATTGAGCTAATTTACTTAAATAAAAATGAGAGAAAAATGCAAAAAAAAAAGGAGAAAAAAGATAAATAGGATACTTGGCCAAAGAGAAGTGCCAAGTCACCATCTCTATTCCCTCTTTTATATATATATATATATATATATATATATAGATAGATATATATATAGATAAATATAGATATAGATCATTATCCTCAAATACTTGCCCTCAGTGTATCTCGTGGACACCCGAATCCGGCAGATTAAATACATGCTATAAGCGCGAATGATGTGGCTAATGAACAAATCAATAAATGGCAAAATTTTGGTTGGTGACTTTGGTGTTTTAATCTTTCGGGCGACGTCCATAGTGTTTTAATGGTGTTTCAATCTTCTTCTTCTTTCAAATTGTGGGTCCCACAATTTTACTCTTTTCTTCACACTTCTTACGGGGACGAGTTGAGGTGTCTAATGGTCATTTGGTAAGTTAGAATATTCATGTGACCGTTTATATATTTTGTTTGATACTAATCTTAATATATGTGTATTGTACGTTTATCCATAAAAAATGTATTATGCATAATAAAAATTGATGCCGAAATAATTACATCGTTCATTTAAATAAAAAAATAAATATTAACACATTGACATACATAACAACTTGGATTAGAAAATATAACTACTAATTATGGGCTTAGAAAATAAATCCTATGTAATGACTTCATATCGTCCCCGACCCCATCACTAAATCATGTCAAAAAGAAAATTACAGAAAGGGAAAAAAAATAAGTAGAGTAAGTATATGGTTGAGGTTGAGAGCAAAAGAATTGATCTGAGTACAAACTGAAGTATTTATAACTTTAACCATAATAAAATATTTAAAAACAATAACTCGATAAATATTGACTTTAAAGAATAGTTCAGTAAAGAAAGTAAAAGATTTAACTCGCTGATCACAAAAAAAAAAATAGGGGGAAAAAGATTAAAAATCACTTACTAAAGGAAAAAAATTGAAAAGGAGAAAAATTTACATAATGCACTAAATAAAAGAACTTAAAAATTCAAACTAAACCACAAATATACACAAGAAATTCAAACAAAAAGATATACCCCAATATCATTCTCACTATCTTAAGAAGGTACATACAAAAAATAGACCATTTTCTTGAATATAGATAAATAATCTATGAAATGTATAAGAAATGTTGAACTGCAACAAAGACTCGTAGAAAAAAAAAAAAATTTTATTATGAATTGCAATAATCCAACCAATCTTTACAAAATTGTAAATTAAGTCACATATAAATGCCTCTCGAGTCCAAAACATGAAAATAAATTAATGCACAATTCAAATATAGACAAGAGAAAGATCTCTTTGATATATGATAGAAAACTTGTACGATGTAAAAATAAAAGCAAGAATTCATCGCTTGCTTCTCCATTAAATAATGGTTATTATTTTTCAATTTATAGCATGTTTGGCCAAACTGCAAAAATTAGCTTATTTTGAGAAATATTTTTTCTCAAAAGTGCTTTTCTCAAAAGTACTTTTGGTGGAAAACAGTTTGTGTTTGACCGCTTAATTTGAAGAGCACTTCTGAGCAGCAATTAACGTTTGGCCAAGCTTTTAAAAAACTACTTCTAAGTGTATTTTTTTTAAAAGTGTTTTTCATAAAGTCTTTTTGGAGAGAGAAAAGCTATTTTTCTCTGCTTCTGTTTCTCCTCAAAATCACTTTTTTCTTCCAAAAGCTTGGCCAAACACTTCAACTTTGAAAAAAATAGTACTTTGTTTTTTCAAAAAAGTGTTTCTAGGATTGGAGAAGCTTGGCCAAATATGCTATTAATGTGCTTGCGCTTTAAAGTCCATGCTATGAAGTACTATTTACTGATTTTTTTTTTTTAAAAAAAAGGTTAAATCAACAATGTAAACTATTCAAAAAACCTTATATTATGAATTGATAAATGAATAGTGACGTCTCTTGTGTGTTCTATATATGTAAACTATTCAGAAGGCCTAATATTATCAATGCTTTTATAGCTGCTCTTCTTCCTTATTTTCTTTATTCCTCCTCTGTCTCACGCCTAAAATAAAAACACAATCAAATGAAAAGGAAAAAAAAAATTCAAAAGTTATATATGCCAAATGATACAAGAATTGCATAAAAACTATGGTTTGCATAGCAGACTTTAAGCACAATAATATATTGAACCTTATAATAAAATGAATACAAGAAGAAAATCAACAATGAGTAAAATCAGTCAACCCTCCTCGAGGAACAAATGAGAAAAAAAAAAATCCTTAAGAGAATTATCAACCAAACTTGTTATTTGATTAACTCGAGAATCTGAATAAGATGGAGTATATGAAAGTATATCATATCGAATCAAGCCTTTAGCTTAAATTATGAAAATATAATTGCCCAATATACCAAAGTATTTTCATTAAGCTCTTACCAAAGTGTAAGTTCAGGGCTGAGCCAGGAGAAGAGGGAGTGGATGTGAGGCTTGATTCGCAAGTTATTCCGAGTAGAGGTAGCTTCAAGTACCTTGGTTCGGTTATTCAGAGGGGAGGGGAGATCGACGAGGATGCCACACACCGTATTGGGGTAGGATGGATGAAGTGGAAGTTAGCATCTGGAGTCCTGTGTGACAAGAGAGTGCCACCGATACTCAAAGGTAAGTTTTATAAAGCGGTGGTTAGACCGGCCATGATGTATGAGGCTGAGTGTTGGCCCGTTAAGAACTCACATATCCAGAAGATGAAAGTAGCAGAAATGAGGATGTTGCGGGCACACTAGGATAAATAAGATTAGGAATGATGATATCCGGGAGAAGGTGCATGTGGCTCCCATTGATGACAAGATGCGAGAAGCGAGGCTTAGATGGTTCGGACATGTTCAGAGGAGAAGCCCAGATGCTCCGGTACGGAGGTGTGAGCAGTTGGTTGTGGATGGCACGAGAAGAGGTAGAGGGCGACCTAAGAAGTATTGGGGAGAGGTGGTCAGACAGGATATGACGAGGTTCCAGATTTCCGAGGACATGACACTTGATAGGAAGATGTGGAGGTCGAGTATTAGGGTTGTAGGTTAGAAGGTAGTTGAGTCGTGCCTTACTTCGTACCACTGTGGGACTAGCCTTGTAGGGGTTTTGTCTAAGATAGCTATTGGCAATGTTGTGGCTTACTATTTTGCTTTTCAGTGCATGTCATATTTACTAGCTATCGCTTTTGCATTGCACCTTTCTTCTAGATTTCATGATGTTCCTATTTTCCTTATGATTGTTGTGGTGATACTAATATTTACTAATATTGTCTCTCTTTGCTTTGCATCTTTCTTCTGGATTCCATGGTATTCATATTTATCCTATAATTGTTGTTGTGATACTAATATTGTTTCCTTTTGTCTTTTTATTTATTTTTTAGCCGAGGGTCTTTCGGAAACAGCCTCTCTACTCCTTCGGGGTAGGGGTAAGGTCTGCGTACACACTACCCTCCCCAGACCCTATTAGTGAGATTTTACTGGGTTATTGTTGTTGTTGTTGTTGTTGTTGTCACCATCGTTGTTCTTAGAATCGAATCATAAGCATAAACACTAATAATAACTACAAAAAGAAAAAGGTCAACAGTAATTTAAATCTTATCACATATGCCCAAAGGAACACCAAGAATTCAGTCTACACCGACAAAACAGATAACAAAATTTAAATGCAGCGAATAGAATTATGTCATTGAAACCAATCGCGAAAGTTCTTAAAACTTTATTTTTGGTTAAGGAATTGTTATACTACTAAAATAAGAAAGAGGAAATTAGGGTCATAGAACATACCTTCAAGCCAATTCTAATCAACCTAAAATTTGTGAATCTGTCTTTCCCTAATGCACAAGAAGATGATTCTTTTATCATCCTATTATATAGAATCTCACAATATACAATAATTTAAACAAATCATAGATGAATATTTGCAATAAAATAGAAAGAACTATTCAAGAAAATACAACATAATATATGTTTACTACAGGCAAAAAAATTCAGATTCACACCGAAATACAGAAGTAATCAACAAAAACGAAACAATAATCGCATGAATAAGAAATTAAGGGGAAAAAAGAAAAAAGAAAAACAAAAAGCTTAAACCTCATCGTTAAGCATGCAAATAGTCAAAACCTCTTGTCTTTTTTTCCCACAAGTTAGCCGCTTAGTTTTTCTATACGGATGAGCAAAGAGGTTTTAAGACCTAAGAACAAACAAAAAGACTCTTAAACCTAAAAAAACGTGATTTTTATATTAATAATCAAAATGACTACGGTTGCTAAATTTGAACCAAACAATAGTAGCAAGCGAGTTAGGGTTTGAGTTTTAACATTGTCGTAGGCTTCTAGGATTTCGCCAGCTAAAACAGAAGTCTAAGACTAAGCCTTTGGCTCAACCGAAAAATTGCAAAAGTTATAGATCTTTCGATACAATTTTATTAAATTGTTTGGGTGTTTTCAAGGTTGGTCCTAGCCTAAACTTAAGTAAAGCGAAGAATTAACCTAAATAGTCCTCCACCCCCAAATATATAATATCTGTATAATTTATATATAATACATGTACAAAAATATGTATAATCAATGTATACCGATTAAGAAAAATAAACGGTGAATCTATGTGCTGACTTTGTGCTGAAATATCCCATTATGAAGCAATAAAATCGCAAAAAGAGAGGCAAGTGCACAGATAGTCATTCTCAGGGATGCTATTTAGAGATTAACCAGTACTTATTTTTTCCTGAAATTTTAAACTAAAAATCTTAACTTTAGGACAATTCAAGACATTTTTGTGCTGGAAATTTGAACTGAAAAACTGAAATTCAGGACGCACTGACTAATTTTTAAATAGCAGCCCCTTAGTGTGACTACATGGTGTCATTTCTACGCGAAAAGACGTAGCTAGGGGTGGGCGTTCGGGCAGTTCATATTGAATATGAGAATTTCGGTTTGGATTTTCGATTTTCGGATTGAAGAAATGACAATCCAAATCCAATCCAAATAAGTTCCGATTTGATCGGATTTTTTAAGTTCGGTTTCGGATTAATCGGTTTGGATATTACGGATTTTCGGTTTTGAGCGTATAAGTTGAGATGTTTCTACTTTTTACAAAAATGAATATTCAAATGAAGTACTCATTCTTGCCGCAATTATCCAAAAATGAATATTCAAATTGCCTGAAAAGTTCCTCATTCTTGCCGCAATTATCCAAATAAAGTATTCAAGTAATGAAATTATTATATAAAAATACAACAGAGACATTAATACGGCCGATAAGAAGTAGTAATAGTAAAATCATGTCCAAATAGAAAATATTTTGATAGTAACTTAGTAATTAATATTGAATATATGAGATAATACCTAATGGGTAGGGTATTGAACTTATTACAATTGACATATGGATAATTGACTAAATTTAAAGTATAAAAATTTCGGATTTTCAGATATCCAAAAATTTTAAAAATAAAATCCAAAATCCAAACCAAAAATCCAAAAAATTCGGATTTTGGTTTGGATTTCGGATTTGCCCAAACTATGTCCACACCTGGACGTAGCAGATAGCCGTCCACAATAAATGGGCCTAGATTCAGTCCTACAAATATTTGGGCCTATATTTGGGCCTATATGGGCTTTAGAGACCATGCCTAATATTTCGTAATTAGGCAGCAATAAAAGGAGCGGAAAAAACAGAAAAAAGGTCACAGCAGAAACATAACAGAGAATCGGAAAAATGACGTGGGCCGCCGCAGCTAGTCGCTTCCAAATGCCAACAATGGACGTCGCCGCCCTACGCAGCCGAGCTCCGGTAGCGTTTGGAGTGTGCTGTGTCTCACTTGCCGGTGCAAAGTTTCGTGGATCTTCTTCACCAGCTCGGTCAAAGCCTTTCGCTTGCTTAAGTACTTCCACTGATGCAAGTGAGTCACTATTTACCCTTTTCCTTAAAATTTGGCAAAAACATTACAAACAAATAAAGTTTTTAACTTTAGTTTCCGGAGAAAACAAGGAGAGGCAAAAATAAAAGGGGAATAAATAGAATGTCTTCTTCTATTTACCTACTTTACTTGTTTTTGTATTAAATATAAAAGAAAATTGGCTTATGGTATTATCCAAATAGAATGGAATGAATATAGTGGATTCTTATAGCCGATTCTACTTAGTTTGGATTGAGGCATAGAGTTGATTGATGTAGATATATCTACATCAATCATAAAAGGTAAAAGCTTTTGTAGGATCATAATATTTGTGTGGCTATAAAAGCTTCTCATTAATGATAAAAGAGGCAAAATAAAAAGTTTAAAGTTAAATTGCTTCCATGTATATAAATGTGTCATTCTTTTTTGAACGAACTAATAAGAAAAGTGTGTTATATAAATTGAAACAAAGCGAGTATCAATTTTGCATTATCTATTCTGTACATGATATACTAAAGTCGGGATTTTTAGCTGATTGATTAGTCTTGTTGCTTTGGTATAAGGCCGAGTGGATTTAAAGGATTCATTATTCAGCCTGAACTTGTTTGAATTTGAAGCATAGTATCGTTTATGTTGGATTCAAAGCACTAGAACACTTTCTTTTGTAATTTTTGACGTTTTCTTTCTATTTTCTGACTTGTATGTGATCTTAGAGTTTAGTTTGTAATTTGGGCATGGATTATAATCCTGCTTTAGGAAAGCAGTATGTTATGTGTTGTTCCATTCGTTATCACCAATGGCGTGAGAACTTGATGCTGAAATGCAGAAATAGTTATGTTTAATTGCTTTTCGCTGATGAATGATATTAGGCAACTTATTATGTAACAAGGTAATTAGATAATGTTTTTTAGGTTATATAAGGCGAGTGTTGTAAAGAACTTTTATACTATCAATATAGCAGGTTGCTTGCTGTTACTTTTTAGGTTGTCAACAACAACACCCGTAATAATCCCACTAGTGGGGCTTGGGGAGGGTAGAGTGTACGCACCTTACCCCTACCCCGGAGGGGTAGAGAGTATTTTTAGGTTGTCAATGCACAATAATTATAGACAACTTCCCGTAATTAGCTTTTAACTCATATTATACGTGAATAAAACTTAAATATAACCCCTTAATTTGTGTACCACAATTTATGTTAACAAGGAATTATTATTAACGATGCAGCATTATATCTATAAATAATTAATTTATAAGGTTTTAGGGAAATTGCTCTCTCACACGATATTTCTCCAAGAGTTCTTTACCTTATGTTAATGAATATCTGTATTTCACTAGGTGTAAAGGAGGTTGTTCACACTGATAAGGCTCCGGCAGCACTGGGGCCATACTCTCAAGCCATCAAAGCCAATAACTTTGTTTTCGTCTCTGGGGTTTTGGGTCTTGTTCCTGAGGTTTGTGATATTCGCATCAGTTATTGCAAGTACTTAAGTCTTATCATAAGTTTGAAAAGATCCGTGTACTATTTCAATTACGTGCATTTGGTTTATGCAATGTTTAACTAACTTATGACTGAATGCAGACTGGGAAGTTTGTCTCAGACAATGTGGAGGATCAAACAGAGCAGGTATTTTAGTAATCAGTCATTTTTTCATTTTGTTATGCATCCATGTGTCATGATTATATTTATGGTTATCGATATTAAATTGTTTCAGATTCAAAACACTGACTCTAAGGGGTCGTTTGGTATGGTGTATAAGAATAGTATTGAATATGGTGTATTACTAATCACTAATGGTGGGATTAGTAATGTTGGGATTAGTTATGCTGGGATCATTTCTTGTCGACGGTTTGGTTTGGTGTATTAAAAATACGGAAAAGGTCCAAATATGCCCTTACAGTATGCGAAATTGAGCATATTTGCCTTTCGTTAATACTTTAGCTCAAGAATGCCCTTGTTGTCACATTGTTGATCCATATATACCCTTTTCTTAACGGACTAATTAGGTCTTTCATTAGCTCTCTAATTAGTTTAGTTAGTCCTAGATTTCGCCACGTGTCCTCCATGTGGTTTAATCTACACCCACCTTTGTTATTTTATTTTTTTATTTTGCTTTTCTTTTTCCTGCACTTTTATCTCCACCGCCGGCCACCAACTTCATAGTTCTCCGCCACTACCACCACTTTTGACGGTCCCTGATACCATAAGTGACTAAGAAAGGAACAAGACCCACTTTTTTTCTAAGTTATCCTGTTAATGGCTTACTGGCACCACAAAATTGGCGAAGAAATATATCACCAGCGAAGAAGCCAACAAGACCGGCAAAATGAGCTTCGGCCGGACTTCTCCTCTTTCTTTCTCTCATCTCATTTCCCTCTCAAAATCCACCAAAACAACCTTCAAAACATCAAAAGCCATCCACTCAATCTCAGATCTAAAGCTCCACAGTGAACAACACCTTCGAAATCTAAACAACCATATCCTACCTTCACCCAATTAACAACACCGAAAATTTTTCTCCGACAATTTTCATCTCGTTCAGGTCCGAAGAACCAAAACCTCGTTGAGAAGCTTTTGGTGGTGTAGGTTTGATTTTTAGAAATAAAGTCACGTGAAATTGGTGACTGAAATGGAGGTTTTGGTCTAGCTGAATGTGATGGAAAGGATTAGAATAGAGAAAGAATGTGGTGGGGTTTATGATAGTAAAATTAGCAGGAATTCATGAGTTTTGTCAAGTGAAATTGGTGACGAAAATGGAGAAGACATCAACAATGGAGGAAATTGGATATGGAAGAAAGAAAAAGGTAAAAAAGAAAGAGAAGAAAAGAAAAAAGAAGAAAGAAAAGAGAAAGGCAAAGAAAAAAAAATACTAATAAAAGGGAAATAGTGTTTGTAATACACTTAATACAATTAACGAAAGAGCTAATTAGTTTGGGTGGATTCTGTTTAGAAAAGGGTATATATGGACCAACTATGTGACGGTAAGGGCATTCTTGAGTAAAAGTATTAACGAAGGGCAAATTTGCTCAATTTTATATAGTATAAGGGCACATTTGGACCTTTTCCGTTAAAAATAACATGCATTGCATAATTTTAAAAAATAAATTATTTGCTTACAAAAATACCCTACACATTCTTTGGAAAGGATTTGCAAAAAGTTTTGAAAGGTAAATTTTGTGTTTATACATATTTATCCATGTATTAAAAATTATGGTATTGCAATGTCATGGTTTGCTATGTATAAGAATAGTACTGATAATACAAGGATAAATAATACCGAAGCTAATACATGCATTATTTTCCCTAATACATCCTACCAAACGATCCCTAAGATATCTGAGCTTAATATTGATTTCCAGGTTCTCAAGAATATGGGGGAGATACTTAAAGCAAGTGGCGTTAGCTATTCTGCAGTTGTTAAGACGACGATCTTGTATGACTTTTGTTATTTCTTCTCCTGAACCCCTAAGTTTTATGCTCTCATTGTAGTCTTGATTATTGATTTTGGACAATTCTATCTCTACAGGTTAGCTGATCTGAAGGACTTCAAGACAGTGAATGAGATTTATGCTAAATGTGAGTCATGATACCGAGAAAACTAGTTTTGATTTTTGTGTAGTGTTTATGAATGAGATTCTTCCCACTGTTTTTAACAAGTAAGATCATCTTGACAACTTGAACACCAAATTTTAAAAAAAGGTCCGTGGTCTAAACAGTAGTCAAGCAGAAATATAAAACTGGATGTACTACATTTTGATACTTCTTAGTTGGTTGCAAAAGGCTCGTTCCTTGCCCTGGCTACTTTTCTTTTGCCAATTCTGTTGGAATTGCTAATTTGTGAGACAAAAAACTATACCGAAGCAAGAAAGAACAGAAAATATAAAGCTGGTTTTGCATGTAAGAGAAAGAACTGAGTGTTAATAGTTTGTCCCCTTCATACTCGAACTTAGACAAGGTGGGTTGCTCTAGACAAGGTGGGTTGCTCTGATGGTAAGCACCCTCCACTTCCAACCAAGAGGTTGTGAGTTCGAGTCACCCCAAGAGCAAGGTGGGGAGTTCTTGGAGGGAAGGATGCCGAGGGTCATTTGGAAACAGCCTCTCTATCGCAGGGTAGGGTTAAGGTCTGCGTACACACTACCCTTCCCAGACCCCACTAGTGGGATTATACTGGGTTGTTGTTGTTGTTGTTGTATACTCGAACTAGCCACTGTATAAAGAATGTCTACTTTAGCATGCTGCTTTATGTACTCAATCTAACTTTGGGTATCTTGCAGATTTTCAATCTCCTGCACCAGCTCGTGCGACTTATCAGGTGGCAGCACTGCCAATGGATGCAAGGATTGAAGTCGAGTGCATAGCAGCATTATGATTCCCCCCCTTCGCTATTGCGTTCAACTTCTGATTTAGGCTTCGATGGAGAAAGTCTTCTGACTTCCTAGCTAAATTTGTTAGATTTAATAAGCGGAAAGTTAGCTAGTAGTTCAGGAGCTTTTGTTCATCTTTATGTAGCTCCAACTTCCCCTGAGCTAAGAATAAACGCTATTTAAGAACATGCTGTAACTCAGCGGCCATCCATTTATCCAAACTTCTAGTCGATAAATCCAGATTATTTAGTATATATCTAAGGAGTTTGTCTTCTGCTTAATTTGTTTAACACTAGCTCATCACTTAACCATTTTTTTTATATATTTGGAATCTACTGACCCCACTAATCTAGAAAAGGCCGTACAATGCACATTTAAGAGAGTCCTTTCTAAGATTTTTTTCATTCCCACTTAATCATTCAGTTAGGCGTCAAAGTTCTTTGGTCTTCTCTCCAGAAAACAAACTCCAATCTCATTGAAACAGCAAATAATAAGACTTAAATTATGGATTTTAGGGGTGATTAACAATTATCGGACAGCTTATCGGCTAACCAAATAGAAATTTTGTGAGCAATCATTCAATCAATACCAAACAGTTTCAAATCAATACCAAATTTTTAATACAATCTAAGATCTAACCAACCAGTATTTTTTAATTGAAGAGTCTTCAAGACTACTTATACTGTCATACACGTATTGACCAAATTTATAATACTATCAAGACTACTCATACAGACATACACGTATTAGTCATTGAGATTTTGATTTTTTGACTTCTCAGTTCAAGAGAGAGACAAGACTGACAACTTCTCTGTCTCTAGTGGCTGCAGACAATTGAGAATTAGAAAATAGAAATTAGGGATTTAGCCATTTAGGGTTTCAATAGTACCTTATATACATAGGGTTAAAAGTGTAAATATAAAAATTCTTAACGGGTTACCCGATAAGAAAATTGAGTAATCCGCCCCAAACCGTTAAGCTGTTAATTATAAAATCTCAATTCGTTCACCATCCATTACCCCGATAATCCGATACCAATAAATCATCGGTTCGGTTCGATTAACGGCATCTGTTCAATTTTGAACAACCCTAATAAATTTATAGATGAATCTAAGTCAATATTTGGATTTTAAATTATTTTTTCCATCAACCCAATCATAGACCTTCTGATAACAGTTTGGTTGAGGGGTGTAAAATGGGTAGAACTTTAAGCTTACCTATCTAGCCTGAACCCATAGTTTCTGTTCAGACCCTCTATATTTGCTAGAAAACTTAGTAAATTAGTATATTTAATAGATCTTGAACCTATTAAATTAGATAAAATGTGATAGAATTTAGAATCTGAACCTATAAAGTGATAAGTTTGGGATAGGTCACATGGATACTCATTGATCATGTTTCTCTACTTAGTGGACGTTTCGACATAAAATTGTAAAATTTCAAAAAAAAAAAAAGTGAAAAAAAAATCTGTGGCTGATCTGAAGTAAAAATTTTAAAAAATTATTTTTTAGAATTTTTTAAATTTTTGAAAAATTCCGAAACTCATATTCAAGTGAAAATCGAAAATTTCAAGACCAGATACTAATTTCGAGAAAAAAAAATCTTTTTGTATGGCCAAACGGGCCCTTAGTTCATATTAGGCCAATAATGTACAAAAACAAAAAAAAACAATAAATAGTGTTATTAGTTTTCTATATTTTCTATTGGCATAAAAATCTCAATCAGTGCTAAATGACACAGAAAAACATAGAACTTAAAGTACACATTTTAACCACATACACCCAACTCATTGACTAGTCAGAATCTTGCCTAACCTCAGATATATTATACATAAAAAAATTAGTTTATCTTTGTACTTGAGGAACATTATTCTATTGGGAGGAGAAAATATATATTAATTTGTTGAGTTTCTTCTCTCCTTATTAATTGGCTAAAGAAAAGGATAAAGGGAGAAGACATAAATAAGGGAGATTCCAAATTTGAGTACATACAGTTTTTGCCAGTAAACAAAAATTCTTGAATCAAAGATGAAAATATTAGTAGTATTACTCTGTTTGATAGCTACTTTGTTCATCGATGGAACAGTAATTGCAGGTGATTATGTCCGACCTCCGCCTCGTAAAACCTTTCATTTGCCATGGAATCCAAAACCTTCCTCACAACCTCAGCAGGTACTTAACTATTATTTTGGATTTGAAGTTCATTTCTTTTTGTCTTTACTCTGATTTTAGCTCTAGTTTTTTTTTTTTTAAAAATGAATCGGGTTAAAACCGGAATGTTACTATTCGGGTCGGATCGGTTGTTGCTCTAATTGGGTAGCTTTAACTAACTTATGGGATTACACTTTCTTTGTTATCTGGACTTGGTTCCATCTTAGTGTTGTGAAAAGAAAGAATGGAACTTCTTCTGTTGTAAAATTTTGTCTTTTTGAAGAGAAAATGGACGAATTTGTCACTGTACGAAATTGAGCTACTTTGAGTTCTGTTAGGGGGCGTTTGGTACGATGGATAAGCAAAAATAATCATGGGATAAAAATTTAGTACCATCTTATCCTTTGTTTGGTTAATAATCCCGGGGATAAGTTATCCCGGGATTAAAAATAGTACCGGCATAACTTATACCTGCCAGAAGGTAGAATAATAATCCCAGGATAAGTTATCCGGGATAAAGTAGTAAAATTGACAATCTGAGGATTAATACAACATACCAAACAGTCAATAAGAAATAATACCATGATAATTAATCTCAATAAAACTAATCTCACTATAATTAATCCTAGCATAACTTGTCTTCATACCAAACGACCCCTTAGACTTCTGATCTAATCTTACCCTGCTTTTATGAAAGGGTCTTGTTTTTGTCCTTGACCCCTAACGGAACTTCAATCTTAAGGTAATTTTAAACCAGAGTCAAAAGTTGAGAGGTAAATTTGGACCTTTTTCCTCAAAGAATTTGGATACTGGGAGTCCACAGACCACCATTTCACATTAGAGCTTCATTAATGCGGAGGACAAAATTTGGCAATTTGAATGGTACAAGAGCAAATTTGGACCTTTTCCTTGTTAGAATAATTTGGCTTTTAGCACCTAGTGATTAATGAAGCTGAAGGGATATCAGGGATTAAATCCTAAACAGAGCAATAAAAAAAATGTGGGTGTTTTTTTGCATCTATCCAAGGCTTGGTGGACAGAGTTATTGGTACCTATATTGGTGAGAGGTAGCCAGTCTGTCTGCAAAGCGGGTGCGGATATCACCGTTATCCCAAATAAAAGTTGACCGTTAATGATCATTTTTGGTTTTAATTTGTTAAGGCCCTTACGGAGTCCTATGGTATGCCTCTATGATCAGTTTGAGTCTGCTTATATAGATTCCACCATCTTTCGGTTCCTTAAGTTACTGAATATTGACCTGGAGTCAGTATTTCTTTCTTCACAGAAAGGTACATTACCAGTTACTAGTATAGATTTTATATGTGTTTCTTTGTACGACAAGCATAATTAAATTAGCCATGGAAGGTTCATTTGAATAACATCACTAAAGCTTGTAAGCTCCTAGAACTATACATTTTTTGTTTCATTTATGTTTGTCTAAATTTGTTATTAATGTTATTTTAAGTTTTCAAAGACCTGTTGACTTTAACGTGTAAAGTGATTATTTTGCATTTGGGTTCACGGTTTGAGCCGTGTGGAATTCATCAACGGAATTGATTCTCTCATCGCAGGTTCACATCTCCTTAGCTGGGGACAAACGCATTCGGGTCACATGGGTCACCACTGATACGTCTTGTCCTTCTATTGTTGAATATGGAACATCGCCTGGAAAATACAGTGCTACAGCTCAAGGAGAAAGTACCAAGTATAGTTATCTATTATATAGTTCGGGGAAGATACATCACACTGTCATTGGACCATTGCAAGAAAATACCACGTACTTCTATAGATGTGGAGGAGAAGGTCCTGAGTTCCAGCTGAAAACTCCACCCTCTAAATTTCCAGTTACTTTTGCTGTGGCCGGTGATTTAGGCCAAACTGGATGGACTAAGTCAACTTTGGACCACATTGACCAATGCAAATACGATGTTCATTTGCTCCCTGGTGATCTTTCTTATGCTGATTATTTACAATATAGGTGGGACACATTTGGTCAACTCGTTCAGCCGCTCGCTAGTGCTAGGCCATGGATGGTGACACAAGGGAATCATGAAAAAGAAAGCATACTATTTTTTGAGGATGGGTTTGTCTCTTATAACTCAAGGTGGAAGATGCCATTTGCGGAGAGTGGATCCACTTCAAATCTCTACTATTCATTTGATGTTGCTGGGGTTCATATCATTATGCTCGGTTCATATACTGCTTATGATGAATACTCTGACCAATATAGCTGGCTGAAGGTTAGATGAGCTCTCATTTTTTCCTAAAAAATAACGAAAACTCTCTGTTTGAGGAAATTTATGATCAGGTAGAAGTCACCATGAAAGGGATTAATTTGCTTTTGTTTTACAGTTTCACTTATGACATTTGAGGAATTTCCGACCCTTTGGATGTCCCAATATATGAAGCTTAAAAATAATTCTGTTGCCTATACTTCCAGATTTATAGATATCTTTGTCCATTGTTATATTAAGAGATCTTAATACTTACACGAAAAACGAACCTAGTATCTGTAGTGCGGAGAAAATGAGCTGAGGCATGTAGCCTTTTTAAGCAGTCGGACTTAGAACCTGTACATTGAGGACTAAAAGCCAAATGTTGAGGTGGTGAGGAGGCAAGAATCCAGTTTGGTTGGGGAGTGGGTTGAGATCCAAAGTAGCTTCCTTATAATCTTCCCGAATCTACAGCTATGGTACAGAAGACTACTTCTATTTGTATTTCATATTCCCATTAGAAGTTCTCCCCTAATATCCAAATAAAATCTGTAGGCCAAATCACCTTCCATCACAATTCCCAAACCGTTCTACACTTTCTCAAGGCACGCGGCTATCCTACCACAGAATCCATATGCTAATCTTCCACTCTTATTCGGTTAAACCATTTCCTTTGAAGTAACTTCTCAACCTCTACTTCTCATACTTGACCTGCTAGTACTTCAACTACCACGAAACATTTCCTGCCAAGTCTTTCCTCATGATTCGCTGCTCAAATATTGCATCAAATCAAAATGCATCTCTGTGACACCTGAACTAATAAAATGCTACAACTCTAAGCCTCTTCGAAGATCATCTTTCTAGAGCCATCCACATCAGAAATACCAATTTGATTCTGAACTGCTGCACGCAGCTATCTCTGGAAATCGCCCCTCAGGCACCATTTCACAACACCCTGCCCCGAAAGCAAAATCCAAGAAGACCGTAACACCGGCGAGCCATAATGCATTCAAACAAGGACGTGCATCACATTGAAAATTCCATCACGCTTGAAAATATCAAGTCTTGTTACTTCATCAACCAAGCTCTTGCATTTTCAGTATATTATTCTATAAGGAGAAAAGTGAGAATCTCTTGACATTCTGTTCTTTGACAATCAGAGTGACCTACTTGCTAATTATTTCAATTTTGGAGCTGCAGGCTGATCTTCTAAAAGTGGATCGTAAAAGAACACCGTGGTTAGTTGTGTTATTCCATGTGCCATGGTATAATAGTAATAAAGCCCATCAATGTGAAGGTGATGACATGATGACAGCTATGGAGCCTTTGCTGTATGCTGCTGGTGCAGATATCGTGCTCACTGGGCATGTTCATGCTTATGAGCGCACGGTACGCCTTCATTGCTTATACTGGCTCTCCTTGCTTCTTTAGCTAATTGTGTGTTTCTTTGACAACAGAAACGAGTTTACAATGGTAAACCTGATCCTTGTGGTGCTGTCCACATAACAATTGGCGATGGAGGAAACAGAGAAGGTTTAGCACGCAAGTAAGTGTCCCTTGTAGTAATTTCTCCCGTCATCTTGAGCATATTAACCATATAATGACAATGGCTGTAGCGCCAACAAGTCGAATTCTTAAATGATCTTTGTTTCTTTTTGGTTTGGACTGGATTCAGCTCAAGAGGTTTTACCATAGTAGTTGAGCAACTTTGACAACAAAGGAGAAAGTAAAAAACAAAAAAAGGGCAAGCACTTATACCAGGTTTTGTGAAGCCGAAGGCTCACTTAAACTGTTCTGGAAACTTAATCAAGTACTACCCCATATGAAAAAAGTAGTTTCCTGCCCCCCTTCATTTTGAGTTCCAAAATTTTAAAGCACTACTATTCCTAGCATTGGTTATGCCATTTTTATAGGACTCTTTTCCTATTCTTTATGTTGATAAATAAGCATTAGTGTAAAATATGACATGAAGTTTACATGTCTTGGCACATTCAACAGGTACAAACAACCCTCACCAGAATGGTCAGTCTTCCGCGAAGCGAGCTTTGGACATGGTGAACTTAAGATGGTTAATTCAACTCATGCGTTTTGGAGTTGGCATAGGAACGACGATGATGAACCCGTAAGGTCTGATCAGGTTTGGATAACCTCATTGATCAGTTCAAGGTGCAATACTGGAGATAGCCATGAACTGAGAAAGATTCTTTTGGCCTCTTAGTCCCTGCATTCAACTGTATTCTATAGGCATGTAGATACATACAGGTGCGAAGCTACGCTCTTGTACCACCCTTCGTCGGAAAATTACATTGTATATATAGGTAAAATATTAGGTTTTACAGGTATATAATATATATTAAACACCTTTTGTCGGAATTTTTTGTAACTTCTTTCAAGTTTGAATATCCTTGGAGAAATTCGAGGCTTCGCCACTGGATACATAGTCAGATAATTGTTTGTACTAAAGTTGTATGGGGCAACCACATAGGAAACTGCAATACATGTATCAAGATAGGGAAGTTGCATTTTGTACATTAAAGAAAATTATTCAAATTCAAAATAGCATGAGTTTCTACGGCTAAGTTTGCAAAGACATAACCATGAAAAATACCGAGCAGAGCGCCCGCTTTAAAAAGTTGTCCTCGTCAATCATCAAACACAACCAGCTATTCATAAAAGAATTTTTTTTTTACAGAAATCAGACGACTTTTTATAATAAATAACAAAACCATTGTTTAAGAAATGTTTTCTACAAAACATTTCCAAGAACTAGGGGTGTACAAAGAAAACTGACAAGCCGCATCAAACCGATAATCCGAGTCAAACCGAGAAAAAAAATTCGATTATGGTTTGATGTTAGAAAAAAAATCCGACCATAATTGGTTTGGTTTGGTTTTAACTTAAAAAAGTTAAATCGAAACCAAACCAACCCGACATTACATATATACAAGTTTTAAAAAAAATTTATACATAAAAATAATTATTGTAATGTAATTTATAAATATTTTTTATCTTTTTCATAGTTTTCTCTTTTAATTTATTATTTCAAGTTTGGACTTGGAACTTTTGAATGGTCAAATATGTTTTATAGGCCATAAAAATTAGTGACTCAAGTAAAGTCAAAAGCAAAATCAAATCAATGAAAATGCTAATAAAAATTTTCAATTCAACTCTAGGAATGACAATAGTAATGGATATTTATTTTCTTAGTTTTTCATTACTTTAGATAGTGAATATACATAATTTACTTTTAATATTATTTAGTTATGTAATTAATACTTAGTTCTTATTAGTCGTAGTACTTATTTTAACATGATTTAGTAATTTTAGATTATGTTTATTTTTATTATGACTTATTAATTAGTAATATTTATTTTATGCGATTTGTTGAGTATTTTAGTATAATCATGACTCGTCTCACATTATTTTGTATTATTTTATTGGGTAATATCTTATATAGTTTTATCCTACTAGGACCTAAGAAATAATAGAACACAAATTATAAATTTTATGCTATGAAGATTTTGTCAGAAAAAACCCGAAAAATCCGAGAAAACCGAAAAATCCGAGAAGAACCGAGATTAAAAAATCCGACTTTTGTTGGTTTGATTTAGTTTATATATTTAAAAATTCGAGACAATTGATTTGATTTGATAATTAAAAAACTCGAACAAACCCGGCATATGTACACTACCCCAACCTACTAAAATTTTGTTCAAATGGCGTGTGGACTGCCCACCAGAACATAAGCACACTGGGTCAAATGGCTACCAACTGGATTGTCGTGACAATATTACCCTCACATGCTTATTATTCAACTATAAATTTAACCTTATATAGGTGGCATTTAACAACAATCCTGAGGACAATTTAGACCAAAGACACAGACAATATGGAGGTTAGGTAACATGAACCTTTGGACTTTTGACAAATGATTATCATCAGATGTAATATGCCAGAGAAAATTACAAAAATAGTTCTTTATATTTAAGGGTGGTCTAAAATAGTCCGTTAAGTATATACTTGAACAATTTTAAGCCCTTTTTTCTGAAATTGAGCATTTTTATCTCTATTCTTTAGCAGAATTGGGTCATGAGAAGCACATGGACTGTTTAAACTAAATAAACCATCAGTACAAACTTCTCTAGATTCATTTCCCGAATTCAAATCGTAAGAACTATTTTTATAACGAAAGAAAAGGAAATTTTTAGGCTCGAATTGGGTAATGAAACCGAAGAAGTTCGTTCCAATAATAATTGGAAAATCTTATTCAAGGCAAATGATTACACTTTTCGTTTCTTTCAACCTTAATCATATGAAATAGCGAATGAACCAACATTCATATCTCATTTGAATCATCAATAACAGCATTTGTTGATGAAATCTTACATGTAAAAAGTTTTCCTAAGGTACAAATTTGGGGGGGGGGGGAGGGAGGGGGTGAATAAGGAGAAGCATGTGTGGATGGTTGTCTCAGATTAAACAGCTAACATACTTCTTACAAGCCAATTCCATCAAAGATAACCACCGTCGTGTGCTATAAATATAATGGAGATCAAAAGTGTTCAGTTTTTGTAAACATAAAGAACTAAAACTGCTCAGATGCATATTTAGAGGACTATTTTACACCAACCCCAAACATAAGGGACTAGTTCTGTCATTTTCTCTAATATATTGCCATGACCACCTACAAAGATTGGAACTTTCAAGTTTTAAGACACCAAGATCGTTGAAAGATTGAATCTTTTCTTGTTTGATCTCTCAAATCTGTGCTAAATTCGTCGAAATATCGATCTTTCTTAAAACCCCAGTTGATAAAAATGCATGATTTTTGCTTCACAATCCCATATGGTTTAATTCTTGTATGTGGTGGTATTATAGGATATTTCAAGAAAGGAAGCACAGCTTCACTGGCTGGAGGTTTGGGTACTGGATTTTTGCTCATTTTAGCTGGTTACTTGAGTCTTCAAGCATTTCACAAGCGCAAAAATTCTTACTTTGCCTTGATTCTTGAAACTGGTATAGCCTTTCATTCCCTTAACTGATTAGTATGGATTCATATAGCTGACCCCAACTTGTTTGGGATTGGGTCGTAGTTGTTGTTGTAGTATTGTAACCATAACTCTTTTGTAACATGACAGCAAATGTAATATAAAAAAAAATCTATTATATGAAAAAAAAAATCCTTTTCGGCTTTTCTTGAGCTGAGCGTCTATCGGAACAGATTATCCACCTTCGCAAGGTAGGGTAAGGTTTTCGTACACACTACCCCTCCCCAGACCTCACTTGTAGGTTTACACTATTTTTTCTGTTGTTGTTGTTGCTGTTGTATAAATAGTACTAAGACCCAAATAGAGCATTCATGATATTGAGGATTCATACAGGCAACCCCAACTAACTTCGAATCGAGGCGTAGTTGTTGTTGTATATGAATATCACTGGAATAGAAGGCAATGGGTCCATCCGAACCTGTAGCCTACACTTTGATCTGCCTACAGTTTTCATTCTATGATATGTTGATACATAGTGAAAACTACGGGTTCGGCCAAACCAGTAGCTTTGGCCTAGACGTTGTATGTGTTGAGAAATCCACTAAATATGTACAAATGTTAAATTTTGAACCCAGTAATTAGCACTGAGGTCGCTGTACTAAAATTCCAAACCCATAAAGCTCAAATCTTGAATCTGACTCTGCTGATACAGTAGTAAGTCCTAATATCTATCTGACTATCTACTGTATAAGGTCTGGTATTTGCTGCTCTACTTTAGATCTAAGGCGGAGAAAGCTTTTTTCCTTGATTGTTTGTCTCTGTTTGATAAAGTTTGTGTGAGCTGTATGTTTTGAAGCAGAGGATAGACGTTGGTTTTGGATTGTGTTTATTTCTCTTCTGATATTTTTATAGGATGGTTTAATTGTTTAGAAACTTGTCCTAGTAGCTCCTCTTATGTTTTACATTTTCATTTTCATTTTCTGTTTGTTTTGTTTGATAGCATTTAAATTGGTCCTTCCTACAAAATGAAGAATTCTTGATTGTTAGGCTAAGGGAAGTGAACAATGATGCTAAACATATGAGAAACTAATGGGTAAGTTTCATCCGAATAAGTAGCGAAGCGTAATATGATTAATCTATTATAGTTCTGAACTAACTAGAACAAATAGAAAATGATTAAGTATTTCTCCATCCCTTGCTTTCATGTACTCTTTCTCGTACTTTTTATCGGAATGACAATATTTAGGCGATGTGCAACGCCGATCATTCTACATCCATGGCAAAAGCAAAAATAGTCACATATTCCATTTTGTGCTTTATCCATCCCCACCCCCACCCACCCCCATAGAGAAAGGTGAATGCTAGCTACCAGAATCATAACGAGCAAAGTGTGATAACCATAGGGAGATAAAAGACAATTTTTCCCATTACCAATTTATCAATAACTCTTAATACAGCTATAAAGGATGCATAAAGAATGTTTTTAAAGGAAAACAACGCATCAATTGCTTTAACGAGTCCTCTATAATGATTCATTAGCTTCCGGCCTAAGGTCACATTCTTTACTGCATATGTTTATGCTAACCTTGCACTGCGTACGTCTTAAAAACTCACTGTTGTAAGCACTCCTCTTCATCTCCCTACTTTTTTGTTCAATTTTATTCAGCATATTGCCTAGAGTTTCAAAGCCGCAATAAGCATATTTTCACTCAACTGCAATAAATGTGTTAAAAGTTTTTGTTTGTTTGAAGTCCGCAAGGTCATATTCTGATTTAGAAAGATAAAAAGCGAAATCTTCATTCATTTTCTTGCCATCACATTGAACTTCCTTTTTTCTTTTTTTGGCTTGAAACAGCTTGTGCTGCCGTGTTAACATGGGTCATGGGACAGCGGTACATGCAGACTTCAAAGATAATGCCAGCTGGCGTTGTTGCTGGTATCAGGTAACTTCATATAGAAAGCATGCCATACAAGTTTTGTTATTTACTTCGTGGTTTCTGCATTTCATTTATCTGTTCCGTTTAATTCATAAATATATTGGATTTGGGTGGCATGGTTCATTTGATTCATATTTCATATAATATGTGAAGTTGCTTTATCGTGGGTGCGAACTGAACATTAGGTTGCTATGTGCAGTGATGTCAACTTTCCTAGAGGCGTCAAACATTACCTCTCATTTTGTATTTCTTCATTTTACGTAGACATGCATCTAAAGATTCAATTGGTAGTTGAATTGTCCAAGTAGTAAATTAACTTTTGTCCATAACCTCTTCACCCACTTAACCTTTTCAATGCAAGCTCACAAGTTACATCTAAATGTAAAAAGATTTCTCTGATTTCGTATATGGTGGATAGTCAGACAGAAACTTTCCCATCTCTAAGTGTCTGTGGTTACATGAGGAACACTGAACAATTTCATAAGTTCAGCGGTTCTTTTCATATCCTACGGATCACAAAACAATTTCATTTGTAGGCTGACTAAGTAGCTTATTTAACTCTATTTCTCCTACAAGTGTTTTAAGACTCTTGCTAGAATATAAGAAAGACCAAGCAGACGTCAGTGCTGAAGTTTGCTTCAGGTAATCAAGCAGAATATGTGGCGGAATACATAGACAGCCCCTCGGACTTGCCAAAAAAATTCATTTAGACACCTCAAATAAGGGTGTGACTTTTTTTTTTAAAAGAAAAAAAGATTTTATTGATAAACAATTGTGGGTTACAACTCTGTTTATCTCTTGATTCTTTCCTTCGATTTGTTATCCGTAATTCGAGGGCCTTAGCGGCGTATTTCTCGAACGTAGGATGATATGCATCTTCTTGATGTATTTGATGATCAAGAAGCATGTAGCAGCACTCCATTTGGATCTTGAATTAGTGGTGCTAGAACTTTGAGCAAGACATATTTTTAATCTCTTAATGAATTGAACACTTAATGTAAGTGCAAAATGTGCCTCTCGGAACATGTGTTCCCATTATTACAGATTTATAGTAGCTTGAACCATCACCTTTTCCTTCTGAGGTTGCAATGTGTTTCGTGTTTTTTAGATGAGTAAAGGGGACCGTAGGTTCAGTGTCTAGGAGGACTACTGCCAATATGATCAATATAATATACAAAGAAAATTGGGGAAAGGGTGGTTTTGCAAGCCGAGTTGCATGATCTCTCGACAAAACCTTAAAGTTGATCGTAAAAAATTGATTATGGATTATATATGTTGGAAGATACAACAAATTTTCATGCTTGGTTTCCTATTTCATTGATGATTCATTGGTTGTACTGATTGTTCACAGAGAAGAATGTCTTGTCTGGAAAATCTATATTGCAGATATGATCATAGAAGCTTTTTATCTAATAATGGGGTTGACAGTACATTTATTTTGATCGTCTTTTGCAGTGTGGTAATGACTGGATTTTACCTGTATAAGATCACCACCGGTGGAAATCATTTCCCGTCTAAAGCCGAGTAATGGCATTTGACCATAACGTGGGGTTCCAGTTCGATACTGTGTGTACATGAGAAGAGCTGGGATTCTTATTGTGAATTGCTGTATACAGCCACCTGACACTTTTTATGTTATTTTATTTTTATTTTTGAACTGAACAGCATTGTCTCAATGAGTAGAATTTCAGTCTGTGTTACTCTTCCTAGCATTTTCTCTTTGATCAGCCTTTGAATTTGCAGCTGTGGTGTAATTTCTGGCTGTTAAATCAGTTATAACCAATAACTGGCATCTTTAGTCAAATTAAACTTAGCATTAAACAACTTCCCGGTCTTGAATTAAAGCTTGGGCAGAAGAATTGGCTGATCCTATTAATGACTATGCAAAAACCACTTGGGAAAGAAATAGATAACACGTTGATAGATACACAATAAGACAGTGCATCCCTGGTATAAATGAACTAGTGGTCAGTCAGACAAACTCAGATATATATAGAGGATTCATATAGTCGACATTAACTAGTCTAGTTTTCATATAGTCGACGTTAACTAGTCTAGAATTGAGAAGTAATTGATTGATTGATCAACATTTACATTCCTTTTTGGGGGCAGGGAGTATTCTGTCACTGATTAGTGTTAACGGGTTTTAGGTAAATCTTATGCAAACCTTATGTAAGTAAATCCACACCAGTATTACTCAAATGGGAGACATAAGGAGCAAGATACCTGGCTTATGTTTCAAACAGTATGACTTAACAATTGCACAACTGAATGAGGCTACTTATATAATCCTCCATAACTCTTATAACGCCAATTTGGCCATTTTGTTTAAGAAAAATGACGCATCAACAAACAATTCAACAGGAATAACTACAAGCAAAGTCACATTCTTTCCCTGCATTGTACACCATAATGATATGCTATGAAGTTCAAATTTGGAGAAAGCTCATAAAAACAGGCAAGTCATTTCAGATATATGAAACAAGTTTCATACAACAATCAATGATTCAGCACTAATTTCGCTGTACGGATTACATAAATAGGGCAACATTCTAAGATATGCAAAAGCTGCATATCAAAAGCTTGTTAGACCAAGGGAAATGGAAAAAGACTGCATCTCTGCGAGCAATCTATCCTCCAAGTTCTGGTTATGAAACCTTTAAAGGAACAGTGGTTCGAAAGCGCGAAAGATCCTCAGATCTGAATGAGGAAAACACTAAAGAGTGTCCGCCCCTACATAGGAGGAGATAGAGGACACACAGGGGAACCAGTATCGACGTCTGCCATCTATGTGACCATCATCAATCATGGCAAGTCCTTCCTGTATGATACATGTGACCCATTTGTTAGCTCCAATCACAAAGGATCTAGAAGGAAATATTTAGAGCCTTGCTGGGAAAGATGGGAGAAAAGAAGTAAAAGGAATGACCTCAATTACTTACCTCTAACAGTGTTTCAAGCGCATCAGTTGCACGACCTAAAGACCAGGTTAGGCGTCTTTGTACTTCATCAAATGCGAAAGATGAACGATGAGAGTGGCACCTCACCTCCCTTAGCCCCTGCTTTATAGATATATATATATATATATATATATATATATATATATATATACACACACACACACACACATACATATACATATATTATGCCAATACTAGGCAATGTTTCAAACTAAGTGCTGACAATCTGAGGAAACCTTTCAACACTCATGGATTCAAAGGAAAATGAGATGGACAATTGAGTGAGTACTAAAATCAGATTTCTTTCAAGAGGCCAAGATAGAGTTGAGGACTGATTGAAGAAACCAATCTTTAGAAATACAATGGGGAAATAGTTATTGCATCAAGTGGAAGTGCCAATTTGAGCTGCATGGAAATTACCTAACTAAAAAATTTATCCAAAGAGAGAAACTACCTAACTGCATGAATCTGGAGGAAACATAAAGTACAAAGGTAATACCTGGGCCAGCTCTAAAATTTCATTGTGATCCTTATTCAGTTCAGTAGGGACAGATCTAACAAGCTTTCTCTTTCCCACTGTAATCACCTCATAACCACTACCTAATACCTGAAAGATGCAATTAAATGTTAGTTTACAGTTCGTTGCAACAGTAACAAAACACACACCAGCCCCAAAAAATGAGCAGTCATTACACGCTCAAGATAAATGATGAACTTTAAAGCATGTTTTACACAGCTTTGCATTTCTCCTATCTTCCATCTAAATGAGAGGGATTGCATGAGCAATAATGACCTGCCCATATACATTCACCATTAACTTGGGTGCTTCATGTGCTAAGGACCTATAAAAACTCAAGAAACAGAAAGAATAATTTTTTGCAGTTTACATTTTTTTTGTGACATGCGTGTGGTTTAGAGTGCAGATTCTTTTTTCTATTCATTTTGGTAATGGAGCAACTAGAAAAATCAATATCTTGGTATCCAAATGCGAAACATGATCCTCGTAACTAAACGTGCAAAGCACTAAAATGTGAAATATGCTCTTCAGCTTAAATGGAAAAGGATGATCCCCCAGATTTAGCGCCAGCTGCTTCGATGTATCATTCACTTACTGCCAACTGAAACGTAAAAAGCTTGAGCCAGTACCTTCAGCTTGCTAATAGCCCGCAAGCAGTCATCCTCAGATATTGTCTCACGAGCAGCTTTACGTCTCCGACCAAGCAGTTTACAAAGATCATCCAAGCTTATCAAACCTCCGTTGTGGGGTCTGGTAGCCAAGCATACTTCAATGATCTGTACCCCTGCCTAGACAGGTGGGTTTCACTTAAATCCAGCTCGTATAGATATTATCCACAAATGATAATACTTAACTAGGAAACAGACAATAGCGATGCTGCGATCTACCAAATGTATTAATACTGCTCAAGGTTTGATGTCAACCAATCATATAGCAGTGGGAAGTAGAACTGTCGCGTTCGTTTGTTTTAATTAAAAAGGTATGAAAAGGAAGTAGAACTGCCACATTGCAGTATAGATCTAAAAATGCAGTGTAAAATACTATGTAATGTTCCTCTCATGCACTATTAAAAAGTTCACAAGCACGTCTTGCAATAACCGAAATTACCAAGGAGGTTGATACCAACCAAGTTCATAATAGAAGTCGCCAATCCCCAATAATTCTGCCCAGAAACCCTTGTTTGATGCTAGCGGATCTACTCCAACTTTAGCACACATCTCGTGGAACTGTGCCCTGAATGCAGGATTCTTGCGAATGTCATTCTGCAAAATAAAACAAGGAATAACCAAAATTTTCTCTTTGTGACAAAAAAAGGTTTAGTTAAACAAGTAAAAGCATGTTGATAAATTTCAATTAGGAAGTACCGTAGAAGCACAATGCACAAGGAACACCTCTTTTACAACACTCCAGTTAGACAAGAAAAAGAAAAAGATTTATCAAGCTCAACAGCCCTGATTGCTGCTCAGACTTTAGAAATATCACGCATTTGACAAATTAACCCATCTTATCTCTTGATACTATCCCAATAGTATGATCTTTGAGAAAAATAAAAATGGGGGAGTTCAATTATGATCCTTTTGCCGAGATAACTGCACATAAATCCCAAATCGACAATGAATATCTAAAGTTACATCTTTTCATGTCATTTCTGGAATTATCAACAGATGGCCAAATTAAGATAACTTAGAGGCATACATGCTTCCTCGGTACTTATTTCTAACAAGCATATATGATTCCTTTTGTCTCAATTTAGATGAGACAATTACTTTTCTTTCTTTTTGATGACGTTGGTGTCTGGGCTAGTTTGCGTGCACCTTAATTATTCTATTAGGTACCAGCTACCTCCCACCAATACAGGTGCCGAGTAACTCTACTCACCAAGCTTAGGCAGATAGGAAAAATCACCAAGTGTTTTTTTGCCTCGGCTGAGATTTGAAACTGATATCTCATGGTTCTTCTCCCACTTCAGTGACCAATAGGCTACAGCCTCGGGTACTAGAGTTAAATAGTTCTTTTTCAGCCATGGTTTTTTCAAATTTTTACAAGTACTTATAAATAAAATTATGATTCAAAGTACTTTTTCTGTAGTTTATCAATACATAGGTTTTTATTTTACAAAATTAGATGCTTTAATCATCGTACTCCTAACATATCATTAAATCAAGGACGGGCGGAATAACTGATTAGGTTAAAAACAAAAAATAACTTAAACAATCGGAAAAAAAAAGCTTTAAATTAATCACTAAAAAACACAATAATGCAAAACCTTGTGTTTGCGAGCAAAGTCTTCAAGCTGAGAGCGAAACGTAGCGAGCTGCTCTTTCATAAGATCAGTTCTCAATTTCGCCACATTTTCCCCTAGCAATCGATATTGATCCTACAATTAACATCGCCAGAAAAACGGAGATTATTAAATTTAAAAAAAGTACGAAAAGAATGGAAAAAGTCAAAATAAAATTAGGTCACAAACTCTAGCCGCCGCAGCGTTCTGCAAACCTCCGATTCCCGGTCTCCGCCTCATCCTTCAGCTGCTGAGAGAAATTCTGTGAAGTATTCCTCGTCTCCCCGTAGCTGTTTTTCCTTCTTTTGTGAAAGAAAAAGCAGTAACAAATATCTCTTACTTAAAAAGTGTTATAAATACTATATTATATTATATTATGAATGTTTATTTGGTACTCTGTTGTAAATAAGCTTCCTCAAAAAGTTTATCCATATATATTTCGCCATAAATATATTTATCTATCTAGTAATCTATTGGAAATAAGAATACTGAAGAAACTTATCATTTTGGTACTCCGTTATGATAAACATTACCCCGATAAAAGATTATTTATATTTGGTACGGTAGCAGCTTACAAGCAACTTACACAATAACTTACAAGCAGGTTACACAACAACTTGTTGTAGCAGCTTACACAACAACTTGCAATAGCACCTTACAAGCAGTTTACACAACAGCTTCTCTTCTTCAGCCTATCTTCTTCTATAAATAGATGAGTTTTCAGTTCATTATGTACATAAGTTTGAAATTTGAATAATATATCATTTTCTCTCTATACTTGTCTTTACTTTACACTCTTTATTTTATAACACGTTATCAGCACGAGACTCTGCCATCTCGAGCAAATACTTTGAAAGTATCAAAGGTACGAACTTTCTTTTTCTAAATAATGTCAAATCTTTCTAAACTTGAATTTGTAGCCCTGAAAATATCGGGCAAAAGTTACATGTCTTGGGTGTTTGATGCTAAAATTCATCTTGATGCGATGGGTCTGGCAGACACCATCATGGACAAAAATCAACCATCAAACCAAGACCGTGCAAAAATAATGATATTCCTACGCCATCACCTTGATGAAGGCTTGAAAATGGAATATCTCACTATTAAAGATCAGTCATACTGTGGAATAATTTGAAAGATAAATATGACCACTTGAAGATGGTCGTTCTTCCACAGGCACATTATGATTGGACTGAAAGCCGACCTACCGGTTCTTGTCCATTTCCTGAAGTGAATGAGACGAACTTACACCAAGCTAAGCGTGGAAGAGGACGTGGCCCCAGTCGTGGTCAGGACCGTGGTCGTGAAAGAAACTCTAATCATGGTAATAATAATGCACCAAAGAATCCTCTTCACCACCAGCAGTGGAAAAGGAAGGAACATAAGCATAAAGCGGTGCAAGCAGCAAAGGCAGAAAATGCGTGTTATAGATGTGGAGGAAAAAGGCACTGGTCACATACTTGTCGTATGCCAAAGCACTTGGTTGAACTGTATCAAGCCTCCCTGAAGAAGATAGAGAAAAATGCTAAAGCAAATTTTATTTCTGAAGATAATTTATACTTCATGCATTTGGATATAGTTGATTACTTTGCACTCTCGGAAGGAGAAACAAGTCATGTGATCGGTGATGAATATGTAGAAATGTAAATATTTTAATTTTTGTTGTGTGTAATAGATAGTATGGTTATGTAATTGTTGTACATAAATAAAAGTTATGCTTTGATAATGATGTTTACTATCATATTTATTCTGTTTATGTTATTTTGAAGAATATGGATAATTCTCAAATTATGATTGGATCAAAGACCAATCATGAAGATATTTGTGTAATTGATAGCGGAACATCTCATGCCATATTCAAAGATGAGAAATACATTTCTTATTTGCATAAGGAAAAAGCAAATGTTTCAACAATTTCTGGTAATATAAGTTTGATTGAAGGCTCCGGAAGAGCCACTATATTTCTGTCTAAGGGAACAAAACTTATAATAGACAATGCATTATTCTCCTCCAAGTCCTGAATAAACTTGTTGAGTTTTATAGATATCCGCCGAAATGGGTATCATGTTGAGACGACAGATGAAATGAATATGGAATATCTCTGTATTACAAAGAATGTTTCTGGCCAGAAATGCATTGTAAAAAAGTTACCAACTCTATCTTCTGGCTTATACTATTCAAAGATTAGTACAGTTGAAGCACACTCTATCGTAAATCAGAAGTTTACTGATTCAAATATATTTGTACTTTGGCATGGCCGTTTGGGCCATCCTGGATCAATAATGATGAGGCGAATTACTGAAAATTCGAGTGGGCATCCATTAAAGAACCTGGAGATTCTTACAAATAATAAATTTTTGTGTGATGCTTGTTATCAAGGCAAAATGATCGCTAGACCATCACCAATGAAGGTTGGCATTGAATCCCCTACCTTTTTGGAACGTATATATGGGATATATGTGGACCTATTCACCCACCAAGTGGGTTGTTTAGATATTTTATGGTCCTAATAGATGCATCTTTAAGATGGTCTCATATGTGCCTACTATCATCTCGCAACCTGGCATTTGCAAAGCTATTAGCCCAAATAATTCGATTAAGGGTACAATTCCCAGATTATCCCATAAAAGCTATTCGCCTTGATAATATTGGAGAATTCTCATCTCAAGCTTTTGATGATTATTGTCTATCAGTTGGGATAAAAGTTGAACATCATGTAGCTTATGTTCATACTCAAAATGGCCTTGCATAGTCATTTATTAAACGCCTGCAATTGATAGCAAGACTATTACTTATGAAAACAAAATTGTACGCTACTGTTTGGGGCTATGCTATCTTGCATACAGCATCACTTATCCGTTTCAGACCGACACATTATAATAAATATTCTCCGTCACAATTAATTTTTGGTCATGAACCAGATATTGCCCATCTACGAATTTTTGAATGTGTTATATATGTGCCAGTAGCACCACCACAACACAGTAAGATGGACCCATAAAGAAGGTTAAGAATATATGTTGGGTTTGAATCACCCTCTATTATTCGCTATTTTGAACCATTGACGGGAGATTTAGTTACTGCTCGATTTGCAGATTGTCGGTTTGATGAAACAAATTTCCCACAATTAGGGGGAGAGATAAAGAAAATCAAAAGAGAAATTGTGTGAAAAGTTTCATCGTTATCTCATTTTGATCCACGTACCCTATATGTAATCAGGAGATCTAGAAGATCATCCATTTACAAAATATAACAAATCAAATGCCAAACGCATTTACTGATTTGAATAGGATAACTAAGTCACATATCCCTGCAGAGAATGTGCCTATCCGAATTGATGTCCCAGCAGGACCATCTACTAGCATGAGAGCTAGTAAACCTAAAGCATGCCTGAAACGTGGTAGGCCTTTGGATTCTAAGGATCGAAATCCTCGAAAAAGAAAATCGACAAATGATAACTATACTATGAAGGGATCTCCTGAAGAGACCTAAGATCTGATTAGTTCAGAGAATCCTGAAGAAATCAATAAACCCAAGACTCAAGTGAGCGAGGAACTTTTAATAAATTCTACTGGTGATGGGATTAATTTAAATCGATCTAAAATAGTGGTGGGTAATATTTTTGCATATAATATTGCACGTAATATTATGAAAGATAGTGGGGATTTTGAACCCCGATCTGTCGAAGAATGTCGACAAAGATCTAATTGGACAAAATGGCAAGGGGCAATTCAATCAGAACTGAACGCACTTCCTAAAAGAGAGGTCTTTGGACCAGTAGTCCAAACACCTGGTGGTATAAAATCAGTTGGTCATAAATGGGTTTTTGTGCGCAAAAGGAATGACAAAAATGAAGTTGAAAGATACAAGGCTCGTCTTGTCGCACAATGATTCTCACAATGTCATGGAGTCAATTATGAAGAAACATATTCACCCGTTATGGATACCATAACATTTTGATATCTCATCAATTTAGCCTTACGTGAAAGGCTTGAAATATATCTAATGGATATGGTTACAAATTATCTGTATGAGTCACTTGATAATGAAATTTACATAAAAATCCCTGAAGGATTTTAAATGCCTAACGTATATTCAAAAACTCAGAAAATGTACTCAATCAGATTATAATTTTTTTGTACGGTTTAAAGCAATCTGGGCGTATGTGGTATAATCGTCTCAGTGAATATTTGCTGAAAGAGGATTACATAAATGATGTTATTTGTTCATGTATTTTTATAAAGAAAACGGCATCTGAATTTGTTATACTTGCTGTCTATGTTGATGACATAAATCTTGTTGGAAATCCAGAAGAGCTCCAAAAGGCAATTGAATATCTTAAGAAAGAATTTGAGATGAAAGATCTTGGAAAGACAAAACTTTGTATTGATCTGCAAATTGAACATTTAGCAGACAGGATCTTTATCCATCAATCTGCCTATACAGAAAGTGTCTTAAAACGCTTTTACATGGACAAAATGCATCCATTGAGTACACCAATGGTTGTTCGATCACTTGAAGTGAACAAGGACCCGTTCCGACCTCCAGAAGAGGAACTCTTTGGTCCTGAAATACCATATCTCAGTACAATTGCTGCACTTATGTATCTTGCTAATGCTACAAGGCCTAACATAGCATTTTCTGTTAATTTACTAGAAAGATATAGTTCTTCTCCTACAAAGAGACATTAGAATGGGATTAAGCATATTTTGCGATATTTAAAGGAAATTCTTGATATGGGTTTGTTTTATGCTAACAAAGGTAGTGCAGATCTTATTGGTTATGCAGATGCATGTTATTTATCTGATCCCCATAAAGCTCGATCTCAAATCGGGTATGTGTTTACATGTGGAGGTACTGTCATATCATGGCGCTCCACAAAGCAATCTATTGTTGCTACTTCTTCAAATCATAATGAGATAATATCTATTCATGAAGCAAGTAGGATATGCGTATGGTTGAGATCAGTGATTCATTTTATTTAAGAAAAATATGGTTTGGAATGTGATAAAAGGTCCACAATTTTATACGAAGATAATGTTGCATGCATAGCCCAATTGAAGGGAGGATTTATAAAAGAAGATATAACGAAGCACATTTCACCAAAATTATTCTACACACGCGATCTTCAGAAAAATGGTGACATTGATGTGCAACAAATCCGTTCAAGTGACAATCCGGCAGATTTATTCACTAAATCTTTGCCAACTTCAACTTTTGAGATGATGGTATACAAGATTGGAATGCAGAGACTCAAATATTTGAAATAAGGTTTTCATGAGGGGGAGTAAAATACGCGATGTACTCTTTTTTTTCCTTACTAAGATTTTTTCCCATAGGGGTTTCCTTATAAGGTTTTTAATGAGGCATTTAGCAATGCGTATTACTAAATATGTGTATTCTTTTTCCTTCACTAGGATTTTTTTCCTACTGGATTTTTCCTAGTAAGTTTTTAATGAGGCACATTATCTTTTAGTGAACATCCAAGGGGGAGTATTATAAATATATTATATTATGGATGTTCATTTAGTTCTCCGTTGTAAATAAGCTTCCTGAAGAAGTTTATCCATATGAGACTCCGACGTAAATATGTTTATCTATCTAGTACTCTATTGGAAATAAGCCTCCTGAAGAAGTTTATCCATATGAGACTCCACCGTAAATATGTTTATCTATCTAGTACTTTATTGAAAATAAGCCTCCTGAAGAAACTTATCATTTTGGTACTCCGTTATGGATAAATATTACCCCCGGTAGAAGATTATCTATATCTGGTACAGTAGCAGCTTACAAACAACTTACATGCAGCTTACACAACAGCTTGTTGTAGCAGCTTGCAATAGCAGCTTACACAACAACTTCCTTTCTTCTATAAATAAAGGAGTTTTCAGTTCATTATGTACATAAGTTTGAAATTTGAATAATATATCAGTTTCTCTCTATACTTGTCTTTACTTTACAGTCTTTATTTTATAACAAAAAGATTATTATTATTTTCTTATTAGGCTATTTTAAAAAGATAATATATTTATAAATTTTAAAATAATTTAACTTTACTTGAACTTCTCATATTTTTAAGCATACATTTTTATAGCCATATAAATAATATGATACGCTTAAGACAATACTATCTATACTATATTAAAAGCACGAAGGCCCTTAGCGAAATGTCGTTCGCCCTTTTTACCCTTTAAATATAGAGTTCACATTAGACAAAATAGTTATTTGATTATTTTTCCTAAAATTTAGGATTCTAAAGTCAGCTAAAATTATTGTTATTAATTATTTCCTTATATAAACAATGTAAAAAGTCCTAATATTTAGGTGTGCAAGCGGGTACATGTTTAGGGAAGATTACTAACGAAGCATTGAAATATCTAAACTTCTTTTTGAGAACTTTTATAAGTGTGATGTGCTAAAGCACACATTTTATAAATTTAGTGTATATAACCGAAACAAAAAGTATACAAACATATTTTTAATATTAGTTAAAATCTCAAATTATAAATTTTTATTTAAGAGTTGTCTACGAATGTCAGATTATGGGTTTGCGCTCCAATCCCAGATCCTACATTATTATTTAACAGCTAAATAATACTCTAACAATGTAAATAATTTAACTTATTTTGAGAACATTAACAATAAAAATAATATTTAAGCAAATTTTAACTCATTTTATTTATTTCTAGAAATAAATATTGTTGGATTTAAATATTTCTAATCTAATAAAATTCTTTCTATGATAATTATATCTAACAATATATGAAGTATCTTATTATTATTAGTATTCTTCAACTTGAGTTCAATGGGAATAATATAAAATTTATTAGGTACTTTGAGCAAATAGAAATTATTTTCTTAAGGCTATGAGAACATAGTATAGTTACATAATATTTGACAAGTTGGTATGTTATTCTACACTATTTGAGCTATTAAAATAAATGCGCAACTCATGTATCGAAGTTATGTAAAAGTATTAGAATACTTTTGAATGATATAATTTTTTTCTTTATTAAGTTGGCTAATAGGATCAATAGTTCTTATTAAGCTTTTACTTTAAAAAATTTATTTTATAACTCATTACATAAACTTCCATTGATATTGATATGAAGAACAACTCTAAAGCTAGTATTTTAAAAAGCTTATAATAATCAAACAAAAATTCAAATACGTTTAAGGCCATAACTTTTGCTTCCACCGTCTCTGAAACTCTCCTACTACTTACTTTCTCACTCCTTTGTTTTTATCTTCGAACCTTTGTGGGTTTTTCCCTTTTAAGTTTTGTTTGCCCGTATTTGTAGTGCTTTTGATATTCTATTGTTCAGTACCACCTCTGTTTCCTGTTGAAGTAAGGAAAAACTCAGGTTAAAATCACCTGGCGCTGGGTTCTTCACTGCTACACCCGTGAACTGGTCAGTTTACATTTTCTACAATTTTTTTTCTTTCTTCTATTTATAATTTTGCCTTAGTATTTCTGCATAAGGGTCTTATTTTACCTTCTCTGAAATTTTCTTATCTTAGGGGTTTCGAGATTTTCGTATGATAAGATTCAACAGTATAAAAGGACTTGCAAACAAGAGAGAATGATTTTTTGTCAATTGGGTTGTCATTAGAAAAATAAGAATTGAAAAGACAATTTCTTTAAAGGGAAGATCAAAGTGGTTGTTGAAATTGGATTTCGCTTCTTCATTCCAACTTGAGTTTCCTAAATCCATTTTGGGGTAATGGGTGCTGGGAATTTTGGTTATTTTATGAAGGTCATTTTGGTAGTTGTGATATTGTAAATTCTCTCTTTTATCGATTAATAACATTGGTAAATTTGATTGTTTATCATTTTTATGGTACAAAGATAGTTTTTAGAAACTCAGATGTACTTGGTAAGAGAAACAAATTTGTTTCTTACACCTGAAAAAAGATAGATTTGTTGTAGTAGCAGCATCTGAGCACCGTTGGTTCAAGTATAAATGAAACATATGCTGCATTGCATATAATGTAGATATTTAAACTTCCAGATTAGATTGTTATACTGTCATGTTTAGCTTCTTCGCTATCTCCTTCCTTCATTTTTCCAACGGAAAAGCAGTACCAACAGCAGAAAATGGGTTGCACTTTTCTTTAATATATCCAATTAAATAACTTCTTTCCTAGCTGATATGTTTCAGTGGTTTGATTTTTTTTGTCTTCTCTTGTAATTGTTAATTCTGTTTTGTCACTATATGTTATGTGTGGTTTCTTAGATGTAAATAATGTTACTCAAGCGTGTGATGTCGTATACTATTTTCAGCTAGTAATTCATCTCGTGATGACATGTATGTAGCCTACATGTTTTTTATCGAAGATAGGTCTACTTATGAGTGCTTTGATTTTCTCTTTACAGCTCTTTGGTCGCCCTCAATGCTAATGGTGATCCCCAAGGTTCAACAAATGAATGAAACTATGATCGTACCCGGATAGAGATGATGGTCTTCCTCTGATGTCTCCAAGCCGGCCATAATAGAATAGATAGGCCGGTTAGGAACTACTCATGATTCTAACCGTAATATAAAGAGCATATGCAGATTGTACTACAGCTTGCGCTGACGGTTCCAAAGATGTATATGATAGATGCGTAATAGCTGCCCATGTTTGTGCTAATAGCATGATCTATAATGCAACTGAATGGTTTATCTGATATAAGGTTTCAATTTTTTCTAGACGTGGAATGGAATTGGTCCGGCTAATGAAAAGAACTTCTTGTTACAACTATAGGGTACCAACTTGGCAAGTTTTCTTTACATACCATTGAAACAGATTAAAAGTTAATAGTGTGGTTATTCTGCTGTTTTGCAGTATTTATAGATCTCCTATTCTTCTTTTTTGCTTTATGCACTACAAATATTCTTTTATATCTTTGTAAGAAATACTTATATTTGGAATGCATATTTGCACCAAAAGAACCTAAAAGAGTGCAACAACAAGTTATCTTTGTTGTTGAATGACTATAGGCATGAGTATATTGACCTCTTAATTTCTAGAATTGTATTCTACTACAATGTAGATCAATAACTCTCAACCCATTAGCAAGTATACACTGTTATACTTTCAGCAGAGTAGATACCAACTCCATTCATATCCTGATATGTTTTTTCATTGCTTAGGAAATACTATCGGATGTTAGTTTTATCTCTCCAATGGTAAAACACAGATCTTCTTATGTATTGCAAATGCTCCTGCTTGGGAAATGTTAACCGATCTTACAAGTAATTTTTGTCTTCATCAAAAATCAATACTTTTTAAACAAGAGTTACCATGGTACTCTTTACGCTATCAAACAATATTTATCAAAATAAAACACGACTCTAATCCAAAGTGTTGGGCCCGGGCAAGCCTGGCCAATCCCATCTAGTCTTTCTTAAACGTTGTAGTTAATCAAACGATATTATACAAATGAAATGGAAACAATTCTTATAAGTTCTATGCATTAAATAACGTGTTATAAGTAATAAAAAATAAATAGTAAGTTACATGCTATAATAAGTTAAATCATATTAATAAATTATTCGTGCTTTTATAATAATATATATATATATATATATATATATATAATTTAAATACACTAGTCTTATTTTGCGCGTGTATCATATATCATTGCATACAAAACTTTAAGATTAAACATTATGAAAGATTTTTTATAAACTAATTAGAACAATTACAGATAAAAGTATAATTGGCTAAAAAATGAAGAAATGTAGTCATACAACAGTCCTTTGATGCCTTATTATTGGATCCATAGAAACTAAATTACAATGAATTTTAACTTGCTAGGTAAAATCTCTAGGTTTTTACTACTTAACATAACGTGCTTTTAAAAAAGGTAGATGACAACAGCCCCCAAAACTCCATCATCCAAACTACCACAATTCCACCAAAGCCACCGGATATTTCAACCAACATTATGACAAACGAGAATCCGTCAAATGATCACAATTCAACAATTGGAAGCTAACTTCGTTGCCTCAGAGGCAAAGCCTCTTTCCATAGCAATATGGGTCCGTTTTCCCCAGCTACCTACTGAATTTTACGATAGCATAATCCTACAAAGGATTGGCAATACCATAGAAAGGCTGTTAAAAGTTGATGCTTGCACGTCCCCTACATTAAGGGGGCGATATGCGATATTATGTGTGGAGATCCCTATGGACAAACCAGTTAAACCTTTTATTTTTATTGGATCTCATAAGCAGGATATCTGTTATGAGGGAGAAAAATTATTGTGCAAGAATTGCGGGAGATTAGGCCATGTTGCCCTACAATGTCACTACTACATTAAAGAACTGTTTTTTTTTAAAGCTTAAATGTAGCTTAAAAGAGGGTGAATGGAAAATGGAAGAAAATTGAAAATATTTGAGTTTCCCTCCTTAACAAATGGATATTGTCTCATATTTGAAGAGGAAAAATGATAGGTATATATACAATTGCACTTCTTATAGCTCTTAAAGAGTTAAGAAGAAGGCAAGCATCGCGCCGTCGTCGTCGCTCGCTCGGCTTCGGATATTTGGATTTGGTCAAATGATCGATTGATTGATTAATTTTTTGGACCAAATTTATTTGTTAATAGTAAATATTAACAGAATTGTTATTAAATATCCGTTTTTTTGTAAACGGAATATTAATATTAAATCATTCAGATTTGAAGAACAGTTTGCACCTCTTCAAATCCGAAAAGTCCATTCTCTCAGATTTTCCATACGAAGTTCTGACTTCTCCTCCTTTCTTCTGCATTGTTTTAACTACAAACAAAATATCAGTAAGTGTGATTTGCTACCGATCTTTATGTTGGCTGAAACATTGGTGTTTGAAGTATCGCTACACCAGTGTGTAATTCGTTCTATCCTGGGAGGAAATAATCCATAACCTTAGGTACTAGGAGGGGATTAAATTCTTTAAGGAAACACTGTGAATTCAGTGGACTCGGATTAAATTCTGTTTCTTTTATATTTATGTTATTTTATCTTCTCCATAATTATTTTACAAATACAGCTAAATAACAAGCTTAAGGAATTTAATATTTTCTGTATTTGTGTTATATTCACTGTTTCTGGAGACTAAAACCTGTGTGATTTTTTACTCTAGCGGAGATTAAAATCTACGTGATTTTAACGTTTGTTTGTGTTATTCTTTTACAGAAATAAAGAATGACAATGGGAACCAGACTGTTCCTATGGTAACTTCCAACGCATCGACAAGCCGAACAACACCGGCATTGGCACCGGCAGAAAAACCCAGAAAATTTTTCGGGATTGACTTCAAGCGCTGGCAGCAGAAAATGTTCTTCTACTTGACGACTTTAAGTCTGCAGAAGTTCATTACGGAAGATGTTCCTGTTCTACCCGATGAAACTCCAGAAAATGAACGCTTTCTCGTGACTGAGTCGTGGAAGCATTCTGATTTTCTATGCAAGAATTACATTCTTAGTGGACTAGAGGACAATCTGTATAACGTCTATAGTAATATGGAGACGTCAAAACAACTGTGGATAGTGCTTGAAAGGAAATACAAAACGGAAGATGCCGGGTTAAAGAAATTCGTTGTCGCTAAATTTTTGGACTATAAAATGGTAGATAGCAAGTCTGTTATTACCCAAGTCCAAAAATTGCAAGTGATTATTCACGATCTCCTTGCTGAAGGTATAAGTCAAATTAATACTAATGTTGAAAGTATTAATAATATTGTTTCTACTAACAGAATTTTCACTAAAGGTCTTGTCATCAATGAAGCGTTCCAAGTTGCAGCAATGATTGAAAAGTTGCCTCTTTTGTAGAAGGACTTCAAAAATTACTTGAAACACAAACGAAATGAGATGTCCCTTGAAGATCTCATTGTTCGGTTGAGAAACGAAGAGGACAATAAAGCTGCTGAAAAGAAAGGACGTGAAAACTCAACAATAATGGGAGCAAATATTGTTGAGGATAGAAAGAGGAAGAAGGCTTATGGACCGAAAAGCAACCCAAGCAAAAAGCGGTTCAACGGAAATTGCTACAACTGTGAAAAAGCTGTACACAGATCTGCAGATTGTCGTGCTCCAAAGAAAGACAAGAAGAAGGGTCATGCAAACATGGTTGAAAAGCAAGAAGATATCGATGACTTGTGTGCTATACTTTCTGAATGGAACCTGGTAGGAAATCCTAAGGAGTGGTGGATTGATTCTGGAGCCACTCGCCATGTTTGTGCTGTTAGAGAAGCATTTGCTACATATGCTCTTGTTGGACCCGAAGAGACGCTTTCTATGTGAAATTCTGCAACGGCAAAAATTGAAGGATCTGGAAAGATATTTATGAAAATGACTTTTGGTAAGGTGGTGACCTTGAACAATATCCTTCATGTTCCCGAGATTAGAAAGAACTTAGTCTCTGCTGGACTTCTTGTTAAGAATGGGTTTAAGTGTGTATTTGTATCCGATAAGGTTGTAATAAGTAAGAATGAAATGTTTATAGGAAAAGGTTACCTCACTGAGGGCCTTTTTAAGCTGAATGTAATGGTTATTGAGAATAATAATAAAATTTCAGCTTCTTCTTACTTACTTGAGTCAAATGAATTATGGCATATACGTTTGGGTCATGTCAATTACAAAACCTTGCAAAAAATGATTAATTTGAAAGTATTGCCTATGTTTGAATGCGACAAATCAAAATGTCAAATATGTATGGAATCTAAGTATGTTAAACATCCTTATAAGTTAGTTGAAAGGAATTCAAATCCTTTAGACTTAATTCACACAGATATTTATGATATGAAGTCAATACCATCTCGAGGTGGAAAGAAGTATTTCATAACTTTTATTGACGACAGTACTCGATATTGCTATGTTTACTTACTTAATAGTAAAGATGAAGCAATAGATGCATTCAGGCAATACAAAAATAAAGTTGAAACGCAACGTAACAAGAAAATTAAAATGATAAGAAGTGATAGGGGTGGCGAATATGAATCTCCTTTTGAAGAAATATGTCTAGAATATGGAATAATTCATCAAACAACTGCCCCTTACACACCCCAATTCAATGGGATTGCAGAAAGAAAGAATCGTTCATTAAAGGAGATGATGAACTCATTGTTGATAAGTTCTGGTTTGCCACAGAACTTGGGGGGGGGGAGGCCGTTCTTATGGCTAACCGGACACTAAATCGAGTACCCCATAGAAAAATACAATCCATTCCATATGAAAAATGGAAAGGAAGGAAACCCAACTTGAATTATTTTAAAGTGTGGGGGTGTTTGGCAAAAGTGCACATTCCTAAACCCAAAAGAGTAAAAATAGGACCAAAAACCGTTGATTGTGTTTTCATAGGATATGCGACCAATAGTAAAGCATATCAATTTCTGGTTCATAAATCAGAAAATCCCGACATTCATAATAATACGGTTATAGAATCAGATAATGCTGAATTCTTTAAAAATATATACCCGTATAACAAGGAATGTGAGTCGATTGGTGAAGGATCTAAACGACCTCGAGAAGAAACAAAAGAAAGTATATTTAATCAGGAAGATCCAAGACGTAGTAAATGTCAAAGAACGTCTACTTCATTTGGACCAGATTTTGTGACTTTCTTATTGGAAAATGAGTCTCAAACATTTAAAGAAGCTATGTCTTCTTCGGAATCATTGTTTTGGAAAGAGGCAGTCAATAGTGAAATAAAAAATCCATATTGAATAACCATACATGGGAATTGGATCTTCCTCCTGGAAATAAACCTCTGGGTTCTAAATGGATTTTTAAGAGAAAAATGAAAGATGATGGCACTATTGATAAATATAAGGCAAGACTTGTAGTCAAAGGGTATAGACAGCGAGAAGGTCTTGATTATTTTGATACATACTCTCCGGTTACAAGAATTACGTCCATACGAATGTTAGTAGCATTAACTGCAGTTTATGGTCTTGAAATTCATCAAATGGACGTTAAGACGGCCTTCTTAAATGGAGACTTGGAGGAAGAAATCCACATGGAACAACCTGAAGGGTTTGTGGTTCCTGGTAAAGAAAAGAAGGTATGTAGACTTGTTAAGTCTCTTTACGGACTAAAACAAGCACCCAAATAATGGCATGCGAAATTTGACCAAACAATGTTGTCAAATGGTTTTAAGATAAATGAATGTGATAAATGTGTGTACATTAAAAATGTTCCAAATCACATAGTCATTGTTTGCTTATATGTGGATGATATGCTGATAATGAGTAATGACATTGCCAACATAAATGCGACTAAGCGTATGCTAACTAGCAAGTTTGATATGAAGGACTTGGGAGTTGCTGATTTAATTCTGGGGATTAAGATCAATAAGACTTCTCAAGGTCTGGCATTGTCACAATCTCATTATATTAAGACAATACTTGAAAAATTCAAGCACTTAGGGTTTAAAGTTGCAAAGACTCCAATTGACGTGAATCTTGCATTAGCAAAGAACAAAGGCCAAAGCATATCACAATTGGATTCTGCTCGTGTGTTGGAATGTTTAATGTATATCATGAATTGTACACGACCAGATATAGCTTGTGCTATAAGCAAATTGAGTCGATACACGAGCAATCCAGGTCAATCTCATTGGATGGCAATGAAACGAGTTTTGGGATATTTAGAACATACCAAGGACTTTGCTTTGCACTACAGTAAATATCCTGCGGTGATTGAGGGATATTGTGATGCAAATTGGATCACCGGTTCAACTGATTCTAAGTCCACAAGTGGATATGTATTCACTATTGGTGGAGGAGCGGTATCTTGGAAGTCGTCCAAGCAAACTTGTATTGCCCGCTCTACAATGGAAGCTGAATTCATAGCCTTAGATAAAGCCGGTGAAGAAGCTGAATGGCTCCGGAATTTCTTGGAAGACATTTAATTTTGGCACAAACCGTTGGCACCAATATGCATACATTGCGATAGTCAAGCTGCAATTGGAAGGGCTGGGAGTGTGATGTATAACGGTAAATCTCATCATATACGACGAAGACATAAAACCGTTAGGCAATTACTCTCTAGAGGAATTATCACGATTGACTATGTAAAGTCAAATGATAATGTATCGGATCCACTTACAAAAGGCCTAACTAGAGAGGTAGTTGATAAATCATCGAGGGGAATGGGACTATGGCCGAGAACAAGCCATTGTGGCGGTAACTCTACCTAGAAGACTGGAGATCCCAAGATCCAGGTTCAAGGAGATCAAACAAAGTCATTAATAACGGTTCAACATTGTCAACTAAAAGTTTGGCCCATTTTCGTGATGAGATAATGTTCAGTACCAAGGATAAAACATTAAGGCTTTTTAATGATTTCTAAATTTGATACGGGGTATATCAAATAGTGTATTTACGGAATGACACATTTAGGAATCACCTATGTAAGTGTGAAGTGCTAGCCGCTTCAAGGAGAATTTTGTAAGGCCAATTCTCTACGCACTTATTAAACGAGGCGGTGTTCATGGCTGAAACGAACACAACAATGAGAGCCAAAGACAGTTAAGGGTTAGTTGTGTGACTTATGGTTGTCTAGGTATACACCAAAGTTCGACGGTTCAAAGATATCAAATCTACCGATTGACCGAGTATATCCGATATAAGTTCACTACGGAAAGTTCAAAGGGAAACCTACTTATCCTGATACAATTAATCCTTGCTTGCGAATCACATAGTTTTTCATGCATATTTCCGTGATATAGCCATTTCGCATTCATGTGGGGGATTGTTGGTTTTTTTTTTAAAGCTTAAATGTAGCTTAAAAGAGGGTGAATAAGAAATGGAGGAAAATTAAAAATATTTGAGTTTCCCTTCTTGACAAAGGGATATTGTCCCATATTGGAAGAGGAAAAGATTTTGATGGGTATATATACAATTGCACTTCTTATAGCTCTTAAAAAGTTAAGAAGAAGGCAAGCCTCGCGCCGTCGTCATTGCTCGCTCGCTCGGCTTCGGCTACGGCTTCGGCTTCGGATTTGGATTTGGATTTGGATTTGGTCAAATGATCGATTGATTGATTAATTTTTTGGAACAAATTTATTTGTTAATAGTAAATATTAACAGAATTGTTATTAAATATCCGGTTTTTTGTAAACGAAATATTAATATTAAATCCAAACGTAAAAGTATATGCCCTTCGCTTTTTGTAAAAGACATTTACAAAACAGTTTGCACCTCTTCAGATTTGAAGAACAGTTTGCACCTCTTCAAATCTGAAGAGTTGAAGAACAGTTTGCACCTCTTCAGATTTGAAGAAACAGTTGGCACCTCTTCAGATTTGAAGAGTTGCACCTCTTCAGTTTGAGCTCAACATTGACTATAAATACCAGTCCATTGTCTCAGATTTTCCATACGAATTTCTGATTTCTCCTCCTTTCTTCTGCATTGTTTTAACTACAAACAAAGCATCAGTAAGTGTGATTTGCTACCGATCTTTGTGTTCGCTGAAACATTGGTGTTTGAAGTATCGCTACACCAGTGTGTAATTTGTTCTATCCTGGGAGAAAATAATCCACAACCTTGGGTACTAGGAGGGGATTAAATTCCTTAAGGAAACACTGTGAATTCAGTAGGCTCGGATTAAATTCTATTTTTTTTTTACATTTATGTTATTTTATCTTCTCCATAATTATTTTACAAATACAGCTAAATAACAAGAACCAATTGCCAAAGTTCTAGATAATCCAACCAGTCATGTTAATGTTCAGAAGCATGAGCCAATGGAGGAAGACTGGAAAACAATCTCTTTTGCCAGGACAAAAAAGAAGAACACACGTCCACCAACAACATCCATTAATGACCAAGCAGTCTGAGGTATCAATGTTAGATTTATGATGCTGAAACAGGTAAGTATCTAAATACTCAAAAACTGATTTATGAGGAAAAATCTACTCATGATCAATCTGGAAAAGATAAAAGATAATTACTCACTAAACCACATGTGATTAGTAACCAATTTTTCAGCTTAGCGAATCAGCACAAGGTTTTGGGAGAGACGAGTTCCACTAATCCGGTTGATATTTCCTCTAGCCAATACATGTTAACTATGCATGGCACCTACCAAAACCAAGATATACATGTGGCCAAATGCATGCATCCTACTACACCTAGCTTGCAATCATTAGCTAAAATTCCTAATAATCAAAATCTTTTTCTTAACCAACATACTTGTAATAATCTAGATAATAATCCTGACTCAATGGATATAACACACATTAACGACCACTACATTGATACAACACCTTCTGTTAATTCCAAAGCCTCTCCAATTCCCATGACAAACGAGTATTCTGAAGAATGCCAAATGGACATCCTACATGACCAAGTGTCACAAATAAAATCTACTAAAGATCTTGTTAATCCTCTTAATCTTCCTCAATCTGCCCCAATGCAAGAAGAATCTTATGTTATAAAGTCACCTAGGGACTCGACTATTATCAATCCCACTCAACCAAAAAAATAGGATATAACCCTTTTTACTTGTAATAATGCCAAGGCTTCTATTTTCATCAAGGAGTAGGAACATACTTCTCCATATCCTTCGTTACCACCATCAGCCAACAATGAACAATCTTCCCCCACTTCATCCTCAACTTCCAAATCCAACAGTATACTACACCCCCCTTCCTCAGCATTACCAATCCCTATCTTGGCTATAAGCAGGGTTGATGTGCCATGCAATCTCCTTCAACATGGACATCAATGGCCAAGATACAGTTTTGATCATCCAGAGTACCCCTTACCTTGCCAATTAATCTCGGAAGGGATGAGATTAGGCATGAACAACTACATGAACCAAATGTGGATCAACAATGTGCTACAACCACTAGCTCCAACCATGAACCAAAACCTAATCCAGGCAATGCAACACCAATAGAACCTTCCTCCACATGCAAACCCTCAAGCTCCACTAAACCTTCTATTGAATCTTCCATTCTTCCTGCCGGAGGAAGTCTGCCAAATCAATCCCATATTCATTCCATGGGACATGCATGCAACGACAGAACATGCAAATGCCCAGAACAACAACCCAATGCAAATGGAAAACAATCCCTCTCCCAACGCTCAAGAACCAGTAGGAAATCACCCAGAGGAGGAGGAAGAAATGAATCCTCTAAATATGGAGTCGAGTGTGGAATTTGCAAACCTAAACGAGGTAAAAGTGTTACTATTCGAGAAGACGTTGAGCAAGAAATTCATCTTCAACTGCCCTCACTCAATGTTCAAATGCTTAGTGGACATAAGGCCACCCCGGGACCCAACTGTAGGTACCCATGCAGCGATATTGATTCCATGTCAAAAGAGGACTCCAAACTCTAACTTGGAGGAGGAAGAGGAGATGAATGTCAACCTAAACCACCAAACAAGGATGATGAAATCCACTAGAATCATCTTTTAGAATGTTCGTGGTGAACAATGACGATTTTCATCGTAACTTTAGGGACCTTGTTGATACTGATAGGCCTTGCCTAGTTGCTCTCCTTGAAACTAGGATGAGAGCACATGCTTCACTTCTAAATAATTTTAATTTCACCGAAATGATTGAAGTTCCCGTTGAAGGTCAATCTGGGGGTATGGCCATACTTTACGATCACAACTTGATCACTGTTAACAATTTCACGAGGAGGGGTCAGGAGATACATGTAATGATAAAGGTACTCCCTTTTCGTTTTTCTTGGTTATTAAGCACTATATATGCCAGTATAGATATACATGCAAGAGATATTATGTGGGAAAAACTAACCAATATCTCTAATAGTTATAAAGGAGGTTGGTTAGTAGGAGGGGATTTTAATGATATTACCATGTCATCCAAAAGATTTAGAGGCAGAACTGTTAGCATTTCTAGAACATCTAGTATTTGGAATTACATTAACAAATGTAGGCTAATGGACTTAGGTTACAAAGGTAGCAAATTTACTTGGTCAAATCATAGGAAAAGGCTTAAGGGTCTAATTATTGAAAGACTTGACCATTTCTTTGCTAATGAAGAATGGGCTAACTTATTTTCTAATGCTACAGTGACGCACCTACCAAAAACCTATTCTGATCATAAACCTCTTCTCTTAAACCTTAACTCTTTTTCCCATGAAGCACTTCATAAGCCTTTTAGGTCAGAAAATATTTGGTGCACATATTCTGATTTTGTTAATTTGGTGCGCAACAACTGGCTCAATTCTAATCTTTTAGAAGCCACTCATAGATTCACAATTAATGTCTCCAATTGGAGTAAGGAGACCTTTGGTGACAATTTTAGGAAAAAGAAGAGAATTTTGGCTCGTCTCAAGGGTATTCAAAATTCTCATAACTATGTTTATAGCTTATTTCTCCAAAACCTGGAATTCTCCCTTAAGGAAGAATTCAATAATATCTTTAAACTAGAAGAGGACTGTTGGAGACTTAGATCACGAATTTTCTGGCTCAGTGATGGGGATGCTAACACTACATTTTTTCATATAACTGCTTCTAATGGAAGAAGAAGAAGAAGAAGAAGAAATCACATTAGTTTCTTTAAAGATGACCAAGGGAATTGGATTGATAAACAAAGAGATATCCTTACTCATGCACAAAGTTTCTTTGTAAAGTCCTTCAAAACCTCCTACTGTCTTACTAATAAAACTGATGACATTAGTGACCTAGTCAATTTTGACTCCTTAGACCTCTCCCCTCTTTCAGATAGTGAATTACCAATGCAAACTTCTCCTTTAAACCATAGAAAATGCCTGGATCAGATGGTTTACACCCGTTCTTTTACCAAAAATACTGGAAAATTGTCGGGCCAAGTGTTATTTATTTTTTCCATAAAGTCTTCAATTCCCACCAAATTCCTGATAATATTAATAACACTTACTTATGCCTCATTCCCAAATTCCATAATGCTAATAATCTTAAAAACTTCCGGCCAATAGGCCTTTGCAACACCATTTATAAAATCATCACTAAGATTATTGCAAATAGACTAAAGCCCTTTTTAGACAAGATCATCAGTCTATTCCAATCTAGTTTTCTAAAAAATAGAAGAGTTGGTGACAATGCGATCCTAATTCAAGAAATCATCCACAATCTCAAAAATAGCTTTAGTAAAAAGAATATAATGGTCCTAAAAATAGATCTTGAAAAAGCTTTTGATAAATTGGAATGGTCTTTCATATTTAGAACCCTAAAGTACTTTAAAATTCCTCCTAATCTTTCAAAACTTATTATGTCTTGTATCACTTCATCTAGTATGGATGTTCTTGTAAATGGTACAAGAAGTGATTTCTTCTATCCCATTAGAGGAATTAGACAAGGTGACCATATATCTCATTACATCTTTATCCTTTGCATAATCCAAAGACTCCCTTTTTATTATTGACAGTATGCGTAATCGCCTTGCCAATTGGAAGATTAATTGTATAAATATGGCAGGTCGAACTACTCTCTCATCTTCTACTCTTGCTAGCATTCCTAATGTCACGCCCCGAAATCGGGAAGCACGACCGGCGCTCAACCGAGTGAACCCGGCCGAGCAAGCCTGTTAGATTTCCTTCTACCTAAACTCATCCATGAATAAAGAGAAGATGAGCTCCATTAATCAAATATTAAAAATATTTCATTAACAACTCCCATTTCATATCCATTAGCAACTTCATTCATAATTTTTAAGGTATTACAAGTTTATAGATATAATAAAAAATATGTTTGCCAAATACTAATATTTCTAGTTCAATTTTCCACATCAAACACCACCCACAACCTGTCTATGGAGCCTCTAAGTACAAAAGAAGAGAGGTATGGAAGTGTCAGCAATAAGGCACCAGCTATACTTCATAGTACATAATACAACGTAAGATGACATAAAGCCCAAAATAGAGTAGAGCTCACCAAAACTTGTTGAATAGAGAGTGACTGCTAGCGAGGACCAAAGTTGCCCGATGATGAACCACCTGCATCCATCGAAGATGTAGTGCCCCCGGCAAAAGGGACGTTAGTACATATGGAATAGTACTAGTATGTAAAGATAACTGTCCTCTTTCAAAATAGAATGCTAATGTAAGAAAGGGAAAATCATAGAAACAATAATCAACAATAAATGATAATCAAATGCCAAGTTAAAACATAGAAATTTTCAAGATACGAAGATAATATTATCTTTGGTTGGGAGATCTTTGGCACCGATATACCACTGTTCACAATATCACCGTTCACAATACCAATGTTCATAATACCAATACCACCGTACTTTTAGTACGTAATCCGATCACGACCCGATCAGCTAGGCCATCTCATCCGAGACATTAACCACAATTACAATTCCCAGCACAATCACCACCATGTGTGCGACATGGTGTCCGATCACGACCCGATCGGCTAGGACATCTCATCACAATGTCTTGTGGATCGACATCATCCATTTCTATCAATCATCTCATCTCAATTAAGGGGAATAATTTTATCACATCAATCTCATCCCAAATAAGGATAATAATCACAATCCACTCCTACACCGACACGTGTAGTTTCGGGGTTAGGTTATTTCAACCTACCCTTCCTCAGTGACTATCGATACTCCCAAAAATATTTTTGATTTGCTTACCAAGGAAACAACAATACAAATGCATTTACCTCATAACCGTTCATATTGTATATAGCCTCATTGACACTTTCAACAACTTTCAACATCATTATTTCATTGGCTCTCTTGGCCATACATATGATTCTTCATTCATGGTACAATGACCGCATTTCATATTCCACACTTTCATTTCTTCCCTTTCATGGATCATTATCACAAATATCAACAAATATAGTATTCCAAAAATCACAACTTTAGGTTCATTAGTAATGAAGACTTTAAACACAATGGATTTCTTTTCAAGAAATGGAGTAAAATCATTTGGCAATCGATGCACAAGTTAAAATCATAAACAAGTAACACATAATTTATTCTTGAAATACTTTCCCCCAAAAACGGCAATACACAATTTCAACTCACGAATATGTAAGAACGCAAAACACATCGAAACTACTTACAAAGCATATCATTAGTTAAAACAACCACATATAATCATCACTTGAGTTCATAAGCTTTTAGGCAATTCTATTTTCGAAGTCAATTTTTGGAACATTTGAATCAAAGTTCATTTCATAATCTTTCTCACATCATCTCATTTTATTGGCACCATTGGCCACAAGTATAACTTTCACTCTTGGCACGTTTGCCACACTTTATATCCCCATTTCACTTGTTTCACTTCCAACCATCCTTATAGATTATCAACAATAAGACATTTTCAATCAAAACTTTAAGTACACATATGAGCAATTAAGAGTCTTAAGCATATTGAGATTTTCCCACACAATTTGGCACCATAACCCTCGCTTGAAACATGACTCAAAGACATAGCATTTTAATACACATATCATTCTTGAACACATTCCCAAATGATAATATAATGTGATAGGAACATTCAAAACATGTTTTGAATACATAATTCTTGACACTTTGCCTATTCAGGACAATCGAGTTTATTGGGAATAACTCGCAACATAGAATAAGGAACTTGAGACAACCATACTTGAAACTTATGGGAACATCATGTAATTTAATTCTAAGAGAGTAGTTTAGCCAACATACCTCGCGTTGAGCTTTCCGTAAATTACTACAACGTCCCAAAAATTCTAGCAATCCCAATCTATTTTGAGACATAACAAAATTGAACACAACTTAGGAAGATATTCAAGGTTTCAACTCATTTGAGCATTTTATCAAACACTATGTGTGCAAATTTGGCTACAAGGTTCTTCTACAAGATTTCCTTCACTCCACAACCCAATCCTTAATTATTTGAGCTCAACAGTCCTACAAACCTTATTAGTAAAAGCATGTATAAATAATACTATGTTAATTAGACAACATCATCAAGTCACTATTCATTGTCTTCTCCAACAAAACTCTAGGTTCAAGAACGTCCATTTTAAGAACTAGTGTTGTATCTTAACCAAATGGTGATTCCCAATTAAATTCGTTCATCAATTAAGTTATCAAGTCTATTGGAATCATTAGAAACTCAAGACATATGTATTTATATCAATTCACCACTATTCATCTTCTTCTTTACCCAAAAATGATATTCTCAAGACCCACCCTTAGGGTTCATACAATATCCCATTATAACTTCAAATAAAACTAATAAACATGCTACCCATACTCCAATATGACACACACACACACACACACACACACACACACACACACACATATATATATATATATATATATATATATATATATATATATATATATATATATATATATATATATATATATATATATATCTCACTTTTTCTCTTTTTGGTATTCTTGAAGATTCAACCCATTTCCTATGGATTTGATCCATAATAATGTTAGTGTTATCACTAATTGATGTTATATAATCATCTTGTGAAGAGAAGGGATTACCTCTTGGTGGAAGAATCTCACTTTTCCTCTTTTTGGTGTTCTTGAAGATTCAACCCATTTCTTATGAATTTGATCCATAATAATGTTAGTGTTATTACTAATTGTTATATAATCATCTTGTGCCAAAATAACTTACCTTGAAGTGTATCCATAGTGGAAGAGCTCCTCTTTCTCTCTAGAAATCCATTCCAAGATGAAGAACGAACACAGTCTCTCTCTAAACCCACGTTTTCAGCTTCTGAAAATAACCCTTGAAGCCGCGTAGCCTCCTGCGTAGGCTACGCATAAAGGCTATGCAGGGTGGACTTCAATTCCCCTTCAATTGAAAGTTGTTGGATTACGCTACTATGTTGTGTAGGCTACGCAAGACTCGCGTAGCTGTTCTACCACCCTTTAGTAAAAAGGTCATATTTTTTTGTAGGAATCTCCAAATGACAAACGGTTTAAAGCATTAGAAACCAGACACATATACCTTTCTTTTTGATAGGTTGCACACCATATAACTCGTCATATCTTGAGAGTTATGCTCATTTGAAGTTAGGTCTTGTGTGAACTCACTTGAAAATTTATACCATCATATAATTTTCAACTTGACTTAGCCTTAAGACTCTTCTTAGACCATAAACCATTCTTAATGTACCTCATACATATATTATCATGATCAATTGATATCTAAATTATCAGTCTTGTTCATACCCGAATTAATATAATTAGTACATGTAAATCTTCTTAATGGTCTTAAAACACTTTGAAATTTTCCGGGGTGTTACACCTAATTATGTAATGCAATATACCCTTCTACCATATAAGGTTCATAAACCATTGACAAACTTCAAAAAGACTTTATGGGTTCTAATGATTCTAAAAGAAAACTTCATCTTCTTAATTGGGACACTATTATCCGTGATAAGAACAAAGGTGGCCTTGGTATTAGGAAAGCTAAATCAAAACATTTAGCTCTCCTTACAAGCCTAGCATGAAGACTTCTAAATTTTCCTCACGCCCCATGGGCAAGAGTTCTCATGCAATCTTACATCTTTTCTTCCAGAAAGCATCAATCTTTTTGTTGGAAAAGTATTCTCAAGGGTTGACATTATTGCATTAAAGGATCATTGTGGTACATAGGTCATAACTCATCCCTAGGCATCTGGGATACCAAATGGATCCCTGATATATAGTACCTGCCGTAGAAATGTTATTGAAGGTCCCCTAACAAAAAAACTCATCCTTAACCATCAAGGACCTTATTAACCACAACAATTGGGCCCTGGATAAACTAAAATTCCTTATATGGAAATGATTCCATAATAGACTACCTTGCAGATTCTATCTTCACCATATATGAATGAATGTTGACCAAATTTGTACTATTTGTCGTAACGATATTGAGGACATCCCCCATATTTTCATTCACTTTTTTATAGCAAAAAATCTTTGGCAATACCTTAAGCTAAGCATCAACTGACCAAAGTCTGAGGATCACCTTTGGATCGATAAATTAAAATTTTCTAATCCTATCATACCTTCTAAACTGATTACTTGGTCTCAATTATTCCCTTTTGCTATTTGAAATCTTTGGCTAAATAGGAATAATTATATTGATAACAATACCTATAATCACATTTCTATCCCCTTACTCATCAAACAAGCTATTGAATTTGTTCTCCTAACCAGTAGATAAAGTTGTCCCTCAAGAAAGAATACATGTAACACTAATTGGCTGTCACGATCCAAAATCCCACCAGGGGAGTCGTGATGGCACCTAGTCTCTAAGACTAGGTAAGCCGATTTTTATTACATTTTTAAGCCATTTTTTTTGAATTAAATAAGTAATCAAAACTAACAGCGGAACAAATATGAATATACAACCTCCCAAGACTGGTAGTACTGAGTCACAAACTCTAACTGAATACATAGAACGATCACGAGGACTAAATATACAATATTATTTGATTACAAGTTAACAGTACAATGAAATGAAAAGACTCCAAGGGACTGCGACGACCGAGTACCTCTACCTTGAATCCTTATGATCCCGCTTTAACTCTGCTCAAGTCCGTTATCTTCAAAGCCTGGCTCTGCACAAAAATGTGCAGAAGTGTAGTATGAGTATGCCACGGTCGGTACCCAGTAAGTATCAAAACTAACCTCAATGGAGTAGAGACGAGGTACAGTCAAGACACTCACTAGTCTAATAACATGTGCAATATAATATACAAAATACTAGGAAGCAGATAGCAACAAGGGCAGGATAAAACAACCAATGGTATGCGCAGCAAGACAACAAGAATACCATAAATATCACTCAACAATTAATAAATACATGTAAGCCCAATTAATTCAAGTTTTTCAAATAAATAGCCTTCACATTTAATTCTTCCAAATAACTCTCTTTCAAATGTAGTTTTCTCAAATATTATTTTTCAAATATAATTCTTTCAATAAATCTTTTCAAATATAATTTCCTCAAATAAATATCTTTCAAATACAATTCTTTCATATAATTCTTTTTGAATAAAAGTCCTTCCAAATAAATATTTTTAATATAATTCTTTCAATTAAAAAGTCACTATGTGACACCTCATTTCATAATCATAAAAATACGGGTCTCAGCCCATTTTCATATTTTTCGTAAACACGGGTCTCAGCCCATTTTCATATTTCCACGGCACCTCGTGCCCATAATTAAATCATCATATTTTTCCGACACCTCGTGCCCTCATTTCATCTCACAACTGCACGGATAATTCACGTGCCAAATATCATTATCATTTCATCACAGCACCTCGTGCCCACATTTCATATCACAATTACACGGACAATTCACGTGCTAAATATCCTCATTATTTACTCACGGGATCTCGTGCTCACATTTCAATTTATAAACCGCTTGGAAATAGCCACATACTCTCAATTTTAACATAAATCAGATTGTTATCAATTACCAACAACAAAATAAATTGCACAAGGTATAAAAGTAAACACAAAAAAATCACAACATCACACGAAAATTATCAACACCACAACCCCACATCATCACATATCGTCCCTAACAATAGCCACTCTTATCGCTCTTATTGCCACCCTTATCACTCCTTATAGCCGCCCTTATCGCTCCGCCCAGACGATATCAATAGCCACCCTTATCGCTCCTATTGCCACCCTTATCGCTACTATAGCCACCCTTATCGCTCCGCCCCGACAATATTCCAACAAACACAACAACAGTGAAATATCACCCCTATACCCACATAATATCAACAGTGAAATGCCATCATTATCTCCCTAAAATAATAACTCACACAATACAATAATTTACACGAGAAATTATCACGGCAACATAACAAAATCAAATCATATCACAATTTGCTCAATGGCCACAACCAAATTTCAAAGATATAACAAAATCAATTAACTTCACAACAAATAGTCCAAGGCTCCACACAATGTATATAACACCCAAAAATAATCGATAGAGATAGAAATAAATCAACATAAAGCAAAGCCTTCATTAATGCAAATTTAGATAATTATATTAACACTTCTTCTTAACCTTGCTTAATTAATTATTTGCAGATAGAAAATCCATAATGAAATTAAATTCCAAGAAATATTAACCATCAAACTCGCGGAATTCACATAAATATACAAGTAGTAATTTCATCAAATTGTCATATAAAAATAAATTCAACAACAAGAATTTAGTCATGGCAAATAGATGATTTAATAATTATCCACGATCACCCAATTTACTACACAATAGTGCCTAAGAATTTAATCCAATAAAAATTTGCACATATAAGCCCGAGTATGGACTCGTCACCTCGCGTACACGGCTTTTCACATTTCACAAATGGCACATAAGACTCAATGCCTAAGGTGTAATTCTCCAACTCGATGTTAAGCAAGACACTTACCTTTTTGAAGTTAGGCCGACATTCCAAAATAGTCTTCTTGCTTGAATTGACCTCCGGACAGCTCAAATCTATCCAAATTAATTGTATAACTCCATTAAAATTAGTCGGAAACAATTTCAGATAATAATACGTCGACTTAAAAATTTATTCCAAAAAGTCAACAAAAGTCAACGCAAGGCTCTCCCCTCGGAACCCGACATAATTTTTATGAAATTCGAACACCGATTTCGATACGAGTTCAACCATACCAATTTTATCGAATTCCAATAACAACTCGACCTCCAAATCTTAAATTTTTATTTTTGGAAGATTTTGTAAAAATCTTGATTTTTTCCATTTAAATCTGAATTAAACGATGAATATAACCATAGATTTATGAAATATAATCACTTTTGGATATAGGATACTTACCCAGGTCGAAGTCGTGAAGAACTCTTCCAAAATCGCCCCAAAACCGAGCTCCAAAAATCCAATAAAAAATGGCGAAATGACCATTTTTGGTCCTTTATGTTTCTGCCCAATTCCGCTTCTGCGGACAGATTTGCGCATTTGCGGACTCGCTTTTGCGAGCCAAAATGCGCATCTGCGAAGTCCCAATGTCCACTGCCCAACAAGAGCTCGCATCTGCGGAAGAAAATACGCATCCGTGATGTCGCTTCTGCGACAAAACGATCACTTCTGCGAAGACATGCCCAGCTGCCTTCTTCCGCTTCTGCGTGCTTATTTCCGCACCTGCCCTGTCGCAGGTGCGCCCAGACCCTCGCTTCTGCGACCAACGTCCAGCCTGTCCAGATTTCGCTTCTGCGAGCTTCATCTCGCTTCTGCGATCAAACATCCGCAGAAGCGAAACAAATAGCTGCTGCCCAGAAACAACAGAAATTTTCAGCAGCTATCTCATCCAAAAATCAACTCCGTTAACTTTTCGAAATCCACCTGAGGCCCTCGGTACTTTAACCAAATATACTAACATGTCCCAAAATACAATACGAACTTAGTCGAGACTTCAAATCACGTCAAACAATGTCGAAATTCCGAATCGCGCATCGAATCGAATTATAAGTTTTCAAATCTTCCAACTTCTATATTTTGCGCTGAAACATATCAAATCAATCCGGAATGACTTCAAATACACAAGTCATAATTGACTTAATGGAGCTATTCCCATTTTCGTAATTGAAGTCTAACTTTGTTATAAAAAATTTACCCTTCGGTCGGACTTTTCCAAAATCTTATATTTTCCAACTTTCGTCAAAATGTGTCAAATTGTCCTACGGACTTCCAAATCCAAATCCGAACATAAGCCTAAGTCTAAAATCATCATACGAAGCTATTGCCATCCTCGAAATTCTTTTCCGGGGTCGTTTGCTCAAAAGTCAACTCTCCTGTCAAACTTCCCAAAAATTTAACTTTCGGCATTTCAAGCTTAATTTCACTACGGACCTCCAAATAATTTTTCGGACACGCTCCTAAGTCCAAAATCACCATACGGAGCTATTAACATCATCAAAATTCCATTCCGGAGTCGTTTACTCAAAAGTCAACTCTTCGGTCAACTCTTTCCATTTAAGCTTCAAATTAAGGATTGTTCTTTTAATTTAAATTCTGAATCTTCAGTAAATCAAAATCGACCACACCCGCGGGTCATAATACATATTGTGAAGCTGCTAGAGACCTTAGGTCACTGAATGGGGCATTAATTCTTAAAACGACAAGTCGGATCGTTACATTGGCATAAACCACGTGCTGGTTGGTTTAAGCTTACTGTAGATGGAGCTTTTCAAAAGAAACATGGAGGCATAGGTGGAGTCATAAGAAACAGTGCCGGTGACTGCATCCTGGGTTTCCATGAAGGAGTACAAGCATTAACTTGTACCCATATGGAAACTATGGCCCTAACTAAAGGCCTAGAATTGGTCCTTCAACATAACTTATGGCTGTGCGAGATATAAACCGATTCAACCCAGGTAATTGAACTATTACAGGAAGGCAACACCTCTTACAACTTTCTTTTACAATTCTGCAGGTGGTTGATATCCAAGAAGGGGAAGGAACTGGTGATCCAGCATAACTTTAGACAAGGAAATGAAATAGCCTACTTGCTGGCACAGGAAGGAGCTAAGCAATCAAAGCATGATGGTTTAGTTTGCTATGTTGTACCCCCTACCTTCGTCGAGCCCAGGATGATGACGGACAAGGAGGGTCTTTCATCTATCAATAAGTTAGTTAGTGAAAGTAACTGTAGAAAACTCGCCAAACTTGGCAACCTTAATACCATGTGTCACGACCCAAACTAACCCCTGTCGTGATGGCGCCTATCGTGGAACTAGGCAAGCCGACTCATTTCCAAAACAAACCGATATTTTCATTTCAAAGATAATTTCAATGTTATTTAACATAAAAACCTTCGTAAAGGAGTTTCAATCAAAATAAAAGTACAGAAGGAAAAGCCCGATATCGGGGTATCACTAGTCATGAGCATCTACTACAATCTGTCTAACAATATCAAGGCTAACTCAGCCTGGAAAATAGCTAAATACAACTAGAGGAAGATAAGAGGGAGAAGAGCAGGGTTGCGATCGCCAGGCAGCTACCTTGCTATCCCCGAAAAAATCTGCAATCAGAACAATCGACAATCGCTACCGTGTCCAGCTACACCTGGATCTGCACACAAGGTGCAGGGAGTAATGTGAATACGCCAACTCAGTAAGTAACAACAATAAATAAAGACTGAGCAGTAGTGACGAGCAATAAAGCATATAACGTTCATATCAGGAAATCTCAATAAAATACCATATGCCTTTAAAATCAGGATTTGAATCAAAACATCTCGTTTAAACCCAGTTCCAGTAAAAATCATTTAAAGATATTTTTCAATAGTTTTCAAACAGAGGAAAAATGCAAAGGTGAGCAAAAATGATGAAATCATAAACAGTCCCTCGGGCAAAATATCACTCATATACAGCTCCTCGGGAAAACCTCACAGTCACTCGTGCCACTCAGGCATACCTCACAATCACTCTTGCCACTAGGGCATACCTCACAATCACTCATGTCTCCCAGTCACTCAGCACTCGGCACTCGCATTCAGTAGGTACCTGCGCTCACTGGGGGTGTGTATAGACTCCGGAGGGGCTCCTTCAGCCCAAGCGCTAATAATCTGCACGGACAACTCACGTGCTGCACGGACAACTCACGTGCTGCACGGACAACTCACGTGTTATAATAATAGAGTATGTTGCAGGCGGGCAGCCCCGATCCATACTCATCCTCACAATCAGGCCTTCGGCCGATATCAAACATATTGCGGCATGCAGCTCGATCCCATAAATAGCCTCACAATTCAGGCCCTCGGCCTCACTCAGTCATAAACCTCTCAAGCCACTCGGGCATTTTAGTAAAACATGGCATTCGGCAAAAATATTTATATGCATCAAAATAGAGTCATAAAACTGAGTTATGCGGTAAACAAGTATAAACATGACTGAGTATAGATTTTCAATCGAAAACAATAAGAATATAGTAATAAAAAGGCCCTAAGGGTCCAAACAGCACTAGCGCAAGGCCCAAACATGGGATTCAGCCCACTTTACAAAAACTCTTTCTAAAACATATAAGTATCATATAGTTTCAACAAAGTATGCAACTTTACAGTTGCTACGGGACGGACCAAGTCACAATCCCCAACAGTGCATGCCCACACGCCCGTCACCTAGCATGTGCGTCACTAAAAATAGCAGAATGATACAAAATCCGGGGTTTTATACCCTCAGGACTAGATTTACAATCGTTACTTACCTCAAACCGGTCAAATCTCTACCTTGCAATGCTCTTGCCTCTAGACTCGGCCTCCAAATGCTCCAAATCTATTTACATTCAGTACAATACCATCAATATACGCTAATGGAATGAATTCCTCAAGAAAAACTATCAAATTAGACCAAAACCCAAAATTGACTCAAACCCGCCCCCCGGGCCCACGTCTCGAAATCCGACAAAATTTACAAAACTAGAAAGCTCATTCACTCACGAGTCTAACCATAACAAATTCATCAAAATCCGATATCGTTTGGTTCCTCAAATCCTTAAATTAAACTCTTACGAATTCTAAGCCATAGATTCACGAAATTTATACCATTATGGGTTAGAATCACTTACCCCAACGTTGATCCTTGAAAACCTTTGAAAAATCGCCTTTCTCCCGAGTTTCTCAAATCCAAAAATTGAAAATGAAGACAAAACCACGAGCTGGGGATTTTCTGCCCAGCACAATCGCACATGCGGCCTCTTTTTCCGCTTCTGCGATGCCGCACCTGTAGAAATTTCCATCGCAGGTGAGGAACTCACTAAAGAGCCCATATTCCGCATCTGCGGCCCAAAGCGTGCGTCTGCGCTTGCGCACCTGCGCGTTGCTCTTCGCATCTGCGAAGCCAGCCCAAAATCCTCCTCTCCACATTTGCGCTCAAGGCCTCGCAGATGCGGCCAATTCTTCGCACATGCATTCCCAGCCTTGGCCTTCCATTTCCGCATCTGCGGCGTCCCCAAATGCACCTGCGACTCCTCCTTCCGCAGGTGCGGAAATAGCAGTAGCAGCAGCTTCAGCTGCATTTTCCAACTTCGATAAATCAGTTAACCACCCGGAATCACCCCGAGGCCCTCGAGATCTCAACCAAAAATACCAACAAGTCATATATCAACATACCAACTTAGTCGAACTTTCGAATCACTCAAAACAACAACAAATCATCAAATTACCCTCGGATTCAAGCCTAAGAACTTCTAAATTTCTCAAATTCGGCAACTGATGCCGAAACCAACCAAACCACGTCCGAATGACCTCAAATTTTGCACACACATCAAAAATGACACTAAGAACCTACTCCAACTTCCGGAATTCCATTCCGACCCCGATATCAAATTTTCCACTGCAGACCGAAATCGCCAAATTTTCAATTTCGCCAATTCAAGCCTAATTCTACCACGGACCTCCAAATTATATTCCGGTCGCGCTCCTAAGTCCAAAATCACCTAACGAAGCTAATGGAACAATCAGAATTCCAATCTGAGGTCAAATGCTAAAGATTCAAATTTTGGTCAACTCTCCCAATTTAAAGCTTCAACAATAAAATTCTTTCTTCCAATTCGATTCTGAAATACCTGCAACCCAAAACCGACGATTCACACAAGTCAAAGTACATCATACGGAGCTACTCATGCCCTCAAATAACCGAGCGAAGTGCAAATGTTCAAAACGACCGGTCGGGTCGTTACATCCTCCCCACTTAAACACACGTTCGTCCTCGAACGTGCCCAAAGTTGTTCCAAAAGCCATCAAATCACTGTGTAGCTTTCACATGCACATACCCGGGGGTGATCCCACGTCACCCTATCCCATACAGGTCCGATAGCACAACATAACTGAAATTTCTAAATTCTGTACCAAAAGCCGTAACCATAACTCAGATACTCAAATTCAAATACCGCATAGCTCGAATGCTCAAAGCAATGATTTCTAATCACAGTATCGACTCAAATCAACCCAGTGCCGGTAATAACCTCATATCAGACAAAACCTCATTTCAAAACCTTCGTACACTGCCGATGATGAAAGAAACATACCAAATTCATAACCATTTATTAGACCAACAGGTCATGGAGCTCCCGTTCCTTCTACAAGAACTATAGCCAATTTCAAAGGCGACTTTCGATATTATCCTCCCAATTATACCACAATCAAATACGATAGCATCCGTTCTAGGCCCAATGACCTCGTCTCATCCCACAATACCACTCTAGTGACATGACATATCAATACAATCTAAAGCCACAACCCGTGCAATACGTGCACCAGATAGTAATATTCCAAGTGTACTCAATCGTAACAATGACCCAAACAGGAGAACCGTTCTGCAAGCTCGACGGGTACCACCCCGACGCAATGCTAAGAACCCATCACACACCGCAGACCCATAACACATGAATCTTGCACAAAGAATCATATTCCCACATAACTTTGTTGCAATACGTGACCCTATCCAAATACTGGTCCATATGAAACACCTCAAGCTACCCAGCTAAAATCAATAACCATGCGCAATTCGACATCAAGTACCCAAAGTGCATTACCATAACCACGGAGAAGCAAACAACACCATGCCATACAAAACCCGAAAGAACATGACTAATACGCCATCAACCAAGTAATATCCAATACTATTCTCGCTCAAATTCCGCTATAAGGCCACAATAGAACCGCACCATATGTGCATGTAACCAACGAATCGCAATAAATAACCTCTGAAAGTCCACAATAACTGAATCATAACACATTTTATCATCTGGCTAGCTCCGGCCACAACTTCACAGTCCACAACCATGAAACAATTTGCTCCTGAGAACTCCCAATCTCCAATTCCATAGAACACATGAATCACCATATTTGATTCCACCTCCACCGCCCGAATGTCGAACACCTCTCTCATACACAATTATCCCACGTGAAATACTTTTAAAAAAATTCTTCCGTGCCACCTGGCAAAAATTTGAATATCAACAGTCGATCAACCGGGAGAGTGCCGCAATACCAGCGAAGTACCCATAAATCAAAACACACTGCCCCTTCTGAAATGTACACTCCTATCAAGCCATACCAAATAGTAATATCATTTACCTAGACATCTAAAACCGTCCATGCTGCCTAAGAATTTATGTCCTTCCCTTCGAAACTGAATTGTGACCTTGTACATGTAAATCCTATTCCCGCACAATACCACATCTATTATGCCATCATGTGACAAGCATAAGAATTCTATTATCAACTCTGAGTCACTAGCAAATTGCATACCTTATTAGTCAGAAACCTCTTTCTTGTTTCTTTACAGGAGAAAATCTTAATACACAATACGTTTCGTACACCGATAGAAAATATTCGGTTCAAACCATGGTAGAAAATATCATGAACACTTTGAAATCTATTTGCACATAACCAAGCTATCTGAACCGAATTCCTCTAACTTCACCAAGCCACACAAGTTGCCAAATCCGGGAGCATTGCCACGAAACACCTGTAGATACTATCCACGTCATAAGTACACAAATAACTGATCATACCCATTACTGTGCTACCCCAACCTACTACCAAGTTGTCCTATTTCTCCAAGTCCTTTCCAAATTGCCTTCAAATTGCTATTTTATTTCCTTGTTAGAACACTACTATCCTTAACTAAAACTTGCCCCACGAACTCTAGCATAGAATCACACCGCCCTAAGGCTTATAAACCGTTGAATTCCCTTTTTATGTATCCCAAAGGTTCCACAACCAAAATGCTTACTCTGATGAGACCTTATGTGAACCTAAAACTGTTTCCTTCACCTTCTTGATACTGAAATGCATAATTCACAATGATATGAAATGCCACAAGTCTCGACATCATTCAATGTAACTCCCAGTTTTCTAGCCATATATATAAATCGTGAAAATTTCAAATCGCTACATATAAATTTTGAATCCATTAGAACCATTCTTGAGAGTCATCCACTCTACTCAAATCTCGAATTAACCGACCAAACGGACCGAAACGACTTGTGCCCCATTAGCACACCAACACCCAAGGAAAATAAAGAGTAACCCACATTCCTACGCAACCGAGCAAATTCCCGCTCCATGTACACTACATTCTTTGTGAATAACCACTCAATTATTTTATGGTCCTCCTATAACCATAGAGTGTAATACAACTTGTGTCCAGAAATTCCTTTATCCGAGTCATCCTCGATATCAACCTCTGCAAGTCATAACTGATTCACCAATATACCCCAAACCGAAAATAATATGACACATAATTGTGCAATCAACTCGTCGATAGAAGACTCCCCCCCACATAGCCTCAAGCTGTAATTATATAAAATTAGAACCCGCAAGGATTTCTCCTTCTCAATTACCAAGATCTCGCATTGTTAACCCGCCAGACTTCTCGAAGTCTTTTGTTAAGCTTCTCATAAATATTCTGAATCGCCATCCACAATCACACACGCGATCTCCTACCGGGTAGCAAGTAATATTCCTCGCAAAAGCTTCATCAATATCATACCACCGCTAACTGCACACAGAAGATAACCTACATGTGGAATTCCTTACCGACATCTTCCAATGACACTGCACTGAGTGAAACGACCACTAAATCCGTAAATTCTCCTGAGTTCATGCTCATCCACCATTTGTATAAGTCTGCACTTTCCCTATTGACATCAACTGTACGTCAAAAATACCTTTCGAACTCAAGTCATATTGCACCTGACACGATAATCAGATCTTCACGCCTCTATTCATTTCAAACATACTCCTTTATGCCATATTCAATTTTTCTTTGTACACTAACCATCACTCCAAATAGAGTCTGCAGGATGATTCACATACTAACACAATTCCAAACCATTCTACTCTTTCTCAAGGCGCACGACTACCCTCCTAGTGAATTCATATGCTAATTTGTCACTCTTACTTTGGTTAAATCATCTCCTTTAAGAAACTTCTCTACCTCTGCTTCTCCTACTTAACCTGCTAGTACTTCAACAACCGCGAAACACTTCCCATCATGTCTTCCCTCATACTTTGCTACCCAACCGTTGCATCAATCGGAATGTACCTCTGTCGCACCTGAACCAATAAAATGTTACTGACTCTATGTCTCTTCGAAGATCATCTTTCTCGAGCCATCAACATCAAAAATATCCATTCGCAACCACAATTACTACACAATAACTTACTTTTCTTGTGTCCAAACTCATTGACAAGACATGAGAATTTAATTTGCCCCAAAATTTAACAATGTGAAAGACCCTTCAAAACATTCATACTAGAGACTGTACATCACATCAATTCAAAAATCAAACACCCAATGGCCTTTCCTTTACATTTCAAGGAAACACTTCTCGTCATATTCAAATCGTCTTAACACATCCCGCATTTACATCATACTCATCACAAAGCCATTCCGTCGCTCATCGAGCCATAACTTCTACTCATAGGGATATTACCGGACATATGAATCCAAATGTACAGGTTACAACTGAATCTATCGAGCCTAAGCTGTGGTCTAAACCTGGCCTCAAGTCCTCCAAACTGGCCCCATCACCAAAACACAGAATACACATCTTGAACCTCGTTCATAAAATCACAAGCCGGTGATGCACAACTGATACCGAGTGCACATGTGCGCATACGAGATGTGTGGAAGAAATTCAAAGAGTCATGTCTCAAGCTTAATCAATTCCGCACGATAGAATACATGAAAGTGAAATTTTCCTAAGAGTTTTGCAGCCTCTCGAAGATAAGTACAGACGTCTCCGTACAGATCCGCAAGACTTTACTAAACCCGCTCATGACTCGTGAGACCTATGTAACCTAGGCTCTGATACCAATCTGTCACGAGCAAAACTAACCCCTGTTATGATGGCGCCTATCGTGGAACTAGGCAAGACGAATCATTTCCAAAACAAACCGATATTTTCATTTCAAAGATAATTTCAATGTTATTTAACATAAAAACCTTCGTAAAGGAGTTCCAATCAAAATAAAAATGCAGAAGGAAAAGCCAGACATCGGGGTGTTCTACTACAATCTGTCTAACAATATCAAGGCTAACTTAGCCTGGAAAATAGCTAAATACAACTAGAGGAAGATAAGAGGGAGAAGAGCAGGGCTACGATCGCTAGGCAACTACCTTGCTATCCCCAGAAAAATCTGCAATCAGAACAATCAACAACCGCTACCGTGTCCAGATATACATGAATATGTACACAAGGTGCAGGGAGTAACATGAGTACGCCAACTCAGTAAGTAACAATAATAAATAAAGACTGAGCAGTAGTGACGAGCAATAAAGCATATAACGTTCATATCAGAAAATCTCAGTAAAATACCACATGCCTTTAAAATCAAGATTTGAATCAAAACATCTCGTTTAAACCCAATTCCAGTAAAAATCATTTAAAGATATTTTTCAACAGTTTTCAAACAGAGAAAAAATGCAAAGGTGAGTAAAAATGATAAAATCATAAACAGCCTCTCAGGCAAAACATCACTCATATATAGCCCCTCGGGCAAACCTCACAGTCACCCGTGCCACTCGGGCATACCTCACAATCACTCTTGCCACTCGGGCATACCTCACAATCACTCATGCCTCCCAGTCACTCAGCACTCGCACTCACTCGGTACCTACGCTCACTGGGGGTGTGTACAGACTCCGGAGGGGCTCCTTCAGCCCAAGCACTAATAATCTGCACGGACAATTCACGTGCTGCACGGACAACTCACGTGCTATAATAATAAAGTATGTTGCATGCGGGTAGCTCTGATCCACACTCATCCTCACAATCAGGCCCTCGGCCGATATCAAACATGTTGTGGCGTGCAGCCCGATCCCATAAATATCCTCACAAATCAGGCCCTCGGCCTCACTTAGTCATAAATTTCTCAAGCCACTCGGGCATTTCTGTAAAACAGGGCATTCGGCCTAAAATATTTATATGCATCAAAATAGTCATAAAACTGAGTTATGCGGTAAACAAGTATAAATATGACTGAGTATAGATTTTCAATCGAAAACAATGAGAGTATAGTAAGAAAAAATTCCCTAAGGGTCCAAACAGCACTGTCGCAAGGCCCAAACATGGCATTCAGCCCAATTTACAGAAACTCTTTCTAAAACATATAAGCATCATATAGTTTCAACAAAGTATGCAACTTTACAGTTTCTACGGGATGGACCAAGTCACAATCCCTAACATTGCACGCCCACACGCCCGTCACCTAGCATGTGCATCACTAAAAATAGTAGAATGATACAAAATCCGGGGATTCATACCCTCAAGACTAGATTTACAATCGTTACTTACCTCAAACCGGTTAAATCTCTACCCTGCAATGCTCTTGCCTCTAGACTCGGCCTCCAAATGCTCCAAATCTATTTACAATCAGTACAATACCATCAATATACGCTAATGGAATGAATTCCACAAGAAAAACTATCAAATTAGACCAAAACCCGAAATTAGCTCAAACCCGGCCCCCGGGCCCATATCTCAAAATCCAGCAAAATTTATAAAACTAGAAAGCTCATTAACTCACGAGTCTAACCATACCAAATTCATCAAAATCCGACATCGTTTGGTCCCTCAAATCCTTAAATTAAACTCTTACAAATTCCAAGCCCTAACCCCTTACTTTAACTCCAAAATCCTAGTAATTAATGATGAACAAAGCCATAGATTCACGAAATTTATACCATTATGGGTTAGAATCACTTACCCCAACGTTGCTCCTTGAAAACCTTCGAAAAATCGCCTCTCTCCCGAGTTTCTCAAATCCAAAAATTGAAAATGAAGACAAAACCACGAGTTGGGGTTTTTTTGCTCAGCACAATCGTACTTGCGGCCTCTTTTTCCGCTTCTGCGATGCCGCACCTACAAAAATTTCCATCGCAGGTGCGGAACTCACTAAAGAGCCCATATTCCGCATCTGCGGCCCAAAGCGCGCGTCTGCGCTTGCGCACCTGCGCGTTGCCCTTCGCATCTGCGAAGCCAGCCCAAAATACTCCTCTCCGCATCTGCGCTTAAGGCCTCGCACCTGCGGGCTCGCAGATGCGGCCAATTTTTCGCACATGCGTTTCGAGCCTTGGCCTTCTATTTTCGCATCTGCGGCTTCCCCAAACGCACCAGCGACCTCGCACCTGCGACTCCTCCTTACACATGTGCGAAAATAGCAGTAGCAGCAGCTTCAATTGCATTTTCCAACTTCGATAAATCCGTTAACCACCCAGAATCACCCCGAGGCCCTCGGGACCTTAACCAAAAAGTCATATATCAATATACCAACTTAGTCGAACCTTCAAATCACTCAAAACAACATCAAATCATCAAATTACCCTCAGATTCAAGCATAAGAACTTCTAAATTTTCCAAATTCGGCAATTGATGCCGAAACCAACCAAACCACGTCTGAATGGCCTCAAATTTTGCACACACGTCACAAATGACATTACAAACCTACTCCAACTTCCGGAATTCCATTCCGACCCCGCTATCAAATTTTTCACTGCCGACCGAAATCGCCAAATTTCAAATTTCGCCAATTCAAGCCTAATTCTACCACGGATCTCCAAATTATATTCTGGTCGCGCTCCTAAGTCCAAAATCACCTAACGAAGCTAATGAAACCATCAGAATTCCAATCCGGTGTCAAATGCTAAAAAGTCAAATTTTAGTCAACTCTCCCAATTTAAAGCTTCAACAATGAAATTCTTTCTTCCAATTCGATTCCGAAGTACCTGCAACCCAAAACCGACGATTCACACAAGTCAAAGTACATCATACGGAGTTACTCATGCCCTCAAACAATCAAGCGAAGTGCAAATATTCAAAACGACCGGTCGTATCGTTACAGTATGCATGGACTTTCAGCTGTTTGTTATGATCCCTTGGATCTTTTGTCACACTTTACGTAGTTTGGAGTAATAAATTATTCCAGTTTCTAAAAAAACCCTTATTTTGAAATAATGAGTAAATAGACAAAGATAATTTAAGAGCCCATTTGGACATAAGAGTTTTTTCACTTTTTTCGATTTTTTTTATTTATATTTTTTCGAAATTAGTGTTTGGCCATAAAATTTTCAATTTTCACTTGAAGATGAATTTTGGAATTTATAAAAAATTTGAAAAATTCAAAAGTTGTTTTTCAAAATTTTCACTCAAATCACTCACAAAAATTTAAAAACTACCCAAAATTATATTCATGTCCAAACACAACTCTAATTTTCAAATACCATTTTCACTTGAAAAAAAATATTTTTTTTTTTGGAATTTTACAATTCTTATGTCCAAACGCCCACTTATATAAGGTAAAATTATATATAGTTCAAATAGACAAAGAAAACTTTATTAATAAAATAAAGACCCCTAATCCACAAATAAGTTCAAAAGGCTCATTTTTCACCTAATATATTTTATAAAAAAAATAGTCCTAATAAGTTAGTACCGGAACTTTTCTAACTTTCCTACGTCAAAACTTTATTAACTAAAGAAAAATTAAAACTTATAGGCAGAATTTTATTAACTAAAAAACCACCTTGGAAACCTAAAAGAAGAAATTTGGTACTCCTAAATATAAATGGAGTTGAATGAAAAACTTTCTTAGTTTATAAATATTAGGAGAATAATTAAATGATTATCCTAGATAGTAGAAAATTAATTAAATGACTATTCCTAAATATTAAGAAAATAACAAACTTTTCTAGTTTAAAAATATTAGGAGAATAATTAAATGACATAGTAGGAGATTAACTAAATGACTATTTGTAAGTATTAAGAAAATAATAAAATGACTATTTCCTCTGGTGTGAACTCAATTTTGAAAGGGAAAAAAAGACGAACGACATTTCGCTAAGGGCATTCGTGTTTTTAATTTAGTATAGATAGATAGATAAATAAATAATAATAGAACTTCAATGAAGTCGGCTAGAACGATGAAATCTCATGTTCAATTCTTAGAGAAGACAAAAAATAATAGTTAATTTTTTTAATCTATTCAAGCTTTAATGGATAGCGCGATATGCATAAACTAGCACATATGACACGGTTATAAAAAAATCCAAAAAACCCATGACAATAAATGTAAAAAGAAAGATATATTGAGGCTTTTATTGGGTCATCCACCCTTTACCCAAAAAAAATGCGTAACGAATACAGCATGTGTCATAATGAATACAACTAAGGAGAAATACAGAAATACAGAAAAATAAAATATTTTTGTTGAATGTCGAACTCAAGACTTCTACTAACTAAATGGGCACTCTAACCAACTGAATTACGAGAGCTTATTTCTCTCTTATTTTAGTTCAAAATAATTAATCTCTTATTTCATGGATTTACAATAAAATTTAAATATAGCTATAAATAGTAATTTTGCTAAAAATATAACTACAAACAATAAATACACTGTAAATGTTTGATGTGTCTCTTAATTTTTCCTTATTTTTAAGGGGTAAATTATGCTATGTACCCATAGAAGACAAAACAATTACCCATATCTACCCATGTTCATTTCTTTTACATTTTATACCTATGCCGCACAATTATTTTACCCGCTCTACCCATTCTTACTTTCCTATTGTTTAACATGAAAGCTCATGTTCTCATAGATCCATTCATGCACCTTTTTATATCTTTTAAGTGCATCACATTTTTTAAATATTTCTCATCAGCTTATCATAATAATACTAATTAAAAAATAATATAATATAATATTTATTAAATAATATAGAATATTATAAAAATATATGAGTTTGGAGAAAACAAAAGGATATTATTATTATTATTATTATTATTATTATTATTTATTTTATTTATTTTTAAAAAAAAAAAAGATATCCATCAATGTTTATGCTCACACATTTAATAGCATATGTAGAAAGTAAATTAGCTAATACTGAATTTTGTTTTAACGTATGCCGAGAAACGCTTTTTTAAGAAATTTTATTTTCCTCGGATCTTCTTTTCTTTATTTTTTTTTGTCCTTTGACATAATTTATCTTTTCCCTTTTTGTCTTTTTCTTTTTCTTGCAAAAGCTAAATCCACTATTGATGGACTTGAAGCTTGAAATTCATATATTGAGTTTGTTGAGTTTGTAGTTGTTTTTATCTAATTTTTCCTGGGTTTGTTTGAAATGTTAATTGAAGGTTGTAGCTAAATTGAGTGGACTTTGGTGGAGATTTTGCAGTAAAATTTTAAATTGGGTTAAAGTTGAGTTGATCTAGCGAAAAAGAATTTGTACTGTATACCAAAATGATATGCTATATACCGTTGTGGTATACAGTTCATTCCAACGGTATACTATATAATGTAACAGTATACTATTACAATTTGGTCATTTTTGATTTTTTTAAAATTTTATATTGAGTTCTTTTTCAACTTTTCAATTGAGTTCTCATGTTTTTTAAAAAATTTCTTCAAAATATTTAGTTTGAAATATTTGATACGAGGTTGTGGCTGCAATTTGAGTTAATTTGGTGGAAATTTGGAGTAGATTTTTAAAACTTAGGTTGAAACTGAGTTGAAATAGCGAATAAAACTAATTTGTACTATATACCAAAATAATATACTACATACTATTTTGGTATATAATATTTAATTCAATAGTGTATAATTTATTGCGTTGAACTAGTGAAGAAGAATTTGTACTGTATACCAAAATGATATGCTAAAAACTTTAACAAAGTAAGATTGACATATTATTCATGTAACAAAAAAATCCAAAAAATCTGACAAAATCGGACCAATCCAAATCGATATAAACGATTTAGTTTGGTTTGATTTTGGTAAAAACCAAACCAACCCGGTCCATGTACACCCTTATTCCCAGTTGTGCATACCATAATTTTAAAAAGATTGTCCTAATTTTTATCCAATTGTTATCTACATTTTCAAATATGAAACATTTTCATTCACATTTCATTGTATTCGTAGACTACACATAGCAGCTTACTATGTGTAGCAAAGAAGAAAGATTTGTACTCTATATCAAAATAGTATATTGTATATTGTATTAGTATACAATAATTAATTCAAGAGTATATAATTAACTACAATAGTATACTATTTTTTTTTTTTGAAGGAATGAACCAATCCTCTATATACCAAAATAATATATTATATACCATTTTTATTAATTCAATAGTGTATAATTTATTGCGTTGAACTGGCGAAGAAGAATTTGTATTGTATACCAAAATGATATACTATATACCATTTTTGTATAAAGATCATTCCAATGATATACTATTATAGTATACTATATAATGTAACGGTATACTCTTACAATTAGGTCCTTTTAGATTTTTTTTGAAATTTTTATTGACAACTTATGTTATTTCAGTTTAATAATTGAATTAAATTTTTTTTTAAAACTCTTTGCGTACAATTGTATACCATGTTGATATAGTTTTATACTATATTGGTATCATATATAAGTTGGAATATTTTTTGGTTGTATTAACTACATTTAATTGGTACACTATTTAATTTTTCTTTATTAATAGTAGAATAGTAAAGTATCTTGAATTTTTTAAATTTTCCTTTATGCATGTATATTATGTAATCATTCTGATTTTTTCTTTATGCGTTTGTTTATATAATAGTATTATAGTGCAACATCTTGAAATACATTATTATATTAATATGGGTACACTATTTTTTGATTTTTCTCTTTATGCATGTGTATTATGTAATAATAGTATAGTCATTTGTTGTCTGAAATTAATTAGCAGAATTGTATACCTTATTGGTATAATTATATGTCATATTGGTATCATATGGTAGTTGGAATATTTTTTTGGTTGTTTTATCTGCATTTTTACGTGAATTCTATTCTGAAATGATTTATATGATCATGTTTTGCTGTGTTGGATTTTCTTGTACCTATAAACATAGATTTTGTGTATTATGTAATAGTTTTTATATTTATATGCAGTTGTTGGAAAGACCGTATAACTATATACCCTATTAGTATAGCTATATGCAATATTGGTATCATATGCTAGTTGAATCATTTTTTGGTTGTATTAGCTGCATTTAATTGGTACACTATTTGATTTTCTTTTAATAATAGTAATATAGTACAATATCTTGAAATACTTTACTCCATTATATTAATATGTGGTACACTATTTTTTTTATTTTTCTCTTTATGCATGTGTGTTAAGTAATAGTAGTATAATCATATAGTTGCCAGGAATTAATCAGTAAAACTGTATACCATGTTGGCATGGGTGTTCATGGTTCGATTTGGGTCGGTTTTTCCCTACAAAAGAAACCAAACCAAGTAAGTTGATTATTCAAATATTGGAACCAAACCAAACTAATTAAGTCGATTTTTTATCGATTCGGGTTTTGTCGGTTTTTTAATTTTTTCGGTTATTTATCGGATTTTTCTTAAATATGAGACATACACTACCAAACGCATATTCCGGCGACTACATTTTTAACATAACGCTATCAAACCAATTGCTCTTTCAGAAATCTATCATTTACCAAGATATATTGATGATAATTGACTCAAATAGTGATGAATAAATTAAGTACTAATTAAAAATCAATTATTTTTAACATGAAATAAATTCTTGTACTTAGTAAAAGAAAATTACCAATCAAACTAGAAGGCAAATAATTATATTATTATAATAGCAAAGAACTAGACTAAAAATACAAATGATTAATATGTACCATAAAATTTTAAAAACTTTATATAAAAATATACATATATATAGGTGTAATAATAAATTTAAATAGCTACTTTTATAGTCGGTTTGGTTCGTTTTTTTATTTAAACCAAAACCAAACCAAATTTGATCGATTTTTAAAATTTAAAACCAAAACCAAACCAAACCTAAAAATATCGGGTTTTTTGGTCGGTTTGGTTCGGTTTTTCGCGTTTTTATGAACACCCCTACATGTTGGTATAGTTATATGCCATGTTGGTATCATATGGCAGTTTGAACATATTTTTGATTGTTTTAGCTACATTTTAAGTGAATTCTATTCTAAAATTATTTATATGAACATGATTTACAGTGCTGAAATTTTTTTGTGGCGATGGACATAGATTATGTGTATTATGTAATAGTTTTTTTTATACTTATAGGCAATTGTTGGAACGACCCCATACAACTATATACCCTATTAGTATACAGAATGAGCAAGTTGTTTTGCGAATATTTAGCTTGCAATACGAGCATGTAATTTTCTCATACTTTTATTGCATCCTTTAATATTTTGGTACAATAGTATAGTCGCATATAGTTGTAGCAATATTCTAGAGCAATCATATACTCTGTTGGTATACATGTATTCCATATTAGTATCATATGGTACTAGAAGTCTTTTTTGCTACTTATATTTTTATTGCATTTTCATTATTTTATTATCATATCTATTCTAACTAGTATATATGGAGATTTGGTGACCGTAGATTATGTTTTCTTTCTCCATAACTGGTTGTATTACTTATAATGGTAGAGTGTGTACTGATATTTGTAGGGAAGGAGATCAAGGTTTGCATGGCAATCACGTGGAATTAGAAAAGGAACAAGAAATAAATAAATAAATAAATAAATAAATAAGGAGTCAAATTTGAGTATGAAATAAGTTATGATAAAAAATAACAATAATACGATTTGGGCAAAAATAAATGAATAAAAGAGAAAGAAGAAAAAAAAGAAAACGAGAAAAAAGAAAAGGAGAAAAGAAAGAAAAAGGGAAAAAAGAAAAGAAGCATAGAAATAAAAAAGAATTGGAGAAAAAAGAGAAAATTTCTAACAAAAATTACTATGAATAGAAAATATAATTAGTTTGATGGGTAAAAAAATAAATGAATAGATAAAGATAAATAATTTTATTTGTGTGGGTAACTGTTCACCCCATTTTAAGAGGGGTTATACTACTGTAGTTTTCCCAAATTAGATGGTAAGAGGGCTTAGGATCGAGATGTGGGCTTATAGTTCCACTTTAGCCCATTCTCTTCTTTCTATATAAAACCCTTTACTCCATTTTCCATAGTCGCCGTCTCCACTCTTCTTTCCTTTTTGCTTTCTACATTTTCTGCGAATATCATTGTGCTTAGTTGGTGATTCTTCAGTTTTGGTATCTTTTTCAACTTAGATTTTCATTGTTTTGTTTTGGGTACACTGTATTTTGTTTTTGGTGTTTTTAAAGTATCATTTTTTTCTTTCGATTTTCTTCGGATTATTATCGCTATGACGAGTAAAATTATGTTTTAAAAGTAGTGGACTGAAATATCCATTGATGAGCAAATTAATTCCGAGCGATATTTATTCCATTTTTTCTCTTTTTCCTAATTTTTTTTACTCCTGCTACATCCCTGTGATGAATACTTTATAAATTTAACGTTAAAAGTAGACTGATATTTAAGGAAGACAAAATTAATTCTGAGGGATGCATTATTTTCTTACATACCTCATGTAGTTCTTTACAATTTACTATTCTAATTATTTTCTGCTATTTCAAATCTGAACTCTTTTTTTCCCCAATCTGAATACTAGACTAATAACTTTAAAGTGCTAATTATTCTCTATTTTTTGTGATGCTTTTTAATGTATTTTGAAGGAAAGCCTTGGACTAACTGTAAATTTCTCGAGCGCTATCTGAATGTGAGATGCTTTTTGTATCGTTTTTTTTAATGTATCTTGTTTTTTTCTTTAGTGTTTGGCGGTTTTTTATCCCATTGATGAACTAGCTGAATAATTTAAAAGTAGTGGCCTGATGTCCATTGATGAGAAGCTTTGTTCTGAGGGATGCCTTTATTTATTTATTTAGTAGTATATTATAAATACTACAAGGAAGCCTTGACGTGAGTTCCCGGTAAGCCGTGGAAATAACATCTTTGCATGGGTTGTGTATAATAAATATTTGTAGTTCGGCCCTTCTTTTGGTTCCGCGCATAGCGGGATTTTAGTGCGTAAAAACTAGTTTGTGTATCTTTTGGTATTTTCTAGTATATATAAATATGATATGATGTTTATAAAAGTATATTATCTTTTCTTCTCCACTTCAGAATAACAACAAATTTGATATAATCTTAAAGATGATATAATTTCACAAGAGGATTTCACAACAATAAAGACATAGAAAACATAGAAGAAAAGGTAGAACAAAGACAATCTTAAAGTTTGTGATTATCGATATCAATTTAGTATGAATTACTTAGGCTTAGTGTTTTTCCCGGCATTTCGGCAGGCATTAGAGAAAGCATTACAAAATGGTTGGTCAAAAGTTCATATATTATCATATACAAAGAAGATCATAGTATCGTAGTGCAGCGGATAGATTGCTTTTTCCTTGATCAGAGGTCTCAGTTCGAGCTTTGGGTATAGAAAAAATTTGAGTAGTAAGTGCTTCCCCCGAATGAAGCCTTACGTGTGTTGCGAATTCAGATATAGTTGTGCACGGTAGGAAAAAAAGAAAAAAAATAGATAATATAATGCAGTTGTCGGATATAGTTGTGCTCCAATGTGACTATGTGAGTACCGGACATGGTGGAAAAAAAAGTAAAGAAATAGATAATATAATGCTGTTGTATACGAAAAAAAAGTTAGAATAAACTTGTTAGCTATACTATTAGAAATTGCATAGAGAAGATCTATGTACATTTTGAAATTTTCCGAAATAAATGGAAGGTAAAAGATAAAGTAAGTCACCTTTTAATTAAAGTCAGAGAATAAATATAAAAATCAGTTTATTGCTTTCCCATCAATAAAAAAAATAGTAATTAACATAGGTAAAATAAAAGAAGGCCAGTCAATTTAGTCATACAAAAATATTTCTACCTGCTTTTCAAAGAAATATTTCTTTGACAAGTGTAACATTCTCCAAAGAAGGAACAAAATGAATTTAAGTATATTCCTATCATACCAGAAATCGTTTTATCTGAAGGGCAAAGGAAGCAAAACAAACATTTTTCCTAACCAATATTTTTTTTATTGATTCCCTAAAAGGCCAGAAAGAAAATTGTTTCTTTCTGGAATCAAAGGGCTTCAATTTTCATCTTCATGTGGATTATTAACTTTATTAATGTGTTCCTCTTGGATTCCTATCTGGGAATTTCATAATTAAATTTGGCAACAATTAGGATATTAATCCCCAAAAGACGAACATTGTGGTGTTGTAATGGGCGGAAGATCAAATTAAATTGGCAACAACTAGGACATTAATCCCAAAAAGACGAACATTGTGATGTTCTTACGGGTAGAAGATCAAACAAGAACTTGATGAGCGAAATCCGTTGACTAGGAAAAATAAGAAATAAAAAGGAGAACCTCATTCTTGATGATTTTTGTTGTGAATCTTAGGTATGACATTGGGTAACAAGAAGAAAATGAAGATGAATTGCTTTACATGTTGTGTTGCAAAGGAAGAAACTGTTCATAAAAGATCTTTGACAAAGAATATTCAAGAACACAAGAACACAAAAACTCAATCCAATCTTTCTTTTAGAACTGGTAAAATTTGTCTGCCCTTTGGTTTTATCTATTATTTCTGGCCATCCAATTTTGTTAAATTTAATTAGAATTGCTTTGTCTTTGCATGTTTTACAATTTTGCATGGTTTTCTTTTTTTGAGGGTCTGTCGGAAACAACATTTCTACCTTCTTAAGGTAGGGATAAGATATGTGTACACATTACCTTCTCCAGACCCCACATGTGTGAGTTACACTGGATTTGTTGTTGTTGTTGTTGTTGTTGTTGTTGTTCTTTTATCAATAAAAAGACATTGCCTTTGGTATTCAAGATCCTACCAAAAAAACGGAGTTGATTAACCATCAAAATAAACATAGTTGCTAAATAAATTAAATGGTATGGGGCTTCATAAAAGAATCAAATGCATTTTATTTGAGTGACATCAAACATAAATTGATCACATTAATGTCTGTTTTGAAAAACTAGCCTTATATGTGCTTAGCAAATTAGCCGGTCCCAAGTCTAGACAAAAAAAGAGGTTGCTATAGGTTGATAGCGAACATAAAAATAGTAGAACTCCCATACGAAAAATGCTTGTGTTGGAAATTCATTGAAAAGGGTTGCAATAGGTTGACGATCAACATAAAAATAGTTGAACCACCATGTGAATTGCTTGTGTTGGAATTTCATTGAAAAAAGTTACGATAGGTTGACATCCAGCATAAAAATAATAGAATTGCCATAATAAAATGCTTGTGTTGGAAGTTCAATGAAAACGGTTATAGGTCAGAGCATAGAAATAATCGAATCACCGTAATAAAATGCTTATGTTGGAAGTTCATTGAATAACTTTTCTTCACATTATCATTCTAAAACCAAAGGGAAGCCTCGCAGCAACGGTAAAGTTGTCTCCGTGTGACCTATAGGTCACGGGTTCGAGCCGTGGAGTCAACCACCGATACTTGCATCAGAGTAGACTGTCTACATCATACCCCTTAGGGTGCGGCCCTTGCTCGGGCCCTGCGTTAATGCGGGATATCTCTTGCATCGGACTACCCTTTTTATCATTCTAAAACCAATTAACTTCCCAAAGGACCTGAGTTTTCTCCAGCTTTCACATCATAATCATCCTTGTGCTGGTGTGCAGACAGCAGCAGAAGGAGGTACATAGCAGAAGAAATAGCAAAACTTGGAAAAGGGAACATTTCTGCTGAAATCTTCACATTTCAAGAATTGAAGCTTGCCACTCAAAACTTTGACAATGATCGTTTGCTTGGTGAAGGTGGTTTTGGGAGAGTGTACAAGGGACACATTGAAAGCAAGAATTTGGTACTCTCCTCGCCTCGATTTTCTCTCTAGGGTGTGTTTAGTATGACAGAAGTCAACTTTTAAAAATATTTTCTAGCAACCAAACACCAAAAGTTGACGTATTTTCTTAAAATATTTTCCTTCATACCAATCACACCCTCTATCTCTCCGGTATAATATACTTGCTTCAAATTTTGATAGTTAAAATGATTATTCTATCAAAAGGTTTAACTTCTTTATTTTTTGTATTTTTTTATTTAAGGATGTTGCTGTGAAGCAACTTGACAGGAATGGTTTCCAAGGAACTAGAGAATTTCTTGTGGAGGTTCTGATATTAAGTCTGCTTCATCACCCTAATCTTGTCAATTTGGTAGGATATTGTTCAGACGGTGAACAGAGAATATTAGTATATGAATTCATGCCAAATGGTTCACTAGAAGATCACCTTCTTGGTATGCATATTGATATGTCACCATTTCTTACTTTCTTTACGCAACTTGAAATTTTGCATATTCATCAAGTAACCCTTTTTAGTACTGGCGTAACTGATAAAGTTGTTGCCTTGTGACCAAGAGGTCGCAGGTTAAAGCCGTGGAAACAACCTCTTGCAGAAATGCAGGCCAAGGATGCTTACAATAGACCCTTGTGGTCCGGCCTCTCCCCCCCCCAAAAAAAAAAAGAAATAGGCATGGTTTCAAGTTCGACATTTGAAGCCAAAACAGTTAATTCATGTCACGTTCAATTGAAACAAGATATAGTATCTCTTAGAAACTACATGACAGTGATATAGGTCAGCTGAAGTACACAGTAATGAAATCAAGTGCATATTCTTAGAGTAACAACCACTCTGTCCTCCCATCCACTCCAACCTCACAGTCACTCGGCACTCGCACTCAGTAGGTACCTGCGCTTAATGTGGGTGTGCAGACTCCGGAGGGGCTCCTTCAACCCAAGCGCTATAATAAGCCAATTGGGTGCTTAGCGCACCGGACTACCCTTTTGCCAACCGTTTTTAGCATTGTTAATGATACATGGCTCGGACTCTCCAGAAATGTTGCTAGGTGCATGTCGGATCCTCCAAAATTATTGCACTTTTGGAGGATCTAATGCTGGTTCAACAACATTTTTGGAGAGTTCGCGCAACATAACTAGTAACATGAGCCTTGAGTTTGATTTTCACATTATTTACCAATTATAATCACCTTGTTTGGCAGAACTTGATCCAGATAAGAAACCACTTGATTGGGATACAAGGATGAAAATTGCAGCAGGAGCAGCAAAAGGACTTGAATACTTGCATGAAACAGCTAATCCTCCGGTGATTTACCGCGATTTTAAAGCCTCCAACATACTTCTAGACGAGAATTTCAATCCGAAGCTCTCGGATTTTGGACTTGCCAAGTTAGGGCCAACGGGCGATAAGAGTCATGTCTCCACCAGGGTCATGGGAACATATGGTTATTGTGCACCTGAATATGCTTCCACAGGTCAATTGACTACAAAATCTGATGTTTACAGCTTTGGAGTTGTATTTTTGGAAATGATCACAGGAAGAAGAGTCATTGACACCTCAAAACCAAGTGAAGAACAGAATCTTGTTCAGTGGGTAAGTTCCAACATTTCAATGTTCACTATGAAATGCTTAAGCAATGAGATTACTCTTTACTTCCAATTAGAACATTGTTGAAACATTATGAACCATTCCAAACTAATTATAAAAGGGTAGAACGTTGCACAAAATTCTCACTATGTGCGGGATCCTAAGAAGGGTCGAACCACATTGGGTCTATCTTACACAATCTTACCTTACTTTTTTACAAGAAGATGTTTCCACGACTTAAACTAATGACCCCCTTGTCATACGATGGCAATTTCTACCATTGTGTTAGACTTTATACACTGACATCCAGAGGCGGAGCTAGGATTTAAAGTTACTGGGTTCGAAATTCTAGTTCTTTTAAAGTACTGGGTTCTAAATTAAGAATTTGTACATATTCAATCGATTTATTAAGACAAATACAGAGTTTGGACCAAAGTTACTGGGTTTGACCGAACCCGTAACATGTATACTAGCTCCGCCCCGGTGACATCAATGTATGTTAACCTGGTGTAGCAAGCAACTCGCTTGATTTTCCAGGTTACTAATACGACTTTTATGGACGGTTTACCTGTAATTATCTTTTCGTTGTAAGAATTCTTTTACATGATCAACGTATAGAAGTTAACCTCTTACACAAATTGCTTGACAGGCACAACCACTGTTCAAAGACAAGAAAAAGTTTCACTTAATGGTAGATCCAATGCTTGAAGGGAACTACCCAAAGAAGGGACTGTACCAAGCTCTAGCAATTGCAGCAATGTGTCTGCAACAGGAAGCCAGTGTTCGTCCGTTGATCAGCGATGTAGTCACTGCTTTGGCATATCTATCAGGGAGCAAGAAAAAGGAGGAGGAGGAAGCTGAAGATACTTCCAAATCCCCAGCACCATTTCAAAGTAATACAAATAACATTGGAACTATTGAAAGCAATGAAGCTAATGTTGATACAGCAAAAGACTAAAACCTTCTAAGCATAATCAGTACTTTTTCTTGTGAAGTTTCTTCAGATTTTGTACATTGTGTTAGGAAAATATAGCCTTTCAAGACCATGCTTATGTATTGACACATATACTTACATTTTTAAGGGACTAATGTACATACCATGCATATAGATACAATGACTGAAGTCCTTGAACTTTTCAAGTTTATTCAAAGATACATGACCATAGTTCAATCTATCAATGTTAAATGGACAACTCCTCTATATATGAAGAACATTTATATGTTAATTATAACTGATTTTTTTGTACATTTCTAATGGATAAATTAGGTTACAATGACCAAAGACAACTAATTATTTGGATATAAAGAGGGCAGCCCGATGTACAAGGCATCCCGCGTTCACGCAGGATCGGGGAAGGGCCGCACCACAAAGGATGTGATGTAGACAGCCTACCCTAATACAAGTATTAGTTATTGCTTTCATGGCTCGAACCATGACTTATAGGTCACACAGAGACAACTTTACCGTTACTCCAAGTGTGATAACCCAAAATTTTATCTTTAAATTTAATAAGTAATTTTGTATTCTAAGACCTCGAAAAACACCATTTATCATTTCTCGACCTGCGTGCGCAATCCGTAAAATTTTCGGAAAGTTTTCATGTGAAAAATGGATTAAAATGTGAAATAGAGCTTTAAAACTCAACTGAGTTGACTTTGGTCAACATTTTGAGCAAACGAACACGGATCAGTATTTTGACAATTCCGGTAGGTCCATATCGTGATTTGGGAGTTGGGCATATGTCCGGAATCGAATTTCGAGGTCCCTAGCCCGAGATATGGAATTTTGATGAAAAATTAAAAGCTTGAAAGCTTAATGATTTTTAAGAAATTACTGATGTTGGATTTATTGACCTCGGGTCCGTATTTTGGTCCTGGAGCCCGGTGTAGGTCCACTATAATATTTATGACTTGTCTGGCGAATTTGGTGAGAATCGGAGTTGATTTGACGTGATTCGGACGTCCGGTTGTAAAAATATAAGTTTTAAAGTTTTCTTGAAAATTTCCTTTGATTTGGTGTCCGATTCGTAGTTCTTGGTGTTATTTTGGTGATTTGATCACGCGAGCAAGTTCGTATGATATTTTAGGACTTGAGTGAATGTTTAGTTTGGAGCCCCGAGGGCTCGGGTTGGTTTCGGGTGGTTAACGGATCATTTTCGGACTTAGAAAATCTAGTTTTCTGCAGACTTCAGGCTTCTGGTGTGTTCTTCTTCGCGTTCGCGAAGGTACTCTCGCGAATGCGAAGAGCAAATTGGGGCTGGCACGTTTTGTACTTCGCGTTCGCGGCAGAGTGACCGCGTTCGCGAAGGCTTGAGGTTCAAAGCTTCGCGTTCGCGACTGAAGCCTCGCGTTCGCGAAGGGAAAGAGGCTGACCAGGATTATTGCCTTCGCGTTCGCAAAGGGCATCTCGCGTTCGCGAAGGTCAAGCTAGGCAAGCTTCGCGTTCATGAAGTAGCCCTCGCGTTCGCGAAGTGTAAAATGGGACAACACAAATTTGTGCTTCGCGAACGCAAGGCACTGACCGCGTTCGCGAAGAGTAAAAGTCCCAGAAACAGAACTTAAGTTCTGAAAAATGGGATTCGTCCCATTTTCAACCCTTTTCCATTTTTGAGCTCGGGTAAGGCGATTTTTGGGCAATTTTCACCGAAAAATATTGGGGTAAGTGTTCCTTATCCTATGTTGATTATATTTTATGATTTCATACTCATTTATATCATGAATCCGTGAATTTATGGAAGAAAAATCAGATTTTTATAAAATCTTCCAAAAAAGAAAATTAAAGATTTGAAAGTCCATTTGACATCGGAATTGGATAATTTTTGTATGGTTGGACTCATCTCGGAATGGGTGTTCGGATTTCGTAAGTTTTTCCGAGATTTGAGACGTGGGTCCCACTGCCAAATATTTTAATGAATTTCGAATTTTATCCGGAAAATTTATAAATTCATATGGAATTAATTCCTATGATTTGTATTGAGTACATCAAATTATTTGTGGATAGATTTGAAGCTTTTGGAGACAAATTTAAAAGAAAAAGTTGTGGTCGAGTAATTGATTGGAATTTGCAAAGCGAGGTAAGTGTCGTGGTTAACCTTGACTTGAGGGAATAGAACCCTTAAATTATTTGTTATGTGAAATGCATGTGAACGACGTATAGGCGAGGTGACGAATGTCTATACGTCATCAAATTAATTGTTTGCCTCCTTACTTGAAAAATCATAAATTATTTTAAATCATGAATTAATTATTATAAAAATTATTTCTCTCCTATTCTTTGTCAAATATTAATTTTTGAATTCCTGCATTAATTGTTACATGCTATTTGAATTAGGTGCCTTAATTGTTATTTGATATTTAGCATATTAAATATTAAACGGCATATTTTCTCTCTGATTTTCATAATAATTTGCTATTTGCCTTTATTTGTTTCATAATTAAATCATAATTATTGTATGCTTGTTGTCTTATAATTTTATATTAATTATTGCATTTATTGGGGAAATTTCTTCTATAAGAATTGGTAAATGAATATGTTGGAGGAGCGGGTTGCACGCCGCAACAGAATTAATTATAATAAATATATTGGAGGATCGGGTTGCACGCCGCAACAGACTTATGAAAAATCCATATTGGAGGATTGGGTTGCACGCCGCAACAGACTTGATTAAAATGAATATATTATGAGAGCGGATTGCACGCCGCAACAGAACTGAATGTGAATATATTGTGAGAGCGGGTTGCATGCTGCAACAGAATTGATGGAAATGATAATTGGTTATGACTGCTGAGTTGGCTTTAATTATTTTAGATGAGTTACCTGATTTATTTCTATTATTGTTGTTGTTATTAATATTGCGTACAGATAATGTAAGTGACCCGCCTTAGCCTCGTCACTACTTCGTCGAGATTAGGCTCAGCACTTACCAGTACATGGGGTCGGTTGTACTGATACTACACTCTGCACTTCTTGTGCAGATTTCAGAGTTGGTCCCAGCGGCGTGCCATAGACTTGCTCGGATTTCAGTTACTCGGAGGAGACTTGAGGTATAACTGCATGGCGTCCGCAGTTCTGAAGTCCCCGTCTATTTTACTTTAGCTGTGTATTTATTTCTAGACAACTTTATTTTATTCAGTCCTTTATTTGTATTTATTCTAGAAGCTCGTGCACTTATGACACTAATTTTGGGATGGTATTTAGACACCATTTTTTTTTTGTGAATTATTTCACTATGTTTCAAACTTTGCTTCCGCTTTTGTTTCCTTGATTATTAATAATATAAAAATTATTTTAAAAATAGATAATATTATTCTAACGTTGGCTTGCCTAGCAAGTGAAATGTTATGCGCCATCACGGTCCGAAGGTGGAAACTTCGGGTCATGACAGTTGGTATCAGAGCACTAGGTTATATATGTCTCACGAGTCACGAGCAAGATTAGTAGAGTCTGAAGGATCGGTACGGAGACGTCTGTACTTATCTCTCAAAGGCTATGAAGTTTAGGAACAATATCACTTGTTTCTTATTATGTCGTGCGATTTTATTCTATCATCGATGATTGAACCATTCTACTCTTATTCTCTCGCAAATGGTGAGAACATGTAATACCTCTACTGATGGACAGGGACCAGAACCCCCGGAGGCAACGATGGCCAGGGGTAGAGGTCGAGGTCGAGGTCGTGCTAGAGGCCGAGGCAGAGGCCGAGGTAGAGCTCAGTCCAGAGCTCGAGCAGTTGCACCTATTGAAGAACCTCAGGTGGACCTTCAGGAGAAGGTTCCAGTTCAGAATGTACCAGTTGGACCAGTTCAGGTCCCGGAAGGATTCATAGCCACTCCAGTACTTCAGGACGCTCTAGTCTGTTTGGTAAGTCTTATGGAGGGCGTGGCCCAGAATGGTACATTTCCAGTGGCACCAGCCCTCTCACAGGCTAGGGGAGGAGCACAAACTCCCACTACTCCCGCTCCGGAGCAGATGGCTCCCCAGAATCAGGCTCCAGCAACCCCGCCAGTTGGGGTAGTTCAGCCAGTTGTTGCGGCACAGATCGGCGATAGGCCCGCCATGTCTTTTGAGGCCTTATTGAGACTGGATAAGTTTACTAAGCTCTTTCCAGTTCACTTCAGTGGTACACCTTCTGAGGACCCATAAGATTATCTTGAACGCTGTCATGAGGTGCTGCGAAATATGGGTATAGTTGAGACCATTGGGGTTGATTTTGCTGTATTTCAGATGAGGGTTCCGCCAAGAGGTGATGGAGAGATTATACATTGACCCGACCAGTCGGATCGCCTGCACTTACATGGGAGCAGTTCTCTCAGCTATTTCTGGAAAAGTTCCTCCCTATCACACTGAGAGAGGAATTCCGCAAGTAGTTTGAGCGTCTACAGCAGGGCAGTATGACTATTACTCAGTATGAGTCCCGTTTTGTGGATTTGGCCCGTCATGCTCTCCTTTTACTACCTACGGAGGGAGAGAGAGAGAGGAGGAGGTTTATTGAGGGACCCATGCACCCTATCAGACTTTAGATGGCCAAGAAGACCGGAAGTGAGATTTCTTTTCGGGCGGCTGCTAATGTCGCAAGGAAGATCGAGATGGTTCTTGCACAGGATAGAGGGCAGAGGTCCGATAAGAGTCCTCGTCAGTTCGGTGGTTATAGTGGTGCCTCGTCTGGAGGCAGAGGTAATTTTGGTAGGGGTCATCCTCCCAGACCGTTTCATTTAGCACTTCATGTATCTCCCGGTGCTTCAGGGAGTCACAGTCCTATTATGCCTTACTCTGGGCAGCCAGCATTCAGTGCACATTCAGCTCCTATCAGTGCACCACCACTCCAAAGTTACTACAGCGGTTATCCGGCCCATCTGGGCCAGCTTCAGCTTCAGCAACCACGGCATCAAGATGGGTGTTATGAGTGTGGGAACATTGGTCACATCAGGAGGTATTGCCCTACATTGGCGAGTAACAGATCTCGGCAAGATTCTCGTGCCATCATACCGGCACCGGTTGCTTCACCGCCTACTCAACCAACTAGAGGTAGGGGTCAGGCTATTAGAGGTAGAGGTCAGGCCATTAGAGGTGGAGGTCAGACCGTTAGAGGTGGAAGCCAGCCAGTCAGAGGCCGTCCTAGGGACGCAGTTCAGAGTGGTGGGGCCCAGCCCCGATTTTATGCTTTTCCAACTAGGCCTGAGGCCGAGTCATCTGATGCTGTGATCACAGGTATTATTCCAGTTTGCCATAGAGATGCTTCAGTTCTATTTGATCCAGGATCTACTTATTCCTATGTGTCCTCTTATTTTGCTTCATATTTGGTAGTGCCTTGTGATTCTCTGAGTGCTTCTGTGTGTGTATCTACACCGGTGGGAGACTCTATTATAGTAGATCATGTATATCGTTCATGTGTGGTTACTATTGGTAATCTTGAGACTAGTGTGGATCTTCTACTTCTTGATATGGTAGATTTTGATGTCATCTTGGGTATGGATTGGCTGTCCCTTTATCATGCTATATTAGATTGTCATGCCAAGATAGTGACCCTAGCTATGCCGGGGTTACCTCAGTTAGAGTGGAAAGGAACTCCTGGTCATTCTGCCAATAGGGTTATTTCTTATATGAAAGCTCGGCGTATGGTAGAGAAAGGGTGTCTAGCCTATTTGGCTTATATTCGTGATCCCAGTGCGGATGATCCTTCTATGGACTCAGTACCAGTTGTTCGTGAATTTGCAAAAGTATTTCCTACAGATTTGTTGGGGATGCCACCCGACAGAGATATTGACTTCTGTATTGATTTGGCTCTGGGCACTCAGCCCATTTTTATTCCACCATACTGTATCAGTATGGCCCCGCCAGAGTTGAAAGAATTGAAAGAGCAGTTATAAGACTTGCTTGATCAGGGATTCATTATACCCAGTGTCTCGCCCTGGGGTGCACCAGTATTATTTGTAAAGAAGAAAGATGGCTCTATGCGGATGTGTATAGATTATCGGCAGTTGAACAAAGCCACTATCAAAAACAAATATCCACTGCCAAGAATTGGTGACTTATTTGATCAACTTCAGGGTGCCAAGGTATTTTCGAAGATCGATTTGAGGTCTGGTTACCATCAGTTGAAGATTAAGGCATCTGATGTCCATAAAATAGCTTTTCGAACTCGGTATGGGCATTACGAATTCCTAGTGATGTCATTTGGGTTGACAAATGCCCCAGCAACATTTATGGATTTGATGAATCGGGTGTTCAAGCCTTATTTGGATTCTTTTTTGGTTGTATTCATTGGTGATATCTTGATTTAATCCAGCAGTCGAGAGGAACATGAGCAGCATCTTCGAAGTGTGCTTCACACCTTGAAGAATAATCAGTTATATGCCAAGTTTTCAAAATGTGAGTTTCGGTTAGACTCAGTTGCCTTTTTGGGGCATGTTGTATCGGCAGAAGGCATAAAGGTGGATCCTAAGAAGATTGAGGCTGTTCAGAATTGGTCTAGACCTACTTCAGTTACAGAGATCCAGAGTTTCTTGGATTTAGCAGGTTATTATCGTCGGTTCGTGGAAGGGTTTTCATCTATAGCAAGCCCATTGACATTCATATGGTCAGGCGAGTGTGAGTTGAGCTTTCAGAAGCTCAAGACCACTTTGACTACTGCGCCAGTGTTAGTATTACCCATAGATTCATGATCGTATACAGTATATTACGACGCATCTCACATTGGGCTTGGTGCAGTATTAATGCAAGATGTCAACGTAATTGCATATGCATCGCGGCAGTTGAAAGTTCACGAGAAGAATTATCATGTTCATGACTTAGAATTGGCAGCCATTGTTCATGCGCTGAAGATTAGGCATTACCTCTATGGTGTCTCGTGTGAGGTATTTATTGATCATCGTAGCCTTCAGTATCTGTTCAAACAAAAGGATCTTAATTTGAGGCAGAGAAGATGGTTGGAGTTGTTGAAGGACTATGATATCACCATTTTGTATCACCCTGAAAAGGCCAATGTGGTGGCCGATGCTTTGAGTAGAAAGGCTGTGAGTATGGGCAGTCTTGCGTATATTCCGGTTAGTAAGAGGCCATTAGCTACAGATGTTCAGACTTCGGCTAATCAGTTTGTGAGGTTAGATGTTTCATAACCCAGTCGGGTTCTAGCTTGCACAGTCACTCGGTCTTCTTTATATGAGTGCATCAGAGAGAGGCAGTACGATGATCCTCATTTACTTGTCCTTAAGGACACTGTGCGACACGGTAATGCCAAACAGGTTGCTGTGGGGGAAGATGGGGTTCTGCGAATGCAGGGTCGTATTTGTGTGCCTAATGTGGATGGACTTCGTGAATTAATTCTTGAAGAAGCACACAGTTCCAGGTATTCTATTCATCCAGTTCCGCCAAAATGTATTAAGATTTGCGGCAACATTATTGGTAGAGGAGAATGAAAAAGGATATAGTTGCATATTTAGCTCGGTGTCTGAATTGTCAGCAAGTTAAGTACGAGCATCAGAGACCTGGTGGTTTGCTTCAGAAGTTAGAAATACCTGAGTGAAAGTGGGAACGTTTCACTATGGATTTTGTTGTTGGGCTCCCACAGACTCAGAGAAAATTTGACGCAGTTTGGGTCATTGTGGACAGGTTGACCAAGTCAGCATATTTCATTCCAGTGGCAGTTACCTATTCTTCAGAGAGGTTAGCTGAAATTTACATTCGTGAGATTGTCCGCCTTCACGGTATGCCCGTGTCTATTATTTCAGATCGAGTTACGCAGTTTACCTCACACTTCTGGAGGGCTGTACAACGTGAGTTAGGCACGCGGGTTGAGTTGAGTACAACATTTCATCCACAGATAGACGGACAGTCAGAGCGCACCATTCAGATATTGGAAGATATGCTTCGCGCTTGTGTTATAGACTTTGGAGGTTCTTGGGATCATTTCTTGCTACTTGCAGAGTTTGCTTATAATAATAGCTACCAATCGAGCATTCAGATGGCTCCATATGAGGCATTATACGGAAGGCGATGCCGTTCGCCAGTTGGCTGGTTTGAACCGGAAGAGGCTCGGTTATTGGGTACCGATTTGGTACAAGATGCCTTGGATGAGGTCAAGATTATTCAGGATCGACTTCGCACAGCTCAGTCTAGGAAAAAGAGTTATGCCGACCGTAAAGTTAGTGATATTGCATTCATGGTTAGATAAAGAATATTGCTCCGAGTTTCACCTATGAAAGGTGTAATGAGGTTCGGAAAGAAGGGCAAGTTGAGCCCTAGGTATATCGGACCCTTTGAAATTCTTGAAAGGATGGGTGAAGTAGCCTACAGGCTTGCATTACCACCTAGTTTATAAGCGGTTCATCCGGTGTTCCATGTGTCTATGCTCCGAAAATATCATGGTGATCCGTCCCATTTGTTAGATTTCAGCTCAGTCCAATTGGACAATGATTTGACTTACGAGGAGGAGTTGGTGGCTATTCTAGCCCGGCACGTCCGACAATTGAGGTCTAAGAGTTATCCTTCAGTTCGGGTGCAATGAAGAGGTCAACCGGTAGAGGCATCTACCTGGGAGTCCGAGTCAGGCATGCGGAGTATATATCCATACTTATTCACCAGCTCAGGTACTTTTCCTAACTCCGTTCGAGGGCAAAAACTCCGTTCGAGGGCAAACTGTTATTTTAGAGGTGGAAAATGTGATGACCCAAAATGTCATCTTTAAATTTAATAAGTAATTCTGTGTTCTAAGACCTCAAAAAATACCATTTATTATTTCTCAACTTGCATGCGCAGTCCGTAAAATTTTTCGGAAAGTTTTCATGTGAAAAATGGATTAAAATATAAAATAGAGCTTTAAAACTCAACTGAGTTGACTTTGGTCAATATTTTGAGCAAACGGACCCGTATCAGTATTTTGACAATTTCGGTAGGTCCGTATCGTTATTTGGGACTTGGGCATATGCCCGGAATCGAATTCCGAGGTCCCTAGCCTAAGATATGGAATTTTGATGAAAAATTAAAAGCTTGAAAGCTTAATAATTTTTAAGAAATTACTGATATTGAATTTATTGACCTCGGGTCCGTATTTTGGTTTCGGAGCCCGATGTAGGTCCACTATAATATTTATGACTTGTCTGACGAATTTGGTGAGAATCGGAGTTGATTTGACGTGATTCGGACGTCCGGTTGTAAAAATATAAGTTTTAAAATTTTCTTGAAAATTTCCTTTGATTTGGTGTCCGATTCGTAGTTCTTGGTGTTATTTTGGCGATTTGATCGTGCGAGCAAGTTCGTATGATATTTTAGGACTTGAGTGAATGTTTAGTTTGGAGCCCCGAGGGCTCGGGTAGTTAACGGATCATTTTCGGACTTAGAAAATCTAGTTTTTTGCAGACTTCAGGCTTCTAGTGTGTTCTTCTTCGCGTTCGCGAAGGTACTCTCGTGAACGCGAAGAGCAAATTGGGGCTGGCACATTTTGTGCTTCGCGTTCGCAACAGAGTGACCGCGTTCGTGAAGGCTTGAGGTTCAAAGCTTCGCGTTCGCGACCGAAGCCTCGCGTTCGCGAAGGGAAAGAGGCTGGCCAGGATTATTGCCTTCGCGTTCGCGAAGGGCATCTCGCGTTCGCGAAGACCAAGCTAGGCAAGCTTCGCGTTCGCGAAATAGCCCTCGCGTTCGCGAAGTGTAAAATGGGACAACACAAATTTGTGCTTCGTGAACGCGAGGCACTGACCGCGTTCGCGAAGGGTAAAAGTCTCAGAAACAGAACTTAAGTTCTGGAAAATGGGATTCTTCCCATTTTCAACCTTTTTCCATTTTTGAGCTCGGGTAAGACGATTTTTGGGCGATTTTCACGGAAAATATTGGGGTAAGTGTTCCTTATCCTATATTGATTATATTTCATGATTTCATACTCATTTATATCATGAATCCATGAATATATGGAAGAAAAATTATATTTTTATAAAATCTTTCAAAAACAAAAATTTAAGATTTGAAGGTCCATTTGACATCGGAATTGGATAATTTTTATATGGTTGGACTCGTCTCGGAATGGGTGTTCGTATTTCGTAAGTTTTTTCAGGATTTGAGATGTGGGTCCCACTGCCGAATATTTTAATAAATTTTGGATTTTTATCCGAAAAATTTGTAAATTCATATGGAATTAAGTATATGATTCGTATTGAGTATATCGAATTGTTTGTGAATAGATTTGAATCTTTTGGAGACAAATTTAAAAGAAAAAGCGGTGGTCGAGTAATTGATTGGAATTTGCAAAGCGAGGTAAGTGTCGTGGTTAAACTTGACTTGAGGGAATAGAACCCTTAAATTATTTATTATGTTAAATGCATGTGAACGACGTATAGGCGAGGTGACGAGTGTCTATACGTCGTCAAATTAATTGTTTGTCTGCTTACTTGAAAAATCATAAATTATTTTAAATCATGAATTAATTATTATAAAAATTGTTTCTCTCATATTCTTTGTCAAATATTAATTCTTGAATTCCTGCATTAATTGTTACATGCTATTTGAATTAGGTGCCTTAATTGTTATTTGACATTTAGCATATTAAATATTAAACTGCATATTTTCTCTTTGATTTTTATAATAATTTGCTATTTGCCTTTGTTTGTTTCATAATTACATCATAATTATTGTATGCTTGTTGTCTTATAATTTTATATTAATTGTTGCATTTATTGGGAAAATTTCTTCTATAAGAATTGGTAAATGAATATGTTGGAGGAGCGGGTTGCACGCCGCAACAGAATTAATTATAATGAATATATTGGAGGATCGGGTTGCATGCCACAACAGACTTATTAAAAGTCCACATTGGAGGATCGAGTTGCACGCCGCAGCAGACTTATTAAAAGTCCATATTGGAGGATCGGGTTGATCGGGTTGCACGCCGCAACAGACTTGATTAAAATGAATATATTATGAGAGCGGGTTGCACGCTGCAACAGAATTGATGGAAATGATAATTGGTTATGACTGCTGAGTTGGCTTCAATTATTTTAGATGAGTTACCTGATTTATTTCTATTATTGTTGTTGTTATTAATATTACGTACAGGTAATGTAAGTGACCCGCCTTAGCCTCGTCACTACTTCGTCGAGGTTAGGCTCAGCACTTACCAGTACATAGGGTCGGTTGTACTGATACTACACTCTGCACTTCTTGTGCAGATTTCGGAGTTGGTCCCAGCGGTGTGCCATAGACTTGCTCGGATTTCAGCTACTCGGAGGAGACTTGAGGTATAACTGCATGGCGTCCGCAGTTCTGAAGTCCCCGTCTAGTTTACTTTAGCTGTGTGTTTATTTCAGACAACTTTATTTTATTCAGACCTTTATTTGTATTTATTCTAGAAGCTCGTGCACTTGTGACACTAATTTTGGGATGGTATTTAGACACCATTTTTTTTTTGTGAATTATTTCACTATGTTTCAAACTTTGCTTCCGCTTTTGTTTCCTTGATTATTAATAATATAAAAATTATTTTAAAAATAGATAATATTATTCTAATGTTGGCTTGCCTAGCAAGTGAAATGTTAGGCGTCATCACGGTCCGAAGGTGAGAATTTCGGGTCGTGACACCAAGACTCCCCTTAAGTATTTGGAATATTTAGAGAATCTTATGCTTTAATGAATTATTTAGTTGAATAGCAATTATTTGAACTCAAATCAAGGAATAAGTACTTTTGATGTGTATGTATATGAAGAGACATTAGAAACTATATAAAGGGTCTTGGTCTATCTCTCCACCCTACTCAAGTTGTAAAGGGAAAAGGGGTGTGAAAATAAAACAAAAAAGTAGTTACAAATTATATAAGGAGACTCGGGATTTCTCTATTTCCAGGACTCAAACCTGAGACTTCTCGCTCTCGCTAAGGATGGAGAAAACCCATCCATCTCACCACACTTTAGTGGTGATCCTTTACTAAATGTTATAGTCTTATTTAACTTTCAAAGACCACTTCACTATTGAGCTGCAAGAAATATCCATGATACAATTTATGTTAAGATGACAGCAAAATTGTGATTCGCAAGCGAAGCAGACTGCCCAAGTACATGAATTTGAAGAATAAAGCATCGCAATTTACATCAAATCTCAAAATATCAATCAATGCAGAAATGTTTTCCAAGGTGAACTAGTAAACTGGGAAAAGAGTTGCTTCTATGTAAATTGAGCTTGCCCGGGAGAAAATTCACGAAACAGTAACTTCATGCAACGGGCGGAAACCAGCTAGAAGGCAGCTACTTCTCCAGCTCTTGCAGATCAATATCCCAAGCAGAAGCCAATTGCAACAACAGTTGCTCTGGTGTTGCACCTTCCCAATCCCCGGGCATATCTACTGATGATGAAATTTCATTCAAATTAAACAGCAGCTCTTTTTTCACTTCCATAGGAATGTCCACTACATCAGGTCCATTTTCTACAACAATATCTAGCAACTGAAAACACAGTGAAAAAAAGGACAATGATATAAGTCGGTGTAAAAACTTATTAAGATTGTATCAAGCTTCAGCTTAATTTGTTCACACTTCACAGATGCAACAGAGGATTTTGACACATAATATGAGGGGGAAAAGAGAAAATAATATGGGAAATATTCAAACTTTAGGGCCCTCTATTGTAAACGAAACAATAGTTTTCTGGAAAATAGTTGTTTTATTTTCTAGAATAACGAGTACAGATCTGAAATTTGTTTTCGGGAAACGAAAGGCTCTTCCAAGATTAAATCTTCAGGTACAAAAGAAAATCTTTCAAACCCTATCCTAGCACACGTGTTTCCAAAAAATAAAGCTAAACAGACTAAAAATAGAACTGTCTTGCATTCCAGACACTGACATTCCTAATTGATTAATTCACCAGAGAATAGCATTTGAAAGCCTAAGCCGATAATAGAAAGTTTATAGATTTAGATTTGCAGTGGATAAGCGCCAGATAGTAATAATTGAAGAAAGTATTATGTACAACAACAAAAACAACAACAACCCAGTGGAATCCCACAAATGGGGTCTGGAAAGGGTAATGCGTACGCAAACCTTACCCCTATCTTAGGGAGGAGAGAGGCTGTTTCCGAAAGACTCTCGGCTCGAGAGGAAGAACAGAAACAAGTAAATAACAACAACAAGGCCAGGAAAATGATATCAGCAATGTAAGAACCGGAGAAAAAAACAAATGAAAGAAAGCAATAGCAATAGCAACAAGCAGTAACACAACAAGGTACCAGAAAACCGAGGCGGAAGATAGTACTAAAAACAACCCTAATACTAGCACTCTAAGAATCGAAGACAATGTACTAGTCAGCTAGCCCTAATAAGCCTGGAACAGATCAGAAAAACACACTACAACCAATTACCTTTCTACCCTAATCTTCGACCTCCATATCTCCCAAGAAGAAAGTATTATGTAGTCGTAGAAATTGATGTGAAATATGTCTGTTATACAGTAAAGATGCGGTTTTTCTTTCGGTCGCATAATATTGAAAAGGAAATGAACAGTTCAAGGCACAATTTTCCATTAGAGAAAATCCAGCGACAAACTAAAGGGAAAACTGACAGATTGACTCCTACTTATCTGCATGTTACGTAGAAATTCATGATTTACTTGAGCTCAATCTGAAGGAAATGCTAAATGTAGAAGGGTTATACCCAAAAGTGAACGAAATAGATTTCATTAAATTCTCTTGATAGTGAGACTTATTTTTTGAATGAGTGAGCAAAAAGATAACGTTCAGAGCCCATTACCTCATTATTTACATTCAACACATTAGCTCCTTCAGTTTTTATAAACTCAATGGTAAATACACTCCATTCAGAATTTACAAACTAGGTAGCATAAAAAAGCTCGTTGCTATATGTGGTCTTGGAGTGCAAAATGAACAGATTCTGCATGGCACAACGAAGGCTAGGAACTTGACTCTCTGCAATGCTCCCATTCAAAACTTGACTGCTTGTATCAGGTAAGAGGAGGTTGTAGTTATGTGGACGAATCAGGTTGAGGAACTACATGTTTCTTTCAGAGGAACTCTATGACGTCTACCTCCTAACCCGAGAAGACAACCAAAACTACAAGAAATTTTTGCAATTGTAGAGATACTCTACGGAAACAACTGACTATGGAAGAAGAAAAATCTATTAACATGAACTCAAGAAAGGGCCTTAGAGATATTTGTACCTGTTGGACCCAAGATAAACAGATGTCTGTCAAGTTTGGCTCCATAAAAAACTGAGCGATAGCATGCAAGGCCTCACTTGCCACCTCATTAGATAGTTGATCGATCACTGGGCCTGATCTATCCATCAGCTTCACAAGCAAGAAATCGTCTCCAGTAGACAGAACTTCAGAGAAAGCTGATTCCATATCACCCACAGAAAATGCATCCATTGCATTGGTCCAAGAATTCCAAACCGGATCACGCTCTCGCACGACGTTGTCATCTGTTAGTGCTTCAGCCTCTAATTCTGGAATAGCTACTCTAGCACCTCGAGCAGTTCCATTGTCTTCACCAGCCACACGGATTGCCTCCAAAGTTGCTTCATCCTTTGAAGCTTGCCAGATACTTCTGGCAGAAGGTCCCTCGCCAAACCTAACGGGTCCCGCTCCTTTGGCCCATCCTCTCCTGGTGCCAACCTGATCTATCTCGTTTTCTGGTTTAGACGACCTAGCGTCCATGTGCCCACCACCTATACCTCTCCTAGAGCCCAATTGCCCATTCTTACCATATGCATGAAAGTCCCAAGCATCAGGATTATCCAATCTCCCTGGTGGGCTCCTTCCCCTCATGCCCGAAGAATTACCATCGGATGGCACAAACCTTTCGCCAAATGAGATGCTCCCTTCACTACCTCTACCTAGCTTGGTACTGGAGTAATCATGGAAGCTATTATACTTCCCAAGAGGCCTATTATGAGATTCATCAAACCTCGCCGTAAAAGTAGTACCACCTCTTCGACCTGCTGAAAGCGACAAATCACGTGCCATGTCTTCAACAACTCTTTCAAGGCCACGTACTCTGTTCTCAAGAGCCACCATGCTACCATGAGATCCGCCCATGAAATCCTGCAATTGGGGAGAGCTGTTGGTGGAAAAGTGGCTAGTGAAACCATTGTAAAAATAAGAAAACTAACTAAATAGGTGAACCTGCAACATATTCGTCAGATGAGCTTGTTGCTTCTCCAGAAGTAACAACTGCCTTTGAATAGCTAACCAGTTTCCTTTGTTAGCCATAAACCCCTCAGATGGACCAGAATTTTTTGCAAAACCAGCACGGTAGCTGGATGATTCCCTCGGATTCAAATCTCCCTCGTCAACAGCATGTTCTCTGCCACTTACTCCGGAAGTTTGACTCTCCGTGTTACTGTACCCGGCATCAAGCTGGCTTTTCCTCATTATTCTCTGTCCTGTTTCTGCTTTGTCTGACTCAGACTCTACTTCAGTTGGTGCATTTGATGCATTAAGACATTGACGAGGGACAACCACTTCCACCGGCAAATCACCTGAACTCCTTTCTTCAAGTTTCTGAAAGAATTCTGGGTTCAATTTTCTGTCCGACAATGCTGGAGCTCTCTTCTTTAATATGCCCACTGTTTTATCAGAAAAGTTGCTAGCCTGAGTTTAGGAAATAGAATTATCGGAAAAAGTTCCGTAAATGAGTCCTTGACCAAAGCCTCATTCCACTCACCAGCATTTCGGAGGTCCTTTTCTGACGATCCCGTAGATTCAGAAGATTCGCCAGCTGAAATGATAGTCTCATTAAAGTAGGAAGGAAATTCATACCATATAAAAAATTACACGCTTCCCGGCTTACCATGACTTAAAGCTTTCTGATCATCTGTGGCTCCATCTTCTTTCCCTGCAATTTTCTTCCAGTGCTGCAATGCCTCCAGCATACTATCTCTCACGGGTTTTATCTGGAAAACCCAATTACATTTTAATTAGCTAGAATAAAATTACCTATAATGACATACAAATAACATATATTTGCTGAAGTTGAGAGCAGGCACTAAATTAACATTTAGCAGAGTTAGAATCTATTCGCAAACTTCATATTCAAAGATATGGATAAATCTAATCTCATTCACTTTTTCATTTTGGTTAGTCAAAATTCAGTTTATTTTTTCTTTATTCAAGTTTGAGATGCTCCACAATAATCGTGTCAACAGAGGTGTTATTGTTCACCCACCAACTTTAGCACCGTCTAATTTGGCCTTCAGCATCAAACTCATACAAGATTTGAATCATTTCAACACTCTTAAGAGCAACACTGGCTAGACATGATTCTCGATACTGTTGACCAAGATTTACCAAACTAGTGTTATAGTACCCTTCAAAAATAATCTATGAAATTACCCTAACACTATGTTAAAGAATTATACATGAAGGTACCTTGTCAAACCGAGAAGCTTCAAGCACGGTTAAAGTGGAAGTGGCTCCCCCTGCTACCAGGTTGCTTGAATTCAACGCCAAGGCGCTTAATGTATCAGCTGCAGCCTTACGAGTTGCCCAATCCGTATTGCTGAGGCATTCATGAATGGTCTGCAATAAAGGTTCCAAGTTTTGCGGTGCTATGGCCCCTACCTGCAATAGTATGGTTTCTGAAGGCTTTAAATATCACCACAACCACTTTAAAGATGACTTAAGTTTTCTATATATGATGCCAAATAGAATGCACAAGAAGAAAGACAAATTTGAAGCTGTTTAATATATGATGCCAAATAGAATGCACAAAGAAAGACAAATTTGAAGCTGTGCATTATCTCAATTTATTTTTCTGATGTGATGCTTATGCAACAATTAAGAAAAGAATAAAGCAGCATTTCAACATAACTTGATCTGATTGATCCATGCATCAGCAGAATACTTGAATGTATTTCGAAAGAATTTCACAAATTTGGGGACCTTCTTTTTTTTTTCACACTATCTTAATTTAGGGGTATATTTTAAGGAAACGACAGGGCATTCTTCCACTCAATGTCTGACCTTAAATCCTTCTTTCCACTTCAAGAAATCTTATCCTAGCACAGCCTTTCCAAAATTATCACTTGACTAACTACATTATCAAATGTTCCTCACGGTGTTTTTGCTTTTCTAGACCTAATTCATCCCTCTAGTTCTTTTAGATTTATCTATACCCATACTTACGCCTGATCATCAACTACATGTTCAAATTATGCTTAGTGCAGAACAATACATGATAGAATGCACTCCTAAAGATACATGCAGATGGGGGAAACCAACTAAATCAAACTGATAATCATCTTTGTTAAACAAGTTCAGAGAGGTGAAAGTGCTTCAAGAACCAAGAAAGACGCCGAAATGCTACCTTAACTATATTTGCACAATACAAATATCAGGTTATTGTACATAATAACTGACAAGTGGCTGCTTCCTCAAAAAGAGGCATTTGACCTCAAATGATAATGACATGAAACAGTTCTAGAAAAATAGAAACTTCAAGCAGGCACATTGGGCATGGAAATAACCATTTCCCCATGGAGGACTAAATGCACACCACATAAGAAGCGCCATATAACCTTAAGGGGTCGTTTGGCTGGTGGGATAAGGGATAACAATCTCGGGATGAAATGCAGGATTATTTTATCACGCGCTTGTTTATAGGTATTAATTAGTCCCGGGATTTGTATTAAAATGGTGGGATTAGCTATCCAATATTGAAGATGGGATAGCTAATCACATGAGATATCCTTGTCTATCCCATCCCGGTAACCAAACAACCCCTAAGTCTTTCACAAGACACCAGTTTGGCTTTCTTTATTCTCCCAAAAAGCCTATAGTCATTCTCTCTATATTGTACTGAAGGCGATTAGGTAGTGTATTTGATTTTCTTATCAATAAAAGGTAATGGTATTTGATTTGTCATTTTGTAGCTAAACATCATTTATACAAAAATCAAAATGTCTTACTCACTTTGAGTGCCAAAAGTGACATACAACGAACAGAAACATTTTAAAGCAAGCCAGTGTTGAACTGTGTGAACCCCTGGTCTAAAAGCTTTAAGTTGTTGGAGAAAGGAAACTTTTATTTATTCGTTTCAAGTCTGCAACACAGGCCCTCACGTGCCGGCTGATGCTTTTGAACCAAATATGGGAAAATATTCCGATGATACGCGGCATCGAGATTTAACATGTTAAATTATGTGAGCTATCTCACATAAAGCTTAAGTTGTTAGAGAAATGACACTTTTACTTATTTATTACTTATAATTGGCAAGCAAAACTTGCACAAAGTTCACTGGCTTCAACTTAATATCAAGAGTATAACACTACATTCCAGACATGAATAAACATGTAGCAATGCCAAGGTAAACAAATACTCCCTCAGTTCCAGTTTATGTAACACTATTTTCTTATTAGTCCGTTCCAAAAAAAGAATGACAAACTTCTATATTTTGAAACTATTAAGTTTACACTTCCCATTTTATGTTTAACGAGAAGTTTTTATAGTCATACAAATATTATGGCATGTTTAAGGCAACAAGTTTTATAAGTTTTAGTTGCACAACTGTCATAACATGTTTACGACCACAAATTTCAAACTGTCTTCGTTTTATTTCTTAAACTCCGTGAAAATGCAAACTATGTCACATAAATTGTATCGAAAGGGAGTAGCTGCTTTAGGAGAACCTGTGATAAGCTTGAAACAACGGGCAACAAAGAAGCCTTGGCCATGAAATTAGGATTATTAAGGTACTTGCAAATCCGTGGACAAAGCTTTTGAAAAGCCAATAAAGGCGTTTCCGAAGCACACTCCACCATTTTAGCCATACACATAGCTGCACCACTCTGAACACTCTTACTATTCTCATTCATTGCCTCAAACAATGGCTTCACAAACAATGCAACCCCACTTTGATCACTCTCTCCCTTCAAATACATTGACGACAACGAGCCAATCGCGTCGCGACACGCTTCCCTAACACCCGAATCAGAATCCTTCAGCTTTTTAACAATGCAGGCTATAATTTTGGTCAAATGGGTGGCAGCAGAATCGTTATGTGAAGCACATACGGTGGGGAGGAGGCGGAGGGATTCTTTTTTAACGGCGGGTTTAGGGTCGTTAGTGGCGTCGTAAAGGCAGTTGAGGAGCATTGAAACGCCATCGTTTGATAGGGTTTGAATGATTTTTTCAAGATCCTCAACGGCGATCTGATGGGTATCTCTATCTGAGAGTTTAGAGAGAGATGTGAGAATTCTTTGCTTCAGCTCAATCATGGCTAAATGGGAAGAAAATTGGTTTGTGGGTTTTGAAGGTTTTGAAGATTTGGGTACTTGAGAAGCCATTTTTTGTTGAATCTTGATTGAAAAGATTGAATTTTTACAGTGTGTGTGTGTGTGTGTGTGTGTGTGTGTGTGTGTGTGTGTGTGTGGAGGTCACTGTTAGTGAGGCATAGTGGAAGAAGAGAAATGAACAGAAGATTTTTTGAATTGTGAGAGTGAAGGAAGAAAGTTGGGTTTTGCTACAAAAGGAAGCAAAGAAGTAAAGAGCAGATGGGAAAATTTTGGAAGGAAAAGGAGATCTGCTCTCAGTGAACACTGAACGGTGTAGTGTGGAGCCAATTTTTTGTCCACATTTCACTACAACTATTTTACTCCATTGTTTTGGTTCAAAGGGGTGTTCATGAAAAATTGAAAAATCCAACCAAAACGAAAATCGAATTAAATCCATAAGAAAAAGTGAAAATTTAAAAAATCGATCAAATTTGATTTGATTTTAATCAGAAAATAACCGAAATTTTTTTAATCAAACAGACTATAGAAATGCCTATTAAAAACCTATTATCACACATATATATATATATATAAATATTTTTATTATAATTTTTTTAAAATTTATGGTACTTATTAATAGTTTGTACTTTTAGTCTATTTCTTAGTTATTATAATAATCTAGTTCGTTGTTTTTACATTCTAACTAGTAAAGTAACCCGCGCTTTGGACAATTGTGGAACACTAATGAATTTTAAAATAATTTAATCAAGATAGAAGTGAATTTTTTATGTATATCCGTACAATTAAAATTCTATGTCTTGGTGATATAACAAATTAAAATACTTTTATTAGAATTAGAGCTTAGGTGATCTGTTTTCATTATAAAAGTTTCTTTGAAAATGAAGAAAAATAAAACAGAAAAGAACTTTAAAGGAAAATTTTCAGCTTTATATAGTGGTCCTAATACGCGATTCTCTAAGTGTACTATATAAATGTAGGTATTTATATTGTTCCTCTTTTTAGATGGTAAAAGCACATAATATTAACCTTTACCTTAATACTCCTTTGGACTATGTTTTTTAATACTTAGTCATAAATAAATAATCTTCCTTTCTGATAAAAAAATAAGGAAAAACCAAACTAAAAACAGAGTTGCAGAGTTACAAATTCTTTCACAAGGATTCAAACAATTTTTTTCTCCTTCTTCTTTCCCATCTGTTTTTTGTTCCTTTTTTTTTTCTTCTCATCTGAAACAAAAACAAAAATCACATCATTTTAGAATTTTACAACACCGATTGCGAATGACATTTTGATAATCGCATAATTAAGTTTATTTGACATAATTTACCATCTTTTATCTTAACCCAAAATTTCATCTTTCACTATGATCTGCGCGTCCTCATTCCCAAGCCTTGGCAACATGGAGCGTCGAATACAGAATTTATATTTTATGGGTTCAATTTTTAAAGTTTTAACATTGAACTCATTATATTTTTAAAGTTATGAGTTCATATCTACTATTTTTATAATTTTAAGAAATTTTTACATATAAATTTTTGCTCCGCATGAAAAATTATGGGTTCAATTGAACCCGTCGACAACGCTCTACATCCGCCTCTGGGTACATCATACTGGATTTCTTTCACTCTTGTCATCGTCCTTACATCTACCCATAAATTATGAGGGGTTCACGTTATTCTATAATTTAATTTGATAAATAGTATAAAAAATACAATTTGAACTAACATTTTATTTTTTGTTAGGTAGTCATAGCACCGTAACCCTTGTCAATGTTGAGTTCCAAATTTGGTGACCAGATTCTTGATATGAGCCATCTCTACTCATTCATCCTTAACCAGAGGTCTTGGGTTTGAGTCCCTGAATATGGAGTCACCTTTGTTAGGGAGCGTTTTACCCTCAACGTGGGACTTCCCGGCGCGAATCCGGATTTAGTCGGTCCTCCGGATTTAGTCGGTCCTCAATATGTGTACCGAATACCGGGTGAGAAACCAAAAAATAAATAAAGACAAGAATAAGATCATATATATACCTATTATATAAGTAGATAACGGAACTCAAAATTTAGAGGAATTTTATGAAAAGAGATAAATAATAGAGTAATAATGAGGGAAGATATATTACTAAAAAGATCCCGCACAACATAAGGAAAATAGAGGATTTTCAGGGAAATAATAGTCTCAAACAACCTATTGATATTTTCTACTTACTGTTACTTTCTTTGTTATTCATTTTCTTATTACTTTACTTTTTATCCCTCTTCCAATGGTTACTCTTTGTATTTGCCTCATTCAATTTTATATTTCTTTCTTTACCTTTCGCTCTTTTTCCTATAATTTATCCCTTTTGTATTAAAATATACCTTCTTAAAGATTTCGAAGGTCTAAAGGAAAGGGAAGAAGAAGAACAACAACAAAATACGAAATCTCATACTTAAAAGAAGAAAAAAGTGAAACCGATAGGTTACTATAATTAACAACAGAAAGTAACAAATAACCCACAAGGTAGAAAGAATGAAAGATGGATTCCACTTCAAAGCTCTAGCTATAATTAACACAAAACTATGAGAGGATAAGATAACAAACATAAGAAAGTCATAATTTTCAAATTCAATTCACAAAAATACCAACCTCGACGTAGTTTTCTGTCACGACCCGAAATTCCCACATTCGGCCCGTGATGGCGCCTAATATTTCATTTGCTAGGCAAGCCAACGTTAGAATAATATTATCAATTTTAAAAAAAAAATTTAAATTTATTAATAACAAAGAAATATTGCGGGAGTAAATTCTGAAATATAGTGAATAATCCATAAAAATAACGGTGTCTAAATACCATCCCAGAATTAGTGTCACAAGTGCACGAGCTTCTAGAATAAATACAAATAAAGGTCTGAATAAAATAAAGCTGTCTGGAAACAAACACACAACTAAAGTAAAATAGAGGGGGACTTCAGAACTGCAGACGTTGTGCAGTTATACCTCAAGTCTCCTCCGAGTAGCTGAAATCCGAGCACGTCTATGGTACGCCGCTGGGACCAACTCCGAAATCTGCACAAGAAGTGCAGAATATAGTATCAGTACAACCGATCCTATGTACTGGTAAGTGTTGAGCCTAACCCCGACGAAGTAGTGACGAGGCTAAGACGGGTCACTTACATTAACCTGTACGCAATATTAGTAACAACAACAATAATAGAAATAAATCAGGTAACTCATTTATAATAATTGAAGTCAATTCAACAGTCATAACCAATTATCATTTTCATCAATTCTGTTGCAGCGTGCAACCCGCTCTCACAATATATTCACATTCAATTCTGTTGCAGCGTGCAACCCGCTCTCACAATATATTCATTTTCAATCCTCTCATATAACTATTTTTAATGAAGTATATATATTGACTTTTAAATAAGTCTATTGCGGCGTGCAATCCGATCCCCAAGTATTGACTTTTAATAAGTCTGTTGTGGCGTGCAACCCGATCCTCCAATATGGACGTTTTAATAAGTCTGTTGCGGCGTGCAACCTGATCCTCCAATATATCCATTTCAATCAATTTTGTTACGGCGTGCAACCCGATCCTCCAATATATCCATTTACCAATTCTTATAGAATAAATTTCCCCAATAAATACAATAATTAAAATAAAAATTATAAGACAACAAGCATACAATAATTATGATTTAATTATGAAATAAACAATGACAAATAGCAAATTATTATAAAAATCATGGAGAAAATAGGCAGTTTAATATTTAATATGCTAAATGTCAAATAACAATTAAGACACATAATTCAAATAGCATGTAATAATTAATGCAGGAATTCAAGAATTAATATTTGACAAAGAATTGGAGAGAAATAATTATTATAATAATTAATTCATGATTTAAAATAATTTATGATTTTTCAAGTAATTATGCAAACAATTAATTTGACGACGTATAGACACTCGTCACCTCGCCTATACGTCGTTCACATGCATTTTACATAACAAATAGTTTAAGGGTTCTATTCCCTCAAGTCAAGGTTAACCACGACACTTACCTCGCTTTGCAAATTCCAATCAATTACTCAACCATAATTTTTCCTTTTAAATTTGTCTCCAAAAGTTTCAAATCTATTTATAAACAACTTGATATATTCAATACGAATCATAGGAATTAATTACATATGAATTTACTAATTTTCCGGATAAAATCCAAAATTTATTAAAATATTAGACAATGGGACCCACGTCTCAAATCTCGGAAAAACTTACGAAATTCGAACACCCATTCCGATACAAGTCCAACCATACAAAATTTATCAAATTCCGATGTCAAATTGACCTTCAAATCTTAACTTTTCGTTTTTGGAAGATTTTATAAAAATCTGATTTTTCTTCCATAAATTCACATATTCATGATATAAACGAGTATGGAATTATGAAATATAATTAATATAGGATAAGGAATACTTATCCAATATTTTCCCGTAAAAATCGCCCAAATATCACCTTACCCGAGATCAAAAATGGAAAAAGGTTTAATCCCATTTTCCAGAACTTAAATTCTGTTTCTCAGATTTTTACCCTTCGCGAACGCGGTCAGTACCTCGTGTTCGCAAAGCACATTTTGCTGCCAAAACTTTGCTCTTCGCGAACGCGAAGGCAATGTCGCGAACGCAAAGCCTTGCCAAATTTGGCCTTCGCGAACGCGAAGCTTCATCGCTTGGTGCTCGTCCTGGCCTCGCCTTCTACGCAAATGCGGAGAGTAATTTTCACTTGCCTCCAGTTTCTTCTTCGCGAACGCGAGCCCCCTCTCGCGAACGCGAAGAAGGATACCAGAAGCAGATTTCTCCAGTTTTTCCCAAGTCCAAAAAATGGTCTGTTAATCACCCGAAACCAACCCAAGCCCCCGGGGGTCCAAACCAAACATGCACCCAAGTCCTAAAACATCATACGAACTTGCTCGCGCGATCAAATCGCCAAAATAACACCAAGAACTACGAATCGGATACCAAATCAAAGAAAATTTTTAAGAAAACTTTAAAACTTATATTTTTACAACCGGACGTCCGAATCACATCAAATCAACTCCGATTCTCACCAAATTCGGCAGACAAATCATAAATATTATAATGTACCTATACCGGGCTCTGGAATCAAAATACGGACCTGGGGTCAATAAATCCAACATCAGTAATTTCTTAAAAATTATTAAGCTTTCAAGCTTTTAATTTTTTATCAAAATTTCATATCTCGGACTAGGGACCTCGGAATTCGATTCCGGACATACGCCCAAGTCCCAAATCACGATACGGACCTACTAGAATTGTCAAAATACTGATCCGAGTCTGTTTTCTCAAAATATTGACCAAAGTCAACTCAGTTGAGTTTTAAAGCTCAATTTCATATTTTAATTTATTTTTCACATAAAAACTTTTCGTAAAATTATTTGGACTGTGCACGTAAGTTGAGAAATGATAAATGGTACTTTTTTCGATGTCTTAGAACTCAAAATTATTTATTTAATTTAAAGATGACATTTTGGGTCATCACATTCTCCACCTCTAAAACAAACGTTCGTCCTCGAACGGAGTTAGAAAAAGTACTTGAGCTGGTGAATAAGTATGGATATTTACTCTGCATGTCCGACTCAGACTCCCAGGTATATGCCTCTATCGGATGACCTCTCCATTGCACCCGAACTGAAGGATAACTCTTAGACATCAACTGTCGGACCTGACGGGCTAGAATAGCCACCGGCTCCTCCTCGTAAGTCAAATCTTTGTCCAATTGGACTGAGCTGAAATCTAATACATGGAACGGATCACCATGATATTTTCGGAGCCAGACACATGGAACACCGGATGAACCGCTGATAAACTAGGTGGTAATGCAAGCCTGTAGGCTACTTCACCCACCCTTTCAAGAATTTCAAAGGGTCCGATATACCTAGGGCTCAACTTGCCCTTCTTTCCGAACCTCATTACACCTTTCATAGGTGAAACTCAGAGCAATATTCTTTCTCCAACCATGAATGCAATATCACAAACTTTACGGTCGACATAACTCTTTTGTCTAGACTGAGCTGTGCGAAGTCGATCCTGAATAATCTTGACCTTATCCAAGGCATCTTGTACCAAATCAGTACCCAATAACTGAGCCTCTCCCGGTTCAAACCAGCCAACTGGCAAATGACATTGCCTTCCGAATAAGGCCTCATATGGAGCCATCTGAATGCTCGTCTGGTAGCTATTATTATAAGCAAACTCCGCAAGTGGCAAGAAATGATCCCAAGAACCTCCAAAGTCTATAACACAAGCGCGAAGCATATCTTCCAATATCTAAATAGTGCGCTCTGACTGCCCGTCTGTCTGTGGATGAAATGTTGTACTTAACTCCACCCGTGTGCCTAACTCACGTTATACAGCCCTTTAGAAATATGAGATAAACTGCGTACCTCGATCTGAAATAATAGACACGGGCACACCGTGAAGGCGGATAATCTCACGAATGTAAATTTCAGCTAACCTTTCTGAAGAACAAGTAACTACCACTTGAATGAAATGTGCTAATTTGGTTAACTTGTCCACAATTACCCAAACTGCGTCAAATTTTCTCTGAGTCCGTGGGAGCCCAACAACAAAATCCATAGTGATACGTTCCCACTTTCACTCAGGAATTTCTAACTTATGAGGCAAACCACCAGGTCTCTGATGCTCGTACTTAACTTGCTGACAATTCAGACACCGAGCTAAATATGCAACTATATCCTTTTTCATTCTCCTCCACCAATAATGTTTCCGCAAATCTTGATACATTTTGGCGGAACTGGATGAATAGAATACCTGGAACTGTGTGCTTCTTCAAGAATTAATTCACAAAGCCCATCCACATTAGGCACACAAATACGACCCTGCATTCGCAAAACTCCATCTTCCCCCAGAGTAACCTGTTTGGCATCACCGTGCCGCACTGTGTCCTTAAGGACAAGTAAATGAGGATCATCATATTGTCTTTCTCTGATGCGCTCATATAAAGAAGACCGAGCGACTGTGCAAGCTAGAACCCGACTGGATTCTGAAATATCTAACCTCACGAACTGATTAGCCAAAGTCTGAACATCTGTAGCTAATGGCCTCTTACTAACCGGAATATATGCAAGACTGCACATACTCACATCCTTTCTACTCGAAGCATCGACCACCATATTGGCCTTTCCGAGGTGATACAAAATGGTGATATCATAGTCTTTCAACAACTCCAACCATCTTCTCTGCCTCGAATTAAGATTTTTTTGTTTGAACAGGTACCGAAGGCTATGATGATCAGTAAATACCTCACACGAGACACCGTAGAGGTAATGCCTCCAAATCTTCAGCGCATGAACAATGGCTGCCAGTTCTAAGTCATGAACAAGATAATTCTTCTCGAGAACCTTCAATTGCCGCAACGCATATGCAATCACCCCTGCCATCCTGCATTAATACTGCACCAAGCTCAATGTGAGATGCATCACAATATACTGTATACGATCCTGAACCTGTGGGTAATACCAACATAGTCGTCGAAGTCAAAGAAGTCTTGAGTTTCTGAAAACTCAACTCACACTCGTCTGACCATCTGAATGGGACACTTTTCTGGGTCAGTCTGGTCAATGGGCTTGCTATAGATGAAAACCCTTCCACGAACCGACGATAATAACCTGCTAAACCCAGGAAATTCCGGATCTCTATAACTAAAGTAGGTCTAGGCCAATTCTGAACAACCTCAATCTTCTTAGAATCTACTTTTATGCCTTCTGCTGATACAACATACCTCAAAAAGGCAACTGAGTCTAACCAAAACTCACATTTTGAAAACTTGGCATATAACTGATTATTCTTCAAAGTGTGAAGCACACTTTGAAGATGTTGCTCATGCTCCTCTCGACTGCTGGAGTAAATCGAGATATCATCAACGAATACAACCATAAAATAATCCAAATAAGGGTTGAACACCCGATTCATCAAATCCATAAATGCTGTTGGGGCATTTGTCAACCCAAATGACATCACTAGGAATTCGTAATGCCCATACTGTTTAGGGACATCAGATGTCCTAATCTTCAACTGATGGTAACTAGACCTCAAATCGATCTTCAAAAATACCTTGGCATCCTGAAGCTGATCAAATAAGTCATCAATTCTTGGCAGCGGATATTTGTTTTTGATAGTGGCCTTGTTCAACTGCCGATTATCTATACACATCCGCATAGAGCTATCTTTTTTCTTTACAAATAGTACTGATGCACCCTAGGGCGAGACACTTGGTCTAATGAATCCCTGATCAAGCAAGTCTTGTAACTCCTCTTTCAATTCTTTCAACTCTGGCGGGGCCATACGGTATGGTGGAATAGAAATGGGCTGAGTGCCCGGAGCCAAATCAATACAAAAGTCAATATCTCTGTCGGGTGGCATCCCCGGCAAATCTGCAGGAAATACTTCTGGAAATTTACGAACAACTGGTACTGAGTCCATAGAAGGAACATCCGAGCTGGGATCGCGAATATAAGCCAATTAGGCTAGACATACTTTCTCTACCATACGCCGAGCTTTCATATAGGAAATAACCCTCCTGGCAGAATGACCGGGAGTTCCTTTCCACTCTAACCAAGGTAACCTCGGCATAGCTAGGGTCACTGTCTTAGCATGACAATCCAATACAGCATGATAAGGGGACAACCAATCTATACCCAAGATGACATCAAAATCTACCATATCAAGAAGTAGAAGATCCACACTAGTCTCAAGATTACCAATAGTAACCACACATAAATGATAGACATGATCTACTATAACAGAATCTCCCACCGGTGTAGATACACACACAGAAGCACTTAGAGAATCACAAGGCACAACCAAATATGAAGCAAAATAGGAGGACACATAGGAATAGGTAGATCCTGGATCAAATAGAACTGAAGCATCTCTATGGTAAACTGTAATAATACCTGTGATCACAGCATCAGATGACTCGGCCTCAGGCCTAGCTGGAAAAGCATAAAATTCGGGCTGGGCCCCACCACTCTGAACTGCGTCCTTGGGACGGCCTCTAACTAGCTGGCCTCCACCTCTAACGGTCTACCTCCACCTCTAATGGCATGACCTCCACGTCTAATGGTCTGACCTCCACCTCTAGCTAGCTGAGTAGGCGAGGAAACAACTGGTGCCGGTATGATGGCATGAGAATCTTGTCGAGATTTGTTACTCGCCAATCTAGGGAAATACCTCATGATGTGACCAATGTTTCCACACTCATAACACCCATCCTGATGCCGTGGCTACTGAAGCTGAAGCTGACCCAAATGGGCTGGATAAACGCTGTAGTAACTCTGGAGTGGTGATGCACTGATAGGAGCTGAATGTGCACTGAATGTTGGCTGACCAGAGTAAGGCATAATAGGACCGTGACTCCCTGAAGCACCGGGAGATGTATGAAGTGCTGAATGAAACAGTCTGGGAGGATGACCCCTACCAAAATCACCCCTGCCTCCAGACGAGGCACACTGAATCCACCGAACTGTCGAGGCCTCTTATCAAACCTCTACCATCTCTCTTGTGCAAGAACCATCTCGATCCCTCTCGCGACATTAGCAGCTACCTGAAAAGAAATCTCACTTTCGGTCTCTTTGGTCATCTGAAGGCTGATAGGGTGATTGAGTCCCTCAATAAACCTCCTTACTCTCTCTCCCTCAGTAGGTAGTAAAAGGAGAGTATAACAGGCCAAATCCACAAAACGGGACTCATACTGAGTAACAGTCATACTACCATGCTATAGACGCTCAAATAGCTTATGGAATTCCTCTCTCAGTGTGATAGGAAGGAACTTCTCTAGAAATAGCTGAGAGAACTGCTCCCATGTAAGCGCAGGCGATCCAACTGGTCTGGTCAATGTATAATCTCTCTGACATCTCTTGGCGGAACCCGTCATCTGAAATACAGCAAAATGCCCTATTGGTCTAAACTACACCCATGTTCCGCAGCACCTTGTGGCAGCGTTCAAGATAATCATGTGGGTCCTCAGAAGGTGTACCACTGAAGTGAACTAGAAAGAGCTTAGTAAACTTATCCAGTCTCAATAAGGCCTCAAAAGACATGGCGGGCCTATCACCGGTCTGTGCCGCAACAACTGGCTAAACTACCCTAACTGGCGGGGTTGCTGGAGCCTGATTCTGGGGAGCCATCTGCTTTGGAGCGGGAGTAGTGGGAGTTTGTGCTCCTCCCCCAGCATGTGAGATGGCTGGTGCCACTGGAAATGTACCATTCTAGGCCACGCCCTCCATAAGACTTACCAAACGGACTAGAGCGTCCTAAAGTACTAGAGTGGCTATGAATCCTTCCGGGACCTGAACTGGTCCAACTGGTACATTCTGAACTGGAACCTCCTCTTGAAGGTCCACCTGAGGTTCTTCAACAGGTGTAGCTGCTCGAGCTCTGGACTGAGCTCTACCTCAGCCTCTAGCACGACCTCAACCTCGACCTCTAACCCTGGCCATAGTTGTCACCAGGGGCTCTGATCCTTGTCCATCAGTAGAGGTATTACATGTTCTCACCATCTGCTAGAGAATAAGAGTAGAATGATTCAATCATCGATGGTAGAATAAATTCGCACGACAGAATAAGAAAGAAATGATATTATTCCTAAACTTTATAGCCTATGAGAGATAAGTACAGATGTCTCTGTACCGATCCTTCAGACTCTACTATGCTTGCTCGTGACCCGTGAGACCTATGTAACCTAGTGCTTTGATACCAATTGTCACGAAGGATCGGTATGGCACCTAATATTTCACTTGCTAGGCAAGCCAACGTTAGAATAATATTATCAATTTTTAAAATAATTTTTAAGAAATTTATTAATAATAAAGAACAATTGCGGAAGTAAATTCTGAAATATAGTGAATAATCCATAAAAATAACGGTATCTAAATACCATCCCATAATTGGTGTCACAAGTGCACGGGCTTCTAGAATAAATACAAATAAAGGTCTGAATAAAATAAAATTGTCTAGAAACAAACACACATCTAAAGTAAAATAGACGGGGACTTCAGAACTGCGGACGCTATACAGTTATACCTCAAGTCTCCTCCGAATAGCTGAAATCCGAACAAGTCTATGGTACGCCGTTAGGACCAACTCCGAAATCTGCACAAGAAGTGCAGAGTGTATTATCAGTACAACCGCGCCCATATATTGGTAAGTGTTGAGCCTAACCCCGACGAAGTAGTGACGAGGCTAAGGCGGGTCACTTACATTAACATGTACGCAATATTAATAACAACAACAATAATAGAAATAAATTAGGTAACTCATTTATAATAATTGAAGCCAATTCACCAGTCATAACCAATTATCATTATCATCAATTCTATTGCAGCGTGCAACCCGCTCTCACAATATATTCACATTCAATTCTGTTGTAGTGTGCAACCCGCTCTCACAATATATTCACATTCAATTCTGTTGCAGCGTGCAACCCGCTCTCACAATATATTCATTTTCAATCCTCTCATATGACTATTTTTAATCAAGTATATATATTGACTTTTAAATAAATCTATTGCGGCGTGCAATCCGATCCCCCAAATATTGACTTCTAATAAGTCTGTTGCGGCGTGCTACCCGATCCTCAAATATGGACTTTTAATAAGTCTGTTGCGACGTGCAACCCGATCCTCCAATATATTCATTTCAATCAATTCTGTTGCGGCGTGCAACCCGATCCTCCAATATATCCATTTACTAAATCATAAAGAAGAAATTTCCTCAATAAATACAATAATTAATATAAAATTATAAGACAACAAGCATACAATAATTATGATTTAATTATGAAACAAACAATGACAAATAGCAAATTATTATGGAAATCAGGGAGAAAATAGGCAGTTTAATATTTAATATGCTAAATGTCAAATAACAATTAAGACACATAATTCAAATAGCATGTAACAATTAATGCAGGAATTCAAGAATTAATATTTGACAAAGAATAGGAGAGAAATAATTATTATAATAATTAATTCATGATTTAAAATAATTTATGATTTTTCAAGTAATTATGCAAACAATTAATTTGATGACGTATAGACACTCATCACCTCGCATATACGTCGTTCACATGCATTTCACATAACAAATAGTTTAAGGGTTCTATTCCCTCAAGTCAAGGTTAACCACGACGCTTACCTCGCTTTTCAAATTCCAATCAATTACTCAACCACAACTTTTCCTTTAAAATTTATCTCCAAAAGTTTCAAATCTATTCACAAACAATTCGATATATTCAATACGAATCATAGGAGTTAATTACATATGAATTTATTAATTTTCCGGATAAAATCTAAAATTTATTAAAATATTCGACAGTGGGACCCACATCTCAAATCTCGGAAAAACTTATGAAATTCGAACACCCATTCCGATACGAGTCCAACCATACAAAATTTATCAAATTCCGATGTCAAATGGACCTTCAAATCTTAAATTTACGTTTTTGGAAGATTTTATAAAAATCTGATTTTTCTTCCATAAATTCACGGATTTATGATATAAACGAGTATGGAATTATAAAATATAATCAATATAGGATAAGGAACACTTACCCCAATTTTTTCCGTAAAAATCGCCCAAATATCGCCTTACCCGAGCTCAAAAATGGAAAAGGGTTGAAAATGGGACGAATCCCATTTTCCAGAACTTAAGTTTTGTTTCTCGGATTTTTACCCTTCGCGAAGCACATTTGTTGTTGCCAAAACTTTGCTCTTCTTGAACGCGAAGGCAATGTCGCGTACGCGAAGCCTTGCCAAATTTGGCCTTCGCGAACGCGAAGCTTCATTGCTTGGTGCCCGGTGTAACGACCCGATTTGTCGTTTTAAGAATTTACGTCCCGTTTAGTGACTTAAGGTCTCAAGCAGCTTCGCAATATGTATTATGACCCGTGGGTGTGGTCGAGTTTGATTTATTGAAGATTCAAAATTAAATTAAAAGAACAATCTCTTATTTTGAAACTTAAATGGAACGAGTTGACTGGAGAGTTGACTTTTGAGTAAATGACTCCAGGATGGAATTTTGATGATGTCAATAGCTCTCAATGGTGATTTTGGACTTAGGAGTATGTCCGAAAAATTATTTGGAAGTCCGTAGTGGAAGTAAGCTTGAAATGGCGGGAAAAATTAAATTTTAGAAAGTTTGACCGGGGGGTTGACTTTTTGATATTGGGGTCGAAATATTATTCTGAAAATTTGGATAGCTTCGTTATGTCATTTATGACTTGTGTGCAAAATTTGAAGTCATTCCGGATTGATTTGATATGTTTCGGCACAAGATATAGAATTTGAAAGTTTAAAGTTTATAGATTTTGATTTGAGGTGTGATTCATCATTTCGATGTTGTTTGATATGATTTGAGGCCTCGAGTAGGTCCGTGTTATGTTATGAAACTTGTTGGTATGTTCGGACGGGGTCCCGAGGGCCTCGAGTGAGTTTCGGATGCTTAACGGATCGAATTTGAATTTGGAGGAGCTGAAGCAGCTGGGTTGCTGGTGTGATCGCACCTGCGCGAAAAAGGGCCGCAGGTGCGAGCTCGTGGATGCGAGGAATGATTTGCAGAAGCAAAAATGCATGGGCTGTCCAGTCACCGCGGGCGAAAAATATCATCGCGGGTGCTAAGACCGCAGGCGCGAAGATATCATCGCGGGTGCGAAGACCGCAGTTGCGAAGAAATCACCGCGGATGCGAAGACTGCAGGTGTGAAGAAATCACCGCGGGGTGCGAAAATCTTTGACAGAATGTTAAAAACAAAGGGGTTCCGAGTTTTGCCCTTTTTGGGCCTTCAAGCACAATTTTTGGGGCGATTTTGAGAGAGAATCCAAGGAAAACTTGAGGTAAGTCACTTGTGATCATTTCTACTCCATAATATTGAATTATCATCGACTAATCCGACTAGATTACATGTTTTTGAGGTGTAAATCGGGGGTTTGAACTTAGGGATTTGAAAATAAGATTTGAAGATTTGGAGGTCGAGTTGAGGTCGGATTTTGGTAAAATTGGTATGGTTAGACTCGTGGTTGAATGGGCTTTCGAATTTTTAACTTTTGTCGGGTTCCGAAATATGGGCCCCACGGTCGATGTTTGAGCTAATTTCGGATTTGTTTTGTTGGAAAATTAGTATTTGCTTATGGAATTAATTCCAATAAATTTTATTGACTGAATCGAATTATTTGTGGATAGATTCGAGGTGTTTGGAGGTCAAATTCAAGCAAGAAGGCGAGTATGGAATATTGGCATAACTTCAAAAAGGTAAGTATCTTGCCTAACCTCGAGTGGGGGAATTATCCCTTAGGCATTGAGTTTTATGTAGAAATTGTGTAATTGAAAACCATGTACGCGAGGTGACGAGTACGTACTTAGTTTTTATGTGCAAATTATATCGGTTGAAATACGTAGACGCCCTTCAGTATTAAGTTGGAAAATTGTTGTAACTTATTAAATCCCTTATTTGTCATGCCTCATTCTTTGTTTGCCGAGGTTGTTTTTATAGGATAAATTGGTGTGATTGTCACTTGACTTTTATGTGAATTCTGTGTTTGTTTGAGTTGCCATTTTTTTTTATGGAAAACACTTTCATTATTGATTTTACCTACAAATAATTAAAATGAAAAATTTAGTTAATAAGATGAATTACTTTTCAGTTCACTTTGTGGAGAATTTGGTATTGAATTATAAAGGCCGTGAATCATATTGAGGCAAAGTGCCAAATTGTGAAATATTATTCGGTTGAGTTGTTCACTCCCGAATATTTTGTTAAGATGTTGTGCACATTATGATCGAGTCATGGCTCCTTATTGTGGAAAAATAATGTGTTGTTGATTTCTGTGGCAAGTTGTAATATTTGAGTATTTGATGTGCAATTTATGATATGTTGTAATAATTGAGCACTTGATGTGCAATTTATGATATGTTGTAAGATTTGAGTACTTGATGTGCAATTTGTGATATGTTGTAAGATTTGAGCACTTGATGTGTAATTTGTGATATATTGTAATATTTGAGCACTTGATGTGCAATTTGTGATATGTTGTAAGATTTGAGCACTTGATGTGCAATTTATGATATGTTGTAATATTTGGGCACTTGAGGTGCAAGTTGTATTATGCTGTGATATTTGGGCACTTGAGGTGCGATTTGTGAAATATTGTGATATTGATACGCATGCGGTGAGATAAGGGTGGCTTGAAATGCATGGATAGTAGGGGAATTACTAGAAGTCATGCGGTGATATAAGGTCAGGGTGTTGAAACACATGCGGTGAGATAATGGTAGCTTGAAACGCGTGGCTAGTCGGGAAACTACTAGAAGTCATGCAGTGTGATCAGGATGGCTAAAACGCGGAATGCCATTTCGGGAAAAATGATTTCTTTAAAAATTAAATGTGAAGGCTCCCGCGGCGATATTAGAAAATGAGATATTGTGAATTTATTTATGATTTGGGACTACGAGGCGGTACCTCGGGAGTGCCCCGTTAATATTTCTTTATTTATGTTCCTGTCTTGGTGATTTTGTTTCATTGAATATGTAAATTCTTGTCTTCTTCCGTGATGTACTAGTTGACTTTATTATCATGTGTTTTGTGTTCCTAGTTATATTGTGTTGACTTTGGCTTTTTAGCACGTGACCCTAAAGAAGTATATTTCTGGGTTTTCTTACTGATTGTTGATGATTGAGTTGGTTTAAATAAAAATGAATTATTATTTGATTTTAAATTAAATAGTTTTACAACCAAACCAGTAGTTTATCTGATGCCTTAATTTAAGTGAAATGTTACTTTCTTCACCCAAATAAATTCTAAAAATAAATTCAATTCTTTGTTGATTTCTTACTTGATTTAAAAATTTTAAACTCACTTTAGTGGAAATAGATTGATCATGTGGATCTTATATATATTGAGGTTATTTGGCACGTGAGTTGTTCGTACAGTTTAGATATGAATTGAGGGCACGAGGTGCCGGGAAAACATTATGATTTAATTATGGGCACCAGGTACCGTGAAAATATGAAAATGGGCTGAGACCCGTATTTTTTTTATGATTATGAAATGAGGTGTCACATGGTGACTTTTTAATTGAAAGAATTATATTCAAAATATTTATTTGGAAGGATTTTTATTCAAAAAGAATTATATGAAGGAATTATATGTGAAAGACATTTATTTGAAGGACTTAATTGTATTTATTAATTGTTAAGGTATATTAATGGTATTCTTGTTGTCTGTTGTGCATATCACTGGTTGTTTTATCCTGCCCTTATTGTTATTGTTTCCTAGTATTTTATATATTATATTACACAGGTTGTTAGACTAGCGAGTGTCTTGACTGTACCTCGTCTCTACTCCATTGAGGTTAGTCTTGATACTTACTGGGCACCCCTGTGGTGTGCTCACTCTACACTTCTATATATTTTTGTGCAGAGCCAGGTATTGGAGGTATCGGACTTGAGCAGAGTTAAAGCGCGATCGTAAAGATTCAAGGTAGAGTTGTTTGGCCGTCGCAGTCCCTTGGAGTCTTTTCATTTCATTGTACTGTTAATTTGTAATCAAATAGTATTGTATATTCGGTCTTCGTGATCATTCCATGTATTCAGTTAGAGTTCGTGAATCAGTACTACCCGTCTTGGGAGGTTGTATATTGTGATTATTTCCGCTGTTGGTTTTAAAAAAAAATGGCTTCAAAAGGTAATTGTAATCGGCTTACCTAGTCTTAGAGACTAGGTGCCATCACGACGCCTGTGGTGGGATTTTGGGTCGTGACACCCGGCCAGGCCTCGTCTTCTACCTGCCTCCAGTTTCTTATTCTTACCTGCCTCTAGTTTCTTCTTCGCGAACGCGAGCCCCCTCTCACGAACGCGAAGAAGGATACCAGAAGCAGATTTCTGCAATTTTTCCCAAGTCCAAAAATGGTCTGTTAATCACCCGAAACCAACCCGAGCTCTCAGGGCTCCAAACCAAACATGCACCCAAGTCTTAAAGCATCATACGAACTTGCTCGCGCGATCAAATCGCCAAAATAACACCAAAAACTACGAACCGGACACCAAATCAAAGGAAATTTTCAAGAAAACTTTAAAACTTATATTTTTACAACCGGACGTCCGAATCACGTCAAATCAACTCCGATTCTCACCAAATTCGGCAGATAAGTCATAAATATTATAGTGGACCTATACCGGGCTCCGAAACCAAAATATGGACTCGGGATCAATAAATCCAACATCATTAATTTATTAAAAATCATTAAGCTTTCAAGCTTTTAATTTTTCATCAAAATTCCATATCTCGGGCTAGGGACCTCGGAATTCGATTTCGAGCATACGCCCAAGTCCCAAATTACGATACGGACCTACCAAAATTATCAAAATACTGATCCGGATCCGTTTGCTCAAAATATTGATCAAAGTCAACTCAGTTTAATTTTAAAGCTCTATTTCATATTTTAATCCATTTTTCACATTAAAACTTTTCGAAAAATTATACGGACTGTGCACGCAAGTCGATGAATGATAAATGGTATTTTTTCGAGGTCTTAGAATACATAATTACTTATTAAATTTAAAGATGATATTTTGGGTCATCACATTTCCGAGGAATAGAAGCATGATGTATTCCATTACACTCAGGGAAAAAAGTTACTACAAATACTATTTAAAATATTAACTGGAATAGTAACTATCCACAAAATTAAAAAGCACTTTATGCAACCAACTTTATTGTACTACTGAATGTATTAATAATACAAAGCTTTATGAATGGAATGGGAGGTTAGTGCGAGCAAGAAGAGGAATAGAGGGAGAGTGATATGAGCAGGGTTATTAATCTATATCTATATTATTATATAAGCATGAATGTTAGAACACTAAATATTGAATGACGAAAATACCTTTAAAATATTACTCGACTTTTATATCCTTTGAAAGCTAAATTAATTTTAAAAGGAATCACCCATAAAGGATGAAATCGTAATATTAGTGATCGTGTAAAACTAATTGTACTTGGACAATTGTCACGATCCAAAATCCCACCACAAGCGTCGTGATGGCACCTAGTCTCCAAGATTAGGTAAGCCAATTTCCATTACATTTTGAAGCCATTTTTTTTAAACGAAACCAACAACGAAAATAATTATAACAACCTCCCAAGACAGGTAGTACTGAGTCACGAACTCTAACATAATACATGAAATGATCTCAAAGATCGAATACTCAATACTGTTTGATTAAAAATTAACAGTACAATGAAATGAACTGACTCCAAGGGACTGCGACGACAAAGCAGCTCTACCTTGAATCCTTGCAATCACACTCTAACTCTGTCCAGGTCTGATACCTCCAATGCCTGGCTCTGCACAAAAATGTATAGAAGTGTAGTAAGAGTACACCACAGTCGGTACCCAGTAAGTATCAAGAATAACCTCAGTGGAGTAGAGACAAGGTACAGTCAAGACACTCACTAGTCAAATAACATGTACGATATAACAGTATACAATAGTACTGGAAAATAACTAGCAATGATAACAACAAACTCAACCAGTGATATAACAACAAGGCAATAAGAACATCATAATTATTACTCAGGCGAATAAGGAATACAAGTACAATCAACAAGTCAAGTCCTTCAAATATAAATCCTTCACATATTATTCTTTAAGATAAATATCTTTCGAATATGCTTCTTTTGAATAATTATCTTTCAAATATAATTCTTTTCAATAAATATATTTTCAAGTAAAAGTTACCATGTGACACCTCATTTTACAATCATAAAAATTACGGGTCTCAGCTCACTTTCATATTTTTCACGGCACCTCATACCCATATTTCTATCACCATCACACCGACAACTCACGTGTCAATAATAAAATCATCATATTTTTTTCCGGCACTTCATGCCCATATTATTTTCATAACTGCACGGATAACTCACGTACCAAAATATCAATGTATATAAGATCCGCATGATCAATTTATTTTCAATAAAGTAAGGTTAAAAATCTCTAAATCAAGTAAGAAATCAACAAAAAGATAAGTTTATTTTAGAAATCGTTTGAGTTAGAAAAAATGACATTTCCATTAAAATAAAGCATCAGCTAAACTACAGATTTGGATATAGAATTTATTAAATTAAACATACTAAAATTTTTTCTTTTATTTAAAACAACCCAATCATCAAAAACAAGTATAACCGAAAATTACAAATCCTCAAAGTCTTGTACGAAAAAGTCAAGGTTAACACAATACATCAAGAAATACAAAACTCTTAATATTAAGTCAAATAATACATCACGAAAAATACAAGAATTTACAAATTACGGAAAAACAAAATAACCAAAGGCAAGTGCATCCATAGAAAATATCAACAAAAGGGCACTCCCGAAGTACCGTCTCATAGTCCCAAAAGTAAATATGCAAGACAGGGGAGGATTTTCCGAAATACCGTTCCGTAGTCCCAAAGTAAATGTACAGGGGAATCTCTCGGGATACCGTTCCGTAGTCCTAAAGTAAATGTGCAGGGGAATCTCCCGGAATACCGTTCCGTAATCCCAAAGTAAATGTGCAGGGGAATCTCCCGGAATACCGTTCCATAGTCCCAAAGTAAATATGATTTCAACAACTGCACATCAAGTACTCACATATCACAACTTGGCACAGAAATCAATCACAATAAGGAGCCCATGGCTCGACCATAATGTGTACAAAATCTTAACAAAATATATTTCACATAAATTCAAGGTGGCAATCACACCAAATTATCATATAGAAAAAATTTCAACAAACAAGGATCTAGGCATGACAAATAGAGGATTTAATAAGTGCCGATAATTTCCAATTTAATACATAAGGGCATCTAAGGATTTTTAATCAATGAAATTCGCACATATAAACCAAGTACGTACTCGTCACCTCGCGTACATGGTTTTCAATTACACAATTTGCACATAAGACTCAATGCCTAAGGGAAAATTCCCCCACTCGAGGTTAAGCAAGACACTTACCTTTTTGAAGTTAGGCCGATATTCCAAAATCGCCTTCTTGCTTGAATTGACCTCCGGACGGCTCCAATCTTTCTTGAGCCTTCCTTACATTACTACGAGGTTCCGAAAATTCTAGCAACTTCAATCTATTTAGAAGCATAACAAAAGTGAACCATAATTAGGAAATTTTTTCATGATTTCAGCTCATTTGAGCATTTTATCAAATACTAGGTGTGTAAATTTGGTTACAAGGTTCTTCTACAAGATTTCCTTCACTCCTCAACCCAATCTTTACTTATTTGAGCCCAACAATCTTCCCACAAATCTTATTGGTACATACATGTATAAATAATACTCTCATACCCAAGAATCATACTCCTAATCAACCATCTTCTACCCAAATTCGAAATTGAAAACTAGGGTATGGAACCTTACTTCTTAGATGAAGAACTTGTGAGATTTTCTTGTTGGATTTTAAAATTTGGACAAGATCTTGATGAACAAAACACTTCATCTACTTTCTCTCTCTAGAAAACTCTCACTTCTCTCTAAAAAACCTCAGATAACTGCCCCAAAATAATCTCCAAAGCCTATTTATCAAAATGGAGTTGGGTTATTAAAATAAAAAAATTAACCCTCTGAAAGTAGGTCTGCGGTCGCATAATGGACCGCAGAATGGGTATGCGGGTTGCAAAATGCACTGCAAAATAGATGCCCAGAAATGGCCTTCACTAGACAGGTTTGCAACCATTTTGCGGTCGCATAACTAATTCTTCGATCGCAGAATTGGTCGCAGAATCGCAGTTTTCCAGCCTTTGGTAATTTGGTCATAACGTCGTGTAGGAGTATCTGAATGACAAACGGTTTGAAGCGTTGGAAACTAGACACATAGACCTTTCTTTTGATAGGTAATAAACCATGTAACTTTTCATATCAAGAGAGGTATGATCGTTTAAAATTAGGTCTTGTGCGAACTCACTTGAAATCTTCGTCTATTATGAAATTTCTAACTTCAACATTCGATGCCGAAACCTATCGAATCAAGTCCGATTGACCTCAAATTTTGCACACAAGCCATAAGTAACATAACGGACCTACTCCAATTTCCAGAATCAGATTCCGACCTCGTTATCAAAAATTTAACCTTCGATCGAACTTTCCGAAAATCGTTTATTTTCCAACTTTCGCCAAAACGCATCGAATTGTCCTACGGACTTTCAAATCCAAATCCAAATCCGAACACACGCCTAAGTCCAAAATCACTATACGAAGATATTGACATCGTCAAAATTCTATTCCGAGGTCGTTTGCTCAAAAGTCAACTATTTGGTTAACTCTTTCCATTTAAGCTTCAAAATGAAAATTTCTCTTTCAATTAAATTCTAAATCTTCCGAAAATCAAACTCGACCACACCCTCGGGTCATAATACATATTATGAAGTTGTTCGGGACCTTAAGTCATTTAACGGGGGCATAAACAACAATAACTTCGAATAAAGAATTTGCATGTCCTAATTCTGATTTATTAGAAGAAAAAGCACAAGAAGAGATAAAAACTTAATCAGTCAAAATTATGTCCCACAAAGCAGTTGAAGTGACATAAAATTAAATGAACATACACCAAGATACTGTTCACAATGAAATAGGCAAGATATGACAAAGACACAAAGTTGCACATCTCTGTGCTACAAAAAAAAATACTATCTAATTTAACTAACTCGATAATCTTTGTGAATTCAACCGGTGTGGAATCATTTTAAATTCAATTACTATATACTGCAATAATATTGATTTTTAGTATTTAAATTGTTGAATTTTATCCATGTATATTACATTACAATGTAATATATTTAACTTATTGCTCGTATAAATATTTCATTGAAGATTTACGTGCAACGTACGTATATAGAGACTAGTATTATTATAAAAGCACGAATATTCAAACACTAAATGTTGAACAACGAAAATATCCTCCAAAACTTGACAGACTTTTATACTCTTTCAAAGCTAAATAATTCATTCGAAGAATAAACTCGATATTGAATACATTGGTAATATTAGGATGTTGCAAACAATTAAGAGGTTATCTTTATGAGATCTTTTTTGTGGTAAGACTCTAAATTTGATTAGGAGAGGATTGCTATTTATAAGATTCACAACTTGACTAGGAATCTTAAGTTCTTTTTATAACTTTTTGTGCTTTGTATTGTTATAGTCAAGGTATCGTATGGCAGTGGCGGAGCAAACTAATCTCAAATTGAAATGCAAATTTATAGGTAAAATTTGTATCCATGCTATGAATATTTAGTACATAAATTATTCTCAAGATTCTTTACCACGATCAATGCATTGTACTTCAATAGTCGATGCAATGTCCAGAGGAGGTGAAGTTTGACTTTTACCAAGTCAATTTGTTTGTTCTTTTGTACTTTATATATTATTGGTAGGAGATACAACATATAGTCTTAGATCGTTTCTGCCATTGCTTATTGATGAGACTAAAAACTTATTTTGACTGATTTAAGTTTTAATGTCTCTAGCTTTCGTTACTCTTTAGTTTATGCGTCCAAGTCTAAAATATTTGATTGTTTCTTTCGTATTTTGTACATTATTGGTAGGAGATACACTATATAGTCTTTTCGATTAATTGTACAAGTTAATCTCCTTCTGCCCTCAAAATATACTTTTTGTACTCTTCTTCTTCATATTAGTAGATCAAGCACTCTAACATTGTTGATAGACTTCTATGCTCTTTCAAAGTTAAATGTTTTCTTTAAAGACAATTTCATGTTGATAAGATTGTCTTACATAAAATTTTACCCAATATCCAAGACTTTGAATTCAACCAAAAACTATTGTTTGACTACAATTGTAAAAGTAGAAACCAATGGCCAATTGCGTTTTGAAAATTAGTTTTTTAATAGTGATAATTAATTAGATACATTAATTAGGTCCATTATATTACTTTGACCAATGATACTATTAGAATACATATATGCGATAAAAAATTTATTATTTTTTATACAAATTATGTAATACTTGACTTGATATATTCGTGCAACGCACGAGTATAGAAACTAATTATATTAAAAGCACGAATGCCCTTAGCGAAATGTCATTCGTCTTTTTTATACTTTTAAAGTAAAGTTCATATTGTACAAAATAGTCATTTGATTATTTCTTTAAATATTTAAGAATAGTCATTTAATTAACTCCCTACTATTTAGGAATAGTCATTAATTATTTTCCTAAAATTTAAAATTTTAATTTTAATTTCCCTTTAGTTCTAGAATTTCAAACTAGGAATAACTCCCTACTACTCAGGAATAGTCATTAATTATTTTCCTAAAATTTAGAAATTTGATTTTAATTTCCCTTTAATTCTAGAATTTCAAACTAGGAAAGTCTCGGAGGAGTTTTTTTTGGGCCATATGGTAGGACTACTAATCGTCACCTTCTACTCCAATATAGTTAGGAGTATTAAATTTATCCTTTTATGTTTACGAAGAGTATTAAATTTTATACCATGAACAATTTACCCTAGGAAAGTTTCCTATTTAAACTTTCCTTCTTTGACATATATATTAATTACTAATATATTGGATTTTAGAATTAATATATTGGATTTTTTGTTATTTGTACTATGTAACATGATTATTATTCTTTTTATGTTACTAAACTTCCTAAATCTTTTAAGTCTTATTAGGTTAAAAAACAAAGGGCATCTTTCAAAAACTAATGAGGCAACCTGCTACAATTTACGTGGATTTCATATTTAAAAACTCTTTAGTAAAAATGTCGTTCGTTCTATCCTTTAAAAATAGATTTCATATTAGACAAAATTATAACTTGATTTACTTTTCTAATATTTAGAACATGAAATAAATTAGAATTTTTACTCATTAAATATTTTTCTTGTTTGAACTAAGTAGAAATCCTTATATTTAGAACTTTAAACAAAAAATTATACCTTCTATAAATATTAAACTTAAATTATGACTAAATATACCAAAATTTTATGCGGTGAGTTGTCTCTAATTGCACATTTTTTAATCTCAAAATAGATCGTTTCATTGTGCTAAATTTTAGGTGAACAATAATATTAAATTTAAAAAGGTATTAAATATATTAGAGAAAGAGGGAACATTTTACTTTGTTCTTTATCCCGATTCAACAATTCCCCTTTTAAACTCTATGAGTAGTCATGTGAGATTGCACTGGCTATTCGTTTTATTCTTTGATCATTATTTTGCTTAAATATAAATATTAATATAGATTTAAAAATATAATTAAAACAAATAGTTACAAAATTATTTAATAATTATTTAAATAGAGAGAGAGAGAGAGAGAGAGAGAGAGAGAGAGAGAGATAATTAGAATAATTCAATAACACAAACGCTTCGGCAAACATAAGTGCAAAATTTTAATATTTTACTGCTTGAAAATAGAATTTATTGTGGAAAAGTATAATTATTATTAAATATCTAAATTTTGATTTGAGCTAATATTAAGAATTTGCATCCTCAAAAAATAAATATTTTAAATGCTGAGAATAAATGATTAAGTGCTTGGATTAACTAATTAAAAAAAATATTTGAATGAATTAATTAGCAAAATAATCCAATTTCATTCTTTTTCCTAATTCGTCTTATAAGTAAAATAATTTTTCAAGTTGACACAAATATTAAAGTACATAAATTTGTTTTCATAAAATACTATCAGCAATGAAAGAAACCAAAAGATAGAGCAAAATCCGCTATAATATAATACTAAAAACTAAATTAGCTAAAATGTAAACTTAAATAAATAAGAATGAAATAATAGAAAATAAAATGTATCATAAAGAGATGTCAGGTGAGATACAACTTAACATACTTATATTTAATATTACTAGTTTCTATGAACGTGCGTTGCACGATAACAATTGCACGTTGATATTTTATTACTAAAAAATTTGATATTCATACTTTTCAAATGTTATTACACTTACATAATAGTTGAATTTATAATAATTAGATATTATCGTCTGAACCAACGAATGATATATGTATTTCTAGAAAAATGAGATACAATCGTATCTTACCTAATACACTTTATATATGATATTTTTTGTTTTTGATCCCTTATAATTCTTGGTTGCTTTGTTATGATTAGAACTCTTATTGTCAATCTTGATATTTGTCTTGAAAATATAACATATAATAGTTACTGTATTAAAATATGTTGCATCAAATATAGTTCAACAATTAAATTATTTTGTTATATATTTTGTGGCATTGTCATTGCAATACACAAGCGTACATGCAATTATTTTCAGATATATTTAAGATGATATACTTCGTCGTCTATGATGAAAGTTGAATATTTGGGATAAACACGTCCTTAAAAATACATATATCCATTATGATTTCTACAGAATAAGAAGATCAAAAGAAAGACTAACCCTAATAATGAGCAATAATGCCAAAAAATTAAATTTAATGTAGTTACATTCCTGTGGTGTTTTGATCTCAATTTTTATAATTAAGTTCTATTGAAGTGAAATATTGTCATGTTCATTTAAAAATAAAACAATTACGGTAGTGCATAGATGACTAAGCCAAATGTAGTTAGGTTTTTGTGCTTATTGTGGTTAGATTATAAATTGAGCTAATGAATCTAGCTTGGAGAAAACTTTTGTCTTACTTTTATATATTTTGGTTTGAACGGGTTGATTTCTTAGAGTTCAAAGAGCTATTGCTTAGTAGAAATTAAATTATTTGATTAGAATGAGTATGAAGGAGTCCTTAATAATATATCTTGTCACGACCCAAAATTCAAAAAAAAAATCGTGATGGCGCTGGACACCACTGTCAAGCAAGCCAACCATAATCAATTAACTTAGTTACCCATTTTAGTATTTTTTTAAATAAAAATTTATTTAATAAAATTGAAGAGATAAAACTCATAGAGTAAATGATAAATATTTTTGCAGCTAAATTTCTAAATAATTCACAACCATTTTCAAAATCCGGTATCACAAGTGCATGAGCATTTACTAGGGAATTAAAATAAAATACAGCATCTGTCCAGAATACAAATTAGGCAGGAAAATATAATAACTCTGAAGGAGATTCTGTTAGGTGCGGATCATAATATAGAATGCAGCTCACCTATGTCCCCACAATTATTAACCATACCTCTGCGCCCACAGGGCCGCTATACATATATGCAAGTGCAGTATGAGTACGAAAATAACGTGTACCCAGTAAGTATCAAGCCTAATCTCGAAAAGGTAGAGACGAGATGGCCGACTATGACACTCACTATGGGTCAATAATATTAAATAATCATGAAAATAGAAATATTTATTTCAACGTAATTCACATAATTAACAATAATTTATTGAACCAGCAGAAGTAATAAAATTCCTTCAATTCCAATAATTCTCAATATATTAATTAAATTCCTTCAATTCAAATAATTTATAATCTATCAATTAAATCCTTCAATTTCAATAAAAATTCCAGTTTATCAAATAGCTTTACAAGTTGCAATTCAATTTCAATAAATTTTCAATTTATCAAATAGCTTTACAAGCTATAATAAACTGTCCAAGTATCGTGTAATTATTATTATTATTAAGCACGATTTCTGCCGAGGTCGTACGGCCCGATCCAGAGTTTCGTGTACACTGCCGAGGGACGTGCGACACGATCCATAGATGCATTTATCCTGCCGAGAAGTTCGGCCTGCTCCACAAGAAAGGAGGACATTTTCTTATGTGCCTCCGGAAGGAGAGTATATTTATTATAAGATAAATTCGGGAGAAAAAATAATTTTTTTTAATAATTAATTAATTTAAACAGAAAATCAAGCATATAAGGTTTCCATCCTTTAATATCTTTATCTGAAAATTCACAATATATTCATATATATATATATATATATATATATATATATATATATATATATATAAATTAATATTAATTAAACAAAGAATACAATTTACACAAGTAATTCATGCTTTGAGTCCTAAACTATCCAGATTTTAGCATTAATAGTAGCTACGCACGGACTCTCGTCATCTCGTGCGTACGTAGCCCCCGCAATTAGCAATAATTATTCAATTTAATCCCTATGGAGAAATTTTCCCCTCACAAGATTAGACAAGAGACTTACCTCGTTTTGTTCCAATTTAATCCACTATAAGGCCTTTTCCACGATTATCCAACTCTGTCTCGCTCGAATCTAGCCAAAATAATTCGATACAATCACTAAAAATTATAGGAATCAATTCTATAAGAAAATACTACATTTTTAATAACAATCCCGAAATTAATTAAAAATTCGCTCATGGGGCCCACACCTCGGAATCCGGCGAAAGTTATGAAATCCGACAACCATTCAATTACGAGTCCAACCATACTAGTTTCACTCAAATCCGACTCCGAATCGATATCGAAATCTCAAAAATTCGTTTCTATGAGATTTCTAAATTTTTTCCAAATCTCAATCTCAAAACACTAATTAAATGGTGAAAAAATAATATATTTATGTTTATAGACCAAATCCAAGTTAGAATCACTTACCCCAATGTCTTTTCCTTGAAAATCTATCAAAAATCGCCTCTGCTCAAGCTCCAATTTGTTAAAAATGGCGAATGGGACGAATGCCCTCTTTTATAATTCTGCCCAGGCAGCCCTCGATCCTCGGCCTCGATCCTCGACCTCGATCCTCAACCTCGATCCTCAACCTCGATACTCAGCCTCGATCCTCAGCCTCGATCCTCTGCCTCGATCCTCTGCCTCGATCCTCTGCCTCGATCTTGGGCCTCGATCCTTGGCCTCGATCTTGGGAGCTTGATCTTGGGCCTCGATTTTGGGCCAAAATTTCTAGCAAAAAGGAAAAATTGCAGCAGCTGTTTTAAGTCCAACTTTTGATCCGTTAACCATCCAAAACTCACCCGATGCCCTCGGGACCTCAACCAAATATACCAACAAGTCCTAAAATATCATACGAACTTATTTGAAATCTCAAATCACATAAAATGACGCTAAAACCACAAATTATGCTCCAATTCAAGCTTAATGAAACTTAAAATTTCCAACTTCTACATTCGATGTCGAAACCTATCAAATCAACTCCGATTGACCTAAAATTTTACACACAAGTCATAAATAACATAACGGAGCTATGAAAATTTTCGGAACTGGATTCTGACTCCGGTATCAAAAAGTCAACTCCTCGGTCAAATTTCCAAACTTAAATTCTTATTTTTAGCCATTTCAAGCCTAATTTATTACGAACTTTCAAATAAAATTTCCGAACACGCTCCCAAGTCTAAAATCACCATACGGAGCTGTTGGAATCATCAAAATTTTATTTCGGGGTCGTTTTCACATAATTAGACATCCGGTCACTATTTGAACTTAAACATTTTAATTTTTCATCAAAATTCCATATCTCGGACTAGGGACCTCGAAATTTGATTCCGGGCATACGCCCAAGTCCCAAATCACAATACGGACCTATCAAAATTGTAAAAATACTGATCCGAGTCTGTTTGCTCATAATGTTGACCAAAGTCAAACTTGATCTTTTAAAGCCAACTTAAGGAACCAAGTGTTCCGATTTCACCCCAAACACTTCCAAATCCCGAACCAACCATCCCACAAGTCATAAATCATTTAAAGAACATACAGGAAGTTTTATTTAGGGTAACAGGGTTCTAAAAGTCAAAACGACCGGTTGGATCGTTACATTCTCTCCCACTTAAATATACGTTCGTCCTCGAACGTGCTAAGGAGTGTACCGGAGTTATCCAAAATCATTGTTTAACACCTAGTACACCTACCCGTGCTACCACACCCAGTTGGGCACATTAACTCGAGCCAATCTGAAAATTCTCCCCTTTATTTAGGAAAATAAGCCTTAGAGCCGAATTCTAACATCCAGAATTCTCTACCCTGCCTGTTTCCAACCTATGAATGTCGTATCAATCACTACACGATGCTCCAATACAGGATTGCATACCTTTGTTTAATTTAGACCATGCACTGCATCATTCACATGACTATAATAACATCCTCTGATAACAATAGCCAAAATTCCACGAATCTGATGTTCACAACACACCTCATGATACATATAAGTCTTTTTCCAACTCTTGAAATGCTTCCACGATGGAAGAAATGTGTAGAAATTCATAACCAACTGCCGAGTCAACAATTATTGAGTTTCTCCTTCTGACAAGAACCATTGCTTCATTATAACCAAATAATGGTATTTGCTCTTTATTATACTTCATATAATCCGATCGCACTGATCCTGAATCCAATAATCTCTTCTCACCAAGTATAAGCTGCTCAGGTAATAAACCACCTCAGACGCGATCAAAAAGCCTCATATGACGCCACAATGAGCTAATAAGCTACGGACTCGATTGCGATACATAAGAAAAACGAACTTTGGAAAGGATTTCTCAACCCACGTGACTAATTAGACAACTGAAAAGGTGTCATGAACCTTCCTCAGAAAATGGGACACAAACACACAAAATAGAATATAGGGGACTGTACTCAACATCATACTATTGCGGCGTACAACCCGATCTACACATGATACCATTGCGGCGTGCAACCCGATCCACACATGATACCCGTGGCGGCGTGCCACCCGATCCGCACAAAAAGAATCTATAAGAAAATACTTACCGAGCTAGAATGCTCATTACTACAAAATATCCGAATATCGGACACAAGCACGCTCAGTGCATAATATCATCCCTGGAAGGACCGACAACGGCATACGCTACAAAATTCAAGCACAACTAAGGTGCGATATATGATTTGAATCTCGAGAGCCATCCTGCTCACATAACACCATCGTTATGCGGAACCTCAACACATAAGAAAATTATCAAGCCGTTTCGCAACTCACACGACATAATATAGTATTACATGAAATAACCGATGACGAAATGACATCCAACGTCTGAATACTCCTCCATAGGGAGCAGTTATGCTGAAATGAACACATCCGGCTTGATATAGAGCCCATATTCATATTCAAATCCATCCACAGACCTCAAGTCGATTCTGATCGCATCGTACTAGGCTAATAACCTTTCAAGTATCCATAATAACCCTTTTTCCCATAACATCCAAGAATAGCCATCATAACCGGAACAATACTTCCACAGTCGACAACCAAATAAACCAAGCACCCTCAAGGCATAAATTCTCGAATCAGTGATATTACTAAAATCTTCATAATTGGTTTCAATATTCACTCAATCAAGTGACTACATGTCACTCTTACACAATCTTTCCGTGAGACATGCTCCCACGACCTTCCGCACCAGGTAACAAGTCTGCACATCTATGCTACCGGTTACACTAATGCTGTCAAGCATATCAAGAATCCACAAATCAATACACAAGGTCTCTTACACCTGACATCGACCTTAGATGATGCCAAAAATAATACCATCTTACTTTAAACATCTAAATCCCTTTCCTGCTCATCCGAGCTCATAACATCCTTGTCAACACCGAACCAAAATCTTAAATCCTCAACTTTCGAATCCCATGCTACTTAGTGCACTTAACCACGCCAATGCGCAAGAGTACAAGAATTCCATCATAACTCCCGAACCACTATGAGGGTAAACACTTCATCATATAGAAACCTTCTTCTTAACTCATTTCAAGAGCACCATTGCAATACGTGACTGAATTCCCATATCTGTAAAAAATACCGGCCTCAAGTAGTGGTCTAAACCACCATAACTCTTCTGGTATCCCTCTACACATAACATGTCATAATACTTGAATTCCTCCAAATAAAATCAATTACGGCGGCCGTCAAGCCTCGCACGTACCGCCACAATTCACATGCATAATTCAATGCACTGAAGGAACTGATCATTGCCACCATCGTGTTGATTCAACCATTGTTAGCTGATCCGTCTTTTCTCAATTTACACTCAACTTGCCTTAGAAATAATAATAGCTCCTTTCATTACATCACGAACTCAAATCTGCACTCATCCCAAGTGACCTTATTTCACGAGACCATGCTATTTCAAAACCCACTAATTATCTCATATCCCTTCTTGTGTACACTTTTTACATCTTCAACTGGTACACCCATTCTCATATTTCTTTTATGAATCCGAAATTCTTTTCTTCCATTTTCCCAATGCTACACCACAACCTGAAGATAACGTAGAGTACTCCAAACCCTGTTTCATAATCTGCTGCAAAAGCTCGATACTCAACCATACTACGAACTCGTGATCCTTAGACACCGCACTTTAATTTTTTTGAACCCGCTAAGACCGTTACTGAGAGTCACTTGCTCTGACTTGTTCCCAAACATGATCAATTCCAAGGCCCTGCTAGCACATGGACACTTTATCAAGGAAACATCCGACTGTCTCATTTTCTTGTGCATTACATCTACACAAAGCATAAACTCTGAGTTTGCCAAAAACCTGAATATGAACTGATAAGGCCAAATATGGCACACATTCCCCTAATCTTTTGCTCAAATTACCACTGATGTTTTCTTTCCTTAGTTGCAATGACCCACCAATACACCGATAACCAGAAACCGCACAAGTTGATACTACGCAATCCAATCATAGACGGTGGGGCTCTCCCACTTAGCTTGAATCTACAATTACAAAATTTTTGGAATCCACCGAGATTCTTTCTTCATCGTTGACATGACCCTGCACACGCAACTAGTCAAATTTTCTCGAAATCCTTCTATTAACCTTTAATAGGCACTCCGAACCACTAGCCACATTTACATATTAAATCTCTTACTGGGTAGCCAGTAGAATTCTTCGCAGAAGCTTCGTCAACACCATGCGACCGCTAACCTGTTTACAGGAGATAACCCACCTGTAAAAATTACATGCTGACATATTCCAACGTCATTGCACTGGGTGTAATTACTACAAAATCAGTAGATCATCCTGAGTCCAACTCATTCACCAGCTGCATCAGTCCATTCACTCCTCGTGGACATCAGCTAAAGGTGCGACAATACATTCCAATCCAAAGTCATGTTGTATCCTTCTTTATATCAAGCAACTCCCTCCTATTGTATCCAATATTCCTCAATGTAGCGGCTAATATTACAACTTAAGTTCGTAGACCTAGTCACTGTCCATTCTACATCCCAAATCACTCAAACGTTTCCTCAAGACGTGTAGTCATCCTACCACGTAACCCATATGCTACTTTGCCACTCTCCCACTTTGGTCAAACTCTTCTCCTTTAAGCAACTACTCGACTTCTGTTTTCTTACACTTGGCCTTTTCGGAACCTAACCACCGCAAGGCACCTTCCACATGTCCTTCCTCATCCTTCGCTGCCCAATTGTTGCCTTAACTCAAAATCCGTCTCTGTAGCACTTGAACCAATAGCTCGTTACCAGCTTTAAACCTTTCTGACGATCATCCTTCTCGAGATATCAATACTAGGAACGCTACTTCGATCCTAAATCACTGCACACCGCGATCTCTAACGACTTCCTCCCCTATAGAAATTGCTAACACCCCATCGTGAAGGCGATTTAAAGAAAACCATAACACCGGTGAACCTTAACGCATTTTACAAGGCGATGACACCACATCAAAATTGAGAACTCTACCACGCTCGAAAATATCAGGCTTCGTTACTCTATCAACCCCAAACCTGAATAATTATAGCCCGATTGCCTTTTTCTCTGCTGGAAATAAAACATGGAACCTCTGAATCATGTACTAAGGAAAACCTTCTTTCAAGTCGTTTACTGCCCTGACACATAGACGGGCATTTTACCATTTCATAAACACTGTGCGATAACAACGCACGTATCATCATAACGATCAATGCCAAATCTCAAAACCTTAGGTAGTACTGATACTTAATTTGAAATGACAGAGCGACCTTTCGCAAAGCGACGGCAATAGCCCAATTAATTACACATGGAGAAGCATCCTATACTATATCTGTAGTAGCATAAAAAATTTCCTCGATCCCCAATTTATAACAAGCACTTCACGTCGCATAAGATTGAATAGGAAGGAAATGTAGGCATAAGCCTCAAAGGAATCGAATCGCACGGTGAGGAATCAAAAAGGGAAGTATTCCTAACAACCCTGTAGCCTCTCGAAGATAAGCACAGACGTCTCCGTACCGATCCGCAAGACTCTACTAGACTTGCTCATTACTCGTGAGACCATATTGTCACGACCCAAAATCCAAAAAAAAGTCGTGATGGCGCTGGACACCACTGTCAGGCAAGCCAACCATAATCAATTAACTTAATTACCAATTTTAGTATTTTTTTGAAATAAAAATTTCTTTAATAAAATTGTAGAGATAAAACTCATAGAGTAAATGATAAATATTTTTGCAGCTAAATTTCTAAACAATTCACAACCATTCCCAAAACCCGGTGTCACAAGTGCATGAGTATTTACTAGGGAATTAAAATAAAATACAACATCTGTCCAGAATATAAATTAGACAGAAAAATATAATAACTCTGAAGAAGATTCTGTTAGTTGCGGATCGTAATATAGAATGCAGCTCACCTATGTCCCCACAATTATTAACCACACCTCGGCGCCCACATGGCCGCTAGACACATATGTACATGCACAATAAAATATGCAGCAAGTGCAGTATGAGTACGAAAATAACGTGTACCCAGTAAGTATCAAGCCTAATCTCGAAGAGGTAGAGACGATATGGCCGACTCTGACACTCACTATGGGTCAATAATATTAAATAATCATGAAAATAGAAATATTTATATCAACGTAATTCACATAATTAACAATAATTTATTGAACCAGCAGAAGTAATTAAATTCCTTCAATTCCAATAATTCTCAATATATTAATTAAATTTCTTCAATTCAAATAATTTCTAATTTATTAATTAAATCCTTCAATTTCAATAAAAATTCCAGTTTATCAAATAGCTTTACAAGCTGCAATTCAATTTCAATAAATTTTCAATTTATCAAATAGCTTTACAAGCTGTAATAAACTGTCCAAGTATCATGTAATTATTATTATTAACCACGATTTCTTCCGAGGTCGTACGTCCCGATCCAGAGTTTCGTGTACACTGCCGAGGGATGTGCGGCGCGATCCATAGATGCATCTATCCTGTCGAGGCGTTCGGCCCGCTCCACAAGAAAGGATGACATTTTCTTATGTGCCTCCGGAAGGAGAGTATATTTATTATAAGACAAATTCGGGAGGAAGAACAATTTCTTTTAACAATTAATTAATTTAAACAGAAAATCAAGCATATAAGGTTTCCATCCTTTAATATCTTTATCTGAAAATTCTAACCTTTCATAACAATTCGCAATATACACATCAAATAATTTAATTAATAAAGAATATAATTTACACAAGTAATTCATGCTTTGAGTCCTAAACTACCCAGACTTTAGCATTAATAGTAGCTACGCACGGACTCTCATCACCTCGTGCGTACGTAGCCCCCGCAATTAGCAATAATTATTCAATTTAATCCCTATGGGAAAATTTTCCCCTCACAAGATTAGATAAGAGACTTACCTTATTTTGCTCTAATTTAATCCACTATAAGGCCTTTTCTACGATTATCCAACTCTGTCTGGCTCGAATCTAGCCAAAATAATTCGATACAATTACTAAAAATTATAGGAATTAATTCTATAAGAAAATACTATATTTTTAATAACAATCCCGAAATTAATTAAAAATTCATATGTGGGGCTTACATCTCGGAATCTAACAAAAATTATAAAATTCGATAACTCATTCAATTACGAGTCCAACCATACCAGTTTCACTCAAATCCGACTCCGAATCGATACCGAAATCTCAAAAATTCATTTCTATGAGATTTCTAAAAAATTTCCAAATCTCAATCTTAAAACACTAATTAAATGGTGAAAACAATGATATATTTATGTTTATAGATCAAATCCAAGTTAGAATCACTTACCCCAATGTCTTTGCCTTGAAAATCTATCAAAAATCGCTTCTGCTCAAGCTCCAATTTGTTAAAAATGGCGAATGGGACGAATGCCCTCTTTTATAATTTTGCCGAGGCAGCCCTCGATCCATGGCCTCGATCCTCAACCTCGATCCTCGGCCTCGATCCTCGGCCTCGATGCTCAGCCTTGATCCTCGGCCTCGATCCTCTGCCTCGATCTTGGCCCTCGATCGTGGGAGCTCGATCTTGGGCCTCGATTTTGGGCCAGAATTTCCAGCAGAAAGGAAAAATTCCAGCAGCTGTTTTAAGTCCAATTTTTAATCCATTATGCTCAAATCACACGAACTTATTTGAAACCTCAAATCACATAAAACGAAGCTAAAACCACGAATTATGCTCTCATTCAAGCTTAATGAAACTTAAAATTTCTAACTTCTACGTTCGATGTCGAAACCTATCAAATCAACTCCGATTGACCTAAAATTTTACACACAAGTCATAAATGACATAACGGAGCTATAAAAATTTTCAGAACTGGATTCCGACTCCGGTATCAAAAAGTCAACTCCCCGGTCAAACTTCCAAACTTAAATTCTTATTTTTAGCCATTTCAAGCCTAATTTAATTATGAACTTCTAAATAAAATTTCGAACACGCTCCTAAGTCCAAAATCACCATACAGAGCTGTTGGAATCATCAAAATTCTATTCCGGGGTCGTTTTCACATAATTAGACATCCGGTCACTATTTGAACTTAAACATTTTAATTTTTCATCAAAATTCCATATATCGGACTAGGGACCTCGAAATTTGATTGCGGACATACGCCCAAGTCCCAAATCACGATACGAACCTACCGAAACTGTAAAAATACTGATCCGAGTGTATTTACTCATAATATTGACCAAAGTCAAACTTGGCCTTTTAAAGCCAACTTAAGGAACCAAGTATTCCGATTTCAACCCAAACACTTCCAAATCCCGAACCAACCATCTCACAAGTCATAAATTATTTAAAGCACATATGAAAAGTTTTATTTAGGGTAACGGGGTTCTAAAAGTCAAAACGACCGATTGGGTCGTTACATATCTGAGACAAGAAATAAAGTTTTAAAACTTCTACAATTTTACACGTACAAACTGATTGGTTGTGATAAATAATAACATTAGGGACGGTTAATGCTTGTATATATAATATGAAGAATCTTTTTACATGCTCGTAGAAATTTGTTTTTGCCAACGTTTCTCATATAAGTAATATTATAATTATGTTATAATTTTATCCAATTATGGAGTTGTTTCTTTGAAAGGAAACTTTATATTTTAGAATGAATTGAATCCCAAAAGAAAAAGGTTACTTAGTCCTAACTCAAAATTATATTTATACCCATCATTAGATTGCTACATAAAGAAAATATTAACTTTAAAGGGAAAAAGGTTCTATCAGCTTTTCGAGGATATTTTTGTCTCTTAATATTTAAATTCCTAACATTCGTGCTTTTATAATAATATAGATAAATATATGTATAATTACAAATATTGTACATATAATTTAACTAATTGATCATCTTGCATATTCAGAAGATATTGAATTCAGTTATTGCGTAAATTTAATAATATTATTTTCATCATTTAAACAAATATTACATTTATTTTAACGTCAATATATATATATATATATATATATATATATATATATATATATATATATATATATATATATATAATTGACAATAAATATATGTGCAACGCACGTACACTTAAAGCTAGTTAACATAATAAACAATTGGAGGTTATGGAATTGAAAAGCTATAACCCCCAAAGAAGATGTGTGAGTGAGTTATGGCATTATGGTGTGAAAATTTTAAAATAATTAAAATAGAAAAATTGAAAGGAAAATATCAAAAAAATGAGAAAAAAAGATAAAGAGGATTCCTACACTATAGAGATGCCACATCACCTCTCTCGTGTCCCTCCTTTATATAAATATATATATATTTGATAGGTAGTTTTCTTTTGCTAAAAACTATCAAGAATTTATTTTATGTTAAAAATAATTTATTTTTAATTGAATACTTAAATTATTCATCACTATTTAATTTAATTATCATCAATATATTTTGGTAAATGACAGATTTCTCAAAGAGTAATTGGATAATAGTGTTATGCTGAAATGCAGTCGACGGAATATGTGATTGGTGGTGTATGTCTCATATTTAAGGAAAAAATTGACAAATACCGAAAAAATAAAAAAATCAGCATAAATCGAATCGATAAGAAATCGACTTAGTTGGTGTGGTTTGGTTCCAATATTTAAAAAACCGACTTACTTAGTTTGGTTTGTTTTTAGGGTAAAACCGACCCAAACTGAATTACGAACACCCCTAGGTCCAATGATTGAAAAGGAAAACAATGTAATGTTTCTCCAAGTCACATAAAAGTTTGAGTGAATTAATTTCTCAAATAGCAAGAAATAAAGTTTAGCTTCCAAAATTTAGATTAACAGGCTTTCTATTTAGTATTTTCCAACGTGACACAATAAAAGGCACAACAAGTAGATGAAGTAATGCTAAAAAGGGAAAAGGTTCAAAAATGCCATAATATTTATGAATTATATTAAGTTCGTTTAACTTATCAGTTCATAGATGAACCCGCACGATTAAAATTATCTCAAATATGCCCTCCCACTGATATTTTTCGAAAATGGCCAAATATATCCTTATATTTTCGGTAAAAATTTAAATATATCCCTCGTCATACTTTGGATTCAAATATATCCCGTTATACTATGAGTTTAAATATACCCCTTATTTAAATGGAGGGACACATATCATCGTCATGCTGGCCAATTTTAAAATATTTCATAATAAATTAAAAATATCATACACATACCATATCTATCACCCATACCCGAAAAGCAAGCTTTAAAAGCTTTTTCATTAATGGCTGCTACTACACTAAAACATAGATTTCCTACAAAGATGCAAATTTTAATGGAACTTCCCCTTTGGTTGATGAAAAGCATAAAAAAGCATGAATGGAGGAATATGTTTGTACAATAATATAATGTTCATTCCCTTCCTACTAGTTTATCTCCATCCATCCAACTTTATACTTCCCTTAGTAGGAATGTTAAAAAGAAGTCCAAATGTCGTCTTCTCATCTAATTTGGATTTCTCAAAATAGAGTAGAATCAAGAATCAAATCAAGGATTTAGCTTTAGTTAGCTGAAATAAAAAGAAGGAAGCCCGTAAAAAGCTTATATTTATTATAAGCACGAAGTAAATAGTGTACTCAACAAATGTCATTACAAGAAGTATAAAAAGTGTAATAGCCAACACTACTTGACAGTCTACAGAAGACGTGGCCATTGATGAAGAAGCTTTTGAAGCTTGCTTTTCGGGTAGGAGTGATGTTGGGCATATTTTTATATGTTTTAATATTATTTTATTCATATTTTAATTGCTTTTTGGTGCTATTTGATCTTTAAAATGTCCAACATGTGTTAATTATTGATTTTATGACTAATTGAGTTGTGTGTGATTCATTTAGGATGTTTGGAATGCAAAACTATGAAGAAAATGTGCTCTAGCTATAGGAGAATAGGATGGATACGTCGCATCCACCCCAACATCCAATCCTGAGAAGTTCAAGATGAGGCGGACGCGAAGCATCCACCCCAGTATCAATCCCTAAAGCTGAGTCGGATTAGGAAAAGAAAACTTTGGCCTATGACCTGTGTACGCAATACATAAGCCAAAAACACCTCTTTTAGGTCATCTAACACGAAGTAGGGAAAAGTCATCACAGAATCCGGAGACCGTAGAATTCGTCTTGAGTTCTTCTTTTTTCCTTTTCTTATTGATTTTTATGTATTCTTGGGAATTAATTGAGATTGCTACCATGACTATGCGTGGCTAAACTCGTTTATTTTGGGATTATGGTTTTACATGAATATTGATATTCAGAGATTGATTTGACGATTTAATTTATCATATTGGGTTGTTTATTTATATCTTGAGTTTAATTATTTTACTGCCTAGCTAACAGTGAAATACTATGTATGAATCTTGAGTTGAACTTGAAAGAGGTAATTCTTGATTGCAATAGGATTGAATAGAGCGCAATCTTGAACCTAGTTATTGGGAAATTGTCACGACCCAAAATTCAATTAGTCGTGATGGCACCTAACCCAACCCGCTAGGTAAGCCAACTTTCAATAATCCAATTCCAATAATAATTATTAAACCAATTTAAGTGAATATAGATCTTAATCTTATACATCCCCCAAGAATTGGTAGTACAAATCACGAACTTCTAAGAATAGAGTATACAAAGCGAAAATGAAATAAATACATAGTCCGTTTGAATAGTACATAAATAGAGCTTTTATAAATTTAAGGCTACCATGAACAAGAGGCAGCTACAACAGGAACGCATGTACATCTTCAAATCCCGCAACCATCGAGCACAGCAACGTCAACAGTCAACATCTGCACGCAATGTGCAGAAGTGTAGTATAAGTACAACCAACCCCATGTACTGAGTAAGTAACAATCCTAGCCTTAGGTTGAAAGTAGTGACGAGCTTCTACCAAGGTAGGGTCCAAATCCACTAATCCACAATAGCTAATAATGACATAAAGTAAATAATACCAGAAGTAACTCAAAGATAAAATGCTCAGTCATCTCATGATTTCAGCAATAATAGTTCTTCCTTTCAAGCACATCAGTGAAAACCCAAATCTTTTGCTAAAGTTACCAAAAATGTGAATAAGTTTGAAAACAAAATTTTTTTCAAAATCCTTTCAATAATAAATAAAATATCTCCCTTTCTTTTCAGATAACCATTGTAAAACAAATGCATCACTATGCCCATATGTCAACATGTGTGAGAAATTATGAATAATGTGATACCGTACAACATGAGCAAAATACATCTCTATGCATATATGATATGTGTGCATGTCAAGGCAATGTATCTTAGAGATTGTACTCATGTACTCACACTCTCAGAGTACTCAATCTCACTGTCCGCATTCTCTTTCATTGTGCTTAGCACACTCAATCACTCAGCGCTATATAATACCTGCTGCGGCGTACAGCCCGATCCCTGTTTATAGTCGACTGCGTTACTGGGGGTGTGTACAGACTCATAAGGTGCTCCTACAACCCAAGCGCTATAAGCACGGACAACTCACGTGCCATAATAAGCCAATAAGGCATGCTGCAGGCGGGCAGCCCCGATCCATATAATAGTAATAATATATATAAAGCCAACATGGCCTACTGCGGCATGCATCCCGATCCCAAAAATATCCTCACAATCAGACCCTCGGCCTCCCTCAGTCATCAATCTCTCCAGTCTCTCTCTCATGGGCTCACAATGTCATGAGAATAACCCAAAAATGATGATATGATATATCAATAAATAACAATAGAGACTAAGATATGATATGCAATGAAATGAATATGACTGAGCATGAGTTTTCAACATAACCAATAATTCACAGCAATATGACCTCTGTGGATCCCAATAATACCGGCACATAGCCTCAACATGATTTTTAATATGTTTTTCAGCTCAATTTCTTTAACTCATAAAACCGCATGGAAAATGCCAAGATTATTTAACTACAAAATTTCACATAAATAATTATGTCATAATTTCTATAATGCACGCCCACACGCCTGTCACCTAGCATGTGCGTCACCTCTCAACAATTCACGAAATACATATATTCAGGGTTCATACCCTTAACTCCAAGATTAGAAGAGTTACTTACCTCAAACCGTGTAATTCTTTACTCCGCTATGCCTTTGGCTCGTGAATTGGCCTCCAAACACCTTGAATCTAGCCACAATTAATTCGATTCAGCCAATACCAATTATTGCAATTAATTCCATAAGGAGATACTAATTTTCTCCACAAAAATCCGAAATTACACTCAAAATCGCCCGTGGGACCCACGTCTCGAAACCCGACAAAAGTTATAAAATATTAACGCCCATCCAACCACGATTCCAACCATATAAATTTCACCAAATTCCGACATCAACTCAACCCTCAAATCTTCAATTGAAGTCTTTGAAGATTTCTACCATTTTCAACCTAATCTTTACCCATTTGAACTCAACACTCTTTCTATAAACCTTATTGATACGTATAAATAATACTATTATACCCAAAAATCATACTCTTAATCACCCATCATTACCCAAGCTCAAAATTGAAGATTAGGGGTTAGAACCTTACCTCTTTAATGAAGAACTTGAGGGATTTCTTGTTAGATTTCAAGGCTTGGACAAGAATTTGATGAACAAGACACTTCATCAACTTCCTCTATCTAGAACACTCTCACTTCTCTCTAAAATCATCAGATAATTGCCCCAAAATAAGCCCCAAAGCCTATTTATCAAAATGGGGTCAGGTTATGAAAATAGAAAAATTAACCCTCTGAAAGCAGGACTGCGGTCGCATAATGGACTGCAGAATGGGTATGCGGGCCGCAAAATTGATCACAAAATTGGTGCCCAAAACTGGGCTCTTCTGGTCCATTCTGCGACTAGTTTTGCGGTCGCAGAAGCAGTTTTGCGATCGCATAACTGTTTTGCGATCGCATAATTGGTCGCAGAATTGTATTTTTCCAGCCTTTGGTAATTTGGTCATAACTTTTTGTAGAAATGTCCAAATAATGAACGGTTTAAAGAGTTAGAAATTAGACTCAAAGATCTTTCATTTGATAGGTAATACACCATATAAAACTTCGTATCATGAGAGTTATACTCATTTGAAGTTAGGTCTTATACAAACTCACTTGAAACTTTAGTCTTATAAAATTTCCAACTTCTACATTCGATGCCGAAACCTATCGAATCAAGTCCGATTGACCTAAAATTTTGCACACAAGTAATAAAGGATATAATGAAGCTATTCCAACTTTCATAATCGGATTCCGACCTCGATATCAAAAAGTCAACCCCCCGGTCAAACTTCCCAAAAATTCAACTTTCGGCATTTCAAGCCTAATTCCACTACGGACCTCCAAATAATTTTTCGGACACGCTCCTAAGTCCAAAATCACCATACGGGGCCATTGGAATCATTAAAATTCCATTTCGGGATCGTTTACACATAAGTCGATATCCGGTCACTATTTTAACTTAAGTTTCAATTATGAGACTAAGTGTCTCATTTCACTCCGAAATCCTTCCGGACCCGAATCAACTAACCCGATAAGTCATAAATCAACTTTAAGGTAAAAATTGAGCAGTAAATAGAGAAATGGGGTTATAATACTCAAAAAGACCGACCGAGTCGTTACAGAAATTGATTTGCGAATATGGATAAAAATATACCTATTTTCCGTGCTTAGCAAATCGTGCAAGAAATCGTGAATGCGCTCTTTTTATCTATAATCTCATAGGAATATAGGGTTTAGAATAAATTGAATAGGTGAGTAGACGTTGTCAAAGTTTTACGAGTATTATTGTCCTTGCAGGTTAATAACCCAGATAAAATAATGAGTCGATTGAAGAATTCAATAGGATTGTTAGCCAGCCATAACCCTGGAATATTATTTCTCATTGAATTAAAATCCTTCATGCTAAGTGTGTTAGTTCATTAGTTTTTCGTTTACTTGCAATTATAATTAGTAGAATTAATCAAACAAAAACCACGTTGAAATTGTTCTTAACTCGATAAATTAGAATTCACTTGATTTAGTTGATAATTAATCACAAGTCCTTGTGGGAACGATACTCTACTAACTCTTTATTACTTGATTGACCGCGTATACTTACGTGTGCGATTTTGGGCAATAAGTTTTTGGCGCCGCTGCCGGGGACTTCAAAATTAATTGTTTCACTAGATCAAGCTTTTACTACCTGTAATGATCCAACCGGTCGTTTTGACTTTTAGAACCCCGTTCCTCTAAATAAAACTTCTCGTATGTGCTTTAAATGATTTATGACTTGTGAGGATGGTTGGTTCGGGATTTGGAAGTGTTTGGGTTGAAATCGGAACATTTGGTTATTTAAGATGGCTTTAAAAGGGCAAGTTTGACTTCCGTCAATATTTTATGAAAACGACCTCTGAATATAATTTTTATAATTCCAATAGTTCCGTATGGTGATTTTGGAATTATGAGCGTGTTCGCAATTTTATTTGGAAGTTCGTAGTTAAATTAGGCTTGAAATGGCTAAAATAAGAATTTAAGGTTGGAAGTTTGACCGGGGAGCTGACTTTTTGATATCGGAATCGGAATCCAGTTCTGAAAGTTTTATAGTTCCGTTATGTCATTTATGACTTATGTGCAAAATTTGAGGTCAATCGGAGTTAATTTGATAGGTTTCGTCATCGAATGTAGAAGTTGGAAATTTTAAGTTTCATTAAGCTTGAATTGGAGCATAATTCATGGTTCTAGCGTCGTTTTATGAGATTTGAGGTTTCAAATAAGTTTGTATGATGTTTTAGGACTTGTTGGTATAATTGGTTGAGGTCCCGAGGGCCTCGGGTAAGTTTCAGATGGTTAACGGATCAAAACTTTGACTTAAAAAGCTGTTGGATATTTTTAGGTTATGATCGAGCCCAGGTATCGAGCCCAGGGTCGACGGCCTGAGGCGAAGCCAAGTACAAGGCTCAATATCGAAGCCAAGATCGAAGGTCCAGCTCGAGGGCCATGATCGAAGGCAATGCTCGAGGGCCATGATCGAGACCCAAGATCGAGGGTCACAATCGAAGGCTCAGGCTTGATGCCATGATCAAAGCTATGATCGAAGGACCAGGCTCGATGCCATAATCGAGGCCATGACCGAGGTTCAGGATCGAGCCTGTGATCGAAGCCACGATTGAGGCCTAGGCTCGAGGGGCATGATCGAAGCCACGATCGAGGCCCAATTCCGAAGGCTGCCTGGGCAGTTTTATAAAAAGAAGGCATTCGTCCCATTCGCCATTTTTAACAAATTGGAGCTTGAGCAAAGGCGATTTTGGATAGATTTTCAAGGAAAGACATTGGGGGTAAGTGATTCAAACTTGGATTTGGTCTATAAACACAAATATATCATTGTTCTCATCATTTAATTAGTGTTTTGAGATTGAAATTTGGAAAATTTTTTGAAATCTCATAGAAACGAATTTTTGCAATTTCGGTGTCGATTCGGAGTCGTATTTGAGTGAAACTGGTATGGTTGGACTCGTAATTGAATGGGTTATCGGATTTCGTAACTTTTACCAGATTCCAAGACGTGGGCCCCATGGACGAATTTTTAATTAATTTCGGAATTTTATTAAAAATGTAGTATTTTCTTATAGAATTGATTCCTATAAATTTTAATGATTGTTTCGAATTATTTTGGCTAGATTCCGAGACGTGCTTAATAATAATAATAATTACACGATACTTGGACGGTTTATTACATCTTGTAAAGCTATTTGATAAATTGAAAATTTATTGAAATTGAATTGCAGCTTGTAAAGCTATTTGATAAATTGGAATTTTTATTGAAATTGAAGGATTTAATTAATAGATTAGAAATTATTTGAATTGATGAAATTTAATTAATATATTGAGAATTACTGGAATTGAAGGAATTTAATTATTTCGGCTGGTTCAATAAAATTATTGTTAACTCTGTGAATCATGTTAATATAAATATTTCTATTTTCATGATTATTTAATATTAATGACCCATAGTGAGTGTCATAGTCGGCCATCTCATCTCTACCTCTTCGAGATTAGGCTTGATACTTACTGGGTACATGTTATTTTTGTACTCATACTGCACTTGCTGCACATTTTATTGTGCATGTACATATATGTATAGCGGCCTTGTGGGCGTAGATGTGTGGTTAATAATTGTGGGGACATAGGTAAGCTGCATTCTATATTACGATTCGCAGCTAACAAAATCTCCTTCAGAATTATTATATTTTCCTGTCTAATTTGTATTCTGGACAGATGATGTATTTTATTTTAATTCCCTAGTAAATGCTCATGCACTTGTGACACCGGGTTTTGGGAATGGTTGTGAATTGTTTAGAAATTTAGTTGTTAAAAATATTTATCATTTACTCTATGAGTTTTATCTTTACTACTTCATTGAAGAAATTTTTATTTCAAAAATACTAAAATGGAAAATTAAGTTTATTAATTATGGTTGGCTTGCGTGACAGTGGTGTCTGGTGCCATCACTGCCTTTTTGGATTTTGGATCGTGACAACATGGTATTAGAGCACTAGGTTCACTTAGGTTTCACGAGTCATGAGCAAGTCTAGTAGAGTCTTGCGGATCGGTACTGAGACGTCTGTGCTTATCTTCGAGAGGCTACAAGGCTGTTAGGAATACTTTCCTTTTTGATTCCTCGTTATGCGATTTGATTCCTTTGAGGCTTATGCCTTCATTTCCTTGCTACTCAATCTTATGTGACGTGAAGCGCTTGTTATAAATTGGGGATCGAGGAAATATTTAATGGTACTACATATGTAGTACATGATGCTTCTTCATGTATAATTAATTGGGCTATTGTCGTCGCCTTGCGAAAGGCCGCTCTGTCATTTCAAATTAAGTATCAGTACTACCTAAGGTTTTGAGATTTGGCATTGATCGTTATGATGATTCGTGCATTTTTATCGCACAATGTTTATGAAATGGTAAAATGCCCGTCTATGTGTCAGGGCAGTAAATGACTTGAAAGAAGATTTTTCCCAGTACATGATTTAGAGGTTCCATGTTTTATTTCCAGCAGAGAAAAGGTAATCAGACTATGAATGTTCAGGTTTGAGGTTGATGGAGTAACAAAGCCTGATATTTTCGAGCGTGGTAGAGTTCTCAATTTTGATGTGGTGTCATCGCCTTGTTAAATGCATTAAGATTTGCCGGTGTTATAGTTTTCTTCAACTCGCCTTCACAGCGGGGTGTTAGGAATTGGTATAGGGGAAGCAGTTGTTAGAGATCGCGATGTGCGGTGGTTCAGGGTCGAAGTAGTGTACCTAGTATTGATGGCTCGCGAAGGATGATCCTCGAAAAGGTTTAAAGCTGGTAACGACCCATTGGTTCGAGTGCTATCAAGACTGATTTTTAGTTAAGGCAACAACTGGGCAGCGAAGGATAAGGAAGTACATATAGAACGTCTCTTGTGATGGTTAGGTTCCGAGAAGGCCAAGTGTAAGAAAACAGAAGTTGAGTAGTTGCTTAAAGGATATGGTTGACCAAAGTGGGAGAGTGGCAAGGTGGCACATGGGTTACGTGGAAGGATAACTACACGGCTTGAAGAACGTTTGAAGTAATTTGGGATTTAGGATGGACAGTGACTAGGTCTATGGACTTAAGTTGTAATATTAGGTGCTATATTGAGGAAGATTGGATACAACATGAGGGAGTTGCTTGATATGAAGAAGGATACAACATGACTTTGAATTGGAATGTATTGTCGCACCTTTAGTTGACGTCCACTAAATAATAATAATAATTACACGATACTTAGACAGTTTATTACGGCTTGTAAAGCTATTTGATAAATTAAAAATTTATTGAAATTGGATTACAGCTTGTAAAGCTATTTGATAAATTGGAATTTTTATTGAAATTGGAGGATTTAATTAATAGATTAGAAATTATTTGAATTGAAGGAATTTAATTAATATATTGAGAATTATTGGAATTGAAGGAATTTAATTACTTCTGTTGGTTCAATAAAATTATTGTTAGCTCTGTGAATCACGTTGATATAAATATTTCTATTTTCATGATTATTTAATATTATTGACCCATAATGATTGTCATAGTCGGCCATCTCGTCTCTACCTCTTCGAGATTAGGCTTGATACTTACTGGGTACACATTATTTTCGTGCTCATACTGCACTTGCTGCACATTTAATTGTGCAGGTACATATATGTATAGCGGCCTTGTGGGCGCAGAGATGTGGTTAATAAATGTGGGGACATAGATGAGCTGCATTCTATATTACGATTTGCATCTAATAAAATCTCCTTCAGAGTTATTATATTTTCCTGTCTAATTTGTATTCTGGACAGATGCTGTATTTTATTTTAATTCCCTAGTAAATGCTCATGCACTTGTGACATCGGATTTTGGGAATGATTGTGAATTGTTTAGAAATTTAGTTGTTAAAAATATTTATCATTTACTCTATGAGTTTTATCTTTACTATTTCATTGAAGAAATTTTTATTTCAAAAATACTAAAATGGGTAATTAAGTTAATTGATTAAGGTTGGCTTGCCTGATAGTGGTGTCTGCCGCCATCACAGCCTTTTTGAATTTTGGGTCGTGACACTACCTATTGTCGCGTCCCGTTTTCTCGCGAGAGCGGGTTTCGACGTGTGACAACTCTTTTAAAGTGTATTAAGAGAGAAAAGTCATCACCTAACAATTTTAAGATACGTTAGGGCACCTATTTACAAATAACTCTGTTTGACTAGTTAACGCCACCAAAGATCGAGTAAGGGCTTAAATTACCTCAAAGAGAAGATGTTAGGTGCTCTTCGAGGTCCACAACTATGGGTCCCGACCGAACTTTAGACTACGTGGATTATGTAATTAAGCTAGGTGATCAAATAAATAGAAGAAAAATTCAGAAATTGTAGAGTCTTATTAAAACATATGAGAATCGGTACGAGTCTTAATAACTACAAAGGTACAAACTGTATTGAACTATGTTAAATGACTAAGTGTGAATAACACGCACATAAAAAGAGGGGGGTCCTAAGTTTTTTAGCCTAAAGGATTACCCCGTGCAACATAAATAACACTTCACAACTCTCTTAAGGTAGAGGTTGCTCGTATTATTCAGCAGGAACAGACTATCATCTCCTGCTATTCGATTACTATGTTGAAGTTATTTACTTAAAGGCGTTCTAATTCAATTCTAAGTCGTACCCTATGCGCGCACTACCCGACCCATGCCTATAGTCCAGGAGGCTTTGGACCTGCTATCAGGTGGTTCTAGACTTTATTTAGGTTGCTCAAAATGATAAAACTAGGAGACATTCAAAATAGATAGGACGACATACAATAGCAATAAAAGGCTCAAGTTAACCTCCACACATAAGCATGAAAGCACGCAAACAGATTTCTGCTTAGGCAATAGACAGAATTAAGATGCATTAGAATCATTAAGTCCTACATGCATGATTTCTATATAATTTGAACCACTAGCAATTAGTGGGAATTCCTATAGGCAGGATTTCTAGGTAATCGGTTTTGACAAAGAAGTTATTTAATACATAGTTCTTATTAAAGAATCCTATAGTCATGCTTTCTATGTGTATAGTAACATCTTATAGATATGATCTCTAAACGATTCACGTCTGGACAGCGAAGTAGTTGAGAATACAGAGTTATTCAATTGCCTCTATAGGCATGCGTTCTAGACGGGCTGTATGACAAAAGGAGGATAGCAGCAATGACAACTTGGGTAATCTATATTAGAATTATATGGACATGGTGTCTAGACGAGTCACATATTTGAAAGAAATACCAAAGCATACAGTTTCAGTTGTTTGTATTGATCTCATATAGGCATAATATCTATGTGCAAGAAGTCCAATTTAGATCATATAGGCATGCTATCTAACCATTCAAGTCATCATATAGACCCTAAGTCATGTTTTCTAAGGGGATAACATTGTGTGTATATAATTCCATAGAATGAGGCATGATGAGCAAACAAACAATTAAGATCCTATAGGCATGATCTCTACTCATTCATATAAAAGATAAAGTATCCCAGTTGTCTCTTTTCACTAATTTCCCCATCATTCAGTTTTACAAGTTATTACAGACCATATTGAACAAACATAGACCCAATTACAAATATAAAATAATCTAGTAACACATCTGGGCCTTCCAATATGCTTAGAACTTTGCACGGACAGCAGGCCCAAACTCCAGATGCGAATATTGCATTTCAAACCTCTGGTACCGAAGCATGCCCAATATACCAGACCAAAATGAATAACTTACTTACCCAAAGGGATGCCAAATTCAACCTTACAGGTGACAAAATACTCATGGGATTGATTAGCAACTTTCCTACTTAACTCCTAAAGGCTATAATTAATCAGCAATTCTAGCCGAAACACATGGACACGAATACACGAAATATAGACAAGTTCACAAGGCAGACTCATGCTTGCATTTTCGGAAACAACGCTAAAGTAACAGAATTGACCATCATAGGATAGTGAACTATTTCAAAAGAGTTTCAAAAGTAAACTGATTTAGAATTATCCTAAAAGAACCTTAGACACGCGATTTAAACATGAAAATCTAACAGAGTCATAGACAAGAACAAGCAGAACATAACCTTCACATGAAAATTTTAACATGAAAACTTAGTGAAGACAACATAACAGAACATATTCATGATCGAGCAACACTTAGTTGAGAATAAGAAAACTTTAACATGATGAGTATCAATTACAATACCAGAAAAAAAACTTATAGTAAGCAAAAATATGTCAACTTCACATCAATCGAACATGCAAGCATCAAACCTTATGCTAGTTGGTCACATATAGGAGAAAATGTTGGTTATGATATTTACTTTAAAGTTCTCAATTGATACTGAAGAACACAAGATTGAGCAACTCAGGAACACAATAGAGTTACAAACAACATGGGAAAAGATCATAGCTGACAGTAGAATTCCATAAAGACAACAGGTTAGGCATGGATGTCTCAATAAGAATTAGAACACATTCTGGGTATGAATTGGTTATTCATAATAGTACAGGACAAGGCAAGAAAACCAACTCATAATAAGCAACAATAATAAGCATTCAAGAACATAAATTAGCAGGCAGGCTTAAGAAGGCAGAATCAAGGTAACAAATAGGCAAATTGAACCACTAGAAGGCATAGAGCCTTAAGAAGAGCTTCAAAATATATAATGACATGTGATTCATACAAATTCTTAGAGACATAGATATGCAAAACAGGAATACAAACAGAAAGAAAATGAAATTGCAAGAGTCATAGATATATTACCAGTTATAGAAGAACAAGTAAACAAGAGGAGTAATTTTAGCAACACTTCAGTGTTAATAGCAAACGAATAGTAGAGCCCAGGAATCTCAGTGTGTCAGAGTTCCCAAAGGTTTCGAATGAACCCCGACAGTGCTCACACTCAGAAAAATTCGAGAATTGAATTTCGGTGGCTTTGGCTTTCAGTTGGTCAAGAGCCAAAGTTTAGAACAATATAGAATGAGAGAATAAGAGAGTAATAATATTTAATTTCAGTGAATCCCCTCTCCTCAAAGGGAATTAGGGGAAGAGTTTATGTAGTGGTAGAATCAGGCAAATAAACAAGGAAAGAAATCAAGTAAACACGAATAAAAAGAGTAAAATCTCACATGCAAGTCAGTAAAGTAACCGGAAAGGAAAGAAATTAAACTCCAAACCCTAGTTAAGGTTTAATACTCAAAAATCGACCAACTGGTATGAAAAATTAGGCTTTCCTTTGTGTATATGGATGAGATATTGTCCAAATCTCTAAGATTGAGGTTGATTCCCGTCTGATATAGAGGTGGTATTTGCCAAAATTGGGCAAATACCTAAGTAATACCATAACTGTGTGACCAGTAGCAAAGAGACCTAGATATGATAAGCAAATAATGGTAAAATTCTATTGTCAACGGGATTAGGAGAGGGAGTTAAGGGGAGGCGGCTAGGGTTCTTCAGAAGAGAGAAAGGGAGGGTTGAGAGAATTTAGGGGCGATGGCTTAGGGAAAATGGGTTAGGGTTTCAGGGGTTGGTTAATTAAAAAGGGTGGAGTGATTGTAGACCATTGATCTTGAAAGATCAACGGTCAGGATTAAGAAATAGCTGGGGCGGGTCGTCCAACGGGTCGCGACAAGATCATTTTAAAGAGGGTCGTTTGGTTTGGGCTTCTGAGGTTTAATGGAGATGGCCCAGCTTGTTTGGGCCTTGATTTGGTCCGAAATTAGCTCAAAATTTGGGCTACAGATTAAATACACGAAATTCATCAAAAATAAATTATAAAAATAATTAGTAGATAATAAAAATATTATTTATGCAGTAAAATACTTAAAAATAATAGCTTAATATTATAAAAATACAAGAAATGCTTTTTTTTTAGTATGAATAATATAATAGATACAATCATGTATCGAATATAGGCTGTTATTGCAAAATTATGTAAAATGTCTTTAAAATACAAAATATAATTATATAAAACAAAGTAAAATATTATGAAGCATATATATGGATGCAAATAATAAATTTGGATGATTGAGTCATCATAAAATAATTCAAAGAGGTAATTAATAAATACTCAAGTGACTTAAATGCAATACAATAGATTTTAAAGATTTAAAAATTATGAAAAATTATAGAAAATACTTGTGTAACTATTGTAAATTAATTTATTAAGTAAAATAATATTTTAAAAGTATATATACTATTTGAAAAATATGAGGGCAAAATTGGGTATCAATAGCTACCCATTTTTACCCTGAGAATGATGAAAGAGTTGTCAGGTAAAGAAAATGATGACCAATTTTGTCCGAAGTGAGTGAGGAATGATGTACTTTAAAAAAAATTGGGGGTCGAACCATGCTTCTTGAGTTGTCTACATATTCCTGGTATTACGGGAATCAGGTCGTGTGTAGTTTTGGATCCAACGTCGAACGAAACCGATGGAGTAGTTATAAGAGTGGTTATATGTTTCGAAAAGGACCGTTTGGGTAGGATAGTGTTGTAGGTAACGGATAAATTTAGGTGGAGCTATGAATGCGAATTTAAACATTGCGAATATTTGAGGTAAATGTTTGGGCGGTTACGGGACAAAGAGTAAACAATTACTGATTTTCTGCTACGTTTGAGATAGTCAAAGGATGTGAACGTCATGAACGGAAATCGGAGCGAGAATTGCTCATGTTTGTAGAACGGTTACCTCCCGAGTTACCTGCAAAACTTAAAACACAATGCATGCGAATATATAGGGTTATTGCGTAATTTAAACATGATGCAAATTTCTTTTGGATCATGAGGGATGTCCTCGGACGATGAAGATGATGTCCTTAGACCATGACGTCCTAGGCCATAAAGTATATGATAAGGGATTCGCAAACCATGAAATAGTGTCCTCGGGCCATGAGGATGATGCCTCCGAACTATAACGCCTTTGAATAATAATATGCAATAAAAAGAATTAGCTTGAAGAAGGATTTAGCTTAATTAGCTGAAATAAAAAGAAGGAAGCCCGTAAAAAGCTTATATTTATTATAAGCTCGAAGTAAATAGTGCACTCAAAAATGCCATTAGAAGAAGTACAAAAAAAAAGTAATAGCCAACACTACTTGACAGTCTACAGAAATCGTGGCCATTGATGAAGAAGCTTTTGGGTATGGGTAATGAGTCTTTTTAGTTAATTAGAAGATATTTATAATTGGCCAACAGGACGATAACATGTGTCCCTCCATTTAAATGAGGGACATATTTGAGTCCAAAGCATAACGGCAAGGATATATTTGGATCCAAAGTATAATGGGGGATATATTTAAACCTTTTCCGAAAGTACATAGGTATATTTGGCCATTTTTCTATAATTTTATACCGCATAAAAAATCTGATTTGCTTGACAAGGTGAAAGTTATGTGGGAGTATATTTGGACCGATAAGTTAACAAAGGATGTCTTTTAGATTACTCATAAACTATACGGGTAAGTTTGACCTTTTTCCTGCTAAAGATAGGTTAGTTAAGGAAACATACCTACCTAGACGAGGTTTGTGGGTGATAATCAATTTTTTTATTTGATTTTACCATTATTAATAAAATTCTATTGTGATTTGCAATTAAAATTATTTTACATTAATTTAATTTTGTTATTTTAAAGCTATAGAGTTCAATTAGGTGTAATGTTATTAGCATAAAGTGTTGTTGAATAAGAAAAAAGAAATCAAAAAACTTGAATAAGCAAATAAGATGGGGAAAAGAAAAAGAAACAAATAAATAATATGAATAATTAATTAATAAGAAAAAATAAAGAAAAAATGATTGTGACTACTTTTTTTTAGCTCTCACAAGTTACGAAGAGAGTGAAGTCACTCTGTGCCACGTTACACTACATGCATAATTAAATAAGAAAAATTATATTCAGAAGTAGTGTATATCACTGTACCCCATAGTTTAAGTATCAAACTAACAAAATGAATATAATGTAGAAGGTCTTGTAGGCATTTAAATTTTATTGGATTTAAATCTATAAATTATTTGGACTGAATTTAAATTCAAGATAAATTAGTCCAAATAAATAGGGCTAATATAATTAGATTAATTATATTAGTAATATATATGTGTTAAATAAATAAATTCAAATTTATTGGGCTAGCCCAGGTAATCGGTCTACAAGCGATGGGCCCACTTTATTAAGCCCAAGATGTCATCTTCCTAGATGCACAGTTGGAATGACGTGGCACACCAATTCAAATGGAAGAGCCAATATGATCATGTCACGTATCAAAATGACAAGGCATTCAAAGTCAAATTAAAAGGCCAATGAAACCGCGCAACATGTTCAATATGATTGGTCGGAAAGAGTTTGTTCTCATCACAACTCTTCTTTTCCAAAACTATAAATAGGGGTCTTTATAATTTAGAAAAGACACTCAGAAGTCATAACAAGAAACAAGAAAGAGCTTGTGCATCGAACGCCACAAATTTCTCTACAAGCTTCAAGTTTTAAGCAATCAAGATCAAGTTCAAGCTCAAGAACGAAGAACAAATCAAGGTTCAAGGAGTACGAGTTCAAATCAAAGTTCGTGCTAGTTGAATTCAAGATCATCGTTCATGGCAACAAATATAAATTCAAGATCAAGCTCAAAGGCCCTTGAATTTATCTTAGAAAAGTAGAATAAAAGGATCCATAGAGATTGTACACTCATATTACTTGAAATCAAATACTATGATTGTTGCAATATTTTTCGATCTTAATTATATTTCTTGACGAATTTTTGTTGTCTACATGTCTCAATGTATTTTCCCTTCTTTTTACTTAATTTTATACAAATTTCACAAGTAGAGTCTAGGAGGATAGTGTGTACGCAAATCTTACCCTTACCTTGTATGATGTAGAGAGGTAGTTTTCGATAGACCACCGGCTCAAATAAAAAAAAAAGCAAGTTTGAGAAAAATAATAATAGTGAAGAGGCTATGTTAGAAATAATGGACAAAAAAAAACAGTAAAGACATCAAAATAATAAGATAGCCGACGACGCAAAGGAGACAAAAAGTGATATAAAAAATTGCAGAATATGAGAATTTTTAGTCAATTTTAACTTCTAAAAAAATATTTATGTTTACCTTTAAAACAGATAATAATTGAATTTGTACGCGGTTTTAAAGATACGTGGATTGATTCAACACAAGTAATCAAGAATGTTAGATAAACGAATTAAAGATAAAATAAATAACCAAATCAGTTACGGCGTTAAGGCTCGGCTCGGACTTGAGCTGAACAATAGTTTTGTCCTCGATCGGACCCTCGATACGAAGCCATATATATATAAAGAATAGTGATTAAAATAAGGACTTTTCAATAGCTAGAAAAGTAGAGAAGTAAGTTTGTATTGTCTTGATATGTGTATTATAATGTGTCTATTGAGTAAAAAAACTTTCCCTTTATATTGTAGGAGAGTTTCATCCCTAGTAAAATTCTAAAAAGGTAAAAATCCTCCTTTCACGTCAATCACTGATACACTACCGATATTGGGCGAGATCTGCGCCGAAATATTCGGTTGGGTGCAGATATCACGGCCTTCTGTTAGTCGTGTGCAAGCGTTTGTAGTGCTTTCCGAGGTCTTGGAGATCGTTCTGGGTTCGGGGAGTATTTTCTTGTCAGGCCCGGTGGCGAGTGCCCTGCTCCAGCCTCGATTCAAAGAGTTCTCAGATTCGGTCTATATCTTATACGCTCATACTTCTTGCTTCGTTTGACTTACCGAAAAGTCAGGGTGTGTTCTAACCCCGAGTTCACTCGTATACAGATAGTCTCCTAGTTTCTCAGAGAGTAGGTCCGTCGAAACGATGGAAAACAATAGATGAACACCGGTTCCTTACTCCGTATGTTACAACCGAGATGATGAATAAGTCAAAACATCTCATCAATCGCGTTGTTCTGACTTTGGACATGCATCGATCATCGACTGGTCGCCTCCGAATGTGAAACGTCGCGTATTGATTACATTTTCTCTTATAAAAGCTTTGACCTTTTGTACTTTTTCTACTTTCCTATCCTAGTTTTTACCTTCGAATTCTCTAGCGGCTATCAACTCTTTCAAATCTTCATATCTTTATCTTTGATCTTCAAATCTTCATAATTGTTCTTAGGTTTCTACCCAGATCTTCATCCTACCTTCATACTCTTTTCTTCAAACCTTCATACATTTCCTTCAAATCTTCATATTTTCCAGATCACGATGGCTAAGACTTCCAAATCAGTTCCTCAGCAGGTTGCCTCTTCATCTTCCCACCCGATCACAGATGCCGATGGGGCTATTCCCGAGGTGGTCGATTTCGAGACGGCTGCTCCCGAGGTGGTCGATTTCGAGACGGCTGCTCCCGAGGTGGTTTCTCCTGAAGTGACTGCTCCCGAAGCGGCCCCAGAGCCCCTCATGAAAAGTTTATACCCGGGGGATGTTCAATCGGTGATGACTTCAAGGTCGAGAAGGCCTCAACCAAATAAGACCGAGGTGAAGAGGCATCGAGATACATATGCTCTATTACCAAAGATATCCTTCCCATAGTGCGAGAAGATTGCAAATGGGAAGGCAAGGACGTGGTATTCCCCAGGCCTAAGGACAATATTGCTACCCAAGTGGAGGGGTATTTAAGTATTTACACTTACTCCTTTACGTTGGGACCTGTAGACCCAATAGTTATGGCTTTTTGCAAGAGATACGAGGTGTGTCTCGGTTAAATCCACTCGTCTCTTTGGAGGATTGTAATCCTCCCACATAATTTTGTGAATAACACTGAATCTCCTCAGTTCACCCTCGACCACCTACTCCGTCTGTATAGTTCCCGAATTTTCCATGGGGGACTAATCAAGATCGTTCGTCGGGCCAGCAAGGCTCCCTTTTCGAGCATCGATGAGGATCGAGACCGAGGCTGGTAGGGGAGCTTTGTTCGGGTAAAAACTGAAGATTTGATCCCTCCCGAGTTCCCGCCATTTCCCGAGAAGTGGAATGCATCTCGTAAGTGTAGTCTTTCATTAAGTGTCAAGTCTCTTTTGTTTCCTTTCTCACCATCAGTATTTGTGGTCGTGCAGCTGTTGCCCGGGTTCCCAATGTAGTCCACCCAGCTCAAGGAGTGGATCGAAGGCATCTACAAGCAAATGTCATACTTTGAGTGCACGTGGCGCAAGCTTTAGAAGGGCAGATGGGAGGCCCGTTCTCATGGTAAGGCTCTCCTCTGAATAGTTATTACTATGCCCCAAACTTACGTAATGCTGACCTTTTCTCTTTCCTTCACAGGTTTGCCTAATACCACTGAACTTAGGCCGCTAGAAGGGGACAAGGATGCATCCTTATCCGTTTATCCCTCTGCTATGGGACAACCGAAGAAGAAGAGGTGAAAAAAAGTCCTCGGGCTCCCAAAGTCCCGAGGTGAAGCCAAAAAAGAGGGCGGCTTCCCGGGATCATAAGCCCAAGAAGGATACCAACTCTTGGGTGCCGGACTCTGACTCACTTTGCCGGCTCAGGGATGAGTCTGAAGAAGATGACATCTTTGTTTCTCAAGAATCGACCCCTACCGGGGAGGAGGCGACAACTGAGGAAAGGAGCCACGAGGCTGATCTCCTTCCAACTCGAGAGGCCGAAGTAGAGACGGGGGCTGAAACCTCCCGAGGAGCCACTTCTATTCCGAAAGAGGCAACCGGTGTGATAGACATCATTGACCGAGTCCATACTTGAAGAGGCCCAATCGGGTAAGAAAAAGTCAAGTGAAGGAGTTCACAGCGCAGACGAACTTCTCCACTCCTTCTTCGATGGCGTTACATGTCCACATTGGAGGACGTTTTCGGGTTGGGCGACCTAGAGATCCTGAAGAAGGACGCGCCTTCGAAAGCTGGCGGGTCGAGTTCGAGCCCAAAACTGGTGAAGCAGTTTCCAGCTCCGAGTGTGGACCCCGACCACAAGAGAACAATCATTCTTACGGTCCCGAAGGATGATTGGGTTCTATCCTCTCCAGTGGGCATAGCCAGCTACCTACGATGCCTGGTAACTGAGGAGGACCAGGAAATGATGAACGAGGTGGGTGCGTCGAGTCTCTTCAACAAGGTGCAGCAGGCGCTGAACTGGGTAAGGCATCAATACTCCCTTGTGAATTCCACTTAGGTTTCGATATCTCTTACTGTGTTCATTATTTTGCAGGCCATAGTTCTTCACCATGAGAGCTTGCTCCGGTACCACTTTGAAATAAACTAGCTCGAGTTCGAGCTCAAGGAGTAGGCTTAGAAGAAGGACATGTACAAGCTTCTCAGTGAGCAACAGGACGAGGTCATCAAGGATCTTCAGGCCGAGCTGGACAGGGCTTAGAAGGAAGCTTCAACCCTGAAGCGGGAACATGCCGACCTGGTTGAAAAGGTAAAGGTCTTTGAAGCTAAAATGAGGAGCTAGTCGTGGTGACTAACAAAACAACCTCGCAGGTCCAACAGAAAATCGACCTGATCGACCAACTCCAAGCCGGAATGAACGAGGTCTAGGCTATGGCCGACGGGTGGACAAGAAAAATGGACCTGCTGGATTCGGAGAAGGAAATCGCTAAGTCAGAGTTGGCATCGGTTGAGAACCAACTCCGGGTGGAAAAGGACAAAGCTGACAAGTGGTCTCGGCTGAATGGCAATCTCCGAGCACAGCTGAGCTCGAGTGTCGCAGAGCGGGACGCCCTTGGTAGAGAATATGAAGCAGTAAAGTCCAAATTCGATACAACCTCCAACGATGCTGAAGAAATGGTGGCCCAATACAAGGTCGATGTAGAGGCAGCCGAGATCCGCCCGAAGGCAAAGGCCGAATATATGAAGTGGTTGTCTCGAAGAGATCCACGCCCGATGTTTTGACATATCAGTTGAGATCGAGGAAGCCAAAAAGCTCGAGGCCGAGGAGAATAAGCTTTACGAGCCTGAAGCTGCCGAAGGCTCCGAGGGTTTCGAGGGCTTTGAGGGATCCGAAGGCTCTGATGGTTCTGGTGACGAGTCGGGCCCCAATGAAGATCAGGCGTAGATGCCTTAGTACTTTTTTAGTTTTTTGTCTCATGTATATATATATATATATATATATATATATATATATATTATTTATTTTTAGGCCATTTTTATAGGGCCTTTGTAAGTATATTCCGGAATATATATATGAGATTTTCCCTTTCTGGCAATATCATATCTTTACTTTTCCAGCTTCTTTTCATAATTCCATTCATGTAATGTTTTTAATGTCCTAGCATAGAACCAAATATAGTTATATGGCATTCATTTTTCAGAGGTCTAAACAAGGCCTGACTTCGATACAACTTTGTTTGCTCGAGGCTTCGAAAACTCGGTATGACCGAAAGTTTTTTCAAGATGCTTAAGCAAATTTTAGATGATGTTTTTTGCCGAGAGGTCCAAACAGGGTCTGACTTCGATACAGTTTTGTTTGCTCGAGGCTTCGAAAACTCGGTGTGATCGAATGTTTTTTCAAGATGCTTAAGCAAATTTTACACGATATTTTTGCCGAGAGTAACCTTTTAGCAGGCTTCGAGTTCTTATAAAGGACTTACTTTCTTATTACGGGCTTCGGACGTCTCCGAGCCATTTTTAGGGTGGTCGTAACCTTTTGTATTTGGGCACAGCCTAATAGGTTTGGTGTCTCCGGGAATTGGCAGCCCGAGTTGTCCATACTTTCTTCGGACGACAGTCCCTGAATAGGGTTAGCCCTTAGGCTCGATAGTGCTCGAGAGGGGTAGCCCGTGGGCTCTTAGGATCCAGAATTTAAGAGTCAGGAAAATGTGTATTAGTAAGGTGGACTTTCTTTCATTTCTCAGTATGTAAAGTACATGATCGAAAACGCATAAAAACTTGTATCACAGCTAGGGTGGACTATATGAGCACGGTTCATACGATCGTTTGGCCCTTACAGTGAATTCTAACCACCAAGCCTTAGCTTCTAGCATACAAAGTTTTTCCTTTTTCTTTACTAAAAACCTTAATTTGAGAGTAATATAGTCCCCGAGTATTCGAGGTCGATCTTGAGAGGGCTCGGATACCGTTGACATGAAGTGAACGATCATCGACTCCGATTTGAGACCGGTCTTCGAATCTAAGTTAGCACGTTTTGTTGTTGCCTCGTTAAAAACCTGGCCGAAAAATCCATTTTAGGACAAAACTGGTTCAAGGGAAAAAGAGTGCAAAGCGTGCTTTTAGACCTAATAGCCACATCCATCCTTGGTCATTGCCTGCAAGTGTTAATCCAATTCATAATATTATTAAAGAGTAATTGAGATCGTACCTTAGCAGTAGTACTTATTTAAGTGTATCACATTTCAGTTGTTCGGTAGTTGCACACCATTTCTTGCTTCAAGTTTGTATGAGCCTTTGTCGGTAATTCCGACAACTCTATATGGTCCTTCCCAATTCGGTCCCAACTTCCCCTCGTTTGGGTTTCGGGTATGTAATGTTATTTTCCTCAACACCAAGTCCCCGTTCTTAAAGTGTCAGAGATTAGCTATTCGGTTGTAGTACCTTTCTATCCGATGTTTCTAGGCAGCCAACTGGACTAGGACGGCCTCACGCCTTGTATCCAATAGTTCCAGGCTCGTGATCATGGTCTCGCCATTTGACTCTTCGATCGCATATTGGAACCTGAGGCTTGGTTCTCCTACTTTGACTGGTATTAAGGCTTTGGCCCCATAGACCAACGAAAATGGAGTGGCCCCGGTACTAGACTTCAATGTCATGCGATATGCCCACAAGACTTCGGGTAGGATTTCCTTCCATTTCCCTTTGGCATCGGTTAACCTCATTTTTAGGTTTTGAAGTATGTTCTTGTTTGTTGATTTTGCCTGTCCGTTCCCACTAGGGTGGTAAGGTATTGATAGTATCTTCTTAATCTTGTGATCTTCAAAAAATTTAGTTACCTTGCTGCCGATGAATTGTTTCCTATTATCGCACACGACCTCAGCAGGTATTCCAAATCGACATATTATGTGGTCCTAGATGAAGTCAATGACTTCTTTCTCTCGTACCTTTTCGAATGCTTGAGCCTTGACCCATTTAGAAAAATAATCGGTCATGAATAGTATGAATTGAGCTTTATCGAGTGCCTACGGCAAGGGACCAACGATGTCCATTCCCCACTTCATAAACGACCATGGGGACAAGACCGAATGGAGTAGCTCTCGCGGTTGATGGATCATCGATGCGTGTCTATGGCAGTCATTGCATTTTCATATGAAGTCCTTCAAATCTTTCTCCATTTCAGTCCAATAGTAGCCGTCCCTGATTAATTTCTGCACCAAAGATTCTGCCCCAAAATGGTTTTTGCAAGTGCCTTCATGAAATTCTCTCAAGGCGTATTTGGTATCTCCCGGTCCCAAGCATCTGGCTAGCAGGTCGTCGAACGTTCTCCTGAATAATGTACCTTTGACCAAGCTAAATCTGGTAGCCTTGGTGTGTAAGGCTCTCGATTATTTGGGATTCGAGGGCAATTTCCTAGTTTTCAAGTAGTCTATGTACTTGTTCCTCCAATCCCAGGTTAAACTCGTTAAGTTTACTTCGGCGTGACCTTCTTCTATAACCGATTTCATGAGTTGTATGACTGTTCCCGAACTGAATTCATCATCATCAACCGATGACCCCAAGTTAGTCGGAGCATCGACCTCGCTGTTCTGACCTCGGGGCACGTGTTGTAGGGTCCATTCCTTGAATTGATGCAGCGTTACCTGTAACTTGTCTAAATACCTTCACATTCATTCCTCTTTCACTTCGAACGTCCCATTGACTTGATTTACCACGTGGAGGGAATCACACTTAGCTTCGACCACCTCGGCTCTAAGGTTTTTAGCCAATTCGAGACCTACAATCATGGCCTCATACTTGGCTCATGGTTAGTCAATTTCACAGTTCTAATAGACTGCCTAATTACATTATCCGTAACTGGTTTCAGCACAATGCCGAGCCCAGGCCCATTTGCGTTCGAGGCACCGTCCATAAAAGGGTCCAAATTCCCGAGGTAGTCCCCAAGTCAGCAATAATTCTCTTTTAACTTCGGGCACAAAGGCCGGCGTAAAGTCGACCACAAAGTCGGCCAAAATTTAAGATTTTATGGCAGTTCGGGGTCGATACTCGATATCATACCCACTAATTTCGACGGCCCATTTGGCCAACTGGCCCAATAGCTCAGGCTTGTGCATGATGTTCCTCAGTGGGTAAGAGGTTACGATACATATGGGGTGGCATTTAAAGTACGTTTTTAACTTTCTGGAGGCACTTAGCAGAACGAGTGTCAATTTCTCCAGGTGAGGATAACTTGTTTCGGCCTCGCCTAGAGTTCTACTGACATAGTAAATAAGGAATTACGTACCTTCCTCTTCCCGAACTAAGACTTCATTTACCGCCACCTCGGAAACCACCAAGTAAAGGTACAAGTATTCATCCGCCTTCAGAGTGTGGAGCAGGGGCGGACTCGAAAGGTACTGTTTGAGTTCTTCCAAAGCTTGTTGGCATTCCGGGGTCCAGGAAACGTTATTCTTCTTCTTCAACGGTGAGAAGAACCGATGGCTTTTGTCTGAGGACCTCGATATGAACCGGCTCAGGGTGGCTATATGCCCGGTCAACCTCTAACGGCCTTGATATTGTCCACCATAGTGATGTCTTCTATGGCTTTGATTTTGTCGGAATTGATCTCGATCCCTTGATTGGATACCATGAACCCGAGGAATTTTCCGGATTCGACCCCGAATACACACTTTTTGGGGTTCAACTTCATATTATATCTCTTTAATATGTCGAAGGTTTCCTGCAAATATTTCAAATGGTTCTCTGCTCGCAGGGACTTAACTAATATGTCATTAATATGCAAACCTCCATTAATTTTCCTATTTGTTCTTCGAACATTCGGTTTACTAGGTATTGATAAGTGGCACCGGTATGTTTTTAGTCCGAACGATATTACGTTATAACAATAGGTGATGAATTTAGTGATAAAGGAAGTTTTTTCTTGATCGCCGTAGGTCCATCCAGATTTGGTTGTACCGGGAATAGGCGTCAAGAAAACTGAGTATCTCATGCCCGGTCGTTGCATCGATCATGCGATCGATGTTAGGCAAAGGAAAATAATCCTTGGGGCATGCCTTGTTCAGATATTTATAATCCACATACATTCTTACCTTATTTCCTTTCTTAGGTATTACCACTACGTTAGCTAACCGGTCCGGGTATTTAACTTCCCTAATGGATCCTATTTAAGGAGTTTAGATACCTGGTCCTTGATGAATGTATGCTTGACCTCGGACTACAGTCTCTTATTCTGCTTAAGAGGATGGAACTTCGGGTCCAAACTCAGCTTATGAGTGGTCACCTCCGGTGGGATCCCTGTCATGTCAAGATGGGACCAAGTGAAACAATCTATGTTAGCTATAAGAAATTCAATGAGTTTTTTCCTGAGCTCGAGAGTTAACCCCGTGCCCAGGTATACCTTCTGATCGGGTAAATGTTCGATCAATATGACTTGCTCCAGCTCCTTGGCCATCGACTTGGTGGTATCGAAATCATCAGGAGCTATGAACGATCTAGGAACTCCGTAGTCATCCTCCTCGCCTACTCCTCGCTCTTCCGGTTCGGTCGGGGCCGGTATCGGTGATTGCTATTTAATTTCTTCCTTACTGGTCGGCTCCGTGTTCTTTGATGTCGAGACCATGAGCACTGGGATCTCCTCGTCGATTGTGAACATTTCCTTTACGGCTGGTTGCTCTCGGTAGACCGTCTTGATTCCTCCCGGTGTAGGGAACTTCACTGCCTGGTGTAATGTTGAGGGTACTACCCTCATGTTGTGAACTCATGGCCTTCTGAATAGGGCGTTATACCCCATGTCCCCTTCGATCACGTAGAATTTTGTATCTTGGATTATCCCAGCGGTGTTCACTGGCAGGGTTATATCTCCTTTAGTAGTTTCACATGTCATGTTAAATTCGTTCACCACCTGGACCGCCGACACTATTTGGTCTTGTAACCCCAACTGCTTTACGACCCTAAATATGATGATGTTGGCTGAGCTGCCTGGATCAATCAACACACGTTTAACTCGAGATTTGTTGATAAGTACAGATATCACTAGTGCATCATTATGAGGTTGTATGATACCCTCGACATCCTCGTCGTGGAATGAAATGGTTCGCTCCGGGATGTAATCTTGGGTGAATTTTTCCCTCGTGATGGATACTTTAATGAGCTTTATCATTGGCCCCTGGGGGACATCGACCCCTCCAATGATCATGTTGATGATGTGCTGAGGTTCTTCTTTTTCGGTCTGTTTATTGGAGTCCCTATTCCTGAAGTGGGTTTTTGCTCGATCATTCAGAAAATTCTCGGAGGTGCCCGGTCTTCTCTCAATTGTCGACAGTCCTCGGTCCTGTGGCTATGAGTGCCATGATACTTACACATTAGGTTAGGATCTCTCTGGGTAGGTTCGGAATGCAATGGTCGAGGCCACTTAGTTTCCTTGATGCGCCCAATAGTTGATACGATGCTGGCTACATCGACATTGAAGTTATAATCTGATAATCTTGGTGCTTCCCTTCCCCCAAGCGGCCTGTGAAACCATTTTTGCTCATCAGACCTCGGCTATTGGGCCCTTGATCGCTTCTCTTTTACTTCCTTGTAGAATTACGCTCGGGCCCGTTTCCCCTTCAATCCGCTATATGGCTGATACCGATCTCGGACCGACCTTGATTCATGATCGATGACTCTCTTAGACCTGTCATCTATTATGATGGTATAAACAGACCAAAAAGGGGCCCCGAGCTGGCCGTCTTCGACTCTGATTTTTGACTAGTACCTGTTGTGAACGTCGGCCCAAGTTACCGCTAGGTACTCTATCAAATTTTGTTTTAGCTGCTGTGAAGCCAAGGAGCTTCGGGGGGTTAAGTCCTTGAGTGAATGCCTGAATGACCCAATCATCCAAAACCGGAGGCAAGTCCATCCGTTCCATTTGAAACCTTGACACGAATTCCCTGAGCATTTCGTTGTCTCTTTGCTTAACCTTGAAACAGTTCAATTTTCTCGTCTCGACCTTGATAGCTCCGGCATGAGCCTTCACAAAAGCATCCGCTAGCATATCGAATGAGTCAATAAAATTTGGGGCTAAGTTGTGGACCATATCATTGCTCCATTCGAAAGAGTTTCCCCGAACTTATTTAGTAACACCGGCTCGATTTTATCGTATTCCAAGTCGTTGCCTTTGATGGCGCATGTGTAAGAGGTCACATGATTATTCGGATCCGTGGTTCCATTATATTTTGGAATATCAGGCATACGAAACCTCTTCGTGATTGGATTTGGTGCCGCGCTCGGATGGAAAGGCTTTTTGACAAGTTTCTTGGAATCTGGTCTTTTCAATATCGGGGGTGCTCCCGGGATTTGATCGACCCTAGAATTGTATGTTTCCACCTTCTTGTCATTTGCCTCAATTTTCTTTTCACTGATTCTACCCGTTTCGTTAATGCATCCAGCATCTTAATCACTTCGAGAATAACACCGGACTTAACTTCACCCGGTCTTTCGGTGATCTGCTCATTTCTTCGGGTGTTTTCCTGGGACGGTTCGGGCTCAACTCTGCTGGGGGAGAGACTTTGATTTTGCAGTTGTGCTATCGCTGCATGTTGAGCCTGCAACATTTCGAAGATTAACCGTAGGCTAACCTCGTCGCCTTCGCCTTCAGGCGCTCCTCGAGCTGTTGGTCGGGCTCCTCCGGGAACGTTGTTCTCAAGATCAGTAGGCAAGTTGGCGTCGATGGCCACCCGCGAGTTAGCATCGATTGGGTATGCAACTGGGACTCCGTTGGGATTAGCAAGAGGCACCTCGTTGCTAGGCACCAGATTGTTGTTTTTGCCATGATGGCTAGATTCAGCTTCAACGTTCAAGTGAGCACACTGAGAATTTGATATTTTTATGCTGATCTGAAATTGAGACCTCAAAGAACAAATATAAAATAGAGTGTGTTATGGAGATTTTGTATCAAACCACCATTATTATCCTTATTCCCACGGTGAGCGCGAAACTGTTTACCCTTAAAACGGATAATAATTGAATTTATACGCGATTTTAGCGATACGTAGATTGATTCAACACAAGTAATCAAGAATGTTAGATAAGCAAATTAAAGATAAAATGAATAACCAAACTAGTTGCAATGTTAAGGCCGAGCTCAAACTTGAGTTGAACAATAGTTTTGTCCTCGACCGAGCCCTCGATACGAAGCCAAATATATTTAAAGAACAGTGATTAAAATAATGACTTTTCAATAGCTAAAAAAGTAGAGAAGTAAGTTTGTATTACCTTGATATGTGTATTACAATGTGTCTATTGAATAAAAAAAAATTCTTTATATAGTAGGAGAGTTTCATCCCTAATAGAATTCTAAAAAAGGTAAAAATGCTCTTTTCACGTCAATCACTGATACACTATCGATATCGGGCGAGATCCGCGCTGAGATATCCGATTGGGTGCGGATATCACGGCCCTATATTAGTCATGTGCAAGCGTTTGTAGTGCTTTCCGAGGTCTTGGAGCTCGTTTCGGATTCAGGGAGTGTTGTCTTGTCAGGCCTGGTGGCGAGTACCCCGTTCCAGCTCGATTCAAAGAGTTCTCAGATTCGGTCTCTATCTCATACGTTCATACTTCTTACTTCGTTTGGCTTACCGAGAAGTCGGGATGTGTGCTAAGCCCGAGTTCACCCGTATACAATTTACTTATACAAAAGTATAAGTATATACTTATGCTTAATAGATTGTTTGTCTATAGATTATCGTTAGTCGTCACACAAGAATAGTAAATACAGAGTTCGAAACCAAAATGTGGTTCTTTTGGACTCAAAGAACCAAAATGTGTGGGGAAAAAAAATAGTAACCTTTTTATATATAACTCCCTTTTAAAGGGCGATATACCTTAACGGGCGTTTGCGCGTTAAGGTATAGTGCCCTTTAAAAAGGCGCTATATTTGAATCTACACGGCGCAGGAAAAACAGATAATAGAACTTAATGTATCGAAAGAGGAGTAGAGTGCTAGGTGGTGCAATGGCTAAAGGTAAGGTATGAAGTTGGTTTTGGCCTTGAGGTCTAGGGTTCGATTCCTCCCACTAGCATTATTTTGTTTTCCTATTTTTTTTCATTTTTTTTCTTTTTATTATTTGGTTTAAGTATTTAGATATAAATACTTTAATATTTATAATTACTTTTCAATGTAATTAAAATAATTTAATATTTATTAGAAAATTATGATTTTTGAATTCATTTAAAGTAAAAAAAAGAGAAGCCTTTTATTATTTCGTTAAAAAATCTACCGACATTTTTAATAGTTGTTATTTTGTATTATACGTAAAACAAAATTATTTTTTCTCCTTTTATTTTCAAATTAGATTATGAGTTTTATTTATAGTTAAAAGTTTCATGAGAGAATAATATATATATAGTTTAATCTATTGCTTGAATTTTTTTATTTTTTGATATCTTTCTTTTTAAATTTAATTATTAAAATTTTAGTTATATTTACACTATATGAATTTTATTAATCGAAATTCTAATTATAAATCTTATAATTTTCTTATTATTAAATATAAATTATTATAACTATTTAATCTTTAAAATTATAATCAAAGAATTATTACTATCTAAGTAATGAATTATGATTTTCATATTCTTATCCGGACAATTAATTAAATGATTGTTCATAAACTAAATGGTTATAATATAGTTTAGTTTATGAAAATTTAGTATAGAAAAATTAATTAAATAGTTTTTCATAAATTAAATGGTTATATTTAGTTTAGTTTAGGATAATTCTTATTAGAAAAAATTTAGTCTATGAGCAACCATTTAATTAGTTTTCCTAAGAAGAATATAAGAATTATATTCCATTACTTAGCTAATAATAATCCTAATGGATTATAAGAACAACCATATTCTTTTTTAAAATTTTTAAATGGATAATACAATTACAATAGCCGAGGAATAAAAGGAGAAATAAAAAATACATTTTAGGAAAAATATAAAAAATATAATTAGAAATTTGATTAATAAATAAAATTTTAATAACTAAATTTTAAAAGAAAATTCTTAAAAAATAAAAGAATTCCAAGTAATAGATTAAACTGTATATATTAATTAAATTTCTCTTATGAAAATTTTAACTATAAAATAAAACTTATAATTCTAATTTGAAAATAAAAGGAGAAAAAAATAATTTTGTTTCACGTATAATACAAAATAACAACTATTAAAAATGTCGATAGATTTTTTAGCTAAATAATAAAAGGCTTCTCTATTTTTTTAACTTTTAATGAATTCAAAAATCATAATTTTCTAATAAATATTAAATAATTTTAATTATATTGAAAAGTAATTATAAATATTAAAGTATTTATATCTAAATACTTAAACCAAATAATGAAAAGAAAACAACAACAACAACTCAGTATAATTCCACTAGTGGGGTATGATGAGGGTAGTGTGTACGCAGACCTTACCTCTACCCTGGTGCTTATCACTAGAGTAACTCACTCTTATCAAATAATGAAAAGAAAAGAAAAATGAAAAAGAAACAGGAAAACAAAATAATGCTGGTGGAAGTAATCAAACCATATACCTCAAGGCCAAACCCAACTCCATACCTAGTCTTTAACCATTACATCACTCAGTACTCTATTCCTCTTTCAATACATTAAATTCTATTTATTTGTTTTTCCTGACATGTGGATTCAAATATAGCGCCTTTTTAAAGGACGCTATACTTTAATCTTAACGGACAAACACCCGTTAAGGTATAACGCCCTTTAAAAGAGCGTTATATATAAAAAGATCATTATATTTTCTTTTCGCACATTTTGGTTCTTTGATTTCGGGTAAATACAAGTCACGTTCAAGAACCAGAAAACGAATAAAATAAGCCAAAAACATAATCAAAAGGGGAGCTTAACCTGTCAGATATCGCCTCTAAAATCTACTTCGTTTGACCAGTGAGATACGTTGCCCAAAGGGGATGTGAAGTAGGGCCCATCAGAAGTTAAAAAACATAGAGATTGGTGCATCATCTAGCACAAGATACCTTGAAATTGACACAAAATCATTGAAAATATAAGTCAATTATACTCCCGTGAAGACTTATAATAAACTAGTATACTGACTGCTTTTGCTGATGGACTAGTCGGTGTTGCATTACTCTTGCTTTCATCTTCTACTCTTTGTTTTTGTGGGGTTTGTTTGACAATCTTTATTTGTGACCCATCATTTTTCTGAGCTCCATTTGCCGCTTCTCCTGGTAAATTTTGACTCATAATGTTATTAGCAATCTATTAGCACCATTCTTTTTTCATAGTAATTTCTTGTTGAGGTTTTTGAGCTATTCTTTGATTACGTTTATTACATTCTGGTCACTTAGTTTAGATCTGTCTGTTCATTTGAGTTTAAAAAGTTTCAGTTTTTCTGTGCTAATTCCTAATACTGGGTTCCTCTTATAATCTTGAACACTATTTGGGATATGGGTCTTTACACAAACTGCTTTGGTGTTTTATCCATAGAAGCTTTTAAAAGCATATATTTTTTACTTAACTTTGCACTTATAGTCATAAAAAAAGTAATGGTTGCGTAATTCTTCACAGCTACGAACCTAAATTTGTGTGCTTTAATGGTTTCTGGACCACAGCAAAATTTGATCTTTTTTGACTTACTGTCTAATGTATTGACCACTCTTCGTACAAAAATTATATTGTATATATAGGTAAAATATCGGATTTTAATGATATATAACATAAATTGAATCCCAGATTTTTTTTACTTATTTCAAGTTTGAACTGCCTAAATGAAATTTCTGGCTTCGCCACTGGGATATCGTTGTGGTGCTGTCCAGTAATGACAGATTTAAGCTGATGAAGAAGATGGCAATTGGGTAGAAACGAAAGGACTAATCGGGTATATGTGTTATCTTGCAGTGGTGAAATCAATTTCCGTCAGCCGTTGGTTTCTGGTAATAATAGTTGAGAATGTGTGTTAGAAATTTGTATGATGAGAAAATATACCTAACTCTAATACTTTTTACTTGTGTTTGCATAATATAGGCATGAGATGAATTTAAATAGAGTAACTTGGTGAGGCGAGGATGGCCCCGACTTGTTTGGAATTGAGTCATACTTGTTGTTTGTTTCTGCTACTCTATCTCCAGCCTAACCCTGCTAGTTAATTTCCATGGATCAGCTGGTTAAACTTCATTTTCTATCACGAGAAAATTTTAGCTGAAAATGATCGAATCTGGACAATCTTTTGGGCGTAGACATTCTTTTGTTGGTAAATCTGAGAAATATGAACAGAATTTTTCAGTTTATATCTGCCCTTTATCCTCCCAAGTTACATGATTCCACCCTTTTTAAGATGGTTAACTGTGTAGCTCTCTGAGTTAGATTTCAATGTTCTGTACTTCATCTACAGTTAGAATTCAGTTTTGTTATATACTCTGTCTGCTTTCTCATTTATGATGATAGGTGTAATTGGGTACTCGTGTTGGATTTTTTTTCTATCGACAACATATTCATATATCTGAGCTGTAAATATAAGTAAAATAACTCCCCTTTTTGTCTAAGCAGATCAGAGCCGAATGATGTAGAATTTCTCCCAGTCGCGTACTTTCCTACTAAAGAATCCATTTTGTCTCCCCATGCATTGTCAGTTTTAAAATTTTGAACTCGGCTCACATTTTAGTAGAATTTGCAGTCCACTGAAGATTATATTCTGGTGTGTATATTAGTTGTTTCCGAATCACTATTATGTTGAAGTTGTATCTTTTGTATGCCCTCCAATGACTATACGTTATTACTACTCGCCTTTATATTGCAGATAGTGCAGTTCTCTGTGTTTGTGTTTGTGTTTGTGTTTGTGTTTGCATTTGATCTAATATAAATTTAAGATATTGACATTTATCTTGAGGCAGGGGCGGAGCTAGCTCTTTGACGACTAGTTTGGCCAAATACAGTAGCTTTCGTCCAAACCCTGTATTTGTCTTAAAAAAAACTTGACATGTAATTATTAATTTAGAACCCAATAACTTAAAAAAGAACTAGAATCCCGAACTCATATGCTTTAATTCCTGGCTCCACCTCTGTTGGGAGGAGCTGTATTCTTAATCTCCCTTTAGCTCTTTCAAATGCTGTTCATAATATTGTATAGATGGAAAAATCATAAAATTTGAAGAAGCAACCAAATTTATGCGACCATGATTTCATGTTAATCTAGGCTATGTAGCTCATCCCATGATACAAACTTATTTATGCATGCTCTAATTGCTATTGTCTTGCAGGGTGCAACTAAATATCTGCTAGATCAATCCCAGAAAATTCGAAAAGCATGGCTCAAACATTAGAAGCAATCAAGGTCGGTGGAGGTTCTGTTAAAGTGGGAACTACTGGTAAAGTCAGTGCCTTGATGTCAAGAGAATTAGATTCCAAGAAACCTGATTCTCAGACGCCAACGTCATCCAAGAATAAGTCTCCTAGTGTTTGTGGTTTCATTCCTGGTAGCGCGACCAGTCCAAAGAGAATGAAGCCAAGAACATCAGGCGACGAAGCAAGCAGCAGCGGGACATCAAAGCATAGTAATAGTAAAAGCCCTGAATTTGTCCGGAAGATGAAGCACTACAGTAGAAAAACGCATCAAGTTCCGATACTAGAATCAGAAAATATTTCAGTAGATGGAACTCCTATTAGCCAAAAAACCGACAGAAAGGGACCTTACATGGTAGAAATTGTGGACATAAAATGCAGAAGTATGGACAGAACTTGGACAAATCCTATAAAAAATAGCCTGAAGAAACTTGGTTTCACAAAACTATCTGAGAACGCGGTCTAGTTACGCAAAGCTTCAAATATCAGCCTTTAGATTCCTGTAAGTGAATCTTGAAATAGCAGTTGGTGGATTACATTCTGCAACTTCTACCATTGAGCACATGCTCGGCATCAGCTTACAGCTCTGTTTCTTCTTTTTGGGATTCGTGACTAACGATCCAAGATTTGATCTAGAGTGACTGTTAGTAGAAGCCACGTCTGAAACTTGACGACATGGCTTGTGCGTGCTGTTGTGATGGTTTAGTTGTAGCCTACTGAAGTACTCGATTTCTTGTAACACGAGGGATCCAACGGTTCCTCTGCTACCTATCTTGACTAGAGGATTATTCGCAGCCATCTTCTCAGCAACTGTAAATCCTAAGCCATTAGCTTTATATTCAGATTTTTGCATGATAGGAGGGAAAGTTGTGGTATGAGGTTGGTGTTTTGCCTTGATATGAGAATTGGTCATTCTGGTTTTAGGCCTAATTCTTAGTGCTTTCACATGACTTCTTTGCCTTATATCCTTTACCTCATAAAGTGAAACCTATGGGCTTGAATGAAGATTAGGAGGCTCTCTGATCACCTTATTCATGTGTTTGCAGTTAAAAAACTTTAAATTTGCTCACGTTGTGTACCAACTTCTAACTACTTGTGCATTCATTTTATAATAGTTCTACCTAGAATAGATCACGGGTCCGAACCATGAAATTAGTCACTAATGCTTGTATTAGGGTAGGCTATCACACTATATCCCTTGGGATGTGATCCTTCCTCGGACCCTACGTGAATGCGGGATGCTTTGTGCACCGTGCTGCTCTTTTTTTAAAACCTAGAATAGGGTGGTGATAAATTTATTTGTCTTTAACAACTTGTTTGTATGGTTGTTACTTATCTTTCATAATGTATCGTATAGTATTACATTGTACTGTATCATTTTGATGTCACTGTACTGTTTGGATAGATTGTATTATTTTCCATCATTTCATGATGTCATGCACCAACAATATGAATAATAAATTTGCAATATTATAAAGAAAAAGTAAAGTACGAGGTAGAATTATTATATGAAAAGGTATTGTATTAGGATAAAATATGATTATTTAATAATATGGAAGAGCAAGATGAGAAAAAAAAAAAAAAAAAAGGGAACGACACGACCACACCAAATCGGTCGTTTCATAAGGTGACTCTTTTCGCCGTTACGTAATGATGGATTTAACGATATGATACAATAAAAATTTAAGTAACAATCAAGATAAACAATGTATTTAAAGTAACAATATGATACAATACAACAGAACCATCCAAACAAACTATAACCTTTTGTTTGAAAACATGTGCTTTTGCTGTTGAACCTAAACATCCTATAGCTTTAGGCCTCTTAAGACTACAAGTTGATCTAAGAATTAATTCTGGTAAATGAGTTATGTTTGTAGGGCCATAGGCTTTTACTTCTGTGATTAATTTCTCCTGAGTGGCAATGGAGATGGAAAATAGATGGTTGGTTTTTGCACCTATGCGTGTGGCCTAACGTCGACGAATAAATTGAGTGAAGATCATTGACGATTAAGATTCAAATTTTAGCGGAGATAACAATAAAATGAAGTTATATTTTTCCATCATTCTAAATCTAGATGGGTAAATAATTAGATACTTTTGCTAGTGGGAGATAGCAAGTACCTGATGAAATAGTAGAGGTACGCAAAAACCGGCCACAACGCCACTATTATTTTCTTAAAAATAGATGGTTGGTCCTTAAAACTTTTCTAGGAGATTTGTTCTTGAAATTAGTATTATTGGTAGTTTCTTTTGTCTTTAATAATTTTGCTTATTGAATGGAAAAATAAAATGGAGATGATGGTCTCTAGGGTTCTTGTTTGGGCTTTTTTTGGGGGGAATTTTTGTACAAATATTCAGTCGAATTTATTGTTTATTTTTCTAATTGATATACATATATTATATATGTTATACACATATTATGCATGAATTATACATATAATATATTCGTCGTCTAATTTTAATTTTAGCGGTTGAGGGTACGACTATTTAGATTAATTCGTTTTTTTTTTCTCTTGGTGGTGGGGGCCTGGTAATGGTAGTGAAGTGCCTAAGTTGGCCAACTCATGTACCAATCAATTTATTGCTCTTTCATTATTTACTTTAAAGGAAAGTAGTAGAAAATAATGAAGGGAAAAAACGGAGTTGTCATTTACTTGCGAATTGCGATGTCCAAATTTGCCATACTCCATTTGCTAAGGTTAGATTGACATTCCTTTATGTATAGTATGTGTCGTTTTAGACTTCTAGCAAATTAAATTTATTCCAAAAGTATTTGACGTTTTAGAAAAACAAGAAGTATTTACTTGCGTTTTTTCAAATTCATACTTAATTGAAAAATTTAAGAGAAAAACAATATTGTTTAGTCAAATACTCTTATGATTAAACTTATAAAATATTTTTTTAAGGAGTGTCCAAAATAAGGACAGTTCGGTGCACAAAGCATCTCGTATTCACAATGAGAAAAAAATTCTGAAACTTGTTTTTTCACTTCTCAAAAAACTTGAATTTTTTTTAAAAGACATCAGTTAAACAATTACAATTTCAAAACTTAGAAAAAAAGAAAAATTCACCTTGTTTTAAGGAGAAAAAATATTTTTTAAGGAGTGTCCAAAACAGGGGCAGTCCGGTGCACAAAGCATCTCGTATTCACAAGGAGAAAAAAATTTCTGAAACTTGTTTTTTCACTTCTCAAAAAACTTGAAATTTTTTTAAAAGACATCAGTTAAACAATTACAATTTCAAAACTTAGAAAAAAAGAAAAATTCACCTTGTTTTAAAAAATGAGGAAAAAAGGGTGGTTTGGGAAGCTTGCTCTCTTAACACATATCAGAGCCAGGTTTCGATCCTGGGACCTGTGGGTTATGGGCCCACCACGCTTCCGCTGCGCCACTCTGATTTTGTTGTAGATCTATTACACTGAAAACAATTTAATTGATATTGTCAGTGCTATACTGCTATCCAACACTAACACAGATAGTGATAAGGTAGTTGATTTGAGCTACCTTTTTTCAGAAACTCTCCTCTGACAATGGCCTCAATTCCTTGTACTCTCCAACTAAAATTCTCCTCCTCAACTCCCAATTTTTCATCTTCTTCTTCTACTTCATGTCTACCAATTAGATTGAATTCTTGCTTTGTTGTGAGTGCTTCAAAACTGAAAAGAATAGGATGGTGTAGCAGACCAAATGGACTTGGACCAAGTTGTGGTTCAAGAACTACTTGCTGGTTTAACTTTCGCCAAAATGCTGAAACTGCTGGTGTTTATGGTAGTCAATCTCGTGATGATTTTGACCGCGACGACGTTGAACAGGTGAGTTTCTTTTTTCATTCTCATAGTGAAATTCAAGAATTATGCTTGACTTGAGCCGACGTCTATCGGAAAAAACCTCTCTAACAAGGTAGGGGGTAAGTTCTGCATATACACTGCCCTCTCTAGTCCTCATCTATGGGAATACACTCGGTATATTATTGTTTTTGTTGTTTTTGTATAGTGAAATTCAAGAATTATGCTTGCCTTGAGTCAAGGGTCTACCATAAACAGTATCTTTACCTGCACATTAGTGGTGGAATGGTGTTCACCCGAACCCCCTTCGCCAAAAAATTACACTGTATATATAAGGTAAAGTTTAGTTTATATCTCTGTATATTATATTTTGAATCCCCTTGACACAACCAAAAAACGTAACTCAATGGTCAAGAGGGTTCAAAATCTTTGTTAGGTTGCTAGTTCAATTCCCACAGACCACAGTATCTTCTAATTTTTTCAACTTTTTTCTTTTCCACTTGTGGGAATACACTCGGTGTATTGTTGTTGTTGTATAGTGAAATTCAAGAATTAGAGTTAGTGTATTCAGACATTAGAGTTTAGACCGTGGTGGATTGTTGTATAACTTTAGAGTTTTCTTTTATCGATTTATGGTCTGTATCGAACGTAGTAAGTGCAATTGGAACCCCCGACAATAGCCTAGATTCCTATATGTTTTGTTAGAGATATAATTAAGTAAATAAAAGAGTAAACTTTAAGCTTTCAGATGAGATGGTCATATATTTTAATACGGTGGCAAAGCACACTTAGGTGTTGGGTTTGAATCGCACCACCACTCATTATCAGACAGAATGTCCACGTGGTTGGCTCATGAAAAAAAAAATTCTAACAATTTAAGTTTTTATATGAGATGGTCACACATTTCGAATATGTTTAAGGGCTGCAGAGGAATAGAAAAGTGAATATGCTACAAGAATTGTACTGAAAGGGTTTTTTAGACTGTTTCCTTCTTCCTTTTGACACATTTTATAGCCATCAGAATGGATAAGCAACCATCTAAAAGAAATGATGAAGAAGGGAACTCCATTTGAGCAAGGTCATGAGCTCTATGAGTAGCAAATCTATAATAACTATTTCTAAAGATAATCATTTAACAAAAACCCAAATTGAAAAAAGTATTGTGTGATAGCTTCTTCTGCTTATAAAATCATTCAAAATAGTATGCCTATCGATATATTACTGAATCTATTGAGTTAAACATAGATTATAGTAAAAAGAAACACTGGTCGAAATAGTGTAACATTTTAATTTTAAGTGTCTGCCACCTTCAGTAGATGAGTCCTTGAACTCTTTGATCAGTATGTATAGTCATAGTTTGGTTTTGCAGAGATTTGCTTATTCATGTGAGACTGTTATAAGATATAACAGATAAGTGACAACTTTTTCCTTCTTTTCAATGATCCAAATAACTGTGTATTAGTTTGATACTGAATCGAATGAGTTAAACTGAATTAAAGTAAAAAGAAATGATGATCAACATAATGTAAGATTTTAGTATTGAGTGCCTGTCCGTTGCCTGGCAACTTGAGTAGTCGAGTCCTTCAACCCTTTGGTCAATGTGTATAGTTTATAGTTTGGTTTGCAGAGATTCACTGATTCGCGCTAGACTGTTTAGATATGACAGATAGTTCTGTCTATCCTCCTTTATGCTAACTAAACGAAACTGTGGAGATTCATTTCAAAATGGTATACAACAATACCATATTTTCTTGTGAAAATTTATGGTGGCAAACTACTTTAATCATATGACATAGTAATGAGAAATTTCTTTGGTTGGAGTTATTTCTCTGAAAGTAGTATTCATGTATATATGATGCCAACAGCGGCGGAGCCACATGTACTCAAGGACAAAAAAAAAAAAGGCATCCCCGTGCACTAATCTCCCGCCATGCGCGAGGTCCGGGGAAGACCAGGACCACAAGGGTCTATTGTACGCAGCCTTACCCTACATTTCTGCAAGAAGTTGTTTCCACGGCTCTAACCCATGACCTTCTGGTCACATGGTATCAACTTTACCGGTTACGTCAAGGCTCCCCTTCTAAAGGACACCGTTTGAAAATTACATTGTGTAGCTAGGTGATTTTTTAAAAATGTATATACACTATATATTGACACCTCTTGGCTTCTTCATTTGTTTACTTATTTACATTTTGACCCCAATTAGTGAAATTATGGCTCCGCCACCGGATGCCAAAGTTATAGTATAATTTTGTGAGGAGCGTTAGTTCAATAAAGGTGAGCTATTTATCATGGATTAACTCACTGAATTACTTACTATTCGTGTAGTACTTCAACTATATGGGCATGCTTGCAGTTGAGGGTACTTATGATAAGATGGAGGCTCTTTTGAGCCAAAACATACACCCGGTCGATATTTTACTGCTCATGGCTGCCACTGAAGGCGACTTACCAAAAATCGAAGAGCTACTGAGAGCCGGAGCAGATTACACAGTCAAGGATGGAGACGGACGTACTGCCCTTGATAGGGCTTCTAGCGATGAAATCAAAGACTTTATCCTTAACTTTAAGGTCCAGAAGGCGTGAATGGAGAGCGTGTTGAGAAGTATCAAGTTTTGCTGTTAGCATTATTTTTGTTCTTGTTTTCGCCATAATTTAGATTAACACCCTTTTACCATCTCTCATTCCTTATGTAAGCTCTGCTATTTATCAGTTATGAGCATTAATGCATGCATCAGAGCTATACTTAGCCAAAGCGTTCGTCCAAATACTTATGTTTTCTTAATTTGATGGTGAAGTATTAGTTCCCCTGTTCTTCTGATACAATTCGATCCTTCTACGGCCAAATCTTAATTTGTGGAAAGCCTTTGATGGCTTCCTTACGAAAACATCAAGTTTTATTTGGGTATAGACGGTATCTCTTTATTCTTCGTGATATTGACCACATTTTTTATCCCTATTTGCATTTTAGTGGGTTGGTCTGGTATGAGAAGTTACGGGAAAGATTTCTTGTTTTCTACGTTTCATGAATTGTCGCTAATGCCATGGTTGCTTAGTGCTACTACTTCTTTTTCATATTTCCATGAGCCGAGGGTCTACCGGAAATAACTTTCTACCTTATTAAGGTAGGGGTAAGGTCTTGGTACACACTACACATTACCCTCCTCATACCCCACTTGTGGGATTACACTGGCTTGTTGTTGCCATGGTTTTTGTTTATAATTGAAGGAACAATAACGTGATCAAAAGCAATAACGATAACAACTACGCCTCAGTCCTCAACAAGCTGGAGTCGGCTTTATGATTCCTCACACTACTTCATTTAAGTTCAACTCAAACGTGATTGTAAGCACACTTCATTTATGATTTATCTTCATGCATAGTATCAAGTTAATGAATGTTAAAAGACTAATGCAGAAGTACCACATTTACACTGTACTGGAAAATTGAGCATCTCCTATGCTGATTCTTGGATTTTTCTTGTTCTTTGGGGGTTATTTATTGATTCTGCAAACAAGTTAAAAGTATGGAAACTCAAACAGGAGCTAACCAGGAAAATTTTTAAATTTAAAGAACTTTTACTCTACAATTGTAATCTAACAGGGTTATAGCATATTGCTATTTATTGGGTTGGGGTTAAGTTAATGTTCATTATTTAGTGTTACATGTATTTGCCTTTTAAATGACTTAATTCTGTGGATAATTACCATGAATGCAGCAAGAGGCCACTGCACTTTGGGTGTTCAAACCGAACCGGAAAATCACACCAAACCGAAAAGTCAAACCAAACCGATTAAAAAATTCGATTATGTTTGGTTTGATTTGGTTTGGTATTTGAGTAAAAAATCCGAACCAAACCAACATATAAAATATATAATTTTTATATATACTTTTAAGTCTTTATATAGATTTTTTTTCGAAAAAATATTCAGAAATATTTGGGATGTTTTCATGGGATATAATATTTAATAGAATTATGAAGTGCCTCATTTTTATTTACTTTAAATAATGGATTGTATCATCTATTTGTTTTTCTATATTCATGTATCAAGATTTCTTATATCTTTTTCGAGAATGGTATTTCGATAACTTAAAATTAAATAGAACATATCACTATTTAGGTATCATATTGATTTTTATGTTTAATTCTTAAATTAGGTAAACTTTGAAGGCGTACATCAACGAAATTGTTAGACGACTAAGAAAATAACTATCACGTGTTACTAAAAAAAGTCTCCCCATAAGAATATTTTAATAGATCATATGTCTTTCAATTCTCACTAAACATATATTCACTTATCAAAATTTTATCTATAACACAAAGTAAGATTGAAATAATATTAATGTAACAAAAAAATTCGGAAAACCCGAAAAAACCGACGAAACCAAACCAATCCAATCCAAACCGATATAGTTGGTTTGGTTCGCTTTTGATAAAATCCGAACCAACCCAATCCATATATACCCCTAAGTATGCGCTATCCAATTTAGAGTATGGTCTCCTCATTTCTAATATGCGCCACGAAAAGCCCACAACTTTGTATTTTTTTCATTTAGGTCCACTTATTTATTCTAAATAGTTTTGATTCATTCAGACTGTTTACCAAGTTTTAAAATCATTAAAATATTGGAGTATAAAAAAGAAAAATATCCTCCTACGGGACCTATGAAGGCCAACAAAAATCATGATTGTTAAATTAATTATTACACAATTCAGTTGTATTCATTCACAATCATACTTGTGGCATTTTCTTCATGATCACGTCTTCTACCTAAATTCCTTTTTCTAAATAAAATATCCAAATACTTTATGCATGGGAATATTTTTCTTTGTTTACACGTGTTAGTGATCAAGCTTTTTACTTTATATCAAAGTCTTAAATATTAGAAAAATAATTAAATTACTATTCCGTTCAATGTGCAATTTATTTTTATTGGACAAAAAAATAAACACATTTTGCTAAGAGTTTTATATACTCCCATACTTTTTTTTTAATCTCTTTTTACATTTTGCTTCTCTCTCTCTAGTCCCTAATTCAGAGATCTATTGTGCATCTTATCCAATTACTCATTGGATTTACCATAGTGCTCTTAGTTGAAGAAAATGTCTTTTGGAGGTACATTCAAAATGGTCCTTTAAATAATTTTTTGAGTTGTTTTAGTCCTCTAAATTTATTAAAAGTGGGACTTTATAAGTCTTAGTTAAATATTTAACAAAATTTGATTATTAGAATTAACAAAAACTATAAAAGAAAATTTAATATAAAATCACATTTTGAGGTTCAGTTTTTGTTATTTATTTTTGTTTATCTATAGAGTTTGGTGCAACTTTTTAAGGTGCAATTTTTTTTTACATTTTTATCTATTTCTGGTGTCCATTGTAGTTTTTTGTGTTTCGAGTTCGAGGATTTAACGGGGGCTTTTTTGGTGTATCGCGTTAAATCACTTTTTGCACAATTTTTCTGAAATCTAACAATTAAAAATTTAGTGAGAATTATATGAAATAGACCAAAATACCCAAGTAACATTGAAACTAAAAAGCCAGCAAGTAGGATTGTTTCGTCATTTTAATAATTATACATACCACCGGTCAACTGTCCAACACACGAATCTAAAAACAACGAACACACCTTCCCATACTTTAGTTTTTCAAAAGACAACAAATTAAAAATCCCAAAAGAAGGCCAAAAATAAGCACGAGAATCTTGAAAAACCAAATCTCTCATATACACTTCCTCTTCTTCCTCAAAATATTCATGAAAAATTCATTAAAAAAAAATGACTGACCCGACTAATTCGAATTCGTGTTATTAGTCATGATCATGAATTGGAAACGCCAACAGAAAGATTCGATTCTGACTTCATAGAACCGGTATTGCTGTTGCCTGCGCTGCGCGTAGGACCGTCCCCTACTCCTGTCCCATTCATCTAAGAGAAGCGTCCCTTATCAAGAATTTTTTTTTTTCGAGTTCGACTCGAGACGTCTGGTTAAGGATGCATCATCGTCAGCTTTGCCGGAAAGTTATTCAAGTTAACAGCATAAGGTGGAAAATAGTAGAAAAAGTTTCAATATTTAAAGAGTTTTTTAGGTTCATTTGGGAAAGAATTATGGTTTGTTCAACTGGAAACTCAGTAAGGTACAGGAGATTGTCTACAAAAGTTTCTGAGGAATTATTAGCTGTGGAATCATCAGATGAAACATTAATTAGTGGATATGACAGTGATTCAGATTTAGTTGCATTGAAGATTAGTATTTTGGGTGATTGCCAGATTGGGAAAACAAGTTTTGTGGTAAGTTTTATGATTAATTTAATTAATCTCTTCTTCTATAACTTGTTTTATTTAATCGTTCGGTATTCAAGATTATGAGTTCAGAATTCCAATCAATTTAAGTTATTGGTAACCGTTAGAACCAATATATGTCTTTGAGACAAATAGAGGGTGTGAACCAAGGCTACTAGTTGTGGCCGACTGCAATCTCAAGGCTAGCTTCGCCCCTACATATATGATCTTACGACTTTAATAGAGATACGTATTTTTCGTAAACAGTCGTGCTGACTTGGTCGCTGCGATCCCTTTTTTCTGACTAATCTGATTTGCGTCGGGCTATTTAAAGGGGCTCGAACCTGAAACCGCTGGTTAAGAATAAAGGGATCTCGTACATTCTACTATACAGGTTCTTTTATAACTTGTTTGATTCTTGATATATATGGAAACTAATGATTTTCTTTTTTTCTTCTTCAATTTTTTTTTTTTTTTTTTGGAAAAAACTATTTTAGATAAAGTATGTGGGAGACGAACAAGAAAAGAGGTGTTTGCAGATGAAGGGATTGAATTTAATGGATAAAATATTAATTGTACGAGGTGCAAGAATTGCTTTTAGAATATGGGATGTAGGAGGTATATGTCCATTAATTTCTTTTTAATTCATTTTTCATTTTTATTTTCCATTAGGCCAAGTTTGAGTTGGTAATATATTATTCCTAATTGATTTATCTGATTAATTTTTATTTTTTTTTAATACAGGTGACCATAGTTCATATGTTCAAATTCCAATTGCTTGTAAAGATTCAGTTGCAATTCTCTACATGTTTGATCTCACTAGTAGAAGTACTTTAAACAAGTATGCTTTTGATCTTAATTTCTCAATTATTTCCCATAATCTTTTTAAAAGCATGGGAATTAGGAATAACGCGGTTTTCACTTTTTTTTCTCCTTATTTAAATATTTTTAAAACCTTTTTTCCTCCTTTTGTAATTGCAGTGTAATAGATTGGTACAGTGAAGCAAGAAAGTGGAATAAGGTGCGACACTTTACTTCTATTTCACATTAATTACTGTTGTTTTCTTTAATAGGAGAAAGACTTTGCGGTCATGAATTTATTCTCTTTTCTTAGTGTGATGAATAAAGCTAGAAAAAATGGGACATGGTACTATTGTTTGGTAGGAGGTATATGATACCTAATGAAATACACGTGTGCGTAAGCTGGTCAGGAATTAAAAAAATTAGGAAAATTGGGACCCGATAATTGTACTACGTAGCGGGTATCCGGTGAAATAGTCGAGGTGTGCACAAGCTGGCCGGACACTACTGTCATAAGAAAAGAAATTAGGAAAATGGAATCTAGTAACTGTATTAGTGAAAGATAGTAGGTACCCGAGTAAAATAGTTGAGATGCGCACAAATTATGTTCGGACACCACCGTCGTAAAAAAACTAGAAAAATTAGGACATGATAATTATGCCGGTGGAAGGTAACAGGTATCCGATGGAATAGTCGAGCTCTATGCAAAATAGCCGGACACCATTGTCAATAAATAATGGAGGGCGATAATAGGCAAACGAGTAAAATAGTCGAGATACGCGTAAATTGGTCTGAACGTCCCCAGTCATAAAAAAAAGAAGTGGAAAAAATGGGAGGATATCCACAACTCACAAGGCAGTAGCAGTTTCTTTCACCAAACAATGAAATTAGTAACAAGAAAATAAATACAGTAGTTGAGACTTCAATGACAGATTAAAAAAAATGCTAGAATGGCCAGAATAAGGGCAGTAGTTGTAACTACTTTCATTCTTTTAGAGGAAAAAGTAGAAAATTTAATGGCAATAATTACAGAACTACTTAAAAGCCTCTTCTTTAATTATCAATTGATATGTACTCTTCTTTAATTATCAATTGATATGTACTCACTCAGTTCAATTTTAATGTCCAGTATTCTAAATATAGATTTTTATTTTACCTGTCACTTTTAGCATATCAAGAAAATACACTTTTTTTTTTCATGTAATCATTTTTTCAAATTCAATAAAAATATGCATCAATTAATATGGGTATCATGGTAAATTATGTATTCATTTATTATTTCTTAAGAGACGTGAAAAGTCCAAAGTGGAGTAGACTTGAAATTTTTAAATAAAAAAAGGATAATCTGGTGCATAAAGCATCCAGCGTTTACGCAGAGTTCGTGGAAAGGCACGTGAAAAGTCCAAAGTGGAGTAGACTTAAAATTTTTAAATAAAAAAAGGATAATTTGGTGCATAAAGCATCTAGTGTTTACGCAGGGTTCGTGGAAAGGCCGCACCCCAAGGGTGCGATGTAGACAGCCTACCTTAATGCAAGTATTAGTGGCTGTTTCGACGGCTCGAATCCGTGACCTATAGGTCACACAGAGATAACTTTATCGTTGCTCTCATGCTCCTCTTCCAAAGTTTTAAGTGGTTGAGGTTTAATTTGTTAAATATCTAATCCTTTCTTTTTGTTTGTGTTGGTCAATTGCAGACTGCTATTCCAATACTAATTGGGACCAAGTTTGATGATTTTGTCCAGCTTCCACTAGATACTCAATGGTCTGTTGTCACTCAGGTACCACTTTCATTAATGTTGCACTTAGTAAAGTTATTCCTCATTTTACTTTTTACTTTTTGTGGCTGATTACATGTTGTTCGAACTCTTTAAAAATGTCATGGGGTGCGTATTATTTTTGGAGGATCTGACACGATTGTTGCAGGAACTTTTGAGAGTTCATACAAAAAAAGTTTATGCTTTTTTGTTCTTTAAAATGACTAATATACTGAACTTCAGCCCTTTTTATGTCATTTTAAGGTTTTGACGCACTCGTTAAGATCATCACTCAATGACATTATGTAATATTCACTTGTAATAATTCTAATCTTATATTAGAATTTTACTTTATAATTTCAATATAACTTATTCTCAAATCAAATGATCCATAAATGAGTTGTAAGAGTGGAATTGAAAAGAAAAATTAATGATTCTTGGTTCTTTAAAATGGCTAATATATTGGACTTCTTTTTTTACCCAAGTGAGATAAAAGGTGCAGGTTGGTAGCTATCTGTAAAAATTTATTCGTAATGCTTACATCAAATTATACTTATTAATTTATTATGGTTAAATCATCAATAACTATAATTTAGTGATAAAAATATATATAAAGACATGTGTCGTATATTCACTGGTTCGTCGCGATAAAAACGTTTCTTTCTCATCTTACTATTTTTATTGTGAGTTGGAAAAATTGTGTGCTCTAAATTAAGAAACTAGTTTTAAATGGGCAACTCTTTTGCCACTTTAAACTTTATTACCAGAAAATCATGCATTATTTTGGGGGTGACAGAGTCATACTGATCTTGTGATCAATCAAGACCAAGAAAAAAAGTTAAAAGGGAGAAAGAAAAAGTTCTTTGACGTGTGAAACTATCAAAGAACAAGTTCATTTAATGTTCTTTTCTTTACTATACCAAATAAAAAAAATTATTACAAAATTATGATATGATGCATAGGATTTCTGTATACGGGCAAAACCGATTAGTTCGTCGTACGAACTGGTCGAGATGATAATACTTTGATCGAAGAGCGTCTTCGTAATATCAGATTGAGGTCCGAAGTCAGGTCATCAAGTTTCGAGTTCTAGGACCGATCAATGTCAAGCTCGATATCATTATCGAGCTCGAATCCAAATCGAGCTACGAGGCGAAGCGAAATTATCGAGCTTAAGATTCATAGGCCAACCGGCACCGACCCCGAATCGATATTAGACTCCGAGTCAGAATCGAGCTCGAGTCAATACCGAGCTCACAGACAAGAGCCGTTACAATCGCACTAGGGGAGAGAATCTTCACAGGAATTAGGGAAAAACTAATTCATCATGGGTTCCCCACTATATATTTTTTATTATATCTAAAGTAGGATCCCTCCATTATAAAAGGGATGATTATTGTTTCTGTAAAGGAGCGAGACATTCACATTGTAACAAGAATCATATTTTCTCATATTGAAAGTTTAACCTTTTGAGCTCCATTACTTCATCTTATTTTATTCATTCATTTTTCTCTTTTCTACTGTGTTTATCTTTCATTCTTTATAGTCAAGATTGGATATTTCTACTTCTCTTTACGATTTGTGTCAGGTTATACCACATACCCTTAGAACTACGTACAAATTCAACTCTATCCGATTTTTTGGGTAAACAGTTTGGCGCCCACCGTGAGGCTAAGGATAACAGTGGTTATTTGATACAAATCTACAACACACACCATTTTACGCTTGTCTTTTGAAAGTGTCTTTGACTTCGGATTAGCAATGGCAAACCTTCGATTAATGGCTTTACCTTACGAAAACGAATCGGCCTTCAAGATGAAACCAACAACTTGACGCTAAGGGCCGGAAGGCCGCTTATCGATGCCGTGAAAGCTCGATTCGGAGTACCTGAAGCTCGTGTTGAAGTACCACTAGATTTTAATTCGCATGTGGCCCTTGAGGCAAACCAACGTTCTGAACCTAAAAATAGCATTCATGGCGGTACTTGATCTGCAGCTCGAGACACCCATAACGTTGAGGAAAACAGAGTCAGCTTGCGTATGATTTTTGAAATGCTGCAAGACCAACAGGTAGCGATAGCTCAGTTACAGAGCCAAACCTAGGTAGTAAGCAGGTCGGAGCCTAGTCCACCTCGATAAATTGCCCACAGACCGGAGCCAGCCATAGTAAGGTCAAATGAGCGAGAATCGGGGACTACTCCTGAAATTGCTAAGATACTCGAGGAACTCACAAAGCGGATCGAAGCAAACGATAAAAATGTAGAAACATATAACTCCAAGGTCGATCAGATCCCGGGGACACCATTAATGATAAAAGGGTTGGATTCCAAAAAAATCGTGCAAAAGCCTTTTCCCTCGAGTGCAGCCCCAAAACCAATCCCAAAAAGATTTCGTATGCCCGAGATTCCCAAATATAACGGAACTACCGACCCCAACGAACATGTCACCTATTACACATGCCATCAAGGGTAACGATTTAGAAGATGACGAAATCGAATCTGTGTTGTTGAAAAAATTAGGAGAGACCCTCTCGAAGGGAGCAGTGATTTGGTCTCACAATCTGCCACCGAATTCCATCGACTCATTTTCCATGCTAGCAGATTCTTTCGTAAAGGCACACGTCGATGGCATAAAAGTCGCAACAAGGAAATCAGACCTTTTTAAAGTAAAAAAGGGGATAATGAAATGCTGAGGAAATTCGTGTCCCGATTTCAAATGGAACGCAAGGAGTTGCCACCGGTCACAGACGATTGGGCCGTTCAAGCTTTCACCCAAGGGTTGAACGAGCGAAGTTCGATAGCATCACGTCGGCTGAAACAAAATTTGATCGAATATCCAGCTGTAACTTGGGCAAATGTGCACAATCGATATTAGTCAAAAATCAGGGTCGAAGACAACCAATTAGGAGCTCCTTTCGGATCAGTACATCCAAACAGGTCGGTTATTAAAAACCAAAGAGACATCGATGGAGAGCCAAGGTCGAACAGAGACCGATATCAACCATACACCACAAATCAAAGGAACAATGGTTCGGGACGCAATTTCGCCCGGAACAATCGAAAGAGTGATCAAGGACAGAATTCTCAGAGACTTATGAGCAAAAGTGGTTTTGACAAATATGCCGATCCTATAGAGGCACCTCGATTATCGGAATATAACTTTAGCATCGATGCATCGGGTATTGTATCGGCAATCGGAAGGATCAAGGATACTAGGTGGCCCAGACCCATGCAAACTGATCCTTCACAAAGAAACCCAAATTCAATGTGCAAATATCATGGCACGCATGGCCACAAAATCGAGGATTGCAGACAATTAAGGGAGGAGATAGCCCGTCTATTCAATGAGGTCCACCTTCGAGAGTTCCTCAGCGATCGAGCCAAGAACCATCTCAGAGAGAGAGACGCCAACAGAAAAAATGAACAGGAGGAACCTCAACATATCATTCATATGATCTTCGGTGGGGTCGACACTCCACAGGAACCCATACTCAAACGCACAAAGATACGGATCACTAGAGAAAAACAAACCCGAGATTATGTGCCCGAAGACACTTTATCATTCAATAACGAAGAAGCTGAAGGCATCTCTCAGACCTACAACGACGCTCTGGTAATTTCTATCTTATTAAATAAAGTTCAAGTTAAGCGTGTTTTAGTGGATCCAGGTAGCTCTGCGAATATCATCCGATCGAGGGTCGTGGAGCAGCTCGGTCTGCAAAATAAAGTCGTGCCCGCAGCTCGGGTCTTAAACGACTTCAACATGGCCAGTGAAACAACTAAAGGGGAGATTATTCTACCGGTAAACGTGGCTGGGACCATCCAAAATACCAAGTTCCACGTAATAGAGGGCGACATGAGGTACAATGCCCTACTCAAAAGGCCTTGGATCCACAATATGAGGGCGGTACCTTTGACTCTCCACCAAGTAATAAAATTCTCGACGTCGGATGGTGTAAAAACAGTGTACGGGGAGCAGCATGCTGCGAAGGAAATATTTGCGGTCGATGAGGTAACGCCGATATCAATACTATCAACCTCGGAAAGGTCAAGCATCAAAGGTAAACGAGAAGTTAAATAACAATCACAGCCTTCAGCCTCGACTGAATCGGGGAAGCAGGAAATAGAAGAAGGGGAGGAGGATTTTCTGACCCCTCGAACTTTTATCATCCCCGAAGATTCTGACGCCACCAAATCGTCGGTCGAAGAGCTGGAACAGGTTATATTGATTGGGCATCTGCCAGAGAGAAAGGTATACCTGGGGACGGGATTGACCCCCGAACTCAGGAAAAAACTTATTTAATTTCTTATCGATAACATAGATTATTTTGCTTGGTCCCATTTATACATGACAGGGATCCTACCGTCGATAACAACGCACCGGCTGAGCCTGAACCCTAGGTTCAAACCGGTGAAACAAAAAAGAAGACCTCAGTTCGAGGTAAAGCACGCATTTGTAAAGGACGAGGTAACTAAACTTCTCAAAATAGGGTTGATTCGGGAAGTAAAATATCCTGAATGGTTAGCCAATGTAGTTGTAGTCCTTAAAAAAGGGAACAAACTTAGAATGTGTGTAGATTATAAGGATTTAAACAAGGCGTGCCCCAAAGATTCTTTTCCACTGCCTAACATCGATCGCATGATCAATGCCACGGCCGGGTATAATCAAATTCAAATGAACCCGGGGGACCGAGAAAAGACTTCATTTATCACCAAGTATGGAACGTATTGTTATAATGTAATGCCCTTTGGGCTAAAAAATGCAGGAGCTACTTACCAACGCCTAGTAAATAAAATGTTCGAAGAACAAATAGGTAAGTCAATGGAAGTTTATATTGATGACATGCTAGTTAAGTCCCTGCGCGCAGAGGACCATTTGACTCATTTGCAGGAGACGTTCAAGATTTTAAGGAAATACAACATGAAGCTCAACCCCGAGAAATGTGCTTTTAGGGTTGGTTCGGGCAAGTTCCTTGGCTTTATGGTATCGAATCGGGGAATCGAGATCAACCCCGATAAGATCAAGGCCATCGAAGACATCGCCGTCGTGGATAATATAAAAATCGTGCAAAAGCTAACCGAATGGATAGCCGATTCATTTCGAGGTCATCAGATCGAAGCCATAGATTCTTCTCTCTACTCAAAAAGAAGAACGATTTCGCCTGGACCCCGGAATGCCAACATGCATTAGAAGAATTGAAGCGATACTTGTCGAGCCCACCACTGCTTCACATACCGAAGGCAGATGAGAAACTTTACTTATACTTGGCGGTATTGGAAATCGCGGTGAGTGGCGTACTAATTCGAGAAGAGCAAGGTACGCAATTTTCTGTTTATTATGTAAATCGAACCTTAGGAGAAGCATAAACTAGATATCCACACTTAGAGAAATTGGCACTTGCACTGATAAGCGCCTCTAGAAAGTTAAGACCATACTTTCAATGTCACCCCATATGCGTGTTAACCACCTACCCACTTCGTAATATTTTTCACAAGCCCGAACTATCCGGCCGATCGGCCAAATGGGTTGTCGAACTCAGTGGGTACGATATCGAATATCAACCCCGTACAACCATCAAGTCTCAAATTTTAACGGACTTCGTGACCGATTTCATGCCAACCCTCGTACTCGAAGTTGAAAAAGAACTCTTGATAAAATCGGGTACATTATCGGGGGTTTGGACCCTCTTCACAGATGGTGCATCGAGTGTGAAGGGGTCCGGGCTTGGCATCGTTTTGAAACCTTTGAAACCCCCCACGGGTGGCATTATTAGGCAATCTATCAAAACTTCTAGGTTGACTAACAATGAGGCCGAGTACGAGGCCATGATTGCAGGTCTCGAGCTAGCTAAAAGCTTTGGAGCAGAAATCATTGAAGCCAAATGTGACTCTTTTCTAGTGGTGAACCAAGTAAATAAAACCTTCGAAGTTCGAGAAGATAGGATGCAAAGGTATTTGGACAAATTACAGGTAACTTTGCACCATTTCAAGGAATGGACTTTACAACATGTGCCTCGAGAACAAAACAGTGAGGCCGATGCACTCGCAAATTTAGGGTCATCGTCGAGGAAGACGAGATCGACTCGGGGATTGTCGTTCAACTCTCGGGGTCCATAACCGAGGAAGATCATGCCGAGATAAATTCTACAAGCTTAACCTGGGATTGGAGGAATAAGTATATTGAATACTTGAAGAACGGAAAACTCTCATCGAACCCTAAAGAATCGAGGGCCCTACAAACCAAAGCTGCTTGATTCCTGTTGGCTGAAGATGGAACATTATACGGAAGGACATTCGATAGACCATTGGCAGTATGTTTAGGACTAAGAGATACCGATTATATTTTACGAGAGGTACATGAAGACACTTGTGGGAACCACTCCGGCGCTGAATCACTAATTCACAAAATCATTAGAGCAGGATACTACTAGGATAGCATGGAAAAGGACACTAAGGAGTTTGTTCGAAAATATGATAAATGCCAAAGATTTGCACTAATGATCCATCAGCTCGGAGAACGGCTTCATTCAGTCCTATCCCCATGGCCATTCATGAAATGGGGGATGGATATCGTCGGCCCTCTACCATCGGCCCTAGGTAAAGCTAAATGCATTTTGTTTAAGACTGACTATTTTTCTAAATGGGTTGAAGCACAGGCGTTCGAGAAAGTGAGAAAAATAGGTTATAGACTCCATCTGGGATCACATCGTGTGTCGACCTCGAATCGATATCAGACTCCGAGTCGGAATCGAGCTCGAGTCAATACCGAGCTCGAGTCAATATCGAACTCACAAACAAGAGCTGTTGCAACCGCACTAGGGGAGAGAATCCTAACAGGAATTAGGGGAAAACTAATTTATCGTGGGTTCCCCACTATGTATTTTTTATTATATCTAAAGTAGGATCCTTCCACTATAAAAGGGATGATTGTTGTTTCTGTAAAGGAGCGAGACATTCACATTGTAACAAGAATCCTATTTTCTCATATTGAAAGATTAACCTTTTGAGCTCCATTACTTTATCTTATTTTGTTCATTCATTTTCCTCTTTTCTGCTGTGTTTATCTTTCATTCTTTATAGTCAAGATTGGATATTTCTATTTCTCTTTACGATTTGTGTCAAGTTATACCACATACCCTTAAAACTACGTACAAATTCAACTCTATCCAATTTTCCGGGTAAACATTCTCTTTACCTTTTATTCAAAGCTCTCGGATTTTAGTTGAGTCCGTAGTTTTTTTTTTGAAAGAGAACGTTTTTTCCTTTAATGAACCTTATGCGATGCGAATTTTGATTAGTCAATGTCCTAATACAGCTGCCAAATACCAAGTAAGAAATCAAAAAAGTAATGATTTCTTCATTTACTCTTTATGTCCCTCTCTCTGTCTCTTTCTCTTTCTGTTAAGAATAGGAAGTTGGTCTTTAAACGTCAACATAGAAAAGTAAAGAATGACCAAACCAAAACAAGTGAGTAAAGTTTAGAAAGGAAAAGAAACGTCAAACATTTTCTTTTCGTACCTTTCCACGTTGGCGTGATAGATAAGCACAAGTTAAAAAAGATTAGGATAACAAAGCATTATTATATCACTTTACTATTCAACACTAAGAGGAGAAATAAAAACTTCTCAATTTGTTTAGGATTTAAGTTATATTCACCGGTTCTTGGAAAGATCGGATCCAAAGGGGTGTGATGTGAGCGGTCTATCTTGATGTAAGCAGTTTACCCTGATGCAAGCAATAGTGGTTGTTTCACAGCTTAAACCCCGACATATAAGTCAAAACAGAGACAACTTTACCGTTGCTGCAAGGCTCCCTTCTCAAGCAATCATATAAGGGAATTCAAAAAAATATTGGAACGTCACACTTAACATTTGAACCTATGACCTAAAATAATTTTTGCCTTCGCCTTTGATTACAAGTGTAGTTTAGCATGTAGTAACTATTTATGAATGAAGTTTATGGTATTCTAAATTTCGGAACGTTTATTAAGAAACTTAAATGGTGTTAATTTGCAGGCAAGGGCATATGCAAAGGCAATGAAAGCAACTCTCTTCTTCTCAAGTGCAACTCATAATATCAATGTGAATAAGATCTTCAAATTCATTATGGTCAAGCTCTTTAACTTGCCTTGGACTGTCCAAAGAAATCTTACCATTGGTGAGCCCATTATTGACTTCTAGAAATTCAGACAGACACTAGTTCTATAGAATTTACCTTTCACCTCGATCGTCCTTAATATCATTCGGTATCATATAACATTGCCGGTTTTATAGTTGTTTTATAGCTATCATTCCAAATACCATTGTAAATAGTGATCTCATCCTCAACCAAAATCCCTGTCTTTGCCTAGAAAAAATCAAGGGAGAAAAAACAAGATAGAAAAATGGAAAGAAATAGTGAATACTTAATTTTTACTTGCGGAAATTCTTCCCTTTTTTCCATACTAGTTGTGGATACATATTTGTTGGGGTTGAAAGATTGAAGGTAATATCCTAGAAAAACACAAAGAAAAGTTTAATGAAATTCATATTTAAACAGTAATAACTAACAAGGCAAAATGATTATTTTAAACCAGGCTGCAAAATTTTTGTATCCCTTTCAGCAACATTGAGCTTTCTACCAATCAAGAACTTCCACGTTTTGGGTGTCTATTCCTTCTTAAAGACATGGAGCTGTAACCATGAAGAATTTCAGACAAGTTCCATAAAAAGTCAAATAAAATGGATGTATTCTGATTCCAGCCCGGAGAATGGGATTGTTTTCGATAGAAAGCGTTTTACCTCCAAAGCGAAACTTTTCGGCATAAATCAAAAATAGTCAAACCCTAAAGCAAAAAGTCAAATAAAATGGATATATTCTGATTCCTGCCCGGGGAATGGGATTTGTCTTCGGTAGAAAGCGTTTCACCTCCAAATTAGCTGTTTACTGGTTGATATCAGAAGAAGAAAAAGAGACTAAAATATGCCATTTTTACGATAGATCAAATTAATCGACTACCCAAATTCATCAGATTCAATTGCTATAACAAAGAAATGGAAGAAGACACAGAGAAACATTCAATAATTAGAAGAAATGTGCGCACATTCACAAGTTAAGACCTAATCAACAATAACATATCCCATATATAGGGGACAAAGAGCTTATAAACAAACTGGAGGATAAATCACTGATGCATAAACCAAAATTTTCATTAGCAGTGAAAAACTTTGCAAGCAATGCCCAAATCTCTACCACATTACACGATTTCGGCTAAGCACTTACAACGGCTATCCTGCTAGTAACATGGCACAGCAAATATTTGATCTGATAAAGCTTCTGACGTCAAAGCCAATCAATGCAAATGACACCTCCGTCAACCATTTTAGAGACTCATCATGCTGAATTCTCGTGAAGCAGCACATACTCTCGGCTGCAAATTTTCCAGTCAAAGTATTAATGCAAAATGTCCCAAGGGGGTATCTACAAAATCCACTTAAAATCGCCTTGAAGATACAGAATAATTCAGAGCAAACAAGCAAAAGCTCCTAAAGGCAAAGCGAGCATAAATGACAGAAAAATAGAAAACAAAAGCTAATTCAAACTGCTATAATCAACTCAAAGATCATGTTAAGTTGTGCGAGAAATTGCATGTACGATGAAATTAGCAATTGGAGTAGATGATGTTGATAGGAATTGTAGATATGAAATGAAGCAAGCAAAAACAGGGATTCTACATTAAAACCACAAAAATAAGGGGGGAAAAAAGAAGGGGAAAAAAAAACTAAAAGTATAGCTCACGGAATAGTTTTATTCAAACTATCATAATTTTCATAAGATAAAAAAAGATACTGTAGATTCAAGCAAATTGGTACAGTTAATGAAAGCAACTTACCTACTATTACCAAACTTAAGTGTATCCTTTTCTAATAGCTCATAGTATCTCTGGGGCTCAATCCGATTTTCCTGTACACAAGTGAATGTCATCAAACCATAGGGAAACCAATCATAGCCTCTACATAATCTATACACGAAGAGACTAGAAATGCAAATCATGACTCACATTAATGAAAGTACCATTAGTGCTTCCAAGATCCATTACGTACGGCCTATAGACCAATTAAACAGGCGATTGTAAGTAAGGTATCTATAAATTCATATGTCAAAAACTTGTACCAAAGAACTGACCGCTATAGTCGCACCTTACTTGCTTCGATGAAGTACCATCGGGATTGTCTTTCTCAACTTGCCTATAATCCAAATAACCAGAAAAAAAAATTTAAAAAAAAAAAAAAAAGTCAAATATTGAAGTTGAATTAGTACTTGAGAGATTATATTGTACCTGTACTGGAGGACAGCATGTTGCTTGCTGCAAGATGGGTGATCCGTAGGAATGTCTGCAACCCTCCTTTCTCTCCCAAAAAGATAACAACTTTGGCGATGAACATATAGAGGCTCTATAACATAGGGAAAACACATCAGATAGATCATTTTCCATTACCGTTATATCCAGGATGAAAGTGAGATAGGAGTGAAGGACGGTAACCCAATGGAGGGGAACTCAGTGAGGCCACCATTACAATAATCATACGGAAGTCGAATTCTTTTTTCTCTTTTCTTTTAATTTTCTTTTGGTTGGTTGGTTTTTGTTGTTGTGTGTGTGTGTGTGGGGGGGGGGGGGGGTGAAACCAAACAAATATGCAGGCAGATTGAAGGAACATAAAACATCATAACCGGGAACTGCACCAAATAAAGAATATAAGAGATATTCCCTCCATTTGAAATGGCATGTATTCCATCTTGACTGCGCCAAAATCCACTTTAATAATTTAAATTAAAAGTTCAAAGACACACCCTCAAACTAACCATATATAAAAGCGGTATGTTTATCCGGCTCAATGAAACATGCGCAGCCAACATTTTTAGGGTCAATTAGACATACCTCTCCTGTAGTAACCAAGTGACCCCGTCACACTCTCATCTAGTTTAAGAAACGAGAGACTACCCCTCTACTTTAACATATGGCTCGAGTTTAGCAAAGCTTTTTATGGTATCATAATAAGGACCAAGGCATTGGCATTTTCTGATTTTTTTTTTCTTCCCTTGTTTCTCAAAGAATGGAAATTTGTAAGACTGTATAGGTCATGACCTTAGACGTATTACAGAATTGGATATAATGCATGAATCAGTTGCAAAAATACAAGAAAAAACCTAACAAAAGAATGTCATCAGAGTGATTGGGTCAAATTATTCTCAAAATGGATACCATCCTAAGTGACTCTTAGCGAATACAGGTTTCTGGAATTTTACAAACTAAGAGGAAGACCATCTAGTTTTGTTAAACTACTGGGAATCTCACATAATCCTACCATATTTCATCTTTAAAGGCAAGCAAAAGTCAGATAGGACATTAAACTTGAACCAAGTTTACACTTGAATTACTAGCAGTGGCAGGTGGAATGGATGCCATCCGCGGATTATGATTTCTACTGACCACATTACAACAAACAAAGACATATCAGTAGGCAGATGTGACTGATACGTACAGCGTCCCCCAAAATAAAAGGATGCACGCGTACTTGGTAGGTGCAAATGATACATATAATGCATCTCAAGAAGCAGGTTGTCCCAACACTATGATTATTAAACAAATAAAAAGGAATACAATGTGCTAATTATTGGCAAATTGACACTACAATTTAAGAAGGCACATATAATACATTTGTTAAATTTTGAGTATTACAAGTCAACGAAAAATAAAATAATTAAAAAATAAACGGAGCCACGTATGAAGCAATTCAAAAGAAACATACACTACGATGGAAGAATGAATAAATAGAAGGATCCAGCAAATATACCATTAAGGACTTCACCACCCTTAAAAACATACAAGCGCCATCGTACGTCGGGTTTTCTAGCATCTGGTGGCTCATTAAAGAGAAGTGTTATACCTGGCATGAAACAGCACACAATGAGGTACGGCAGATATAATACAAAGGCTTATTCCCTTTGTTAGTTGACAAACACAAAACCAAGATATGCTATCTTTGTCCTCTCATGCTTGAACATAAGGAGTTAACAAGTTCTTCATTTTCTTCTCAACCATTTCTGTTTAAAGATATCCACAGCATATGTTAACAGTTAACATCTTGTTACCTGTAATATGGACAATCATTAAACTGTATTAGTTTGTGAGGCGATCAAGCTCGGAAAGCTACAAGCTGAGAAGGCCTCGAGCAATGCAAGCTCGAGAGCTTCACGGGCTCACTTGATCCAGTTACCTATACCTCAAAATCTAGCTTTGGGTTTCAGTAATTTGTTGGCAGCAAGGTATACATCAAGGTTATGCATTTTAATTCCAAAATCCATCAATGCTCAAACTTAAAGATAAGATACTTGAGATTCTGGGTGAATTTTCTGTCAAAATCAATTTGTATGGTCTTTTATGCCCAAAAACATCATGTTCTGAACGCGACCAGCTGCTCTAGGCAGCAAACAATGACTTTGTGGAACATAAATGAACTTTGCTTATGAAAAATGAGCAGATCAAAATAATTTCCGTTCATTCCAGAGCATGTTCTGCCAAAGCCATGAAGCCGATTAAGGTGGAGTTGTTTTAACTGCAGTGATAATAGAACGATGAACCTGAAGATTTTTTTATAAAATTACAGAATAAGCTTGATGGGCAGATTACCCGAAAATACACTGAAAGTTTGAAGTGTACTAACTCGCGGGAGAGAAGGACAATATAACTTGCAAAAGAAGTGGCTGCAATTAAGAATGTAAACTTTTTCATCAAGTGTAATCCTTAAGCAACTTGAGTCACTGACCTCTTACTCGATTAGTTTCTGCTGCAAGCTTTCCAGAGAGCTCAAACGAAGGCTTGTCCTGTACATCATAGCACCAAATAATTATGTTAGTACTATCAAGTAATAAAGCTACTAATCAGAATTCAGAAGGCACTGAAGATCCACATATCTGCATAACAAAAATAAGTTAAAAGCGAGATTAAAATTTTAAACACAGATCATCCTCACCCCAGCATCAGGAAGGACAAAACCCTTTTTTAAATTGTAATTTAAAGCAAAAATTAAGAAAACCTCGGGTCTAAATTAATGGAATGCAACTCAAGTTAATTTGGGAAGAAATAATACTTTATTTTTAGCTTGCAAGGCCTCCTCTGCCGCCTGCATTTTAGATAAGGAGTCATCATCACCATTCCTGGCCAAGCAAAGGGATACTTATTAGCAATTCAAGCCTATATGCTTTTCTTAAATATTCAAGTCTATATGCAAGCGCGTAAAAACCATATGTTTACGCATTAGAAAGTTTTGCACCAAGTAAAAGAGATATTCAAAAATTTGCAATAAGCAACAGCATCCACAGAACAAAATCACTATGTTGTCCCGCTAGGCACAGTACTTTAAGCAAATGTTAGCATCAATATACATAAAAGTACATGGAGTAAAGTAATAAATTCAAAAGTAATGAGTATTGAATTTATCGAATTAAATGCCAAATATATGGTTACATAATCAGTTACTACTGTGTATCAGCAGTAAAACAGGAAAGCCAGGACCCTGAGATTTACTGCTCAATTTTCCATTGTTTAACAGCCTAGTAACAAATATTTAAACTACTCCTATCTCATATTCATGTTAAGCTTTCTGCATTGTAACATTCCAGTATGTTTGAAATATCTGTAGCAATGATGCTAATATATGCACCATTCCCCAGGATTCAAAAGTTTAATTCATTAGAGAATGCAAATTTATCTAAGATGTAATTGTAATGGTTTCTCCTCCGGAATAACCTTGCAGACACACAAAAAATTAAATTAACTTTTTTCTATTAAAACAAATGTAATTGTAGTCAAGCTAACTCCTTGATCTCCAGGATTAGCGATGATGCTAATATATGCACAATTCCCCAGGATTCAAAAGTTTAATTCATTAGAGAACTCCTTGATCTCCATATATTAGCGATGATGCTAATATATGCACCATTCCCCAGGATTCAAAAGTTTAATTCATTAGAGTGCAAATTTATCTAAGATGTAATTGTAATTGTAAGGATTAGCGATGATGCTAATATATGCACCATTCCCCAGGATTCAAAAGTTTAATTCATTAGAGAACTCCTTGATCTCCATATATTAGCGATGATGCAAATATATGCACCATTCCCCAGGATTCAAAAGTTTAATTCATTAGAGAATGCAAATTAATTTTTCTATTAAAACAAATGTAATTGTAGTCAAGCTAACTCCTTGATCTCCAGGATTAGCGATGATGCTAATATATGCACCATTCCCCAGGATTCAAAAGTTTAATTCAAGCTAACTCCTTGATCTCCATATATTAGCGATGATGCTAATATATGCATCATTCCCCAGGATTCAAAAGTTTAATTCATTAGGGAATGCAAATTTATCTAAGATGTAATTGTAATGGTTTCTCCTCCAGAATAACCTTGCAGACACACAAAAAATTAAATTAACTTTTTTCTATGAAAACAAATGTAATTGTAGTCAAGCTAACTCCTTGATCTCCAAACACAATTTAATCTACTCATAAAAAGCGACAGGAGAGAACAAGTCTAAACCATATTGCTCAAACAAGCATGAGAATGATGGCAATTTACTCCAGAACGTTCAAATTCAGCAACTCACCTGAGTTCACCTCTCCTTGAGCTTGTCATCTGTAAAACACACACCAAATAAGACCATTGTATTATAGCATTCAATTAAGAAGCAACTGATATTAACATAGAAAACTGCATGGAAAAGCAAAGTTTCGATAGAGGTAAACAAAAAAAGAACTTTAAAACTAAAGCAAAGGGTAAATTATTCGATTATGAATGCAGCAGTTATATGATAAATCTCTCCTGAAGTTGTATAGGAGATCTTTACTGTGTAGACCTCGATAAAATTGTACAGAAATTAGAGATGGTGTGTTGTTGCAATTCAAATCTACAAATTTTCTTTGATATTTGTTTAGGGATGCAGTTACAGTTTTTAACACACCTCATCCAATTTGAATGAACTTGTCTGACCATAAAATGAATAGGTCAAAACTATACTACTATTGTTGTTCTGCAAATTGTAAAAAGAGCATCTTATGCAAGGATTTCCATAAGAATCAACCAGAAAAATTAAGCATTTACATCTTTCATTATTACTGTTACCATTCTCAAAAAAAAATCTTTCATTATTACCCTGCTTCCCCGGTCTACAAGGGGAGATAACTAAAAGGAAAGAAAACTCAGTGGCGAATTGCATTATAAGTTTTGAGGTTTGTCATAGGCAAGTGAAACGCAGATATCATTTGTTTCACATAATGCTAAAGGTCACGAAATGTGATCGAATATCACCAGACACCTCATCGCGTGCTCTCGTGTCCGCTGCTGCAGGTGATCTCGATCTGTGCCGACTCCTATGCTGACGTTCTGAAGGTGAAGCTGATCGACCATTTCTTGACTTAGAAGATCCATTATCCAGTGCATCCTTTCCTGATCTTTTCTCTCTCCTTTCATTTTGCACCATTCTGTCAGAATCTTTTTCCTTATGTGTAGCCCTATCACTAGCTCTTCCATGATTTCTCTCGGGCTCCCGTATCTTCAACTTTTCTTCAGTCTCTGGTTCTGCTCTCCTTAGTCTTTTAGTTCGTGGTGACGGTGAACGGGACTCAAGCACCGTTCTGTCATAATCCTTTTCCCTATGTGTAGCCCTATCACTAGCTCTCCCATGATTTTTCTCAGGCTCTCGCTCCCTCGAGTTTTCTTCAGTCTCTCGTTCTGCTCTCCTTAGTCTTTTTGTTCGTGGTGACGGTGAACGGGATTCAGGCACTGTTCTATCAGAATCCTTCTCCCTATGTAGAGCAGCCCTACCACTAGCTCTCCCATGGTTTTTCTCAGGCTCGCGCCCCCTTGTCTTTTCTTCAGTCTCTTGTTCTGCTCTCCTTAGTCTTTTTGTTCGTGGTGAGGGTGAGCGAGATTCAGGAGACTGCAACTTGGCACGTCTAGGAGACCTGACTCGGCCTGAAGACTTCTCTACCTGTAACAACCTCGAATCAGGAGACCTTGACTTAGCTCGTTTGGGAGACTTCGTGCGACTCGAGGGTTTCTCTCTGACTGGGGAGTGAGATGCAGGGGAGATTGATTTTCTGCGCTTTGGGGACCTATTGCGACTAGATGGCCTCTCTGTTGCAGGTGAAAGAGGAACAAGAGATCTTGACCTTGCACGTCTCGGGGACCTATTACGGTTTGAAGGCTTCTCTGCTACAGCTGAACTTGCAGCATGTGAACTCTTTTTCCGAGCAGGTGACCTTTCCCTGCGTGAAGGGCTCCTCTTACGAGGAGATCCACGACCCCTGGCAGGTGATCTAGAGTCACTGCGCCCCATAATAGAGGTCAAATTGACGGATGAATTTTCTGAGGCAAAAACTACAACAAAAAAAAAAACATAGGATTAATCCTCCAGAAACACCATAAGCAAAACCAAATCAAAATTATTCGATAAAAAATATATAATTCATCACTCTTTAGTCATCTTATCCATCTCAAGCAAAAAGAAAAAAAAAATTACCACTTTTTAACAATACTAAAGATTTTGAAAGAACTAACAAATATACAAATACATTCTGCACAATATGCTTTCATATCCTAAGAAATACAATACTCCCTTCGTTTCAATACTCTCTGTTTCCAACTACACTAGTAATGTTATTGTATGTAACTTTCACTTGTTTCCAGCTTCAACCTTTATACTTAGGTTCGATATTTTCCCATAAGAAGCTACATTTTTTTACAAAAGGTTGTTCTATCACTGATAAAACAGTAGTTTAGAGGTAATTCCGTACACTAACCTTGTTCTGCTAGTTGAAAAATTACAACCTGAGGGCTTAACAATGATCAAATGGCCAACATACGTTGTTACCGCGCAGCATTTACTGATCCGAACGAAAAAAAATTCCAATTTGAGCTTCGACAGAAAGAACCATAAGTATATAATTCAAAAAATACGCAATTTGCATCGAATAAAAGAAAAATATTTCAGCACTTCGAAGTCAACAAAGAAAAAACCTTAAAAAACGTTAATTTGCTAGTAAATAGTTGGCAGTGGGAATGTTAGCAGTTCATAAGCGTGAAGAAATGGAGTTTTACCCAAAGCTGAGGATTAGGGTTTGCCGCGCATTGGAAGTTGGAAAACGGAGAAAACAGAGGAGAAAACGATAGTGATGAGAGTCTCGGATCTTCGGGTTTTGGGGCTTCTGGGCTAGTTATATTGGGCTTCTTACAGTTTGGTTAGGGAGAAGTGAACAAATAGTCACTATTTAATTACTATTATTTAAAATTTAGCCATTTTATGATAAGTAAATAAATTTTGGGTACAGAAGTAAGCAATGGAAGTACAAACAAAAGGGCAGCCTTTAGTAAGGTAGTTTTCGTTGAGCAAAACGATTGAGCATGATGTATAATTCAACTAAAAGAAAACAAGAAGCACCTAAGGGTAGGGATGGAAGTCGGTCGGATCGATTCGATTTTTATAAAATTCGATTCGATTCGATTTATTTCACTTTTGCTTTTTGATGTGTTGCATCATTAACCGAATCGAAATTAGTTGGACTAATTCGGTGCGCCAAATGTAATTCTCCTTCACAAATTAGGAAGGTGACAAAATAAATCTTTGTGTAACATGCAAATTATATACTACTGCTAGATTAACTACCTGTCTAATAGCATGTTTGGTCAAGTTTCTCCAAGCCAAAAGTATTATTTTTCTTAAAGTGATTTTTTTTTCAAAGTTGAAGTGTTTGGCCAAGCTTTTAGAAGAAAAAAAGTGTTTTTGAGGAGAAGTAGAAACAGTTTTGGAGAAGCAGAAAAAAGTAGCTTATCTCCGACAACACTTTGGAGAAAAATACATTTAAAGCAGTTTTTAAAAGTTTGGCCAAACACTAATTGCTGCTCAGAAGTGCTTTTCAAATAAATTAGTCAAACAAAAACTGCTTTTCGCCAAAAGTACTTTTGTAAAAAACACTTTCGAGAAAAAATACTTATCAAAATAAGCTGAATTTTGCAGCTTGGCCAAACTGGCTATAAGTCGAAAGAAGAAGATTCTTTGTTGCATATGACTACTCTCCAATATGCATTAAGACCTGCGGAAGAGCGACTATCTGATTTACTTACAAGATGGGATATTCAAAGATGAACAACTCTAGGATTATATCAAGATTCTGGTACCAATAGTAGTTAATTCTATAACCAAATAAATGCAATCCAAATTCTATCCCGAGATTAATGTTCCTATTTTTATAACCAAATAACCCCTGGTGGTTTTAGCTATACATGGTCATAATTTCGTTCACTATCAAATCTTTGTGACTTCAAATTTGCACTTTACAAGATAAATTGAGTTTTTATTATACTTTTAGGGGCCATTTGGTACGCGGGATAAGGTGAGATAAAGTGTGGTACTAAAGTTATACTATGTTTGATTGACAATATAAATTTATACCGTCAACCAAACTAAGTTTATCGGGATGAATTTATACCGTCAACCACACATAGTATAAACTCAAGGATCGTTTGGTTGTCAGTTAGAGTTATGCAAGTATTAGTTATACATGTATTAGTTATGCAAGTATTAATTATGTATGTATTATTTATGCACGAATAAGTAATGCCGGGATTAGTTATACATACATTAGTTATGCAAGGTTGAGTTATGTTGGGATTAGTTATGCATGAATTAGTTATGCGGTAGTTATATAAGGATTAGTAATATAAATGTAATGTGAGTGTTATTTATTATTAGCTTACTTTATTTTATTAAAATTGTTAGTATAGTTTAAATATATATTTTTAAACAAAAAATACAAGTTTGAATAAAGGGTATTCTTGTCATTTTGTATTTTAATACAAGTATTACTAATACATGTATAAGTTATTCTACCTTCTACCCTGCATAAATAATACATAGATTCCTTCATAACTTATACATGTATTAGTTATGCGGAAAAGAAAAACATGAACCAAATATTGTATTAGCAATGCTACATTTTATGTGAAAAAAGAGGGAAAAACAACAAAAGAATGTATAACTTATGCTAACTTCTATGTAGAGATTATTTTTTCCCCTTCTTTTAACCAACACAATGTATAAAGTTATCCTAGTGTTAACACATGGATAACTTCTCTCTAACCGGCTACCAAATGACCCCTCAGTCCCAAACTTAATCCTGGTCTTATCCTACCTTATCCCATCAAACTTGGTATTATTTTATCTCACGTCCAAGATGGGATAAATTAGTCTACAAAATTATAATTTTAAAATAATAATCCCGAAATAATTTAGTCCACTCAGGTCATTTACATAGTTACAATTGGAAATAAGACTTTATCAAATTTAAAACCAACCATATACTAAAGTCTACACTACTATAAGTTATAACAGTTTTACTTGCTCAATATTAAAATTTGAACATTTTATATAAGCTAGTATCTATAAACGTGTGTTGCACGTTAATAATTGCACATGATGGTTTAAATGTTTGTTTATATGAAGTAACAGTAAAATTTAATTAACGAGAGAAACTTTACATATAATAATACAACAATCATCTAAATGCCGAAAAATATTGTTACATTAGCATAATACGTGAATTCAAAATGAAAGGACAACATCATAACTTACACAAATGATCAATTTTAGTCATGTTAAGTAGATAATTATGTATTGTAGTTTAAAGGTATGTAATGTGATGGTATCTTACCAAACACTTCTTTATAGACGATATTTTTTTGTATATATTTCCTTCTAATGCTTTGGTCGCTCTGCCATAACCAGAACTCTTGTTGTCGATATTGATATCTCTATTGGAAATGCAACATATAGTTATTCGTGTAAGAAAATATATTATTGTAAATATAGTCCAATATTTAGGATGTTTGTCCTTGTGCTTTATTTATTATAACTACAAAATATAAACATACTAAAAATTATTTTCACACAAATTTAAAAGGATATTCTTTAGTTTCGGAAGACGAAAGTTGAATTTGGGAATAAGCACATACTTAGAAGCATATTGACCAGTGTCATAGGTTCTGCATGTATGGCGTTATTGTCAAAACTTCTATATACCATATGTTTACTATTACATGAGCTATTCATCGGATCTAAGTTTTCAGTAGCATGACGGGCATATTTTTCTTCAAAATCAACCTATATGCAATGAAAAATTAATTTTAACTCAGTCAACTATATATATGGTGACATTAACATACGTAAGAAATAATGAACTTGATAACAAACATGTATGGTAGAAAGCCATTTGGTATTAAAGTATTTAAGTATTCTTCTTCGTAGTAACTGTTGGTATCATATTCTGATGAGTCAAAACTGAAAAATATTTTATTTTTACCGTAAAACTTAGCAATCAACCTTTTATTTAGTTGATCAACGTGTTTTGCTAGCTAAGATAGCTCTTTAATTTCTATCATGTAATTTGTACAATTTGCGTTTTAATCTAATGATGGAAATATTTTTCTTATTAAATCAACTACTATTACTATTGGGATTGATAACCAAGCGTTCTAGAACAACCAAATCATCTTTTATTAGATTTTCTTCTTTGTTCCGACACGAAGCTAGAAGTCATTGAATGTTGGGTCTGTTCTTACTTTTATATTTCTTGTCATCTGAATATTTTTCATTTGAGGCCATAAGTATAATTTTGGCAAGCTAACTTTTACAGTTTCTGCTTTCGTCAATTATGGAACTACTGATCGTACTTGACATAAATCACCTCCCAAGCTATTACTTTTCTACCAAATGGTTCATTGATATCCAATATATATCTAAAACTCTGGGCAATTATTTCGATCATTTGACGCTTAGCCTAAAGCGCTTCATCCCATATTATCACTTTCGCTTTCCTTATAAATTTAGCACTATTGCACGAGTTTGATATATTTGTGATGGTTATTTCAGTTCTTTGAAGAGATACATCAAATCTAAAGTGAGTTGTATGGCCTCATAATAAAATCGTTGTTGGTACACCACTTGTTCTTATTGCTAACAATATCATGCTCCTTGATCTGATATTTGCAAGTAATACATGACATATGAATATTATTTCAATTCCGCCGAAAGCATCTACAACGGATAATCCCGCTATACCACAGTCGACTTCTTATAATATAGTGTTGAAAATTTATTCCTATTCAGGATTTAGCTTTGATTGTGCTTCCTCAAACACTTGTATCGCATTCTTACTATTATTCTAATCTTTTTTTACTTTGTGATCTAATTTTTTAAATCTCTAACACTCTTTTATGGAATAAATTTATGTATTTCTTTTTAACTTGAAAAATAATTTTACTCATGTGATGAATTTAAAAAATAATTTAATTGGATTCTCTTGCTAAATAATTAATTGAAAGATTTTATTATTTAGTTGTAACATAAAATATAATTTATTTTCTGTTGATTCAGATCCTTAATATTAATTCATCTCATGTTTAAATATGTAACCGTAATTATAATTTTATCCACAATAAATTTTATTTTCAAAGAGTAAAAAGATCGATATGATATCCCACTTTTAGATCTTTATATTTGCAAAATCATTAGCGGTATTGGCTCTTACCAACCTTTTTTTTCTTCTTTTTTTTCTCACACATTTATATTCTTAAAAAATTTCTTAGTTGTTCTTTAATAATTGGGTATATTTTTTTATATTTCACGAAAAATTAATAATAATAAAATATTATTTGAGTATGAAAGCAGTTCAAATACAATATAATAATATATTATCATGGGTATTTGTTTCTTAATTTCAACACGTTATGCAGTCCGTTTAACATTATTTTTATTTTTTTCTTGGTATTGAATATTATAGAGTGGTAATGTATTACCAATATGGAGGATTATTATGAAATTAATTTTATTAAACCTTCGTACATATTTTTAATAATAATTAAATAGACAAAATTGCATTAATTTTAAAATCTTAAATATTAAAAAAATTAACTTAAAAGTTATTATAGTCCAAAAAATAAAGTTATTACAGCTATGTCCTTTCCCTATGAGTTATTCAGTTTAATATTTTAGGGCTATTTTGGTATATCAATATTATATTTATTCTTTTATAATAATATATAGGCTCTTATGTTTCTAAATAGATTTAGACAATATAACACGTTTTGAAATTAAATTAGTAATATGAGTTTTTAAGAAGTATATCCTAAAAGTAATAGGATTACATGGCTAAAAATATGTCCATATCCCGAAAGTAATTATACTAATAGAAAATCTAACATGCTCCTAAAGGTATTAAGTTTACATGCTAACATGTAGTATTATATATTTATGCCCGAAAATAATTATACTAATAGGATTTCCAAAGGTAATTGTGTAGGATTCCTAACGTGTAGTATTATGTCCTAAAATTAATAGGATTACAAGGCTAATGTCTAGAATTCCGATTATATCCTTTTATTGTGATTTGTTATGCTTAATATTAAAAGGTTATTTTCGTAATCTGACGAGCGCAAAACACACACTTAAATTGTGCTCGCTAGTCAAAGATAGTATAGTATAATATCGTATGTACAGGGATTGGATTTAAACAATATTATCGTAGTTTCTCGCTGGATTGCTATCCAGGAGGATCAACAATTGAGATTTATATAATTAATAATCTAAAATATACAGCTATTGAATAATGACAATCACAACAAAGATAAGCAAGGAAATTATCAATGGGAGAAAATAGAGTTTTGATGGAATAAGTGCAAGATAATTGTTTGGGATTTAACTTTAGATAATTCACTTCTAATGTTCAAGTGAGTTTCTCGAATCTATATTATATTAAAAACATGAAGGCCCTTAGCGAAATGTCGTTCGCTTTTTTTACCCTTTAAAATGAGAGTTTATACTAGACAAAATAGTCATTTAAGTTACTCTCCTAATATTTAGATTTTGAAATTAATTAAAATTTTACCTTATAAAAAATCTTAATTTCCTTATTTGATCAAAACCAAATTAAAAGAACGAAATTTTTGTTCTTTTTTCCCTTTCAAGCGCTTGGTGCTCGCAATCTTTCGCCGGCAATTTCTTGTGGTTTGCCACATTTTTTGTGGAGTTCAACTATTATTTTCTCTCATATTCTTATTACTTTACTATTTTTTGTTTTTCCTTTATTTTTTATTATTGAAAAGTTTAATAATATGAAGAAAAATATTTTTATTTTCCATCATAATTACACTTAGATATTTTAAAATTGGGATGAGCTAATATAAGAATCTGAAAAGGTAAAAATTTATTCTTCCAGTGTTGGAAACAAATAGTTACTTTTTTAATTAACTAATTAGAATTCAATTTAACTACGTCTTAAGTCCTAATATTTAGGAGTTTAAAATTATTCAAGGTTAAATAAGTTAATATATCCATCAATAAGATAATGATTTATTTACGTATGACTTTCTAGATATATTTCAAAATATGAAGTGTTTCATATTAAAGATAATAAACATGAGTAATAATGTGTCATTTTTTGAAGATACATGATGTTTGGTTGGTTGCGATAATAAAAAAATTATATAGAATTAATCTCTCAAAAAGTTATATCATCTTTATATATATGGAAACAAATAGTTACTTTTTTAATTAACTAATTAGAATTCAATTTAACTACGTCTTAAGTCCTAATATTTAGGAGTTTAAAATTATTCAAGGTTAAATAAGTTAATATATCCATCAATAAGATAATGATTTATTTACGTATGACTTTCTAGATATATTTCAAAATATGAAGTGTTTCATATTAAAGATAATAAATATGAGTAATAATATGTCATTTTTTGAAGATACATGATGTTTGGTTGGTTGCGATAATAAAAAAATTATATAGAATTAATCTCTCAAAAAGTTATATCATCTTTATATATATATATATATATATATATATATATATATATATATATATATATATATATATATATATATATATATAGTGTGTGTGTGTGTGTGTGTGTGTGTGTGTGTGTGTGTATGTGTGTGTGTGTGTGTGTGTAAAATTCTTATTTTTATCTAGCCTGTTTTTTTAAACAACAATAAATTTTATTATAAATATAAGTGTGGATAAAATTTATTTATTTCTTTTCAAACTTAATACAATAAATGGATGTCATCAAATTGGAAGACGTTTAATTGTATAGGAGTTACACGATATTATAAAAGTCGGTGTAACAAAAATTGAAGTTGAAAATATAAAAGGCAAAAAACGTATCAAGAAGAGCCAAAAAAAGAGAGAGGAAACAACGAAGATCTACTAACTTATAAAAAATTAAAAAGTCAAATATTATTCTTTAAATAGTATAAGCTCTAACTCTTTTTATTTTGTGCCAAAATTTCAATTTTATGTAAATACGAAGCAACTTGTGGTGACACGTTATTTAATATTTAGTTCAAAATTTTTAATCGAAACTATTTTATTTTGATTAAAACACGATATTAATACTCTCTTCGTTCAATTTTAGTTATCCATTTTTTACTTTGCACGTCCTTTAAGAAAAAATAAATAAAGTATATATATTTATAATTTTACCCATAATAATAATGGCATTTTCAAAAGTATTGAAAAATAATTTGGGAAATGAGTAGTTAATGATAAGGGTAAAACGGAAAAAAAATCCTTTCTCTTGATTTAGTATAGTGGATAAGTAAAAATAAAAATATATTTTTAGTATAGTGGACAAACAAAAGTGAACGGAGGGAGTATTATTTATATGATGAAAAATATAGTTTATCAATAATTTCTATTATTGACGCAATAAACACGTGCAACGCACGTACACTGAGACTAGTTCACTTAATTATCAGTACAAATATTTAGTAGAAACTCCTCTCTGGATTAAGTTTCAACCTCACAATATGAACCAATTTAAGCACTATGAAGATATACAAGAATGCGTAGTAGATCGGTCTTTAGGAAAGCCTCTTTCGATTATTCTTCTAAATAGATTTAATCAATGATTCAACTAGCCTCTTTCGATTACTTAGAAGAATCTATGAACTCAACCAACACTATAATGCAAAGATATCACAAGTTATGCCTCTTTCGATTACAAGAACAAATGAATATAGATGCAACAATTAAATCTTTCAAAAATGATTCAAATACATAAAAATAGAGTTATAATCCACAAACAATCATCAATACACCAAATCCATCAAAACTCAAAAGGATCTACTCCATAAACATGGAGAAGTTCTTCACAAATAAAACTAAAGTATAGGAAAACATAAATTCAATCCAAAACCGGATCTTGAGTGAGGAAGGAATGATGTAATCCTTGTGTTTGTGTTCTTCCAACTCCTCCTTAGCCTCCTTAGGTCGAAATTGTATCAAAAGTCAGTCTAAAATGGTGTTTTGGTGTATTTAAGCCGCCCCCAAAACAAACCCCGGATGAAACTACCCTTTTAGCAGAATTGAGAAGTCACTCTAACATTTTTGGGCTACCACGGCGCGCATGTAGGAAATTCCAAAACGTGCCAAAATATGATTTCTGGCCACTTTTTGCACTAGCGCCCCGCGCTCCGCGGGGCATGCCGTGGGGCGTTAGTGCAAATTGTGGGCAGAAATGAGTTTTTAAAATTTTTGACATCCAGACTTGGTTTTCGACCCCCGAATGTGATCCCGGCTTAATTGCTTGGGCTTCTACTCAGACTTCACAGCTCCAAATAGCTCAAATTAGCTCCACAACATCTACATAACTCGGAATCACTCATACAAGGCATAAAACTGTCACGCCCTGAAATTTCCACCTTCGGACCGTGATAGCGCCTAACATTTCACTTGCTAGGCAAGCCAACGTGAGAATAATATTAACCAATTTTTAAATAATCTTTAAATTATTAATAATCAAAGAAACAAATGAGGAAGCAAAGTTTAAAATATAGTGAAATAACCCATAAAAAAATGGTGTCTATATACCATCCAAGAATTGGTGTCACAAGTGCACGAGCTTCTAGAATAAATACAAATAAAGGTCTAAATAAAATAAACTGTCTGGAAATAAACACACAACTAAAGTAAAATAGACGGAGACTTCAGAACTGCGGACGCCATGCAGTTATACCTCAAGTCTCATCTGGTAGCTGAAATCCGAGCAAGTCTATGGTATGCCGTTGGGACCAACTCCAAAATCTGCACAAGAAGTGCAAAGTGTAGTATAAGTACAACCGACCCCATGTACTGGTAAGTGTTGAGCCTAACCTCGATGAAGTAATGACGAGGCTAAGGCGGTTCACTTACATTAACATGTACACAATATTAATGACAACAACAAATAATAGAAATAAAACAGGTAACTCATTTATAATAATTGAAGCCAACTCAGCAGTCATAATCCATTATCATTTCAACCAATTCTGTTGCAGCGTGCAACCCGTTCTCATAATATATTCACATTTAATTCTGTTGCAGCGTGCAACCCGCTCTCCCAATATATATATATTTATATATATTCCTTTAAATCAAGTCTGTCATATATTTATTTTAATCAAGTATGTATATAGACTTTTAAATAAGTCTGTTGCGGCGTGCGATCCGATCTCCCAATATTGACTTTTAAATAAGTCTATTGCGGCGTGGAATCCGATCTCCCAATATAGATATATTTACTTTCATTTCCGTTGCGGCGTGCAACCCGTTCCCCCAATATATATAACTTTAAACAGCTCATAATGTAAATAAAAATTACTCCAATAAATACCACGTCCAATGAGAAACTATTAAGCATCAAGGCACACAATAATTATAATTTATTTATGAACAAACAATGGCAATAATAATTTATTTTGGAAATCAGGGAGAAAATAGACAGTTTAATATTTAATATGCTAAATGTCAAGTAGCAATTAGTGCACATAATTCAAATAAGCATGTAGCAATTATTACAGGAATTTAAGAATTAATATCTGGCAAAGAATATGAGAGAAACAATTATTATAACAATTAATTTATGGTTTAAAATAATTTATGGTTTTTCAAGTAAGCAGGCAAACAATAAATTTCATGACGTATAGACACTCGTCACTTCGCATATACGTCGTTCACATGCATTTCACATAACAAATAATTTAAGGGTTCTATTCCCTCAAGTCAAGGTTAACCACGACACTTACCTCGCTTTGCAAATTCCAATCAATTATTCAACCACAACTTTTCCTTTTAAATTTATCTCCGAAAGCTTCAAATCTCTTCACAAACAATTCGATATATTCAGTACTAATCATATGAATTAATTCCATATGAATTTACTAATTTTCCAAATAAAAATTCAAAATTTATTTAAATATTCGACAATGGGACCCACGTCTCAAATCCCGAAAAAACTCGCGAAATCCAAACACCCATTCGATACAAGTTCAACCATACAAAAATTGTCCAATTCCGATATCAAATGGACCTTCAATTTTTAACTTTTCGTTTTTGAAAGATTTTATAAAAATCTGATTTCTTCCATCTAAATACGAAATAAATGATGAATATAGACATGGATTTGTGAAATATAATCACTTTTAGTTAAAGAATACTTTCCCAATTCAAAGTCGTAAAACCCCCCTTGAAATCGCCCAAACCCGAGACTTGAAACTCAAAAATGAGTAAAAATAGCAACTTTCGAATTTATGGGCTATGCCCAGTCATTTTCGCATCTGCGGATAAAAGTTTCACATTTGCGAACTCGTATTTGCGAGACAAAGCTCGTATTTGCGATGCCAGGCTGCCAGGTGAAGTTCCGCATCTGCGAACACTCTTGTCGCACTTGCGACATCCGCTTCTGCGAAAAATGGTCGCACCTACGAAGACCCAGACCAGCCCAGTCCCGCATCTGCGTGATTTGGTGCGCATCTGCGGACACGCTTCTGCGAGAAGCTGTCCACTTCTGCGATCGAAGCCTTGACATGCCTGGGCACATTTGCGATGGAAGGCTCGCACCTGCGGGCAAAAATTCGCAGGTGCGATTACAACAGAAGGAAAAAAATTCAGATTTTGCTTAAGTCTAGTTCTTGATCCGATTTCAATCCGTATCACTCTCCGGGTACTTGGGACCCCGTACGAATATACCAAAAAGTCCAATAACATAATACGGACTTACTCGGGGTCTCGTATCACGTCAAACAATGCTGAAATTACAATTCACACCCTGATTCAAACTTTGAGTTTTAAACTTTTCAATTTGCAAACCTCGTGCCAAAACATATTAAATGAATACGGAATGACTTCAAATTTGGCACACAAGTCATGAATGACATAACGGAGTTGTTCAAATTTTCAAAATCGGATTCCGGCTTTGATATCAAAGAGTCAACCCCGTGGTCAAACTTAGAATCTTTAGCCTTTAAATTGCTAGTTCCGTTAAATGGTCATAACTTGAGTTAGGGACCTCCAAATTAAATTCCGGGCATACGCCTAAGTCTCAAATCACGATACGGAGCTATAAGAACTGTCAAAACACTGATCCGGGTCCGTTTGCTAAAAATGTTGACCAAAGTCAACTCAATTGAGTTTTAAAGCTTTATTCATATTTTAATCCATTTTCCACATGAAAACTTTTCGGAAAATTTTACAGACTGCGCACGTAAGTCGAAAAATAATAAATGGTGCTTTTCGAGGTCTTAGAACATAGAATTACTTAATAATTTAAAGATGACATTTTGGGTCATCACATTCTCCACCTCTAAAACAAACATTCGTCCTCGAACGGAGTTAGAAAAAAATACCTGAGCTGGAGAAAATGTGTGGATATTTACTCCGCATGTCCGACTTGGACTCCCAGGTAGATGCCTCTACCGGCTGACCTCTCCATTGCACCCGAACTGAAGGATAACTCTTAGACCTCAACTGTTGGACCTGCCGGGCTAGAATAGCCACCAGCTCCTCCTGGTAAGTCAAATCTTTGTCCAATTGGACTGAGCTAAAATCTAACATATGAGACGGATTACCATGATATTTCCGGAGCATAGACACATGGAACACCGGATGAACCGCTGATAAACTGGGTGGTAATGCAAGTCTGTAGTCTACTTCGCCCACCCTTTCAAGAATTTCAAAGGGTCTGATATACCTAGGGCTCAACTTGCCCTTCTTTCCAAACCTTATTACACCTTTAATAGGTAAAACCCGGAGCAATATTCTTTCTCCAACCATGAATGCAATATCATGAAATTTACGGTCGGCATAACTCTTTTGCCTAGACTGAGCTGTGCGAAGTCGATCCTGAATAATCTTGACCTTATCCAAGGCATCCTGTACCAAATCGGTACCCAACAACCGAGCCTCTCCCGGTTCAAACCAACCAACTGGCGATCGGCATTGCCTTCCGTATAATGCCTCATATGGAGCCATCTGAATGCTCGACTGGTAGCTATTATTATAAGCAAACTCCGCAAGTGGCAAGAAATGATCCCAAGAACCTCCAAAGTCTATAACACAAGCGCGGAGAATATCTTCCAATATCTGAATAGTGCGCTCTGACTGTCCATCTGTTTGTGGATGAAATGTTGTACTCAACTCCACCCGCGTGCTTAACTCATGCTGTACAGCCCTCCAGAAATGTGAGGTAAACTGCGTACCTCGATCTGAAATAATAGACACGGGCACACCGTGAAGGCGAACAATCTCACGAATGTAAATTTCAGCTAACCTCTCTGACGAATAGGTAACTGCCACTGGAATGAAATGTGCTAACTTGGTCAACCTGTCCACAATGACCCAAACTACGTCAAATTTTCTCTGAGTCCATGGAAGCCCAACAACAAAATCCATAGTGATACGCTCCCACTTCCACTCAAGAATTTCTAACTTCTGAAGCAAATCACCAGGTCTCTGTTGCTCGTACTTAACTTGCTGATAATTTAGACATCGAGCTACATATGCAACTATATCTTTTTTCATTCTCCTCCACCAATAATGTTGCCGCAAATCTTGATACATTTTGGCTGTACCTGGATGAATAGAATACCTGAAACTGTGTGCTTCTTCAACAATTAATTCACAAAGTCCATCCACATTAGGCACACAAATACGACCCTGCATTCGCAGAACCCTATCTTCCCCCACAACAACCTATTTGGCATCACCGTGCCACACCGTGTCCTTAAGGACAAGCAAATGAGAATCATCATACTGCCTCTCTCTGATGCGCTCATGTAAAGAAGACCGAGCGACTATGCAAGCTAGAACCCGACTGGGTTCTGAAATATCTAACCTCACGAACTGATTAGCCAAAGTCTGAACATATGCAGCTAATGGCCTCTCACCAACCGGAATATACGCAAGACTGCCCATACTCACAGCCTTTCTACTCAAAGCATCGGCCACCACATTGGCCTTTCTGGGGTGATACAAAATGGTGATATCATAGTCTTTCAAAAACTCCAACCATCTTCTCTGCCTCAAATTAAGACCTTTTTGTTTGAACAGATACTGAAGGCTACGATGATCAGTAAATACCTCACATGAGACACCGTATATGTAATGCCTCCAAATCTTCAGCACATGAACAATGGCTACCAATTCTAAGTCATGAACATGATAATTCTTCTCGTGAACTTTCAACTGCCGCGCCACATATGCAATTACCTTGCCATCTTGCATTAATACTATACCAAGCCCAATGTGAGATGCGTCACAATATACCGTATACGATCCTGAACCTGTGGGTAATACAAACACCGGCGTCGTAGTCAAAGCGGTCTTGAGCTTCTGAAAGCTCAACTCACACTCGTTTGACCATCTGAATGGGACACCTTTCTGGGTCAATCTGGTCAATGTGCTTGCTATAGATGAAAACCCTTCCACGAACCGATGATAATAACTTGCTAAACCCAGGAAACTCCGGAACTCTGTAACTGAAGTAGGTCTAGGCCAATTCTGAACAACCTCAATCTTCTTAGGATCCACCTTTATGCCTTCTACCGATACCACATGCCCCAAAGAGGCAACTGAGTCTAACCAAAACTCACATTTTGAAAACTTGGCATATAACTGATTATTCTTCAAAGTGTGAAGCATACTTCGAAGATGCTGCTCATGCTCTTCTCGATTGCTGGAGTAAATTAAGATATCTTCAATGAATACAACCACAAAAGAGTCCAAATAAGGCTTGAACACCTGATTCATCAAATCCATAAATGCTGCTGGGGCATTTGTCAACCTAAATGACATCACTAGGAATTCGTAATGCCCATACCGAGTTCGAAAAGCTGTTTTAGGGACATCAGAGGCCCTAATCTTCAACTGATGGCAACCAGACCTCAAATCGATCTTCGAAAATACCTTGGCACCCTGAAGCTGATTAAATAAGTCATAAATTCTTGGTAGCAGATATTTGTTTTTGATAGTGGCCTTGTTCAACTGTCGATAGTCTATACACATCTGCATAGAGCCATATTTCTTCTTTACAAATAATACTGGTGCACCCCAGGGCTAGATACTGGATCTAATGAATCCCTGGTCAAGCAAGTCTTGTAACTGCTCTTTCAATTCTTTCAACTCTGGCGGGGCCATACGGTATGGCAGAATAGAAATGGGTTGAGTGCCCGGAGCTAAATCAATACAGAAGTCAATATCTCTGTCGGGTAGCATGCCTGACAGATTTGCAAGAAATACTTCTGAAAATTCACGAACAACTGGTACTGAGTCCATAGAAGGGACATCCGCACTGGGATCGTGAATATAAGCCAAATAGTCTAGACACCCTTTCTCTACCATACGCCGAGCTTTCATATAAGAAATAACCCTGCTGGCAGAATGGCCAGGAGTTCCTTTCCACTCTAACTGAGGTAACCCCGGCATAGCTAGGGTCACTGTCTTGGCATGACAATCCAATATAACATGATAAGGGGATAGCCAATCCATACCCAAGATGACATCAAAATTTACCATATCAAGAAGTAGAAGATCCACACTAGTCTCAAGATTACCAATAGTAACCACACACGAACGATAGACATGATCTACTATAACAGAGTTTTCCACCGGTGTAGATACACACACAGAAGCACTCAGAGAATCACAAGGCACAAGCAAATATAAATCAAAATAGGAGGACACATAGGAATAAGTAGATCCTGGATCAAATAGAACTGAAGCATCTCTATGGCAAACTGGAATAATACCTGTGATCACAGTATCAGATGACTCGGCCTCAGGCCTAGTTGGAAAAGAATAAAATCGGGACTGGGCCCTACCACTCTGAACTGCATCCCTGGGATGGCCTCTAACTGACTGGCCTCCACCTCTAACGGTCTAACCTCCACCTCTAATGGTTTGACCTCTACCTCTAATGGCCTGACCTCCATCTCTACCGGCCCGACCCCTACCTCTAGCTGGTTGAGCATACGGTGAAGCAACCGGTGCAGGTATGATGATACGAGAATCTTGCCGAGATCTGTTACTCGCCAATCTAGGGCAATACCTGCTGATTTGAACACTTAAACCCTGCATGTTTTTAAAGCTTTGCTCTAGGCTTCTCATCTTCCGAGCCATTTCTTCCTGCTCGGGGTTTCTCATTGTTCTTTCCTAACCCATGAGAGACTCATATTGCGGGTGCTGAGGGTAAGAGTTTGGTGTAACGTGAGTTGTGTCTAGCTAAAGTTGCGAGCCTTGAAAAGTGAAAGCTGAAGGCTCGAAGCATGCCCTGGCACTGTTGGTTATGCCGTAGTGGAGACTGGTGGTGCAACGAATATTGCTGGTGGTACCCTTGAATCCGACGCCTGGGGGTGATCCATAGAAGGCATTCTGGGGCCATTAGACGGCATTAGAAGGTGCCTGCATGGGATGAGTGGGTTGGGCACAAGGATGTTGGTAAGCCCACCTGATCTCGGGATCAACTCAGGGAACCCAGGGATTGCACTTGAAGGTTCCCTACCATTAGACCAGGCGTCCCACATTTCCAACATGCGGAGACGCAACATTCTATTTTCTTCAGTAGTTGCTGATTCTGGCTGCGGCATCGAACCGATGATTGGTAGATTGATTGCGGAGGCCATCTCTGCCTTTGGATCTTGTAAAGGATGGGAGGATAGACTACCAACAAAACCAACCACCCAAACCTGGCTAATTTGCACACCCAACAACCTTGTTAGTTTTGAGACATTTAACATATAGGAAATCACATGTTGGGATGCAATGCCCTAACAGTTAAACGCTTCTACCATGTGTTTGAACGGTTGCGTGTTTCATCCCGACCTTTAAATGTCCCTTTCCATTCTCTACCTCTAGCATTTCCATTTCGTATCTCTCTTCTTTTTTTTCTTTTCTTTTTTTTGAATTTTTCATATCTCGATTTCTTTTCCTTTCTCTTTTTGTTATTTTCGCTCTTTGTTTTTCTCAGTTAGTTTTGTCACTCTTTTTTTTTCACTTTCTTTTCTCTCTCGCTTTTTTTAATTCTATGGCTATGATCGAATCCTATGGAGATTGCATACGTATCATGTCGCCGCATGAATCAGATCTCGCGTAGTTCGGGATGATCGAGAATGAAGTAAATAAGCTAACTCTTCTTCTTTTCTTTTTTTTTACTTTTATAAAACTTAGACCATGAAAACTTTTAGAAAAAGAAAAACATATATATTTTTTTGAATTTCGTTTTTCTTTTGTTGTTGTTTTTTTTTTTGAAATTTTTGAAAGAAAGGCTTTAAAAGAAGAGAGAAAATATTTTTGGCTTTTTATTTTTTTTATTTTTTTTGAAATGTTTGAAAGAAAGACTTCTAAAGAAACAAAAAAAGTTTTTTTGGATTTTGATTTGTATTATTTATTATTTTGTTTTTTTGAATTTGTAGGAGAATTTTTTTTAGAGAACGGAAAAACATATTTTTTGGATTTTGATTGATTCTTTTTTTAATTAAAGACTTCTAAAAATTCTTTTTCTTTTGTTTTGAACTTTGGGAATTTCAAAAGTAAAAAAAAAAAAAATTGTTGAATTTCCATTCGTTTGTCTTTTTTTTTTTAAAGAAGAAAAGATTTTTTTTTTTGGATTTTGAATGTTGCCTCTAAATTTAAAAAGAGAAACTTTAAAGAAAGTTTTTAAAAGAAGAAAAAGAATATTTTTTGGATTTTTGTTTCTGATTTCTTTTGAATTATTTGGGAAAAATACTTCAAAATGAAGGAAACCCATATTTTGGATTTTGATTGACTTTTTTTTAATTATTTTTTTTTATATGAAATACTTTGGAAAGAGGGAAAATGTGTTTTGGGTTTATAATCTTTTTTTTTTTTGAATTTTAAAAAAGAAAGTCTTCTAAAGAGGAATTAAAGGATTTTTTTTTTGGATTTTAAAAATTGGGGCCGGAACCGATGAGGTTTGCCTACATATCTCACATCCGGTGAGAATTAGACCCGCGTAGTTTGGTCAGTTTTTTAGTACCGGGGGAAACATGACTTTTTGAAAATATTGGCTTATTTCTTTCTCTCTCTTTTTTCGGTAGAGTTTCAGAATTTTCAAAAACCTACTTCTCACTCTTATTTTTTTTTTTGATTTTGTTTCCCTATTCTAGAAGCCAGTCAACATGCAAGCTGAATCAAACAAATGCACAAGTAGCACGTAAGATGCATCATGTAACCACCCGGCCGGTCGTTTCGAGAGTTATAACCCAGTTTTCTCCATTTCTACTTCTTTTTTTGTTATTCAGGTATATTATGTTATATTGGGTTAGTTGGTTCGGGTCCGGAAGGAACTCGGAGTGAAATGAGACACTTAGTCTCATAATTGAAAATTTTAAGTTGGAAAAGTGGACCGGATATAGACCTATGTGTAAACGACCTCGGATTTGAATTTTGATGATTCCAATAGCTTCGTATGGTGATTTTGGGCTTAGCAGCGTGTCCGAAATATTATTTGGAAGTCCGTAGAGGAATTAGACTTGGAATGCCGAAAGTTTTATTTTTGAGAGGTTTGACCGGGGGGAGGGGGGGGGGGAGGGGTGACTTTTTGATATCGGGGTCGGAATCCAATTCTGAAAAATTGGAATACCTCTGTTATGTCATTTAGGACTCATGTGCAAATTTTGAGGTCAATCGGATGTGATTTGATAGGTTCCGGAGTTGTTTGTAAAAATTAGAAATTTCAAAGTTCATTAGGCTTGAATTGGGATGTAATTAATGGTTTTAGCATTGTTTGAGGTGATTTGAGGATTCGACTAAGTTCGTATGATGTTTTAGGACTTGTTGGTATATTTGGTTGAGGTCCCGAGGGCCTCGAGTGAGTTTCGGATGATTAACGGATCAAAAATTAAACTACAATAGCTGCTGCAATTTCCTTCTGTTGGAAATTTCTTCTGCCAGATTCGAGCCCAGAAATCTCCCAGAAATCGAGCCCAGAGTCGAGGGTCACGGTCGAAGGCATGATCGATCCCAGAGCCGAGGGCCACGATCGAAGCCATGATCGAGCCTAGAGTCTAGGGTCATGGTCGAAGGCATGATCGAGCCCATAGTCGAGGGCCACGATCGAATCCATGATCGAGCCCAGGGTCGAGGTTCATGATCGAAGGCCAAGATCGAATGCCAAGATCGAGGCAGAACCGAGGTTGTCTGGGCAGAAATATAAAAACAGGGACTTCGTCCCATTTGTCATTTTTGACAAATTGGAGCTTGAGGAGAGGCAATTTTTTGATATATTTTCAAGGAAAACTTGAGGTAAGTCCCTTGTGATCATTTCTACTCCATAATATTGAATTGTCATCGAATAATCCGACTAGATTACATGATTTTGAGGTGTAAATCGGATATTGAAACCTAGAAATTTGGAAATAAGATTTGTAGATTTGAGGGTCGAATTGAGGTCGGATTTTGGTAAAATTGATATGGGTAGACTCGTGGTTGAATGGGCTTTCGGATTTTGTAACTTCTGTCAGGTTCCGAGATGTGGGCCCCACAGGCGATTGTTGAGCCAATTTCGGGCTTTAGTCTAATTTTGAAGCTTTTCTTGTGGAATTCATTCCATTAGCGTATATTGATGGTATTATACTGATTGTGAATAGATTTGGAGCATTTAGAGGTCGAGTCCATAGGCAAGAGCATTGTGGGGTAGAGATTTGACTAGTTTGAGGTAAGTAACGATTGTAAATCTAGTCTTGAGAGTATGAAACCCCGGATTTCGTATCATTCTACTATTTTGAAGTGACACACATGCTAGGTGACGAGCGTATGAGCATGCACTGTTGGGAATTTGTGACTTGGTCCGTCCCGTAGCAACTGTAAAGTTGTATACTTTGTTGAAACCATTTGATACTTATATGTTTTAGAAAGAATTTCTGTAAATTGGGCTGAATGCCATGTTTGGGCCTTGCGCCAATACTGTTTGGACCCTTATGGGGGTTGTTTCTTACCATCCTCTCATTGTTTTCGATTGAAAATCTATACTCACTCATGTTTATACTTATTTACCATATAACTCAGTTTTTATGACTCTATTTTGATGCATATAAATGTTTTGGGCCGAATGCCCTATTTTACTGAAATGCCCGAGTGGCTTGAGATATTTATGACTGAGTGAGGACGAGGGCCTGATTGGTGAGGATGAGTGTGGATCGGGGCTGCCCGCCTATAGCATACTTATGACTGAGTGAGACCGAGGGCCTGATTGGTGAGGATGAGTGTTGATCGGGGCTGCCCGCCTGCATCATACTTTATTATTATCGCACGTGAGTTGTCCGTGCAGATTATAGTGCTTGGGCTGAAGAAGCCCCTCCAGAGTCTGTACACACCCCCAGTGAGCGCAAGTACCTACTGAGTGCGAGTGCCGAGTGCTGAGTGACTGGGAGGCATGAGCGATTGTGAGGTATACCAGAGTGGCAAGAGTGATTATGAGGTATGCCCGAGTGGCACGAGTGACTGTGAGGTTTGCCCGAGGGGCTGTATATGAGTGATGTTTTTCCCGAGGGGCTGTTTTTGATTTCATTATTTTTGCTCACCTTTGCATTGAGCCTTTGTTTAACTGTTAGAAAAATGTCTTTAAATGATTTTTACTGGAACTGGGTTTAAACTAGAAAATTTGATTCAAATCCTGATTTTTTTTTTAAAAAAAGCATGTGGTATTTTACTCAGATTTCCTGATATGAACGTTATATTCTTTATTGCTCGTCACTACTGCTCAGTCTTTATTTATTGTTGTTGCTTACTGAGTTGGCGTACTCACGTTACTCCCTGCACCTTATGTGCAGATTCAGGTGTAGCTAGACACGGTAGCGGTTATTGAGTGTTATGTTCATGACTAGTGACACCCCGATGTCGGGCTTTTCTTTTCCACACTTCTGTTTTTCTTTGATTTGGACTCTTTAAATGAAGGTTTTATGTTAAATAACCTTGGAATTATCTTTAAAATGAAAATATTGGTTTGTTTTGGAAATGAGTCGGCTTGCCTAGTTCCACGATAGGCGCCATCACGACAGGGGTTAGTTTTGGGTCATGACAGATTGGTATCAGAGCCTAGGTTACATAGGTCTCACGAGTCATGAACGGGTTTAGTAGAGTCTTGCGGATCGGTACAGAGACGTCTGTACTTATCTTGGAGAGGCTGCAGAACCTTTAGGAAACTTCACATTCTTGGATTCTTGTCGTGCGAATTTGTTGATTCTAGTAATTAAACATATGTTGTTTCATTCTCTCATAGATGGTGAGGACTCGTACTACCGGTCAGGAGGGCCAGCCACCAGTACCACCAGCCAGGGCCACGAGAGGCAGAGGCCGTGGTAGGAGCAGAGGTGCAATCCGTACAATAGCTGGGGCAGTATATGCATATCCACCGGTTGTCCCAGATCAGGACCAGGTTCCAGTTGTCGATGCACCAGCTCAGACACCACCTGTGCCTATTGTGATTCCAAGCCTTCAGGAGGCCCTAGCTCAGATTCTGACAGCGTGTACTGGCCTTGCTCAGGCAGTCTCTATTTCGACGGCCGTAACCACTTCTCAGGCCAGGGGAGGCACTCAGACTCCTGTCGCTCGCACACCCGAGTAGGTCATTCAGGGACTTCAGACACCAGAGCTACCACCAGCCTAGCCGGCTGCTGTTGCTCAGGATTATATGGTTCCTTATACGCATGAGTATGATCAGCGCAAGTTGGAGAGGTTTGGGAGACTTCAGCCACCACCTTTCAGTGGCACAGAGAGAGAAGATGCTCAAGACGTTTTGGACAAGTGTCAGAGGATACTTCGTACTGCTGATATTTTGGAGACTTGTGGGGTCTCATTCCCTACCTTTCAGTTTTCTGGGGCTGCACTCAGATGGTGGGAGAATTACGAGAGGCATAGGCCTGTTGGCGCAGCACCCCTTACTTGGCAGCAGTTCTCCGTGGTCTTTTTGGAGAAGTTCGTGCCTCGATCCCGCAGAGAGGAGCTGCGTAGACAGTTTGAGCGGCTTTGCCAAGGTGATATATCTGTGATGCAGTATGAGATGTAGTTCTCCGAGTTGGCCCGTCATGCTATCTGGTTGGTTCCCACGGACAGAGGGAGTATCATGAGGTTTATTGATGGCCTCACTTATCAGCTATAGTTGCTCATGACCAGGAAGCGGGTTTCGGGTGCTACCTTTGATGAGGTTGTTGACATTGCGCGGCAGATTGAGATGGTTCGCGGTCAGGAGAGGGTTGAGCGGGAGGCCAAAAGGCCTCGTTGATGTTTGGCATATTTCGATATGTGTTGATGTTACTTTACCCATGTTTTGACCACTTCTTGATGTTATTTAATCTTTAAAACTCCCAACATGGTGTAATTATTGGTTTGATGACTAATTAAGTTATGTGTGACGATTTAAGGTGTTCGGAGTGCAAAATATGAAGAAAAGGTGGTTTAGCCAGAGGAAGAAGGGTTGGATGCGTCGCATCCAACCTAGGAAAACATCATCCTGCGTGCAACCTTAGCAGTGAAGTTGGGCCATAGCGTTCGCCATCGCGTGCAAAACTGGGAAGTAGAAGAGAAGGCTGGATGCGTCGCGTCTACCCTCACATGCAAAGTTAAGAAATGGAGGACGAGGTGGATGCGTCGCATCCGCCTTAGCATCAACCCCTGAAGCCGATTTGGACTAGAGTTAGGAGAACTCTAGATTACAACTTTTGGACGCAATATATAAGCTTTAAAACGCCTCTTGTAGAGGAGAGACGGGGGAAGAGAAGAAAAAAGGCTATAACCAAGTTCAAAGACCACGGAATTCGTCTGGAGTTTTATCCTTTCTTTCTTTTATTGATTTTTATGCAATCTTATGAAATTTGGGATGATTGCCTGAATATGAGTGGCTAAAAACCCTATTATTCTAGGGTCATGGGTATACATGAATGTTGATGTTTGAAGTTTAATTTGACGACGTTGGGTTTATCATATTGGGTTGTTTATTTAATTCTGTTTCTAATTATTTTGCTGAGTAATTAACAGTGAAATACTATCTACGAATCTAGAGTTGAACTCGAAAGTGGGAACCCTAGATTGCATATAGAAGTAAATAGAGTAAGTTTTCAAAACCCGGGCATCGGGGAAAGGATTCGCGATTAGGATAGACATATACCTAATTGCCTTACTTGGTTAAAATACAGGAATTGTAAATGAGTTCTTGTTAAACTTAATTCCATAGACATATAGGTATTAAGTTAACTTGAGCATGCGAGTAAGAACTCGACAGATTCTTACGAGTGAAATTAACCCTGTGAATCAACAATTCAGATAAATCAATTAGCTATTTTAAAATACGAATGCAACATGAATGTTAGATGACCCGTGACCCTGGAATATTATATCCTATTGATTGTTGAACAAAACTATTTAAGTGTTGTGTTGAATTCTTAGCGATTCATTATTTGATCGTCCGTAGGTAGTAAGTTAGAAAATTATATATTTTGTTAGAAATATCTTGAATCAATAAGCTATTCGAGTTTGAATTAGTCAAAGTTAATCATAAGTCTTCGTGGGAACGATACTTTATTCACTACTTTATTACTTGACGACCACGTATACTTGCGTGAGTGTGTTTGGCCGTAACAAGTTTTTGGCGCCGTTGCCGGGGACTTAGAAATTAGCTACGTGACTAAGTTAAGCTTTTATTAGATATTTGTTTTCAAGTGTTAATTTTCAGTTTGCCTGGTTTGTGTCAACGCAGGGTCTTCTCTCGAATGCAGAGGAGTAGAAGTGCAAACAACCTCATTCCTCTTGATCCAGAAATCGAACGAACACTACATAGAGTGAGAAGGGAACACGAAGCTAGAACGAGAATAGAAAGAGAGTTGGGCATCGCAGTCCAACCACAGCCAATAGATATGGCAGGCAACGAAGAGCGTCCGGTAATTGAAGCCGCAAGGCCCAATCTTGCGAATATGACTCAGGCTATTGTGAAGCCTGATATCACTGGGCATTTTGAACTCAAACAGTACATGGTACAGCTGATTCAGTCCACAGGACAATATGTGGGTCTATCTCATGAGGACCCGCAGAGGCATATTCAGAACTTCTTGGAAATCACGGACACTTACAATTATCCGAACGTCTCCAAGGACTATGTCAGGCTGACACTATTCCCTTTTTCACTGTTGGGGGAAGCTAAAGAATGGTTGCAAAAGGAGCCCGCGAACTCTATCCACACTTGGGATGATCTAGCAAGGAAATTCCTGATCAAGTTTTTCCCAACTAAGAAGACAAAGTCGCTGAGGAGCCAAATTCTTGGGTTCCAACAACGGGATGGCGAGACACTTCGTCAAGCTTGGGAAAGATACAAGAAGCTACTCAGAGACTGCCCGCATCATTGTCAAACTGATGAGGTATCGGGTCACACTTTTGTTGATGGGTTAGATGAAGCATCAAAGATGAATCTTGACTCAGCTTGTGGGGGTAGTTGCATGGCAAGACCGTATAGTGAAATACAACTCTTGCTAAATAATTTCACTGCTAATGACCATAATTGGCAAGGAGAGGGGGATTCACGAAGGGGAATTAAACAGAAGGCCGCCGGTTTGATTGAGCTTGATAACTTTTCCGCCATGAGAGCCGATATAGCAAAATTGGCAAATCAGATGAATAGAATGACAACACAACAAATGCAACATGTACAGCAGATGTCTATTTGTTGCAAACTATGCGGAGACAGTCATATGATTGACATGTGCCCCACGAATCCTGAATCTATATACTATGTGGGGCAACAAAACAGAGGTCCTATGAATCAACATGCGCAATATGGGAACACTTACAACCCAAACTGGAGGAATCATCCTAACTTCTCATGGGGCGGAAGTCAACAGAATCAGTATAGGCCTCAGGGGAATTTTACTCAACCTCAGAAGCCACCCCAACAAATGGAAGAAAGTACGAATGACTTGCTGAAAAAGTTGTTGCTAGACAATCAACAGCTCAGGACCGATTTCAGAAATCTTGAGAGGCAAATGGGGCAGTTAGCAGCAAACCAAAATACTAGACCTACAGGCTCACTTCCCAGTGATACAGAGAAGAACCCTCAAGTTAATGCAGTTACACTTAGAAACGGGAGGGAACTAGAGGAAGTGCCAAGGAAGATAAAAGAAAAACCTATACCTGGGGGGGAGTTGACACCTAAGGCAACACAAGAGTCAAAGGAAGATGATGCAAGTTCAGAGCGAATGGAGGTTACAAGGCCACCACCACCTTTCCCCCAAAGATTGCAGAAAAGGAATGACGATTGCATGTTCAACAAATTTCTCTCCATGTTGAGTCAGGTTCAATTAAATATTCCATTAGTGGATGTACTTCGTGAAATTCCAAAGTACGCTAAGTACATAAAAGACATAGTGGCTCATAAGAGGAAATTGACTGAGTTCGAGACGGTTGCACTTACTGAGGAGTGCACATCAAGGGTCCAAAACAAGCTTCCCCAAAAGCTTAAGGATCCTGGCAGCTTCACCATTCCAGTACAAATCGGTAATATTGACGTGGGACGTGCTCTGTGTGATTTGGGTGCAAGCATAAATCTGATGCCTTTATCCTTGTTTAAGCAATTAGGTCTGGGAGCTCCGAGACCAACCACCGTGATGTTGCAATTAGCTGATAGGTCCATAGCCTACCCCGAAGGAGTGATTGAAGATGTGCTGCTGCAAATTGGAAAATTCATCTTCCCAGCTGACTTCATTATTCTAGACTTCGAGGCTGATGAACAAGTTCCAATCATATTGGGACGACCTCTCTTGGCTACTGGCGATGCAATAATTAAAGTGAGAGAAGGGAAAATGATTATGAGAGTGGACAACGAGGAAGCAGTCTTCAATGTCTACAAAGCAATCCAACTTCCCCGCCACTATGAGGAGCTCTCTATGATATCTGTGGTGGAGGTGGATGAGAAACTTCTTGACACGAGTGTATATCTAGACGACTGTTTAGAAAAAGCAATCATGATGTTTGATAGCTTGGAGATGGATGATGAGGTTGAGGAGATGATGCATATCCTAGATACATCATGTGGTTACATGCAAGGAATAATCCCGTTTGAGCCCCTGAATAGGCCAAGTGGCCCCCCACCAAAGCCGTCAATTGAAAAAGCTCCAAATTTGGAACTTAAACCCCTACCCCCTCACCTTCAATATGCTTATTTGGGAAGTTCTGACACTTTACCTGTTATTATTTCTGCTCACTTGTCTAAATTACAGGAAGAAAAGCTATTAAGGGTGCTACGTGAGCACAAGCGAGCAATTGGGTGGACAATGTCTGACATTAAAGGCATTAGTCCAGCTTTCTGCATGCACAAAATCCTCATGGAGGACGGACACAAGCCAAGTGTAGAACACCAACGCCGACTAAATCCAATCATGAAAGAAGTGGTAAGAAAAGAAGTGATTAAGTGGCTTGATGCAGGTATTGTATTTCCAATCTCTGATAGTAAATGGGTAAGCCCCGTTCAATGTGTGCCGAAGAAAGGGGGATAACCGTAGTAGTTAATGAAAATAATGACTTAATTCCTACAAGAACTGTCACTGGATGGAGAATTTGCATAGATTACAGAAAACTGAACAATGCCACCCGGAAAGACCACTTTCCCCTTCCGTTTATTGACCAAATGCTTGATAGATTAGCTGGCCAGGAATACTACTGTTTCCTGGACGGTTATTCGGGGTATAATCAGATTGCTATAGCCCCAGAAGACCAAGATAAAACTACATTTACATGTCCTTATGGCACGTATGCGTTCAAGAGAATGCCCTTCGGTCTTTGTAATGCACCTGCGACTTTTCAAAGGTGTATGATGGCTATTTTCACTGACATGGTTGAAAGATTTGTAGAAGTATTCATGGACGATTTTTCTGTGTTTGGATGTTCTTTTGATAGTTGTTTGATGAACCTTGATAAAGTGCTAGCTAGGTGTGAAGAGACGAACTTGGTGCTAAACTGGGAAAAGTGCCATTTCATGGTACGTGAAGGTATAGTTTTGGGGCACAAGGTTTCAAAAGATGGTCTACAGGTGGATAAAGCAAAGGTGGAGACGATTGAAAAATTGTCCCCGCCGACATCCATCAAAGGCATTCGCAGTTTCTTGGGTCATGCAGGTTTTTATCGTCGTTTCATTAAAGATTTTTCGAAAATTTCTTCCCCTTTGTGCAGGCTTCTAGAGAAAGATGTTACCTTCAAGTTTGATAATGCATGTCTGAAAGCATTTGAGGAGCTGAAGGGAAGATTGGTGACTGCACCAATTATCATTGGCCCCGATTGGGCACAACCATTTGAGTTGATGTGCGATGCAAGTGACATAGCAATTGGAGCGGTGTTGGGGCAAAGGAGGGATAAAATCTTTCACTCCATTTATTATGCAAGCAAAACTATGAATCCAGCTCAGATGAATTATACAATGACTGAAAAGGAGTTGCTTGCAGTGGTGTGGGCGTTTGACAAGTTCAGATCCTATCTAGTGGGAACCAAAGTCATCGTCTACACAGATCATTCAGCTATCAGATACTTATTTGAAAAGAAAGACGCCAAGCCGAGGCTGATTCGTTGGGTCCTCCTCTTGCAAGAATTTGACTTAGAGATCCGAGATCGAAAAGGGACAGAAAATCAAGTGGCCGATCATTTGTCCAGATTAGAAAGTCGGGACCATGTAGCTGAAGGAGGGTCAATTAAAGAAACATTTTCGGATGAGCAAATATTAGCAGTCACCTCAGGTGAAGTCCCATGGTATGCAGATTATGTGAATTTTATCGCAAGTGGGGTGACGCCACTAGAATGGACAGCTGACAATAGAAGAAGATTCCTACATGATGTAAGGTTCTACGTGTGGGATGAGCCATTCCTATATAGGCAGTGTGCAGATCAGTTGGTGAGAAGGTGTGTTCCTGAGGAAGAGATGAAGGCTATACTACATGACTGCCATGCGTCACCATATGGAGGTCATCACGGCGGGGATAGAACCGCCCAAAAAGTGCTACAATCAGGCTTTTATTGGCCAAAATTGTTTAAGGATGCACATGCCTTCGTTAAAAATTGTGATAGATGCCAAAGAACTGGAACTATCACGAGGAAGCACGAGATGCCCTTGCAAAATATTCTGGCGGTAGAACTTTTTGATGTTTGGGGGATTGATTTTATGGGACCATTCCCATATTCTAACGGGCACAGATACATCTTGGTGGCGGTCGACTATGTTTCTAAGTGGGTAGAGGCCATTGCTCTTCCTACTAACGACGCAAAGGTTGTGGTAGGCTTTGTAAAGAAGCACATCTTCACACGTTTTGGGACCCCAAGAGTGTTGATAAGCGACGGGGGAACTCACTTTTGTAACAAACTGCTGAATAATATTCTTGCAAAATACGGAGTCAAGCACAAAGTTTCCACTGCCTATCATCCCCAAACGAGTGGTCAAGTAGAAGTTTCCAACAGAGAGGTCAAGCAGATTTTGGAAAAGACAGTAAGTATGAATAGAAAGGACTGGGCCGGGAAGCTGGATGACGCATTATGGGCATATCGCACTGCGTACAAGACCCCAATAGGCACTTCTCCGTACAGGTTGGTTTATGGGAAGGCCTGCCATCTGCCCGTCGAGCTTGAACACAAAGCATATTGGGCGATTAAAAAGCTAAATATGGAGATGGACTTGGCCGGTGAGAAGAGATTGCTACAACTAAACGAGCTTGATGAGTTTCGATTGCATGCGTATGAAAATGCCAAATTGTATAAAGAGAAGACCAAAAGATGGCATGATAAGCATATCCAACATCGTGAGTTTGAACCAGGTCAAGAAATTCTACTGTTTAATTCAAGGCTAAAGCTTTTTCCAGGAAAGCTTAAATCTCGATGGTCGGGTCCGTTTGTAGTGGTTAGTGTGAAACCTCATGGTGCGATAGAATTGTGTGATAAGGGGTCCAATACGACATTCTTGGTAAATGGCCAAAGAGTAAAACACTATTGGGGTGGTGACATTGCATGTCACAAGAACACAATGGATTTAGTGGAGGCATGAAGAACATGTTGCGTCGTGCCGCGACGTTAAATCAGGCGCTTCTTGGGAGGCCACCCAAGTTAGTTAGTTTATTTTTTTTTTTTTTTGTAGGACGTAAAAAAAAAAAAAAAAGTTCCCCAGATATGGGAAAACGAGGCGGATGCGTCGCATCCCCCTCAGCAAAAAAAAAAATAAAATAAAATAAAAAAATTTGACAGGCCAATTGCTCAAGGCAGTGAAGTCTGCCTATCGCGTCCGTGTCGCGTCCGAAATTTTTTTTTTGAAGGAAGACAAGGGGATGCGTCGCGTCAAAGCTCGCACGCACAGGTAAGTACTATATATTTTAACACATCTTAAGATAATGAATTCGTTAAAAACTCTTCTTGCGACGCATCCACTCGTCTCTTTTTGCGACGCCTACGAACGCAGAACGGATTTCTTTAATCGAAATTGCAACGCATACAAATGCGACAGGTACGCATCATCCTCTTCGATCTTCCGTTGGCTTCTCTCCTAATTCTTCTCTCTTCCCTCCCTCAATGGTAGCAACAAGTAGGTTTTGCAATTTCAAAATTTTTTAGGGCTGTCGTTCTTGGTCGTTGTAATGGTTGCGAGATGATAAACTATAATTCCCTTCATCTCGTCAAACTTTGGGAGGGTAGTTGCATTGCTCAACTGATAGAATGAACTAGGCACACTTGTTGCATACCACATGTTCGACGAATTGTCCCTGAGGAAAATTTAGGCGTCGGTGAAGTCTGAGTAACCGAGCAACATTGGAGTATGCTTGAGAATAAGTGTGGGGTCGAGTGAGGGGCTATGTGAAATTGAATTTTTGAAGAGAGTTATTACATACTTGCTGAAAGTCATGAGCTACGATTCCATGAAGTAGTGAATGGCATGACTTTACGAATAATTGGAAGGGCAAGCTGTTGCAATTGCTTTCAAGCTGAACTTCGCTGTTTCATCTGCTAATTGTTGAATTCTTTGCATTGCAGGTACTTAGATTCATAAAATGACAGCAGTGAGTAAACCATCCAAGCAACAAGACAAAGATGGTGACAAGCAACCGCCCAAAAAGCCTACCGGAAGGGCAGCGGGCGGTCCAAATCCACAGAAAAAAAGGAAGCGGACGGAGAAGGAAATGGAACTGCTGCCTAGGCAGTTAAGTGATGATTCAGAGCAAGAGGAGGAGGAAACATTAGTCAGGAGGACAGTGAAGAAGGGTATTACACCAAGCAAAGGAATAGAGATAAGAGAGCCTGTGACATACCAAAGAAAAGCTTCGAAAATGAGTGATCCGACTGATAAAGGGAAGGAGAAGATTACTACAGAATCTGAATCCGATTCCGATTCGGACAATGACCACCTACATGTCAACATGAGTGATGAAGACAAGGGTGAACCCATAGACCGAGTTGATTGGGAGAAATACTTTGTTAAAGAGAAGGCATTCCGAGCCTATAAGAAGATACTGGTTTCAGAGAAGTATATTCCGGAAAAGCCGATAAACATCGGACCACTTAAGACAAAGTACTCAGAGTTTCTAAAGTCAATTCGAGAGGTGCAAAAATGGGGACCCATCTTGAAAGGTCACGGCAAAGCCAACCTCACCATTGTTAGAGAGCTCTACGCCAATTGGCGTCACGCCAGGGGAAACATTGTGCGAGTAAGAGGGGTAGATATTAATGTGTCAGCTGAAGCTCTGAATAACTTCTTAAGGGTGACACACACACTTACAGATAGGTTTGACTCCATATGCAAAACACCAGATTATGCACACATTAAGTCTGTCCTATGCCCTACCAGGAAGGATGCAGAATGGAAGCATGGGAGTATGGAGTACCACTCTATAGCCAAGGAATTCATGAGTGCGTTAGCACGTGTGGCTCTAAATTTCATATGTAACCGCCTGATGCCATGCCAACATAAAACTGATGTCCCTCGTTACCGCGCACTCGTATTATATGCTTTATTAGAGGGGATACCACTCAACTTCGGAGCCATCATGCATGATCAAATGCAGCGAACCAGGATGAATTACAAGTGGAGGCTGTTCTTTGCTAATACCCTAACGACTTTTTAACAGAGATGGGAGTACTATGGGACAAGGAGAATGACGACATTGAGGCTAAAGCTCCAGGACCATATGATGTCACTCATGTTCTAGAGCCGAACAAGGGAAGGTCTTCTAAGCTCACCATTCAACAATTATTTGAGCAAATGCAAGCAGATATGCAAGAGAACAGGGCTGAGCTGATAGCGACTCGTGTCGAGTTGAGTGCCACCAGGGATGAGTTGAGACAGACTCGTGCGGATCTAAGCCGAGTTCAGACCGAGCAGGCCATGATGATGAAGGAGATATCATTACTCCTCAGAGCTCTGGTTCAATGTGCAGGTACAGACATCTCCCAGCTGATTGCATCATCCACTGCCGGACCATCCACTCCTGTTCCTCCCATAGTCACTGAGGCTCCACTCAACAGGCCTACTGAGGTCGCTGTAACACCTGATACAGAATCAGCACCAGTTGTTGATGATAGGAAAGCTATGGATGCAGATGCTCCTCCACAGACTGCGGATGAGCCCTCCACCTTGACTTGAGGGAGTTCTTCTCACCCTACTTTACCTTGTTTGTGTGCGTTGGGGACAACGCACAGTCCTAAGTGTGGGGTGGGGGTGATTCATGTTTTGATGTATGGATGAATGTACTAAAATATTCACTGGATTAATGGCATAAAATAGCAGTAAATTCATCTATATGGAGTAACTATCAGTTTATCATTATCAAAAAAAAAATAAAAATAAAAATAAAAATATATATATATATATATATATATATATATATATATATATATATATATATATATATATATATATATAGTATCTTTGTAGATAGTAATAATCCCCTGTGGTTTTTTTTTGTGCCTCGGTTCTTTTCCATGGGATGTAGTTTGAACCGGGTAATTTTGTTTTCTTTTTAGAGTAGAGTAGGAATGTAGGGAATAAAAGGAGGAAGAATGATGAACCTAGGTGACCTTGACTTGGTTGATAATAGCATATTTAGGCTTTTACATATGTAATATCTTCCCTTCTCACTCTGAAATTATTGATGATGCCTTGTTAAAATGGATAGCATGTTTTGTGGCGCCTATTTCTCATTTTCTTGACTTGTGTTCACTTTGCGCTTAATGCTTAATATCTCGTTGCTCTGTGAATACTTACATTGTTTGAGAGTCGGAATGTGATCGTCCTTAGTGAGTCATGTGCCATGTGTGGTGAGGTTTTTGTGTAGTCCATATATTGTACTTGTGTCTAGAACTTGCCCGGTATGTGAGTTGAAGCGAAATTTTAGGTGATGCTCGGTTTGAAAAATGATTTTAGGCTTTCTTTGATCTTTTTGAGCTTATTGCTTATCACAAATAAAATCTATCCCTAGTTAACCCTTTTGAGCCTGTAGACCTTTTATTTGGTACCCACATTACAAGCCTATACCCTTTTTATTCTTAATTGACATTGTTTTGATCCTTTTACCTCTTAAAGCACTTTAATTGTTAGATGAGCGCTAAAAGAAGTAAGAAGGGACTAAGTGTGGGGTGACTTTTGAGTGGAACCAATGAAAGAAAGAAGGGTACACTTATTTTGTAAAATAATACACCACTAGCGGAAATTAAAAAAAAAAGAAAAAAAAGAAGAGGAAAATCTGAAAAAAAAAGAAAGAAAAATATAAATGAATAAATTGTTGTCTTGTTCTTGCTAGTGGGTATGAATTAAAGTAGTGCTTAAAGAAAGAGGAAATATTGTTTGGAGTGATATTATTGGTGAAATTGAAAGGGTGTTGAAGAATTCGCGCTTAAGTTATTTGATGATGTGTTAAAGTGCTTAGGAGGGTGAGTCACTATTCCTTAAATATATCCTACCCGTCCCTTAGCCCACATTACAACCATGAAAAAGTCCTAATTGATTTTAGATCGAGCGAGCTTACATTAGTAGAGATTTACATTAAGGGCAAGCCTATGGTACCAATTACATGCATGTGACTTCTTTTGTGAGAGTGAGCAATTTTCTTTGTGAGCATGAGATTCGAATGTGTGGATTGATTTTACTCTCTCTGCTTTTGTTGTGAGGGCACATGGTTTCACGAGGGATAGGTAACGTTATTAGACTTCTCTATGATGTTGGTTGTTCAAGCCATGAGTGCATTGTGACATTGAGTCGGTTTTTGAGGTTAGGATTGTTGTGAGCATGTTGTCTTTGTTCGAATATGTTTAAAGAAGGGCATAAGAAAAGGGAAGTGTGTTGATGCATAGTCTAGAGCCTAATTGTAGCAAATAACCATGGTCATAGATGTAGTGTGCTTTGAATGATAAGAGCTTAATTTTATTTTGTTTACTATAGTGATGGTTTGTTCGAGGACGAACAAAGGTTTAAGTGTGGGGTAGTGATGTTTGGCATATTTCGATATGTGTTGATGTTACTTTACCCATGTTTTAACCACTTCTTGATGTTATTTAATCTTTAAAACTCCCAACATGGTGTAATTATTGGTTTGATGACTAATTAAGTTATGTGTGACGATTTAAGGTGTTCGGAGTGCAAAATATGAAGAAAAGGTGGTTTAGCCAGAGGAAGAAGGGTTGGATGCGTCGCATCCAACCTAGGAAAACATCATCCTGCGTGCAACCTTAGCAGTGAAGTTGGGCCATAGCGTTCGCCATCGCGTGCAAAACTGGGAAGTAGAAGAGAAGGCTGGATGCGTCGCGTCTACCCTCACATGCAAAGTTAAGAAATGGATGCTAAGGTGGATGCGTCGCATCCGCCTTAGCATCAACCCCTGAAGCCGATTTGGACTAGAGCTAGGAGAACTCTAGATTACAACTTTTGGACGCAATATATAAGCTTTAAAACGCCTCTTGTAGAGGAGAGACGGGGGGAAGAGAAGAAAAAAAGGCTATAACCAAGTTCAAAGACCACGGAATTCGTCTGGAGTTTTATCCTTTCTTTCTTTTATTGATTTTTATGCAATCTTATGAAATTTGGGATGATTGCCTGAATATGAGTGGCTAAGAACCCTATTATTCTAGGGTCATGGGTATACATGAATGTTGATGTTTGAAGTTTAATTTGACGACGTTGGGTTTATCATATTGGGTTGTTTATTTAATTCTGTTTCTAATTATTTTGCTGAGTAATTAACAGTGAAATACTATCTACGAATCTAGAGTTGAACTCGAAAGTGGGAACCCTAGATTGCATATAGAAGTAAATAGAGTAAGTTTTCAAAACCCGGGCATCGGGGAAAGGATTCGCGATTAGGATAGACATATACCTAATTGCCTTACTTGGTTAAAATACAGGAATTGTAAATGAGTTCTTGTTAAACTTAATTCCATAGACATATAGGTATTAAGTTAACTTGAGCATGCGAGTAAGAACTCGACAGATTCTTACGAGTGAAATTAACCCTGTGAATCAACAATTCAGATAAATCAATTAGCTATTTTAAAATACGAATGCAACATGAATGTTAGATGACCCGTGACCCTGGAATATTATATCCTATTGATTGTTGAACAAAACTATTTAAGTGTTGTGTTGAATTCTTAGCGATTCATTATTTGATCGTCCGTAGGTAGTAAGTTAGAAAATTATATATTTTGTTAGAAATATCTTGAATCAATAAGCTATTCGAGTTTGAATTAGTCAAAGTTAATCATAAGTCTTTGTGGGAACGATACTTTATTCACTACTTTATTACTTGACGACCACGTATACTTGCGTGAGTGTGTTTGGCCGTAACACTCGTGGTCAGGGTGGATTCAGCGGTGCTCATTTTGGGGATAAGTTCCAGCATGGTAGAGGTCGTCATTTCAGACAGGCTCAGTCAACTCGGCCATTTCATCGGGGTGCATCATTTGGCCATGGTTCTCACAGTTCTCATCAGGGCCACTCATCACTTAGTGCCCTTCCGGTTCAGAGTTCGTCCTGTGCCCCACCTGTTCACGTCTCTTTCATGCCAGGTTCTTCTACCAGTCATCCCAGTGCTAGGGGTTCCCTTCAGTTTCCGCCGCCAGCACCAGGGAGTTATTTTGAGTGTGGGGAGCTTGGGCATATGTGGAGGCAGTGTCCTCGTCGTCATGGAGGTCTATCTCAGCAGAGGAGTCAGCCTCCGACTACAGCACCAGCTACCTCACCACCAGCCCAGTCAGCTCAGGGTGGAGGTCAGTCAGCTAGGGGTCGCCGGGGGGGCAGATCATGGGGTGGTCAGGCCCGTTTTTATGCTCTCCTTACCAGACCAGATTCTATTGCTTCAGATGCTGTGATTACAGGTATTGTCTCAGTTTGCCACAAAGACGCCTCAGTATTATTTGACCCTGGTTCCACGTATTCATATGTTTCCTCGTATTTCGCCTATTTTCTGGATATGCCCCGTGAGTCCTTAGTTTCATCTGTACATGTATCTACTCTTGTGGGCGATACTATTATTGTGGACCACGTATATCGGTCATGTGTGGTGACTATTGGGGGTCTAGAGACCCGAGTAGATCTATTGTTGCTCAGTATGGTTGACTTTGATGTGATATTGGATATAGATTGGTTATCTCCATGTCATGTTGTTCTAGATTGTCATGCTAAGATGGTGACGTTGGCTATTTCGGGAATTCCGAGGGTTGAGTGGAGCGGTTCAGTAGATTATGTACCAAGTAGGGTGATTTCATATTTGAAGGCTCAACGCATGGTTGAGAAGGGTTGCCTATCTTATTTGGCTTTTGTGAGGGATGTTAGTGCAGAGACTCCTGTCATTTATTCTGTTCCGGTGGCACGTGATTTTCCGGATGTGTTTCCCGCAGACCTACCGGGCATGCTGCCTGGTAGGGATATTGACTTTGGTATTGATTTGGTGCCGGGCACTCAGCCCATTTCTATTCCACCATATCGTATGGCACCGGCGGAGTTGAAGGAATTGAAAGAACAACTTTAGGAACTCCTTGATAGGGGTTTTATTCGGCCTAGTGTGTCACCTTGGGGTGCACCGTTCTATTTATGAAGAAGAAGGATGGTTCCATGAGAATGTGTATTGATTATAGGCAGTTGGACAAGGTCACAGTCAAGAATAAGTATCCTTTGCCTCGCATTGATGATTTATTCGACCAGCTTCAGGGAGCGAGGGTGTTCTCCAAGATTGATTTGAGGTATGGTTATCACCAGCTTAAGATTCGGGATTTAGATATTCTCAAAACAGCTTTCATAACCCGATATGGCCATTATGAGTTCTTGGTAATGTCTTTTGGGCTGACTAATGCCCCAACAGTGTTCATGCATTTGATGAACAACGTATTTCAGCCCTATTTGGACTCATTCGTTGTGGTATTTATTGATATCATCCTGGTGTACTCCCGTATCCAGGAGGAGCACGCTCAGCATCTGAGGATTGTATTACAGAGATTGAGGGAGGAGAAGCTTTATGCAAAGTTCTCCAAATGTGAGTTTTGGCTCAGTTCAGTAGCATTCTTAGGACACGTGGTGTCCAGTGAGGATATTCAGGTGGACCCGAAGAAGATAGAGGCGGTGCAAATTTGGCCCAGACCGTCCTCATCCACAGAGATTAGGAGTTTTCTTGGTTTGGCGGGTTACTACCGTCGCTTTGTGGAGGGATTTTCATCTATTGCATCGCCCTTGACCAAATTGACCCAAAAGGGTGCTCCATTCAGGTGGTCAGATGAATGTGAGGAGAGCTTTTAGAAGCTCAAGACCTCTTTGACCACAACTCCAGTGTTAGTTCTGCCATCAACTTCAAGTTCTTACACCGTGTATTGTGATGCCTCGAGGATATGCATTGGTTGTGTTTTGATGCAGGAGGGTAGGGTGATTGCCTATGCCTCGCGCCAGTTGAAGACCCATGAGAAAAACTATCATGTCCATGATCTTGAGTTAGCAGCCATTTTTCACGCCTTAAAGATTTGGCATCATTATTTGTATGGGGTTCATTGTGAGATCTATACTGATCACCGGAGTTTGCAGTATCTGTTAAAGCAGAAGGATCTTAATTTGCATCAGCGAAGATGGTTGGAGCTTCTTATGGACTATGATATTACTATTTTTTACCATCCGGGGAAGGCCAATGTGGTGGCCGATGCTTTGAGTCGCTGGGCAGAGAGTTTGGGGAATTTAGCATATCTTCCAGCAGCAGAGAGACCTTTGGCATTAGATGTTCAGACCTTAGCAGGACAACTTGTCAGATTAGATATTTTGGAGCCTAGTTGGGTATTGGCTTGTGTGGTCTCCAGGTCTTCTTTTTATGACTGTATCAGGGAGCGTCAGTATGATGACCCTCACTTGATCGTTCTTCAGGACAGGGTTTGGAGAGGTGATGCTAGGGATGTGAATATTGGTGATGACATGGTGCTGAGAATGCAGGGCCGGATATGTGTGCCTAATGTAGATGGGCTTCGAGAGTTGATTCTTGAGGAGGCCCACAGCTCACGGTATTCCATCCATCCGGGTGCCGCAAAAACGTACCAGGATTTGAGGCAGCACTATTGGTGGAGGCGGATGAAGAAGGATATAGTTGGGTTTGTGGCTCGGTGTCTAAACTGTCAGAAGGTTAAGTATGAGCATCAGAGACCAGGTGGATTGCTTCAGAGGTTAGAGATCCCAGAGTGGAAGTGGGAGCGGATCACTATGGACTTTGTAGTTGGGCTCCCACAGACTTCGAGGAAGTTCGACGCTATTTGGGTTATTGTGGATCGGCTGACCAAGTCCGCGCACTTCATTCCAGTTGGTACTACTTACTCTTCAGAGCGGTTGGCTGGGATTTACATCCGAGAGATCGTTCGCCTGCATGGTGTCCCAGTTTCCATCATTTCAGATAGGGGCACTCAGTTCACATCGCATTTTTGGAGGGCCGTGCAGCGAGAGTTGGGTACTCAGGTTGAGTTAAGCATAAATTTTCACACTCAGATGGACGGGCAGTCCGAGCGCACTATTCAGATATTGGAGGACATGTTGCGTGCTTGTGTCATTGACTTTGGGGGTTCATGGGACCCGTTTCTGCCACTCGCGGAGTTTGCATATAACAACAATTATCAGTAGAGTATTCAGATGGCTCTGTACGAGGCTTTGTGTGAGAGGAAGTGTAGATCTTCGGTTGGATAGTTTGAGCCGGGTGAGGCTAGGCTCTTAGGTACAAACTTGGTCGAGGACGCATTAGATAAGGTGAAATTGATTCAGGAGCGGCTTCGCACGGCGCAGTCCAGACAGAAGAGCTACATGGATAGGAAGGTCCGTGATGTGTCTTTTATGGTTGGGGAGAAGGTTTTGCTTAAGGTATCACCCGTGAAGGGTGTTATGAGGTTTGGGAAGAGGGGCAAGTTGAGTCCCCGATTCATTGGGCCTTTTGAGGTGCTTCAGAGAATAGGGAAGGTGGCTTATAAGCTTGCCTAGCCACCCACCTTGTCGAGTGTGCATCCAGTGTTTCATGTTTCCATACTCCGGAAGTATATTGGAGATCCGTCCCATGTTTTGGATTTCAGCACGGTTCAGTTGGAGGGTGATATGACTTATGATGTGGAGCCGGTGGCTATTTTAGATTGACAGGTTCGAAGGTTGAGGTCAAAGGATATAGCTTCAGTGAAGGTGCAATGGAGAGGTCAGCCTGTGGAGGAGGCCACCTGGGAGACCGAGCGAGAGATGCGGAGCAGATATCCACGCCTATTCGAGACTCCAGGTATGTTTCTAGACCTGTTCGAGGACGAACAGATATTTAAGAGGGGGAGGATGTAACGACCCGGACGGGAGTTTCGAGAGTTATAACCCCGTTTTTCCCATTTCTACTTCTTTTTGTGTTATTCAACTATATTATGTTATATCGGGTTAGTTGGTTAGGGTCCGGAAGGAACTCAGAGTGAAATGAGACACTTAGTCTCATAATTGAAAATTTTAAGTTGGAAAAGTGGATCGGATATGGACCTATGTGTAAACGACCTCGGATTTGAATTTTGATGATTCCAATAGCTCTATACTTAGGAGCGTGTCCGGAATATTATTTGGAAGTCCGTAGAGGAATTAGGCTTGAAATGCCGAAAGTTTTATTTTTGAGAAGTTTGATCGGGGGGTTGACTTTTTGATATCGGGGTCGGAATCCGATTCTGAAAATTGGAATACCTCTGTTATGTCATTTAGGACTTGTGTGCAAAATTTGAGGTCAATCGGACGTGATTTGATAGGTTCCGGAGTTATTTGTAGAAATTAGAAATTTCAAAGTTCATTAGGCTTGAATTGGGGCGTAATTCATGGTTTTAGCATTGTTTGAGGTGATTTGAGGATTCGACTAAGTTCGTATGATGTTTTAGGACTTGTTGGTATATTTGGTTGAGGTCCCGAGGGCCTCGGGTGAGTTTCGGATGGTAAACGGATAAAAAATTGAACTACAACAGCTGCTGCAATTTCCTTCTGTTGGAAGTTTCTTCTGCCAGATTCGAGTCCAGAAATCTCCCAGAGATCGAGCCCAGAGTCGAGGGTCACGGTCGAAGGCATGATCGAGCCCAGAGTCGAGGGCTACGATCGAAGCCATGATCGAGCCCAAAGTCGAGGGTCACGGTCGAAGGCATGATCGAGCCCAAAGTCGAGGGCACAATCAAAGCCATGATCGAGCCCAGGGTCGAGGGTCATGATCGAAGGCCAAGATCGAGGCAGAACCGAGGTTGTCTGGCCAGAATTATAAAAACAGGGACTTCGTCCCATTTGCCATTTTTGACAAATTGGAGCATGAGGAGAGGCGTCTTTTGATATATTTTCAAGGAAAACTTGAGGTAAGTCCCTTGTGATCATTTCTACTCCATAATATTGAATTATCATCGAATAATCCGACTAGATTACATGATTTTGAGGTGTAAATCGGAGATTGGAACTTAGAAATTTGGAAATAAGATTTGTAGATTTGAGGGTCGAGTTGAGGTCGGATTTTGGTAAAATTGGTATGGGTAGACTCGTGGTTGAATGGGCTTTCGGATTTTATAACTTTTGTCGGGTTCCGAGACGTGGGCCCCACAAGCAATTTTTGAGCCAATTTCAGGGTTTGGTCTAATTTTGAAGCTTTTCTTATGGAATTCATTCCATTAGCGTATATTGATGGTATTATACTGATTGTGAATAGATTTGGAGCATTTGGAGGCTAAGTCCAGAGGCAAGAGCATTGTGGGGTAGAGATTTGACCGGCTTGAGGTAAGTAACGATTGTAAATCTAGTCCTGAGGGTATGAAACCCCAGGTTTCGTATCATTCTACTATTTTGAAGTGACGCACATGCTAGGTGATGGGCGTGTGGGCGTGCACTGTTGGGTATTTATGACTTGGTCCGTCCCGTAGCAACTGTAAAGTTTCATACTTTGTTGAAACCATTTGATACTTATATGTTTTAGAAAGAATTTCTGTAAATTGGGCTGAATACCATGTTTGGGTCTTGCGCCAATGCTGTTTGGACCCTTATGTGGGTTGTTTCTTACCATCCTCTCATTGTTTTCGATTGAAAATCTATTCAGTCATGTTTATACTTGTTTACCGCATAACTCAGTTTTTATGACTCTATTTTGATGCATATAAATGTTTTGGGCCGAATGCCCTGTTTTACTGAAATGCCCGAGTGGCTTGAGATATTTATGACTGAGTGAGGCCGAGGGCCTGATTGGTGAGGGTGAGTGTGGATCGGGGCTGCCCGCCTGCAGCATACTTATGACTGAGTGAGGCCGAGGGCCTGATTGGTGAGGATGAGTGTGGATCAAGGCTGCCCGCCTAAAGCATACTTTATTATTATCGCACGTGAGTTGTCCGTACAGATTATAGTACTTGAGCTGAAGAAGCCCCTCCGAAGTCTGTACACACCACGGTAAGCGCAGGTACCTACTGAGTACGAGTGCCGAGTGCCGAGTGTTGAGTTACTGGGAGGCATGAGCGATTGTGAGGTATGCCCGAGTGGCAAGAGTGATTGTGAGGTATGCCCGAGTGGAACGAGTGACTGTGAGGTTTGCCCGAGGGGCTTTATATGAGTGATGTTTTGCCCGGGGGCTGTTTATGATTTCATCATTTTTGCTCACCTTTGCATTGAGCCTTTGTTTGAAAAACTGTTGAAAAAATGTCTTTAAATGATTTTTACTGGAACTGGGTTTAAACTAGATAATTTGATTCAAATCTTGATATTTTTTAAAAAAGCATGAGGTATTTTACTGAGATTTCCTGATATGAATGTTATATGCTTTATTGCTCGTCACTACTGCTCAGTCTTTATTTATTATTGTTGCTTACTGAGTTGGCGTACTCACATTACTCCCTGCACCTTGTGTGCAGATTCAGGTGTAGCTGGACTCGGTAGCGGTTATTGAGTGTTCTGGTTGTAGATTTTCTTGGAGATAGCAAGGTAGCTATTTGGCGATCGCAGCCCCTGCTTTTCTCCCTCTTATCTTTCTCCAGTTGTATTTAGCTATTTTCCGGACTGAGTTAGCCTTGATATTGTTAGACAGATTGTAGTAAATGCTCATGACTAGTGACACCCCGATGTCGGGCTTTTCTTTTCCGCACTTCTATTTTTCTTTGATTTGGACTCTTTAAATGGAGGTTTTATGTTAAATAACCTTGGAATTATCTTTAAAATGAAAATATTGGTTTGTTTTGGAAATGAGTCGGCTTGCCTAGTTCCACGATAGGCGCCATCACGACAGGGGTTAGTTTTGGGTTGTGACAGATTGGTATCAGAGCCTAGGTTACATAGGTCTCAAGAGTTATGAGCGGGTTTAGTAGAGTCTTATGGATCGGTACGGAGACGTCTGTACTTATCTTTGAGAGGCTGCAGAACCTTTAGGAAACTTCACATTCTTGGATTCTTGTTGTGCGAATTTGTTGATTCTAGTAATTAAACATCTATTGTTTCATTCTCTCACAGATGGTGAGGACTCGTACTACCGGTCAGGAGGGCCAGCCACCTGTACCACCAGCCAGGGTCGCGAGAGGCCGAGGCCACAGTGGAGGTCGTGGTAGGGGAAGAGGTGCAGCCCGTACAACAGCTGGGGCAGTACCTGCAGATCCACCGGTTGTCCCAGATCAGGACCAGGTTCCACTTGTCGATGCACCAGCTAAGACACCACCTGTGCCTATTGTGATTCCAGGCCTTCAGGAAGCCCTAGCTCAGATTCTGACAGCGTGTACTGGCCTTGCTCAGGCGGTCATTATTTCTACGGCCGCAACCACTTCTCAGGCTAGATGAGGCATTCAGACTCCTATCGCTCGCACAACCGAGTAGGTCATTCAGGGACTTCAGACACCAGAGCTACCACCAGCCCAACCGGTTGTTGTTGCTCAGGATTATGTGGTTCCTGCTATGCCTGAGGATGATCAGCACAGGTTGGAGAGGTTTGGGAGACTTCAGCCACCACCTTTTAGTGGCACAAAGAGAGAGGATGCTTAGGACTTTTTGGGCAGATGTTAGAGGATACTCCATACTGCTGGTATTTTGGAGACTTATGGGGTCTCATTCACTACCTTTCAGTTTTTTGGTGCTGCACTCAGATGGTGGGAGACTTACGAGAGGTGTAGGCATGTTGGCGCAGCAACCCTTACTTGACAACAATTCTCCGTGGTCTTTTTGGAGAAGTTCGTGCCTCGATCCCGCAGAGAGGAGCTGCGTAGATAGTTTGAGCGGTTTCGCCAGGTGATATGTCTGTGACGCAGTATGAGATATGGTTCTCTGAGTTGGCCCGTCATGCTATCTAGTTGTTTCCCACGGACAGAGAGAGGATCATGAGGTTTATTGATGGCCTCACTTATTAGCTACAGTTGCTCATGACCAGGGAGCGGGTTTCGGGTGCTACCTTTGATCAAGTTGTCGATATTTCTCGGCAGATTGAGATGGTTTGCGGTCAGGAGATGGTTGAGCGGGAGGCCAAGAGGCCTCATGGTCAGGGTGGATTCAGCGGTGCTTCTTTTGGGGGTCAGTTCCAGCACGGTAGAGGTGGTCATTTCAGACAGGCTCAGTCAACTCGGCAATTTCATCGGGGTGCATCATCTGGCCATGGTTCTCACAGTTCTCATCGGGGCCACCCATCACTTAGTGCCCTTCCAGTTCAGAGTTCGTCCCGTGCCCCACCTGTTCAAGGCTTTTCCATGCCAGGTTCTTCTACCAGTCATCCCGGTGCTAGGGGTTCCCTTTAGTTTCCGCTGCCAGCACCAGGGAGTTATTTTGAGTGTGGGGAGCTTGGGCATATGTGGAGGCAGTGTCCTCGTCGTCATGGAGGTCTATCTCAGTAGAGGAGTCAGCCTCCGACTACAGCACCAGCTACCTCACCACCCACCCAGTCAGCTCGGGGTGGAGGTCAGTCAGCTAGGGGTCGCCCTAGAGGGGGGCAGATCAGGGGGTGGTCAGGCCCGTTTTTATGCTCTCCTTACCAGACCAGATTCTATTTCTTCAGATGCTGTGATTATAGGTATTGTCTCAGTTTGCCACAAAGACGCCTCAGTATTATTTGACCCTGGTTCCACGTATTCATATGTTTCCTCGTATTTTGCCTATTTTCTGGATATGTCCCGTGAGTCCTTAGTTTCATCTGTACATGTATCTACTCCTGTGGGCGATACTATTATTGTGGACCACGTATATCGGTCATGTGTGGTGACTATTGGGGGTCTAGAGACCCGAGTAGATCTATTGTTGCTCAGTATGGTTGACTTTGATGTGATATTGGGTATGGATTGGTTATCTCCATGTCATGTTGTTCTAGATTGTCATGCTAAGATGGTGACGTTGGCTATTCCGGGAATTCCGAGGGTTGAGTGGAGCGGTTCAGTAGATTATGTACCAAGTAGGGTGATTTCATATTTGAAGGCTCAGCGCATGGTTGAGAAGGGTTGCCTATCTTATTTGGCTTTTGTGAGGGATGTTAGTGCAGAGACTCTTGTCATTTATTTTGTTCCTGTGGTACGTGATTTTTCGGATGTGTTTCCTGCAGACTTGCCGGGCATGCCGCCTGACAGGGATATTGACTTTGGTATTGATTTGGTGCCGGGCACTCAACCCATTTCTATTCCACCGTATCGTATGGCACCAGCGGAGTTGAAGGAATTGAAAGAACAACTTCAGGAACTCCTTGATAAGGGGTTTATTCGGCCTAGTGTGTCACTTTGGGGTGCACCGGTTCTATTTGTGAAGAAGAAGGATGGTTCCATGAGAATGTGTATTGATTACAAGCAGTTGAACAAGGTCACAGTCAAGAATAAGTATCCTTTGCCTTGCATTGATGATTTATTCGACCAGCTTTAGGGAGCGAGGGTGTTCTCCAAGATTGATTTGAGGTCCGATTATCACCAGCTGAAGATTCGGGATTCAGATATTCTCAAAATAGCTTTCAGAACCCGATATGGCCATTATGAGTTCTTGGTGATGTCTTTTGGGCTGATTAATGGCCCAGCAACGTTCATACATTTGATGAACAATGTATTTCATCCCTATTTGGACTCATTCGTTGTGGTATTTATTGATGACATCCTGGTGTACTCCCGTAGCCCGGAGGAGCACGCTCAGCATATGAGGATTGTATTACAGAGATTGAGGGAGGAGAAGCTTTATGCAAAGTTCTCCAAATGTGACTTTTGGCTCAGTTCAGTAGCATTCTTAGGACACGTGGTGTCCAGTGAGGGTATTCAGGTGGACCCGAAGAAGATAAAGGCGGTGCAGAGTTGGCCCAGACCATCCTCAGCCACAGAGATTAGGAGTTTTCTTGGTTTGGCGGGTTACTACCGTCGCTTTGTGGAGGGATTTTCATCTATTGCATTGCCCTTGACCAAATTGACCCAAAAAGGTGCTCCATTCAGGTGGTCGGATGAATGTGAGGAGAGCTTTCAGAAGCTCAAGACTGCTTTGACCACAGCTCCAGTGTTAGTTTTGCCATCAGCTTCAGGTTCTTACACCGTGTATTGTGATGCCTTGAGGATAGGCATTGGTTATGTTTTGATGCAGGAGGGTAGGGTAATTGCCTATGTCTCGCGCCAGTTGAAGACCCATGAGAAAAACTATCCTGTCCATGATCTTGAGTTAGCAGCCATTGTTCACGCCTTGAAGATTTGGCGTCATTATTTGTATGGGGCTCATTATGAGATCTATACTGATCACTGGAGTATGCAGTATTTGTTAAAGCAGAAGGATCTTAATTTGCATCAGCGAAGATGGTTGGAGCTTCTTAAGGACTATGATATCACTATTTTGTACCATCCGGGGAAGGCCAATATAGTGGCCGATGCTTTGAGTCGCTGGGCAGAGAGTTTGGGGAGTTTAGCATATCTTCCAGCAGCAGAGAGACCTTTGGCATTAGATGTTCAGACCTTAGCAGGACAACTTGTCAGATTAGATATTTTGGAGCCTAGTCGGGTATTGGCTTGTGTGGTCTCCAGGTCTTCTTTTTATGACCGTATCAGGGAGCGTCAGTATGATGACCCTCACTTGATCGTTCTTCAGGATAGGGTTTGGAGAGGTGATGCTAGGGATGTGAATATTGGTGATGACATGGTGCTGAGAATGCAGGGCCGGATATGTGTGCCTAATGTAGATGGGCTTCGAGAGTTGATTCTTGAGGAGGCCCACAGCTCACGGTATTCCATCCATCCGGGTGCCGCAAAGATGTACCAGGATTTGAGGCAGCACTATTGGTGGAGGCGGATGAAGAAGGATATAGTTGGGTTTGTGGCTCGGTGTCTAAACTGTCAGAAGGTTAAGTATGAGCATCAGAGACCGGGTGGATTACTTCAGAGGTTAGAGATCCCAGCGTGGAAGTGGGAGCTGATCACTATGGACTTTGTAGTTGGGCTCCCACAGACTTCGAGGAAGTTCGACGCTATTTGGGTTATTGTGGATCGGCTGACCAAGTCTGCGCACTTCATTCCAGTTGGTACTACTTAATCTTCAGAGCGGTTGGCTGGAATTTACATCCGAGAGATAGTTCGCCTACATGGTGTCCTAGTTTCTATCATTTTAGATAGGGGTACTCAGTTCACATTGTAGTTTTGGAGGGCCGTGCAGTGAGAGTTGGGTACTCAGGTTGAGTTAAGCACAACTTTTCACCCTCAGACGGACGGGCAGTCCGAGCGCACTATTCAGATATTGGAGGATATGTTGCGTGCTTGTGTCATTGACTTTGGGGGTTCATGGGACCAGTTTCTGCCACTCGCGGAGTTTGCATATAACAACAATTATCAGTCGAGTATTCAGATGTCTCCGTACGAGGCTTTGTATGGGAAGAGGTTTAGATCTCTGGTTGGATGGTTTGAGCCGGGTGAGGCTAGGCTCTTAGGTACAGACTTGGTCCAGGACGCATTAGATAAGGTGAAATTGATTCAGGAGCGGCTTCGCACGACGCAGTCTAGGCAGAAGAGCTACGCGGATAGGAAGGTCCGTGATGTGTCTTTTATGGTTGGGGAGAAGGTTTTGCTGAAGGTATCACCCGTGAAGGGTGTTATGAGGTTTGGGAAGAGGGTCAAGTTGAGCCCCCTGTTCATTGGGCCTTTTGAGGTGCTTCAGAGAATAGGGGAGGTGGCTTATAAGCTTGCCTTGCCACCCAGCTTGTCGTGTGTGCATCCAGTGTTTTATGTTTCCATGCTCCAGAAGTATATTGGAGATCCGTCCCATGTTTTTGATTTCAGCACGGTTCAGTTGGAGGGTAATATGACTTATGATGTGGAGCCGGTGGCTATTTTAGATTGACAGGTTCGAAGGTTGAGGTCAAAGGATATAGCTTCAGTGAAGGTGCAATAGAGAGGTCAGCCTGTGGAGGAGGCCACCTGGGAGACCGAGCGGTAGATGCGGAGCAGATATCCACGCCTATTCGAGACTCCAGGTATGTTTCTAGACCCGTTCGAGGATGAACGGATGTTTAAGAGGGGGAGGATGTAACGACTCGGTCGGTCATTTCGAGAGTTATAACCCCGTTTTCCCCATTTCTACTTCTTTTTGTGTTATTAAACTATATTATGTTATATCGGGTTAGTTGGTTCGAGTCCGGAAGGAACTCGGAGTAAAATGAGACACTTAGTCTCATAATTGAAAATTTTAAGTTGGAAAAGTGGACCGGATATGGACCTATGTGTAAACGACCTCGGATTTGAATTTTGATGATTCCAATAGCTCCGTATGGTGATTTTGGGCTTAGGAGCGTGTCCGAAATATTATTTGGAAGTTCATAGAGGAATTAGGCTTGAAATGCCAAAAGTTTATTTTTGAGAAGTTTGACCGGGGGGTTGACTTTTTGATAGCGGGGTCGGAATCCGATTCTGAAAATTGGAATACCTCTGTTATGTCATTTAGGACTTGTGTGCAAAATTTGAGGTCAATCGGACGTGATTTGATAGGTTCTGGAGTTGTTTGTAGAAATTAGAAATTTCAAAGTTCATTAGGCTTGAATTGGGGCGTAATTCATGGTTTTAGCGTTGTTTGAGGTGATTTGAGGATTCGACTAAGTTCGTATAATGTTTTAGGACTTGTTGGTATATTTGGTTGAGGTCCCGAGGTCCTCGGGTGAGTTTCGGATGGTTAACGGATCAAAAATTGAACTACAACAGCTGCTACAATTTCCTTCTGTTGGAAATTTCTTCTGCTAGATTCGAGCCCAAAAATCTCCCAGAAATTGAGCCCAGAGTCGAGGATCACGGTCGAAGGCATGATTGAGCCCAGAGTCGAGGGCTACGATCGAAGCCATGATCGAGCCCAGAGTCGAGGGTCACGGTCGAAGGCATGATCGAGCCCAGAATCGAGGGCCACGATCGAAGCCATGATCGAGCCCAGGGTCGAGGGTCATGATCGAAGGCCAAGATCGAGGAAGAACCGGGGTTGTCTGGGCAGAATTATAAAAATAGGGACTTCGTCCCATTTTCTATTTTTGACAAATTGGAGCTTGAAGAGAGGCGATTTTATGATATATTTTCAAGGAAAACTTGAGGTAAGTCCCTTGTGATCATTTCTACTCCATAATATTGAATTATCATCGAATAATCCAACTAGATTACATGATTTTGAGGTATAAATCGGATATTGGAACTTAGAAATTTGGAAATAAGATTTGTAGATTTGAGGGTCGAGTTGAGGTCGGATTTTGATAAAATTGATATGGGTAGACTCGTGGTTGAATGGGATTTTGTAGTTTGTAACTTTTATCGGGTTCCGATACGTGGGCCCCACATGCGAATTTTGAGCCAATTTCGGGTTTTGGTCTAATTTTGAAGCTTTTCTTGTGGAATTTACTCCATTAGCGTATATTGATGGTATTATACTGATTGTGAATAGATTTGGAGCATTTGAAGGTCGAGTCCAGAGGAAAGAGTATTGCGGGGTAGAGATTTGATCGGTTTGAGGTAAGTAACGATTGTAAATCTAGTCATGAGGGTATGAAGCCCCGGATTTCGTATTATTCTACTATTTTGAAGTGACGCACATACTAGGTGACATACCTCCTTTTCCCCGAGGGGATAGGGGATAGGGAGTTTTTTCAATTTAAGTGACATTATTCGAAATGAGATTATTTGTTTAATTTCAGTGTCGCCACTTGGAATAAGTTATGGTGTCCCAAGTCACCGTTTTATTTTAAATCCCAAATCGAGAAAATTGACTCTATTTTTGGTCCGTGAACACAAAAGATCGGGTAATGAATTCTATTAACCCGGGAGAAGGTGTGAGGCACTCTTGAGTTCCGTGATTTTAGCACGGTCGCTAAATTATCTGATTTATTACATGCTTAAAAACCTATTGTGCATTTTTTTTTAACTTTTAACCGCTTTTAACTATTTATGGAACTTATTTGAACAAGTCGCGATGTCGCACTCATTTGTTTTTGTACATATTGCGAATCGCATCACGTGAAACGCACTCACGATTTACAACATGTTTATTTTTATTATTATTCGAAGTTGAAATCAAGTCACGTGAAACGCGCACTTGAGTTGGGGTTTACGTATCGTGACCATGCCACGGGAACCGTATTCATAGTCACGATGATTTATTAATCGCGCCTAAAGCAACTAGCACGTGTATGAATCATTTCTCCCTAAGTTCGAGATTATTGTAGGGCATGAGAATTATGGAAGGAGTTATTTTGGAAGTCAAGAAATATTTTGGCAATTTAAGGTATTGAGAAGTTATCCCCATTTAAAGATATTTACAAATTACTACTCTATCCTTGAACTTATGAGATAATTATCTATTATGGAAGAGTGGGCTAACTATTAATCTATTGACTAAAATTAATAAGGTCTGGCAAATTAAACTTGTAAAGCTAAATTATTACTACTAAATTGTAATTATAAAGCTAACAAAAAGAAACATAAAATAATTATAGCATCACAAAAATCTCAAACTAAGAACAATTCACCACATAAAAATAAAAATAGGGAATAAGTAATATCCAACAACAAACCGATAACAAATACACTCTAAAATTATAAAGTAGTAAAGTTAAAATCCACACATTTAGATGAAGTGAACAGGATAGAGACGGACCTTTATTGCTCAAAATAGTCGACGATTACATAGGAAAGGAAATACCACAAACAACGATCTTCAATCGAGCTAGGGACCCAGAAACTCAAACCGGAATCAACAACCTCGAAGGATTCAAGTTGTCTGAGTTGGACGATGATTTCGGGCTGATTTTCACACTGATTTAGGGTAGTTTCCGGTTGTACGGGGCTGGTTTTATTGCGTTTTTGAGGTTAGTTTGAGCAGCACTTTCAACTGGGTCTAGGAGGTGGTTTTGGATGATTTTCAGTCAGGTTTGGTTGGCCTTTTTAGGTACTTTGAAGCTGGATTTCAAGAGGTTTTTATGGCTGATTTTGGAGTGTGGGGGTGAGAAAGAAAACGGGAAAGAAAAGGGATCCAAAGAAGGCCCCCCTCTCTATTTTCCCTCTCTTATTTTTGTGCCGAGAACCTCCTAGTTGCTTCTATCTCTTTTCCCCTTTTCCTCTTTGTGTATATATCCATTTGCTTGGAAAAAAAGAGAATTTTCGAGAAAAATCGGGGGGGGGGGGGGGGGGTCTTGGCTTGCAGCAAACCATGAGTGGAAATTAAAATTGGGTGCATGTGAGTGAATTGTGAGATTGTGCAAAAGAGTTTTATCCCATTTTGTCTTTTTGTGAGGGGTCCACACATAAAGAGTGGAAAAAATCTTTCTTATAAATCAATTTTTCTTTTTCTTAAATACTAAATGTCAAGATCCTTTTTGCTCTTTTATCGTCCTTTTCTCTCTTTCTCTTTTTTTTTTGTTTTTTAAAAAGATAATAAATACCTAAACAAAATACTATTCTAACTAAATTACTAATAAACTAAAAAAGTATTGTTGAAATTACTAATTTAAGAACTAAACTATATTAAACTAAAGAAAGACATATTTTCAAAAACTTTAAGATGAAACAAAAGCTAAAATATCAAGATTAAACCTAAAATTATTTAAATACTAAAAAGTGGTGAAAATCTAAAAATATGATAAAATATTAGGTGCTCACAATGCCTTCATCAAGGACGAGGTAACCAAATTTCTCAAAATAGGATCCATTTGGGAAGTAAAGTATCCCGAATGGTTAGCAAACGCAGTGGTAGTCCATAAGAAGGGAAACAAACTTAGAATGTGTGTAGATTATAAAGGCCTGAATAAAGCAGGCCCCAAGAATTCTTTTTCTTTGCCTAATATCGATCGTATGATCGATGCCACGATCGGCCACGAAACTCTCAGTTTTCTCGATGCTTACTCCGGGTACAACCAAATACAGATGAACTCGGAGGATCAGGAAAATACCTCGTTTATCACTAAGTACGGTACCTATTGTTATAATGTAATGCCATTCGGTCTAAAATGCTGGTGCAACTTATTAACGCCTAGTAAACTGAATGTTCGAAGAACAAATAGGAAAATCAATGGAAGTTTATATTGATGACATGTTAGTTAAGTCCCTGCGCGCAGAGGACCATTTAAAGCATTTGCAGGAGATTTTCGATATACTGAGGAAGTACAATATGAAGCTCAACCCAAAAAAGTATGCATTCGGGGTTGGCACGGGCAAGTTTCTTGGTTTCATGGTGTCCAATCGGGGAATCGAGATCAACCCCGATAAAATCAAAGCTATCGAGGATATCACGGTAATGGGTAATGTAAAGGCCATGCAGAGGCCGACGGGGCGGATAGCTGCCTAGGACGATTCATTTTGAGATCCTCAGATAGGAGCCACCAATTCTTCTCGCTGCTTAAAAAGAAAAGCAATTTTGCATGGACTCGGGAATGCCAGCAGGCCTTGGAGGAACTAAAGCTATATTTATCGAGCCCGCCGCTGCTTCACACCCCGAAAGTGGACGAACAACTTTACCTATACTTGGCAATCTCGGAGATAGCGGTAACTGGAATCCTGGTCCGAGAAGAACAAGGTACGCAATTCCCTGTCTATTATGTTAGTCGGACCTTAGGTGAGGCCGAAACTAGATATCTACACTCAGAAAAATTAGCGCTTGCTTTAATAAGCACCTCTAGGAAACTAAAATCATATTTCCAATGTCATCCAATATGTGTTATAACGACTTATCCCCCTTAGAAATATTTTTGCACAAACCCGAGCTTTCGGGTCGATTGGCCAAATGGGCCATAGAAATCAGTGGGTACGATATTGAGTATCGACCCCGAACCGCCATCAAGTCTCAAATCTTGGCGAACTTCGTGGCTGACTTTACGCCGACTCTCGTACCCGAGGTTAAAAAAGAACTACTGATAAAATCGGGTACATCTTAGGGAGTCTGGACCCTCTTTACGGACGGTGCTTCGAACATGAAGGGGTCCGGATTAGGCATCGTACTAAAATCACCCACATGTAATGTAGTTAGACAGTCTATCAGAATTACAAAATTGACTAACAATGAGGCCGAGTATGAGGCCATGATTGCAAGTCTCGAACTAGCTAGAAGCTTGGGGGCGGAGGTCATGGAGGCTAAGTGTGATTCCATCATCGTGGTAAACCAAGTTAATGGGGATTTTGAAGTCCGAGAAGACCGAATGTAGAGGTACTTGGATAAACTATAGGTAATTCTACATCCATTTAGGGAATGGACCTTTCAACATATACCTCGATAACAGAACATCGAGGCTGGCGCTCTTGCAGACTTAGGTTCATCGGTCGAAGACGACGAACTCAGCTCGGGGACTATCATATAACTCATGAGATCTGTAATCGAAGAAGGTCACGCCGAGATAAACTCCACAAGTTTAACATGAGATTGGAGAAACAAATACATAAAGTACTTAAAGAACGGGAAGCTTTCATCAGATCCAAAGGATTCGAGAGCTCTGCGCACAAAGGCAGCACAATTCACTTTGTCCAAAGACGGAACGCTGTTTAGAAAGACGTTCGATGGACCGTTGGTAATATGTTTGGGACCGGGAGATACCAACTACATCCTATGAGAAGTTCATGAGGGCACTTGTGGAAATCATTCCGATGCCGAATCGCTGATCCACAAAGTAATCAGAGCAGGGTACTATTGGACCGATATGGGGAAGGATGTAAGGGAGTTCATTCGAAAATGTGACAAATGCCAAAGGTATGCTCCCATGATTCATCAACCCGGGGAACTACTCCACCCGGTTCTGTCCCCATGGCCCTTCATGAAATGGAGAATGGACATCGTTGGCCCTCTTCCGTCGGCCCCAAGTAAAGTTTAATTTATTTTATTTATGACTGATTATTTCTCTAAGTGGGTTGAAGCACAGACTTTCGAGAAAGCCAGAGAAAAGGAAGTCATAGACTTCATTTGGGACCACATCATATATTGATTCGGGATGCCCTCCAAAATTGTATGTGATAATGGAAAATAATTCATCGGCAGCAAAGTAACTAAATTTCTTGAGGATCACAAGATAAAAATGATCCTATCAACTTTATCATCCCGGCAGGAACGGACAAGCCGAATCGACCAACAAAACCATCATCCAAAATCTTAAGAAGAGATTGACCGATGCCAAAGGAAAATGGAGAGAAATATTACTCGAGGTTCTATGGGCATACCGCACAACATCGAAATCCAGCACTGGAGCAACATCGTTCTCGTTAGTTTATGGTGCTGAAGCTCTGATCCCGGTCGAGGTCGGAGAACCTAGCATCAGGTTTTCATATGCAACAGCGGAATCGAATAATGAGACCATGAACACGAGCTTAGAATTGTTGGACGAAAGACGCGAAGCCGCTCTCGTCCGATTGGCCGCTCAAAAATAGCGAATCGAAAGGTACTACAATCGAAGAGCCAATCTTCGACATTTTAACATCGGGGACTTGGTGCTAAGAAAAGTCACCCTCAATACACGAAATCCGAATGAAGGGAGACTGGGTCTGAACTGGGAAAGACCGTACCAGGTTCTCAAAATTATCAGAAAAGGATCCTACAAGCTCGGCACGATGAATGGCGAATAACTGTCGAGCAATTGGAACGTATCGTACCTAAAACGATACTACTGCTACGGTACGACCCCTTCCATTTTCATTTATATTTTAAACTAAACCTTGCAGGTGTTCGACCAGAAACAACGATGGATTTCTTCCACACGAAGCCTTTAGGTCTGAAGGCATGCGTTGCACTCTTTTTCCCTTAGACCGGTTTTGTCCTAAATGGGTTTTTCGGCGAGGTTTTTAATGAGGTAACCATTGATCGTGCTAACTTAGAACAATTCAACAATATCCGAGGTTTCTTTACAATCAACCTCGAATACTGGGGGGTATTGCCCTCAAATGGCAACTTTGATGCGAAGAAATTGCTTCATGGCAACAGGGTCTCGATAAGAAAAATTTGTAAGGGCCAAACGGTCAAACGAACCATGCCCGAATAGTTTGCTCGAGCCCTGGCACAGAACATGTATGCATGTATAATCATTTATAAAGAGAAGTATTTTTCTTTGCCGATATCTCATGCCTTAGAAATTGTTTTCTACTTTATAATTTTATACTCTCGATCTATTATATAAACAGGCTTAAGGGCCGACCATAACCAGAGTTCAGATAATTACCCCCATGCTCGGGGACTGTCGTCCGAAAAATAAACGAGATCATAAGACCTTTTAGGCAACCCTCAATTTTTATAGGCCACTGCCACCCTACTCGGGGATTGACACTTCGGGCAAGCTCGAAGTAAAACGGGAAAATAAGCCCAAGGGGCAAATCCCGAACTAAAAAGGCTACGACCGAATTAACACGGTGCGGAGACGTCCAAATTTTGTAACAAAATAGACCTTCAAATTCCCTCATAAAGCTAGTTAAAAGGGCTACCCCCGACAAAATCACAAAAGGCTTTGATAATATCAAGCCTCGAATACTCTAAGGAGTACAAAATTGTTCGAACTCCCGAACAGTTCCTTATTTCATGCTAAGGCATTACAAGTTTTGCAAAATCAAATGATAAAAAACATTTTCAAGCCGAAAAGAGAGAAAGCCATAAGCAATCTTTTTACAAAGCCTATATTGGCCTAATGCAAAAGCCTAAGGGCTGTTTTTGCTTTGAGTTCGAGAGACCATACTCGCTCAAATAAAAATCCTAAGGGTTACCTTACTTCGAGTTCGAGCAAGCACTCACTCGATCGTAAATCCTAAGGGCTATACTAGTTGGATTTCAATTAAATTGTCTAAACCTCGGACCCTAGAATATAACTTCATAATTTTATAAGGCAGAAAGGAAGAAAGTTTTTATATATACACGTCAAAAATCATTTACAAAGGCAACATGGGCCGATCAAATTTCTCTACAAAAGACCGAAACGGTCTTAAAAGAAACACAAAAAATACTAAAGGACTTAGTCTTCTCCGGGAATAGCATCTTCGCTCTTGAGGCCTTATCCACTTTCAGATCCAATTATACTCCCAAAATCATCATCATCAGGAAAGGACAACACTCTGGCTTCCGCTTCGAGCTCCTTAGCATTCTCGATCTCGGATGTAAGATTGAAGCCACAAGCATGGATCTCCTCGAGAGTCTCATATTACACCCTGTGCGTCCCAAGGTGACGTAATGAATATAAGACTTGTTAATCAAGATTTAAATGATTTTAAATTCATAATATGGCTATATATGATGTTTGGATAGAAAATATGAAGTTTGTGAAAAATCGGATTAAAGTTGCGGAAAAATCGACTATGGATTTTACTTGTAACAGAGCTTTTTGAAAAATAAATTCCGTATACTATATGATGTCTTTTTGGGACATATTATATACAAAATTGAAGGTCTTGGAATGTAGTTTCCAACTCTCTTAACCGTTCATTCATACGACACCCGGATAAAAAGTTATAAGAGTTGAAAGAATGGCCAACCATAGGGTGCCAAGTTGCACCTTTTTGACTTTTAAGAAAAATGGGCTATATACATCCCATCTCGTCTCTTTCTCCATTTCTCCAGAGAGCACGCCCAAATAACACCCTTAAATTTACTCTTAAACTCTCTACAATATCTTCAAACAATATTATCATCCCGGGCACGAAATCAAGAAGCAATAACGTTAAAACGATCCCTATGACGTAAGTATCGCTATATCGCCTCTCTTTTTCTTTGTAGTTTGAGTTTTGGAAGGTACTTCATAGTTAAAAAAATGTGTACTTTCTGTATTTAAGTGTTTAAATATCAAGGAATATTGATAAATTCGTTTCCTAATAGTTAGAACTCACGGGACAGTGATCGGAAGCTGTGAGTTCGAGTTAGTTGACTTGTAGTGGACTGTTTTGTGGGATGTGTCGTGTTGCCTTTGGGTTGTATATTTTTTTTTACTGTTTAATAGAGTTTTAGAGGACAAATTATGTGGATAAACACCACATAATGACGGAATGGTGGGCTGATCGTTCGTCGTTACATTTCTTTTAGTTGTTTGACACTACTTTGGTTATCGTTTTATGTATGAAGTGATTAGGGTGTGTGGGCTGCTTTGTGGTATATTGTGATAGAGATAAGGTTAGAAAATGATTCTTACACACTGTTATTGTTGTGTTTTTGTTGTTGTTGGTATATGGTATTGGAGGAGGGCCTAGATACAGGGGAGATGCTGCCCAAATTTACGTAAACGAGCTACTAGTTTAAGTTGCGGACTTAGCCTTTACTCAGCACTAATTTTAAATCTCCTTATGATGTGGTAGATTGGGTTGAGTTGTTTGAAGAATTTTTTGGAAGGTATTAAGGACTCAACGGAGTTAAGGTATGTTAAGTCTATCCCTTCTTTCCTTTTGGCATAATCCATACGATACAAACGAAATGAGCAAATGCACAACTTTCATAAATGACTCTATTCATAGAAGTACTAGAAGTGCCTATGTTCTTGATTCCCCATGTGTCCTATTATTCTATCATCTGTTTTTGGGTCTCAGAAAATACGTAAGTTGATAAAGTTTATTTTCATGATATTAATCGAAGGCATATTGATTTTATGACATACCGAAAGATCTTAGGAATGTACTTCTTATGCATTTCATTCATTTATACGTGTACATTGACCCATGACCAGATGGCATTATATACGTGTATATTATATGTATATGGGATATGGAAAAAGGTTACAGAGTTATATACACACCACCACTTGATCAGCTGGTATACGTTGATGATTTGCCCACAGTGGCCGAGATGATATGATGGGATGCCCTCATAGGCTTGATGATATTATGAACGCATATACCTCTGCATGGTATGACATTTATACGCATATGCATGGCATTGTAAATATTAATTAATTCACAGAGCTATTCAGGCTTACATGTTGAGTCCTTTACTCCATGTTTCTCTCATGAGTTTTATTTACTGATGTTCATTCCTTACATACTCGGTACTTTATTTATACTGACGTCCCTTTTACCTGAGGACACTGCGTTTCATGCCCGCATATCTCAATAGACAGGTTGAGAGTCCTCCTAGTAGACTATTAGCTCAGCGGAAGATGTTGGTGCACTCCACTTGCTCCGGAGTTGTCTATTTGGTCAGTATGATTTAGACATGTATTGATTAGTATGGCGGGGCTATGTCCAGACCTTTATGAAATTTATGTAATCTTAGAGGCTTGGAGACAAATGTCATGTATACGGATACTGGAATGGCCTTGTCGGACTATGTTTTGAGTATATTAAGGATCATGCCGGCCTTATAGGCCAGTACGTCATATGTATAAGTCGGTATATCAAGTTGGGTCGCCCTATATTGAGTATTTCCTCATGTTTTATTCTACTTATCTCACGACAGCCTCTCCGGCTCATTTACCTATGATAGTATGATGCGAAAGATATGTTACGTTGTTATTCGGTTGAGTAAGGTACCGGGTGCCCATCGTGGCCCATTGGTTTGGGTTGTGACAGAAGTGGTATCAGAGCAGTTCTATCCTAGGGTTGTCTACAGACCGTGTCTAGTAGGGTTTTATTTATGGGTGTGTTGTGCACCACACATATAGACTGGAGGGTACAAGATATTTAGGATGGTTACTTTTCTTTCTTATCTTAGATCGTGCGATATAAGAATTCATTTTCCTAACGACATGTTATGTTTTCAGCGATGCCCAAGAAGGCTACAACCACCCAGAAAGGCAAGTCCATGAATGATGAGACTACAAGTAGAGCGCCACGAGTTACCAGGTCTCGGGGAGAGTCGCATAGTTAGACTCCATCTCATACTTCACATACCCTGCCATCTCCAGAGGATATCTGAGGGACACCAGCTCCAGCACCCGCTCCAGTACCCGCTCCAGTACCCCAACTCCTCATCCAGATGCACCGGGTCAGGAGATGAGAGATGCTATTCAGCTATTGACTCGATTAGTGGTCGTACATGCTCGACACTAGGAGGTAGGTATCGGTCATGCAGATAGGGCCATCAGTGCGAGGGTTTGCGATTTCATTAATTTGGACCCTCATATATTCACTGGAGAAGATCCAAATGAGGACCCTCAAGTATTTATCGATAGGATGCAGATGACTTTGAGGGTAATGAAGGCCACTGCGACTGAGTCAGTTGAGCTAGCTTCCTATAGACTTCGGGATGTTGCAATTAATTGGTATGAGTCTTGGGAGTTGTCCAGAGGTGAGAATACTCTTCCAGCAATATGGCAGGAGTTTACAGAGGCTTTTCTTTGTAATTATTTGCCACCAGAGCTTAGACGGGTCAGATTTGATAGATTCTTGACCCTTCGACAGGGTAATATGAGTGTTCGGGAGTACATCCTTCAGTTTGATTCTTTGTCTAGGTATGCTCCCACTATTGTAGCTAAGATGGAGGATCGGGTTCACCGGTTCGTGATGGGGTTGGAGCTACACCTTCTCAATGACTGTATGTCGGTCTCACTTTATCCAGGCACTGACATTTCTCATATTCAGGCATACGCTCAGGGTGTAGAGGAGCGTAAGCAGAAGCGGAGGGCCGATCACGAGTATGATAGGGTCCAGAGTAAGAGAGCGAGATCTTCAGGTCCTTCTGGTGAGTTTTGAGATGGTTAGAGACAGCAGTACCCGAGGTATTCAGCCCAGCCATCGGCTAGTGCACCCCCTCAGTTTGTCGGTAAGAGATTTGATCGTTCCACATATTCAGGGCCCAGTTAGAGTTTCAGGGCCTCTAGTTCTCAGTATAGGGGTGAGTCAAGTCAGATGAGTCCACCCTTGCCACGATGTGCTCAGTGTGGTAAGCAGCATGTCGGGCAGTGCCTTGTAGGGTTGGGTGTTTGTTATACTTGTGTTAACCAGGCCACGTTATGAGAGATTGTCCGACAAGAGGTGGTGCAAGTATAGTACAGCCAGCGAGATCTGTAGCCAGTTCGTCATCATCAGTATGCCTCCTTGGGCAAGGTTTACAGGCACCAGCTGGTCACGGTAGAGGCAAAAGTGGGGCATCTAGCTCGAGCGATCCTCAAAACTGTATCTATGCCTTAGCGGGTCGACAGGATCATGAGTCATCACTTGATGTTGTTACATGTATCTTATCAGTCTCCTCATATGATGTATATGCATTGATTGATCCAGGTTCCACCTTATCGTACGTCACTCTGTTGGTTGCTAGTAAGTTTGGGATAGAACCTGAGTTGATTAAACCTTTTGAGGTGTCTACACCTATTGGGGATCCATTGATAGCTAGACGGGTATATAAAGACCATATAGTAGTAGTCCATAGTCTTTCTACAGTTGCAGACCTGATTGAGTTAGATATGGTGGAATTTGATGTTATAATGGGTATGGATTGGTTGGCTTCTTGTTATGCTAATGTTGATTATAGATCAAAGATGGTTCGGCTCCAGTTTCCAAGGGAGCCAATTCTAGAGTGGAAATGTAATAATGCATCGCCGAGAGGTAGGTTTATTTCCTATCTCAAGGCAAGGAAGATGATCGAAAAGGGCTATATTTATCACTTATTTTTGGGTACAGGATGTGAAAGCAAAGTCACCGACCCTACAATCTATCCCGGTGGTTAATGAGTTTCCCGATATTTTTCCCGATGAGCTTCCAAGCCTTCCGCTGGAGCGGGAGATTGAGTTTTCTATTGACACATTACTAGATACTCAGCCGATATCTATTCCTCCTTATAGAATGACACCTGCAGAGCTGAGAGAGTTGAAAGAACAACACAGGAATTTGCTTGAAAAAGGCTTTATCAGACCCAGTACATCACTGTGGGGAGCACCTGTGTTATTTGTGAGAAAGAAAGATGGTTCCTTGTGGATGTGTATTGATTACAGACAGTTGAATAAGGCGACGATCAAGAATAAGTACCCGCTCCCGAGGATTGATGATTTATTTGATCAGTTGCAGGGTACCAGGTGTTTCTCGAAGATAGACTTGAGGTCGGGGTACCATCAGGTAAGGGTTAGAGAGAAAGATATTCTGAAGACAACATTGAGGACCAGATACAGGTGCTTTGAGTTTCGTGTTATGTCGTTCGGCTTGACCAATGCCCTAGCGGTATTCATGGACTTGATGAACCGTGTGTTCAGGACCTTTCTAGATCTATTCATGATTGTATTTATAGATGATATTTTGGTTTATTCTCGTTCAGAGGTTGAGCATGTAGATCATTTGCGTATTGTGCTCAGAGATCTACAAGAAAGGTATTTGTATGCAAATTTCTCTAAATGTGAATTCTGGTTAAATTTTGTAGCCTTACTTAGTCATATTATTTTGGGTGAGGGTATCTTGGTCGATACACAGAAGATTGAGGCAGTGAAGACTTGGTCTAGACCCACGACACCGATAGAGGTTCGTAGCTTCCTAGGTTTGGCAGGTTATTACAGGAGGTTTGTAGAGGGGTTTTCTTCCCTTTCAGCACCATTGACAAAGTTGACTCAGAAGGCAACCATGTTTCAGTGGACTGATGCTTGTGAGCAGAGTTTCCAGGCATTGAAGGACAGATTGACTTCAGCACCAGTTCTGACACTTCCAGAAGGGACCGATGGTTATGCTATCTATTGTGACGCTTCGGGCGTTGGATTGGGTTGTGTATCGATGAAGCATGGTAAGGTTATCGCTTATACTTCTAGATAATTAAGAAACCACGAGAAGAATTACCCGACCCATGATTTAGAGTTAGCCGCGGTGATTCATGCACTAAAGATGTGGAGGCACTATTTGTATGGCATTCATGTTAATATCTATATGGACCATAAGAGCCTTCAGTATATATTCAAGCAAAAGGAATTGAATTTACGTCAGAGGCGATGGTTGGAGCTACTAAAAGACTATGATGTTGATATTTTATACCATTCAGTAAAGGCGAATGTAGTAGCCGACGCCCTCAGCTGTAGATCTATGGGTAGTTTATCATATTTATAGCCAGAGAAGAGTGAGATAGCTTGTGAGATTCATCAGCTAGCTAATCTTGGAGTTCGATTATTAGATTCAGGTGGTACCGGAGTTACTATTCAGGACACGGCAACATCCTCTCTAGTAACTGAAGTGAAGGAACGCTAGTATGAAGATCCTGTGCTAGCTCACTATAGAGATACAACCCCTCAAAAGGAGAAGACACCATTGGATATTACATGAGATGGAGTCCTCAGATATCGAGGTCGATTATGTGTTCCTAATGTAGCAGGGTTGCGCCAGCAGGTTATGGGAGAAGCTCACTATTCTCGTTATTCTATTCATCTAGGAGTGACGAAGATGTATCGAGATATCAGGGGAATATACTGGTGGGACAGAATGAAGAAGGATATCGCAGAGTTTATTGCTCAGTGCCCTAATTGTCAGCATGTTAAGATTGAGCATCAGAAACCCGGTTGATTATTGCAGGCTATAGAGATTCTGACTTGGAAACGGGAAGTGATTAACATGGATTTCATCATAGGCTTACCTCGTACCCAGTGTAAGTTCGATTCTATATGGGTTATTATTGATAGACTTACAAAATCAGCCCATTTTTTGCCTGTCAGGACTACATATTCAGTAGAGGATCATGCACGGATTTACATTAATGAGATAGTACGACTTCATGGTGTCCCTATATCTATTATCTCATATAGAGGTGCTCAGTTTACAACTAATTTCTGAAGGTCCTTCCAAAAAGAATTGGGGACTCAGGTGAGTCTTAGTACATCATTTCATTCCCAGACAGACGGTCAGGCTGAACGTACTATTCAGACACTAGAAGATATGCTACGGGCTTATATGATGGACTTCAGGGGTAGCTGGGATGATCATCTTCCACTTATTAAGTTCGCATATAATAATAGTTATCATTCCAACATTCAGTTGGCTCCATACGAAGGTCTTTATGGACGGAAGTATAGGTCACCTATTGGATGGTTCGAGGTTGGGGAAATTATGTTAGTAGGACCATAGTTGGTACAACAGGTAGTTGAGAAAATTAAGCTTATACGGGAAAGGCTATTAGCAGCTCAGAGTCATCAGAAGTCCTATGTAGATAATCGACGATGAGACTTGGAGTTTCAGGTATATGACTAGGTATTCCTAAAGGTATCACCGATGAAAGGCACTATGAGATTCGGTAAGAAATGAAAGCTTAGCCCTCGATACATTGGACCTTATAAGATCATACGCCGAGTAGGCCAAGTAGCATATGAGTTAGACTTTCCTTCCAACTTGGAGTCAGTACATCTAGTTTTTCACGTGTCTATGGTCCGCAAGTGTATTGGAGATCCTTCTAGAGTCGTTCCAGTTGACGATTGTTCAGGTCACAGAGCAACTATCATATGAGGAAGCTCCCATTGCTATACTATATAGACAAGTTCGGAGATTGAGAACTAAGGACGTAGCTTCAGTTAAAGTACTTTGGAGGAACAATAATGTGGAGGAGATGACTTAGGAAGCTGAAAAAGACATGAAGTCTAGGTATCCTCACTTGTTTCCTCTTCCGGAGGAGGATCAGACTGAGACATCACATCCTTAGGTACGTATATGTGTCACGACCCAAAATTCCCACATTCGGACCATGATGTCGTCTAATATTTCACTTGCTAGGCAAGCCAACGTTAGAATAATATTAGACATTTTAAAACAATTTTTAAATTTATTAAGAACAAAGAAACAAAAGCGGAAGTAAGGTCTGAATTGTAGTGAATAATCCATAAAACTAACGGTGTCTAAATACCATCCCAGAATTGGTGTCACAAGTGCACGAGCTTCTAGAATAATACAAATAAGGGTCTGAATAAAATAAAGTTGTCTGAAAATAATTACACAGCTAAAATAAGATAGACGAGGACTTCAGAACTGCGGACGCTGTGCAATTATACCTCAAGTCTCCTCTGAGTAGCTGAAATCCGAGCAAGTCTATGGTACGCCGTTGGAACCAACTCTGAAATCTGCAAAAGAAGTGCAGAGTGTAGTATCAGCACAACCGACCCCATGTACTGGTAAGTGCTGAGTCTAACCTCGACGAAGTAGTGACGAGGCTAAGGCAGGTCACTTACATTAACCTGTACGCAATATTAGTAAAAAAACAACAATAATAGAAATAAATCAGGTAACTCATTTTTAATAGTTGAGGCCAACTCAGCAGTCATAATCAATTATTATTTCAATCAATTTCCGTTGCAACGTGCAACCCGTTTCCACAATATATTCATTTTCAACTCTCCAATATATTGTATGTATGTATGTATGTATATATATATATATATATATATATATATATATATATATATATATATATATATATATATATATATATATATATAGAGAGAGAGAGAAGTCTGTTACGGCGTGCAACCCGATCCCCAATATGGACTTTTTAATAAGTCTGTTGCAGCGTACAACCAGATCCCCCAATATGGACTTTTTAATAAATCTGTTGCGGCGTGTAACCCGATCCCCCAATATGGACTTTTTAATAAGTCTGTTGTGGCGTGCAACCCGATCCCCCAATATGGACTTTTTAATAAGTCTGTTGCGGCGTGCAACCCGATCCCCTAATATGGACTTTTTAATAAGTCTGATGCAGCGTGCAACCCGATCCTCCAATATATTCATTTACCAATTCTCATAGAAGAAATTGCCCCAATAAATGCAACAATTAATATAAAACTTTAAGACAACAAGCATAGAATAATTATGATTTAATTATGAAACAAATAATGAAAAATAGCAATTTATTATGGAAATCAGGGAGAAAATAGGCAGTTTAATGTTTAATATGCTAAATGTCAAGTAGCAATTAATGCACAAAATAAGCATGTAGCAATTATTACAGGAATTCAAGAATTAATATTTGATAAAGAATAGGAGAGAAATAATTATTATAACAATTAAATCGTGTATTAAAACAAATTTAGGATTTTCAAATAATTATGCAAAAAATTAATTTGACGACGTATAGACACTTGTCACTTCGCCTATACGTCGCTCACATGTATTTTACATAACAAATAATTTAAGGGTTTTATTCCCTCAAGTCAAGGTTAACCACGACACTTACCTCGCTTTGCAACCAAATTCAAGAATTCAATAAACCCATGCCTCGCGAATTCGTGTCCGAAATCCTCAAATCTAGTCATAAACAATTCAATATACCCAATACAAATCGTAGAAATTAATTCCCTATGAATTTACTAATTTTACGGATTAAAATCCGAAATTCATCTAAAGAATTATCAATGGGGCCCACATCTTGAATCTCGAAAAAACTTACGAAATCCGAACACCCATTCCGAGATGAGTCCAACCATATAAAAATTATCAAATTCCGATGTCAAATGGACCTTCAAATTTTAAATTAAAATCTTTGAAGATTTCTACCATTTTCAACCCAATCTTTACCCATTTAAATTCAAAAATCTTCCTAGAAAACTTATTGGTATAAGCATATATAAATAATACTCTTACACCCAAGAATCATACTCCTAATCAACCATCTTCTCCCCAAATCCGAAATTGAAAAACTAGGATATGAAACCTTACCTCTTAGATGAAGAACTTGAGAGATTTATTGTTGGATTTCAAGGCTAGAGCAAGATTTGATGAACAAGACACTTGAGCTTCTTCCTCTCTCTAGAACACTCTCACTTCTCTCTAAAATATCAGTTTTTAGCTCAAAAATGACTTAACCCCGCTCCCTACCCGGCCTTGAGGGGTATTAAATGAGCTCCTACGTGCGCGGTCGCGCACCTGAGGCAGAAAGTCTCAAATATGTGTGGCCGCACATTTGGGCGCGCATATGACACAGGTCTAGTAAAATGGCCATAACGTTCTGTATACATATCCAAACGAAGAACGGTTTGAAGCATTAGAAACTAGACTCGAATATCTTTCTTTTGATAGGCTGTCCATCACATACTCGTTATATATATATGTATATATGCTCGTCCAAAATTTGGTCTTGTGCGTACTCATTTGAAACTTTAGTCTATTATGAAATTTTCCAACTTGGCTTAGACTTAGGACTTTCCTTAGACCCCATATCACTTATAATATGACTCATACACTTATTATCATATCCAATAGATGTCCATCATGTTAATAGTCCTCGAATGAGAAGTAGTGTCTGTCCCCAAACACATAACATAACTTATCTCTTCTTTCGCACATTTTAATTTCTCGAATTTTACTAACTCCCAAAATTTTGCCAGAGTTTCCTTTGTAACTGGGCCTATCCACCTGCCAGAAAATCCTAGAAACCAATTCTAACAACACATACATAATCCAATCAACGTAACATAACATGAAAATAATACTAGCAGTGGCCTCATAAGCAATATATTTCTAGAAAATGAACGACATTAACATCAACTATTCAAGTGATACATAACTCATAGCAGGTAAGCTCCCAACATCTTCATAAAACACAGAAATGAATGTTTAAATTAAAGATGACATTTTTGGGTCATCACATTCTCCACCTCTAAAATAAACGTTCGTCCTCGAACGAAGTTAGAAAAAGTACCTGAGCTGGTGAATAAGTGTGGATATTTACTCCGCATGTCCGACTCGGACTCCCAGGTAGATGCCTCTACCGGCTGACCTCTCCATTTGCACTCGAACTGAAGGATAACTCTTAGACCTCAACTGTCGGACCTGTCGGGCTAGAATAGCTACCGGTTCCTTCTCATAAGTCAAATCCTTGTCCAATTGGACTGAGCTCAAATCTAACACATGGGACGGATCACCATGATATTTCTGGAGCATAGACACATGGAACACCAGATGAACCGCTGATAAACTAGGTGGTAATGCAAGCATGTAAGCTACTTCACCCAACCTTTCAAGAATTTCAAAGGGTACAATATACCTAGGGCTCAACTTGCCCTTCTTTCCGAACCTCATTACACCTTTCATAGGTGAAACCCGAAGCAATATTCTTTCTCCAACCATGAATGCAATATCATGAACTTTACGGTCAGCATAACTCTTTTGCCTAGACTGAATTGTGTGAAGTCAATCTTGAATAACCTTGACCTCATCCAAGGCATCCTGTACCAAATTGGTACCCAACAATAGAGCCTCTCCCGGTTCAAACCAGCCAACTAGCGAACGACATTGCCTTACGTATAATGCCTCATATGGAGCCATCTGAATGCTTGACTGGTAGCTATTATTATAAGCAAACTCCGCAAGTGGCAAGAACTGATCCCAAGAACCTCCAAAGTCTATAACACAAGCGCGAAGCATACCTTCCAGAATTTGAATGGTGCGCTCTGACTGTCCATCTGTGTGTGGTTGAAATATTGTACTCAACTCAACCCGCATGCCTAACTCACGCTGTACAACCCTCCAAAAGTGTGAGGTAAACTGCGTACCTCGATCTGAAATAATAGACACGGGCACACCGTGAAGGTGGACAATCTCATGAATGTAAATTTTAGCTAACCTTTCTGAAGAATAGGTAACTGCCACTGGAATGAAATGTGCTGACTTGGTCAACCTGTCCACAATGACCCAAACTGCGTCAAATTTTCTCTGAGTCCGTGGGAGTCCAACAATAAAATCCATAGTGATAGGCTCCCATTTCCACTCAGGAATTTGTAACTTCTAAAGCAAACCACTAGGTCTCTGATGCTCGTACTTAACTTGCTGACAATTCAGATACCGAGCTACATATGCAACTATATCCTTTTTCATTCTCCTCCACCAATAATGTTGCCGCAAATCTTGATACATTTTGGCGATACCTGGATGAATTGAATACCTGGAATTGTGTGCCTCTTCAAGAATTAATTCACGAAGCCCGTCAACATTAAGCACACAAATACGACCCTGCATTCGCATAACTCCATCTTCCCCCACAACAACGTGTTTGGCATCACCGTGCCGCACCGTGTCCTTAAGGATAAATAAATGAGGATCATTATGCTGCCTCTATTTGATGTGCTCATATAAAGAAGATCGAGTGACTGTGCAAGCTAGAACCCGACTAGGTTCTGAAACATCTAACCTCACGAGCTGATTAGCCAAAATCTGAACATCTGCAGCTAATGGTCTCTCACCAACCGGGATACATGCAAGACTGCCCATACTCATAGCCTTTCTACTCAAAGTATCGACCACCACATTGGCCTTTCCGGGGTGATACAAAATGGTGATATCATAGTCTTTCAATAACTCCAACCATCTTCTCTGCCTCAAATTAAGATCTTTTTGTTTGAACAAATACTGAAGGCTACGATGATCAGTAAATACCTCACACGAGCCACCGTAGAGGTAATGCCTCCAAATCTTCAGCGCGTGAATAATGGCTGCCAATTCTACGTCATGAACAGGATAATTCTTCTCGTGAACTTTCAACTGCCGCGACGCATATGCAATCACCCTGCTATCTTGCATTAATACTGCACCATGCCCAATGTGAGATGCGTCACAATATACCGTATAAGATCCTGATCCTGTGGATAACACCAACACTGGCGTCGTAGTCAAAGCAGTCTTGAGCTTCTGAAAGCTCAATTCACACTCGTCTGACCATCTGAATGGGACACCCTTTTGGGTCAGTCTGGTCAATGGGCTTGCTATAGATGAAAACCCTTCCATGGATCGACGATAATAACCTACTAAACCCAGGAAACTCCGAATCTCCGTAACTGAAGTAGGTCTAGGCCAATTCTAAACAACCTTAATCTTTTTAGGATCCACCTTTATGCCTTCTGCCGATACAACATGCCCCCCAAAAGGCAACTGAGTCTAACCAAAACTCACATTTTGAAAATTTGGCATATAACTGATTATTCTTCAAAGTATGAAGCACACTCCGAAGATGCTGCTCATGCTCCTCTCAACTGCTGTAGTAAATCAAGATATCATCAATGAATACAACCACAAAAGAATTCAAATAGGGCTTGAACACCCGATTCATCAAATCCATAAATGTTGTTGGGGCATTTGTCAACCCAAATGACATCACTAGGAATTCGTAATGCCCATACCGAGTCTGAAAAGTTGTTTTAGGGACATCAGATGCCCTAATCTTCAACTGATGGTAACTAGATCTCAAATCGATCTTCAAAAATACCTTGGCACCCTGAAGCTGATCAAACAGGTCATCAATTCGTGGCAGCGGATATTTGTTCTTAATACTAGCTTTGTTCAACTACTGATAATCTATACACATCCGCATAGATCCATCTTTCTTCTTTACAAATAGTACTGGTGCAGCCCAGGGTGAGACACTGGGTCTAATGAATCCCTGATCAAGCAGGTCTTATAATTGCTCCTTCAATTCTTTCAACTCCGGCGGGGCTATACGGTAGGTTGGAATAGAAATGGGCTGAGTGCCCGGAGCCAAATCAATACAAAAGTCAATATCCCTGTCGGGTGGCATCCCCGGCAAATCTGCAAGAAATACTTCTGGAAATTCATGATCAACTGGTACTGAGTCCATAGAAGGAATATCCGCACTGGGATCGCGAATATAAGTCAAATAGGCTAGACACCTTTTCTCTACCATACGTCGAGCTTTCATATAAGAAATAACTCTGCTGGCAGAATGACCAGGAGTTCCTTTCCACTCTAACCGAGGTAACCCCGGCATGGCTAGGGTCACTGTCTTGGAATAACAATCCAATATAGCATGATAAGGTGACAACCAGTCCATACCCAATATGACATCAGAATCTACCATATCAAGAAGTAGAAGATCCACACTAGTCTCAAGACTACCAATAGTAACCACACACGAATGATAGACATGACCTATTATAACGGAGTCTCCCACCAGTGTAGATACACACACAGAAGCACTCAGAGAATCAAAGGGCACAACCAAATATGAAGCAAAATAGGAGGACACATAGGAATAAGTAGATCCTGGATCAAATAGAACTGAAGCATATCTATGGCAAATTAGAATAATACCTGTGATCACAACATCAGATGACTCGGCCTCAGGCCTAGCTGGAAAAGCATAAAATCGGGGCTGGGCCCCACCACTCTGAACTGTGTCTCTGGGACAACCTCTAACTGGATGGCCTTCAACTCTAACGGTCTGACCTCCACCTCTAATGGCCTGACCTCCACCTCTAATGGCCTGTCCTTCACTTCTAGCTACCTGACCCCTACCTCTAGCTGGCTGAGCAGGCGGTGCAGCAACCGGTGCCGGTATGATGGCACGAGAATCCTGCCGAGATCTGTTACTCGCCAACCTAGGGCAATACCTCCTGATGTGACCAATGTTCCCACACTCATAACACCCATCCTGATGTTGTGGCTGCTAAAACTGATGTTGACCCGAATGGGCCGGATAACCGCTATAGTAACTCTGGAGTGGTGGTGCACTTATAGGAGCTGAATGTGCACTAAATATTGGTTGTCCATAGTAAGGCATAATAAGACAATGACTTCCTGAAGTACCGAGAGATGCATGAAGTGCTGAATGAAACGGTCTAGGAGGATCACCCCTACCAAAATTACCCCTGCCTCCAGACGAGGCACCACTAAAACCACTGAACTGACGAGGCTTCTTATCTGACCTCTGTCCTCTCTCCTGAAAATAAATCTCACTTTTGGTCTCCATGGCCATCTGAAGCCTGATAGGGTGAGTGAGTCCCTCAATAAACCTCCTCACTCTCTATCCCTCAGTAGGTAGTAAAAGGAGAGCATGACGTGCCAAATCCACAAAACGAGACTCATACTGAGTAACAGTCATACTGCCCTACTGTAGACGCTCAAATTGCTTGCGGTAATCCTCTCTCAGTGTGATAGGAAGGAACTTCTCCAGAAATAGCTGAGAGAACTACTCCCAGGTAAGTGCAGGCGATCCAACTGGTCTGGCCAATGTATAATCTCTCCACCACCTCTTAGCGGAACCCGTCATCTGAAATACAGCAAAATCAACCCCATTGGTCTCAATTATATCCATGTTCCGCAGCACCTCATGGCAGCGTTCAAGATAATCTTGTGGGTCCTCATAAGGTGTACCACTGAAGTGAACTGGAAAGAGCTTGGTAAACTTATCCAGTCTCAATAAGGCCTCAAAAGACATGGCAGGCCTATCACCGATCTGTGCCGCAACAACTGGCTGAACTACCCCAACTGGCGGGGCTGCTGGAGCCTGATTCTGGCAAGCCATCTACTCCAGAGCGGGAGTAGTGGGAGTTTGTGCTACTCCCCAAGCCTGTGAGATGGCTGGTGCTACTGGAAATATACCATTCTGGGTCACGCCCTCCATAAGACTCACCAGACGGACTAGAGCGTCCTAAAGCACTAAAGTAGCTATGAACCCTTCCGGAACATGGACTGGTCCATGTAATGACCCAATCAGTCATTTTGACTTTTAGAACCCCGTTACCCTAAATAAAACTCTTTGTATGTACTTTTATAAATTTATGACTTGCAGAGATGGTTGGTTCGGGATTTGGAAGGGTTCGGGTTGAAATCAGAACACTTTGTTCCTTAAGTTGGCCTTAAAATGCTTAATTTGACTTCGGTCAACATTTTGAGAAAATGACCCCGGAATATAATTTTGATGATTCCAACAGCTCCGTATGGTGATTTTGGACTTAGGAGCGTGTTCAGAATTTTATTTGGAAGTCTATAGTTAAATTAGGCCTGCAATGGCTAAAATAGGAATTTAAGCTTGGAAGTTTGACTGGGGAGTTAACTTTTTGATATCGGGGTCTGAATCCAGTTCTGAAAATTTTTATAGCTCCGTTAGGTCATTTATGACTTGCATGCAAAATTTGAGGTCAATCAAGCTTGATTTGATAGGTTCCGGCGTCGTTTGTAGAAATTAAAAGTTTCTAAGTTCATGAGGCTTGAATCTACATGTGATTCATATTTTTAGTGTTGTTGGAAGTGATTTGAAGACTCTACTAAGTTTGTATGATGTTTTAGGACTTATTGATATATTTGGTTGAGGTCCCGATGGTCTCGGGCATGTTTCAGATGGTATTCAGAGTATTTTACTTCATTTTGGCACTGTTGGTAGCTGTTGATTTCTGGTATTTTAAACCTCTTTCGTGATCGCGAAGATTGGGACGCGATCGCATAGGCTTAGTTGAGGCAATGTTGATTTTGTTCTTCGCGATCGCGTGAGGTCAACCGCGATCGCGTAGGTTTCGCAAGTTGTGCATCGCGATCGCGTGGCGTTGTTTGTGATCGCGTAAGGTTAATTGAGGGCTATTGATTTTTGTGCTTCGCGATCACGTGAAGCGGGATGTGATCGCGTAACTTTGATATTTTGTGACTCGCGAACGCATGAAGAAGGTCGCGTTCGCATAGAGTAACGTAGCAGAAGTGGAGGTCACGCGTTTGCTCTATGCGATCGCGTAGAGCTGGGAACTCTGTGCTTTGCAATCGCGTGGGGATATCCACGATCGCGTAGAGTTAATTTGAACAGTGGAAATTTGTGCTTCGCGATTGCGTGTGGATGTTCGCGATTGCGAAGAGTAAAAGCCTGGGCAGAGAGTTTAAGTTCTGAAAATGGGACTTCGTCCCATTTTCCATTTTTAACGATTTGGAGCTCGGATTGAGGTGAGTTTTGGGAGATTTTCAGAAAAAATATCGGGGTAAGTGTTCTTAACTCAATTTTGGTTAGATTACCCAAATCCATCACTGTTTTTATCAATTAATTGGTGATTTAAGTTAGAAAATTTTGAAAACCCTCTTGGATATATTTGAGGATTTGAGGGTCGAATTGTTATTGGAATTTAGTCATTTTGGCATGGTTAGACTCGTGGTTGAATGGGCATTCATATTTCGTAACTTTCGCCGGATTCCGAGACGTGGGCCCCATGGGCCATTTTTGAATTAATTTCGAATTTTATTAAAAAATGTAGTATTTTCTTATGGAATTGATTCTATAATTTTTGTTGACTATAGCAAATTATTTATAGCTACATACGAGTCGATCGGAATCGGAAAATCGAGGAAAAGGCGTACGACTTGGTTAAATTGGAGCAAGTCGATGTAAGTGACTTGTCTAACCTTGTGTGGGGGAAATTCCCCTAGGATTGATATTAATTGTAATGTGATGAAAGTAGTGTACACAAGGTGACGAGTGTGTACACGGGCTAAATGTAAAGGATTATGTTTTTAAATCATGTAGATCATTGTTGCATATTAATTAAATTAATAAATCTTTTTATATTCCCCATCATTGATTTGATTTATATACTTTAAATTTGCTTGACCGTTTTCCTGCTAATTGTTTTACCTGTTTAGTTGGAACTTGGTTTCTTTTATTTTGTTCATTATTTGAAGGTTGATTTTCTTTATATTAAATATTATTGATATGAAGTATTCGATATTTTTAAATTTGGTATTGAAGCAACGTATTAAAGATTTTGAAATATTATTTTGCTGAATTATTTATTCCTGAATATTTTTGTAATATTTTCATACTCATTGTGATGGAGCCGTGAGCTCTTTACTGTGAAAAAATATTATTGATGATTTATTTTGGCATGAGCCGTGAGCTCTTTATTGTGAAAAAAAATTGTTGTTGAATTATTTTCGCAAGTTAAATTATTTAAGGACTTGAGGTGCATATTGTGATATATTATGATATTAATACGCATGCGGTGGTATAAGGTCTGGGTATTGAAATGCATGCGATGAGATAAGGGTGGCTTGATACGTGTGGCTAGTAGGGGAACTACTAGATGTCATGCGGTGTGATAAGGATGGCTAAAACGCGGGATGCTATTTCGGTAAAAATGATTTCTTTAAAATAAATTGTGAAGGCTCCCGCGGTGAGATAAGGAAAATGAGATATTGTGAATTTATTATGACTTGGGACTACGAGGAGGTACCTAGGGAGTGCCCTTGTTGATATTGATTTATGGTCGTAGTTGCCTTTGATTTTGTTGTGATTTTTCTTAAAGTTGAAAAGAAATTTTCTTTTGTTTCACGATGTATTATTTGCCATTATTTGTGTAATTAAATGGTGACGTACTACTTGATTCATTTCCATTGTCATTTTATTTTATTATATTGTGAAATATTTTACCATGCCATTTATTATTATTTTCCAGTAGGGCATGACCTGACCTCGTCACTACTCTACTGAGGTTAGGCTTGGTACTTACTGGGTACCGCTATGGTGTACTCGTGCTACGCTTCAGCACATCAGATTCAGGTACTTCTTACCAGCCCAGACATCAGTGAGTACCTGTGCACGGAGACTTCGAGGTATATCCACCAGCGTCCGCAGACTCCGGAGTCCCCTTCTATTATTGTTATGTTGCTTCCTTATTTTTTTAGACTCTATTTTATAAAGACATTGAGGATAACTCCTTAGAAGCTTGTGACTTATTTCTACCAAATTTTTGGAGTTGTAATTATGTAAAGTTTTAGATTTCTATTTTTATTCCGCATTGATAGGCTTACCTAGTCTTAAAGACTAGGTTCCATCACGACATACTACGGAGGGAATTTGGGGCCGTGACAAGTTGGTATCAGAGCACTAAGTTCATAGGTGTTATGAGTCACAAGCAGGTTAGTAGAGTCTTGCGGATCGGTACGGAGACGTTTGTACTTATCTTGAGGAGGCTATGGAACTGTTAGGAAAATATTCACTTCTTTGATTCCTTATCGTGCGCAATTGTTGAATTTAAAGTTCTAAACCATTATCTTTCTATTATCTCACAGATGGTGAGGACATGCACAACTGGATCCGATGATTAGACACTCGCGCCCCCTGTTGGAGCCGCAAGAGGCCGGGGTCGGGGCAGAGGCCGAGCCAGAGGCCGAGGAAGACCATGTGGTGCAGCCAAAGCACCTGCACGAGCTGATGCACCAGATCCACCAGTAGTTCCAGTTGGAGAGCAGGCACCTGAGACGCCTGTTACTACTGCTGCACTTGAGGAGACTCTTGCCCAGTTTTTGAGCATGTTTGGAACTCTAGCTCAGGCAGGGTTAATTCCACTTGCTCCTACCACATCTCAGGCCGGGGGAGGAGCACAGATTCCCGCCGCCCGTACTCCAGAGCCACGGGCCCAAGTTGACCATGCCCTAGAAGTTATACCAGTGCAGCCAGTTTTCCCAGTTCGACCTGATATTAGGACAACCGTTTCAGAGGGGGAGCAGCTCAGGCTCGAGAGGTACAAAAAGTACCACCCTCCCACTTTTAGCGGTTTAGCTTTAGAGGATGCTCAAGGTTTTCTAGAGGAATGTCATCGTATCCTTCATACCATGGGTATTGTGGATTCCAGTGAGGTTTCTTTCACGGTATTCCAATTTAGAGGAGTAGCTTACCAGTGGTAGCGGGCATATGAGTTAGATAGTCCCGCTGAGGCATCTTCACTCACTTGGGCTCAATTTTTAGATATGTTCTTAAGGGAGTATGTTCCTCAGAGTCTTAGAGATGCATGATGCGTAGAGTTTGAGCAGCTGCGCTAGGATTCTATGACCGTGTCAGAATATGCGGTCCAATTCAGTGATTTGGCTAGGCATGCACCAGCCTTAGTTGCAACTGTTCGAGAGCGGGTTCGCAGATTTATTGAGGGTCTCCACCCTAGTATTAGATACAGTATGGACTGAGAGCTAGATATGGACATCACATACCAACAGGTGGTGTCAATTGCTAGGATATTGGAAGGTATGCGAACTCAGGAGAGGGAAGAGAGGGAAGCTAAGAGACCCCGAGATTCTGGCACATATAATAATTCTCGTGCCCTAGTTGCAACCCGTCATGATAGAGGTTATGTGAGCCGTCCTATTCATCCAGCACTTCCAGCTTCCAGTGGTATTCCGGCTACTCCGAAACCTCAGGTTCCATATTATGTACCGCTAGTGTCCATTGTACCTCCTGTACGGGGTGCTTTCAGCGGGCAGTCTAGTTGATCAGGCCCGAGCCAGTCCCAGCAGCCACGACCTCCGAGGGATTTTTTTGAGTGTGGTGACACTCGTCATATTATGAGTGATTGCCCTAGATTTAGGAGGGGTGCACCTCCACAGATATTTTAGGCCACACCTAATCCACAGGGCCCTCAGGCTTCTCAGGCCATGATTAGTGCACCAGTTGCCACTCCACCTGCACAGCCAGCTAGAGGTGGAGGTCGGACAGGTAGAGGTTGCCCTAGAGGGGGCGGCCATGCCAGATATTATGCCCTTCCTGCTAGGACAAATGTCGTTGTATCCGATTCTGTTATCACAGGTATTATTTCGGTCTGTCATAGAGATGCATCAGTCTTATTTGATCCAGGCTCCACTTATTCTTATGTGTCATCTTATTTTACCTCGTATTTAGGCATATCACGTGATTCCTTGAGTTCTTCTGTTTATGTATCTACCCCCGTGGGTGAATCTATTATTGTGGACCGCGTGTATTAGTCGTGTTTAATTGTTATCAGTGATTTTGAGACCAGAGCTGATTTATTATTGCTCAGTATGGTGGATTTCGATATTATTTTGGGCATGGACTGGTTGTCGCCCTATCACGCTATTCTTGATTGTTACGCTAAGACGGTGACGTTGGCTATGCCAGGTCTACCGCGGCTAGAGTGGAGAGGTACCTCAGATCATGTTCCTAGCAGGGTTGTTTCATTTCTTAAAGCTCAACGGATGGTTGAGAAGGGGTGTGATGCGTATCTGGCCTATGTGAGAGATGTTAGTATTGATACTCCTATCGTGGAGTCAGTTCCTGTAGTAAGGGATTTTCCTGATGTATTTCCAGCAGATCTTCCGGGTATGCTACCCAACATGGATATTGACTTTGGCATTGATTTGTTACCGGGCACTCAACCCATTTCTATTCCACCATACCGTATGGCCCCAACAGAGTTGAAAAAATTAAAAGAACAGTTACAGGAGTTGCTTGATAAGGGTTTCATTCGGCCTAGTGTATTGCCTTGGGGGTGCTCCTATCTTATTTGTAAAGAAGAAGGATGGTTCTATGCGGATGTGTATTGATTACCGCCAGCTGAACAAGGTTACAGTGAAGAACAAATATCCATTGCCACGTATTGACGACCTATTTGATCAGCTTCAGGGTGCCAGAGTATTCTCTAAAATTGACTTACGTTCAGGCTATCATCAATTGAAGATTCAGGAGACGGATATCCCAAATACTGCTTTCAGGACTCGGTACGGTCATTACAAGTTCCTTGTGATGTCTTTTGGGCTGACCAATGCCCCATCAGCATTTATGCACTTAATGAACAGTGTATTTTAACCCTATCTGGATTCTTTTGTTATTGTGTTTATTGAAGATATTCTGGTGTATTCTCGGAGTCGGGAAGATCATGAACAACACCTGAGGAATATGCTTCAGACTTTGAGAGAAAATAAGTTATATGCAAAATTTTCAAAGTGTGAATTCTGGCTCGATTTACTGGGATTTTTGGGCCATATAGTTTCGTGCGAGGGAATCAAGGTAGATCCGAAGAAAATTAAAGTAGTGCATAGTTGGTCTAGACCGTCCTCAGCTAAGAAAATCCGGAGTTTCCTTGGTTTGGCAGGGTATTATCGCCGATTTATAGAGGGTTTCTCTTCTATTGCTGCATCTATGACCAAACTAACCCAGAAGGGTGCTCCGTTCAGGTGGACCGAGGAATGTGAGGAGAGCTTCCAAAATCTCAAGACAACCTTGACTACAACCCCAGTATTGGTATTACCTACAGGTTCGTGGTCTTATACCGTGTATTGTGACGCGCCGCGTATTGGTCTCGGCGTAGTGTTGATGCAAGACGGTAGGGTGATTTCCTACACGTCTAGACAGTTAAAGGTACATGAAAAGAATTATCCGATCCACGACCTTGAGTTAGCAGCTATTGTTCATGCCTTGAAGATTTGGCGACATTATGTATACGGTGTCCATTGTGAGGTCTACACCGATCACCGGAGTCCACAACATCTATTTAAATAGAAGGATCTTAATTTGTGGCAGCGGAGATAGTTGGAGTTACTTAAGGATTATGATATCACTATTCTCTATCATCCCGAGAAGGCCAATATAGTGGTTGATGCCTTAAGTCGTAAGGCGGAGAGTTTGGGCAGCTTAGCATATTTACTGGTAGCAGAGAGGCCTTTAGCCTTGGATGTTCAGGCCTTGACCAACCAGTTTGTCAGGTTGGATGTTTTTGAGCCGAGCCGAGTTTTGTCTTGTGTGATTTCTCAATCTTCTCTTTATGATCGTATCGAAGAGCGTCAGTACATTGACCCTCATCTGCTTGTCCTTAAGGACATAGTTCAGCACGATGATGCCAAGGAAGTCACTATTGGAGATGGCAATGTCTTACGGATGTAGGGCAGGCTATGTGTGCCTAATGTAGATGGTTTGAGAGAGTTGATTCTCCAGGAGGCTCACAGTTCATGGTACTCCATTCATTCGGGTGCTGCAAAGATGTATCAGGACCTGAGACAACACTATTGGTGGAGGCGAATGAAGAAAGACATAGTGGAGTATGTAGCTCAGTGTTTAAATTGTCAACAGGTGAAATATGAGCATCGGCGACCGAGTGGATTGCTTCAGAAGTTAGAGATTCTAGAATGGAAATGGGAGCGAATCACTATGGATTTCGTTGTTGGGCTCCCACAGACTCAGAGGAAGTTCGATGCAGTTTGGGTGATTGTGGATAGGTTGACCAAGTCAGCTCATTTCATTCCTGTGATGACTACCTATTCTTTCAAGCAGTTGGCTCAAGTCTATATCCGCGAGATTGTCAGACTTTATGGCGTACCGATATCTATCATCTCTGACCAGGGTACACAGTTTACCTCACGGTTTAGGAGGGCAGTACAGCGAGAGTTGGGTACTCGTATGGAGTTGAGTACATCATTTCAACCTCAGACGGACGGGCAGTCCGAACGCACTATTCAGATACTAGAGGATATGCTTCGTGCGTGTGCGATATATTTTGGGGTGCTTGGGATCAGTTCTTACCACTTGCGGAGTTTGCTTACAACAACAGTTATCAGTCAAGCATTCAGATGGCTCCGTATGAGGCCTTGTATGGTAGGCGATGCCAGTCTCCAGTGGGTTGGTTTGAACTGGGCGAGGCTAGGATATTAGGTACAGACTTGATTCAAGATGCCCTGGAAAAAGTTAAGTTGATTCAAGATCGACTTCGTACAACCCAATCTAGACAGAAGAGTTATGCGGATCGGAAGGTTCGTGATGTCGCATTCATGTTTGGTGAGCGGGTCCTGCTCCGGGTTTCGCCTATGAAGGGTGTGATGAGGTTCGGGAAGAAGGGCAAGTTGAGCCCTAGGTATATTGGGCCTTTTGAGATTCTTGAAAGAGTTGGAGAGGTGGCTTACAGACTTGCACTACCACCTAGTCTCTCTGCAGTTCATCCGGTATTCCACATTTCTTTGCTCCGGAAGTATCATGGCGATCAGTCTCATGTGTTAGACTTCAGTTCAGTTCAGTTAGACAAGGATCTATCTTATATTGAGGAACCAATGGCTATTTTGGACAGGCAGGTTCAAAAGCTGAGGTCAAAGAACATTGCTTCCGTGAAGGTTCAGTGGAGGGCTCATCTAGTCGAGGAGGAGATTTGGGAGACCGAGCACGATATGCGCAGCTGTTATCCTCATCTTTTCACCACTCCACGTATAATTCTAAACATGTTCGAGGATGAACGTTTGTTTAAGAGGTGAAGAATGTAATGACCCAATCGGTCATTTTGACTTTTAGAACCTCGTTACCCTAAATAAAACTCCTTGTATGTGCTTTTATAAATTTATGACTTGCGGATATGGTTGGTTTGGGATTTGGAAGGGTTCGGGTTGAAATCAGAACACTTGGTTCCTTAAGTTGGCCTTAAAATGCTAAGTTTGACTTCGGTCAACATTTTGAGAAAACGACCCCTGAATGGAATTTTGATGATTCTAACAGCTCCGTATGGTGATTTTGGACTTAGGAGCGTGTTCGAAATTTTATTTGGAACTCCGTAGTTAAATTAGACCTGAAATGGCTAAAATATGAATTTAAGCTCGGATGTTTGACCGGGGAGTTGACTTTTTGATATCGGGGTCGGAATCTAGTTCTGAAAATTTTCATAGCTCTGTTAGGTCATTTATGATTTGCGTGCAAAATTTGAGGTCAATCGAGCTTGATTTGACAGGTTCCGGCGTCGTTTGTAGAAATTGAAAGTTTCTAAGTTCATTAGGCTAGAATCTACATGTGATTCGTGTTTTTAGTGTTGTTGGATGTAATTTGAAGACTCGACTAAGTTCGTATGATGTTTGAGGACTTGTTGGTATATTTGGTTGAGGTCCCGAGGGGCTCGGGCGTGTTTTAGATGGTATTCAGAGTATTTTCCTTCATTTTGGCACTGCTGGTAGCTGCTGATTTCTAGTATTTTAAACCTCATTCGCGATCGCGAAGATTGGGACGCGATCGCGTAGTCTTAGTTGAGGCAGTGTTGATTTTATTTTTTGCGATCGCGTGAGGTCAATTGAGGGTTGCTGAGTTTTGTGCTTCGCGATCTCGTGAAGCGGGATGCGATCGCGTAGCTTTGATATTTTATGACTCGCGAACGCGTGAAGAAGGTCGCGTTCACGTAGAGTAACGTAGCAAAAGTGGAGGTCACGCGTTTGCTCTATGCGATCACGTGAAGAGGACTGTGATTTCGTAGATCTGGGAACTCTGTGCTTTGCGATCGCGTGGGGATATCCGCGATCGCGTAGAGTTAATTCGGACAGTGGAAATTTGTGCTTCGCGATCGTGAAGTAAAAGCCTGGGCAGAGAGTTTAAGTTCTGAAAATGGGACTTCGTCCCATTTTTCATTTTTAACGATTTGGAGCTCGGATTGAGACGAGTTTTGGGAGATTTTCAGAGAAAACATCGGGGTAAGTGTTCTTAACTCAATTTTGGTTAGATTACCCAAATCCATCACTGTTTTTATCAATTAATTGGTGATTTAAGTTGGAAAATTTTGAAAACCCTCTTCGATAGATTTGAGGATTTGAGGGTCGAATTGTTATTGGAATTTAGTCATTTTGGTATGGTTAGACTCGTGGTTGAATGGGCGTTCATATTTCGTAACTTTTGCCAGATTCCGAGACATGGGACCCACTGGCCATTTTTGAGTTAATTTTGGAATTTATTGAAAAATATAGTATTTTCTTATGGAATTGATTCTATATTTTTTGTTGACTGTATCAAATTATTGATGACCAGATACGAGTCGACCGGAATCGGAAAATCGAGGAAAAGGCGTACTACTTGGTTAAATTGGAGCAAGTCGAGGTAAGTGACTTGTCTAACCTTGTGTGAGGAAAATTTCCCCTAGGATTGGTATTAATTGTAATGTGATGAAAGTCGTGTACACGAGATGACGAATGTGTACATGGGCTAAATGTGAAGGCTTATGTTTTTAAATCATGTAGATCACTGTTGCATATTAATTAAATTAATAAATCTTGTTATATTCTCCATCATTGATTTGATTTATATACTTTAAATTTGCTTGACCTTTTTCCTGCTAATTGTTTTACCTGTTTAGTTGGAACTTGGTTTATTTTATTTTGTGCATTATTTGAAGGTTAATTTTCTTTAAATTAAATATTATTGCTATGAAGTATTTGACATTTTTAAATTTGGTATTGAATCAAAATTTAAAGATTTTGAAATATTATTTTGCTGAATTATTTATTCCTGAATATTTTTGTAAGATTTTCATACTCATTGTGATGGAGCCGTGAGCTCTTTATTGTGGAAAAATATTGTTGATGATTTGTTTTGGCATGAGCCGTGAGCTCTTTATTGTGGACAAACATTGTTGTTGAATTATTTTGGCAAGTTAAATTATTTGAGCACTTGAGGTGCATATTGTGATATATTGTGATATTGATACGCATGCGGTGGTATAAGGTCTGGGTATTGAAATGCATTCGATGAGATAAGGGTGGCTTGATACGCGTGGCTAGTAGGGGAACTACTAGAAGTCATGTGGTGTGATAAGGATGGCTAAAATGCGGGATGCTATTTCGAAAAAAATGATTTCTTTAAAATAAATTATGAAGGCTCCCGCGGTGAGATAAGAAAAATGAGATATTGTGAATTTATTATGACTTGGAACTACGAGGCGGTACCTAGGGAGTGCCCTTGTTGATATTGATTTATGGCCGTAATTGGCTTTGATTTTGTTGTGATTTTTCTTAAAGTTGAAAAGAAATTCTGTTATGTTTCACGAGGTATTATTTTTTATTATTTGTGTAATTAAATGGCGACCTACTATTTGATTCATTTTCATTTTTATTTTATTTTATTATATTGTGAAACATTTTACCATGTCATTTATTATTATTTTTCAGTAGGTCCTGACCTGACATCGTCACTACTCTACCGAGGTTAGGCTTGGCACTTACTGGGTACCGTTGTGGTGTACTCATGCTACGCTTCTGCATATCTTTTTGTGCAGATCCAGATACTTCTTACCAGCCCAGACATCAGTGAGTACTTGTGCACGAAGACTTCGAGGTATATCTGCCAGCGTCTGCAAACTCCGGAGTCCCCTTCTATTATTATTATGTTGCTTCCTTATTTTCTTAGACTCTGTTATATAGAGACATTGAGGATAAATCCTTAAAAGCTTATGACTTATTTCTACCAGGTTTTGGGAGTTATAATTATGTAAAGTTTCAGATTTCTATTTTTATTTCGCATTGATAGGCTTACCTAGTTTTAGAGACTAAGTGCCATCACGACATCCTACGTAGGGAATTTAGGGTCGTGACAGTCCAACTGGTACAGTCTGATCGGAACCTCCTCGTGAAGATCCACCTGAGATTCTACAACAGGTGCAGCTGCTCGAGCTCTAAACTGAGCTCTACCTCTGCCTCGGCCTCTAGCACGACCTCGACCTCTACCCCTGGCCATAGTTGCCACCGGGAGCTCTGGTCCCTGTCTATTGGTAGATGTATTACGTGTTCTCACCATTTGTGAGAGAATAAGAGTAGAATGGTTCAATCATCGATGATAGAATAAAATCGCACGACAGAATAAGAAAGAAGTGATATTGTTCCTAAACTTCATAGCCTCTAAGAGATAAGTACAGACGTCTCCGTACCGATCCTTCAGACTATACTAAGCTTGCTTGTGACTCGTGAGACTTATGTAACCCAGTGCTCTGATACCAACTATCACGACCTAAAATTTCCACCTTCGGACCGTGATGTCGCCTAATATTTCACTTGCTAGGCAAGCCAACGTTAGAATAATATTAGCCATTTTTAAATAATTTTTAAATTTATTAAGAACAAAGAAACAAAATAGAAAGTAAGGTCTGAATTGTAATGAATTATCCATAAAAATAACGGTGTCTAAATACCACCCCAAAATTGGTATCACAAGTGCACGAGCTTTTAGAATAATACAAATAAGGGTCTGAATAAAATAAAGCTGTCTGAAAGCAATTACACAACTAAAATAAGATAGACGGGGACTTCAGAACTGCGGACGCTGTGCAGTTATACCTCAAGTCTCCTCTGAGTAGCTAAAATCCGAGCAAGTCTATGGTACGCCGCTGGGACCAACTCCGAAATCTGCACAAGAAGTGCAGAATGTAGTATTAGTACAACCGACCCCATGTACTGGTAAGTGCTGAGCCTAACCTTGACGAAGTAGTGACGAGGCTAAGGCGGGTCACTTACATTAACCTGTACGCAATATTAGTAAAAAAAAATAACAATAATAGAAATAAATCAGGTAACTCATTTTTAATAGTTGAGACCAACTCATTAGTCATAATCAATTATTATTTCAATCAATTTCCACTGCAACGTGCAACCCGTTTCCATAATATTCTAGTTTTAACTCTCCAATATATTTATTTAATCAAGTATATATATAGACTTTTAAATAAGTCTGTTGCGGCGTGCAACCCGATCCCCCAATATGGACTTTTTAATAAGTCTGTTGTGGCATGCAACCCGATCTTCCAATATGGACTTTTTAATAAGTCTGTTGCGTCGTGCAACCCGATCCCCCAATATGAACTTTTTAATAAGTCTGTTGCGGCGTGCAACCCGATCCTCCAATATATTCATTTATCAATTCTCATAGAAGAAATTTCCCCAATAAATGCAACAATTAATATAAAATTTTAAGACAACAAGCATAGAATAATTATGATTTAATTATGAAACAAACAATAAAAAATAATAATTTATTATGGAAATCAGGGAGAAAATAGGTATTTTAATATTTAATATACTAAATGTCAAGTAGCAATTAATGCACATAATTCAAATAAGCATGTAGCAATTATTACAGAAATTAGAGAATTAATATTTGACAAAGAATAAGAGAGAAACAATTATTATAACAATTAATTCGTGTATTAAAATAAATTTAGAATTTTCAAATAATTATGCAAAAAATTAATTTGACGACGTATAGACACTCGTCACCTCGCCTATACAATGCTCACATGCACTTCACATAACAAATAATTTAAGGGTTCTATTCCCTCAAGTCAAGGTTAACCACGACACTTACCTCGCTTTGCAACCAAATTCAAGAATCCAATAAACCCATGCCTCGCGAATTCATGTCCGAAATCCTCAAATATAGTCATAAATAATTCAATATACTCAATACAAATCGTAGGAATTAATTCCATATGAATTTACTAATTTTACGGATTAAAATTCAAAATTCATCCCAAAAATATCAGTGGGGCCCACATCTCGAATCTCGAAAAAACTTACGAAATCCGAACACCCATTCCGAGATGAGTCCAACCATATAAAAATTATCAAATTCCGATGTCAAATGGACCTTCAAATTTTAAATTAAAATCTTTGAAGATTTCTACCATTTTCAACCCAATCTTTACCCATTTAAATTCAAAAATCTTCCTAGAAAACTTATTGGTATAAGCATATATAAATAATACTCTTACACCCAAGAATCATACTCCTAATCAACCATCTTCTCCCCAAATCCGAAATTGAAAAACTAGGATATGAAACCTTACCTCTTAGATGAAGAACTTGAGAGATTTATTGTTGGATTTCAAGGCTAGAGCAAGATTTGATGAACAAGACACTTGAGCTTCTTCCTCTCTCTAGAACACTCTCACTTCTCTCTAAAATATCAGTTTTTAGCTCAAAAATGACTTAACCCCGCTCCCTACCCGGCCTTGGGGGTATTAAATGAGCTCCTACGTGCGCGGCCGCGCACCTGGGCAAGTGACCGTGCATCCGGCCGCGCACCTGAGGCAAAAAGTCTCAAATTTGCGCGGCCGCGCATATGACACAGGTCTAGTAAAATGGCCATAACTTTCTGTATACATATCCAAATGACAAACGGTTTGAAGCGTTCAAAACTAGACTTGAAGATCTTTCTTTTCATAGGTTTCCATCACATAACTCTTATATATATATATATATATATAGATATACTCATCCAAAGTTTGGTCTTATGCATACTCATTTGGAACTTTAGTATATTATGAAATTTTCCAACTTGGCTTAGACTTAGGACTTTCCTTAGACCCCATATCACTTATAATATGACTCGTACACTTATTATCATATCCAATAGATTTTCATCATGTTAATAATCCTCGAATGAGAAGTAGAGCCTGTCCCCAAACACATAACATAACTTATCTCTTCTTTCGCACATTTCAATTTCCCGAATTTTACTAACTCCCAAAATTTCCAAAAATTTTGCCAGAGTTTCCTTTGTAACTGGGCCTATCCACCTGCCAGCGAATCCTAGAAACCAATCCTAACAACACATACATAATCCAATCAACGTAACATAACATGAAAACAATACTAACAGTGGCCTCATAAGCAATATATTTCTAGAAAATGAACGACATTAACATCAACTATTCAGGTAATACATAACTCATAGCAGGTAAGCTCCCAACATCTTCATAAAATACAGAAATGAATGTTTAAATTAAAGATGACATTTTTGGGTCATCACAATAATATTTTCCAAGATTGGTATCGTGAAATGAAGGAGGATGTTGGAAATTATTTGTAATTATATTGTTCTTGCTGGAATTTCTTTTTTCCTCTCTTCTCCATGCTTTTTTACAGAGGAGACTCTGCCAAAATTTCTATAAATATCTCTGAGTTTAACATTCGAGGACGAGTGTTTCTAACGGGGGGAGATTGTTACACCATGTTCGTCCCAAGGTGACGTAATGAATATGAAACTTGTTAATCATGATTTAAATAATTTTAAAGTCATAATATGGCTATATGTGATATTTGGATAGAAAATATGAAGTTTGGGAAAAATCGGATTAAAGTTGCGAAAAAATCGACTAAGGATTTTCCTTGTAAAAGAGCTTTTAGAGAAATAAATTTCGTATACTATATGAGGTCTTTTTGGGACATATTATATACCAAATTGAAGGTCTTGGAATGTAGTTTCCAACTCTCTTAACCGTTCATTCATACGATACCCGGATAAAAAGTTATAAGCGTTGGAAGAAGGGCCAATCATAGGGTGCCAAGTAGCACCTTTTTGACTTTTAAATAAATGAGATTTTTACATCCCATCTCGTCTCGTTCTCCATCTTTCCAGAGAGCTCACCCAAATAACACCCCTAACTTTACTCTTAATCTCTCTGCAAGAGCTTCAAACAAGATTATAATCCCGGGCATGAAATCAAGAAGCAATAACGTTAAAACGATCCCTACGACGTAAGTATCACTATATCACCTCTCTTTTTCTTTGTAGTTTGAGTTTTGGAAAGTACTTCATAGTTAAGAAAACGTGAACTTTCTGTATTTAAGTGTTTAAATATCAAGGAATTTTGATAAATTCATTTCCTAATAGTTAGAACTCACGGGACGGTGATCGGAAGCCGTGAGTTCGAGTTATTTAACTTGTAATGGACTGTTTTGTTGGCTGTTTCGTGTTGCCTTTGGGCTGTATATTTTTTTTACTGTTTAATGGACTTTTGGAGGACAAATGGTGTGTAGAAACACCACATAATGACGAAATGGTGGGCTGGTCGTTCTTCGTTACATTTTGTTTTTAGTTGTTTGACACTACTTTGGTTGTCGTTTTATATATGAAGTGATTAGGGTGTGTGGGCTGTTTTGTGATATATTGTGACGGAGATAAGGTTGGAAAATGATACTTACATGTTGTTATTGTTGTTTTCTTGGGTTTGTTGGTATATGGTATTGGAGGAGGGCCTAGTTACAGGGGAGATGCTGCCCAAATTTACGTAAACGAGCTACTAGTTTAAGTTGCAGACTTAGTCTTTATTAAGCACTGATTTTGAATCTCCTTATGATGTGGTAGATTGGGTTGAGTTGTTTGAAGAATTTCTTGGAAGGTATTAAGGACTCAACGAAGTTAAGGTATGTTAAGGCTATCCCTTCTTTCCTTTTGGCATGATCCATACGATACAAACTAAATGAGAAAATGCACAACTTTCATAAATGACTCTATTCATAGAAGTACTAGAAGTGCCTATGTTCTTGATTCCCCATGTATCCTATTATTCTATCATCTGTTCTTGGGTCTCAGAAAATACGTAAGTTGATAATGTTTATTTTTATGATATTAATCGAATTCATATTGATTTTATGACATACCGGAAGACCTTACGAACGTACTTCTTATGCATTTCATTCATTTATACATGTACATTGACCCATGACCAAATGGCATTATATACGCGTATATTATATGTATATGGGATATGAAAAAAGGTTACGACGTTATATACGCACCACCACCTGATCAGCTGGTATACGTTGATGATTTGCCCACAGTGACCGAGATGATATGATGGGATGCCCTCAGAGGCTTGATGATGTTATGAACGCATATACCTATGCATGGTATGACATTTATACGCATATGCATGGCATTGTAAATATTAAATAATTCACAGAGCTATTCAGGCTTACATGTCGAGTCCTTTACTCTATGTTTTTCTCATGACTTTTATTTACTGATGTTCATTCCTTACATACTCGGTACTTTATTTGTACTGACGTCCCTTTTGCCTAGGGACGTTGCGTTTCATGCCCGCAGATCCCGATAGACAGGTTGAGAGTCCTCCTAGTAGACTATAAGCTCAGCGGAAGATGTTGGTGCACTCCACTTGCTCCGGAGTTGCCTATTTGGCCAGTATGATTTAGACATGTATTGATTAGTATGGCGGGGCTATGTCCCGACTTTTATGAAATTATGTACCCTTAGAGGCTTGTAGACAAATGTCATGTATACGGATACTGGCATGGCCTTGTCGGCCTATGTTTTGAGTATATTAAGGATCATGCCGGCCTTATAGGCCAGTACGTCATATGTATAAGTCAGTATATCAAGTTGGGTCACCCTATATTGAGTATTTCCTCATGTTTTATTCTACTTATCTCACGACAGCCTCTCCGGCTCATTTACCTATGATAGTATGATACGAAAGATACGTTACGTTGGTACTCTGTTGAGTAAGGTACCGGGTGCCCGTCGTGGCCTATCAGTTTGGGTCGTGACATCTCCCTTCGAGACTGGCATTTAGTGTGCTCGGCAACCTAGTTTGCTCGAGCCTGGGCAGCTTCGGCAACCTCCTTTGCACGAACCTGAGCAACTTCAGCGTCGGACCGGTAGACGGACACCATTGCATCAGCATTAGCCATGGGCGTTTCGACCTTCGATTTGGCCGCTGCAAGTTCTGTGGCCAGCCTCTCTCGATCGAAAGTTGTTGAATCCAACCGAGACTGGAACTCATCAATTTTATTGGCTTGCACCAAGGCTTTCTCTTTCAAGCTTTGGAGTTGGGTCTCAGCCGAGGCCAGTTGAGCTCGGGTAACTTTCTTTTCTGAGGCAAGGCAGTCCATGTTATTCTTCCACGCCTCAGCCTCCGCTTTCACTGCGTCCACTTCCTCACGAAGACGCACGATCACATCGAGCTTTCCCTGGACCTGTGGGACCGAACAGTTAGCCACCACGCCCGAGTCACTATCATTAACTTCAAAGATTCTTTTTACCTGCTCGGCCATATCAACTTGTTCTTTCTGATATGCTTCTAGCTCAACCCGAAGTCCTTTTACTTCCCCTTCTCTCTGCTCACTGAGAAACTTGAAGGCATCTCTCTCATCAGTAAGTCCTCGGTTTTCGGCTTCGTACCGGCTCAGCTCCCCTCGGGATCGGAAGAAAGTCTCGTGATGAAGCACAGAAGCCTACAAAAATAGAAAGAAAGAATTATACAAGGGGAGAAAAGTACAAGTATGAAAATTGACAAAGAAAATATGAACTTACCCGGTTTAGGGCCTGTTGGGCTTTGTTGAAAAGACAAGGCACTCTCACCTCATCCATCTGGGCTCGGTCTTATTCTGTGATAAAAAATCGGAGGTAGCTAGCCACCCCTACGGGGGCAGCAAGAACCCGGGCATCCTCCGGGACCGTGATAATGATTGTTCGCTTATGCCCGAGATTAGCACTAGAGGCTGGAAACCGATTGGTCAGTTTAAAACTCGAGGAAGCCTCGTCCGAGTCTTCTTCGGAGCCTCCAAGTCATTCAGATCAGTGACATCTTCTACCCCAATAAAATAACCACGGAAAGGATCTTTCTCTCCGTGGGATCCCTCCCCGTGACACGTCTCCACGGACTGAGCGTCGCGTATCATCAACTCAGAAAATGAAGGAAATGAGGGGGAATCCACGATTTCTATTACCCCAAGTGGGTCTTTTGGGGCGCCGCCTCCGTCTTGGGGAGCCTCAAGCCGGTTTCTGCACCGGCATCCACCGCCTTTTCAATGGTCTCTTCGCCCCGAGATAAAATATCTTCGATTTCTCTCGGCTCGGGAACTTGGGCCGAAGTATCCTCCTCGACCTCATCAATCCTAGACGGAGCAGTATCAACTCCCACTAGTTATGAAGATCTCCGAATCTCGGTGCTAGCTCGCACACGGGCCACCAACCCGGAATCATCTTCTTCTTTTTTTTTTCTTCTTCTTCCCTTAGTCTTTGGACTGACTCTATAGTCAGTGGATTTGTGTTCCCCTTGGGTTTACAAGTTGTTCTCTTCTTGTGTTTTTGACCCTCGGAGTTCGAGGCCCTTTTCCTCTTATTCTCCTTTGCTGGTTTCGAAATAGGTGGTGAAACTTCTTCATCACCAGGCAGGGGTCTCATAGTCGCATCCTTTCCGAGACCTTCAAAAAGAGAAAGTAAGTAAACTCATGTTTGAGAAGATGCTTGAACGATAGGCAAATCGGTAAGTCAGGAAGAGGGCTTACAATGAGTACGAGCCTCCCACCGGCCCTTTGACAATCATGCCATGCACGCTCGATGTATGTTGACATCAAAACCAGGCTTCTAACCTAGTTCTTGAGGTGGGGAATCACACCCGGCATCTAAGCAACAACTGCATCGAGAAAAACACTAATAAGAAAGGATGAAGAAGTAAAAACAACGAACAGAAATTAAAGACGGAATCATACTTACGCTTCATATTCCACTTCTCAGGAAATGACATGCTCTCAGCCGGGATTAGGTCCGTGGTCTTCACCCGAACGAACTGGCCCATCCAACCCCGATCTTTGTCTTCATCTATACTCGAGATGACAGCCTTAATGGCCCGACGTTGAAGCTTTATGAGCCCATCTCGATAGAGTCGAGGGCTATATAATCTGATGAGGTGGTCAAGGGTGAAAGCAAGCTCGTCGATTTTGCTCACGAAGATACGGAGTAGTGTCATGATCCTCCAGAAATAGGGGTGAATTTGCCTGAAGTTCACCTGGTATTTTTTGCAGAAGTCTAGGATGATCAGATCGAGGGGACCCAACGTGAAAGGATAAGTATAAACACTTAGGAACCCTTCCAGGTGGTGATCGCTTCTTCTTGTGCCGGTATAACAACCTCTTTGTTTCCCCAGTTGCAATCTTTCTTCACCTGGTCGAGGAGGATTTTGGGTATCGAGCATATATATCTTGATACCAGGAACCGATGAGGTTTTCTCGACCCTAAAGTCGGAATCTACGACACCCCCCCAAGAATAAGTTTTTCAGGGCGTGGCTCCACCACTGGTTTCTCGCCGGCCGGCCGAGATGAGGAAGCAGCCTCTTTCTGTGGAACAATTTTAGATGTCTTGGCCATTTAGTTTTTGTGGGCAAAGAAGAATGAAGATTGAAGTATTTGGTGTTTTAGGAAGAACAAGCAAAGAAACTCAAAAATTTGAAGATAGGAAGCTTTGAAGAAAGCAAAGAACTATGGAGATTGGAATGAAGAAGATTTGAAAGTAAAATTTGAAATAATGAAGAAGGGCGCTATTTATCGTTTTCACAATGATGGTTCAAAACTGGTAGTGGCCGACCGTCGACTGACGCGCATTAAATACCTGGGAAACTGTACCGAGGAGATGTTTCTGTCATTCCTACTGCTTATGTCACGACGATTACGTCATGATCGAAGGCTCAAATCGTTTCTTGTCATTACTCTCCAAAAACCGAGGGGATTATCTGTAAAGGTCAAAATCGTGCTTATCCGATTTTGTATAGTTAATCGAGACTGGGGTGGCAGACCGAGGTTCAATCTCAAGTTATATTGGATTGTTGCGTGAATAAATATTGCCTAGCTCGTGATTCAGGGATCGATCGAGACCAGCTAAGGTCGAGACCGAGAAGGATAGGGATCTAGCGAGATCAAAGGAAGCCTACTAAGTCGAATAACAGAAAGCCGAGGAATCCGTGACCGGGCGAGGATTGTGGTGGAGATCTCGGCATATATCAAGTCAAGACCGGTTGATTAGCCAATCAGAAGATTTCTTTATGTATTTAGAATTGTACCATATGTAGAACTCCTCTACTATATAAATGGGGATTGACGCATAACAAAGCAAGATATTACATTTTCTCTCTTAAGCTCTCTTATTCAGTTGTTCAGTTCTTGCTTCTCAATAATATACTCAGTTGGTTCGAGGGCGACCTAGCTCGAGAGCCAAAGTTGCGCGTTACATTGGTTTGCTTTATTTTACAGTTAATTTCTAATTTCAATTCTTATATTTCTTAGTTTGTGCCAAATGAAATCACATATCCTTAAAACACTTACAAATTTAATTATTATCCGATTTTAAGGGTAAACAATAATTCATTCACGATGGACACATTTTTAACTTTGCGTAGTATTTATATGCTAATACTAATATATAATAATATAGATAAATATAGATATAGATAATTAAATCTGAGGCATCTTAATATTAATTAAATCTAAGTGGCGGACCGACTGGCTGAGACTATACGAGAGGCGCTCGTATCATACATAATGAATGTGTTTGTTGTTCGGTCAGAAATAGGATTTTGTGAAAGGCAAAACGAGCCACGTTTCACAATATTCCCTATTTAAACTATTCGTCCCCTCTTGTTACTCTCAAAAGACAAAAAGTAGAATTCCAACTTTTTATTACTAATTCTTATCATTCAAACATGGCCTTCTCCTCCTCCACTGCTCAAACAGCTTCACCTCTATCCTCCAAACATTGCTGCCGCCTCTCGTCCTCCGCCGCCTCCTCCGCCTCTTACTTCCCTAAATTCCAAATACCCTTCAAATTCGACAAAACTACATCTTGCCCTTCCTCAATTTCCTGTGTCCTTACCAAACAGGAATCAATGGCGGCTCAAGAGGCTGCTGAACCAGCGGTTCTCCTGCGTCCCGATTCGTTTGGCCGGTTTGGTAAATTTGGCGGGAAATACGTACCTGAAACCCTAATGCACGCTCTTGACGAGCTTGAGACCGCCTTCAAATCGCTCGCTACCGACGAAGCTTTTCAGGTTCTCGCTGATTTTTTATATTTTGTATATATAATTCCAGTTGCATAAAATTTTCAAATTGGTGGTTTGAATTCGTTTTCCTTAAATTACAATTATTTTGTATTGAACTGATTGAATATTGATTGGTGATTTGATTTCATATCGTTTGGTCGCTTTTGTAATTTTTATTATATTTTGACCCTGCATTGTGCCGTAGGATATGCTAAACAAATTGAAAATGCGATATAGCTGACAACAATTTTCAGGAATTAGTGCTTTATCGTTCGATCTTCTACATTTTTCTACTTGCAGTTCAATAAGAGTGGGCTATGCAAGGGTGTTCATAGTCTATATTTTAATCAATAACAAGTAATATTTTACCCTGTATACAATATAATCTTTCAGCCAAGGGTGTTCAGTTGACCACCCTTGGTCACACATGCTTAGCCCCTGGCTACTTGACTAACTTGGGATAGGGAAGAGTAGGCATATACCACAAGCAGCATCTCCCATGTATTTTTTGCAAAGAGGATGCTTTCAATTGTGCGAACGCCAAGGCCAAGGCTTACCCTCGGTATCGGGATTGATAAGTGGCGCAATTCGTGCTGTATATCCCTCTTAAACTACTAGTTCAATCGAGTCATCAACCTTGATTAGCGAAGTAAGTTGGTAATGTAAAGTTTATGTCTTTCTACCTCTTGAATATATTGGACCCAAGTAAGGCCGATATTCAACTAGCAAATGCAATTCCTTTTCTTGAAAAGTTCTGTAGCCCTGACAACAATGGGTAGGATAGTGTGTACCTACCCTTATCCCTACCTTGCAGAGAGGCTGTTTCTAGAAGACGCTCGGCTTAGTATAATAGAAGTTATTTTGCTGTGGCAAGAAAGGCTTTTCATACAGTATTTATCAAATTACAGGAGTGAAACCTTTGTTAGACTTTCAGCACAGTTCAAGTCTTTCTTCTGAAAAAGCAATTTTAGCTATGACTTTTTCTTTTTGTTAACACCTCTTTTCCCCCCCATCCTATTTGTTGTGAAGGCTTATGATGTCCTACGTAAAGCGTCTAATCTTTTAATTAATTTATGCTGTCTGCAGAAAGAGCTAGATGGAATATTGAGAGATTATGTAGGCAGAGAGAGCCCTCTTTATTTTGCAGAGAGACTTACTGAGCACTACAAACGTCCAGACGGCGAAGGACCATTGATCTACCTGAAAAGGGAAGATCTTAACCACACTGGTGCCCACAAAATCAATAATGCTGTTGCCCAAGCTTTGCTTGCCAAGCGCTTGGGCAAGAAACGCATCATTGCTGAGACAGGCGCCGGTCAGCATGGTGTTGCTACTGCTACTGTTTGTGCTCGCTTTGGTTTGGAATGTATTATCTACATGGGTGCTCAAGATATGGAGAGACAAGCACTAAATGTCTTCAGAATGCGGCTGCTTGGAGCTGAGGTTTGTTTCCGACGATTATGAGTTATGTGATGTGTTCTTAGCTTATCTACGAGATTATTGGAAAGTTGCAAATAATTTACTTACTGACTTTTCTGTTCAGTGAAATTCACCTGTGTTCCTTTCATTAATTTGTCGTTTAAATTGTGTGGTAACTTCTCTATGCCCACTTAAATGCATGTTTACTACATATATACACCCCTCACCCCCCACACACAACCAAATTGAATGTCAACCTTTCTTCTTTAATGTTCGTCAATGAATGTTCATTTTCTCATAAAAACATTTGCCAAACACTCGAAACAAAGGGGAGAAAAGGCTAGAAGGGGTGTTCTTTCCTTTTTCTAAAACAACTTTTTTTAATGTTCTTTCATAAGAAATGGAAGGGCCCGGCATCTTCTCACCGTGTAAAATCAAACTAGAATTTTAATTTTGGTAGGAAGGAGTAAGTTTTCTCTTGCATCTGATGCTTAATTGGAGTTGTGACGTGGTAAGTGCAGTCCATAGTTTCAGTGACCAAAAGTTTGAGCTCCGAATATCGGTAAATGGGAGGAATTAGTATCTGATACAATTCTGATGATGTGGAACATATCATGAGAGTATATGTATATAGATAGGGAGAGGGAGTTACTTTTAAAATCTATGAACGAGCGAAATGAATGCACACGCAAATGCAAGGAAGAAGTTTACCTGGAAATTGTGTTGTTGCAACACCTGTGAAAGCCATCACTGTCTTTTTTATTTCACCTTCTAAAAGACCATCTTGGAGGAAGCTGACTCACTCATCTGGAAGGGGCAAAAAAAGGGTTTATTCTCAGTCAGGTTATGTTACAAGTTGCTAAACAATGGAACAAACTGCTGCCCCCACTCCTCCAGTGGCCTTGAAAGATGATACGGAAATCAAGAGCCCCATATAAAGTTGCATGCTTTATGTGGGGAGCTGCCCATGAAGCTTGCCTCGCCCAGAATAATTTACAGAGAAGAGGGATAACCATGTACAACAGGTGCTTTTGTGCAACAGGGAAGAGGAGACCACCAACCATTTGTTCCTGCATTGTATTACGGCAACACAGCTGTGTGGTACCTGTTCTGCAGCATTTTTGAACAGCATTTGATAATGCCAAAGTCAATCAGACAACATTTGGATTGGGTGGGGAAATTGCAACCTTCACATATCTCTTAAAAGAGCTGGAGGACAATCTCAACATGTGTCTGTTTGATACAAAGGAAAGAGGGGAACTTAAGGTGTTTTGAAGACAGAACTAGATCAATTCAGATTCTAAAATACAGATGTTTAGGCTTGCTGGCATCTTCTTTTGTATTGTATAGAGGGGCCTCTCGTTTTGTAATGTCCAACATTAGCTTAGTGCTTGGCTGCTTCTATTTATAAAATATAACTTACTGATAAAAAGGACCACCCCAAGTGGGCTAACAACTGGACTCATCTAAAGCATGTACCCACACAGTATATCTGAAACATAATAAAAATGAAAAAGTAGTATTTTGGTTGCTGGTTACCTTTGGCTTCCTTTTCTTCCTCTTCGCTACATGTCAAATTGCAAACTATAGCTTCTATATTCGATATAAGAATGACTGCATTCTCAAAGTGTTTGAACCAGTTTTTTATTAATTGATCATAAAGAGCTATTCTTGATTTCATTTTCCATAATTTTCATGCAGGTTAGAGGAGTCCACTCCGGGACTGCTACGCTCAAGGATGCCACTTCAGAGGCTATAAGGGATTGGGTTACAAATGTTGAAACAACTCATTACATACTTGGATCTGTTGCAGGACCACATCCGTACCCCATGATGGTAAGAGAGTTCCATGCGGTGATTGGTAAAGAAACAAGGAAGCAAGCATTGGAAAAATGGGGCGGGAAACCAGACGTGCTTGTTGCATGTGTTGGTGGAGGCTCAAATGCTATGGGACTGTTTCATGAGTTTGTTGATGATAAAGATGTTAGGTTGATTGGGGTAGAGGCTGCCGGATTTGGTATAGATAGTGGAAAACATGCTGCAACTTTGACTAAGGGAGAGGTCGGAGTACTGCACGGAGCTATGAGCTATCTGCTGCAAGATGAAGATGGGCAGATAGTTGAGCCCCATTCTATCAGTGCCGGGTAATAACTTTTTTTCTTCTGGGTTCATGAATTTGTTTATTTTTGTTAGAATCAAAGTTGGAACAGGTCATTTCCCTGTAGATCTTTACAGCGACTCACTGGTTCATGTTTGCTTTTCTTTTCTTCTCCTCCTTGTGGCATACTAGATTGGATTACCCTGGAGTTGGGCCAGAGCACAGTTTTTTGAAAGATTTAGGACGAGCAGAGTATTACAGCATTACAGATGAGGAGGCTTTAGAAGGTGACTGTTGACTTTCTACTTGTTCTTAATTCCGAGCTTGATTTCTGCTTGGGTTCCATTGAACTCACTCTCTTTTAGTGTTTAGCTGAGGACTAAGACAAAAAGAATACAAATGGCTTGCGCTTGGTTTTAACTTTTGTAATTGCTTCTGCTGGTACCATTTAAGTTTCACTGATTTTTCCTGCTGTCCGAATGCTCTTTGCAGCCTTCAAGAGATTATCTCGGTTAGAGGGCATTATTCCTGCCCTGGAAACATCTCATGCACTGGCTTACTTGGAGAAGTTGTGTCCAACTCTACCCAATGGAACTAAGGTGGTGCTCAACTGCAGTGGCAGAGGAGATAAGGATGTTCACACAGCTATTAATTATTTGAAGGTTTAATTGAATCCTTATGGATTTATTGTACTTTAGGAAATTGAGTGAAACAAGTTTGTTGTACTCGCTGTACTTTAGGAAACTGAGTTAAACACAAGTTTATTGTATGGCCAAATGCCCTTCTGATGAATAAAAACTGAGTTAAACAGGTTTATTGTATGGCCAAATGCCCTTCTGATGAATAAAGATTTTTCTTGAAAAGTTTTTGTTTGAGTTGCTGGTGTGCTGCTTGTTTTATCTCATTAGAAACACACTAAGTGTCGTTTGGTTGGTGGTGATTGGGGAGACAAGGGATAACAATTTCGGGATAAAATGTGCGATTATCTTATCCTACATTTGGTTATGAACTTATGAGTATCAATTAGTCCCGGAAATTATTTTGTACTAAAATAGTCGGATTAGCTATCTCATATAGAAGGTCTAGCTTTCGCACCCGTTAACTTAATATATTGTTGTTACTATTGTTTGCTACTTGTTGCTTTGTCTCCACTGTTCCTTGAGCCGAGGTCTATCGGAAACTTTATAAGGTAGGGTTAAGGTCTGCGTACGCACTACCCTCCTCACACCCCATTTATAGAAATACACCGATTTGTTATTGTTGTTGTATATAGAGGTTCTAGCTTCCTCATATCTACCAAATTCTATGGGGCTGATGTAGCATAAACTAAAAAGTATATAGAAGTTCTAGCTTCCTCATATCTACCAAATTCTATGGGGCTGATGTAGCATAAACTAAAAGAAGAAATGAAATGTGAGTTGTCTAGACACAAATACAAAAATTCAAATCGGGAGCCGTGAGATCATTCACACTAAATTAAGCTACCGTTGGACCATAAATTTCCAAATTTGTTCTGAAAAATCTGATTTTGGTGAAGTTTGGTTTGAAGATGAAAATGTGTTTGGACATCAGTTTTCAAAACATATTTCCCAAATTTATTTTTGGGAAACATAAAATATGACTTATACCCACAAGTTCTAAAAATTATCACAAATACCCAACAATACCGTTATCAATAACATTCATTATATTATCGCAAACTACAATTTTGAACATAAATAAATTTGATACAAAATTATCATTTTTATAATGAACTACACGATACACTATCAGGTAACCGAGAAGACGAAGCAACATTGTTATAAAATAATAAATGGTGGACTCTTTTATAAAATACAAAAGATTGAGGCAATTTTTAAAAAATGTAATAGTGATATTTTGGCTGGTTTTGGGATTTGGGATTTAGGATTTTGCCAAAATGTAAGCAAAATCTATGACCAAACATGTGTTTGCCAAATAAAATCCAAATTTATTTTGGCAAAATCTATGACTAAACGGGTCCTAAAAGTTTCGGGGTTGAGTCCTCAAAATGAAGAACTAGAGGTCCTAATTTCGAATTTTAAAATAAAAAATTTCTTAATAGGCAACGTTTACCTAACTTGCAATAAATCCAGATTAGTTATACGAGTAAGAATGGAATACGTGATGATTAAAAAAAAAGGTCGAGGCTATTATAAGTCAACCTGCCATTTAATTACTTTAATATCGGTTTTTACAAGATATCACTTTCATATAAATTATTTTAATTTGTTTTCATCTTGTTCTTCTATGTTTTTCATTTTGTTTATTGTTGACAATTTCCTAATTATCAATAATAAAAACATTTTTTTTTTAAAAAAAGAAGAAAAAACCAGGTAGAAGAAGAACGAACAAGAAGAGGTGGACGACAAAGCCGTAAATCTGCAACATAATAACAGTAGCAGTAGCAGCAATTCAGCCATTGATGCAACTTCAAAAAAAATGGCCGGTGGAGACAAATACAAGGAGTTTGATTTCCATTTAAGATCCTTATCCCACAGTGCCAGGGACTCCAATTTCGCTAACGACCCCGCCTCCGATCCTTCTCTCCTCAATTCCGTCAGTTTTTTTCGCTTTTTCCACACACACACACACATACACAGAGTTGCACGCATTGTTCAATTGATACAAAATTAACTCATTTGTAATTGAGGTGTAGTAGTTGATTTTATTGATTGTGTTGTCATTTTCAGGTCAAAAGTCTTTGCGATTTATGCATAAGTGAGAAATCCGAAGATTTGATCGCTAGGGTTTATCCTCATTTAAATAGGATATTTCAGCGATGTGTTGCTTCGATTTCGCAGTCTCAAACCTCCAATGGCCTTCTTCTATTGGTACTCTTTCCCCCCTGCTTTCACTTTTATGCTGCGTCTATTTGAAGTGAATTTCTAACTGCACTTTGCACATTAATACTTGAAATTGTTAGAAATTTCAGTTTTTTTTTTTTAAATATATCGATTATCAGATACTTGTCTCTGTAGGAAGAAGGTAAAATTTCTCCATTTTTACTGCTAGTTTTGAATCAAATAATTTAGTTTAATTTCGGTGTAGCTTATAATAGCAGGACAACGAGGGAGATTAAAAAGGACTATTCTAATATTATCTAATCGGATAACTGTGTCACGAGCAACCTCGGAGGAAAATGGGCAGTCTTTTCAGATACTCCCTCAGTTCAAATTTGTTCGGTATAGTTTAAGTAGATACGAAATTTAAGAAAAAATGAGGACTTTTAACACTTCTGGCTGGCTAGAAGACTTTTGATACTTGTAGTTTGAACTTCCCATAACATTGTGTGTGGCATGAGAAGCTTCTCTTAAGGATAAAATAGGAAGTTTAAAATTAATTTTATCAAAATATAGAATTTTACACAATATTTTTGGAATGGACCAATAAGAAAATAAGACGAATATGTCTACCTACACTTGACAAGCACTCATATGTACTTGTATTCCCATTATACTTATGTTTGCGCACTTGGACATATACCCTTTGGTTGGACAAAAATGGTGCATTAATATGTGAAAGTGAAGTTTTGAACTGCTGTTGTGAACCTTTTTTGATGTGAAGTGTTTCATGCTGATTGCTTTAATATCCATGGTATTCTAATTTCATAATAGAAATTTTACCTGGCATTCTGATCGATGATTAAATTCGGGCCACTTTATGGCTGTATTTTTCAAAAGTAAGCATTTATTTCTATTATTGTGTTTTTTTTTCTGGGACAAGGTATATGCTAATGCTAAAGATGTCTTTTTTCGTTATATAGGCTATACTCCAGTTTTTTCTTGACTTCGGAGATGTGGTCCTGCATGACGCTGATCCTAGTTTACGGACTCTTTTTAAGTCATGCTTGAGCCGGTAAGGAATCATTCCTTTCCTTTGTTAGAAGTTTGAAGATTTTCACTTGCGCCTAGCCTTTCATAATTGTGGTAATATGATGTAAGACGATCTGACCGCGAAAGCACGGCAAATAGTATACATTCGTTGTTCATCACCTTCCTAATTGAATGTGGTTCAGTTGATTAGTATGCTATTAGAAATTCCCCTTGTAATTTGTTCACCTCATGCTATCAGCTTCAAGTAGTGTAGCTTCCATTTTTACATTTCTTGATTTACTAGAATGATATATTTCTATTTTACAAGACATAAGTAATAAATCACTCTACTTGGATTTGTTAAGCAATCCCTAATGCTTACTGCAGTGAGTTTGCAGACCCTATTGTTGCAGAAGCAACCCTTGGCTTTCTGAATGCAAACAAGAAAAAAATTTCAAGTTCGTTCCCTACTTTACTTCCCCAGGTACATATTCAGCTTTAGTTGCTGAAATTAATTCTAATTTGTGGGAGTGTAATGCTCAAGTCATCAATTGTAACAGAGTAGAATAGCATCTTTTAAAGAGTGTGAATTTGATACCTTCATGTTGTACTATAATTTCTTTTTTCTTGACACAGTGCAGGTGAAGTGAATATTCTCTCGCCTTCTCCTTTTAAAATTCTCTAATTAGTAACAGATGTAACAGTTATACATATTAGTAGAGAACATCTGTAGCTTTTACACATTGATTGATCCTGGATGTATGGTCATATTGATGTAGCCTGATAACAGGTTGAATCAGCTAACACTATTGAATAGTCTATTAGATATGATATATGCTATAATTTTGCTAAACATGCAAATTCATAGGAGTCCTGCATATCATGCTGGCCTTTACTGTACACCCCTATCTGTCTAATATGCACTAGCCTTCTGCTTCATCTTGAGTTAACCTAGCATTGATTATTCTCTTGGTCGTGCTAGTGTAGTCCAAATTATTTCCAATTGTAGACAAGATCTTCCCATATAATCTACTTACAAAAAGATGTTTCCATAAAACGTTTTGGTACCTATGAAATGTTTTTGATTCTTCCCTTTCCAGGAAACCAAAAAAGAAAGAAGAAAAAAAAATAGCATCATAACATTCTCCTCGAATAGAAGGGCTTTAAATTTGAACCACAGTAGTGATGTTGGACATCCTTTCCTTATATAATCTTCTTATGGCAGTGTGACAGTTACAATGCATTTGGCATAGTACTATAGGTGAACGGATTTTGGATTTACCTCTCTATGGTCATTTGAATAATTATGACCTAAGTAGAGCGCCACAGATACAAAGGATACATATAGCTGGCTCCAAACTAATTTGGGACTGAGACATTGTTGATTGATCTCTATAATCATTTGAAATCAAGCATAATGTGAACCTTGTATGCATATACACACTCTTCTGTAAGAATGGAATACACTAGCCATTAATTTATTTGGGTGTTTATATGCTCTTAGAAATCTGATCTCTCATGACATTGCAGTTTTTCCCGTTATTGCTGAAGCTAATTGCATGGAATGGGGAGAAGTAAGTCTGGTTGTTATCTCATTTTATTAGATAAAAAATGGAAATTTTGTAGAATTATGCCTATGAATGGATTGATTATGTTACTCCTTTTTTTTTCTTGTTCTTTGTTCTTGTATTCTATAATTGGCTACTCAAACCTTGTTTTTGAAATGTTGAGAAACTAATTTGGTCCAATATCCTTATTTTTTCAGCTTCTTTTTATTTGTTTCTTTTTTTCGAAAATTCTGCTGAAATAAATTTCCTTTATTGCAATACATGAAACCAAGATGTCATTTAAATAATATGGATCAGATTGGTTGCTGCATGGTTTTACGCGGAGTGTAGCATTTATTATTATCAGAGAGTAGAATTTGTTGCTTGTTCTTTCAAATGCATGTAGAGGGCACTTTATTTATAATTGTGATGGCAATGCTCATTAAGGCACTGAAAAGTGAAAAGTTCCATTTCGCCTCCTAAATTGTAGTATCATCCTTCAAGAGTTGGTGTTGCAGCCACAAAACCAAAGACTTCTAAACTTCCTGAGTTTCTTAAATTTTGAGCACTGGGTCGCTTGCCCCTTGGCCTATTATGGAGGAGGATCAGATACTAACACGATCAAGACCATTATTTTTGTGTTGGATGCAGAAAAGAAGACAGAAAAACTTTGGAAATAAGGGGGGCGCAAGAAGAATAAGACACGGGATAATTTATGAATTTAATCTATCAAAGAACATTAAGAACTGTGAGCACAACATATGAAGGAGAGCTCCATCGAATTCGTAGGTCCTGACGTCACAAACAACATATGCAGGTCATGAAAAACTGAACAAAGTATAGGAAGTATCTCATATACTTAAAAGTGCTCTCGAAAACGTTATTAATACGACTTAATGTCTAAATCTAGTGCAGAAGTCTTCTCTTCTTTTCTGATATGTAACTTGGTTTTATAAAAGGGATTGAAATATTTGTATATTCTAAAAAGTGTCAAATTTTCTTTTTTTGAAGTTCGCGTTTGTGCCCAAAAGAAAGAAGAGGTAGTTCAGAAGTAGTGCCTAGTATCCAAAAGAATGATACGAGTTCCTGAATTTAGAAAGAATTTTCTAAATTTTGAGAAAAATATAATAGTATAGGAAGTCTCAATTACATGTCCAGGCATCTGACTATTGTCATGTTGGACTTGAGTATTACTCCCATATGCAACCTAAAATTTGGTGTCTGTACTTTCTCTTATTTGTAGAATTATACAGTTAACCGAATTCTGCCATTTTTTATTTGTCATCATGGATGCTCCATGATTGCAAGAGTTTTGCTTGAAAGTTTGTACTCTCATGTGCCCCCAAATTGGCTAAGCGCGTAACTAGCACCCTATGCCTTTACCTCCCATCGAGTCAACCATCTATCCCATATGTTCCATTTATGATTAATGATGCAACATGCCAAATGTAATACCATTATGCACATAGATTAATATTAGCTCATCGGCCTCAACTTATGAAGAAAGAATGTTTCATCCATGAATGACATAATTAGTACCCATGACATATCCAAAAACCCATAGTAGGTCTATGGAGCCTATATGATAATAGAATGAAATGAAAAGCGAAAAGCGCAAGAAAGGGATAAAGCGCTGTTGGGGCTTAAAGCACAAAGCACACTTAAAAGTGTGGGCTTCACCGGAAAAAGGCGCAATATGAAGAAAAATGTTTAATATATAAGAGTACCCTACTTGATTTCCTAACTTCAATTTTTGCTATCTTTTGACCTTCTACCAGTCCAATGCTTTGCCAATGCATCCCAAACACTTACATTTATGCCTCTATCATCTCACTTTGTCATATGACCTCATTAACCCGTATATTGAACTTTAATCACGTATTTCAGTCCGTATTTAATTGAGATTAAGGTTTAAAATCTGTGGGACTTTACACTTTGCCAGCATGCAAATCCATGTCATGAATGGACACTTTGCAACATTTTATGTCTCATATATTTGGACTATTTGGTGTAGCTATGCTGGGCTAAAAGTGGAGAGGATAATGTATAGCTCCTTTTCTCAGCTAGTTTCTCCTAAGCATTGTTTTATTTTATTTTATTTTTTTGTTTAGTCCAATGGCTAACAAAATTTGCTTTATGTGGTACTTATAAAGTATGGTAGACCTAATTCTCCTATTGTTATTTATGGAACGACACTTACAAATACTTTTGATCATCCATGCAGATTGGAAAAAGCATTTCTTAGAGTATTTCCTGGTTTGATTTCCCAGGGGTCATTTCTTCCACTTTTTCCATCAATCATAGACTTGCCTAGTGAGTGTTACTTTATGGCTTTTTTGCTCATCCTCACCCCAAATGAGAAAAAAGTAAAACAATAAGATCAGGGGTTATACATGAATTCTATGAACTGAACAACAATGACCATTATACACTTTTACTTACCTTAATAAGTGGTCCCCTCCCTCTATCCCTAAAAGGCGTCAACCTTGGTTCATTGGCAATGGGTTCTGATTTTACACTTTGAATTGTTCAATAACAACTTATGCTTGATGCTTGCAAAGTGATTTTTGAACAAAAGCTAAAAACAGAAAAAGGTTTGTGCTTTTGTACTTTAAGCTGTTGTTCTATCAAGTAGCGGCAAAGATCCATTATTGGTTTATTCTAGTTGTTCCTCTTTCTATGAGAGTATAAGACCTTCTCTTCATCTTTGGCAGTATTGGTTGTGGCACTGGAAAAGGTGGAGAAAAGTTCAGGATCACTGGTGGGCAGTAGCATAGCTTCGATACAGAAGAGTACAGCTCCTGAGGTTATTATTTACTATTCTGAATGATAGATTACTGAAATTTCAGTATTGTGGATATGATTGAGGAGATTCCTCTTGGTAACAGATGTTGCTAGCACTCATGGATGAAGCGTATACTGGATCAACCATAGGAGATGGAGGGGTCGACTCTGAATCTGAGGATAGCACCACTATGGCAGTAGCTGATCCGTTCTTTCTTGAGCTTCTCAAGGATGAGAACGATGGTCTAGCTGTATGATCTTTTCTATGTCTTAGAAACTCTAAATTGCTGCAGGGTTGCATGCTGTAAACAGAGAGATTAGACGTCCAAGTAAAACCGCTAGCATTTATTTTGCTTCAAAAAGTGCAAATAACTATGTTTCACTTCCAAAATATTAATTCATGCTCATTCTGATGCTCTCTTTGATGATATATTCTACTAGATCATCCTATAGTTTGTTTTCTTACCAAGTTTTTCTAATTTATCTCTTTCACGGTTCTCTTAATCATTAGGAACGCCACTGGGCTTCTCCTGCAGTGGCTGCGGCTCTACAAGCAGCAGTTAGCTCGCCTATGTCTGATAGACTGAAACAAGCACTGAGAATGACGCCTCGGCTGCTTGATATGTATATTGCTACAGCGATCCATGAAGTCAGTGATTGTAAGTTCATCCATTTTATGCAGGAGGGCTTTTTCTCTTGATAAACAAGGAAGCAGCTCTATGAAGAGTTTGATTCATAATGTTTCTGTTGCAGCTCTAATATGTGCTCTGGTTCCCCTACTTATGGCAAGATATTCCAATTTATTTCCAGACAAGCTATTCTTGTACGAGGTATCTAAGTTCGTGTAGATAAATTGAAGGTTGCCTTCTCAAATTGTAGCATCATGTTGATTATGCAATATTCTATGGAGAAATCTCCTATTGTAGTTCCATAAATTATCATTATCATTTTTTTTATAGCTTTGTGGTTTTAAAGGTACTTGGATTAGTCTTCTAAAAAAAGTACTTGGATTAGTGGTCCCTTTCTGTAGAGCAGAGATATGAATGGCTCCTTTCCAGTGGAGCAGATTGCCTGCTTCTTTTTCTTCATGCATTTTCATGAATGTTGAAAAATGAAGTTTGCTTTCTTTTGAATCTAAGAATTGTTTCAAGGCATTGAAGTTTATACTCAAAACTGAATGATATCCGTGCAACGAACTTTTGTAGAGTTTTAGAAGGACGAGAATTTGGCGGATACAAAAAAAATTTAGGAAAGAAGGAGCATTTTTTAATAGAATAGTTATGGTTCATCTTTTACAGGAGGATCCCTCTCCTAATGCTGGGACCCTTTGAGTGGATGCCACCTTTGCACAGTATCATAGTAGTGCTTTTAACTGTTTGAGTGTACTTGGAATTTTAGTTGGTGATACATTCCAACTCATATTTGTAGGTTCAAAAGAGGATCTTAGAGCTCATGCTTGCAGCCTTTAATCGATCTCCTAGTTTCATTGCACTTCTGAAGGTATTGGTCTTAATTATACCTAGCAAGTCGTCACTTTGATCTTGTATAGTAATTCAAAGTCGTAATTGGTTAGAATGGTAATGAAGTGCATTTCTGCATGACTTGCGCACCTTCGTGTATTTTATTTTGCCCATATCTCATCTCATAACTTTTTTATATTTGAGTTTTTCTCAATGAATCATAAGACCCGCAATCCCCTCTCTTTCCTCTTTACCTTCCCTGTTTTCCTTGATTTGGTGTACTTTTAGCCACCCCTATGTTTGTGCAGAAGCCTATAGTGGACAGACTTGGAGAAGCTTATGATAGTCCGACAAAGGTGACTGGACCTTCTTTCCAAAGTCACAATAAGGCATATATCTCTATCTCATTTAACCTGAAAGAACTGACTGAAGGTTAACTGTTCTCAGACTGAATTGGCATTACAATTATGCTGGGTAATTGGGGAGCATGGAGGTGGTGGTGAAGCCCACAAAGATGCCGCTCGCGAACTCTTTGAGAGCTTGGAATTACTTTTGTATGAAAACCTTTCTTCAAGGTAGACTGTTATTGACTGCTTTGCACAACATCAGAGATTCATTTTGAGATGCCACTCTTTACTGAGTTTTATGTTTTTCTTTTGCTGATAAGCCGTCTGGGTCTGCGTGAATCAGCTCTTGGGTCTGATACTGCAAAATTCAGAAAATCATCACAATCAAGATTATTGTGTTTCGTTGTGACAGCCATTGCCAAGCTTGCCACATATCACCGTGAGCTTTTGCCCAGGGCCCGTGTATCCTTGGCAAAGGTTAGTGTATCTAGCTTTTATTGTGGCAGTTTACAGCGATCACCTTTTAGAGAAAGTATTTCGTGGCAGCAGTTGATATGATGGTAAATGTCTCAGATTTTGGGTTATTATGCTTAATTTGTCAATCTGATTGACAGGTTGCACGTTCTCGGATCTCAGATGCAAGAGTCTGGAGGCGTGCACGTGATTATTTGGGTCTGATGAATGAACCTGCTATATGTTTGTCTATCTTGGGACCATGTGAATCTCCAAGTAAAGGGATGCAGAAACCTGGCACTGTGAATTGGAGTGAAGGGGGAACTAAAATGATTTCCCATGTTCCATTTTACATTTTAGGTGAACAAGAAGGTAAGCTGAATGTAAATGTTATCCGAATTTTATTTTTCAACGAAGACAGCTTGAATTGTTATTAATTAGGTGGAAAACATGATACGCAGGTCCTCCCCATGATTACTCATTTACTGATATTCTTCCTGGAAGATAGTGTATCGTCTGGAATTGCTCGTCATTCACTACACAATCTGGGTGAGTAATGCTAACAGAAGATAAAGAACAAAGTGTTAGAGCAAATATGTAAAGAAATCCATTTGTTCCAGTTTTCTACATCAGGCAATGTGCCCCGACCCTTCCCTGGACTCTGTGCATAGCGGGAGCTTAGTTCACCGGGCTAACATTTTTTGATAAGAGGGGTGGTTTTGCTTTATGCTGGCGCATTAGATCAAATGTACATTAATCTATTCTCTTGTGTATGATTTGGTTTTCTGCCTTTTTTACATTCTGGGTGCTGAGAAATTATTATCAGCGTAAGAAGCTTTTGGTCCAATGAACGAATGAAACGAACCAGTCCGTGTATATTGGGATAAATTAAAAAATAGCTAGATTTACAAGTGGTAATTGAAAAATAGCCACAGTTTCAAAAGTAATCGAAATTTTGCCACTTTTCATGTAAAGATAAATCTGAACGAAAACTAATATACTGGAACTCTATCATATTATACTAATTATACTGGAACTCCAGTATATTATGCTGGAGTTCCAGTATAATATATTGGAACTCCAGTATAATATGCTAGAGTTCCAGTATAATATACCGGTCCAGCATAATATGCTGGAAGTTCATACATAGGTGCTCCAATCTCCAGTATATTATGCTGGAACTTTCTGCGTGTTGGAGTTCCAGCATAATATGCTGGAAGGGTGCACCAATCTCCAGTATATTATGCTGGATCGGTCCGTATTGCAGTAAAATAGTGATTATTTTTCAATGACTTTGCAAATGCTGTCTATTTTTGAATTACCAGTCTGAAAACTAGCCTTTGCGTATATATTTCTTCGACCCAAATTCGTTTTGATATTATCCATAGACATCAAGTTTATTTCATTCCTATACAAAGTTATTCGTCTTTTAAATATCATATATATCTAGAGGAGTTAAACTGTAGCCTGGCCTTGGAATGATCAAATCCACCAAATATCACTCAAAAAACCAGAAAACAGAGTAATCAGCTTTTTCCAAATATAATGCAGCTTATATTGGTAATTTATTTTGCAGGGGATTGTCATACTTGAAAAACATTTGAAAAAAATTACAATTTCGATCACTAAACATGAATCTTAATGTTCTCTATTCTCTATTTAATAGGAGGAAAAAAAAGCAAGGGAAATGACAGTCTTGGCATAGTTTCTCTAGATGCCAAACATCTTCTCATCTCAGTAAAGAAGAATATTAAGGAACAAAATAAATGTTTCAACATACAGAGTTGAACAACAATGAATCCTTGATTAGGGAAACTGTTTCAGATATGAGTTTGTTTGCTGTTAACACCGAGTGTGGGGGAAGATACTCCGGCGTTGATAGTTCTTCATCCATCAACTGAAATGCTATGGTTAGAACACTTCCACCAGTAAGAATATCCTCTGGAAAGTTTGTTTTTTCAGGAGAGAAAGGGAGGATAGCAAATCCTGAAGCCAACATTACTACATCATCTGAGTATTTACCTTCCATAATATGCTGCACAGCTGAGGCATCAACTGGTGCATAAATTATGTACATTACTGTTGTATCTGTGAAGCTTTCTTGGAGGTAAAACATTTCTGATTTGTCTTCTCTTCCATTGGGAGGCTATTAATCAAGAAAACTGTTAGAAACTGTTGAAATGTGTGACCGTCAGAGAGAATTCTCAACACGGTCTGTCACGTGTTGGCTTATTACACTTGGAAATATGTTTTTGCTTTTTGGGTGACAGTCAGAGGCGGATCCAGGATTTAAACACAGTGAGTTAAATATTTAAGGTTTTTAGTACCGAACCAATTATATTTATAAAGTTATGGGTTGAGACCCATTATGTGTTGCAATTTTAGTGAATTTTTACACTAATTTTTTGCTCTACGTCAAAAGTACTGGGTTCAGATGAACCCGGTACTATAACACTACATACGCCTCTGGTGACGGTGAGATTTGGACACAGAACCTCTGTCTGCTCTAATACCATGTTGAAGCGTGCGACCATCTCATCTAGAAGCTTAAGCTGTTAGATAGTACACTTTTAATTGCTTAATTATGTTATGTATCAACCTTGCTGTCCGGTCTCTCCAAAAATGTCCTCGGGAGCATTTCGGATCCTCCAAAAATAGTGCATTTTTGGAGGATTCGACAAGGGAGTCCGCGCAACATATGTCTCAACTTCATTCCTTGTAGAATTCTAAATCAAAAAATATTAGGTGAGTTTTCCCTTCTACCTAAGTCTTGGTAGGCATAATTACCCTCATGTGTTTATGGGAGGTAGTAGGTACCCAATGGACATGAAAGCTGGCTCGACACCACCTTTGTAAAATAAAATAAGAAATTAAAATCAAAACGTACTACTTACGGAGTACAAGTTATTAAATTGACATACCTCTACCATGACTAGTGAAACAGAGTTTGCAGGGTCTCGTGCTGAAGAAATATGTAGTTCATCGCGAGTCATACACCCAATGGAGAGTAAATCCCACTACAACAATATGTGGTAGCAATGAAAAATGGCATCAGTTCAGAATACAGATTGCAGCACTGAAGATGGATGTAATAAGTGGAGTTTTAATTAAATGGAATAAACTCTATCAACTAAGAAGGCTTTACTCCCAAAGGCGTCTCGACAGTTGAATCCTAAACTCACCCTCCCCAACATTCCCCTCTATATATTTGTATCATTGAACCTAAAACTGGTGCAAAGAGAAAAAGAAAAGTGAATCTGCTCTAAGAATATAACAAAAACACACTACTAATGTACTAATTGGAAACAACCTCTCTATCCTCACAAGGTAGGGGTAAGGTCTGCGTACACACTACCCTCCCCAGACCTCAGGGTGTGGGATATTACTGGGTATGTTGTTGTTGTTGTACACTACTAATGTACTAGCATGGCTAAATGTTGAAGAGTTCTATGTAGCAGATTACCTTGCAGCGATTTTCGCCTGCTCGAAGGAACTCAAAAACGTCTTTCTGTGGGATCGGTAGCCACACAGACGTTGAAATCGTTACTGCAACACCACGAGGGGTTCCTCGAGCATCTAAATTCAAGCTTGTTTTCGCGAAGTTATTCCCACCACCTTGTATCCTTAAGGGCATCCACTGGTTTTCATTGCATGAGCTAAAAATAGCATTATAACTTCTCACCATCCGTTCTGCCAACTTCATTAAATTCTTCCTTCCTTCTTCTATGTCTAGAATATAAAGATAAACACAAGAATAGCCGATGATCAGTACTAAAGCTAGTTTTCTCTTTACATAATAGACTATATGTATTCCTTTAGAGTTTTAGACATCGAAGAATGACAAGGGAAAGGTCAACTTTACCTATTCACTATATACAACAACATCAACAACCCAGTAGAATCCCACTAATGGGGTCCGGGGAGGGTAGAATGTACGCAAATCTTACCCCTACCCCGAAGGAATAGAGAGACTGTTTCCGGGAGACCCTCAGCTCAGAGACAATAGATTCGTAACCCCAACAGAAGCCAGAAAAATAGTATCAGCATCGTAAAATACAACAAATAAATAGAAAGGCCAAAATATGAAAAAAAAGAAGAAGTGAAACACAACAAAAACGCTAGCAGTCCTAGACGAAACACTATCAGACTAGCCGACGCAGCGAAGAGAAATGCTCGACTACCCCCTAACCTACAATCCTAATGCTCGACCTCCGTACCTTACTATCAAGGGCCATGTCCTTGGAAATCTAAAGTTGTGCCATGTCCTGCCTGATCACCTCGCCCCAGTACTTCTTATGCTGCCCTCTACCTCTTCTCGTAACTGCCAGAGCCAAACGCTCACACCTCCTAACCGGAGCATCTTGGCTCCTCCTCCGCACGTACCCGAACCACCTAAGCCTCGCCTCCCGCATCTTGTCATCCACGAGAGCGACGCCCACCCTCACCCGAATATCCTCATTCCTAATCTTATCCATCCTAGTGTGCCCGCACATCCATCTAAACATCCTCATTTCTGCTACTTTCATCTTCTGGATATGTGAAATCTTGAGTGGCCAAAACTCAGCCCCATACCACATGGCCGGTCTAACCACCGCTCTGTAGAACTTACCTTTAAGTTTCGGTAGTACATTCTTGTCACACAAGACTCCGGACGCTAACCTCCATTTCATCCACCCCACCCCACCCCGATACGGTGCGTGACATCCCCGTCTATCTCCCCATCTCCCTGAATAATTGATCCAAGGTACTTGTTATACTTCAGGGTCATTCATACCCTTGGTCGTTAGTATTAGTTTACAGTATGTATAGTATAGTCTTGTCCCACATTGGAAGAGCAGTAATATCTCCTTATAATGTATAGCTATAAATAAAGACCTCTTGTATTGTATTTAAATATCTAATATCAATAATATATTTTCTCCCGTACTTTCTCACATGGTATCAGAGCATTAGTGAGAAACCCGTCACTGTGTATCATTCCAGCGACTTCCGGGAAGAAAGACCTCTTCACCGTGCTATTTTCCGGCGACTTAAAAGGTTGTCCGTAAGCAAATCACTTTCTGTTGGTGTTGTACAAAAACCAACACCACCACAAGACTCCTCAAGCTCCGGCGACCAAACCCTAGTCAACCCCACCGGAAAACACACATCTACACGCCCTCACGTGCCGGGAAAAGAAAATTTTTCCGGCGAGATCTGACCCACGCACCGGCGCGTGAACACTGTTCCGGCCAGATTTTGAAAAAGTTCCAGTTGAATAGTAGGATCGCCTGGTAATTCCGATCCTACCCTCACTGGTTTTGTTTCATTCCGACCACTTTGAGTTTTTCCGTCAGCTACAGTAGATTCCGGCGAGCTACAGTATTTCCAGCGTGAACAGTGTTCTGTTTTCCTGTTGTAAACAGTGTTTTTCAAGCTATTTCTTCAGTTTTCTCACAGGAGTTACTTATTTTCACTATTTCAAGTTAACCCTACTACTACAAATTATAGCGACATGAGAATCAATGCTTTGAATAGTCGGATGGTTTTTTTAGCAGATTATATTGAGTTCCTTCAGTACAAAGCATGTAAGCAGACATCTCGTAGCGATATGGGAACCGATGCTTTGAATAGTCGAATGGTTTCTTTAGCAGATTATATTGAGTCCCTTCAGTACAAAGCATGTAAGCAGACATCTTCTGAGATAGCTTCTGTTGTTCAAACAGGTAATAGCGTGACTTGTTTCTCCCATACTTCATCCTCTGAGTCTTGGGTCATTGATTCAGGTGCATCAGCTCATATTTTTGGTAACAAATCTTTTTTCACTACTATTTCGTATTCTCAATCTCTTCCAAATGTCACAATGGCGAATAGGTCTCAAACCATGGTAACTGCAATAGGTCAAGCAAGCCCACTTCCTTCCTTACCTTTAGATTCAGTCCTTTATGTTCCCAATAGTCCTTTTAATCTCATAGCTGTTAGTCGCTTAGCCAAATCACTTAAATGTGCCGTTTTATTTCTTGATGACCATGTTTTTATACAGGAATGCAGTACGGGACGGATCATTGATACCGGGTGTGAATCAAATGCACTTTATTACCTTATCCTTGCTAAATCACATGGACTCACATCTTGTCTTCCTTCTACAACTTGTCCTGTATTACTGATTCACCAGATTTATTACATAAACGGTTGGGACATCCCAGTTTGTAAAAACTTCATAAAATGGTATCTGGTTTATCTCACTTATCAGCTCTAGAGTGTGAGTCATATCTGCTCGGTAAGCATACTCGCTCACATTTCCCTCGGCGTCTTGATAATCGAGCAGAGTCACCTTTTATTTTAGTCCATTCAGATGTTTGGGGTCCTAGTCGGTCAGTTTCACCTTGGGATTCCGCTACTTTGTCAGTTTCATTGATGATTATTCGAGGTGCACTTGGATATTTTTGATAAAAAATCGATCTGAGCTGTTTTCTATTTTCTAGACCTTCCACGCTGAAATTCAAAATCAATTTGGAGTTTCTATTCGCACATTTCGTAGTGATATTGCCCGAGAGTATTTGTCTTCCCCATTTCAGCAGTTTATAAAATCTTATGGGATTATTCATCAAACATCTTGTCCGTACACATCTCAACAAAATGGGGTAGATGAAAGAAAGAATAGACATCTTATTGAAACTACTCGTACCCTACTCATACAATCTCATACTCCGTTGTATTTTTCGGGGGATGCAGTTCTTACATCTTGCTATCTTATTATTGTATGCCATCTTCAGCTATCCAGAACCAAGTTCCATTCTCTGTCATGTTTTCCCACTTACCTTTGTTCTCTCTTCCACCCTGTATCTTTGGAAGTACTTATTTTGTCCATAACCTTACTCTAGGAACAAATAAGTTAGCTCCTCGTGCTCTTAAGTGCGTATTTCTGGGTTTCTCAAAAATATAAAAGGGGTATAGATGCTACTCTTCTGACCTCCAGCGGTACCTTATGTCCGCTGATGTTACCTTCTTTGAAACCCAATCATATTTCACAGGTTCAGGTCATCACTTAGATATTTCTGAGGTACTATCAGTTTCATCTTTTGGAGATTCAGTCACTCCAGCTCCACCACCTACAACTCCAGTTATAGCTCCACCACCTATAGCTCCAGTTCCACCACCTACAACTCCAGTTGTAACTCCACCACCTATAGCTCTAGTTCCTCCACATAATCCAGTTCAACTTTCTGCAGCTCCACCACTCTTGACTTATCATCGTCGTCCACATCCAGCATCATGCCCAGGTGATTCACGCCCCGCATCAGATTCTGCACCTACTGCGGACTTGTCTCCTCTTAGTCAACCAATTGCACTCCGCAAAGGTGTACGATCCACACTTAATCGTAATTTCCACTACGTCGGTTTAAGTTATCATCGCCTGTCGTCACCTTATTATGCTTTTATATCTTCTTTGTCCATTGTTTCTATCCTTAAGTCTACAGGTGAGGCACTATCTCATCTAGGATGGCGACATGATATGATTGATGAGATGTCTATTTTACATGCGAGTGGCACTTGGGAGCTTGTTACTCTTCCTGCAGGTAAGTCTACTGTTGGTTGTCGTTAGGTTTATGTAGTCAAAGTCGGCCCGGATGGCCAGGTTGATCGGCTTAAGGCTCGTCTTGTTGCAAAAGGATATACTTAGATTTTTGAGCTTGATTATAGTGATACTTTCTCTCCCGTGACTAAAGTAGCATCTGTTCGTCTCTTTTTGTCTATGGATGTCGTACATCATTGGCCTCTTTATCAGTTAGACATTAAGAATGCTTTTCTCCAAGATGATCTTGAGAAAAAAGTTTATATGGAGCAACCAACTGGTTTTGTTTCTCAGGGGGAGTTTAATGGTTGTGTGTGCAGATTGCGCAGGTCACTATATGGTTTGAAACAGTCCTCTCGAGCTTGGTTTGGTAAGTTTAGCACAATTATTCAGGAGTTCGGCATGACTCGTAGTGAGGCTGATCACTCTGTATTTTATCGGCATTCTGCTCCTAATCTGTGTATTTATCTAGTGGTTTATGTTGATGATATTGTTATTACTGGCAATGATCAGGATGATATTACTAATCTGAAGCAACATCTCTTTCAGCACGTTCAGACTAAGGATCTCGACAGATTGAAGTATTTTCTAGGTATTGAGGTTGCTCAGTCTAGCTTAGGTATTGTTATACAGCTGAAGTATGCCTTAGACATTCTTGAGGAGACTGGAATGATGAGTTGCAAACCTATTGACTCTCCTATGGATCTGAATGCTAAGCTTCTGCCTGGACAGGGGATCCTCTTAGAGACCCTATGAGATATATGAGGTTGGTTGGCAAATTGAATTACCTCACAGTAACTAGACCTGACATGTATTTTCCGGTGAGTGTTGTAAGTCAGTTTATGGATTCTCCCTGTGATAGTCACTGGGATGCAGTTATTTGCATTCTTCGGTATATAAAGTCAGCTCCAGGCAAAGGATTACTATTCGAGGATTGAGGCCACGAGCAGATTGTTGGGTACACAAATGCTGATTGGGCAGGATTACCTTTTGATAGACGTTCTACGTCTGGATATTGTGTTTTAGTAGGAGTTAACTTGGCCTCGTGGAAGAGCAAGAAACAGAATGTAGTTGCTCGATCTAGCGCCGAAGCCGAATATCAAGCCATGGCTATGGTGACGTGTGAGTTAGTTTGGGTCAAGCAGTTGCTCAAGGAGTTAAAGTTCGGAGAAATTAGCAAGATGGAACTAGTGTGTGATAACCAAGCTGCTCTTCATATTGCATCAAATCCGGTGTTCCATGAGAGGACTAAACACATTGAGATTGACTGTCACTTTGTCAGAGAAAAAATACTTTCAGGAGATATTGTTACAAAGTTTGTAAAGTCGAATGATCAACTAGCAGATATTTTCACTAAGTTTCTTACTGGTTCTCGTATTAGCTACATGTATAACAAGCTCGGTACATATGATGTGTATGCACCGGCTTGAGGGGGAGTGTTAGTTTACAGATATGTATAGTGTAGTCTTGTCCCATATTGGAAGAGGAGTAATATCTCCTTGTAGTGTATAACTATAAATAGGGACCTCTTGTATTGTATTTAAACATCTAATATCAATAATATATTTTCTCCCGTGCTTTCTCACAGTTAGCAAATCGTCTTGTATTTGCCCTTGGCTTTAACGGAGCTCCAGTGTGGACATATTGGATTCTATACATCAATATACTGCAGGAAAAAAGTTTTCAATTTTTTTGATAACCATGGTGTCGGGCCAGCTTGCGCGCACTTCGACTAATTCCACAGCATACATGCTACCTTCTACTAACAACACGTATCAGGTAACTCTATCCACCAAGGTCGAGTGAGGTTAACATTTTCCTCTGAACCTTGGAGATCTGTTCGGATCAAGGGCAAATACGAAACGATTTGCTAACATGTACAAGTTTGAATGACTCTAAAGTATAACGGAGAACAAATTAAGATATTTTTTTAATAGTAAAGAGGTATTTTTATCCTTTTTCCGAATGAAAATGACGACGACTAGGATCATACAGTTTAATTTTGAGAAAAAGCAAACAAGCTTACTATTGTCTTGCAAGGGTTGTTCCAATGGTTGATCATGCTGTTTCTTCACAGTTGCATTTCTGTCATAATGTCTCTCCATGGTCAGCATCCAGCGCTTTGCACTGGATGCAACACCTGATTTAAGTATCTGCCTGAACATTTGGGGAACCAAACCATTGCATACTACATTATGCTCCACCCAAGTAACCTAAAATTAACACACGATGATCCTAACAATTAATGTACTAACTAGGAACCGAAATCTTGTTAAGAATAATAGCTGATTTGGATCAGTAAGATGTATTTTGCTTTACCAATGATAGTCCAGTTTGAAGCCCTTGAATTAGACATCCTGATGGTCTTCTTTGACATTGGACTAATGGATTTGGAAAAATACTCTCCAAGGAGACATCAGTTACCAGCCAAGTGTTGAAATCTAGTTGTCGAGAATACCTCGCGAAATAGACCTCCCGGGGCCTAACTAGTGGAGAAGGAAGATGAAATTGTGCTGTCATCTGAAAAAAACCAGTCTCTTAATTTGCTTACATACACCAGAAACTCTAGTGTTCACTGATATAACAAGAACATGAGATTTTAAAGTAAGACGACACCACGGACTTCAAAAGTTTGACCACATTCTGCGCTCAATGGTGTGAACTAGTAGTCAATGAAGTGGATGAAAATCTTGGCAGACTAGAGTTCAAATCTCACCAGAGACAAAAAATACTAAGTAATTTCTTCACATCTACCTAATCCTCGGTGGGTAGAGTTACCAACTACCATGTACCAGGAATAGTCGAGGTGCACCAACCTGGCCCGAGCACCAGCGTCATAAAAAAATTTGGCCACATTCCCCCTCCCCCAATTCAAATGTCTAGATTTGTATGTGGCTCCTATATGATGAAACCTATGCCTACCAAATGTATAGCTAGAAAATTGTAGCAGAATTCAAAATGGCTTTGTAGCTCAACAAGATTAGACTAAGTGCTTTAGCTTACCACTTGCAAGGCTTTATTAGGATTTCCATCTTCTCCTGTCATTAGAAGTCCAAGATTTGTTGCTTTTGAGACAATGTTGGAGAACACACATGACCACTGGTCCTGCTTTCATAACAATTAAGTATCATATTTTCAATTGATTGACATAACTTAGAATAGTAAGGTTAAAACAACTATGTTGCGCTAACTCTCCAAAATGCTGCCAGACCCTCATCGGATCCTCCAAAAATGCACTATTTTTGGAGGATCCGACACGCACCTGGCTACATTTTGGAGAGTCCGTGCAACATATTATAATACTAGTTCTATGTATCTATAACTTACAACATCCATCAACATATTCACAAGGTTGATTGGATCCACAAGGACAATCCCAATAGCTCTTGATGCTTCAATTTCAGAGGGCATTGCTGAATTTTCCATTTCTAACATTGACATTTGTGCATTTTCACTTGTGTCATCAACATTTCCATTAAGATTTGGTATGTCAATAGGCCCTCCTCTTGTAATGACTTTGATTATTTCCTCTAATGTAGGATCAAGATGGACGAATCGTCGCTTATATTCTGCTTCATTGAGAATCTCAGTTTGCTTGTTGGTATCAAATAGCCATAATGGTTCTTGTTCTTGAGCCATTTGTCTTAGCTCTTCACTTGCTGCTAAAGCAAGATCAACAATTTTGCCTTTGTATACTTCAGCACACATTGAAACTGATAAAAGAAGATCACTTGCTCGAGGCATGTCCCTTTCCAAGACTGACATGGACTGAGAATCAAAGTTTAGATTTCTAAGTAGAGAAATTTGCTCATCAAAATTCAGTATGTATATCAGAGGCGAACTCAGAATTTAAATTTGACAGTTCAACCATTGGGTTCTTACTACTGAACCGATCATACTTTTGAAATTGTAAGTTCAGAACTTAATAAAAAAGGGCAGCCAGGTGCATAAAACATCCTATATTCATACAAGGTCCGGGGAAGGGTCGCACCCCAGGAGGTGTGATATAGACAACCTACCCTAATGCAAGCATTAGTGGCTGCTTCCACAGCTCGAACCCGTGAACTATAAGTCATTTATTAAAATTTAGTAAGAGCAACCCGATGCACTAAATTCTCGTTATGCACGGTGTCCGGGGAAGGGCTGGACTACAGGGGTCTATTGTACGCAACCTTACCCTGCATTCTACAAGAGGCTGCTTCCACAGCTCGAACCCGTGACCGTCTGGTCTCATAGCAACAACTTTATTAAAATTTAATAATGTATATATTTCGTGTAAAAAATATCGGGCGATATTTAATCCCTCCCTGCAATTTTGCGTATATTCTCATGGTATTAAATTCATGTCAAAATAACATACTTGTGATTTAATTTGGTGAATTTAAAATACCTCTAAATATCCATAGTGCTCCAACCCTGGTTTCTCTTCAGGGGACATCTTGTAATTTGCAAAACCTAATAACAATCAAAACTCTCATCAAAGATATAGAGAAACTATAAAAACTGAAAAATACTGCTATAAGAAAGACCGATCATCAAATTCTAAAACCCCAATACCATTGTTTCCATTTAAATAATTTAAAAAATGGGCAGCCCGATGCCTAAAGCATTCCGCGTTCACGGAGGGTTCGAGAAAGGGCCGCACCCCAAGGGGTGTGATGTAGGCAGCCTCTAATGCAAGCATCAGTGGCTGATTTCACGGCTCGAACCCGTAACCTATATGTTACAAAAACCATAACCAATATAAGGAATAAATCGTCAAAGAAATACTAATCAAATTTAAATGAGGGGAAGGCTGTGATATTAAAGGCAGAATCGCTTATCATTTAAAGAAAACTAATGAAAAGAGTACCGCTTGAAAATGAATAACTATGAAGATAAATTAAATGAGAACTATATCATGCATTCCCATGCATAATTAATTGTAGTTTATGTGAAACAAAATTAATCAAGAAATGAATTATACTAAACCTGCTGCCGTGTCTCTATTCTTCTCTCTCTAGGTCTTTTGTTCATTAAACTTTCCATTATATAAATGGTTTGCAGTGTCGGGTTCATCTAAACCCAGTATACATTCGCCACGTAACGTAAACTTAGGTGTAAAAATTCACTACAATTGCAATAAATGATAGGCCTAAATCCATAGGTTTAAAAATAAAAGGGTTTAATACTAAGAACCTTAAATGTTGAGCATATAAAGTTTAAATCCTGGATCTGTCCAAATCCTATATTTATATTAAAATATTCACTAAATTTGTATAAAAAATAAATTCAGAACCTACTTATTAATACTTAATATCGCTATTAGAATTTAGAGTCCTTAAAATTCAAATTCAGAACCTAACTACTTAACACAAAGAGTTTGACTTCTCTTTTCTATAAAAAGTTTGCTAAACTTATAATGTGCCTTCAAAATTCAAATTGAAATGTTTAAGGAAATAAGAAAAAGACTAATTCCATTAACGAGAAGTCATAAAAAGTGGAAGAATTTGATTCTGTCTCCCCTTAAATAGGAGTAAAAAATATCTTAAACATCATAATTGTATTTCACCCATATTTATCCCAAAATAAACATTACCGTTCCTTTTTTTTTCCCAAGACTTAACTATGTCATACTTCGGCCTAGATAAAATTTTAATCAATTTTCTTTGAGTTACCGACATATTTTAAAATATATTTTTTCTTCTACAATCTTTAAATATTACTTAAACATCGACCAAATTGTTTAGAAAAAATAGCAGATAATATAGGAGAAGTGGAGTATTATAATATAATAAGAGGTCTTTTTTTAGCAGGCAAGCTTGTTAAATTTCTTAAGTCTTCTGCACTTTTTTCGTAGATAAGCTTTATTTTTTTTTTATTTTTTTTTGATGGTTCGAGATGTGGAAACAATCACTAATACTTGCAACATGGTAGGTTATCTACATCAAACTCCTTAGGATGCGATCCTTCCCGAGAACCCGGATGAATGCAACATACTTTGTGCATCGGGCCGGGCCGGGGCTGCCCTTATCTTCCACTCAACTTTTAGAGGATATATTCATTTTAATTTATTATATTAGTTCTACGAAATATACAATGATAACACATGCATCATATGCTTGCTACCTGGGACCTCCTTAGATCAAGTGTTAGAATTAGTAATGTAGTATTATTCAAAAATTTCACTTGAATATTCAAACCAGAAGTTAATTAAAACCATTTATTTAATTTTGGAATATTCTCCAAAATACTGCTTTCTGCACTATAATTAAAGCTTCTGCAACTTCTTCGCTAGTTAGGTTTTTGCTTTCATTCTCAAGAGTTTTTTTTTTCTTTCTTTTTTTTCTTTAATTAATTTGACGATACAAATTATTTAAAGAAATTTCTGAAAAAGAGGAATTTATGTGAAGAGCAATGGTTAACCAATAAATTTGCTATTAAAACTACGCCCCCTTATACTTGTCCGGTTTGCATTTTGTACTGCGCTTAAGAAATATTAATTAAGTATTTATTTTACTAAATTATTATGGTTAGTGATACTTTGGAATTCTATATTTGACTCTAATTAGTACATATTAGTTTGGAAAGTAATTACTTAATGATAAGGGTAAAATTAGAATAATAATAATTAATTTTCTCTTGATTTGCTAAAGTGGACACATAAAAGAGAACAATAGTAGGAGTATTTATAATAAACTTATTGTTATCTAATTTAGTATGAAAATGATTAAACAAGAAATAGACAAAGCTTTGATTTTAAAAACTTGCGTAATGAGTCATGTTCATTCAAACTTGGAAACTTGGAAGAATTCAGATTCACACAAGGAAATAAAGTTTTTTGATTAATTAGCAAGCTCTAATATTCTAGGAAAGTTGAAGTGGTTAATTATATAGGAGCCCATAAAACTAATTCACTTTTTAGTATGTAGTATTTCATATATTTTATTATGAATTTGTTGCCATCAAAATTGAGTCTAAGAATGATTATATCAATTCTAAAAAGGTATGAAGTGAAATAGACTTATGTACCAACTCCTAACGTGTTAAGAACTTGGAAACTTGAATGTAATGTCACCATACGAGGAATTAAATATTTTTTTTGTTAACATAAAAGGTCAGAAATTCTAGGAAAATTAAAATGCCAAATTTATAATTTACTTCAAAATCCTATATGTTAGTTCATGTATAATTTCAATAAAAGAATTTTAATTAGTATTTTATTTAACATAGAATATATGTAGGGATGTACATGGGTCGGGTTGGTTCGGATTTTCTAATTACTAAACCAAACCAATTGTATCGAGTTATTAAATCTAAATACCAAACCAAACCAATAAAAGTCGGGGTTTTTAATCTCGGTTTTTCTCGGGTTTTTTCTGGTTTTCGGATTTTTTTTGGGTTTTTTTCATAAAGTCTTCATAGCACAAAACGTAAACTTTGTGCTCCAAATAATTTTTTAATCGTAGTAAGACAGAACTATATAAGGTATTTTTCAATAAAATAACATAAATATGAGATCAGTCATGACATTGTACTAAAATATTCAACAATAAAAATAATAAAATCGCATAAAATAAATATTATTAATGAGCCATAATGAAAACAAATATAATTTAAAATTATGACTAATACGTACTATTATTTACATGACTAACCACTAAAACAAAAATAAGTTATACATTTTATCTAAATTATGAAAAAACTAAAAAATAGATATCCAACACTATTTTCTTGCATAGTACAATTGAATTGATTGTATTAGCATTAGCATTAGTATTGATTTGATTTTGGTTTAGGATTTATTTGAGTTACTAACATTTATGGACTACAAAACTTATTGGAGCATCCAAAAATTATAAGCCCAAGTTTGAAGTAATAAGTTAAAAGATAAAACTATGAAAAAACTTAAGAAATATTTATAAACTACACTACCATAAATATTTTTATGTATTAAATATATTTAAAACTTCTATACATATAATATCGGGTTTGTTTGGTTTCGGTTTGAATTTTTTTAGTTAAAATCAAACCAAACCAAATATGGTCGGATTTGTTTTTCCAACACCAAACCAAATCAAACCAAACCATAGTCGGATTTTTTTTTTCTCGGTTTGACTCGGATTATCGTATTGGTGCGGTTTGTCGGTTTCATTTGTACACCCCTAAATATATGTATTGATGTGTAAAAAAGTTGATCAACATTTTATTTTACAGTTTCATGATTTTACAACAATATAGAAAATAGATAAAATATATAGCATACGATTTTATTTACTTTGTTTATTTGATTTGTTAGATAAAGTTCAATTAGAAAAAGAAGTGTCGTCTAAACACGAGAATGGATAGGACTTATAGGAGTCACCCACATTTTAGGCGTAACATGAAACGGGTATGCATCCCTTTCTCTCGTGTCTCATATTTTTAATGTTCATATTTTATTTTATTTTTGATTTTTCGTTCACTGTTCGGTACCTGCGTAGGTGTTCGACTAATCCGGATTCGTGCTGAAAAGTTTTACTTTAGGGGGTTAAGCCATCCTTATTAAAGACGATTTCATACACAAAACTCGAACTCAAGATATCTGATTAAGGTTGAAAGAATATTTACCGCTCCACCATAATTTTTGATGATTTTAATATTTATATTTGAGTAAACTCTAGATATGGGAATCATGAAAGGGTTTGGTGCAAGATTGAGGAATGTGACTCCCCCACCAACCCCCCACCCCCGAAAAAAAAAGAAAAAAAAATCATTTGCTTATTCTGAGAATAATTAAAATACAAGTTGACTATTTTAGTGCCCTCCGACCAACGGCATGATAACAATTTGTCAATCCTACAAGAATGAAAAATTAGAAGGTCATTATCAAGACTTCTTTTGTATTTTTCGGATAGAACAATGGTTTAAAGTTTAAAGCTTCTTTGGCTGAGAATTCATAAATGTTTAATAATTTATGTTAGGCAAAGATTAAAAAAATAATTTGAATGTCTAATTACGAAAAAGGATTTATATGCAATGCATTATTTTATAGTCAATATCATTCAAATTGATACATGATTTGAAATATTTATAATTATGAGAGACTTTAATTAAAATTTTCAATTTCATTTAATTGAATAGTGAAAATAAAATCGAGAGAGAGAGAGAGAGAGAGAGAGAGAGAGAGAGAGAGAGAGAGAGAGAGAGAGAGAGAGAGAGAGAGAGAGAGAGTTTTGTCCCTACTTTGTAGATAGTTTGATAAATGTAATTTTCGTCCCGAAAAGATTAAAAACAAATCTAGTTTTGTTGTTAAGGAGAAGCTGCTATTTATTTTTTTCGCAATAAGAGAACAACTTCTTCTGCTACTCAATTTATGAAAGCATTTACTTTTTCCAAGAAACTTGGCCAAGCACTAGAATTCTTTAAAATAAGTAGAGTAGTAATTTTTGTAATTTTATAAATAGCACTTTTAAAATTCCCAAAAGTTTGGCCAAACATATTATAATTAATTCTTTATCTAATAAGACAATGACGTAATACAATTTTATTTTGTTTTCACATAGTTAATAGAAGAGTTTGAAATTAATGTCCAGCTAGATGGTAGAGAAAATATTCAATTTTTTTTGAAATTGTAGTTCAGATTGTAATCGTTTAACCAATGGGATGTCCGTTTGAGGTCCAGTATATATAGTTCTTTATTATTCCAAAATTAAACTGTATAAAGTAGTGTTTAGAATTTAAGTTATATATATTGTCAGTACAATAATTTCTTACACCATCAGGTCACTCAAATATTATTTATAGGTAAATTTTCTTAAAATATAAGATTCCTAATCTTGAAAATAAAATGAGTTCTCTACTAAAGTAAGTAAAAGTAACTCGATAGTATAAAAATTATTTATAATGACTATATATATAACGTATACTCCTTTAAATAACCAAAAGACATATGGGAGGCAATTATTGGAAGGGTTAAAACATAATAAGAAAAATGTTTGCACAGAAAAATGCAAAAGGGGAAGTGATGAAGTTGGGAAAGGATGGATACTTGACCTTCAAAATTCAACGTTTGTCCTACAATAATAGGACTCTTGGGATAGAGACAAACTGAAAATGTTTTGGACTCAAGGATAAGTGTCTTATTAAGCGATGTCTTTATTGAGCTTCAGATTAGGGGAGCCAGAATTTGAAATTTTTTGATTTAGAATTTTAGTCCTTTTAAATTATTAAATTTAAAGTATAATTTGAGTAAATTTTATGGGTGGCCATTCAACTTTGTGTTTATTACCCAAAAGTCACTTTTGTTTCTTTTGTTACACAAAAATTATTTTAGTATGCTCCAGTTATCATAATAATCACTTTGACCAGATTTTACAAATATTTTACCTGAAAAGTCTATTATGCACTTGACATTATAAACCTTCCATTTATGTAATATCTTCTATATTATATGCCATATAATATATTTTTACCCAGATATTTTACTTATAATTAAAATAACTTAATATTATTTTATTTATTATTTTTATAATATATTCGTACATTTAATTTTTTTCTTAATATTAATTTTCAAGATATATAAGTAGCATTATTAAATTTGTCAGTAACATTACCGTGAACAAATCTCAAGTCCACGTTCTTAATCATGCTTAATAAAATATGTTTAATAAAAATTAAAAAAACAAAGCTCATTGATTTATCAGCGAAGCCATACCCATTAATTTAATAAATAAAATACCCACATTTAGCAAAATGACACATCAGATTAATACTTTCAAATAAATAATATTAACAGATAAAGCTTTAAAAAATTTAATATTAAACACAAATATCTTTGAAACTTCTTTTAAAATTTTTATTGACTATAAAAGAGCTATCATTTGTTAAACAAATCTGTTTTTATTATTTTAAATAAATATTAAAAAATAAATAGTTTTTTATTATTTTTATATTTAAAACATGTTCATGTTTGAATATGATTAAACAAATTGAGTGTCGTGGAAAAATTAAATGTATGGATATATTATAAAAATAATAAATAAAATAATTTAAAGTTATTTTAATTATAAGTAAAATACCTAGGTAAAAATATATTACACGTATATAATATAGAAGGTATTACATAAATGAGAGAATTTATAATGTCAAGGACATAATAGACTTTTCAAGTAAAAGTATTATAAAATATGGTCAAGGTGACTTTTGTGATAAATAGAGCAAGGTAAAATAGTTTTTGTGTAACAAAAGAAAGAAAAGTGACTTTTGGGTAATGAACACAAAGTTGAATGATTTTTACGTAACAAAAAGAAAAAAAATGACTTTTACGTAATGAACACAAAGTTGAATGACCACTCATGAAATTTACTCGTATAATTTGCACATAATAAATTATTTGAAATGATACAAAACTTGAACAAAAATTACTGAGTTTGTCTGGGACAGAAGCTCCAGATCCGTCCCTGGCTCCATCTATTGTCCTTAAGACCTTAGATGAAGTTTCTTTTTTCAAGAATACTTTAAAAGGTCATAAAGAAGAAAAAAAAAATCTTATAGGAAAATTGGAAATATTCTTCTAATATAGGAAAAGAACTCCTTATTAACTTCTATTCCATTGAAAGTATTGTTTTTTTTGGTTTTTCATAGGTGTCTGGAATTGAATTCGAATTCACACATGAAAATTTTATATTGGGATAAAGCGTTCCCTAACAATATTGAAAAATACTAACCCCAACTTGTTGCAAGTCAGCAGAAATTTGCATTTTCTCCCCTTTTTAAAACGCACTTTGTAGTTAATCACTCAAACACAGAGCACTAATATTTACTCGTCTTTATTCATGTTTGTATTTGTCAATCTTTTCCTAACCTAATTTTTTTGGTTCTAAGATTTTTCCTTTTTAACATCCCTGTCCGAAGAGAAGCATGTACTTGATAAAATCTGACTAAAGATCTAGAAGAATTCACAATTGCATGCAACTAAGAAGAAGATCATAGCTGAAGGAAAGAGAGAAATGAAGAAAAAGATGAATTCTGTTATTGAGCATCTGAACTAGTATAGTGCAGAACATCTGCTTTATACAAATCCCCTCACACGAGTCACGTGTGTGATAAGGGTAAAAAGACTAAAATACCCCTCGCTAACTAACACAACTACCAAGTGCTAATTCTAATTCACTACTTTAATACTCCCCCTCAAGCTGGAGGTTGGAAGACATCCAACACTCCAAGCTTGGAGACTAAGGAGTGATGTTAAGTTGCTGACATACCTTTGGTGAGCAAGTCTGCAAGTTGTAATGGAGAATTGACATAGTGTGGTGTGAGGATCCCAGATTTGATTTTCTGTCTCATAAAGTGACAATCTATTTCTATGTGCTTGGTCCGTTCATGGAAGATAGGATTCTCAGCAATTTGAATTGCTGCTTTGTTGTCACAGAACAATTGAACAGGTTTGGAAATTAATATCTCCAATGCTTCAAGAAGGCCTGATAACCAAGTAACTTCTGCTGTCACAGCTGCCATACTTCTATATTTTGCTTATGCTGAGCTCCTACTAACTGTTTGTTGCTTCTTAGATTTCCATGAGATTAGAGAGCTCCCTAACTTGACAACATAGCCTGTCACAGATCTTCTAGTATTAGGACAGGCTGCCCAGTCTGCATCACAGTAGACAGTCAATTTGTCAATTGGCCTTGCATGTAGGAGAACTCCTAGGCCTGGTGCTCCTTTGATATACTTAACTACTCTCAAGGTTGCATCCATGTGAGATTGTTTTGGACTCTGCATGAACTGGCTCAATGTTTGTACTGCAAAACTAATGTCAGATCGTGTGATTGTCAAATATAAGAGCTTCCCAATTAGCTTCTGATATGCTGTAATGTCCTTTAAATCTGGATCTCCTAGTTTCCCACATGAGCATCATGTTCTATTGTGGTGAGCTTTTGATTCATCTCTAGAGGTGTTGAAACAAGTTTACAACCACTCAGACCAACACTTGAAATCAAATCAAGTGTATATTTTCTTTGGTTCAGTAAGATACCCTTTTGAGATCTAAGGACCTCAATGCCAAGGAAGTATCCCAGTTCACCCAAATCCTTCACTTTGAACTGACTTTGTAATATTTTCTTAGCATCATCTACTAGTTTAGGACTGCTTCCAGTGATCAGTAGGTCATCTACATAAACAAGTATGATGACCAAATCTGAACCTTGCCTTTTGCTGAACAAAGAATGATCATAATTACTTTGCAGATAACCATGTGTAACCAATGTATCTGTCAACTTTATGTTCTATTGTCTTGATGACAGTTTCAACCCATAGAGTGACTTTAGTAACCTGCAAACTTTCTTCTCCCCCTGTTTGTGAAAGCCTTGTGGTAATCCCATGTATACCTCTTCATACAAGTCCCCTTGTAGAAAGGCATTATTCACATCCATTTGATGTAAATTCCATCCTTTTGCTACAGCAATACTGATAATGGTTCTAACAATTACCATTTTTTCCACTGGGGAGAAAATGTCATGGTAGTCTAGGCCCTCCTTTTGATTGTAGCCTTTAGCCACTAATCTGGCCTTGAATCTTTTCACTTCTCCATTTGCTTTATGTTTGATCTTATAAACCCATTTTGCTCCAATGGCCTGCTTCCCTAGTGGTAGATCAACCAGCTCCCATGTGTTAATTTCTTCTAGTGCACTTATTTCCTGCTGCATTGCCTCAACCCACCTGCTATCTTGGGCTGCTTCCTTAAAAGAACTAGGTTCAATGTGTGATGAGAAAGCCTTCAAATATGACTGATATCCTGCACTGAGGTTAGCATATGAGAGTCCTTGTGAAATAGGATGTAGGCTATTTCATGTGAGCTTCCCTGGTGTCACATAATCCTTCAACCATATAGGTGGTCTAGAGAGTCTTCCTGATTTTCTAACATCAATCACTGCATCTCCTTCTGGTGAAATGCCTTCAGTTTCCTCTACTGCATATGCATCTAAAAGATCTGAATTCATGTTGATATCTGCCTCTTCCTGATTCAGTGGTAGTAATTGATCAACATTGTCTGCAGCTAATTCTTCATGTAAATTCCCTTGTGGTTCTGTATGTGTGATATTTGGAGATATATATTCAGCTTGTGTAGGGGTATCATGAGATGAGGTTGAGAAGTAATGGGATTGGAGGATATATCAATAGGTGTTAGTACAGGAGGATCTTGTGGGAATATGTCATCTAAGTCTGAAGCCATTCCTTTGAAAGGAAATACTTGTTCTCTGAAGACAACATCTCTGCTTACTATAAATATTCTGTTCTCCAAATCATATAATCTGTAACCCGTTTGAGATTCTGAATATCCTATCAGTACAACTCTCCTAGCTCTTGGGGCAAATTTGTCTCTTCTAGGTAGAGTGCTTGCAAAACATAAACATCCAAAAACTTTCAGATGCTCAATGCTTGCTGGCTTCTTATAAAGGACCTCATAAGGTGATTTCCTTGCTAGAACAGAGGTTGGCCATTTGTTTATCAAGTAAACTGTTGTTTTAACACAGTCACCCCAGAATCTATTTGGCAAAGAGCTCTGAAACTTTAATGCTCTAGCTACTTCCAGTATATGCCTGTATTTTCTTTCCACCACACCATTTTGTTGGGGTGTGTATGGGCAGCTACTTTGGTGTACTATTCCTAATGAACTCAGTAACTCATTACATTTTGAATTAAAGAATTCAGTGCCATTGTCTGATCTTAATTTTTTGACATTCAAGCCAAATTCATTTTTCACCATAGTAAAGAAATCCTTCAACACAACAATTACTTCACACTTTGATTGTAACAAACATATCCAAGTATACCTGCTAAAATCATCAACCAGTGTTATAAAGTAGTTTTTCTGTCATATGTTGGTATCCTGTGAGAACCTCAAACATCTATATGCACAAGTTGAAATATCTGTTCCGTTTTACTGCTACTAAGTTGGAAAGGAAGTCTATTCTGCTTAGCCAAAGCACATATTTCACAACTATGTTGTGTCTTGGCATTTATCTTATTCTTCAATAGAGGAATATGTTGTATTGCAACAGTTGAAGGATGACCTAGTCCAATATGCCATAGTGTTGAATCTTCCTGCACTTGCATGATATTTCCTACTATAGCTGGGAATTTCTTATTGAGCTTCTTCTTCAACAGATACAAACCATTGTGTTCTTTACCAATCCCCAAAACCTTCCCACCGTAAAGACCCTGAAACACAGAGAAATGAGGGAAAATATAGCACAACATGACAACTCTTTAGTCAGTTTAGACACTGACATCAGATTGAACTTAAAGCCAGGAACATGTAGCACATCTCTCAGCGTCAATTCCTCTAATATCTGCACATTCCCTGTATGTGCTACATGACATTTCCCTCCTGTGGGAACTTGCACAACATTATTATTCTGGTTTTCAATCTCCCTTACATTGTCTAGTTGTGATGACCCAAAATATCATTTTTTTAAAATTTAAAAATTAATTTTGTATTCTAAGACCTCAAAAAGTATTATTTATCATTCCTCAACTTACTTGCGTAGTCCGTAAATTTTCCGGAAAGTTTTCAGGTGAAAAATGAATTAAAATGTGAATTAGAGCTTTAAAACTCAACTGAGTTGACTTTGGTCAACATTTTGAGCAAACAGACTCGGATCAATATTTTGACAGTTCCGGTAGGTCTGTATCATGATTCGGGACTTAGGCGTATGCCCGGAATCAAATTCCGAGGTCCCTAGCCCGAGATATGGCATTAAAAGTTTAAGTTCAAATAGTGACCGGATGTCAAATTATGTGTAAACGACCCCAGAATAAAATTTTGATGATTCCAACAGCTCCGTATGGTGATTTTGGACTTAGGAGCATGATCAGAATTTTATTTGGAAGTCCGTAGTGGAATTAGGCTTGAAATGCCAAAAGTTGAATTTTTGGGAAGTTTGACGGGGGGGAGGGGGATTGAATTTTTGATATCGAGGCCGGAATTCGATTCTGGAAATTGGAATAGGTCTGTTATGTCATTTATGACTTGTGTACTAAATTTAAAGTCATTCCGAATTGATTTGATGTGTTTCGGCACAAGATATAGAATTTGAAAGTTCAAAGTTCATAGATTTTGATTTGAGGTGCGATTCGTCATTTTGATATTGTTTGATGTGGTTTGAAGCCTCGACTAAGTTCGTATTGTATTTTGGGACATGTTGGAATAATTGGTTAAAGTCCCGAGGGCCTCGGGTGGATTTCGGAAGGTAAACGGAATGGATTTCGGATAAAGAGGGTTGCTAGAAATTTGCAGAAAATTCGCTAGAAATTTCTGGTGCGTGGAGCCAACTTTGGAAGCTTATATCTCGTAATTCATAAGGAATCGGAAAATTATCAAAACATGAAAGTTGTAGTAGTTTGATTCTAGCTTCCAAAAAGTTAAACCATTAATCATTTGGTTATTTGTACATAAAGTTAAGATCGATTGAAGGAAAGCTGGTAGAGCAGTTTTTGGTGGACTTTTAGTGACGGAAAATGGACTTTTAGTGACGGATGGGCAGAAACTTAAGGACTAAAAATGGTCATTTCCTTCATTTCGTTTTGGATTTTTGGAGCACGGTTCTTGGGTGATTTTTGGGCGATTTTCACGGAAAAACATTGAGGTAAGTGTTCCTTATCCTATATTATTTATATTTCATGATTCCATACTCATTTACATCATGAATCCGTGAATTTATGGAAGAAAAATCAAGATTTTTGCAAAATCTTCCAAAAATAAAAATTTAAGATTTGGAGGTCGAGTTGTTATCGGAATTTGATAAAATTGATATGGGTGGACTCGTAATTGAATGGGTTGTCAAATTTTCTAAGTTTCGCCGGATTCCGAGATGTGGGCCCCACGGGCAAATTTTGAGCTAATTTCGGATTTTATTGAAAAATATAATATTTCCTTATGAAATTGATTACTATAATTTTTGTTGATTGTATCGAATTAATTATGACTAGATATGAGTCGATCGGAGTCGGAAAATCGAGGAAAAAGCATAATACTTGGTTAAATTTGAGCAAGTCGAGGTAAGTGACTTGTCTAACCTTGTGTGAGAGAAATTTCCCTAGGATTGATAATTGTAGTGTGTGGAAAGTTGTGTACACGAGATGACGAGTGTGTACATGGGCTAAATGTGAAAGATTATGTTTTAAATTGTGTAGATCACTGTTGCGCTTTAATTAAATTATTTCATTTTGTTATATTCTTCATTATTGATTTAATGTTTATATTTTTAAATTTGCTTGACCTTTTCCTGCTAATTATTTTATCTGTTTAGTTAGAACTTGGTTTCTTTTATTCCGTGCATTATTTGAAGGTTGATTTTCTTTAAATTAAATATTATTAATATGAAATATTTGACATTTTTAAACTTGATATTGAAGCAACGTATTAAAGATTTTAAAATATTATTTTCCTGAATTATTTACTCCTGAATATTTTTGTAAGATTTTCGTACTCATTGTGATGGAGTAGTGAGATTTTTATTGTGGAAAAATATTATTGTTGAATTATTTTGACATGAGCCGTGAGCTCTTTATTGTGAAAAAATATTATTGTTGAATTATTTTGACATGACCCGTGAACTCTTTATTGTGGAAAAATATTATTGATGATTTATTTTGGCATGAGCCGTGAGCTCTTTATTGTGGATAATATTGTTGTTGAATTATTTTGGCAAGTAAAATTATTTGAGCACTTGAGATGCAAATTGTGATATATTTTGATATAATGTTGCTCGGTGGGCCGGGCCTGAACCGGACCGGACCGGGCCCGCGGTCCTAACGGGCCTGGTGGGCCTGGTGGGCCGGTCCTGGGTGGGCCGGTCTTGGTGGGCCTCTGAGCCCGTCACGGGCTGGTCTCCATGGTTGAGCCCACGAGCCCGGGACCGTTTGGCCCGGGACCGGCAGGCGGGCCTGGGCCGGTCCTGGCGGGCCTGGCGGGCCCAACGGCTATTTTAAAAAAAAAAAAAAAAAAAAAAAAAAAATCAAACGGCCATATTTAAAATCTAGCCGTTTGGGCTGAAAATATGACCGTTTTTTAAGTTAAAAAAATGGCCATTTGGCCCCCAAACTTTATTTTAACCCCAAACTTTATATAATTACACTTTTCCCCATTTCTCAACTATAAATACCCCCTCATTCTTTCATTTTTATTCACCAATTCATCAATATCTCTCAATATCTCTCAATCTCTCTCAATCTCTCTACTACAATTACTTAATTTATTGTTGAAATTTCGTGAAAAATTGTGAAGTTGTTGAATTGAAGTTTTCAAGTGTTCAACGATTTTCAATTTTCAAGAAGTTGTTCGGCAATCCGGTAAACTCGTTTCAAATCTTACGTTTTTATAATATATTTTTGTGTGGTTTAGTTTGCATAATTATAATTAATATGGCATTTACTTTGAAAAAAATGTTTGGTAAAGGAAAAGATAAAACCGGTGAAAGTAGTGGCCAACCAACTACCCTTCCCCCGGCTCCCCGACCTAGAAAAGATAAGCAAGTTGAAAGTAGTCGCCAACCTAGACGTCCTCCTCCTTCCGTAATTCTTGATAGTGATCACCCTTGTTTTCAATTTACCGATAGTGAATTTTATCATAATGTTGCACCAGGTGATAGATTAGATGATGAAATTATGAATGCTCTTTATCCTAATGAAACCATCTTAGAAAATAATGAGGAAAATGAGGATGATGATGAAACTCAAGCACCGGATTTAGATGATACACCTACTAGTCCTCTTAATAACCCAAGTGATGCACCGGTCGACCCACCTGTAGAAACTCCTACTTTTAATAGAGAACCTGCTAAACGCTTAGAAACATCATTAGTTTGGAATTTTTTTACTCAAGTAAGAGAAAAAAATAAGGCTAAGTGTAAAACTTGTGGGAAATTAATGTCGCATAAATATGTAGGAGACCGTAGCGGCACAGGTAGTTTGACTAGGCACATAAAAACACACCCTAGAGATAAGGCTAGATTTTTTCAAATGAAAGCGCATCTAGAGGGGACAAGTGTAGATTCTGCGATTAACCCTAGTACAGGTTCAAATCTAGTTCAACCAGGAATTAACACTGTCACTGGAGGTATTTTATATTACGATCCAAATAGAGATCGTGAAGAATTAGCAAAGATGATTACTGTTATGTGCTTACCTTATACTTTTGCTTCTAATCCTAATTGGGTTCATTATATTAGAAGAGTGTTTAATCCTACTTATAAAGGTTGGCCTCGCGCAACAGTTAAGAGTGATATTTATAAATTCAAACATGAATATGAACAATATTTGCGTTATTTATTTACTCATATACCTAATCGGATTTCTATTACTACTGATATTGGTAGAAGTGGTAATGATTGTGATTACCTAACTGTTACAAGTCATTGGATAGATGAAGAATGGATAATGCAAAAACGCATAATTGCATATAGAATAATTAATTCGCGTCACACAGGTAAATTTATAGCTAACACTGTTGCAGATATTTGTAGATATTTTTGCTTTAGCGATAAAATAATGGCAATTTCAATGGATAATGCTTCTAGTAACACCAGTGCTATAGGCATGCTTACAACAACACTAAATCCTGCATTTACTAATATTTTCCATGTTAGATGTATTTGTCATATTTATCATTTAATTGTCGGTGATGGTATGCGAATATTAAACATAGAAATTGAAAAGGTTAGAATGGCTCTTAATTGGCTTTTTTATTCAAACCGTAGAAGTAGACTTAGAGAGTATTTTAAAAAATGTGATGAATATGGCCTTAGAGAAAGAAAGGTTCCTAAACCTTGCCCGACTAGATGGAATTGTATGTACGAAAGTTTAGTAGTAGCATATGAATATAGAAACCCAATTAATGCAACGTTTAATTCTCGGGTAGGTGGTGAAGATGATGATGAAATGCTTACCACTCAAGATTGGACTAATGTTAAAATTCTTTTAGATTTTTTAGAACATTTTCAAATTGCAACAAATGCATTTTCTGGGCAATATTATCCTACTATTTCAAACTGTTTAGTTTATATTGCAGCACTATCTGATTTGTTTGTTGAATTTAGTGAGGGTGGGGATATTTATGAACTTGCTATAAATGAAATGAAACAAAAGTTTAAAAAATATTTTTTTCCTATCCCTCCTATTTATGGTCTTGCTGCAATGCTAAATCCTACAATGAAATTGGGAGGTCCTCATTTTTGGTATTCAAATATTTATAAGGCTTTAGATCTTTCAAATGAGGAAATTGCGACACTTGCAGATGCAAAAGCTTCAATTAAGATTAACGCTCAAACAGTTTATAATGCTTATCAACTTGCCTTAGAGCATGCTAGGCCAACTATTCCAACCCCTACTTCGTCTAGCTCACAATCCTCTAAAAGAGTTGCGGGCTTAAAAGCTCTTAAATCTTGGACGGAGTTCAGGGGGTCTCAAGGTGAAAATTATGATGAAACTTCACATCTAAATGAGCTTCAAGTTTATTTGTCTCAGGGACTTGAAAAGGAGAATCCAGACGGCTCTTTTGATCTTTTGGAATGGTGGAAGGCAAGGGAAAAACATTTTCCTGTTCTTGCAAGGATGGCTCGGGATATTTTATCAATTCAAGCTTCAACTGTTGCATCAGAGAGCGCTTTCAGTCAAGCAAGACTGCAAATAGGTGATCATAGAGCGTCTATGAGGGATAGCTTGGAAAAATCAGTATTGTTTAGAGATTGGATCCGCTCGGAAAGAAGAAACTTTGGAATTGCAGAAGCACAACCGGCGATAGATGAAGCTTATGAAGAAATGATAGCGGAACTTACGGAGGATTCGGCTTCGCCCGGAAGTGGTGATGAACAAGCTTCTTTTCCACCACCACCAACGCAACCTCCTCCGAACCTTGAAGGATTTATGAGATTTGTTAGAGATAATACATAGAATAATATGTAACTTGTATTTTGGCACATCTTCCTTAGTTTTTTTCCTTCTAATGGTGGTATTAGTACCTTGTTGTGCTCATTCCATTGGGGGAAGGATGACTAAGAAAGATATGTCATTTTTTGGTAATAAAATTTATTGCTTCTACCCATGAGCTTCTTTTCGCAATATTTCTTTGTCTATACTTAGAATTATTTATATGCTACAATATATACATAATATACAATATATATACTACAAGAAAATATATTTATAAGATACAATATATACATAAGATACAATATATATACTACAAGAAAATATATAAGAGAATATATATACATAAGATACAATATAATATACTACAAGAAAATATATTATGCTACAATATATACATAATATACAATATATATACTACAAGAAAATATATAAGAGAATATATATACATAAGATACAATATAATATACTACAAGAAAATATATTATGCTACAATATATACATAATATACAATATATATACTACAAGAAAATATATTTATAAGCTACAATATATACATAAGATACAATATATATACTACAAGAAAATATATAAGAGAATATATATACATAAGATACAATATAATATACTACAAGCAAATATATAAGAGAATATATATACATAAGATACAATATAATATACTACAAGCAAATATATTATGCTACAATATATACATAATATACAATATATATACTACAAGAAAATATATTTATAAGCTACAATATATACATAATATACAATATATATACTACAAGAAAATATATAAGAGAATATATATACATAAGATACAATATATATACTACAAGAAAATATATTATGCTACAATATATACATAATATACAATATATATACTACAAGAAAATATATAAGAGAATATATATACATAAGATACAATATAATATACTACAAGAAAATATATTATGCTACAATATATACATAATATACAATATATATACTACAAGAAAATATATTTATAAGCTACAATATATACATAAGATACAATATATATACTAAAAGAAAATATATAAGAGAATATATATACATAAGATACAATATAATATCAAGAAGTGATATTTATGCATGACAATTTAGTGTTTTACTATTGTTTTGTTATTTTCTTTTTCGTCAAGCACTTTAATAATTAGATATACATATATACTACATATTAATATAGCCATGATACTACAAGAAATTGTCTTTAAAAAAAAAAAAAAACCCCGCTAGGCCCGCGAAGCCCACGAGCCCGGCCCGTTAAGCACAGGACCATGTGGGCTTAGGCCCGTCACGGGCCGGTTCCACCCATTAGGCCCACGAAGACCGGGACCGCCAGGCCCGGGACCGCCAGAGCCCGGGACCACGAAGCCCGGGACCGCGAGGCCCGGCCCGTTAGGCCCACTAAGGCCCGGGCCCGGGACAAAATACAGCCCTATTTTGATATTGATACTAGGGCTGTTTATCGGGCGGATTGGGCGGTTAATTACTCTTAACGGTTTGGCTTAACGGTTATCCGTTTTTAAATGTATTAATCCGCTAGCCACCCGATAAGATATCGGGCGGATTGGTATCGGTTTAGCTCTTATCGGGCGGTTATTTGGCGGTTTATCGGCCTAATTCAATTTATATTGCGTGTATTAGTTATTTGCTGACCGCCTAACATACAAATTCAGAATAGAAAATTATACATTGAGTCCAGACATACATGTCTTTAACGCCTACATACGAATGATGTAGTGTCATGTGTTGTAGAGTGAAAAAAGATGTGGCACAACACTGTTGTTCTTCTATTAAACATAGACAACATGCATTAGTTTTAAAAAATAAAAGCAGAGGTGAACCATAGATATCAACTTAAACAATCTTGTTGTAGGGTGGGAGAATAAGCTAAGCTAAGCCAAGCCTGGGATCTTCTGATGCATAGTACGTAAGGATTCTGATTATTTAGGAATTAGGCGTTAGAACTTAGAGATAGAGTACTGGAAGAAATGGAAGGGTTTTTGATCTTTAATATATATATATATATTCTTAACGGGTTAACGGATTATCCGTTAAAAAAATTGAATAATCCGCCCCCAAACCGATAAGCCGGGTATTGAAACGCATGCGGTGAGATAAGGGTGGCTTGATACGCGTGGCTAGTAGGGGGAACTACTAGAAGTCAACCGGTGTGATAAGGATGGCTAAAACGCGGGATGCTATTTCGGGAAAAATATTTTCTTTCAAATAAATTGTGAAGTCTCCCGCGGTGAGATAAGGAAATGAGATATTGTGAATTTGTTTATGATTTGGGACTACGAGGCGGTACCTTGAGAGTGCCCATCTTGATATTGATTTATGGCCGCAGTTGCCTTTGATTATTGTGTGATTTTCTTAAAGTTGAAAAGAATTCTGTTTTGTTTTCACGAGGTATTTATTTGCCATTATTTGATGTAATTAAATGTGACATACTACTTGATTCATTTCTATTGTCATTTTATCTTATAATATTATTTAAACATTTTACCATGCCATTATTTATTCTCCAGTAGGGCCTGACCTGACCTCGTCACTACTCTACCGAGGTTAGGCTTGGCACTTACTGGGTACCGTTGTGGTGTACTCATACTACGCTTCTGCACATCTTTTTGTGCAGATCCAGGTACATCTTATCAGACCACGCATAAGTAAACTAGATGTACGAGGAGACTTCGAGGTATATCTTCCAATGCCCGCAGACTCCGGAGTCCCCTTCTATTCTTGTTATGTTGCTTCCTTATTTTCTTTAGACTCTGTTATATAGAGACATCGATGATAAATTCTTAGAAGCTTGTGACTTATTTCTACCGGGTTTTGGGAGTTGAAATTGTTTGAATTGTAGTTTAATTATTTCAGATATTTATTATTATTCCGCATTGATAGGCTTACCTAGTCTTAGAGACTAGGTGCCATCACGACATCCTACGGAGGGAATTTGTGGTCGTGACAAGTTGGTATCAGAGCTCTAGGTTCATAGGTGTTATGAGTCACAAGCAGGTTTAGTAGAGTCTTGTGGATCGGTACGGAGACGTCTGTACTTATCTTCGGGAGGCTATGGAACTGTTAGGAAAATATTCACTTCTTTGATTCCTTATCGCGCGACATTGATTTAGCTTGAAATATATATCTCATATTCCTTTGTATCCACTCGTGTATGACATTGCGCACTCGGTATCAGTTGTGCGTCGATGGTTCGTGATGCCGCAGATGGACTACGAGGGAGCTAGAGATGCTCAAACATTGCCTTAACGTGTGGTTCCGACTGAAGATGCAGGCGTATTGAGAGATCACCTAGTGAATCATGTGCGGGGTGCAACGGACATTGGCATCTAGTTGATTTATACGAGCTGTGAAGGTTATTATTGTGGATCATCGGACGTTGTGACCTATGACTTCACGCCGTCCACTATCAATGGGTGAATTGCGGGGTCATGTATTATATCAGTTTTGGCCTGAAATGTATATATGTGGTACTGAAAGGTTCCCTAAAATTTACACATGTTTAAGGCCTGAGATTTTGTAGAGGATAAAGTTGAGACTTGCGGCATGTCCGCCTTCTTAATAATCCTATACTTCAGTACCAAATGAGTTATAAAAACAACTCTAAATTTACAGAAGGTCTACTCGGCGTGGATGTCACGGTTACGGATTTTGGGGTGCTTTGGAGGAAGTACAGTTATTAATGAGATTCTGGACTATGTGGTTTGTGCCAAGATTTGTCTGTATGGAGCTCTACTTTTGTGATCGTTGTGTATAAATAGGGGTAAGGGTTACCCCAAGGAAGAATCGAAGAGTATGTTAAGAAATGGGTCAACTCAACAGTGTTGAGTCAGCATAACAAAAGAAGAAATTTGCCTTGGGAGAGATAATTCTCCACCGGTGTTCGTGGCAAGCCTATGAAGAGGACAGACTAGCCAATACAACACCGCCCACTTGGCTCAGTTCTCAGAAACGCTTTTGAAAGAGTTTGTTTTCCAGACTCTCCGTAACGTGTGGCGTATAGGGTTTGAACGGTTGCGTCAGGTCACCATTGATAGTGTCAGAATATGCCATCAAGTTCAATAAGTTAGCCCGTCATACTCCTACTTTGCTTCCTATAGCTAGAGGGCGAGTCCACAGACTCATTAAAGGACTCAATTATGATCGTAAAATTTTGTACGACTCAGGAGCTACAAGCTAATACTTCATTTCTGCTAGTTGTACAAATTGCCAAGATATTAGAATGTGTTTGGGGTGAGGAAAAAAAGGAAACTAAGGAGACCAAGACGTCTCGCGGTTCTGGGGGATTCGGTGGATTCTACTCTGCAAGTATAAATCATTATGGAGGGGGCTCGGGCAGTCAGCCAGCCCAATCCGCACATTGAATTACTCGGGGTGATCCAGTAAGTTCTTTTAATGCACCACCGACATGAGTTCCTACAATAGTTATTCCAGTTATCTGGCACAGACTCAATATGAGTAGCCTAACCCGCAAATGGGTTGTTATGAATACGGTGATACTAGGCACATCATGAGAAAAATTGTCAAAAACTTGGGAGAGATTATTTCATCAAAGCACTCAGGCTACGTGCCCCATTGCAATTACTACACCACCCACACAACCAGTTAGGGGTGGTGGACAGATAGGTAGAAGGCGTCCTAGAGGTGGAGACCCAGGCGTTGATATATTTGTTTTACGGTATGGCGGAGGTCGCTACATCAGATGGTGTCGTTACAGGTATGACCTCGATTTAATATAAAGGAATAATTTCCTTAACTTGATTCGGTTCTCAATATCGAAATGAGTCCTCCTATTGTGCTCCACTTATGAATGAGCTTCATAATTCTATAATCTACTTATGTGTTTACCCATGTTGGGAGATTTTATGGAGATAACTACGCCTATCATTTCGTGTTGGTCACTAATAAGAGCTACGAGGCTAAATGTGGCTTTCTGTTACTCATTTCGGTAAATTTTGATGTAAATTCCGAATAATTAATTACAAATTGTGAATTATATGCCCTATCGGTGTAAGGTTCATTATGTGTTGTGATTTGGTGTAACCGAAATTATTTAAAAGGAGAAAATGGAAATTTTCAATTGGCACGATGTGCATATTACTTGTGATTCAGAACTGAGGACGAGATCCTCACATTTTTATATAAATTGATATGTTTAAACCGGGCTACGAGCTACGGTGGAAGTTATATAAGGACGAGATCCTTGTGAGGAAAATTCTTGTGTTTAAGTTCTCCCTTGTGAAATTAAATTTGTACTATAGTACTAATAAGGAGTCATGCATGTTAGGGCTTATTTGAAAATTCTTATATGAAATTCTCTGTGCATAGTTGTCAAATTTGTGTTGTAATTATTAATTTTTAACCTACGAGGTAGGTGCCCGCCTAGGTGACGTTAAATGTGACTCGTTAATTCGGGTAAATAATTATGAAGTCTTCATGCCTCACATCTAGTTATCAGTATTGTGAAGTTTTGCAACGAGATTTTTGTTAACGTGAGGTTAAATAAGGATTCTGTAATTGATTATGAACAACTATTAAGACCAAATTGATTCAAGAGGGTGCCCCATTTACAGAGTCAGACGAGTGTGAGTTGGGCTTTCAGAAGCTCAAGATCACTTTGACTCTGACACAAGCGTTGGTATTACTTACATGTTCAAGGTCTTATACTGTGTATTGTGACGCGTTGCGTATTGGTCTCGGCGCGATGTTGATGCAAGACGGTAGGGTGATTGCCTACGCGTCCAGACAGTTAAAGGTACATGAAAAAAAAAATTCTGTCCACGGCCTTGAGTTAGCAGCTATTGTTCGTGCCTTGAAAAATTTGGCGGCATTATTTGTATGGTGTCCATTGTGAGGTCTACACCGATCACCGAAGTCTACAACATCTGTTTAAATAGAAGGATCTTAATTTGCGGCAGCGGAGATGGTTGGAGTTGCTTAAGGATTATGATATCACCATTCTCTATCATCCTGGGAAGGCCAATGTAATGGCTGATGCCTTGAGTCGTAAGGCGGAGAGTTTGGGCAGCTTAGCATATTTACCGGTAGCAGAGAGGCCTTTGGCCTTGGATATTTAGGCCTTGGCCAACCAGTTTGTCAGATTGGATATTTCCGAGCCGAGTCGAGTTTTGGCTTGTGTGATTTCTCAGTCTTCTCTTTATGATCGTATCAGGGAGCATCATTATGATGACCCCCATTTGCTTGTCCTTAAGGATATAGTTCAGCACGGTGATGCCAAAGAAGTCGCAATTGGAGATGACGGTGTATTACGGATGTAGGGCAGGCTATGTGTGCCTAATATAGATGGTTTTCGTGAATTGATTCTCCAGGAGGCTCACAGTTCGCGGTACTCCATACATCCGGGTGCTGCGAAGATGTAGCAGGACTTGAGGCAACATTATTGGTGGAGAAAGATGAAGAAAGACATAGTGGAGTATGTAGCTCGGTGCCTAAATTGTCAACAAGTGAAATATGAGCATCAACGACCGAGTGGATTACTTTAGAAGTTAGAGATTCCAGAATAGAAATAGGAGATGATCACTATGGATTTCGTTGTTGGGCTCCCACGGACTCAAAGGAAGTTCAATGTAGCTTGGGTGATTGTGGATAGATTGAACAAGTCAGCTCATTGCAATCCTATGATGACTACCTATTCTTCCGAGCAGTTGGCTCGAATCTATATTCGCAAGATTGTCAGATTTCACGGCGTACCGATATCTATCATCTCTGACCGGGGTACGCAGTTTACATCACAATTCTGGAGGGCAGTACAACGTGAGTTGGGTACTCAGGTAGAGTTGAGTACAACATTTTATCCTCAGATGGACGGGCAGTCCGAACGCACTATTCAGATACTGGAGGATATGCTTCGTGCGTGTGTGATAGATTTTGGGGGTGCTTGGGATCAGTTCTTACCACTTGCGTAGTTTGCTTACAACAACAGCTGCCAGTCAAGCATCAGATGGCTCCGTATGAGGCCTTGTATGGTAGGTGGTGCCGGTCCCCAGTGGGTTGGTTCGAACCGGGCGAGGCTAGGCTATTGGGTACAGACTTGGTTCAGGATGCCTTGGAAAAGGTTAAGTTGATTCAGGATTGACTTCGTACAACCTAATCTAGACAGAAGAGTTATGCGAATCGGAAGATTCGTGATGTTGCATTCATGGTTGGTGAGCGGGTATTGCTCCGGATTTTGCCTATGAAGGGTGTGATGAGGTTCGGGAAGAAAGGCAATTTGAGCCCTAGGTATATTGGGCCTTTTGAGATCCTTGAGAGAGTTGGGGAGGTGGCTTACAGACTTGCACTACCACCTAGCCTCTCTATAGTTCATCCAGTATTCCATGTTTCTATGCTCCGAAAGTATCACAACGACCCATCTCATGTGTTAGACTTCAGTTCGGTTCAGTTGGAAAAGGATCTATCTTATGTTGAGGAACCAATGGCTATTTTGGATAGGCATGTTCGAAAGCTGAGGTCAAAGAACATTGCTTCCGTGAAGGTTCAGTGGAGGGGTCATCCGGTCGAGGAGGCGACTTGGGAGACCGAGCATGATATGCGCAGCTGTTATCCACACTTATTCACCAGCTTAGGTACTTTTTCTAACTCCGTTCGAGGACGAACGTTTGTTTTAGAGGTGGAGAATGTGATGACCCAAAATGTCATCTTTAAATTTAATAATTAATTTTGTATTCTAAGACCTCAAAAAGCACTATTTATCATTCCTCGACTTGTGTACGCAGTCCGTAAAATTTTCCGGAAAGTTTTCAGGGAAAAAATGAATTAAAATGTGAATCAGAGCTTTAAAACTCAACTGAGTTGACTTTGGTCAATATTTTGAGCAAACTGACTCGGATTAGTGTTTTGACAGTTCCGGTAGGTCTGTATCGTGATTTAGGACTTGGGCGTATGCCCAGAATCAAATTTCGAGGTCCCTAGCCCGAGATATGGCATTTTGATGAAAAATTAAAAGTTTAAGTTTAAATAGTGACCGGATGTCAAATTATGTGCAAACGACCCCGGAATAGAATTTTGATGACTCCAACAGCTCCGTATGGTGATTTTGGACTTAGGAGCATGATCGGAATTTTATTTGGAAGTCCGTAGTGGAATTAGACTTGAAATGCCAAAAGTTGAATTTTTGGGAAGTTTGACCGGGGGGTTGACTTTTTGATATCGAGGTCGGAATCCGATTCTGGTAATTGGAATAGGTCTGTTATATCATTTATGACTTGTGTGCAAAATTTGAAGTTATTCTGAATTGATTTGATGTGTTTCGTCAAGAGATATAGAATTTGAAAGTTCAAAGTTCATAGATTTTGATTTGAAGTGCGATTCGTTGTTTTGATGTTGTTTGATGTGGTTTGAAGCCTCGACTAAGTTCGTATTGTATTTTGGGACATGTTGGAATAATTGGTTAAGGTCCCGAGGGTCTCGGGTGGATTTCGAAAGGTAAACGGAATGGATTTCGGACAAAGAGGGTTGCTGGAAATTTGGAGAAATTTCGCCACAAATTTGCAGAAGTTTCTGGTGCGTGGAGCCAACTTTGGAAGCTTATATCTCGTAATTCATAAGGAATCGGAAAATTGTCAAAACATAAAAGTTGTAGTAGTTTGATTCTAGCTTCCCGAAAGTTAAACCATTCATTATTTGGACATTTGTACAAAAGGTTATGATAGATTGAATGAAGGCTGGTAGAGCAGTTTCGCCAGAAATTCTAATGCGTGGAGCCGATTTCGGAAGCTTATATCGCGCGCTTAATAAGGAATCGGAAAATTTGCAAAATATGAAAGTTGTAGTCGTTTGATTCTAGTTTCCCGAAATTTAAACCATTCATTATTTGGACTTTTGTACGAAACGTTATGATGGATTGAATGAAAGCTGGTAGAGCAGTTTTGCAAGAAATTCTGATGCTTGGAGCCGATTTTGGAAGCTTATATCTCGCAATTCATAAGGAATCAGAATATTTGCAAAACATGAAAGTTGTAGTCGTTTGATTCTAGTTTCCAGAAAGTTAAACCATTTATCATTTGGATATTCGTGCATAAAGTTATGATCAATTAAAAAAAGATTGGTAGAGAAGTTTCTGGTAGACTTTTAGTGACGAAAAATGTACTTTTAGTGACGGATGGGCAGAAACTTAAGGACTAAAAATAGGCATTTCCTTCATTTCGTTTTGGATTTTTGGAGCACTGTTCTTGGGTGATTTTTGGGCGATTTTCACGAAAAAACATTGGGGTAAGTGTTCCTTATCCTATATTATTTATATTCCATGATTCCATACTCATTTACATCATGAATCCGTGAATTTATGGAAGAAAAATCAAGATTTTTGCAAAATCTTCCAAAAACAAAAATTTAAGATTTGGAGGTCGAGTTGTTATCGGAATTTGATAAAATTGGTAAGGGTGGACTCGTAATTGAATGGGTTGTCGAATTTTCTAAGTTTCGCCGGATTCCGAGATGTGGGCCCCACAGGCAAATTTTGAGCTAATTTCGGATTTTATTAAAAAATATAATATTTTCTTATGAAATTGATTACTATATTTTTTGTTGACTGTATCGAATTAATTATGGCTAAATATGAGTCGATCGGAGTCGAAAAATCGAGAAAAAAGCATAATACTTGGTTAAATTTGAGCAAGTCGAGGTAAGTGACTCGTCTAACCTTGTGTGAGAGAAATTCCCCTAGGATTGATAATTATAATGTGTGGAAAGTCGTGTACACGAGGTGACGAGTGTGTACACGGGCTAAATATGAAAGATTATGTTTTAAATTGTGTAGATCATTGTTGCGCATTAATTAAATTATTTTATTTTGTTATATTCTTCATTATTGATTTAATGTTTATATTTTTAAATTTGCTTGACCTTTTCCTGCTAATTATTTTATCTGTTTAGTTGAAACTTGGTTTTTTTTATTCCGTGCATTATTTGAAGGTTGATTTTCTTTAAATTAAATATTATTAATATGAAGTATTTGATATTTTTAAACTTGATATTGAAGCAACATATTAAAGATTTTGAAATATTATTTTCCTGAATTATTTACTCCTGAATATTTTTGTAATATTTTCGTACTCATTGTGATGGTGTAGTGAGCTCTTTATTGTGAAAAAATATTATTGTTGAATTATTTTGACATGAGCCGTGAGCTCTTTATTGTGGCAAAATATTATTGATGATTTATTTTGGCATGAGCCGTGAGCTCTTTATTATGAAAAAATATTGTTGTTGAATTATTTTGGCAAGTTAAATTATTTGAGCACTTGAGGTGGAAATTGTGATATATTGTGATATTGATACGCATGCGGTGGTATAAGTTCTGGGTATTGAAACGCATGCGGTGAGATAAGGGTGGCTTGATACGCGTGGCTAGTAGGGGGAACTACTAGAAGTCATGCGGTGTGATAAGGATGGCTAAAACGCAGGATGCTATTTCGGAAAAAAATATTTTCTTTCAAATAAATTGTGAAGGTTCCCGCGGTGAGATAAGAAAATGAGATATTAAGAATATGTTTATGATTTGGGACTACGAGGCGGTACCTCGGGAGTGCCCATGTTGATATTGATTTATGGCTGCAGTTGCCTTTGATTATTGTGTGATTTTCTTAAAGTTAAAAAGAATTCTGTTTTATTTCCACGAGGTATTTATTTGCCATTATTTGACGTAATTAAATGTGACATACTACTTGATTCATTTCCATTGTCATTTTATCTTATAATATCTCCAGTAGGGCATGACCTGACCTCGTCACTACTCTACCGAGGTTAGGCTTGACACTTACTGGGTACCGCTGTGGTGTACTCATACTATGCTTTTGTATATTTTTTTGTGCAGATCCAGGTACATCTTATCAGACCACGCATCAGTAAACTAGTTGTACGAGGAGACTTCGAGGTATATCTGCCAACGCCCGCAGACTCCGGAGTCCCCTTCTATTCTTGTTATGTTGCTTCCTTATTTTCTTTAGACTCTGTTATATAGAGACATCGAGGATAAATTCTTAGAAGCTTGTGACTTATTTCTACCGGGTTTTGGGAGTTGAAATTGTTTGAATTGTAGTTTAATTATTTCAGATATTTATTATTATTCCGCATTGATAGGCTTACCTAGTCTTAGAGACTAGGTGCCATCACGACATCCTACGAAGGGAATTTGGGGTCGTGACAAGTTGGTATCAGAGCACTAGGTGGCACCGATATCTATTATCCAATCATAGTTAAATGCCTTGGACAAAAAAGAACTTATACCTGTCATTAAGGTATGACATTCACCTGGATCAGGATCTTGCTTGTTTATCAGGCTCAGCAATTGTTTGTATTGATCTTTTGTGAAGAAATGCCCCTGCATCTGGGAAGTAGTGTCAGAACTTCCTCCTTCTCCTGCTGATACATTAGCATATCCTTTCACTCCGGTGTTCTGAGGCCTCTTTTTGCTTTTAAAATCTGCTGGATAGCCTATGATCTTATAGTAGTTCTCTTTTAAATGACCTTTGTAACCACAGTAATCACATATGAGACTTGGTTTCCTTGTAGCCTTGAAACCCTGTCCCCTTCCAGCTAGCATAGTTAAAGGTTCCTTGTACAAATTAGCTACACTTAGTGTAAGTTGACTCTCTTCCTGAACTGCCAGTGCATATACTTGATTCACAGTTAATACAGGTGTTTGCAGAAGGATCTGACTTCTCACATAACTGTAACTTTCATTTAACCCAACAAGGAATTGTAATGAGCGTAGGTTTTTGAGCTGATCTAGAAAAGGTCTAGTTTCCTCACAATCACACCCTGCTCCTGACACCATTAGATCCATTTCATCCCACAAATCCTTCATTTTAGTGTAATAGGTTGTTATAGAGTCTGTGCCTTGCCTTAGGGTTCCTATTGTTGTCCACAAGTGATAAAACCTAGTAAGATTTGATTTGTTAAAACGTTCCTTAAATTCATTCCATATCTTCCTCGCATTTGATGCGTAGATAATGCTAGGTTACAATTCAGCAGATACCGTGCGACCAATCCATGAAAGTACCACAACATTACATCGTTCCCATTGATGCCCTAATTCACCTATGTAAGAGCTTTTTAAATAGGTTCCGTCGATGAACCCTAACTTATTTTTCACCAACAATGCCATTCTCATCGATCTGCTCCACAATGTGTAGTTTTCAGGTCCTGTAAGCTTGATATCAATCAATGCTATTACAGGAGTGTCGGTTTATTGTAAAAACACTTGGTGATTATGATCAATTTGCAGACTTCCAGTTTCCGCCATGACAGACCAACTCAAGCTTCAACAATGGCTGTCAATTGGAATTTTGAAATTCTTGATCTAATCTCAAATCACCCGCTCTGATACCATGATAAAATCTTACTAGAGATCTAGAAGATTCACAATTGCATGCAACTAAGAAGAAGATCATAGCTGAAGGAAAGAGAGAAATGAAGAAGAAGATGAAATCTGTTATCGAGCAACTGAACTAGTATAGTGCAGAACATCTGCTTTATACAAATCCCCTCACACGAGTCACGTGTGTGATAAGGGTAAAAAGACTAAAATACCCCTCACTAACTAACACAACTACCAAGTATTAATTCTAATTCACTACTTTAATAGTACTAAACTAATGGGTTCAGTCTTTATTTTCTCATTACAAAACTAAATGCATGTAATTTTTCTATTTTCTTTATTTAATTTTTTATAATTTATTTTAGATTATAAATTTTAAATTTTTTTTTTTTTTTTTAAATTCGTGCCCAATCAAACACTGTCACATAAATTGAGATGGAGCGAGTACTACTTAAAAAAGAATAATGCACGGGAAAAAAAAGAGATAATGGCACGGTCAGAAAACAAAAATGGCAATAATTAGAATGAAACTTTTTGTTGATACGTCAGCGAGAATACTAAACTAATGGTGATTATAAATTCCCTATAGTCATAAGCTCCTTAAATATTACAAGAAAAATTGTTATGTCAAACCGTTATTATACACTTGTCTCTCTTGCTGACGTCAAGACATAATTCCATCCAATTATAAGGTCCCATGAGTTGACAATCACTAACTATAACTAATTTCATTTATCAGCAAAAAGATGATAATCAGCAAGAAAATAGCACCTTTTGAAATCCAATATCCTTATTCTCCTGAGGCGCGTCTTATCTAGTCGCTCTCAAAATATATATATATATATATATATATATATATATATATATATATATATATATATATATATATATATATATAGAGAGAGAGAGAGAGAGAGAGAGAGAGAGAGAGAGAGAGAGAGAGAGAGAGAGAGAGACAAATTTTATATATTTTTTCGACTATCGAATATAAATAATTTCTAGCGCGGGCTTTAAGTAAAAAAAAACCTTTTTTTGGTAACTAAAACGTTATAGGAAGATCCCCGTAATAACTCATTGAAAATTAACTTAAATAGACGTCACCCAAAAACAAATATTTATTATTAAGGGCTGTAAATATTTTTGAGCGAGCGGTTAAATGTATTAAAAACCCTAACTCATTTAATTTAAGGTGCGTGTTTCACCGGGACTTTTGGTTGTAGAATTTATCTTTCTTCATTTTTAGCTCGACATAGTTATATTCTCATTCACCATAGAGATATACTTTTGAAGAGGTCAGAGATGTGCTCTAATGGTTGGTAGATAGTCTCATTTGCGAGCCTAATCTCGATATAAACTTTTTTTCTTTGAAACAAAGAAATAGTTGATTTAGGGCCGTTTGTTTTTCTAAAATTAAGATATTTGAATTTGAATACACATGTAAATATTAGTAGATATTGTATTTAGATCTGATACTAAAAGATTAAAATTGTTCCTTTTCTCAATATTTGTATGTTTTCAATTTATTTTTATTAAAAAATTTAATAAACATAAAGTTCAAATAAAATAATTTAAATATTAAATTCACAAATTATTATGTCATAAGGTGGTATTATGCGACAGTGATAGCTGATGGCGGTGATTGTTAATTATGCGGGCAGTAATGTTTGGTAGTGGTGGTTGTGATGGTGAAGAAAGTTCGTGAAGTGGATATGGTGGTGTTGGTGATGGTTGGCAATAGTGGGGTGGTGGTCGTTAGCGGTGGTTGATGATAGTGACTGACGATGATGGTAGTGGTGGTTTGACAGTGGTAATATATAGTTGTGATGGTGGTGGTTGGTATGATAGCGATTGGTGGTGGTTGGTGATGGTAATGACGTTTATAATAGCTAATAATGGTAGCGACTAGTGGTGATTATTGGTTATGGTAATTGTTGATGGTGGTGATGGTCGTTGACAGAGTGGTAATGAAAAACCATCTTGATTGTAATTAGTCAGCAAGAATTTATAGCCCGTCTGGACATAAGAAATTTTTCTCTTTTTTCCAAAATAATTTTACTTTTTTTTGAAATCAGCGTTTGTTCATAAAATTTTCAATTTTCACCTGAAAATGCATTTTGAAAATTTTCGAAAATTTGAAAAACTACAAAAAGCTTTTTTTCAAAAAACTTTCACTCACAAAACTTCAAAAACAACCTAAAATTATATTCATGTCCAAACACAACTCTAAATTTCAAATACCATTTTCACTTGAAATTTTTTTTCCCCCTATTTTAGAATTTTACAATTCTTATGCGCAAACGCCCACTTAGTTTCTTGTTTTTTTTTGGTCTCTGAAATGCACTTTGTAGAATTTAACTCAAACCGAGCACTAAGATGTAATTGTCTCTCTATTCGTGTTTGTACTTGTCTATCTTTGTCTTACTAATTTTTTGTTCCAACTTTTATCCTTTTCAATATCCCTATCTAAAGTATATGTAGCGGAAAATACATTGAGCCCGAGAGCATAAATATATATGATTTGTTTTAGATTATAAATTTTAAATGTTTTACTTTTTTTTTCTTTAAAATTTATATCCAATCAAATAATGTCATATAAATTGAGACGGATGCTATAATAATTGAGAAAAGAAGTGTGTACGAAAAATGCATAGATAATGGCACGCTTAGAAAACAAATGACAATTATTAGAATGAAAAATGTTGTTGATATGTCAGGGAGGATACTAAATTAATGATGATCGATTATCAAATCTCTTAGCATAAGATCCTTAAATACTTTAGAAAATTGTTTTGTCAAACCGTTATTATACCCTTGCCTCTAATTTCTGAAGTCAAGACATAATTCACATCCAATTATAAGGTCTCATGTGTTGACAATCACTAACTTTTATTAGTAAATCATTTGTCATTAAATAGATGAATAATTAGCAAGAAAATAGTACCTTTTAAAATCCAATATTCTTCTTCTTTCTTATGCCTTATCCTCTCTTTTATTTTTCTTGTACTTTTCCTACCCCCTTCCCTAATTCTATCTAAATAATGACTTTATTTCTTTTCTTTTTGGCTTCAAAAAACAACAACAACATTAATATATTTAGTGTAGTTTCATAAGTGGAGTTTGAAAAGGATAAAGTGTACGCGGATCTTACCCCTACCTTGTGCAGTTAGAGAAGTTGTTTCCGATATACCTTCGGCCAGAGGCGGATCCAGGATTTAAAGTTTATGGATTCCTATAACAATCTTAAGTAAATATACAATAAATAATGAGTTCACAATCAAATATTTATGGATATTTAGTAAATTTTTTAATATATATACAAGGTATGCGCAAAAGCTACTAATAAGCTGGATCCGCCTCGACCCTCGGCTCAAGGTAATCATAATCATAATCATGGCATTCTATTAGTAGTAATAATGAGTTTCTAAGAAGTTTGTAAAAACTAAAAAGAAAGCTCAAAAAAGAAGGGAGAAAATGACCAATGAAAAAGTCTTAAGTCATTTGATGACCTAATGACCATTTCAATATATTAAATTGAAAGGAAATAACACCATAGAAAATTAGATTCTGCAAATCTTTGTTCCACTAATTTAATCCTAAAATCATAAAATGTCAAATCCTTCTAACTTCTCTCTCTCTCATCTATTTTTTCTGTTGCATCGTCTAAACTTCTCTTTTTCAACTCTCCTCTGGCCCACACTCAAAGATTCCAATTACCCCCCCCCCCCCCCAATTCAACTGATTTCTGGTATTCTTATTCCTCTATATAAATTCTCACCAATCATTCTGAATTTCTGTGAGACTAACAAGAAAAACTAAAGATAACTGAGGGCAAAAGTGCTATATTTACGATAATTCACGAGTATTTTTGGCCCTTTTTCGTAATTCTTTTTTATCCATTTCCTCTTCATTACAAATGGATAATTATTCTGCATGTAATAAGGGGTTATCTTATAGTGCAAATTACTCAGATGAAAATCCAGAGGAGAGTAGTTGGACATTCTACTTACAAGATTTCATGTCCAACAATAATGAACAAATTACTTCTTCATATTCTGGTTTTGAAAATAATTCCCTTTCCTCTGATGCTGCTTCTTTAGCACCTTATGAACTTACCAATAATAGAAATGGTGCTATAGACATTACTGAAAATAATACGAATTTTGGTTCCAAAAAGAGAAAGATGAAAAGAGCAGTAGCAGCAGTAGATGATGATCTTGAAGATACAGCTAGTTCACCTGTCAATAGCCCCAAGGTCAGTCCAAGAATACGACAAATATTTTTTCTTGATTTCTTACCCGATGTTCTGTATTCGCGCACTAGGCCAAATTAAATTCAGATTCATGTCGAGAAGTGCAACGTTAGAGAGTAAAGTGCTCCCTGACAAAGGTAACTTCCTTAATCAAGATTCGAATCCGAAACCTCTGGTTAAAGACGAATGAGTCAAGGGCAGAGCTAGCTAGAACACTGGTTACGGATTCGGCCAAACCCAATAGCTTTAATGGAAATCCTATATTTTCCTTAAGAAATCTATTGAATATGTATAAATTATTAATTTAGAACCCAAAAACTTAAACGTATTATAATCCTGAACCCGTAAACTTTAAATTATGATTCCGCCTCTAGAGGAGTAGTTACCGCTCCACCACAACCCTATATTATAATAACTTCTATAAAACAAATTTTATTTATATGACTAGCTGGTTTTCTTCTTTTAATTCACTTTATTTTAAGGTTCATGTTCTCTTATTCTTATTTATCTCTCTCATTTTTCTCTTCTTCTATTTCTTTTATTTTACAGGTTTCTTATATGGATCAGTTGTGCATTAGTCAGAAAGGGAAGAGCACTGCAAGTATTTTTGAGGTAAAAAAAAAAAAGGAAATGAAAAATCAAAGTTGTTTAATTATTATTCCTTTTGTTTCATTTTATATGACAGTATATTATCGCGCGGGTCTCAAAATTTCGTAAAGAATTTTCCTGCTAACATTCAAAAGTAAAAAAAAGTTAGTTTGATGCACTAACCGCTATGCGCGAGGTCCGAGAAGGGGCTGGACCACAAGGGTGTATTGTACGCAGTCTTACCCTGTATTTCTGCAAGAGGTTGTTTTCACGGCTTGAACCCGTGACCTCCTGGTCACATGCATGACATCAACTTTACCAGTTACGCCAAGGCTCCTCTTCTAACATATCGAAAGTACTCTAATAAAAACTTCTCGTCTTAAATATGTTATGTTATTTACTATAAAAGCATGCTATTTACGGTAAAATAAAAAGTAATTCAAATTAAAGGTGTGTTTATAACACTGTAGCTATATAGTTACTTGTCATTTGTACTCAAGAAATTTGTTTTGGAATTTTGGTTTCAACAGGGAAAGGGAAATGCCACTGGCCAGATGATGACTAGTGGATTGAATGTTTCTACAAAGGAAAATGACTGTACAGAACTGAAGAAAAAAGGATTATGTTTAGTACCTGTATCCATGTTCACAAAGTATAACATGGATTAGTTTTTGTACTGCGCCGCGCATAAACAATAACAACTATGCCTCAATCCTAAACACGTTGGGGCCTATATAAATGTACATATTTTTCTATTAATTCTATATTATATACATGGACATAAACTGATGTACCATATATATCTCCTATATCAATTCTCATCAGCTGCAATGATCTGTTGATCTTGTTATGTATTTTGGGAAGCTAAAATTTTAAGTTTATGGATTTAAAATTTAAAAAACAATAATTTACTACGTTCTGAATAAATTATTTATAAAAAAGTAAAACTGTAGCTCCGCTCTACTGGGAAATACCAATAATGCTTGTTTAAAGTGATAAATAGGAGTATGTCATATGAAGAGAAAATAATTTTTCCTCCCAAAACAAAATCTCTTTTTTTCCTTTTCTTTTTATTCATTTTTAGAATACTTTTTTTCCCTTGATTATTTACTTAATCACTCTTAAGAGTTTAAGGGTTTATCTGATAACTTAAGGGACCGTTTGATAATTCATCTTTTCCACATAAGCAACAAAATTCTCAGTGATAGATAAATATATGTTTAACTCATCATTATTGTTGGAGATATCATTAATTAATTAGTTATTTAGAGCTTAGAAAATATAATGCTGACATGAAAGAATAAAGTATTTGACCTTTATTTTTAAAGGGTAGAGTTGACATTCTCCTAAGATTTGCTTAGGTATAAAGAAAATCAGAAATTATGGATATATTAGCAGCTGACTCCAGAAGTCCTAATCCACTAATTGTCTAATAAATAATTTGTTTAGTGAAGTCATCTTCTTTTAGGTGGAATTTAATTAGCAGTCCATATATGTAACTTTCAAATTTCCCAAGCTACCCCTTTTTTTTGGTTTATGTCCGGTACCCATATAGCCATGTTAGAGCCCGACTAAATCTGGACACCGGAAAATTCCATATTAGAGGATAAAGGCTCCTTAACAAAGACGACTTCATACACAAGGCTCGATCCATAGACCTCCTTTTGTTTTGCAACATTAACATTAATCACTAGGATTTAGCATACTTCTTATGGGTTCAGCCGAAGTCGGAACTTAGTAGAAGTTAGATCGAACTTGTATATGTATTTAATTTTTTTTATTAAATAAGTATAAATTATAGATTATGAATTCAATAAATCAAATGTCCTGTGTTATAATTCTGAACTCGAACTCATATATTTAAATCTTGATTCTGCCACTATATATCAAAAGTACGTTAGTGTGTCAAATGAAACTTCCCGTATAGTATTCCAGTTTTTTGAGCATAACGCAAAAAATGCACTAACTGATCATGAGCTATCCAAAGTACTTTCTACAAAATTTTGGATTCCAATTGACAGGGATGGAGCCACGCCGTTGTAGTTACGACTTTGGCAGAACCCAATAACTATAACTCAAATCTTATAGTTCATTAAAAGTTCATTTAATATGTATATATAATCTATTCAAATATCATAAGTAAAAATAATTACTCTCCCAAGTTTACTTTAATTGATTTTTGGCTATTTTCACATATATTAAGGAATTCAAGTTTTAGCATTACTTAATAATGAATTGACTATATTAACCTTAATTTGTTCATTGGAAATATAACAAGCATTTCCAGACTCTTTAATTCAAGGACAACTTTGAAAAAAAAAAGTTAATTCCTTCTTAATATTTGAAAAAATCAAATATTATGAAGTACAAAAAAAATAAAAAAATTAATTAAAGTGGACCGAAGAGAGTATAATTTAGAGTGGTATTGGCTAGACAATAAATACTCCATAAAACGATGCATTTAACTTTTAAGGCAATGAAACGACGCATTTCTAAAGGCTGTGTGTGGTATTGGCTAGATAATAAATAGTCCATAAATAACGTACAGAGTGCTACATGTCGTATTTGGTATTTGATTAGATCATAGATGACATATTGAGAAGCCAACCTCAACATTGTAGCTTTCTGGTTAAAAGCGAATTTATAATTTAGAGTTAATGAATTTAAAATCTGTTTTTCATTCGCTCCAGTTTATATAACATACTTTATTTTAGTTCGTTAAAAATTAAAAATAATTAATTTTAAACTTCTTATTTTGCTCTTAATTAAAAGTTGTTACAATCACGCAAATATTTTGAGAAATTTATGACCGAGTTAATATCCTAAAATCTCCCTAAACTATCAAGTTTTTGTCAGCTTCCTACTTAAACTATTCGGTGTCCCCAAAACCCCCCTGAACTATATTGCCCTTCATATTAAAACCCTCTACTTGTATTCTTAGAGGTGCGTCTAGTACACGCTCCTAATTGCCTAAAATACGTGCCATGTAGCACTACACGTGGCTATTTAACTCAACCTAAAACCCGTCTAAACTATCACTTTTTTATCAGTTATCTACTTAAACTATCTGGTGTCCCCAAAACCCCCATGAACTATATTCTCCTATATATTAAAATATCATATTAGACTTTTAAAGGTACGTCTGGCTATCTATATTAACTTATGGTTTGTACAAAAATTTTATATAGTTTACTCATGTTGTGTTACTCTCGAATGATTGATTAATTTTAGGAGTTTTGACCAAAATAATATCTAATGCACTGTATTAATTTTAAATTTAGTTGTGATTTTGCTTTATGCTAGACTCCAATTGATAAGTCTTTATTTATATTTACCTCTGTAGCACAATTAAAATATAAATAAAGGCATATAGTGTTGTATTTCTTAAAAGTCATCTTATATTACATAAAAAAGATTACACAAAATAAAATTTTGCAAATAAAAAATCAATTGCCCAGCAATTACATTCTCTAATTCCAGATTACATAAAGATGGTTCAAGAGATTCAACTTTATTCTTTACAAGGTGTTGAGTTTAATAAGAAGATTTAAATTGGTATTCTTTCAACAATATGTGTAAGACATGAAAGAAGACTAAAATAAGAAATAGAATAAATAATTTCAGAAGAAACAAGAGAGTGAGAAAATATTACAGAGGAAACCCATGTAGAGAACTGAAGAAAAAAGGTTAAAAAATGAAGAAAAAGGTGAAAAACAAAGAAGAAAGGTGAAAAAATAAGGAAGAACGGTGAAAAATGAGGAAGAAAGATGGATATAACTGAAATAAGGAGAATATTTATTAAAAAAAAATTAAATTTGAAAGAGGGTTAGGCTAATTAGCCATTATTTTCTCTTAGATGAGCCATTTTCAAGGCTTTTTTCAGCTACCACGCGCTCACAAGCGAGTATCTACACATGTTATGCCAGATCAACGACGAGGTGGGTTTAATACGAGCGACAATATAGTTTAGAAGGGTTTTGGGGATACCGAATAGTTTAAATAGGAAACTGACAAAAATATAATAGTTTAAGGAGATTTTACGATATTAACTCTTTATGACCACATGTTTTCAAAAGTTTAATATTCACAGATCTGTAGTGATATGTTTTAAGCCATAAATTTCAAGAGTTTTTATTTTTTCCTAATTCCGTGTCAATTCAAATTAAATTACATAAATTAAATAAGAGGGAGTATAATCTTTATCATATGTATACCACCTTTTGAATGTTTTCCCCATACATGTATATATTATGAATTGAAAGTAATGAATTAAGTTGTACCTATTGAACTTGCTTTAAATCCACCTCCGTAATTAAGAGGGATTGATGCAGCTCTAATATATTAGTGTGGTCGTGCACGGGTTGGAATCAGAGGTGAGTCTAAAATTTTAATTTTATAGTTTGATATTTAAAGTTTTTAGCATTGAACTCATTATATTTTTAAAGTTATGACTTTATATATACTATTTAATACAATTTTAGTATTTTTTACATATAAATTTATGCTCCGCGCCAAAAGTATTGGGTTCAATTGTAACTCTATGTTGCATCCGCCCCTGATTAGAACCAATGTAGTGAGCTGTGGAAAGAGCATTCCCGGTGGAAGATCTAGCTTTTAGACAACGGGTTCGTTTGAAACCAATATTTTGACATGAGCATCATATATATGCGAAACTGCATTAAAATTTTATGTGAACCCATAATTTTAAAGTTAAAATGAGTTTAGTGCTAACAATATGAAAGATCGAATTTATTATGTGTGATGCCATGTTGTAGTTAGATCAGTTATAATTTACTAAATTAAACTATTCTTGAGCAATAATCTGAATTTCATCCTCTGCAAATTATATCAACCCCACTTCCCCTGCCTGCAGCTAGCCATCTGTAACCTGAAAGAAGAATAAAACTAGGAAAATTGATAATTTAAAGATCCTGGAAAACATAATAGTATTTTCAAGTGCTATAATATCCTATTCCCAGTGCCGGAGCTACATAGCTTCAAGAGGTGTCAATTGACACTCCTTCGTCGGAAAATTATATTGTTTAGATAGGTAACAATTTTTTTTATATATATATACTACTCCCTCCGTTCCAATTTATGTGAACCTGCTTGACTGGGCACAGAGTTTAAGAAGAAATAAAAACTTTTGGAATTTGTGGTCCTAAACAAGTCAAAAAAGGGCCAGAGTATTTGTGTGGTTATAAAAGCTTATCATTAAGGGTAGAATTGTAAGTTTAAGCAAAATTATTTTCAAATTTAGAAAGGGGTCATTCTTTTTTGAACGGACCAAAAAAGGAAATAAGTTCACATAAACTGGAACAGAGGGAGTATGTGTTAACTCTCCTTGACTTTTTTGTATATTTACTTCTTTAAATTTTGACACCACTCAATAAAAATGCTACTTTGCTATTCTTTAAATTTTGACACCCCTCAATAAAAACGCGAATTCGATGCTGCCTATTCCTAGGCACTATGAGTGTGGAAGACCTCATTAGTTACTGTTACTTAGTTGAGGAGTAAAGAATACACAAAATAAATAGAAGTTTCTTTTTTCTTTGTTACTTTGAGCAAAACTAAAGTATTACTATTTGTGCATGACTTATCTTTGTCAAATGACCCATAAATGTATCATATGTGAATATTTCAAATATTAAAAATAAAAAATAAAGTTTTTGCTGATGACATTGTATTGATTGACAAGACACGAGGCAGCGTTAACGCGAGGTTAGAGATGTGGAAGCAAACCCTGGAGTCTAAAGGTTTTAAGTTGAGTAGAACTAAGTTGGAATATTTGGAGTGTAAGTTCAGTAGGATGACTCACGAAGTGGAAGGGGAGGTGAGACATGATTCACAAGTCATCCCTAGGAGAATAAGTTTTAAGTACATTGGGTCTATTATACAGGGGATGGGGAGATCGATGAAGATGTCACACATCGTATTCGAGCGTGATGGATGAAATGGAGACTTGCTTCCGGTGTCTGGTGTGATAAGAAGGCCCTAGAAAAACTCAAAGGTAAGTTCTACAGAACGGTAGTCAGGCCGACTATATTGTATAGGGCCGAATGATGGCTAGTCAAGAGCTCCCATGTCCAAAAGATGAAAGTAGCAGAGATGAGGATGTTGAGATGGATATGCAGGCACACAAGGTTAGATAGAATTAGGAATGATGTTATTCGAGACAAGGTGGTTGTGGCCCCAATTGAGAACAAGATGCGGGAAGCGAGACTTAGATGGTTTGGATATGTAAGGAGGCGGAGCACAGACGCTCCGCTCAGGAGGTGTAAGAGGTTGACATTGGAAGGCCTAAGGAGAGGTAGAGGTAGCCGAAGAAGAATTGGGGTGAGGTGATTAGGCAAGACATGTCGTAGCTTCAGCTGATCGAGGACATGACCTTTAATAGGAAGGTGTGGAGGTTGAAGATCAGGGTAGTAGGGCAGTTAGTTTCGTGTTCTCCCTATCATACCGGTAGTATTAGCACGTACGTTAGTATTCTGCTGGGATTAGATTTCTATGACTACCTGTCATTTCTTTCATTGCAGTCTCCTGATTATTTGGTTGTTAGTTATGCTGCTTTTAAATCGCCTCTCACTGTTGCACTTGTTTTCCTCTTCTTTAATATAGTGCTTATACTTCTCTGAGCCGAGGGTCTATTGAAAATAACCTCTCTATCTCCACATCGTAGGGGTAAGGTTGCGTACACACTACCCTTTTCTGACCCCACCATGTGAGATTATACTAGGTTTGTTTTTGTTATTAAAAAATAAAGCTTTTAAAACATATAAGTAGCATGAAGTCTTGATCGATGACAACACAACAACAACACAGTAAAATCCCATCAAATGAGGTTTGTGGAAGATAGAGTATACGGAGACCTTACCCCTACCCCAAAGAAGTAGAAAGACTGTTTTTGGGAGACCAAATCTTGATCGATAAAAAAAAGTGAAAAATGAATTCGATGTTAAACAATAGTCCATACAAACATTTTTTTTGTACTTTTTCAAACATTGGCTCTACTATTAAATTAATAAACCTTAATGCAGATGATCACACTTAACTTTAGTCCTAAAAAGGATAAGCGGTCGCTGCAAATATAATTCGGTCTAAGAGTCCGAAGTCAAATCCCACAGAGAACTAAGATTTAGTTATAATTGTTCACTATCACTAACAAGACAAGTTCGAACAATTCTTAAGTTATAAATATTACTCTCATTACTCCCCCGTTTCAAATTAGATGAGGTACTTTCCTTTTTAGTCTGTTCCAAAATAAATGACACATTTCTAAATTTGAAAATAATTCAACTTTGAACTCTTTATTTTATCCATTTTACCCTTAATGAGAAACTTTTATAACCACACAAATTTCATGACCCCACAAAACTTTTACCCCTTAAGCTTTTAAGACAACAAATTTCAAAAGTCTTTTTTTTTCTTAAACTCCGTGCCGAGTCAAACTACCTCATCTAAATTGAAACGGAGGGAGTAAGATTCCTATGTCTAACTAATTAACTAACAAATTAAAGTAATAAATTAACAACTAAAGATACTAAGAGTTGGAGACAATATTAAGGAGGCATAAAGTTATGATTTTACCAATTGTCGGAATTCTTTCCGCTATATCTCCCTCACTATGACCACGTCAAGGCTTTGTTATTTCTAAACCCACCTTTAAAACCGTCGTATTGATTTCTTACATATATTAGGAGTGATGTTATTCACAACCACCTATATATGTACCCTTTCTCAAGCAATACATAATAAATAGGCACAGTCAATTGATGACCATATAATCAACAACAATAAACACGTAGTTGAACAAGTAGAGAAATCCAACGACTCAATTATATAAAGACATAACAAAAATTTATCCTACCAAAGGTTCCATCAAAATCCTAGATAGCAAATTAGCTATTTATAATAGTATGTAAAACTACAATACTAAAATTTATAACCAATAATGAAAAATTGGAAGACGAAAGGAAAAACTCGTTGCTGAATCTTCTGCCTTGCTCCTAGGGTGTTCTTCCTCTCTAAAGTCTTCTCTAACCCTAAAGTAGTGTCACCCACTCTAAAGTTCTATAAAATCATGTTTAGAGTGTATTTATATGACCTAGGTAGGGTGGATCGGAGGGTCGTCCAATGCAATCCAATCTCGGATAGGAAAGCTGAAATCCGCGTCCACGCTCGCGCGTTGCGCGTCCATAAGCGCGGATTCAGCCTTTGAATTTTTTTTCATTTCGCGAAGCGATCCGTACCTTCGCTTCACTTCACTGTTTTGTGCACTCAATTGTCTTCTTTTCGCGTCTGTTTTCGTGCCATGCGCGAGAATGGACGAGCTCCTATTTCTTCCTCTCTTTTTTGCAACATATTGACATCTTTTGGTCACTTATCATCCAAACTTACTCCTACACACAAGAAACACGTAATGAGCATATTTTACTTCATTCAAAAATTACGTAATCTCCCGCAACTCACACAAGAAATAATATGTAAATATACTCAAAAATATACACTTTTCATCATTTATCAACATACATCCTAAGATTCTTTTTAGTTCTAATAACGGGAAAAATTTCAGTTCGAATTATATATACATATATAAAAATAATAGGTTTGAATTCGAAGTACGTGTAAGTCGACCTAAACACGAATGGACAATTTCCAATTCGTTCCAAGTCAAATTGACCAATGAACGACCATTCAAAAGTACCACTATTCAATACCCGCGTAGGGAGGGGAAATGGGTAACAACTAACAAGTCCTTCGATCCCGCGTCTTTCTCGCTATAAACTTTTCTAGAGGAAAAAAACACAAGGTAAGACTGGTACGTAGAAAACGAAGACAAAAAACGTAAGACCAGAGAACACATTATATAAGTTATTTACGCATTAAACGGCCAATGTTTGTGTGTGGATGTGTTGGGGGCCATTAAACAGACAAAAAAATTGTGACAAAAAAGAAGAAAAACAACAGAAATTTACAAACAAGAAGAAAACCTTTAAAAATCCCCCCCAACCACAACGCCACCGCCAGCAAAAACAGCAAAAACAAAAGCAAGAAAAGGAAAAAAAAATACCATTTTCTTGCTTCTTTTTTTTTTCTCTCTTCAAATTTTGTTTGTTTTGTTTTTGTTGTTTCGACTCCACCAGCAAAGAATTTTTTTTTTGAGGAGCTGCAGCTGGTGGGTGCTGGTTTTATTTTTGGGATTAATTTGAGGAAATATTATATAAAAAGATGACAACTTTAGATATTTCGAAAATGTGGAGGGATCCTGGTGCTCCGGCTGATTCATTTTATCAGGTTCGCCCTGAATGTACAGATGTTCCCAAGTCCAAGTTTAGAATCAAGGTTTGTATTTTCTGCACACCTATTATCACCATTGCTATATTCTTTCTGTTCCAATTTAGGTCACATAGTTTGAATCGGCACGGAATTTAAGAAAAAAAAGAAGGAATATGACATAAGATATATGTGACTATAAAATTTTTGAAACTTGTGGTGTCGTAACATTTGCGTGGTTATAAAACTTTTTTTTTTTTAGGAAAAAATAGTAAAATAAAAAGTTTAAGGTCAATTATTTCCAAATACAGAAATGTTACTTTTTTTTTTAAGCGGACTAATAAGGAAATAGGGAATGGAGTGTTATTTGTTTCCTCCCCTTTTTCCTTTTTTTCTCTTATTTTTGTTGAGATGTGCACGTGCATGTTTCAGCTTGTAAAATCTTTATGTTTATATTCAGAGTAGCAGTTAGTAAACGTAGTTGAACTTGATCTGAGGGAACAACTTGGAGCCAGGCCTTCTTTTCGCACTATTACGGATATGAAAATAATGTTCAATTACAAGTTTTGTGTTGGGGTTGGGAGGGGGGTGGAGGTGGGATCAAGAAATTACAAATTGGATGTATACTTTCATAGTTTAAGGAGCTAAAGAGCGAAACTTGATTAGTAACCTTGACATGCTAATAAGAAATGATCAGTAGTTATTTGTAATACGTGTGGCACAGATGGTGTGAACTTGTTCGAAATTTCTCTTCAGTCAGAACAGCAGTGGCCACTCTTATTAGACTGCAGATTGTGATTTTTGAATGTCCAACAATAACATACCCAGTGTAGTCCCACAAGTGGGGTCTGGGGAGGCTAGAATGTATACGGACCTTACCTCTGCCTTTAAATAAGCAGAGAGGCTGTTTCCGGTAGACCCTCGGCTCAGGATGATTTTTGAATGTCCATATTTGCAAATTTGGGACAAAATGAAGTTCTTTCATCCAGAAGTCCATTGTGGAGGTTGGGCGGGCGAAGCAAGAGTGAACCTTAATCCAGGTTAATATTAGGGCGAAAGAGGTAAGAACGGCCTCTTATTCTGGTTGTAGGTATGTATGTCCTCATTATATATTGTCCGGAGTAGTGGCGGGGCCACCTTAGGTTAAGGGGTGTCAATTGGCACCCCTTCGTTGGAAAATTACACTGTGTACCTAGGTCAAAAGTTTATTTTTATGTATATACACTATATGTTGAATCCTCTTAGTTTCTTCATGTGTTTACTCCTTTGATATCCCTTAATGAAATTTTTGGCTCCGAAGGCTGGACAAGCATTTGAAGACACAGAGGAGGTGTTTTACTTTTGACTATCTCTGCTGTTGTTTAGCTCTCAAAAACTTGATCTAATTTGTCTGTTTTCCGCTACAACTCTGAATCTAATTTTATAAGATTGGTCAGAATTTCTGATGATATTTTCCTGGCTATAAGTTTTATGCCTTACTGCATATCCCTGCTCCCCTTGCTTTCATATGTTCTACTCATGTTTTACTATCTAACATTCTACTTATTCAGAACGGAAAAACTCTAAGCGCAAGAAAATGGCGTGCTGCATTTTCCCCTGAAGGTTATCTTGATATAGGCAAAACACTTGGTCGAATCCATCGTGGGGTAAGCTTAAATTTTCTGAAGCTTTATGTGGCATATGATGCACAATTATTGTGATTCTTTGTGGAACAAAATGAATTAGTCTTACATTATTTTAGTCTTTCCTAAACTAATACAAGGCGAGACGATTATTATGGTAAAATAGTAGACGAATATTTTACATGTATCTGTGACATTTTAGGGAATTCATCCATCAATTAGAGGTGAAGTTTGGGAATTCTTACTTGGTTGCTACGATCCAAAGAGCACGTATGCAGAACGAGAGGATATACGAAAGCTACGGAGGTACTTTACTTTCTTTTCAACAAAAGTATAGAATGCTTATATGTTGTCTAAAATCCTTATAATGCTTAATCATTAGGACACAATATGCTGTATTAAAAGAAGAATGCCACACAATGTTTCCGACGATTGGAAGCGGTAGATTTATTACTGCACCTGTAATAACAGAAGATGGTGATCCCATTTTAGATCCTTTAGTACTTCAAGAGGCAAATGCAGCGAAAGAAGCGACTTCAGCTGGTCAAGCAAATGGTAATCCTGAAGATGTAGAGTTCTCAACTCGTCTTTTCATTTCTCTTTTTCTCTGTTTTTCTTCTATATATGGCTATAGGGTTGTTGGACGCGTATGGTGTTGAGATTTAATCGTCGTTTGACCATGCAATAACAGGTGATTCCAGTGGTTTTGAAATGGTAAAGGAACATGACAAAAGAGTAATAGAGTGGAAACTCTCATTACACCAAATAGGTTGGTTATTTATATAGATTTCACTTTACTTTTCATAGTCAATCTGCAAAAATCTTTCTCTGCACACAGTTTTCAGTTAGGTAAATCAGGATTTGAGGGATGCACTACAGATGTATCTTATCAATATGAGAATACTTATCGGCTATGTTGCTCGGACTCTCCAAAAACGTTGTGGCACCCATGTTGGATCCTCCAAAAATGCATTGCTTTTGAAGTCTCTGACACGTACCCCGCAACATTTTTAAGAGTCTGAGCAACATAGTTTATCGGTTTCCTTTCTCTTCACAATGAAAATTTCTTTGTTTATGTCTTGTAACCTTTCATTCTTGGATTCGTACTTGTGCTAGGACTCGATGTGGCTCGCACAGACAGGTCACTCGTGTTTTATGAGAAACAAGAGAATCTATCAAAGCTTTGGGATATCCTTTCTGTGTATGCTTGGTTTGACAAAGATGTTAATTATTGTCAAGGTGTGTTATCGCAAAATCTTCTTGAAAAAAAATGTTTTATTACTTCTTGTTTGTTCTAAAACTATAAAGATCTTGTCATTGCTGAACAGGGATGAGTGATCTTTGCTCGCCCATGATTATTCTTCTTGACGATGAAGCAGATGCGTTCTGGTGCTTTGAACGTTTAATGAGGAGACTGGTACATACTTATAATCTTTGATCAAACGGCATTCTTACATTATATCTAATGATATAAAGTACTTATCAAATATGTATTTTCCGAGTATTACTTTTATGCTCATTGTTACCCGAATTTTCCTGAATACTATGTTACATTTTGAGTAGCATCTTCAGTTATTTGCATTACTGTATGTTTTATGTTTTTGCAATTCTTATGACTGATACCAACTATTGTGCCAAATTTCAAAGAGAGGCAATTTCAGATACACCGAGAGTTCCGTTGGCGTAGAATCACAGCTAAATAAACTAGCTTCAGTAACTCAAGTTATTGATCCCAAACTTCACCAACACTTAGGTAAATCTCTTTACTTTCATATTAAAATTTTGAGCAATAAAGGGCAGTCCGGTACACAGGGCATCCCGCTTTCACGCAGGGTCTGGGGGCCATTTTCATTGTTACTGTTCCGGCTGTTAAGGGCCGCACCCCAAGGGGTGTACATGTAGACAGCCTATCCTAATGCAAGCACTAGTGACTGGTTCCACGGCTCGAACCCGTGACCTATAAGTCACACGGAGACAACTTTGCCGATGTTCCAAGGCTCCTCTTCATTTAAATATTGAGCAATAAGCAAACAATTTAACTTCCTCATTTCCCTTCGCGTAAAAAGTAATATAGTATTTTCCTTCTGATCTTGGCCTACAGATAAATTAGGTGGAGGTGATTATCTGTTTGCTGTTCGGATGCTCATGGTTTTGTTTCGCCGAGAGTTTTCCTTTTGTGATTCATTATATCTTTGGGAGGTAAGTTTTTTCTACTGAAAAACCTCTTCTTAGTTCAGAGCTATTTATTCAATGATCTAATACTGATGCTTTTATTGTTCCTAAATTTTTTGGCTCTGTCTTAACCTTTTTTGAACAGATGATGTGGGCACTGGAATTTGATCCGGACTTGTTTCTTTTGTATGAAGATCCTGAATTAGTTGCTGAAAAATCTGAAGAATCTAAATCTAAATCAAAATCGCGCCATATTGGGAAATACGAGCGAGAAAACATGAAAAATGGTGGCAAAGCTTCAGAAGCTCCCCTACCGATATCTGTTTTTCTAGTAGCCAGTGTCCTGAAAGACAAGAGCGATAAGTTGCTGACAGAAGCAAGAGGACTAGACGACGTTGTTAAGGTTTTCACATACATAAACTTAAATGTTATTCTGATTTCCAACTCAAGGAGTAATACATACTTGTATTTATACTGATTTTTAGGAAGGTTCATTGCTTGCCTCTTATATGGATTCATACTTTAGTCATTTGTTTTCTATTTGCAGATACTGAATGATGTTAATGGAAACCTGGATGCTAAAAAGGCTTGCACTGGTGCAATGAAACTTCACAAGAAGTATCTTAAAAAGGTAATTTCTTAATCCTGTTGATGGCTACATGCAAATTGTCCATACAACAGTGATAGGAAAGTAAAACACAGCAAAGTTTGGTGCAGACAAATTTTATCAGAAACTGTCATTTGCGGGTTTAAGTTATATACACCATCAGTGTAAGGAATATTTTTGCTCTATCGGGTCACTCAAATGATATCAACAGGTAAGCCTCCTTAAAATGTGAAGTCTGTAATCTTGAAAATAAGATAAGTTACTTGCTACGGTAGGTAAAGATGACCGGATGGTGTAAACATTCCTCACATTGACGGTGTATATAACTTAAATTCGTCATTTATTAGTATTAGTATGTTACAAAATATGTTAGCAATATATGCAAGATTATTTCTGCAAGAAGTTATGACCTTTCAAATACTGACGCTGGTTAAAACAGGCGGCCAACACCAACAGGTAGCTAAGCTGAAAAGACTGCTAGATGATTCTTAAATCATGAAGCTCATGTAAGTAACCTTTGTTGCTCTCCTCCTTTAACCTTGCGGTTATCTTTCGTATCTAGGACGAGTTCTGTGGGTTGAACTGAACACACTACTTTCTCCTCGAACTATGTATATATATGCAAAAAAACACACTATAAGATGCATTGATGATACTGATTCTGAATCCACCGATTCTAAATCCTGGATTCGCCGATTGTCTTTCGGAGATTTCTCAACGAACTTAACCATTTTGCTGCAGGCCAAGAAGACTGACAAGTTTGATATTCGGATTTTTCGGCCCTGCCAAAGGGACAGTGGCTGCTTATGTATACTGTGCTTGATTTAGCAAGAGAAATGTAAATTGCCATTCTTTCTGGTTCCATATTGGGACTAACATCATGTAAATGTATTGTTTTTTCCTAGTAGCAAATGTGCCCTCAGCGGTTGATGTATACAGAGACACTCTTCCAAAGCTTGTATAATATGAATTTACTGAGTAGAGAGCCATATTTATCTTGGTTGTGACTTGTTATTCTTTCATGTAAGCTGATAGGAAAAATATTATGATAAGGAAAAGAGTCTTAAAAATGGCGAATGAATTAAAGAAAATAATGGAATTATGATAAATATAGCGGTAATCATGAAAGTTTTTTGTCAACCGGAATGATTTCTTGCACGTAGCAAACATTTGATTGTTAACCTAAGGCCGTATCTGATGAATCCACCAATTTTTTGGGTCAATCGGAATCCGTCAACAAAATTCAGGTAAATCATGTATATAAACACACGAAAGAATAGACATATTCACTAATTCATGTTGCATGACCCCGAAATGCCATAATACAATATTAGTCATGGCGAGTATTGATCACAAAGTCGTTTTCGATGGACCCATCAAATTTCAGGCAATCAGAGTCCGTCAACTTTTTGAGCGGTAGAATCCAAGTGGCCGTGCATAGTTTTCTTATGACCACGAAATGCCAAAAAGTAATATTAGTCCTGGTGACTATAGCTCCACGGGCCGTATCAGATGGATCCATAAATATTTTGGTCAATCGGAGTCCGTCAACCAAATTTAGGGAAACTAACATATATATAAACATATGAAATAATGGAATTAATCATTAATTTCTATTTCATGACTCCGAAACGTCAAAAATTAATGTTAATCATGGTGAGTATTGCGCATAACATCGTATCCCATGGATCCAAAGATTTTTAGGCTAATTGGAGCCTGTCAATTATATTTAGGAAAATCATCATGTATATAAACACACAGAAAATAGAAATAATTATTAATTCCTATTTTATGATTCTGAAACGCTAAACAATTAAATTAGTAGTGGTGAGTATTGCTTGCATGGCCGTACCACATGAATCCATCAAATTTTAGGCCAATCTGAGTCCGTCAACAAAATTCAGGAAAATCATCATGTATATAAGCACACGAAAAACAAAAATAATTTATCAACTCATGTTTCATGTCCCTAAAGCGCAAAAATGATGTTAGTCGTGATGAATATTGCTCACAAGGTAGTATTTGATGGATCCACCAATTTTTAGGCCAATCAGAGTCCGTTAATCAAATTCAGGAAAATCATGATGTATATAAACACATGAAAAAATAGAATAAATATTAATTCCTGTTTCAGGACCCGAAACACCAAAAAAATACTGTTAGTGATGGTAAGTATTGCTTATAAGACCGTATCCCATAGATCTAAGGATTTTTAGGTCAATCGGAATCTGTCTATCAAATTCTGAAAAATCACGGTGAGTTTTGCTCACAAGGACATATCTAATGGATCCACTAATATTTTGGCCAATCGGAGTCCTTCAATCAAATTTAGGAAAATAATTATGTATATAAACACACTAAATAATGGAAGTAATCATTAATTTATGTTTAATGACCCTGAAATGCCAAAAATAAAGTTAGTCATGATGAGTATTACTCACAAGGCCGTATCTGATGAATCCACAAATTTTAGGCCAATCAGAGTACGTCAACCAAATTCAGGAAAATCATCATGTACATAAACGCATGAAAAATAAAAATAATCATTAGTTCTTGTTTCATGACACTAGAATAACGTTATTCATAATGAGTATTGCTCACAAGGCCCTAAAACGACAAAAATGAGGAACAATCATGGCGAAGAAATGACTATAGTTCATTATGTCATTTCTGATGGGCTCAAAAAAATTTAGGCGTTTCGAAACCCATCATCCGAATTCATACAGATGGCGTGTACTATAGCACACAAAAATTTGAGAATCGTCTTGAAATCCTGTTTTATGGTCCTAAATGCCAAAAAATAAGGAACGAGCATGTCGAAGTGATAACTATTGTTAATTATGTCGTTTTAATGGGCCCGCAAAATTTTAAGAGATTCGAAACTGGTCGTCTGAATTCATGCAGTGGCGTGGACTATAGCACACAAAAATCTGAGAATCGTCTTGAATTCCCGTTTTATGGACCAAAAACGTCAAAAGATGAGGAACGGTCATGGCGAAACGATGACTATTGTTCATTAGGCCATTCTTTATGGGCCCAGAAAATTTTAGAAGGTTCGGGGTCGATCGCCCGTATTTATGAAGATGTCGTGGATTATAGCAGACGAAAATCTTGAAATCGTCCCGAATTAGTATTTTATAGCCCTAAAATGCCAAAACAGTGTGGAGCGGTCATGGTGAAGAGATGACTATTGTTCATTAGGTCGTATTTATGGGCCCGCAAAATTTTAGGAGAATCAAAACCGGTCGCTCGAATTCATACAGATGGTATGGACTATAGCACACGAAAATTTGAGAATTGTTTTGAATTTCTATTTTATGGCCCTAAAACGCCTAAACATAAGGAACAATTATGGTGAATTGATGGCTATTGTTCATTAGGTTATTTTTTATGGGCCTGCAAAATTTTAGCAGATTCACGGCCGGTCGCCCGAATTTATATAGATGGCAGCCCCTTTTTCTCTCGAAAACGCATTTCGACGTTGTGATAGCTCTTTTAAATGGGTATTAAAAGAGGAGAGTCGCCACCTAACGATTTTTTAAGGTGTGTTAGGGCACCTATTTGCAAATAACTCTGTTTGACTAGTTAACGCCACCAAAGATCGGGTAAGAGCTCAAATTACCTCAAAGAGAAGGTGTTAGACACTTTTCAAGGTCCACAACTATGGGTCCCGGCCGAACATAAGATTATGTGGATTATATTTAAACTAGGTGATCAAATAAACAAAGGGAATTCAGAAGTCAAAGAACATGATAGTACAAGTTTTAGTACAAATAAAGGGATACAATTATTTAGATCTAATAACCACATATGAAGAAAAAAAGGGGGGAGGGGGTCCTAAGTTTTTTTAGCCTTAAGGATCACCCCGTGCAACATAAATAATACTTCGTAACTCCCTTGGAATATGAAGTTACTCATATTATTCAGCGGGCACAAACTATGTTAAAGTTGTTACCTAAAAGCATTCTAATTCAATTCTAAGTCGTACCCTACGCGTACACTACCCGTCCCATACCTATGGTCCAGGAGGTATTGAACCTCTATTTGGGTGCTTCTAGACCTCACTTAGGCTGCTCAGAAATGTCAAAACCAGGCGACACACAAAAACACATTGGACTTCACATATAGGCAGTTAAGGCTCAAATTTGCCTCCACACTTAAGCAACAAATGCACGCAAGACAAATTTCATGTTAAGCAATCCATAATTAAGAAACTTAAATCCCTATAGACATGATTTCTATGTGACAAGGCATCAAGGTTTGCAAGCAATTTCAGAGGCCAAGCGTTGCTCATCGACATGATTATACGATTTGCATGTTGATTAATGAAATTGCAGATTTTCGGTTATTAAGCCTGATGTGTCTAGGTGACTCGTGTAGTAAGGAATAATGAAAGGACCATTGGGAGGATCCCATAAGTGCATAATAAACCATATTGAGGGGTGCAACATTGACTCTTATTAAGATAAAACAGTGTTGTCCTATAGACAGGATCTCTAATAATTAGCACTTGGAGCTGATTTTATCATTACACTCAACCCTATAGACATGTTTTCTAGGTGAACAGTGCGATGCAGTAACGAATGAGATGATTAAAATCCTATAGGCATGGTTTCTAGTGAACAGTACGAGATAATAGCAAATGAGGTGATCAAAATCCTATAGGCATGATTTCTAGTGAATATGCTGAAATGAATTGAAAGAAAGTTCATTGACATTTGTTCCTATAGGCAGGTTTTCTAGTAACACGTAGCAGTAAGAATAATTGCAGCATTTGAATTCATGTTTGCCAACAGACAGTGTGTGTGTGTGTTTATCCTAATGACATGGTTTCTACAGTGCACATATAAATTGAACGACACATATAGTAAGAGAATCAATGAGTCCTATAGGCATGTTGTCTACCCCCTTTTACACAAACATTAAGAATCTACCTCTTTCCCATTTTTACTAACACCCCAATTGTTTATACAAAAGTTATTACAGGCCCAATAATGAGTAAGATATAAAATGTTATACAAATAATGACAATAGGCCCACATCAGGCCCAAATGAAATACCCAGCACTGTCTGGGCCTTCAGCAGCATACCCAGACTTTCAACAAAGAGCCATGTTCATCAACACAACCCAGAATCCATAGAAGAGCTCGAAGCCAAATCACACAATCATATTGCCAAGCATTGAATTACTTAAACCAACCAGCTTACATGTTCGTGGGACAATAAGAAGAAGGAACTGGGATAATTCAGGTTCCAGTATTAGGAAAAATGATTAGGGACCCAAATCCTAGTGTGTCAGAGTTCACAAGGGCCTCAAAAAGACCCCGAGCAGTGCTCACACTAGGGAGGTCAGTAGCAAAAGCCTTGGTAGCCTTGGCTTTCTGCCGGCTAAGAATAAGAAGTTAAGAGAGCACAGGTGACAAGTGAAGGAGAGTGAACCAAGGTTGAGAGACAAGAATTGAGGGACACAGACATACTCAAGTTGAGCATATAGAGCAGATAATCGAACAGGTCACAGGATTTAAGAACAAACTTAGTAAAGATTTAGAAACAAGTTCAACACTTAGTGCATAGGCAGTCACACATTAGTAGAGTTAAGAAAAGAACAAGTTTGCAAGATTGGCAAAAATTATCATACACAGATTCATAATACCAAATAAGTGAAAACCTAAAAGGTCCAAATTATGCTAAGTATAGGTCCTAGTGTTACAAAATAGTCATGTTAATTTAAACATGATAGGGAAGCAGATTATGACAATTACTGGTGAATCAAAGGAGCCAAATACAGGCTAACTGGCATATTAACAGAGAACTAGTCATGGTTGATAAAATCAAAAAGATCTTGATATAGGATTAAAACATGCTACATAGGTAAAGATACCATTACAGAAATTCAAAATAGAATAGGAAGAGAAACTCGTGCCATATAGCAAATGCAAACACTCAGGTTTTAAACACAATCGACTAGTTAAACTAAAGAGAGTACAAATTATGCAGATGAAGCATGTTCGAATAACATAATTGGCATTTTGAGAAGAACTAAACACTAAAAAAATGCTAGCTAGGGCAAAGGTCACACACAGTAGTGGTTTAGAACATATTGACTTAGGAGAATCTAAATTACTTGAATCAGGCTTAGGCACGTTTCGACTAGCAACATTATGAAGTTAAAGGTTAAAGAGACCTAAAATTGAAGTAAAGCAAACATAATTGCACACAAGAATAACCCAGAAAACACATTAAGCTATGAACCTCAGAAGTAAAAACATATGTGAATTTCAGATATATAAGAATTGAAATTGCAAAAGTACAGTAACTCACCAGTTAAACGAATAACAGTAAAGAATCAAAATTCCACAAGAACCCAAAATCTCAATGCGTCATAGGTCCCAAGAGCTTCGAAAGAACTCCGGGCAATGCTCGCACCAAGAGGAGGTTGAGTAACAAGGTCTTAGTAGCCTTGGCTTTCAGCCGGCCAAAACAGAATATAGAATAAGAGAATAGAAAAAGCCCTAATTTTAGTGAAGAGTATGTCGATTAAAGTCTGTCTCAAAGGGGAATAGGGAGGGGTTTATATAGCAGTAAAAATTAAACGACCACACAAGGAAACAAAGTAAATCGAACAACAAATAAGGAAAGAAATCATGCAAAATCATTTCATAATCAATTTAGGAGAGAAATCAGGTAAACCCTAGTTTTTTAGGGAAAGTGTAAATCAATAGAGATCTAAATGAAATCAGACTCACATAATATGGTATTGAACATATGTAGATGAAATAATACTCAAAATCAAAGATTCGAATCATGTTCGATTTCAGAGGGTATTGCTTGCCATGTTTAGGCAAGCATCTAGGTAACACCACAAACGGACAACCAGTACCAAAAGGTTTCAAATATGGCAAGAGAATAGTAGTCGAATCCCATTATCAGTGGGATTATGAGAGGGATTAAGGGGAAGCTGCTAGGGTTTAGTAAAGAGGAGATGAGTGACAGAGGGAATAGAGGCGGCTATCTTTAGGAAATGGGGTTAGGGTTAGGTTTTGGGGATATAAGGAAAGGGAGTGGGGTGTTGTGGGCTGTTGATCGCTTTTGATCAACAGTTGAGATTAAAAACGAGCTGGGTCGGGTTTTGGACAGGTCAAGGTCGCTTGGGTTGGGCTTGAGGATTGGGTCAGGGATTTGGGTCTGTGTGGTCCGAAAAATAACTCAAAAATTGGGCCAGCTTTTAAATAAGAGATTAAAAAAGAAATAATTTAATAAAATAGTTAAATAAATATATAAAGAATGCTATTTATGCAAATTAATACTTTAAACAACGGTAGAAGATTATAAAAAATGTAAAAATATCATTTTGACCCTGAATAAAATGACAAATGCAATAAAATACAAAATATAGGCTATTATTGCAAGATTGTGCAAATAGCCTAAGAATACCAATATAATTATATAAAATAAAGTAAAAATATTTGAAACATACATTATGGATGCAAATAATAATTTTAGATGATTATATCATCACAAGAATAATTTAAAGGAATAATTAGTAAACATTCATGTAATTTAAATGCAAGAAAATTAATTTTAGGCTCTAAAAATTGTGAAAAAATTTAAATAAAAATGCTTGTATAAATATTGTAACTTAAATAGTGATGCAGAATGACATGTTGAAAAGATATATTTACTATTTAAAAATATGAGGGCAAAATTGGGTATCAACAACATGGGCAGTACATGAAAACCTGGGAATAGTCCTAAATTCTGATTTTATGGCCCTCAAATGCCAAAAATGAGAAACGGTAATGGCGAAGCGATGACTACTATTCATTAGGTCATTTTTATGGGACTGTAAAATTTTAGGAGATTCGGGGTCGATTCATGCAGATGGCGTGGATTATAGCACACGAAAATCTAGAAATCATCCTGAATTCCTGTTTTATGGCTCTAAAATGCCAAAAACGAGAAACGGTCATGAAGAAGCGATGACTATTATTCATGAGGTCAAAACGAGAAACGGTCATGAAGAAGCGATGACTATTATTCATGAGGTCATTTTGTATGAACTCGCAAAATTTTAAAGAGATTCGGGGTCGGCCACCCGAATTCATGTAGATGGCATGGACTATAGCGCAAGAAAATTGGGAATCTCCTTAATTCCTCTTTTATGGCCCTAAAATACCAAAAATGAGTAACGGTCGTGGCAAAGCTATAACTATTGTTTGTTAGGCCATTTTTTATGAGCCCACAAAATATTAGTAGATTCGGGGTCGGTCGCCTGAATTCAAGCATAAGGTGTAGACTATAGCGCATAGAAATCTAGGAATCGTCCTGAATTCCTGTCTTATGGCCCTAAAACGCCTAAAAACGAGAAACAGTCATGGCAAAATGATGATTCTTGTTCATTAGGTCATTGTTGATGGGCCCGTACAATTTTAGTAGATTCGAGGCGAATCGCCCTAATTTATGCATGTAGCACACAAAAATCTAGGAATCGTCCTAAATTTCTGTTTTATGGCTCGAAAATGCCAAAACACGAGGAACGGTCATGGCGAAGTGATGACTATTGTTCATTAGGTCCTAAACATGAGGAGCAATTATGGTGAATTGATAGCTATTATTCATTAGGTTATTTTTGATGGCCTGGCAAAATTTTAGCAGATTCACGGTCGGTCGCCCGAATTCATGTAGATGGCATGTGTCGCGCCCCTTTTTCTCGCGAAAGCGGGTTTCGACGTTGTGACAACTCTTTTAAATGTGTATTAAAAGAGAAGATTTGCCACCTAACAATTTTTTAAGGTGCGTTAGGGCACCTATTTGCAAATAACTCTTTTTGACTAGTCAACGCCACCAAAGATCGGGTAAGGTCTCAAATTACCTCAAAGAGAATGTGTTAGGCACTATTCGAGGTCCACAACTATGGGTCCCGGCCGAACATAAGATTATGTGGATTAAATTTAAACTAGGTGATCAAATAAATACAGGGAATTCAGAAGTCAAAGAACATGATAATACAAGTCTTGGTACAAATATAGGGATACAATTATTTAGATCTAATAACCACATATAAAGAAAAAGGGGGGGTGGGGGGTCCTAAGTTTTTTTAGCCTAAAGGATCACCCCGTGCAACATAAATAATACTTCGTAACTCCCTTGGAATATGGAGTTACTCATATTATTCAGTGGGCACAGACTATCATCTCCTGCTACCTGATTACTATGTTAAAGTTGTTACATAAAAGCGTTCTAATTCAATTCTAAGTCATACCCTACGCGTGCACTACCCGTCCCATACCTATGGTCCAGGAGGTATTGGACCTCTATTTGGGTGCTTCTAGACCTCACTTAGGCTGCTCTGAAATGTCAAAACCAGGACATAAAAACACATTGGACTTCACATATAGGCAGTTAAGGCTCAAGTTTGCCTCCACACTTAAGCAACAAATGAACGTAAGACAAACTTCATGTTAAGCAATCCAGAAATAAGAAACCTAAGTCCCTATAGATATTATTTCTATGTGACAAGGCATCAAGGCTTGCAAGCAATTTCAGAGGCCAAGCGTTGTTCATTGACAGGATTATACGATTTGCATGCTGATTAATGAAATTGCAGATTTCCGGTTATTAAGCCTACTATGTCTAGGTGACTCGGGCAGTAAGGAATAATGAAAGGACCATTGGGAGGATCCCAGATGTGCATAATAAACCATATTGAGAGGTGCAACATTGACTCTTATTAAGACGAAACAGTGTTGTCCTATAGACAGGATCTCTAATGTTTAGCACTTGGAGCTCATTTTATCATTACACTCAACCCTATAGACACGTTTTCTAGGTGAACAGTGTGATGCAGTAATGAATGAGATGATTAAAATCCTATAGGCTTGGTTTCTAATGAATATTATGAGATAATAACAAATGAGGTGATCAAAATCCTATATGCATGATTTTTAGTGAATATGCTGAAATGAATTGAAAGAAAGTTCATTGACATTTGTTCCTATAGGCAGGTTTTCTAGTAACACTTAGCATTAAGAATAATTGCGGCATTTGAATTAATGTTTGCCAACATACAGTGTGTGTGTGTATGTGTGTGTGTGTGTGTGTATCCTAATGACATGGTTTCTACAGTGCACATATAAATTGAACGACACATATAGCAAGTGAATCAATGAATCCTATAGGCATGTTGTCTACCCCCTTTTACACAAACATTAAGAATCTACCTCTTCCCATTTTTACTAACACCCAAATCGTTTATACAAAAGTTATTACAGGCCCAATAATGAGTAAGATACAAAATGTTATACAAATAATGATAATAGGCCAAAAACAGGCCCAAATGAAATACCCAACACTGTCTGGGCCTTCAGCAGCATACCCAGGCTTTCAACAAAGATCCATGTTCATCAACACAACGCAGAATCCATAGAAGAGCTCGAAGCCAAATCACACAATCATATTGCCAAGTATTAAATTACTTAAACCAACCAGCTTACATGTTCGTGGGATAATAAGAAGAAGGAACTGGGATAATTCAGGTTCCAGTATTAGGAGAAATGATTAGGGACACAAATCCTAGTGTGTCAGAGTTCACAAGGGCCTCAACAGGACCCCGAGCAGTGCTCACACTAAAGAGGTCAGTAGTAAAAGCCTTGGTAGCCTTGGCTTTCAGCCGACTAAGAATAACAAGTTAAGAGAGCACATGTGACAAATGAAGGAGAGTGAATCAAGGTTGAGAGACAAGAATTGAGGGACACAGACATATTCAAGTTGAGCATATAGAGTCGATAATCGAACAGGTCACAGGATTTAAGAACAAACTTACTAAAGATTTAGAAACAAGTTCAACACTTAGCGCATAGGCAGTCACACATTAGCAGAGTTAAGGAAAGAACAAGTTTGCAAGATTGGCAAAAATTATCATACACAGATTCATAATACCAAATAAGTGAAAACCTAAAAGGTCCAAATTATGCTAAGTATAGTTCCTAGTGTTACAAAATAGTCGTGTTAATTTAAACATGATAGGGAAGCAGATTATGACAATTACTGGTGAATCAAGGGAGCCAAAAACATACTAAAGGGCATATTAACAGAGAAGTAGTCATGGTTGATAAAAAAAAAGATCTTGATATAGGATTAAAACATGCTACATAGGTAAGATACCATTATAGAAATTCAGAATAGAATAGAAAGAGAAACTCGTGCCATATAGCAAATGCAAACACTCAGGTTTTGAACACAATCAACTAGTTAAACTAAAGAGAGTACAAATTATGCAGATGAAGCATGTTCGAATAACAAAATTGGCTTTTTGAGAAGAACTAAACACTATAAAGATGCTAACTAGGGCAAAGGTCACACACAGTAGTGGTTCAGAACATATTGACTTAGGAGAATCTAAATTACTTGAATAAGGCTTAGGCATGTTTTGACTAGCAACATTATGAAGTTAAAGGTTAAAGAGACCTAAAATTGAAGTAAAGCAAACAGAATTGCTCACAAGAATAACCCAGAAAACACATTAAGCTATGAACCTCAGAAGTGAAAACATATGTGAATTTTAGATATATAAGAATTGAAATGGCAAAAGTACAGTAACTCACCAGTTAAACGAATAACAGTAAAGAATTAAAATGCCACAAGAACACAAAAATAACAGTATCTGAACGGTTATAGAGTAAAAGGTGGGTAATTGATGGTGGTTGGTTTTGTTGAAATGAGTGCAGGATGTGAACTTTATGAACGGAAACCAGAGCGAAGATTGCTCCCGTTTGAAGAACGGTTACTCCCTGGATTATCTATAGAACTTAAAACATGATGCATGCAGGTATATATGGATTATTGCAAAAATTTAAACATGATGCAAATTCCCCTTGGACCATGAAAGTTGTCTTTGGACGGTGAGGATGATGTCCTTAGACTATGACGTCCTGGACCATGAATCGTATTATAAGGGATTCGCATGCCATGACATGATGTCCTCGGGCTATGAGGATGGTGCCTCTGGACTATGATGCCTTTGAATAATGATGTGCACTTTTGAGAGATCCTCAGGCCATGGAATGCTGTCTTTCGGCTACGAGGATGATGCCTTCGGACTATGACACCTTTGGACAAAATGGCGATGTTTCAACACATGAGATGCAAAGATATGATGCTTGGTCATATGGAAATAAAGCAAGACGAAGCTTAGTCTTGTGTAAGATTAGGGCAGTGTTTAGCCCCAGGCGAATAGAGGATAGTGCTAAGCCTTAGATGGCGTAGTGGAGATAGTATTTAATCTTATGCAAGGAAAAGGCAGTGCTTAGCCTTATGCCAAAAGGGAAGACAATGATTAGTCTTGTGCAGGGAAAGACAGTGCTTAGCCTTATGGAATTAGGGAGGCAGTGCTTAGCCTCATGCAGGAAGAAGAGACAATGATTAGTCTCATGCAAATAAGGGAGGCGGTGCTTAGCCTCATGCAGGAAGAGGAGACAATGCCTAGTCTCATGCAGGGAAAGGCAACGCTTAGCCTTATGCAATTAGGGAGGCAATTCTTAGCCTCATGCAAAGAGGAGACAATGCTTAGTCTCATGCAGGGAAAGGCAGTGCTTTAGCCTTATGCAATTAGGGAGGCAATGCTTAGCCTCATGCAATCAGGAGACAATGCTTAGTCTCATACAGGGAAAGGCAATGCTTAGCCTTATGCAATTAGGGAGGCAATGCTTAGCCTCATGCAAAGAGGGAGGCAATGCTTAGCCTCATGCATGAAGAGGAGACAATGCTTAGTCTCATATAAGGAAAGGCAGTGCTTAGCCTTATGCAATTAGGGAGGCAATGCTTAGCCTCATGCAATCAGGGAGACAATGCTTAGTCTCATGCAGGGTAAGGCAGTGCTTAGCCTTATGCAATTAGGGAGGCAATGCTTAGCCTCATGATGAGTGATAGTGAGAAAGTAAAGTATTTCTAGCTGGAGATGTTTGCGCTAGATATTTTGTTGTTTTGAAGGCAGTGACTTGATGTGTTTGCGGATATCGTTGTCTTATTGTGCCTGCATCCAAAGAAAAATTGTGAGTTCTGTGGGGAAAGGTTGGTTTGTGCTTTTGTCTTCTGTTTTGCCTTTGCTCCTGTCTTGAGGCCCTGTTTGAGTTACCCTAGGTAGCATCTGGCTGTCATAGAAATAAAGTTTTCGAAAAATATGCATGCATTTGATAAATATAGTTATTTGAAATGTAGTAGTATGCAATTTCAAATAATTTAGATGAACCGGTGACTGTGACATATTTTAGAGACATTGTGGCCTCCTTGCTTTAGAATTTTGAGGGTTCCCCTCAAAATTCTACCCCAGTTAAAATGCAATACTTTGGTTGTTCCGTGTATGACGATGTCGGCTGAACTTGCATTAGAATTTTGAGGGTCCTCCTCAAAATTCTGCCCCAGTTTTCTGATCATGGCAAAATGAAGATTTTATTAAGATGTGACCGAACCCACATGGCTGCCTACGTATCCCCTCTTAAACGGGAATCAAGTCAAGCGTAGTTCAGTTAGATCAAATGAAGAAATGTAAACAATCCTAAACATAGTATCTCTTGACTGCGTCTGAGTTGATAGGTTTTGGACAAATCTCTCCGTCCATTTCTGCAAGTATAAGTGCTTCTCCGGTTAGTACTCGATGAACTATGTAGGGACCTTGCCAATTGGGTGAAAACTTCCCTTTAGTTTCATCTTGATGCGGGAAAATTTGCTTTAGCACTAATTTCCCCGGTGTGATTTGCCTTGGTCTGACCTTTTTATTGAAAGCTCTTGCTATTCTGTTCTGATAGAGTTGACCGTGACATACTGCATTCATTCTCTTTCCATCAATGAGGGCCAGTTGTTCATAGCGGCTTTGTACCCATTCTGCGTCACTGAGCTTAGCTTTTTGTATGATTCTTAAAGAAGGAATTTCCACTTGGCGGGAATAACGGCTTCAGTACCGTAAACCAATAAATAAGGAGTTACCCCAGTTGATGTGCGAGTTGTGGTACGATATCCAAGCAAAGCAAACGGTAGCTTCTCATGCCATTGTTTGTAATTATCTACCATTTTCCTCAATATCTTCTTGATGTTCTTTTTGGCGGCTTCTACAGCTCCATTCATTTGTGACATATATGCTGTGGAATTCTTATGCTTGATCTTGAAAGTTTCACACATAGCCTTCATTAAATTACTGTTAAGATTGGCGGCGTTGTCGGTGATGATTGACTCTGGAACCCCGAACCGACAAACAATGCGATCTCGAACAAAGTCTGCGACGACCTTCTTAGTTACAGCTTTGTAAGATGCAACTTCAACCCATTTTGTGAAATAATCTATAGCCACTAGAATAAATCTATGCCCATTTGAAGCAGCGGGTTCGATTAGACCGATGACATCCATACCCCAAGCGTAGAAAGGCCATAGTGGACTTGTTGCATTGAGTTCATTGGGTGGCACTCGTATCATGTCAGCATGTATCTGGCATTGGTGGCACTTCTGGACATACTTGATGCAGTCTATCTCCATGGTTATCTAGAAATACCCCGCTCTTAGTATTTTCTTGGCTAAGACAAAACCGTTCATGTGCGGCCCGCAAGTTCCGACATGTATTTCCTCGAGCAATCTGGATGCTTCCTTGGCATCGATACACCGTAATAACCCCAGGTCAGGAGTCCTTCTATACAGAATCCCTCCGCTTTGAAAGAAGTGGTTGGCTAACCTTCATAGTGTGCGTTTCTGAGTATGAGTTGCGTGCTCCGGATATTCTCCTTTTGCCAAGTATTCTTTGATATCATGGAACCATGGATTTCCATCACTTTCTTCTTCAACATGAGCACAATAAGCTGGTTGCTTATGAATTCCTATTGGGGTAGGGTCAATAAAATTCTTGTCTGGGTGTTGTATAATGGAAGATAGAGTGGCCAATGTATCGACGAACTCATTCTGATTCCTCGGAACATGTTTGAATTCTATCTTTGTGAACCTCTTGATCAGCTCTTTCACACAGTACATATTTGGTAATATTTTAGTGTTCTTCGTGGCCCACTCTCCTGAAAACTGATGTACCAATAGATCGGAATCTCCAATCACCAGCAACTCATGAACGTTCATGTCAGTGGCCAACCTGAGTCCCAAGATGCAAGCCTCATATTCTGCCATATTATTGGTACATGGAAACCTGAGTTTTGCGGATATCGGATAGTGTTGGCCAGTTTTTGATACTAAGACAGCTCCAATACCTACTCCTTTGAAGTTCGTGGATCCATCGAAGAACATCCTCCAACCATCGTATGCTTCAGTGATGTCTTCTCCCATAAATGATACTTCCTCGTCGCTCAAATACGTTTTCGATGGTTCATATTCTCTGTCTACATGATTTTATGCCAAATGATCTGCCAATGCTTGCCCTTTGACTTCCTTCTGAGTTACATAGATAATGTCAAACTCACTCAGCAATATTTGCCATTTCACCAACTTTCCGGTAGGCATGGGTTTCTGGAAGATGTATTTCAAGGGTCCATTCTTGATATGAGATATGTGGTATAGGCATAGAAGTAGTGCCTCAACTTTTGAGCTATCCATGTCAAAGCGCACCAGGTACGCTCCAGCAAAGAGTACCGTGCTTCATAATATATGGCCTGCTCTTTTCTTCCCGTCTCATCGTGTTGTCCTAGAATACAACCAAAAGCCCCATCTAGTACGGACAAATAAAGCAGCAAAGGTCTCACTGGTTCCGGTGGGACCAGAACAAGTAGTTTAGATAAATACTCCTTGATTTTGTCAAAGGCTTTCTGGCATTCTTCAGTCTAGCTCGTTGCGGCATCTTTCTTCAACATTTTGAAAATTGGTTCACATATCACAGTTGATTGTGCTATGAAATGGCTGATATAGTTGAGACGCCCTAAGAAACTCATCACATCTTTCTTGTTCTTTGGAGGTGGCAAGTCCTGGATAGCTTTGACCTTTGACGGGTCTAATTCAATCCCTCGGTGGCTGACGATGAATCCTAGCAATTTTCCGGCAGGGACTCCGAAGGCACACTTTGCAGGATTCAGTTTCATATTGTACTTTCGAAGCCGATTAAAGAATTTTCTCAAGTCTGCTATATGATTTGTGCTTCTCCTGGATTTGATGATGACGTCATCCACGTACACCTCTATTTCTCTGTGTATCATGTCGTGGAAAATGGTTGTCATGGCTCTCATGTAAGTGGCTCCAGCATTCTTTAGGCCACACGACATCATTTTATAGCGGTACATCCCCCGTGGTATGATAAAGGTTGTCTTTTCGGCATCCTCTTCATCCATTCAGATCTGATGATACCCCGCGAAGCAATCCACAAAAGATTGGAGTTCATGCTTGGCACAGTTGTCGATTAGTATGTGTATATTGGGCAACGAAAAATCATCTTTGGGACTTGCTCTGTTTAGATCCCGATAATCGACACATACTCTGACCTTCACATCCTTCTTCGGAACCGGCACAATGTTGGATAACCAAGTCGGATATTCAACTACTCTGAGAACTTTGGCTATGATTTGCTTAGTGACTTCCTCTTTTATCTTCAAACTCATATCTGGCTTGAATTTTCTGAGCTTCTGTTTCACTGGTGGACATATGGGATCAGTGGGTAACTTGTGAGCCACTATGGATGTGCTCAGACCAGTCATATCATCATAAAACCATGCAAAGATGTCTTCATACTCCTTTAGGAACTGGATGTACTCTTCCTTCTCTGACGATGGTAGGTGAATGCTTATACGGGTTTCCTTGACTATTTCGGAATCCCCTAAGTTAGTCGTCTCGGTCTCGTCCAAATTAGACTTAGGCTTGTTTTCAAAATTTTCCACTTCTCTCACAATTTCCTCAGATATTACATCCTCTTCCAGATCCTCTGAATCACTATCCTTATGTTGCGTTGTCTCATTACATGTAATAGTCATAGGTTTGTCGGGATAGGTAATAATAATGATGTAGAGGAAAAATGTAAAGAATAATAATAAATACTAAAAATAACAATGCATTAAATAAATCTTGAAAATCCCAAACAAGTATGGCTCGATGACTCGAGCAATTATTTCAAAACAAAATACGTTCAGAACAAAATACTGAAAATGTCTTAGATGCTCATAAAATTGCTTTTAAAAATAATTGATGTTAATTGCCAGGCTACCCAGGAACTCGACGGGCCCGGCATGATGTAGCAGTCCAGTTCTTGAGAACAGTTCCTTTCTCCATGGTCTGAATAGTAAGATCTTCCTCCTGCTCCTCCTCAACTATCATACTGTAGTCCATGTCTTCATCATCCAGAAATAGCTTCCTTATGCCAGCTAGAGCTTCATCTTCTTCAGACCCCCACATTATGTCGGCTTGATGAAATGTCTGGTGTAAATGTGGTACCGGTTGTTCCAGCAGATAATAAGAACCACGCCATGGCTGCGACCAATCCTGATACTCTTGCCAAGTGTATTCATACCCAAGCCCAAAAGTTGTACCGTGACGCTTCAACTGTACCGGTTTGGTGATCCCTTAGAAATTCTTGCCGAGACCCTTGCCAGGCTCATACTCTGTCCATAGAAATATACTTTCTATCTTGTTGCTCCACCATTTGTCATTTTTAATTGCGTTGACGCGCTCAATGCGATGGTATGTTTCTCCACCCAGCTTCCTTCTGTTCTCGATGACTGGAACAGTCTAATTGGAATAAGATGGGATTACTCCTGTCTCCATGGATGATCACTTCTTGATGATTCCATTCAAACTTCACAACCTGATGTAGAGTAGAAGCTACGGCCCCAGTGACATATATCCAGGGTCGTCCAAATAGTAGATTGTAGGTAGCAAATATATCCAGCACTTGAAACTCAACATCAAATCAGGTTGGGCCCATCTGTAGGCTGAGGTTGAGTTCTCCAATTGTGGCCCTCTGAGATCCATCAAACGCCTTCACATTCATACTTACTGCTCGTATCTCATGCAGACCTTTACCCAGCCTCTTCAGAGTAGTCAGCGGACATATGTTGAGACTTGAACCCCCATCTATCAGGACCTTGGCGATGAATTTGTCCTCAAATTGCACTGTAATATGTAGTGCCCTATTATGACTAAGTCCTACCGGTGGCAGCTCGTCTTCATGAAAAGTAATTTTGTGGCTTTCCAACACCTGCCTGACCATGTTGGCCATTTCCCCACTGGTGATGTTGGTGGGTACATAGGCTTCACTCAACACCTTCATCAGGGCGTTCATGTGTGTCTCTGAATTTTGCAGCAATGATAAAATGGATATCTGAGCAGGAGTTTTGTTCAAATGGTCAACCACAAAGTATTCTCTTACTTGCACCTTCCTCCAAAGGTCGTCAGGGCCGGTCTCGATGACAAGTGGCCTAGACGCAGCTCATTTTCTTGTTCCTCCCAAATACTCGGGTGTATAAACCCTACCGGTTCTAGTCATGCCTTGTGCTGCACCTGTTTCTTCCATTTTCGCTTTTTCTTTCCTTTTTTCCTCCGCAACATAATCCTATGGTATAGCTTTAGACTGGTAAGATGGAGTAGGTGCTACCATCACAGTGAAGGGTGTGGTTACCTCAACTTCAAATGGCATTGGTGCGACTACTTCAACTTCAATTGGTGCCTGGGTTTGCACTACAATGGGTGTGAGGGTGATTGGAGATGTTTTAGGATCATCCCCCTCCCGAATGAGTCCAATTGACCCTTCCGGATCTCGTTCTTCATCGGTCTCTATCACATTTACTCCCTCAGCTCTGTGATCTGGGAGAGGATTGTTATGAACATTAGGTGTAGTCTCTTTTGCCTATATGACTTTAGTGTCAGTTAATGTCTGGATCTTGTCCTTCAGAGTGCGATATTCCTCAATGGTGTGACCCTTCATGACTGAGTGAAAGACACATGTCTTGTTTGGGTTAATCCACTGAGAAGAGTTTTCCATAGCAACAGTGAGAATGGGAGTGACATAACCGGCAGCCTTCAGCCTCTCGTAGAGTTGGTCTATGGGTTCAGCAATCGGAGTGTATTGTCTGGGTGGTCTGCGGTCAAAAATTTGGCCTTGGTTTTTGATAATTCTGGCGGGCTGGTGGTGGTGAGTGGTAATATGTGGGTTGGGTCTTATAAGTGTGGTAGGTGGCAGCAGGTTGTTGGTATCTGGGGGGTGAAGGCTGGTATGCGGGTGAAGGTGTTTGGTATGTGAAAGGAGACTTCGGACCTTGGGCTACCATTACTGCACCCACTTCTTTCTTCTTAGAGATACCTCCCGACTTCAAAGCTTTATTTGTGGCTTGGAGTACTTCAAAATTCATTACCATTCTGCTTTTGATCCCTTCTTCTATTCTCTCTCCCAGCTTGATGATGTCAAAGAACTTATGGTTTTCAATAACCATCAACCTTTCATAGTATTGTGGGTCTTGAGCTCTGACGAAGAACTTATTCATCTGTTCTTCTTCAAGTGCCGGTCTTACCTTCGCAGCTTCAGACCTCCATCGAGTAGCATACTCGCGAAAGGTTGTTGTTGGTTTCTTCTTGAGTTTTTGAATGTAGAAAATGTCTGGTGCATTTTCTATGTTGAACTTGGATCGATCCATGAAATATGACATCATGCTCACCCAATTAAACCACTTCTTTGGGTTCTGACTGATGTACCAAGATAAAGCATCACCAGTGAGGCTCCTCGTGAACAGCTTCATACGGATTCATTCATCTTTGCCAACTCCTACCAACTTGTCACAGTATGTTCTTAGATGCACTTTCGGATCACCAGTTCCGTCGAACATTTTGAACTTGGGAGGTTTGTAACCCTCTGGAAGTTCTATACCTGGTTGTATGCATAGGTCCTCATAATTCAAACCCTCAATGCCCTTGCCACCTTCGACACTTTAAACTCTTCCAGTGAGATTTTTGAGTTCTTCTGCCATGTTCTTGATGAGTAGGTTTTTCTCGGTGGATTCCAGTATATATAGGGTTTGTTGTGGGGGTGTGGGGTAAAGTTTTCACATATATGGGGTTGTTTTGGTGGACTCCGGGAATTTGGGCGTAATGGTGGTCATTGGTTGAGTTTCATGGATCAGGAGTAGGTTGTGGTGCATTCTGAGGGGTGTGGTATGTGGTTGTTTGTGGGTATTGAGTTGGATGGTGATGGTGTTGTTGAGGAGTAGGTACCGGTGGAGGGTTTTGGTTCTGAGGCGGCGTGGTGTATTGATGTGGTGCGGGAGGGTTTGGTGGTAGATTTTGATTCTGTGTGTTTTGGGGAAATGTCGGGTTTTGGGCGTTTGTGTTTTGTTGGTTGATATCATGGGCATTTAGGGTGAGGGAAAGGTTTGCCAAGTTTTGGACCTTCTCAAGTTCTCCTTGTAACTCCAGTATTTTCTGTTCCAGACGTAAGACCAATTCATTCCGTGCTGGAGTACTCCGACCGTCCGAAGTTTCAATGTTCTCTGCATTGTCCTTTCTCATACCGCTTAAATCGTCCATTTTTCCTTTCCCTTTGATTTTTCCTTTAGGATCACTTGGTGGAGGAGGAGGTGGAGGACCTCTGGATCCAGTATGATATGCGGATGATGCCAGTATGCACGAACCGACCTTGGGGAATGGGAATAATCAAACGAAATAAAAATAAAAGGTAACCAAGTCAGTAAGGGATATTTAAAGAATGCTTGCAATATTGAACATGCTTTGCAAAATCATGTAATAGATTCGCGTCCTAATTTGGGGGACCTCGTTGTGCCCGAGGTAGGCCTAAGCGACACATAGACTTGGAGAAAATTGATGCCAATAATTGTGTCATTTCATTAATGCGAAAATGAATCAAATCCTTACTAAAACGACAATAATAAGAAAGTTACTAATGGCATTTGCCTTATTACAATCGAAATCTAAAACTAAGCTAAAAAGCAGTAAAGAACATCATTTCCTAATCTACTTGGTCCCAGAAGGACCTTCCCCATGCTTGGCTCTCTTGACTCCATCAATCAGATTCCCCAGGTCGTGGATATCCAACAATAGGTAAGCCTTTGCTAGATACCCCCCTTCATTGCCATCCATGTTCTGACAATCTGAAAGCCTCTTTCTCATCTTTCCCTCAAGCTCCATCAACCCTTGCTCCAAATATTCTAATCTTTCTGTTGATTTAGTGACGGTTTTTCTCCATTCGTTGATTGCTTCCATATCCACTTTGTGTTGTTCTAGATGCCTAGCTTCAGACTCGAAGACCCTTTTGTGTAACCTCATATACTTGACTTGTGCTTCAGCAGCGTCATCTATGATCCTGTTTTTCAGATTAATTCCCGGCTTGACATCTCCTGCTATATCGTCCACTAACCATGATGGGTAGAAGTACACATGGCCAGCATGATACCTATCTGGCTCAATAGTATCCTTTTCCACAATGACCTTCTGATTCCATATATGTTATGCCTCGAACTTGAATGGAATAACCTCCCCTTTAAAATCTACTTTGTACTGGACCATGTTGGAAATCCGAGGTATAACCTGTTTTCTTCCCGCTTGTCTCATTACCCTTATAGGAGCATAAGGATAGATGCCCCTCAACTCGATCAGTACTAGGTAAGTAGTCTCTCTTGACCTGATAATGAACTCACTGCTAGGAAACCATTCAAACATCCAATGTACCTGCTCGTCCGTCAGACTGCTGAAGAAACGCACCCAGCTCATATCATTTCTAGGTTGTTCAAACCTGTCTGGGATAAATGTCATTCTCTTTGGGTGATGGTAAGCTATGTAGTCATTCAATGGCCGATGCAGAAGCTCTTGGCGATATTCTCTTCTTTGAAAATGCTCTAATAACCAAACTTGCAGTAACAGATTACAACCCTCGAAGTGCCCGAACCCCTGCTTGCATCGATCTAGAGCGTGGTACATCTCGGCTAGGATCATGGGGATGATGGTATAAGTCTATCCCTCGATGCCTTCCATCAAAGTCCTGGCGACCATGGCTAAACAGGTATGAATCCTTCCCCCTTTCATTGGAAATATCAATAACCCCAAGAAGTAGACAATGAACACATAAACCCGATGGTCCGTCCAACCCAAGGAAGTAATGGCAAGTTCATCATGATGAATGCGATATGACTTGCTGTGCCCATAACGCTCATAAAGGAATTCAAATGGGATGTATGACTTCTTCAAACAAAGCAACTCATCATTTTTCTTGAAACCCAACATTTTCAGAAAACCGCGAGGGGTGCGATTATCTGGCACTAATAACCCTGGACTATCCCATGGCAGCTTAGCGAAACCTCCTATTTCCTCTAAGAGAGGAGTCATTTCTATGTTACCAAAGCGGAAGACGGCCCTTTTCTCATCCTAAAACATAGTAGCGGCCTCAATCAATGCTCTATTCGGTCGGATGTCTAACAAAGATGGCAAATTACCAAGGACCCTTCTCACATGATTCTTGTCGCCAGGCGCAAGATTTTTCCACCAATCAAGTAGCAGAGGTGGAATGTTTTGGACCATGCCGAACTTGGGGACTTCGTGCTTCATTTTCTGCAAACAAATAGAGTTAGCCCTTCCCCCTCCAGATTCGACTATTTACACACTAATGATCAACATATTGGAATATTTTCTCCAAGTAATGCGCATAACGTGACGGTGTCCATTGGGATTGTGGAAATCCCGTCGTACTTTGGACAAGGATTATCTTACCAGGATATCACGTTGAGAACGTTCTAACTCGTACTAGGTTTAACATGATGCATGTATATTTGATATTGGAGTAAGGTTTCTAGAATGGCCTAGACAGGTACTCTTAAGTGGAAAACTTGAGAGGGAAAGGCACAGGACCGTCGACTGCACCGCTGATCGACTAGTCTACCGCAAATAAGCCTTTTCGATTTAAAAGGGTAATTTTGGAAGAGCGCGGACACTCATCAAGGGCCGATATGTTGATAATTGGCACGAGTAGAGTATTATGTGGAACATGCTTTATGCAGAGATAATAACACATTGCCAAGTATTTTCATGATAAATATGTAAAAAGCGGTAAATACAGTATTAAGGTAAAACATAAAAGAAAGACAAAGGAAGAAGTTAGTCCGTGGAATATATGTGAGAATGTAACAAAGCAAACAATATAGTAGTCTTTAAACAAATGAAGAGCAGTTAGAGCAACTAAGGGCGAATAAGGAAAGGGATGTGCATGTTATAACAAATTTAAGCAAATAAAGGTAGAGAAGGGAAGGTATGTGCATGTTATAACGGGTTTAAACAAGTAAAGGTGAATGGAAAAGGGATGTGCATGTAATAGAAAAATTTAACAAATAAAGATGGAAAAGAAATGTGTGTTTTATAACAAAGAAAACTAATCCACATAAGCCAATTTCATTATGGTAAGAGCCTAAGTTTCCCCAGCAGAGTCGACATTCTGTCGTGCCCCTTTTTCTCGCGAAAGCGGGTTTCGACGTTGTGACAACTCTTTTAAATGGATATTAAAAGAGGAGAGTCGCTACCTAACGATTTTTAAGGTGCGTTAGGGCACCTATTTTCAAATAACTCTGTTTGACTAGTCAACGCCACCAAAGATCGGGTAAGGGCTCAAATTACCTCAAAGAGAAGGTGTTAGGCACTCTTCGAGGTCTACAACTATGGGTCCCGGCCGAACATAAGATTATGTGGATTACATTTAAACTAGGTGATCAAATAAACAAAGGGAATTCAGAAGTCAAAGAACATGATAGTATAAGTCTTAGTACAAATATAGGGATACAATTATTTAGATCTAATAACCACATATAAAGAAAAAGGGGGGGTCCTAAGTTTTTTCTAGCCCATTGGAGTGGCTAACTAGGCTTTTTAATGTTATTTTCAAGACGAAGGAGATGCCAGAGGAATGGAGGTAGAGTACGATATTTCCGCTATACAAGAACAAAGGCGATATCCAGAACTGTAACGACTATAGGGGCATCAAGCTACTAAGTCATACCATGAAAGTTTGGGAGGGGTAGTGGAAGTGAGGGTGAGGAGGCTAGTGTCGATATTCGATAACCAGTTTGGGTTCATGCCTGGTCGTTCCACTACAGAAGCGATCCATCTTATTCGGAGGTTGGTGGAACTATACAAGGATAGGAGGAAGGATTTGCACATGGTGTTTATTGACCTAGAAAAAGCTTATGACAAGGTACCCAGGGAAGTTCTTTGGAGATTCCTGGAGGTGAAACGTGTTCTGGTGGCTTATATTATGGTGATTAAGGATATGTATGATGGAGCTAAGACTCGGGTTAGGACAGTGAGGGCCTACTCAGAGCATTTCTCGGTTGTTATGGGGCTACACCAAGGATCTGCGCTCAGCCCGTTCTTATTTGCTCTGACGATGGACGTACTGACATACCATATTCCAGGGGAGGTGCCATGGTGTATGTTATTCACTGATGATATAGTTCTGATTGATGAGATGCGAGGCGGTGTTAACGAGAGGTTGGAAGTTTAGAGACGGACCCTTGACTCTAAAGGATTCAAGCTGAGCAGGACTAAGACTGAATACGTGGAGTTCAAGTTCAGTGGTGTGCCGGGTGAAGCGGACATGGACGTGAGGCTTGACTCTCAAGTTATCCCAAAGAAAGGGAGCTTCAAGTACCTAGGTTCGATTATTCAGGGGGATGGGGATATTGACGAGGATGTTACGCACCGTATAAGAGTGGGGTGGATGAAATGGAGGCTAGCGTCTGGTATCCTGTGTGACAGCAAAGTGCCTCCGGAACTTAAAGGAAAGTTTTATAGAGCGGTGGTTAGGCCGGCCATGATGTATGGGGCAGAGTGTTGGCTAATCAAAAATTCTCATACCCAAAAGATGAAAGTTGCAGAGATGAGGATGCTGAAATGGATGTGCGGACACACTAAGCTAGATAAGATTAGGAATAAAGATATTCGGGTGAAGGTGGGCATGGCTCCCATGGAAGACAAGATGCGGGCAGCTAGGCTTAGATGGTTCGGGCACGTGAGGAGGAGAAGCCTGGATGCACCATTAAGGAGGTGTGAACGGCTGGCCTTGACGGGTATGAGAAAAGGTAGAGGGCGACCTAAGAAATATTGGGGAGAGGTGATCAGGAAGGACATGATGCGGACAAAGATTTCCGAGGATATGGCCCTTGACAGGAAGTTATGGAGGTCGAGCATTAGGGTTGTAGGTTAGGAGATATGAGGCTAGTACGTTAGTGTTTTGTTTTAGGCTGCTAGTGGCTCCAGTTGTGTTATTAATACTTCATTAGGGTCGTAAGTTAGGCTGTAGTATGCTTAGTGGCCCTTTGTATACATATTATTCCCTTGCGTTTGTATCATTGTGCCTTTGCTACTGCTTACTGTTACTACTTTGCTGTCTATTTTCTGGTTATTGTGTTGCTGGTGTTATCTTTCTGGATTCCGTTGCTGTTACTGATATACTGTCTCTTTCCTTCTTGTGCCGAGGGTCTACCGAAAATAGCCTCTCTACTCCTCCGGAGTAGGGGTAAGGTCTGCGTACACACTACCCTCCCCAAACCCCACTTGTGGGATCTCACTGGGTTATTGTTGTTTTTGATCACCCCGTGCAACATAAATAATACTTCGTAACTCCCTTGAAATATGGAGTTACTCATAATATTCAACGGGCACAGACTATCATCTCCTGCTACCAGATTACTATGTTAAAGTTGTTACCTAAAAGCGTTCTAATTCAATTCTAAGTCGTACCCTACGCGTGCACTACCCGTCCCATACCTATGGTCCAGGAGGTATTGGACCTCTATTTGGGTGCTTCTAGACCTCACTTAGGCTGCTCAGAAATGTCAAAACCAGGCAACACACAAAAACACATTGGACTTCACATATAGGCAGTTAAGGCTCAAGTTTGCCTCCACACTTAAGCAACAAATGCACGCAAGACAAACTTCATGTTAAGCAATCCAGAATTAAGAAACTTAAATCCCTATAGACATGATTTCTATATGACAAGGCATCAAGGCTTGCAAGCAATTTCAGAGGCCAAGCATTGCTCATAGACATGATTATACGATTTGCATGTTGATTAATGAAATTGCAGATTTTCGGTTATTAAGCCTGATGTGTCTAGGTGACTCATGTAGTAAGGAATAATGAAAGGACCATTGGGAGGATCCCAGAAGTGCATAATAAACCATAGTGAGAGGTGCAACATTGACTCTTATTAAGACAAAACAGTGTTGTCCTATAGACATGATCTCTAATGTTTAGCACTTGGAGCTGATTTTATCATTACACTCAACCCTATAGACATGTTTTCTAGGTGAACAGTGCGATGCAGTAATGAATGAGATGATTAAAATCCTATAGGCATGGTTTCTAGCGAACAGTACGAGATAATAGCAAATGAGGTGATCAAAATCCTATAGGCATGATTTCTAGTGAATATGCTGAAATGAATTGAAAGAAAGTTCATTGACATTTGTTCCTATAGGCAGGTTTTCTAGTAACACATAGCAGTAAGAATAATTGCAGCATTTGAATTCATGTTTGCTAACAGACAGTGTGTGTGTATGTGTGTGTGAGTTTATCCTAATGACATGGCTTCTACAGTGCACATATAAATTGAACGGCACATATAGCAAGTGAATCAATGAGTCATATAGGCATGTTGTCTACCCCCTTTTACACAAACATTAAGAATCTACTTCTTCCCTATTTTTACTAACATCCCATTCGTTTATACAAAAGTTATTACAGGCCCAATAATGAGTAAGATACAAAATGTTATACAAATAATGAAAATAGGCCCACATCAGGCCCAAATGAAATACCCAGCATTGTCTGGGCCTTCAGCAGCATACCCAGGCTTTCAACAAAGAGCCATGTTCATCAACACAACACAGAATCCATAGAAGAGCTCGAAGCCAAATCACACAATCATATTGCCAAGTATTGAATTACTTAAACCAACCAGCTTACATGTTCGTAGGATAATAAGAAGAAGGAACTGGGATAATTCAGGTTCCAGTATTAGGAGAAATGATTAGGGACCCAAATCCTAGTGTGTCAGAGTTCATAAGGGCCTCAAAAGGACCCCGAGCAGTGCTCACACTATGGAGGTCAGTAGTAAAAGCCTTGGTAGCCTTGGCTTTCAGCCGACTAAGAATAAGAAGTTAAGAGAGCACAGGTGACAAGTGAAGAAGAGTGAACCAAGGTTAAGAGACAAGAATTGAGGGACACAGACATACTCAAGTTGAGCATATAGAGCAGATAATCGAACAGGTCACAGGATTTAAGAACAAACTTAGTAAAGATTTAGAAATAAGTTCAACACTTAGCGCATAGGCAGTCACACATTAGCAGAGTTAAGGAAAGAACTAGTTTGCAAGATTGGCAAAAATTATCATACACAGATTCATAATACCAAATAAGTGAAAACCTAAAAGGTCCAAATTATACTAAGTATAGGTCCTAGTGTTACAAAATAGTCGTGTTAATTTAAACATGATAGGGAAGCAGATTATGACAATTACTGGTGAATCAAGGGAGCCAAAAACATGCTAAAGGGCATATTAACAAAGAACTAGTCATGGTTGATTAAAAAAAAGATCTTGATACAGGATTAAAACATGCTACATAGGCAAAGATACCATTACAGAAATTCAGAATAGAATAGGAAGAGAAACTCGTGCCATATAGCAAATGCAAACACTCAGGTTTTGAACACAATCGACTAGTTAAACTAAAGAGAGTACATATTATGCAGATGAAGCATGTTCGAATAACAGAATTGGCATTTTGAGAAGAACTAAACACTAAAAAGATGCTAACTAGGGCAAAGGTCACACACAATAGTGGTTCAGAACATATTGACTTAGGAGAATCTAAATTACTTGAATCAGGCTTAGGTACGTTTCGACTAGCAACATTATGAAGTTAAAGTTAAAGAGACCTAAAATTGAAGTAAAGCAAACAGAATTGCACACAAGAATAACCCAGAAAACACATTAAGCTATGAACCTCAGAAGTGAAAACATATGTGAATTCCAGATATATAAGATTTGAAATTACAAAAGTACAGTAACTCACCAGTTAAACGAATAACAGTAAAGAATCAAAATTCCACAAGAACCCAGAATCTCAATGCGTCAAAGTTCCCAAGAGCTTTGAAAGAACTCCAGGCAATGCTCGCACTAAGAGGAGGTTGAGTAACAAGGTCTTAGTGGCCTTGGCTTTCAGCCGGCCAAAACAGAATATAGAATAAGAGAATAGCAAAAGCCCTAATTTTAGTGAAGAATATGTCGATTAAAGTCTGTCTCGAAGGGGAATAGGGAGGGGTTTATATAGCAGTAAAAATTAAACGACTACACAAGGAAACGGAGTAAATCGAACAAAAAATAAGGAAAGAAATCATGCAAAATCATTTCAAAATCAATTTAGGAGAAAAATCGGGTAAACCCTAGTTTTTTTAGGGAAAGTGTAAATCAACAGAGATCTAAATGAAATCGGACTCACATAATATGGTATTGAACGTATCTAGACGAAATAATGCTCAAAATCAAAGATTCGAATCATGTTCGATTTTAGAAGGTATTGCTTGTCATGTATAGGCAAGCACCTAGGTAACACCACAAACGGACAACCAGTACCAAAAGATTTCAACTATAGCAAGAGAATAGTAGTCGAATCCCATTATCAGTGGGATTAGGAGAGGGATTAAGGGGAGGCGGCTAGGGTTTAGTTAAGAGGAGATGAGTGACAGAGGGAATAGAGGCGGCTATCTTTAGGAAATGGGGTTAGGGTTAGGTTTTGGGGATATAAGGAAAGGGAGTGGGGTGTTGTGGGCCGTTGATCGCTTTTGATCAACGGTTGAGATTAAAAACGAGATGGGTCGGGTTTTGGATAGGGCAAGGTCTCTTGGGTTGGGCTTGAGGATTGGGTCAGGGATTTGGGTCTGTCTGGTCTGAAAAATAACTCAAAAATTGGGCCAGCTTTTAAATAAGAGATTAAAAAGGAAATAATTTAATAAAATAGTTAAATAAATATATAAAGAATTCTATTTATGCAAATTAATACTTTAAACAAGGATAGAAGATTATAAAAATGTAAAAATATCATTTTGACCCTGAATAAAATGACAAATGCAATAAAATACAAAATATAGGCAATTATTGCAAGATTGTGCAAATAGCCTAAGAATACCAATATAATTATATAAAATAAATTAAAAATATTTGAAACATGCATTATGGATGCAAATAATAATTTTAGATGATTAGATCATCACAAGAATAATTTAAAGGAATAATTAGTAAACATTCAGGTAATTTAAATGCAAGAAAATTAATTTTAGGCTCTAAGAATTGTGAAAAAATTAAAAACAAAATGCTTGTATAAATCTTGTAACTTAAATAGTGATGCAGAATGACATGTTAAAAAGATATATATACTATTTAAAAATATGAGGGCAAAATTGGGTATCCACAGCATGGACAGTACATGAAAATCTGGGAATAGTCCTAAATTCTGATTTTATGGCCCTCAAATGCCAAAAATGAGAAACGGTAATGGCGAAGCGATGAATACTATTCATTAGGTCATTTTTATGGGACTGTAAAATTTTAGGAGATTCGGGGTCGATTCATGCAGATGGCGTGGATTATAGCACACGAAAATCTAGGAATCATCCTGAATTCCTATTTTATGGCTCTAAAATGCCAAAAACGAGAAACGGTCATGAAGAAGCGATGACTATTATTCATGAGGTCATTTTGTATGGGCTCGCAAAATTTTAAGGAGATTCGGGGCCGGTCACCCGAATTCATGCAGATGGCGTGGACTATAGCGCAAGAAAAATTAGGAATCTCCTTAATCCCTATTTTATGGCCCTAAAACACCAAAAAATAAGTAACGGTCGTGGAGAAGCTATGACTATTGTTCGTTAGGCCATTTTTTATGAGCCCACAAAATATTAGTAGATTCGGGGCCGGTCGCCTGAATTCATGCATAAGGTGTAGACTATAGCGCACAGAAATCTAGGAATAGTCCTGAATTCCTGTCTTATGGCCCTAAAACATCTAAAAATGAAAAACGGTCATGGAAAAATGATAATTCTTGTTCATTAGGTCATTATTGATGGGCCCGTACAATTTTAGTAGATTCAAGGTTGATCGCCCTAATTTATGCATGTAGCACACAAAAATCTAGGAATCGTCCTAAATTTCTGTTTTATGGCTCGAAAATGCCAAAACACGAGGAACGATCATGGCGAAGTGATGACTATTGTTCATTAGGTCATTTTTCACGGGCCCATAAAATTTTAAGAGATTCGGGGCTGGTGCCCGAATTCATGCAAATGGTGAGGTGTATAACATACAAAAATCTGGGAATCATCCAGAATTCCAGTTTTATGGCCTTAAAATGCTAAAATATGAGAAATTGTCATGGAGTGGACTATAGGGCACGAAAATCTGGAAATTGTCCTGAATTCCTGTTTTATGGCCCTAAAACGCCAAAAATGAGGAGCGGTCATAGAGAAAAGATGTGTATTATTCATTAGGTTATTTTTTATGGGCCTGTAAAATTTTAGGAGATTCGAGACCGGTCGCCCGAATTCATGCAGATTGCATGGAGTATCGCACATGAAAATCTGGGAATCATCCTGAATTCCTATTTTATGGCCCTAAAATGCCATAATGAGGAACGGTCATGACGTAGCGATGACTTTTATTCATTAGCTCATTTTTATGAGCTAGCAATATTTTCGTAGATTCGGGGCTGGTGCCCGAATTCATGCAGATGGTGTGGACTATGCCACACGAAAATCTCGTAATTGTTCTGAATTCTTATGTTGTGTTCCAAAACCACCGAAAAACGAGGAACAATCATGATAAAGCGATAACTACTGTTCATTAGGTCATTTTTTATGGGCCCGCAAAATTTTAGGAGATTCGGGCTGGTGCCCAAAATCATACATATGGCATGGAGTAGCACACGAAAATTTGAAAATCGCCCCTAATTCTATTTTTTGGTCCTAAAATACCAAAAAATGAGGAACGGTTATGCCGAAGCCATGACTATTGTCCATTAGGTCATTTTTTATGGCCCTGCAAAATATTAGGCAATTTGGATTTGGTAGTCCGGATTCATGCAGATGGCGTGGACAAAGCACACGAAATTTTGGAAATCTAAATTCCAATTTTTTGGCCCTAATATTCCAAAAAAGAGGAACAGTCATGCCGAAGCCATGACTATTGTTCATTAGGTCATTTTTTATGGTACCGCAAAATTTTAGGCGATTTGGATATGGTAAATTGGATTCATACAGATGACGTGGACTATATCACACGAACAATTGAAAATAAGCCCGAATTTTAGTTTTTTGGCCATAAAATACTAAAAAAGAGGAACGGTCATGTTGAACCACGACTTTTGCTCATTAGGTCATTTTTAATGGCCCCGTAAAATTTGAGGGGATTTGAATCCAGTAGACTGCATTCATAAAGATGGCGTGGATTATATCACACGAAAATTTAAAAATTAGCCTGAATTCTACTTTTTTGGCCCTACAATACCAAATAAACGAGGAACGGTCATGCCAAAGTCATGACTATTTTTCATTTGATCATTTTTATGGCCCTACAAAATATAAGGCTATTCGGATCCGGTAGCCCGTTCATGCAGATGGCGTGAACTATCGCACACGAAAATTTGAAAATCTCAATTTCAGTGTTTTGGCCCTAATATGTCAAAAATCGAACAACTGTCATGCCGAAGCCATAACTTCCATTTGTTATGTCATTTTTTATGTCCCCTAATATTTTTAGGCGATTCAGATTTGGTGGCCCGGATTCATGCAGATGGCGTGGATTATAATAGCTCACGAAAATTTAGAAATCAGTCTGAATTTCTATTTTTTAGCCCTAAAAGCCCAAAAATGAAGAACGGACATGCCAAAGTCATGACAATTGTTCGTTAGGTCATTTTTATGGTCCCAAAAATTTGAACGCAATTCGAATCCGGTAGACTGGACTCATGCAGATGGTGTTGACTATAGCACACAAAAATTTAAAAATCGTCCCAAATTCTAGTTTTTTGGCTCTAAAATACTAAAAACGAGGAACGGCCATGCCGTGTAAAGGATAATCCTAGACCAACTAGAATCTTGGTTAAAGTTATCTATTTGTTGTGGATTTAGGTTCCCTGTAGTATACGAACTTGTATTATATTGCTCTCTGTATGTCTATAGACTTAGGAGTCTTATACATCATGGAACTCCATATATATATATTCTTGTTGTAACCACACATGATAAGGAGTGAATGAAAGAACTCTTTGCGGTATTGGAGCCTTAACTGGTTTAATCAACCCAAGGCAATTGTTTTTTCAGTAACAGAGAACGAAGACGTTATTGATATGGGGGATGATATCAACTCCTCGTCGACCTCTACTACACCAACCACGTACGCTCAATTTCCCACATCTCCTTTTATGCCATCACCAAATCTTGCGCATCAACTACCGGTAAAACTCACATCATCAAACTTCCTGTTGTGGAAGACACAGTTTATGCCAATGGTGTGTGGTTGTGGTCTCAACCATTATATTGATGGTAGCGAGCCAATTGCGACACGGTTTCTTGATCAGAATACTCTAAATCCAGCTTACAAAGTATGGGTACGAGAAGACCAACTTGTGCTAAGTTGGATTGTTGCATCAGTTTCTGAAAATATCCTGCCTCAATTAGTTGGAACAGAGATTGCTCGTGCAACGTGGGATAAACTTGTTGTTGCATATGCTTCAGGATCAAAGCACTAATTCGTGAACTCAAGATGCAGTTGCATACCTTGCGTCATGACAATGCAAGTATTGAGGCCTATGTACAAAAGGCCAAAGGAATCGCGGATAGATTAGTTTCATTACAACATCCGATTTCCAATGATGATTTAGTTGAATTTGTTCTTGCTAGACTAGGCCTTGTCTATCGTCCCTTCACCAGGTCACTAGAATCACGTCAAGAAGATATTATGTTTGATGCATTATATGGCCTTATCCTTAATGAAGAAAGACAGTTAAAAAGAGATGAGACCATTAATGTTATTGCACCCACCGCTCAGTTCACTCAGAGTTCTATTTATACCACTCGAGGGCATGGTAGAGGACGAGGAGGGCGTGGTCGCGGACGCTCCTCCATCCAGGGGTTCAGACAGAATAACCAAAATCGTAACTTTCAGGTATCCAATCAATCGACTAAAGATAATCAACAATCTTCTAACTACTCCGAACTTATCTGCCATAATTATGAAGGAAAAGGTCATATTGCACGTGTATGTCCTTCACCACGAGCTAACAATATCAGCATGGTGTCTGGCCGACCCACTTCTAATCTTATGAGTTCTCCCAATCCACCTACACAAACCTAGTTAATGGATAGTGGCACCACGCATTATCTCATAACAAAACTTGATAATCTAGGCATTCACTCTGAGTATCAAGGCCCCGAAGAAGTGACATTAGGTAATGATTCCAAATTGCCTATATCTCATGTTGGTAAAAGTTTTGTTCTTGTTTCCCATCAAAAGTTCAATCTTGATAATATTTTGCATGTTCCTTCTGCTATTCACAATTTATTATCTCTTTATGCCGAAACCATGACTATTGTTCATTAGGTCATTTTTTATGGCCCCGCAAAATTTTAGGCGATTCCGATCAGGTAGTCCGGATTCATGCAGATGGCATGGACTATAGCACACGAAAATTAAGAAATCGGCCTGAATTCTAATTTTTTGGCCCTAAAATGCCAAAAAAAAGGTACGGTCATATTGAAACCATGACTATTGTTCATTAGGTGATTTTTGATGGCCTCGCAAAACTTTAGGCAATTCGGATCCGATAGCTCGGATTCATGCATATGGTGTGCACTATAGCACACGAAAATTTAAAAATCAGTCTAAATTCCAGTTTCTTGGATCTCGAGGAATACGCCTATACCAAATAAATATCCTTAAGATGAATCCTTAGCACGTCTCAAACTGCAAAGATGTCCGTTTTTTTAACAATTACTAGTAAGTGTCAATGTCGAACCCCTGTCACTACTTCTCCGGGGTTAGACCAGATACTTACTGGGTACGTATTGATTTACGTACTCATGCTACACTTGCTGCACTTATATATATATATATATATATATATATATATATATATATATATATATATATATATATATATATATATATATATATATATATATGGTCTTTTGGGCGCAAAGGCGCGGCTGTTGCGGGGACTTTACGGCGAGCTGCATTTCCTGTTACAATCCGCAGCATACAGAGTTTCCATCAGAGTTATTTCCATTCTCCTGTCTAACTTGTATTCCAGACAGATGTTATATTTTATTATATTCCTAGTAGATGTTCATGCACTTGTGACACCGGATTTTGGGATATGCTAGTCGGCGTTAATAGTTTTGCTTTAATATTGTATGTGTACACGATTTTAATTATATTAAATCCCTTATTTAACCAAGTTTATGATTTCAAAAGTACTAAAATGAATAATTATTTGGATGATTCACCGTTGGCTTGCCTAACGGCGACGATGGGGTCATCACGGCCTATAGTGAATTTTGGGTCGTGACATAAATAATGAAGAATTTTATAAATAAACTTTAGTTAATTTTAAGGCACTAAATATTCGGAAAAGTAACATGAATTAGTTATAATTATGTTATGTAGTTGGAATAAAGAAAAATTTATATAAAGTAAAATTTGATTGATTATAAAGTCCTAAATTTTAGTATTTTCTACATAATTTAAATAAAAAAAGTTTAATAATCATATTTTAAAAACCTAAATATTAAAAAAAATTACAAGATTATCCAATATGAAATAGCATCATAATTGTTAAACATTAATTTTTTTCCTATTACCAAATTGGCAGTAGAAATGTTATCACGGATAAGTGGAGGGGTTATATTTGATTTCCTCCTCGAGAATGTGAATATACTAACGTACAAATTATGAAAATTTCTTCGTATGAAGTAAGTCATACGGTCATACCTATAAAATCTCGTCCATGAGGGAGAGATTAGTTTTTTGGTGATAATTCAAACTTTCCATATTTATATTACTAGTATTAGCACCCGTATGGATGCGCGAACACTAATCATGTCAAATATTTAAGTTATTTGGATTATAAGTTAATAATCTTAAAATTTAAACTTTCTCGGTAAATATAGATAATCATTGGATATTAATAAAAAATACTACATGAAAAATATTAACCATTTCTTCTATTTTTCCTTTTTGATATCACTCTCGCAGGTGTCATTGAATCCTAAAAACAGTCAGGAAGCAAAATAATAACTCATATTTATGGCAAAACAATCAAATGTTGAGACTATGAATGACTCTTTGGATACGACTTGCCTCTTTTACTACTACTTGAACTCTTATTTGGTGTGTTGATATCTCTTAAAAATATATTTTTATAAACAATTACAGTTTCTAAAATTTTATTTTTTAATAATTATTATTTTTATAATAATGTAAGTGAAAATATTATCATTAATTCAAAACTCATTTTAGTTGGCTATCTAAAAATTTAAAAAATTCTTTAGCCAGTGAATTTGTTTTTTTCCACTATGACTCCATTTTGATGTTTGACATTAATCATGTAAAATATCTGAGTTATTTGAATTATATGTAAATAAACTTAAAATTTAAACCTTCTAAATAATTATAGATAATCGTTAGATATTAATTAAAAACACTACATGAAAAAAGACTAACATTTTCTCAAATCTCGTAGTGATAATTTTATTTTTGTACTATTCTCATTGGGGTCATTGGAACATAAAAATAGCCACAAAGAGAAATAATAACTCTTATTTATGGCAAAGCACAAAGGCTGACACAATATAAACGATACTTTGATTATGACGTGACTCTTTTACTACGACTTGAACTCTTATTTGGTATGATATTATCTTTCAAAAAATATTTCTATTTTGAAATTCCAATTTCTAAAAATTTATATATATTTCAATAATCAGTATCTTTATAATGATGCAGGTGAAGATATTATCCTTAATTTAAAATTCAATTTAATCGGCTATCTAAAAATTTAAATGATTCTTTAGTTGGAATTTATTTTTCCAGTATGACTCCATTTTAAGTTTATCAATATATCTAGCCACAAATTTTGAATTTTTAATACCCTATATATACAAAAAATTTGTTCTTTGAATCATTAAATGTTAAATTAGTTGATTGTTATTATATAACATTGCATATATTGTCTTAAAATTACCAAGTAGTCTATAGTGTTTCGACACCATACTTGGCTTACCCTCAATGCAAACTACTCAAATTGCATTTAAATTCAAATACGAATATCATATCAGTTTGTTAGTAATAGTGATTTTTTAAAAACGACACACAATGTAAAAAAAATATATATATATTCTAAGATATCCTTATCTTATAATCTATGTATTTGAGTTGAAAATTGTCACGACCCGAAATTCTCTCCTTCGGACCGTGATGGCGCCTAACATTTCACTTACTAGGCAAGCCAATGTTAGAATAATATTAATAATTTTTTAAACTATTTTTAAATTATTAATAATCAAGGAAACAAAAGAGGAAGCAAAGTTTGTAACATAGTGAAATAATCCATAAAAATAACGGTGTCTAAATACCATCTCATAATTGGTGTCACAAGTGCACGAGCTTCTAGAATAAATAAAATAAAGGTCTGAATAAAATAAAGCTGTCTGGAAATAAACACACAGCTAAAATAAAATAGACGGAAACTTCAGAACTGCCGACGCCATGCAGTTATACCTCAAGTCTCCTCTGGTAGCTGAAATCCGAGCAAGTCTATTGTACGCCGCTGGGACCAACTCCAAAATCTGCACAAGAAGTGCAGAGTGTAGTATCAGTACAACCGACCCCATGTACTGGTAAGTGTTGAGTCTAACCTTGACGAAGTAGTGACGAGGCTAAGACGGTTCACTTACATTAACATGTACGCAATATTAATAACAACAACAAATAATAGAAATAAATCAGGTAACTCATTTATAATAATTGAAGCCAACCCAGCAGTCATAATTCATTATTATTTCAACCAATTCTGTTACAGCGTGCAACCCGCTCACACATTATATTCACATTCAATTCTGTTTCAGCGTACAACCCGCTCTCCCAATATTTTCCTTTTAATCAAGTTTGTCATATATTTATTTCAATCAAGTATATATATAGACTTTTAAATAAGTCTGTTGCGGCGTGCAATCCGATCCCCCAATATTGACTTTTAATAAGTTTGTTACGGCGTGCAACTCGATCGTCCAATATGGACTTTTTAATAAGTCTGTTGCGGCGTGCAACCCGATCCTCCAATATTGACTTTTAATAAGTCTGTCATATATTTATTTCAATCAAGTATATATATAGACTTTTAAATAAGTCTGTTGCGGCGTGCAATACGATCCCCCAATATTGACTTTTAATAAGTCTGTTACGGCGTGCAACCCGATCCTCCAATATGGACTTTTTAATAAGTCTGTTGTGGCGTACAACCCGATCCTCCAATATTGACTTTTAATAAATCTGTTGCGGCGTGCAACCCGATCCTCTAATATATCAATTTCAATCAATTCTTATAGAAGAAATTTCCCCAATAAATGTAACCATTAATATAAAATTATAAGACAACAAGCATGCAACAATTTTGATTTAATTATGAAACAAACAATGACAAATAGCAAATTATTATAGAACTCAGGGAGAACATAGGCAGTTTAATATTTAATATGCTAAATGTCAAATAACAATTAAAACACATAATTCAAATAGCATGTAACAATTAATACAAGAATTCAAGAATTAATATTTGATAAAGAATAGGAGAGAAATAATTATTATAATAATTAATTTATGATTTAAAATAATTTATGATTTTTCAAGTAAGCAGGCAAACAATTAATTTGACGACGTATAGACACTCGTCACCTCGCCTATACATCGTTCACATGCAATTCACATAACAAATAATTTAAGGGTTCTATTCCCTCAAGTCAAGGTTAACCACGACACTTACCTCGCTTTGTAAATTTCAATTAATTATTCAACCACGGCTTTTCCTTTTAAATTTTCCTTCGAAAGCTTTAAATCTATTCACAAATAATTCGATATATTCAATACTAATCATAGAAATTAATTCCATATGAATTTATAAATTTTTCGGATAAAAATCTGAAATTCATTTAAATATTCGACAGTGAGACCCACATCTCAAATTCCGAAAAAACTCGCGAAATCCGAACACCTGTTTCGATACGAGTTCAACCATACAAAAATTGTCCAATTCCGCTATCAAATGGACCTTCAAATCTAAATTTTTTATTTTTGGAAGATTTTAAAAAAATCTGATTTTTCTTCCACAAATTCACGGATTCATGATATAAACGAGTATGGAATCATAAAATATAATCAATATGGGGTAAGTGTTCGCATTAACTGAGCTCAAAACGACCAAAATGTGAAAATAATTTCGGACTCTTCGATATATACACTACCCAGGCATTTTCGCACCTGCGGTGCCTGGGCTCACACATGCGAGTTCGCATTTGCGAGAAACTCTCGCATCTGCAGAAAAGGGGCTGCCAGCATAAGTCCGCATCTGCGTGATTTGGTGTGCATTTGCGGACACGCTTCTGCGAGAAGTTGTCCGCTTCTGCGAACGCGCGGGTGCGTGCACATTTCCGCACCTGCATACTTTTGCCCAGCCACGCCCGGGCGCATCTGCGATCGAAGGCTCGCTTCTGCGAGCTCGCACCTGCGGTCAAAAATCCGCAGGTGCGATTATAACATAAGGCAAAAATTCAGATTTTGCTTAAGTCTATTTCTTGATCCGATTTCAAACCGTATCACTCTCGGGGTACCCGGGACCCCGTACGAATATACCAACAAGTCCAATAACATAATACGGACTTACTCGGGGTCTCGTATCACGTAAAACAACGCTGAAATTATAATTCACACCCCGATTCAAACTTTGAGTTTCAAACTTTCAATTTGCAAATCTCGTGCCAAAATATATTAAATGAATCCGGAATGACTTCAAATTTGGCACATAAGTCATAAATGACATAACAGAGCTGTTCAAATTTCCAGAATCGGATTACAGCTCCGATATCAAAAAGTCAACCCAGTGGTCAAACTTGGAAATCTTTAGCCTTTAAATTGCTAGTTCTGTTAAATAGTCATAACTTGAGCTAGGGACCTCCAAATTAAATTCCGAGCATACGCCCAAGTCCCAAATCATGATACGGAGCTATCGAAACTGTCTAAACACTGATCCGGGTTTGTTTGCTAAAATTGTTGACCAAAGTCAACTCACTTGAGTTTTAAAGCTCTATTTCATATTTTAATCCATATTTCATATGAAAACTTTCCGAAAAAATTTTCGGACTGCGCATGCAAGTCGAGGAATGATAAATGGTGCTTTTCGAGGTCTTAAAATACAGAATTACTTACTAAATTTAAAGATGATATTTTGGGTCATCACATTCTCCACCTCTAAAACAAACGTTCGTCCTCAAACAGAGTTAGAAAAATGTACCTGAGCTGGAGAAAAGGTATGGATATTTACTCCGCATAACCGACTCGGACTTCCAAGTAGATGCCTCTACCGGCTGACCTCTCCATTGCACCCGAACTGAAGGATAACTCTTAGACCTCAACTGTCGAACCTGCCGGACTAGAATAGCCACCGGCTGCTCCTCGTAAGTCAAATCTCTGTCTAATTGGACTGAGCTGAAATCTAGCACATGGGACAGATCACCATGATATTTCTGGAGCATAGACACATGGAACACCGGATGAACCGCTGATAAACTAGGTGGTAATGCAAGCTTGTAGGCTACTTCACCCACCCTTTCAAGAATTTCAAAGGGTCCGATATACCTAGGGCTCAACTTGCCCTTCTTTCCGAACCTCATTACACCTTTCATAGGTGAAACCCGGAGCAATATTCTTTCTCCAACCATGAATGCAATATCGCAAACTTTACGGTCGGCATAACTCTTTTTCCTAGACTGAGTTGTGCGAAGTCGATCCTGAATAATCTTGACCTTATCCAAGGCATCCTGTACCAAATCGGTACCCAACAACCGAGCCTCTCCTGGTTCAAACCAACCAACAGGCGATCGGCATCGCCTTCCATATAATGCCTCATATAGAGCCATCTGAATGCTCGACTGGTAGCTATTATTATAAGCAAACTCCGCAAGTGGCAAGAAATGATCCCAAGAACCTCCAAAGTCTATAACACAAGCGTGGAGCATATCTTCCAATAGCTGAATAGTGCGCTCTGATTGTCCGTCTGTCTGTGGATGAAATGTTGTACTCAACTCCACCCGCGTGCCTAACTCATGTTGTACAACCCTCCAGAAATGTGAGGTAAATTGCGTACCTTGATCTGAAATAATAGACACGGGCACACCGTGAAGGCGGACAATCTCACGAATGTAAATTTTAGCTAACCTCTCTGAAGAATAGGTAACTTCCACTGGAATGAAATGTGCTGACTTGGTCAACCTGTCCACAATGACCCAAACTGTGTCAAATTTACTCAGAGTCCGTGGGAGCCCAACAACAATATCCATAGTGATACGCTCCCACTTCCACTCAGGAATTTCTAACTTCTGAAGCAAACCACCAGGCCTCTGATGCTCGTACTTAACTTGTTGATAATTCAGACACCGAGCTACATATGCGACTATATCCTTTTTCATTCTCCTCCACCAATAATGGTGCCGCAAATCTTGATACATTTTGGTGGTACCTGGATGAATAGAATACCTGGAACTGGGTGCTTCTTCAAGAATTAATTCACGAAGCCCATCCACATTAGGCACACAAATACGACCCTGCATTCACAGAACCCCATCTTCCCCTACAACAACCTGTTTGGCATCACCGTGCCACACCGTGTCCTTAAGGACAAGTAAGTGAGGATCATCATACTGCCTCTCTCTAATGCGCTCATATAAAGAAGACCAAGCGATTGTGTAAGCTAGAACCCGACTGGTTTCTGAAACATCTAACCTCACGAACTGATTAGCCAAAGTCTAAACATCTGCAGCTAATGGCCTCTCACCAACTGGAATATACGCAAGACTGCCCATACTCACAGCCTTTCTACTCAAAGCATTGGCCACCACATTGGCCTTTCTGGGGTGATACAAAATGGTGATATCATAGTCTTTAAACAATTCCAACCATCTTCTCTGCCTCAAATTAAGATCTTTTTGTTTGAACAGATACTGAACGCTACGATGATCAGTAAATAACTCACACGAGACACCGTAGAGGTAATGCTTCCAAATCTTCAGCGCATGAACAATGGCTGCCAATTCTAAGTCATGAACAGGATAATTCTTCTCGTGAACTTTCAACTGCTGCGACGCATATGCAATTACCTTGCCATCTTGCATTAATACTGTACCAAGCCCAATGTGAGATGCGTCATAATATACCGTATACGATCCCGAACCTATGGGTAATACCAACACTGGCGCCGTAGTCAAAGTGGTCTTGAGCTTCTGAAAGCGCAACTCATACTCGTCTGACCATCTGAATGGGACACCCTTCTGGGTTAGTCTGGTCAGTGTGCTTGCTATAGATGAAAACCCTTCCACGAACCGACGATAATAACCTGCTAAACCCAGGAAACTCCGGATCTCTGTAACTGAAGTAGGTCTAGGCCAATTCTGAACAGCCTCAATCTTTTTAGGATCCACCTTTATGTCTTCTGCCGATACCACATGCCCTTAAAAGGCAACTGAGTCTAACCAAAACTCACATTTTGAAAACATGGCATATAACTGATTATTCTTCAAAGTGTGAAGCACACTTCGAAGATGCTGCTCATGCTCCTCTCGACTGCTTGAGTAAATTAAGATATCATCAATGAATACAACCACAAAAGAGTCCAAATAAGGCTTGAATACCCGATTCATCAAATCCATAAATGTCGTTGGGGCATTTGTCAACCCAAATGACATCACTAGGAATTCGTAATGCCCATACCGAGTTTGAAAAGTTGTTTTAGGGACATCAGATGCCCTAATCTTTAACTGATGGTAACCAGACCTCAAATCGATCTTCGAAAATTCCTTGGCACCCTGAAGCTGATCAAATAAATCATCAATTCTTGGCAGTGGATATTTGTTTTTGATAGTGGCTTTGTTCAACTGCCGATAATCTATACACATCCGCATAGATCCATCTTTCTTCTTTACAAAAAATATTGGTGCACCCCAGGGCGAGACACTGGTCTAATGAATCCCTGATCAAGCAAGTCTTGTAACTGCTCATTCAATTCTTTCCAACTCTAGCGGGGCCATAAGGTATGGTGGAATAGAAATGGGCTGAGTGCCCGGAGCCAAATCAATATAGAAGTCAATATCTCTGTCGGGTGGCATCCCCAGCAAATCTGTAGGAAATACTTCTGGAAATTCACGAACAACTGGTACTGAGTCCATAGAAGGAGACATCCGCACTGGGATTATGAATATAAGCCAAATAGGCTAGACACCCTTTCTCTACCATACGTCGAGCTTTCATATAAGAAATAACCTTGCTGGCAGAATGGCCATGATTTCCTTTCCACTCTAATCGAGGTAACCCCGGCATAGCTAGTGTCACTGTCTTGGCATGACAATCCAATATAGCATGATAAGGGGACAGCCAATCCATACCCAAGATGACATCAAAATCTATCATATCAAGAAGTAGAAGATTCACACTAATCTCAAGATTACCAATAGTAACCACACACGAACGATAGACATGATCTACTACAATAGAGTCTCCCACCGGTGTTGATACGCATACAGAAGCACTCAGAGAATCACAAGGCACAACTAAATATGAAGCAAAATAGGAGGACACATAGGAATAAGTAGATCCTGTATCAAATAGAACTGAAGTATCTCTATGGCAAACTAGAATAATACCTGTGATCACAGCATCAGATGACTCGGCCTCAGGCCTAGCTAGAAAATCATGAAATCGGGGCTAGGCCCTACTACTCTGAACTGCGTCTCTGGGATGGCCTCTAACTAGCTGACATCCACCTCTAACGGTCTGACCTCTACCTCTAATGGCCTGACCTCCACCTCTAATAGCCTGACCTCCACCTCTAGCTGGCTGAGCAGGCGGTGAAGCAACCGGTGTCGGTATGATGGCACGAGAATCTTGCCGAGATCTGTTACTCGCTAATCTAGGGCAATACCTCCTGATGTGACCAATGTTCCCACACTCATAACACATATCCTGATGTCGTGGTTGTTGAAGCTGAAGCTGACCCAAATAGGCCGGATAACCACTGTAGTAACTCTGGAGTGGTGGTGCACTGATAGGAGCTGAATGTGCATTGAATACTGGCTGCCCAGAGTAAGGCATAATTGGACCGTGACTCCGTGAAGCACCGGGAGATGCATGAAGTGCTGAATGAAACGGTTTGGGAGGATAGCCCCTACCAAAATTACCTCTGCCTCCAGACGAGGCACCACTAAAGCCGCCGAACTGATGAGGCCTCTTATCGGACCTCTGCCCTCTCTCCTGTGCAAGAACCATCTCGATCCTCCTTGCGACATTAGCAGCCGCCTGAAAAGAAATCTCACTTCCGGTATCCTTGGCCATCCGAAGTCTGATAAGGTGAGTGAGTCCCTCAATAAACCTCCTCACTCTCTCTCCCTCTTTAGGTAGTAAAATGAGAGCATGACGGGCCAAATCCACAAAATGGGACTCATACTGAGTAACAGTCATACTGCCCTGCTGTAGATGCTCAAATTGCTTGCGGAATTCCTCTCTCAGTGTGATAGGGAGGAACTTCTCCAGAAATAGCTGAGAGAACTGCTCCCAGGTAAGTGCAGGCGATCCAACTGGTCTGGTCAATGTATAATCTCTCCACCACCTCTTGGCGGAACCCGTCATCTAAAATACAGCAAAATCAACCCCATTAGTCTCAACTATACCCATGTTCCGCAGCACCTCGTGGCAGCGTTCAAGATAATCCTGTGGGTCCTCAGAAGGTGTACCACTGAAGTGAACTGGAAAGATCTTGATAAACTTATCCAGTCTTAATAAGGCCTCAAAAGACATGGCGGGCCTATCACCTATCTGTGCCGAAACAACTGGCTGAACTACCCCAACTGGCGGGGCTGCTGGAGCCTGATTCTGGGGAGCCATCTGCTCCGGAGCGGGAGTAGTGGGAGTTTGTGCTCCTCCCCCAGCCTGTGAGACGGCTGGTGCCACTGGAAATATACCATTCTGGGCCACGCCCTCCATAAGACTTACCAAACGGACTAGAGCGTCCTGAAGTACTGGAGTGGCTATAAATCCTTCCGGGACCTGAACTGGTCCAACTGGTACATTCTGAACTGGAACCTCACCCCTGAAGATCCACCTGAGGTTCTACAACGGGTGCAGCTGCTCGGGCTCTGGACTGAGCTCTACCTCAGCCTCTAGCAGGACCTCGGCCTCGACCTCTACCCCTGGCCATAGTTGCCACCGGGGGTTCTGGTCCCTGTCCATCGGTAGAGGTATTACGTGTTCTCACCATCTGCGAGAGAATAAGAGTAGAATGGTTCAATCATCGATGATAGAATAAAATCGCACGACAGAATAAGAAAGAAGTGATATTGTTCCTAAACTTCATAGCCTCTGAGAGATAAGTACAGACGTCTCCGTACCGATCCTTCAGACTCTACTAAGCTTGCTCGTGACTCGTGAGACCTATGTAACCTAATGCTCTGATACCAACTGTCACGACCCAAAATTCCCACCTTTGGACCGTGATGGCGCCTAACATTTCACTTGCTAGGCAAGCAACGTTAGAATAATATTAGCCATTTTAAAAACCATTTTTAAATTATTAATAATCAAGGAAACAAAAGAGGAAGCAAAGTTTGTAACATAGTGAAATAATCCATAAAAATAACGGTGTCTAAATACCATCCCAGAATTGGTGTCACAAGTGCACGAACTTCTAGAATAAATACAAATAAAGGTCTAAATAAAATAAAGCTGTCTGGAAATAAACACACAGCTAAAGTAAAATAGACAGGGACTTCAGAACTGCCGACGCCATGCAGTTATACCTCAAGTCTTCCTCTGCTAGCTGAAATCCGAGCAAGTCTATTGTAAGCCGCTGGGACCAACTCCAAAATCTGCACAAAAAGTACAGAATGTAGTATCAGTACAACCGACCCCAAGTACTGGTAAGTGCTGAGCCTAACCTCGACGAAGTAGTGACGAGGCTAAGGCGGTTCACTTACATTAACATGTACGCAATATTAATAACAATAACAAATAATAGAAATAAATCAGGTAACTCATTTATAATAATTGAAGCCAACCCAGCAGTCATAATTCATTATTATTTCAACCAATTCTGTTGCAGCGTGCAACCCGCTCTCACAATATATTCACATTCAATTCTGTTTCAGCGTACAACCCGCTCTCCCAATATTTTCCTTTTAATCAAGTCTGTCATATATTTATTTCAATCAAGTATATATATAGACTTTTAAATAAGTCTGTTGCGGCATGCAATCCGATCCCCCAATATTGACTTTTAATAAGTTTGTTACGGCGTGCAACTCGATCGTCCAATATGGACTTTTTAATAAGTCTGTTGCGGCGTGCAACCCGATCCTCCAATATTGACTTTTAATAAGTCTGTCATATATTTATTTCAATCAAGTATATATATAGACTTTTAAATACGTCTGTCATATATTTATATATATATTTCAATCAAGTATATATATAGACTTTTAAATAAGTCTGTTGCGGCGTGCAATCCGATCCCCCAATATTGACTTTTAATAAGTCTGTTACGGCGTGCAACCTGATCCTCCAATATGGACTTTTTAATAAGTTTGTTGCGGCGTGCAACCCGATCCTCCAATATTGACTTTTAATAAGTCTGTTGCGGCATGCAACCCGATCCTCCAATATATCCATTTCAATCAATTCTTATAGAAGAAATTTCTCCAATAAATGCAATAATTAATATAAAATTATAAGACAACAAGCATGCAACAATTATGATTTAATTATGAAATAAATAATGACAAATAGCAAATTATTATAGAACTCAGGGAGAACATAGGCAGTTTAATGTTTAATATGCTAAATATCAAATAACAATTAAAACACATAATTCAAATAGCATGTAACAATTAATACAGGAATTCAAGAATTAATATTTGACAAAGAATAGGAGAGAAATAATTATTATAATAATTAATTTATGATTTAAAATAATTTATGATTTTTCAAGTAAGCAGGCAAATAATTAATTTGACGACGTATAGACATATGTCACCTCGCCTATACATCGTTCACGTGCAATTCACATAACAAATAATTTAAGGGTTCTATTACCTCAAGTCAAGGTTAACCACGACACTTACCTCGCTTTGCAAATTCTATTCAATTATTCAACCACAGCTTTTTCTTTTAAATTTGCCTCCAAAAGCTTCAAATTTATTCACAACAATTCGATATATTCAATACTAATCATAGGAATTAATTCCATTTGAATTTATAAATTTTTCAGATAAAAATCCGAAATTCATTTAAATATTCGATAGTGGGACCCACGTTTCAAATCCCTGAAAAACTCGTGAAATCCGAACATCCCTTCCGATACGAGTTCAACCATACAAAAATTGTCCAATTCCGATATCAAATAGACCTTCAAATCTAAATTTTTTATTTTTGGAAAATTTTAGAAAAATCAGATTTTTCTTCCATAAATTCACGGATTCATGATATAAACGAGTATGGAATCATGAAATATAATCAATATAGGATAAGGAACACTTACCCCAATGTTTCCCGTGAAAATCCCCAAAAATGCGCCTTAACCGAGCTCAAAACGACCAAAATGTAAAAATAATTTCGGACTCTTCGATATATACACTGCCCAGGCATTTTCGCACCTGCGGTACCTGGGCTCGCACATGCGAGTTCGCATTTGCAAGAAACTCTCGCATCTGCGGAAAAGGGACTGCCAGCGTATGTCTGCATCTGCGTGATTTGGTGTACATCTGCAGACACACTTCTGCGAGAAGTTGTACGCTTCTGCGAATGCGCGGGTGCGTGCAGATTTCTGCACCTGCGGACTTTTGCCCAGCCACGCCTGAGCGCATCTGCGATCGAAGGCTCACTTCTGCGAGCTCGAACCTGCGGTCAAAAATCCGCAGGTGCGATTATAACAGAAGGCAAAAATTCAGATTTTGCTTATGTCCAATTCTGGATCCGATTTCAATCCGTATCACTCTCGGGGTACCCGGGACCCCGCACGAATATACCAACAAATCCAATAATATAATACGGACTTACTCGGAGTCTCGTATCACGTGAAATAATGCTAAAATTATAATTCACACCCCGATTCAAACTTTAAGTTTTAAACTTTTAATTTGCAAATCTCGTGCCAAAATATATTAAATGAATCCGGAATGACTTCAAATTTGGCACATAAGTCATAAATGACATAACGGAGCTGTTCAAATTTCCAGAATCGGATTCCGGCTCCGATATCAAACTTGAAAATCTTTAGCCTTTAAATTGCTAGTTCCGTTAAATGGTCATAACTTGAGTTAGGGACCTCCAAATTACATTTCGGGCATACGCCCAAGTCCCAAATCACAATACAGAGCTACCGGCACTGTCAAAATACTGATCCGGGTCCGTTTGCTAAAAATATTGATCAAAGTCAACTCACTTGAGTTTTAAAGCTCTATTTCACATTTTAATCCATTTTTCACATGAAAACTTTCTGAAAAAATTTTTGGACTGCGCACGCAAGTCGAGGAATGATAAATGATATTTTTCGAGGTCTTAGAACACAGAATTACTTATTAAATTTAAAGATGACATTTTAGGTCATCACAAAAATAATATTTGAAATCGATGAGATTAGCTTCCAAATTTTTTATACTCAACAAAGATGAAACATAAGAAAAAATTCGTTATCATTTCTTATTTCTGATTTTTAGATCTTTCATACATTTCTTTCAATATTTATTTTATTTTATCTTATTTTTTATGTCATTCTTTCTTTTGTTACAAAAAATTAATTTATTTCACTATAAAAGAATGAGTTTTAATAGAAATTGTCTACATAAGAACTTTATTTATATTTTTAGTCTTTGGTTGAAATTCCTTCATATTTTTCTTTTGACTTTATCTAATCACCCTAAATAGGTGCTCACCCGACCACTTAAACTAAAAAATTGAAGGATGGGTAATTTATATATAATCTATATATAATATGTGTATAATCGTGTGTTGTCAGCATATCATTTATTTATATTAGCTATAAAAAGTAAACAATAAATCTGGCCGGATATTTATGTAAATATTCCATAAGATTTTGATTTTTTGAATTTATCCATGATATGACTTCTATTATAATAATTTTAAAAACTCTCTACTAATGTTCAAAAATATCTTATCTTTTTAATATCTTTGAAATAGAAAAAAGTAAAGTGTTTTTTTGAAATAATTTGTTTATATTTTTTAAAAAATATTTCACGTCATACCAATTGTTTTAAGAAAATATACTTTGTTTAACTTGAAAATCGCTATAGAAACTATCAATTAGAAACCAATATCTCTCTTGTTGAGTTTGAGAGAAAAAAAACCTTTCACATAATCTAATAATTCAAAACTTATATTCTTCAACGAAAAAAATATTATATCCTTGCAATATTGACTTGACTGCTGCTAAATGAAGGGGTTTCAGCTTATACCCTTCAATTCCTAGAATGTGCTAAATTGAAATTAATGATAGCAATTGTATAGCCAAAGTTTTGTTATTTGTTTGATTTTCATTTATACAAATTGACTCTTCAAACAAATATTTTTCAAAAAGAAAAGAAAAAACAACTTTTTTTTTTTAATATTGACTGATTTTTGTGATGTTTCTTTCTCCAGCATGTATGTTTATTTTATTATATATGTAAGTAAACTTTTATTCGATTTTTAAACTTTTTTTTGTTATTTGGATAAACATAGACGTGTACCCTATATATTATATTTATTTTAAAAGAAATTTGCTTTATTCAAATCTAGCTACAGTGTTTTAAAGAACTATAATTATAGGGTTTTAAATGTGAAAGAGTTTTTTAGTTATATAGAATAGTTTTTTTTTTGCCAGAGGCAAAGTAGTATTTAAATAATTAGAAAAGATAACAAAAGTTCCTAACATGATTGCATATGATCATTAACCGAATTAAGTATGATAACATGATTAAAAAAAAGATAAATTTTTATTTTTAATTTAAATTTGAATTTTAAAACTTTATCTATAAATTTAAAATTATCTTTTAATTCAAATTCAGTTATATATATATATATATATTCGACTAACATAGTCAAATATATATATATATATTAAAGGAATAAAGTTACCATATATAATTGGCATTATGGTTAAGCCAAGTGGCAAGCTAATAAATGTCAATAGTATATGATAACTTTATTCTATATTTGACTATGTTAGTCAAATACAAATATAATATATATATACTGAATTTGAATTAAAAGATAATTTTGAATTTATAGATAAAGTTTTAAAATTCGAATTTAAATTAAAAATAAAAATTTATCTTTTTTTATCATGTTATCATACTTAATTCGGTTAATGATCATATGCAATCATGTTAGGAACTTTTATTATCTTTTCTTATTATTTAAATACTACTTCGCCTCTGTGTGTGTGTGTTTAATTGTCCATGTTGCGTAATTTTTATATAAATTAAAATTATAATGGAATATAAAGCCCCAAAATATTAGAATTTCTCATATTGTTCAAATAAGGAAAGATTTAATATTTACTGTTGAATTTAAACTTCTAAATATCAGGAAGAGAATTAAATGATTATTTTGTTCAGTGTGAACTCTATTTTAAAGGGGTAAAATAGGCGAACGATATTTCGCTAAGGATTTTCATGCTTTTAATATAGTATAGATATAGATATATATAGATAATATTTTTAGAATAAAATTCACTCCTTCAAAAGGTGCTCCATATCAATTACCTTGGGTCGTTTAATAGAAATCATGATAATCAATCATTTCAAGAAGAGTATTTAAGCAGAAATATGTATTGAAATATATAGTACTCCTTGTCTTGATACTGCTTAAGAACAAGAATATAATCTAAACTCTATATTCCATTTTTATGTACTTCCTATTGAAGAACATAAAAAGTTTTCAACAATATCCAACTCTCACCAACATACTCCACTACACAAGAAAAAAAGGGTCAAATATTCATTTTGTGGGTAAGTTTAATTATGATACATCAATCAAACAAAGTACATGCATTTTCTGTCCCAACTTTGTTACAGTCTTCTAAATTGCAAATCAGGCCTAATTTGTCTCTTTTCTTGATCCACTTCTCTTCTTTACACTCCCAACTTCATGTCCATTTGACCTATAAAATCTTGAAACAGAAAAACCCTGTAATAAATAAGCACTGACCAAAAACAACATAATAAAAGTTTAAGTTATACACACACAAAAAACAGCCCCGTGCACTAAGCTCCCGCTATACGCGGGGTCCGGGTAAGAGCCGGACCACAAGGGTCCATTGTACGCAGTCTTACCCTGCATTTATGCAAGAGGCTGTTTCCACGGCTTAAACCCGTGACCTCCTGGTCACATGACAGCAATTTTACCAGTTACGCCAAGGCTCCCTTTCTTAAGTTATACACACCGTATGTAAAGAATTTTTTACGCTATTAGGTCATTTGTAGAATATCTACAGTTAAGCCTCATTTTCAATCTTGAAAATAAGCAGGTACTTGTTACAACAAGTAAAGATGACCTGATGGTGTAAAAAATACTTACTTTTAACGATGTATGTAACGTAAACTCTATAGTAAAAACCAACAAATATTGTACAATTTTAGTTTTGTTAAAAGAAAATGTGACTATACCAGCTTGTAGGGATAGGAATCAGTGTAATTGATCTGTCAACAGAAGAAAAGTGAGGAGAGCAAGCAAAACTGCAGACAACAAGCCAACTTGGGATTTGAATGCTGCATTTCTTTTGGGAAAATCAGTTGGAAGTGCACATTCTTCACCATTGAAGAATATTTTAGCAGGGAATCCATCTCCTGAAGGAATGTTAATATTTGGTGTATGTTTTTTCAAGAATGAAATCACAGATTGTTGTTTTCCAGGCACTCTTGGATCTTTATCAGGATTAGTTCCATTCACTTCTCCAACTAAATAGTTCAATCCAGGCAAACCTTGCATGAAAATCGTGTCGTTACGTTGAGGTAACTTAGTACCATTGAAAGAGTAAACATTTTCATATCCCTCAGCAATGTTTTTCTTCATTTGAATGGCCGTAAACCAGTCCTCAAACGCGCCGTTTCCCCAGTTAAAGAGAGTTACTCGAGCTGTCCATCCGCTCTTGTAATCACTATCAACATGCCAATTTACGCTCACCCCACAATTATCAGGACAAGGGAGTTTCTTAGGAAATGGACCGAAATGTTTGATCGCGTTCCAGGCTTCCGCCATTTCTTCCCTGTCTTCGAAAGGGACAAGAAGTGCTTGTGGAGGGAGAAGCAATGGCTTTCTATTCGCGTCACATTTAGACGTCTGTTGACAGCCGCAAGCGCAAGTGTTGCAGGGGATAACAGAATCAGCATAATAAGCTGAGAATGAAACACAACATTTGTTTTCTTTTGGCTTTGGACGCGTAATATTGCAAGTAATTTGCCAACTAGCCACAGCAGTAGAAGTCATGCCCGTTCCACTAGGATCAGGGAATCCTGTTGGATCTACTCTAACAGGAGGGCCACATTTATAAGACGGATTAACCGTACCTTCAATTTTCCAATTCTGAGGCGGATACAGGGCGGTTCTGTTCATATCAGGAGGAAGTTTAAAGACTTCAAGCTGAAAAATAGATCTTGCCTTAGTCTCATTCATAGTAGGTGGCAAAAGTGTGCCATTTCTGCAACAATAAGGTAACTTGCCAAGTTTGTCATCATTTTCCTTTTCGGGTGGCAAATCCGAGATGAGTGGCTTCTTTTGACAATTCAGGACAGTTGTGAAGTCGAAATCCTTGTAATATTGTCCCTGAGGCCCGTAAATGCATTCAGAAGGGTCTTTTTTATGAGTGTATGCGCCTTTCATGCTATAAATGAACTCGTTTCGCATCCATTCCCAAGTCAAGTTCCAATGATCAAGACGGCCTAAGGGATTGAGGTTGTCGATGGTGACTTGAGCTTGGTACTTGTTCTCATACGCGGATAGAACGTCGTATGTGAACGAGAGGTCTCCATATTGGCGAGGCATGAACTTGAGAGTAGTATTCTTGGGCTTGAATTTGGGGTCCCTCTTGCAGCAAGCATGCATATAAGTTTCTGCATATTTTGCAAACAGATAAATTAAACACTTTCAGCAGTATGATCTATCCTTTAAATTCTAATACTATAAAGTTTTCTGATCAGATACAAAAGCAGACACATTGTATCAGTCCATGTAGCTTGAATCCTTCAAAAATGTTGCAGCGTCCATGTCTGGTCCTCCAAAAGTGCATTATTTTTGGAAGATCCGACACATACTCGAAGGCATTTTTCGAGGATCCGAGCAAATATTCATCATACTCATGAAGAACAAAATTTTAATGCAGATAGACTTTAAACATAGAAAACAATCAATTATTCATGATAATTCCTTATTAGTTAGAGTCGGCTATATATGCATATTTTATATCCTTGTTGTGAAGAGATATAATAGTTACTTTTATTTTCTTAGTTTCTTTCAAAAAGAACAACAATTTTTTATAGTTGAAAACTGAATAAGATTAAACTTCCTAATCTCTCCATAATTATATGCGGGGGCGGATTCAGGATTTGAATTCTATGGGTTCAACCTTTAAAATATTTAGTATTGAACCTATTATATTTTAAAATTATGGCTTCATATCTACTATTTGTTCTTATTTTAGATAATGTTTATTCATAAATTTATGTTTCGCCTACTCTGGATCCACCCTGATCGCATGCTCTTAAAAAGTAGTCGGCATGTTTAGGCTCGTGTCAAATCAAATATCTGTCATATAAAATTGTGAAAATATATACGTACTGAAGCGCTTAGGAGCAGGACACTTATATCCATCATTAAGAAGCTTAATTGTCTTAGGCATTGGAGTTGCTTTTGGCGAAACACCAAATTGCGTCCCCTTAATCTTCACTTGCGCCGCCATCTGATTAAAATCTCCGGCCGTATCAATCGCCGTCTTCAAATCCGACTGCGGAAAACCTGCCAATACTGTGCCGTTTTTCCCAACTTTGATCGGAAATCCGTCGCCTTCAACCGCTACAGCTCCGTCAGTTGACACTAAAAGCTCGTTATGCTGAAACCCAACGTGAACTTTCCAAGATTTCAGCTCGTAAAGTCCAGTATTAATAACAGTTAACATGGAGTTAAATGCCCATGCTTGTGCTGATACGTTTTTTACGAACGGGTATTCTCTTTCGCGGCTGTCGAATGTATATGAAACGAATATGCCGTCGCAGTTCTCTTGCTCCGGCGGTGGTGCGGCCGGGACAGACGACTCGTCGCCGCCGCCGTAGTCTTGAGCTTTAGATATTTGAATGTTATAACATAACAAGATTAGTGTAAAGCAAGAGATGGCGGCAGCATTTTTCCATGGTATTTTCATTCCTTCACTTCTTACAATCATTTGAAGGAATTAATAATGTTTTTTGTTTTTTTAAAAGGAAATGGACAATGTTGGTTGTTTTTGTTTTTTGATTTTGTTGTTGTTCTTGTTTTGTTAAGATGTATCTTTGTTCAAATTTTTGGCTTTCATGCAAAGAAAGCAGAGGAGGAGGAGGGAGGCGGCAGAGGGAGAGGAAGGACGATTTGTTGATGCCGCGTGAAAACGCACACGGCAATCATCAATCAGAACGTCTCAATTCCAAATTAGTTAATTAATGCCAATTACCAAAAAAAATGAACGACGTAGGAGTAAGAGAAACCATGCATCAGACAGTTAAAACTGCCTTGTAGTAATAATAGACAGAAAATTGTAAGACTTATTCAACTTCAATGCTATTCCTCTAGTTTTCCCCGATTTTTACGGACGGGACACAGGATTCTAACATTTACTATGTTTGCTAAATGAACCTTTCTAGATGGTTAAAAAAGCAGATATTACAAAAAAAAAATCTTTTTTCTGCTTTTTAACATTTTTAGGACCATAGGGAAAAAAGAAAAAGAAAAAAAAAAGAATAATGTGGCATGGAACATTTCTTTAACATCTTACTCCGTTTCAATTTATGTGAACTCATTTGACTGGGTACGGAGTTTAAGAAAAAAGGAAAGACTTTTGAACTTGTGCTGTAAAATGAGGTACATGTATTTTATTTGGCTATAAATCATTGCATAAAAGTAAATTATTTCCAAATATGAAAATAAGTCATTCTTTTTGGCACGGACTAAAAAAAAATGTCCACACAAATTAAAACAGAGGGAGTAATAATTAACTTCTTGTTTACATGGAGGAGTTAGATTGCAAATTTTAGCTTAATTGACATGGCAAATTGTCTATTTCAATGACGGTGGTCGGATGGAAAGAGGAACATAAAATTGGAAATTACTTTTTGAGTTATATTTATTTTTAAAAACACTAATATTGTTATTTAAGGGGCTCAAGCAAGAGAAAAATACTACCCCTAGCAACTTTCAACCCCTCTTTCGTCCAATGCTTTCATAAACATGCACAAAGAGTCTGAACCATTACAGGATCTACACTTCCAAAGTTACAGCATAAGAAGTTCAGTGGTTTTCTTTGGTTTCCTTCGACTTAACCATCCGATATTTGACACTGACTTACCCGATTAATCCGGATTCACGCCAGATAGGCTCACTAAGGTGTAAAAGCAAACTTCTAGTTAAAGCTGGAGGAATCCCAATCATCTCACCACACCCCTTAGTAGGTTCGGTGGTCTTTAACTCAGTAGAGTTGATATAATTCTGTAACAACTCGAACATGCATTTCCAATTTCCTTTTTCTAAAGTTTCTGGAGTTCGAATTAAAACTCATCATATCCAAAGAAATCTACACTATATAAGAGCGGACATTTCCTCATTTCAAGCCCGGTTCTTGAAAACCACTATTATTTGTCAATACCCAACCAGAAACCATAAATTCAATAAACTCTAAATGTATCAGCAAAATAAGAACTCTTCATGTAATGCCTTTGGTTTCTACATTAGTCTAATTGGACAAAATACAGATGAATTAGTCCTGCTGCCTATAAGAGTTATGAGTAAACCTTCAACATGGTATTGACAGCTAAGAGGATTTTCAGGCAAGGCTAATCTACCTGATAAATCAGTAAGAGAGACACAAGCTGCCTCAGAAAGTAAGCGAGAAAACAACACCGGGTCTCTAAAATTGTAGACATAGTTCCAAGACATGTTTGATTTGCTACTATAGGACAAATTGTTCTTCAAAACTTAGCCAGCCTGGGAGGAAATTGCCAAAGAAGTCCTTTTAGTAAACTAATTATCTACTTATATACATCCATAGGAGTAGCCACAGCAATATACTCGCAAACAGGAGGAGGTTATACCCCGCCAATGACAGCTTTCTGAGCAGCAAATTTTCAGGAAGTGTCTTGGAATCCTCAAGTTCGGAATTTCATAACCACCATTTACCTGGAATTGAAGAGACAGAAAAGGGAGAAAGGAAGGAGAAAGATATGTATCTAAATTAGGGTAAAGCATATCAATTTTTTCACATTAGACTTCCATAGAATTACACGTACAAGTTCATGAAGACGTACTCGCATTAAGATCAGGCAACAGTGGCCTCCTCGATGCTGCCTATATCCTCAACCAACTCTACTTTTGGTTCCAAGTCAATGAATTGATTAGACTTGCTAGCTAGGTGTGAGATACTGACCCTACCTTCACGTCTAATATAGTCAGCTACAGCTTTCATTTCTTCTAGTGAAATGTATATGTATTTCCCTCTATCATCCATGACACCAGAGAGTCTCCCTGATGAAATCACATCAAAATGTTTGGTTGTTTAGGAACAAGAATTCATGGCTTCTTGAAAGCACAAAATCTAACCAAAATTTTAAGAAATAAAAAGGAGAATACCCATTTCTTCCAGAGAGTTGATCCGATTGATACACTCCTGCATAAAAAAGTAAGCAGTAATGGGCAGTAAAAGGGAAATTCAAGAAATGCATATAGCTAAAATGAAAACATTATATATCCCTATTTATGTTAGGAAGATGAGCAACTTTACTCTACAACTTCACTAAGCAAAAGAAGATCACATAACCTAGCTTCCTTGGATCTTCCTTTTTAGAGGACCAAACTGACAAGCACTATTCTTCACAGGGAAAAAAAAGGCGATATGGTGACCAACACCCAGAAATTGGTATAATGACAAAGGTGTTTACCTGAGTCCTTAACTTGAATTCTGCAGCAAGATCTTCCAATGGCACACATTTGTGTTTCTGCGACAGTAAATAAGAAGATTTGATGTACTCATGTCAATGATTTTCACCAAACTGCAAATTATGTGTCTTGAAACTGGTTTCAGATACATGCTATAGCCATACATTGAAATACAAGCTTAAGTTGTGTTGCACGGACTCTCCAAAATGCTGCCGCACTCGTGTCGGATCCTCTAAAAATACACTACTTTCGGAGGATCCGACACGTACCCGGACACATTTTCGGAGAGTCCGAGCAACATAAAGCTTAAGTAGTCTGCGTAGTGTCAAAAGATTCTAGTGCAAAATAGAGAAAAACTTACTTATCAAGAAAGAAAAGATCCCACCACATCCAAAAGGCAAAAGAAAAAGAAGAGGAAAAATGCAGATATAGTATATGAATCTTTGGTTAGTCATTGGTCAACTGGCATGAATAAAATTACCTTAATGTATTCCACAAAATCAAAAAGCAGACCCTGGCTTCCATCCTGTATTTCATTTTCAGTTGTTCCTTCAGCATCAACTGAAATTTCGCCTCTCCATTTTTCAAACTCCAATGCAGCAGCTTCTTCTTCTTTGGCCTGTCGAGCCTTAGCTTCTTCTTCCTACACAGATTATCCCAGTTTTCTCAAAAGAGTCCTGCAACACATCAAGTGATTCCACAAACACATACTCACCAGTGCACGCTCTTTAGCTTCACGCTCCTCCTCCTTCCTCCTCCTGATGTCATCATAGCGACTTTGCTTTGTCTGTTTCGATTCCCGAGAAGCTTCTTCAGCCTATATAGTCAATGAGAAGAATCATAACCAATACTGATTTTCAATTTCTAAAAATTGCATGAGGCAATAGAAATGCACATTTCTCAGAAGAAACCAGTGTTGTTTCAACAGCTTTATTCAGTTCCGAGTTTAAAAGACTAGCCATGTGCAGTATAACTTAAGATGGTATTCATGACTCTTGGAGGGGGGTTTAATTCTAAGGTGACACACTGCAAAATGTGTTAACCCATGCCATTCTTCTGCTTTTCATCAGCAAGATGTGATTTCACCAACCATTAGGTGAAAGGCAAGCAACCAGGTGCAGACTGAACTTTTAACCATCACATAAATTGAATGAGACCAAAGAGATTCAGTTCCATTTATCAATTAAGTATACTACTGTTCCATTTCCATCTTTTTTCAAACATTTAGAATTTCTAACTATTCTTCATAGTTGCATCCAGGACCTGCCTAAATTGAGTTCATAAAATGCTTTATGTTATGTTGGAAAACCTTGCACTCTTTCTTTTTCTCTTTAATAACTGAGAAATCCTCGAGGATCAGTGGCGCACAATTCGAGTTAAAACCATGCAAGATAACAACCCCCCCCCCCCCAAAAAAAAAAAACCGTTCTCCACTTTACCTGCCTTTTGTCTGTGTAATACGCCTAATCCACACATCACTTGTTGCGCTCTTACTACTAGACCAAAGCCCTAGGAGAAAACCTAACACTCTTTCTTTTCTATCATTTTGAGATGAAGGGTTTATTTTCGGTTTTACTTATCGATTCAGGCTGAATCCTGAAGGTTAAGGGTTTATTTTCGGTTTTACTTATCGATTCAGGCTGAATCCTGAAGGTAGTTAGTAACAACCGATCAAGATGCTATAATTGCCTAAAGATGTTCAGCATACAATGTTGTAGTTAGCAGTATTTATAACAAAAAAGGACGCAAAGAACTCATATCCTATGCAAACCAGCATTCCTAGTTCTCTTTAACCAAGGAACTAGCCAAAACCAAAAGAGAATTCTGAAATTAATTTTGCATTATTAAAAACAAAAGGTCCTCCAACAATCAGGGGACAAACACCTAATAATTGACAAACTAAAGAGGAAACAAGAATAAGAAACTAAATCCTAATATAATTTCAGAATCAATAAATCGCTTGTTCCTTCATTGCTCAGTTTCAGCAGACATTAACATGTTTTTATCACTTTTTGGACTGCATTGGTCTATGCCATGCAATGTCAGAGAGGCCTTTGTGAGCTGGAGCTCATAGAAAGTTGGGAAGTCCATCAAAAGGATCTGGACTTTCATTCTTGCTTGTATTTTGTGGTACATATGGGCAGAATGGAATAAAAGATGCTTTGATGGCATTTCAACTGCCAACCATACACTCACGGCCAGATGTTTGGTTAATCTTTTTTGTTGGGTTAACCAAACCCCTGTATTTAGTCTTGACATGGAATTTATCAGCTCCTTAGCTCTATGATAGGGTTTTTTGTCATTTTTGGGCTGATAACTTCTCTCTTATGTAATCTATGCATCTTCTTGATGCTTTTGTTAATAATATTCCACTTACTGCAGTAAAAAAAAATCCTAATATAACTAGATTGCTTTGCAGACCTATTATAGCAAAATAGGGTGCTAGATGAACATTACTTTTTTACCTCCTCTATTCCCATGTGAACTCTCCTTGGGTCGACAAAAATTTGTCCCAAGTTTTGGCCTCCCATGATTATTAGGTGTCTATATAATTTATTCCGGCCTCAATTAAGAAAATAAACTAGAGAAAAACTAAAGGTTTGATAAGCATAGAAATGTCATTAAACACTTGTATGCTCATACTATACATTGCTGACATATTTCTGATAATAGCTAATCCCATCGTTTGGACATTTTTCTATCCTATGCTTGATATATGTTGCAATAATTACAATCAGTACACCCCCTCTCAAAGGGGAGCATACGAATCACAAGCATCAAGCTTGTTACTAACAAATTGTACTTGTTAAGATTATGAGAATTTTGCTATGTAATAAAGTTCAGAACGATTAACTTTTGCAAGGATGTAGGCAAATGCTTAAAAGTTTGAGGTACCTGTCTTTGTGCTTCCCGCTCTTGACGTTTCTTTTCCTTTTTCTTTGATGATTTTGCAGTATAATATCCATCTCCAGCAGCTTCATCATCACTGTCATCACCCAGATCTGCAGATATTTGAAAATTAAAAAAAAATAAATAAATAAACATGAATCAGTCACCAAGTAGCATCAACTTGACCAAGTGCACCTAAAGCATGGGCGCAGCAGTTAGGAGACAATAATCAGGAAGAACTAGGCCACCTAAAGGTCATTAAGATAAATACATCTTAGTAACAAGGAAAAGTAACAATAATCATGTCCTTGTCCACGAATGGTAGCCCTTTACTTCTCGTTCGACTCATTAATTTACATATGAAGTTACCACAATGGGGATGAACATAAGGCAACAAACTTATAGCCAATCCAATAAGCCGCAGCTATTTAGGCTCATGTTCAATGAATGGAAGTGACTCCTCCTGTAGTCTTATCTTGCATTCTACTTTGAAAAAGGGGCTCAAAGGTGAGAAACAGTTGCCTATTTCTTTTTACCTTTCAACTTGAAAGTTGAAACCATATGAACATGATAATTACTAGAAAAACATCACATAAAAAAATGATACTTTATCTTTAGATTTTAAAAATATAAACAAGCTAAACAGATATGGAAAAAATATATAAATAGACATTACCAGAAGAAAATTAATCAAACGGTTCCTATAAAGCAAGAGATCTAGCAGAATACCATCTATAGTGGCTGCAGCCGAAGATGTGCTAGCAGCTGAAGAAGCTGGTCTTCGACGCATTCGACGCGTAGCAGTGGCTCTTATTACAGCTTCCCTCTGCTCAACCTGATATTTAGCCAGTAATGATTTCAGTTCTTGCTAAATTTGCAGCATGTGTTAATTTCTTATTTCTCTAAATTCGATGACGCTTGAACAACACCGAGGCACCTTTTACAAGTCCCTCATGTAGTGTCACCTTAATGAGTGTATTATGCTGACATCTAAATGTCTATTAGTCCCTCCGTCCCGATTTATATGACACTTTCCCCATTTCAGGATATCCCAATTCCCAAGATGTTCAACATAATTCCATCTCTTTACGACTTTCACACTTTCAAGAATTCAAAAACTGTTTATATTTTATACAACAACATACCCAGTATTATCCCACATTGTGGGGTCTGGGGAGGGCAGTGTGTAAGCAGACCTTACCTCTACCTTTTGAGGTGTTCAAATTTTATACATGATGTGATATTTTGTTTATCAAACTAACTTATAACCATTAATCTAATTGTTTCTCCCACTGTCATCAATATATTCATTTAACATCTTAAACTCATATCCAGTCAAATATTTTTATATGAAATGGGACAAGGACAATTGATTATCTGCTTATACCAAAATTTTAGTCCTAAGATCAGTTCATAATATTCTCAAACCCTGACAACAGTGTCATACCCACCCGCAGATCACGCTTTAGTTAGGAAGGTCAAAGAATCAATCCCCTCTCCCCGTCACTTTGTACCAGAGAACTTACAAGTATAATCCTCTTAATCCCCAAGTTTGTAACAGAAGACAAGAAGCAAGAAAATAGCGACCAAAAGGAAAAGCAAGTCAACCTGAGCTTCATCTTCATGTTCTCCCGAAGACTCAGAATTTTGGCGGCGCTTCCACAGATAAAGCGGAACTAATGCTAGAACCAGAAGCATCGACAGAATCGCCACCAACATGTCCTCCATTTTTCAATACTTAGTGCAGTATCCTGTCTATTAATGCAATACACAAGGCATGATAAGTGAGCTACGAGAAAAAACATGTTCTCCATTATGAGTTTAAGTTTGCACTGAAATCAAATCAAACTTACAACGAAGACTAAAAATTAGATTTCAATCTATTTACGCAGAGGAAAAGTACTGCAACCGAATTACAGTCGTATTCGACACATTAACGTGATTAACAATGGGATTAGGGTTTATGTAGTAAGAGCAATGGAAAAGGGGAGAAGGAGAGAGAGAGAGAGAGAGAGAGAGAGAGAGAGAGAGAGAGAGAGAGAGAGAGAGAGAGAGAGAGAGAGAGAGAGAGAGAGAGAGAGAGAGAGAGAGAGAGAGAGAGAGAGAGAGAGGAGGATGAGGAGGAGAGGGAACCTACCTGAGAATGGGATCGCCGGCGGTCACCGGAGAAAGAGACGGAAAAAAGCAATTCTGGAGACGATCGTCAGACGGTGGATGAACCGAAATGATGAATAAGATCTCGGGTCCAATTTGAAGTTCATTTTTTATCAGAATGTGGTGGCTCTCCTTTATATTTTTAATCGCTCTCAAAAATAATATTAGACAAAATATATTTTTTTTATATATAAGTATTATTATACACATATAATATATATTTTATACAACTTTTGCTAACAAATATAATTAGATTTGACTGCCAAACAATTTTGTATTTTACCCCTCTTTTTTCTAAAGGTCATTCTTGGGAAATTACATTTGTTTTTACATAATTTAATCCCCACGCCTGTTAATATATAATTCTTATTTCACATTCTATCCAGCATAAAAAAAAATCCATAACGTAATACATATACTGTATTTGTTAACATCGTCAACCAACGTTGCATTAGTTATGACTTATGCGGCATTTCTTTTTCTCCTTTAACAACAAATCAAGCACTTTATTATCTTATGCGAGATTTATGATATTTTCAGTACCACAACCAAATGACCCCTTAAGCTATATATCTTCACAATGTAAAGAATGTTTTCTTATTTTATTTTTAATTATTTTTTACTTATAATCTTGTCAACATTATTAATTTATTCGTGCCGTATGTTCCTTTTTAAGTATTTATAGTTAGACTTTAGGTAATCTAACAGTAAATTGAATGAAAGACTTCAAGAGAAAGCATCTTTGAGAATGGATGTAAGCAGGGTCGGAGCTATAGGCGGGTTCGGGCGAATTCAGAGATTTTTTCCGGATCCTGTATTTGTGCTGAAATATTTTTATTAACTATATAGATAAATTACGCTGAACCCAGTAACAAATAGGGTTTGGTTCAGTGGCAAAGGTTTTGGGTTCCAGGGAAAATGCATGGGTTCGACTCCCTTTGAAAGCAGCGCGTTTTTCTGTTACTTTTTCTTTAAAAAACAAAAACCTAAACTAAGAATTAAAACAAAGAAAATTCCAAAAGTCAAAAAGAAACATTTAAGTTCCAAACTTTCGTTTTTTTTACTTTTTCTTTGAAAATCTAACTAACTAAGAAATAAAAACTAGTTTTAGGTCACAATCTTATCTTAAAATTTAGAATTCATACACTTTAAATCTTAACTTCGTCTCTGAATTCAAGTGTACCTTCCGAGAAATCCAATAAATGTAGGATGATACAAAATAATTTAGAATGACCCTTATGTGCAAGAATGATACACACAAATCGAGAAATACTCTATATTTTTAAAATAAAACATCTAGAAAAAACGTGTGGACGTAAATATGATACATACAAAACGAAAACGAACAACAGAATTCGATTCTTTCTCTCCTTATGGTCAAATGTCACTTAGCTCGTAGTACGTACAAAAATCATTCACCATTTGCCTCGCTAGGACATGCTGCATTAAGGTGACAAATTTACTTTAATAGTTTGTTTGGCCTTCTAAAATCTGCTTCTTTTGAGAAGTATTTTTTTTAAAAATACTTTTCAAAAAAGTATTTTTTGTGAGAATCATTTTGTATTTGACTATTTAATTTAAAAATATTTTTTAAGCAATAATTAGTGTTTGACCAAACTTTTAAAAATTATTCTAAGTATATTTTTTTCAAAATTATTTCTCAAAAATATATTTTTGAAGAAAAGCTACATTTTTCTGCTTCTCAAAATTTGTTTCTGTTCCTCCTCAAAATCACTTTTTTTTTCTTCTAAAAACTTGGCCAAACACCTCAATTTTTTGCCAAAAACACTTTTGGGGATAAAAAAAAGAATTTTAGCCCAAAAAAAAACTTGGCCAGACAGGTTATCAATTTTACATCTGACAAGATCAAACTAAAGTGTGATTGATGTAGTAAGTGCAGTATTAATCATAACACAATGAATCGTCTGTTGTTTACCATCAAAGAATAGAATCCTTCACCCTTATTAAGGAGATAAATTTCCAACTTTAGGAATGAAAAAAAATCTTATTAGCGAGAAATTATCTCCTCTTTAATGGGCCACATATGATAAATTAATCGGAACACTAATGTAAATACCCAATACACCAATCATGCGTTTTTCTCCTCGTAAGACTAGACTGAGAGAAATGAACAAATATTATGAAATAAAAACAAACAAATCGTACCTCATCTGTAAAAAGAACCCCACGGAACTCTACACTAAATCTGGTAGGGATGCACAAAAACACAAAGCATACATAACAACATCTGAAAAATGATAAAGCCATTAATTGTATTCGCATGCACAATGTTTGTGCTGGAAAATATAACAGAATCCATAACTACGAGGCAGAAAGTCGAGGGGAAACACAGCATTTATATCAAACCAGCAGAAAACCAACACTAGCAATTTTTGATTAAAACACACTAGGAAACTTTATTATCACTAAGTTTGGATAGCATTTCCTGCACTGGCACGACAAATATGATAACTGCACGATGAGTGATGATGGCAATCAGAAACCATGAATTTTGATGTGCTCTTTCTTCACGATTTCAGCCTGTTTCCAAATGTTAAAGGAGAAGAAATTAGCAATGATAAAACATTAAAACTACATCCACCAAAACTAAATATCACAACATGACAGTTCAGTCAAGCTTAAAGAACTTAGTTGTGTCTACAATTCCCTCGTTGCTTGTTTTCTCTATTCTGGGAGAGATTTTCAGCAAATAATACCAACAAAAATAGCACGACTAAAAGAGAATTATGTCGTTAGTGAACTAAAATAGCCACTCGCTACAGTTGAAAATTTAAGGAAGAACTAACTATGCTGAATCAGTACAATGATTGAAGATTTTTTGATATTGATAGTGAATTCAAGGATAACGTATTTAGCACACATCTTCATGATGGCAGCATATACTTAAAATGAACAAGAGAGAGTTATTGGCTGACGTAAAGAGCAATCACCTGGACAAGAAATGCAGAAACGTTCTTCCTCTGATCACCCTGGAGTTGAATAACCTTCAAAAACAATAATCACCGGCATATTAGTCACAACACTCAAAAATGACCATGATGTTGTAAGACATTTAACAGACAGATAACAATCTCCCTAACACAAACCTGGCCTAGTTCTGGATCCTGGACAACAGTACCATTGCAGCAAAACTCTTTTTTTAGGTCCTTCAGTATTTTATTGTAGCTGAATTCTTTCTTCAACCCTTGAACAGTTGTCAGGCTTTTCCGACCATTCCTTTGCTGTATGCGAATGTGTACATAATCTTTTGACCCAGCTCCAGAATTGTCAGCATTTGCCTCAGCAAAGGGATCTAAGGATGAAATCAAAGCAACCATATAGCTCAATTATATATCATAAATAACCAGCAAGATAATTTTTTTCATGTGCCCTTCGCATCTAATCCATCAAAATACAACATAAAATAAATTGCCCGTTGCAAGCTTCTAAAAGAAAATGAAACAGAATTAGAAGTATGATAGAAACACCAAAAATAATGTTATATCAAATGAGTTGCATACCAAAAGCAGTGGGAACTTGGAGGTCGAGCTCAGACATGAAACTTTTCAGAGAATGGAAGACAACAAGCGCGCTGAAATCACAAAACTTGGATGCTCAGACCTGGGTAGAGAAAAAGTTCATCAATTATACAACCAGAAATCATAAGCAAATATGTCATTCATCAATTATATCAACACATGCCAACATGAATATCGAAAGCATCTACCTAAACAAACTTGCAGTATGCGAAGATAGATTATCTCATCTGATGTGTAATGATCACAAGTGACACAGGACTTAAAATACAACCAAACTTGCACTCATATAGCTGGATAGAATAGAAGCAAAAGGGAAAAAAGTGGTAATAACTAGAATAAAAGCCAGAAGACATAGTTCTGGAAACAGAAAGATGAAGAAAACCCATGGCACAAATACCAAAAAACCCGTACAGAGAAGAAAGATGAATCCTTTATTACTAACAGGTCTGGGAAAGCCATCTCACACCAAGATTTCATGACGAATACAACAATCAAAGCCATGAAACCACATCAAGTAAAAACATTGAGCTAATAGAACAATCCAAAAGAAGAGATTGTTATTTAAAATATACAGATTATATAAATAAATAAAAAGATGAATTCTTCATTATAAACAAATCTGGAAAAACTGTCGACCACTAAGATTCATGACAGAGACAAACATATCAGGCATGAAACGACGTCGAATAACCAAAATAGGGCTCACTAAACTAACCGAACTAATGAAATTCCCGACAAGTTACCAGCTCTTCAAAGAAAAATCCGATTTTTAAAAGGTTTCACAGCAAAAATAACATTGCAAGGCATGGAAATAACCAAAATCAGGCAAACAAATGAAACGCCAAAACAAAAGATCTATAAACTATAAAGCCATAGAAATTGAAGAACAGTAAAGAAAGATAGTGACAAGATAATAGTTATTCAAAGAAAAATCTGGTTTTTATAAGCTTTCATGATTAAAGTAACAATCAAAGGCATGAAACCACATCAGATAACCAAACTTAGGCTAACAAATTAACCCAAATCAAAAAACAAGCTAAGTGATAGAACAAAAAGCTGTAGACTAAATTCCCCAACAGGGTAACAGTTCTTCAGAGGAACAATCTGATTCTTATACCATTTCATAAGGCAACAATCGAAGGCATGAAAACGGTTGAGCAAAAAAGACCCAAAACACAATACTAAGCTATACAAATATAATAACTGTTAAATAAATTTCCCAAAGAGATATCAGTTTCAAATAAAAATCTGATCTTTATCACAAGTAAAAACAAAAGATTAGTTAGGTGATAAATCCAATAACTATAGAGTAAAACTCCCAAAAAAATCCATACTTTCTATTTTCTAAGCTATATAAATAGAGTAACTGTTATATAAAATACCGAAAAATGGAGTACATGTTTTCAAATAAAGATCAAATTTTTATCACATGTAAAAACTAGAGAGACAATTTAATTCAGCGGCCAAAAAAGAACCCAAAACACCATATTTGCTAAGCCATATAATTCGAGTAACAGTTCAATGAAATTCCCAACAAGATTCCAGTTCCAAAATAAAAATCTAATTTTTATCACATGTAAAAGCAAGAACAGCCCAAAACACCTTATTTGCTAATCTATGCAAATCAAGTAACTTCAAAATAAAATACCCAAAAAACGAGGAGTACAAATTTTCAGATAAAAATCTGATTTTTATCACATGTAAAAGCTAGATACAGTTTAATTCAGCGGACAAAGAAAAACCCAAAGCACTATACTTGCTAAGCCATATAAATCGAATAACTGTAACATAAAATTCCCAAAAAGATACCAACTATCACAAAAAAATCTGAATTTTATCACATGAAAAACGAGAATAACCCATAACACAATATTTGCTAAGCTATATAAATCGAATAACTGTTAAATAAAATCCCCAGAAAGATAGCAACTTCCAAATAAAAATCTGATTTTTATCACATGTAAAATCTGGAGACAGGTTAATTTAGCGGATCTGAAGATTATAAAGATTACAAAAGAATTGGGAATTAGAGATTACCTGATCCGAAAACTAGGGTTTGGAGAGATTCGGATAAGTCTGAGCAAATAGAGTGCACGTAGAATAGTTGATTACAATGGGAAAAGTAAGATATAAAGGCTCTCGGGTTTTGGGCTGTGTCGGTTAAGGACGAAAAATACTTAGGCCTCGTTTATTTTTATTTTTATTTATTATTAATGGAGTTATAAATTTGAAAAACCCAAAGGAAAAAATATGCCGGAATTATAATTTAGCAATTATTTATACAATGGTAAATGGTAATGATAAAATTATGGTTGTGGTGAGATGAATAAAATTCAAGAGATCTCGGATTCAAGCTATCGATACGAAAAAAATTATAATGAGGAATAATGATTCCACCTTTGATGGGCATTAGGCGGACGTGAATTCAAAATTAGTCGAATTTCAATGCGGCCGAGTGAAAATAAAAAATATTTTACAAAAATTGTTAGAATTATTAGAATTGTTACAGGAGAATTTATAATGAAAATTTTGTTATGCACAAAATTACTTGATTTATATTATTTAAATATATTAACGTTGCCACCAAAAGCTCTAATCAGAGGCGGATTTACCTTAGCTCAAGCGGTGACACCGTTTGGACGGAAATTTTACTAAATAAGTATTTATAATAAAAATCCAACAGAAAAAAGAAATAATTTAATAAAGTGACACCGCTCGACAACAATAGACATGTAGCAACTGATTAGGCGCTTTGTTTTTCTTGACTATGTCACTAGTTCGAATCTATAAAAATTTGTATAATCCAATGAATGGTGAGTTTTTGTGTGATTACTTGGTGTTCTATATATAATAAAGGTATTTAGTATTATTTCTAATGAGGTTATATTAAATATATTTTAAAAAATAAAAATTCATATTTAGTAAGATACTTGAGTTATGTTCTATAAAATAATTCGAATTATATTTTTTTAATATGATGTTATAGTGAATTATTATTTGTTTACTATTTAAAATTCTGACACCGCTTATGAAAAATCATGCGTACGCCGCTGACTCTAATTAGTTATGAATCTTAGTAGGCATTTATACATAAAAATTATAATTTTTGAAAGAAGAAAGTAGTATTTGGAGTTAAGTTGGAAAATGGTATTTGAAATTTGAAATTATGTGTGGACATGCATTTCACTTGAAAATATGTTGTTTTTTTGTGAGTGAAAAAAAAATCTGAAAATTTTGAAAAAGTAGTCAAAATCACTTTTTTGATTTTTAAAAAACTCATTTTCGAAAAATTTCAAAAAACTTGCAAATTTCATGGACAAACATATTTTTGAATTTTTTTTTTTGAAAAAAAGGAGAAAAAGTTTATGGACAAACGGGGCCTTAAGATAGATTATGTCTTTGTTATGCAACCGATCAAACGCTCCATTGTTACGCAAAAATTATTATTTTCTCATGACTAATCAAATACTATATAATTTAATATAAAATTTAATGGCGGAATTAACTAGTTGCAATTAGAGGTATGGAGTCAGACCCTGGAATCTAAAGGTTTCAAGTTGAGTATGACCAAGACAGAATACTTGGAGTATAAGTTCAGTGGCGAGGCTCAAGGAGGGGAAGGGAATGTGTGGCTGGAATCGTAGGTCATCCCTAGGAGAGACAGTTTTAAGTACCTTGGGTCTTTTATTCAAAGGGGGCGGGGAGATTGATGAAGATGTCACACATCGTATTGGGGCAGGATGGATGAAATGAAGACTAGCTTCCGGTGTTTTGTGTGACAAGAAGTTGTTACCGAAACTTAAGGGTAAGTTCTACAGAGTGGTGGTCAGACCTACGATATTGTATGGGGCTGAATGTTGACCAGTTAAGATCGCGCAAGTCCAGAAGATGAAGGTAGCATAGATGATGATGTTGAGATGGATGTGCGGACATACCGGGTTAGATAGGATCAGAAATGCGGTTATCCGCGATAAGGTGGGTGTGGCCCCTATTGAGGATAAGATGCGGGAAGCGCGGCTTAGGTGGTTTGGTCATGTGAAGAGGAGGAGCACAAACACCCCGGTGAGGAGGTGTGAGAGGTTGACATTTGAGGGCCTACAGAGAGATAGAGGTAGGCCAAAGAAGAGGTGGGGAGAGGTGATTAGGCAAGTCATGGTGCAACTTCAGCTGACCGAGGACACGACCCTTGATAGGAAGGTATAAAGGTCGAGGATTAGGGTAGTAGAGTAGGCAATCTAGAGTGTTCATAATAGTAGTATTGACATCCAGTCTCACTTTCTATTGGTAGTAGTATGTTTTTATGAGTAGCCGTTGTTTTCTTTCATTGTTGATCACCTTAGTGTCTTATTGTTTCTATTCTGCTTGGCCCTTCTTGTGTATTTTTTCATTAATGTGGTGCTATGCTTTCCTGAGCCGAGGGTATATTGAAAACAACCTCTCTATCCTCACAAGGTAGGGGTAAGGTTTGCGTACACACTACCCTCCCCAGACCTCACGATGTGGGATAATACTGAGCATGTTGTTGTTGTAAGTTGTAACTAGTTGCAAGTTACAATAAGGCAAAAAATGAAATGAGCAACCATAAAAATAACAAAGACCAGACTCAGAGGTAACCATACCGGGGATGCATGATAATTCAGAAAGGAATTACATAGTACGAGTTAATATAAAGGAAAGCTACAAAAAGAATACAAAAACACACCGATTTACTTTCTTTTTACATAAAATACACAATGGAAAATTTTCTTCGTTTTAGTATTCAAACAGGGCGAAGCATGCCTTAAAGGCGTCGAAAAATTACATTGCGTATATAAATAAAATATTAAATTTTAGAGGTGTATAATATATATTGAACACACTCTTTGTCGGTGAATTTTTTTTACGGTCTTCTTTTCGATTATAATTGATAAAATCAACCATTTTGCTACATAAAGAATAATCGATTTGACTAGGCCACATTCCGAAACTTCCAAACCAATAAGAACGAAAATGTCACAATATTTTTTATCCATGGGCGTTCAAGTGGAAATTATGCGCTTGTTACACATTCGAAACTTCTAATCCGCTTGATGATAAATATAGGAGGATGCTAAACTTGGGGGAAGTGCTATTTCAATTATATGACCCTTTTAATAACATAGATCTTTGTAAAGCCATTTCTTCTAATAGAATTGTAACTTGTACTATTGCCATCAAGATTTATTAGTAGGACATCCCAGAAAAGAAACATCTCTACTTTTAGACAAATATAGACATGGATGTATAGGTTGTTAAGTGTTGCCCACAGCTGTCCTGAACATTGCTCCAGTAGGCAAATTGAGCAATTTAGGTGAAAAAGTCAAAACCGCAGAGCTAAAAACTCAGAGCCGTTTTGGCACCCCCACATATCATTGACCTCAACACAATCTTATAGGAGAGGGGCTCCAACACATGACAGGAAGAAGCAAAGCTTTATGCCAAAGCAATTACCAAAGAAGAATAGTCTGTCATTTGGATCATCACGTTTGAGATCAAATGCGCTATAGCAGATATCAAGTTTGTAACTACTACACAAGATATCATATCTAACAGCTTAAGACCAAAGTTTGAGATAGTCTTCCCATTTGATTGCACAGTAAAAAGGAGTTCAAGACCAACATTTAAACAATAATTAAACTTTATTATTCACAAACAGAGACAAGAGGGAACAAGCCTCCTCGCCTCTTTTGGAAACATAACATGATGACAACTAACAGAAACTACACAAATTCTAAATCATGAACCAAACAGACCCCAGACACAGACACAGGCACTGACAGACACTTTAGAAACCACCACGGAGACGGAGGACAAGGTGCAGGGTGGACTCCTTCTGAATGTTGTAATCAGCGAGGGTTCGTCCATCTTCCAATTGCTTTCCCGCAAAGATCAGCCTCTGCTGATCCGGGGGATACCCTCCTTGTCCTGAATCTTAGCTTTCACATTGTCAATAGTATCAGAACTTTCCACCTCCAAAGTGATGGTTTTCCCGGTTAACGTCTTCACAAAAATCTGCATCCCACCACGAAGACGAAGCACAAGGTGCAAAGTCGACTCCTTCTGGATGTTGTAATCAGCGAGGGTTCGGCCATCTTCCAACTGTTTACCAGCAAATATCAACCTCTGCTGATCTGGTGGGATTCCTTCCTTGTCCTGAATCTTAGCCTTAACATTGTCAATAGTGTCAGAGCTTTCAACTTCAAGGGTGATTGTTTTCCCGGTTAGGGTTTTGACGAAGATTTGCATGCCGCCGCGAAGACGGAGCACCAAGTGAAGAGTTGATTCCTTCTGGATGTTGTAATCAGCTAGGGTTCGGCCATCTTCCAACTGCTTACCAGCAAATATCAACCTCTGCTGATCTGGTGGGATTCCTTCCTTGTCCTGAATCTTAGCCTTAACATTGTCGATAGTGTCAGAGCTTTCAACTTCAAGGGTGATTGTTTTCCCGGTTAGGGTTTTGACAAAGATCTGCATCCCGCCGCGAAGACGGAGAACCAAGTGAAGGGTAGACTCCTTCTGGATGTTGTAATCAGCGAGGGTTCGGCCGTCTTCAAGTTGCTTTCCGGCAAAGATCAGCCTTTGCTGGTCGGGTGGGATTCCCTCTTTATCCTGGATTTTCGCCTTAACGTTATCAATAGTGTCGGAGCTTTCAACTTCAAGGGTGATTGTTTTCCCGGTTAGGGTTTTGACGAAGATTTGCATGCCTCCTCTAAGACGGAGCACCAAGTGAAGGGTCGATTCCTTTTGGATGTTGTAGTCGGCTAGGGTTCTGCCGTCTTCGAGCTGCTTTCCGGCGAAGATCAGCCTTTGCTGGTCCGGTGGGATTCCTTCTTTGTCCTGAATCTTAGCCTTAACGTTGTCAATAGTGTCGGAGCTTTCAACCTCAAGGGTTATGGTCTTTCCAGTTAGGGTTTTAACGAAGATCTGCATCTGTATATACAGAAAAGGTTTCAATCATCAAAATAACAAACGCAAAATTCCAACTTTGTGCAAATACAAATCAATGAACAAAACTAAGATCGATTTTATACTGTATACATAAAAATCAACCAAAATTAGAACACCAATTCAGCTCTATGTATATACAAACTACAAAAGGGAAACAATAAAATCAAGACTTGAGTTTTTTAACTGTATACACAACAATAACAAATTCAACCAGGTACAACAAAATCAAGGTTGAGTTTTTTTTTTCTCAGTAAAGGGTATTTCAGATCTTAAAATATAGACCGAACAAAATAAACTTACAAAAATTTCAACTTGGTGCATATATACAGAGCGATTAAACAAATCAAAAATGAGTATTTAGATCCTAAAAATATAGATCGAAATTAAATAAAAGTAGCATAAAATAAGAGGAACAAAAAGAAAGAAGAAGTTAATGTACCTTGAGAAGTGTTTGAAGACTAGAGAAAAATTGAGGAGATATTGAGAATAGAGAAATCAAAGGATGAAGATTTTGGGAACAAAGAGGCTCCTTTTAAAGGTGCAATGGCCGACTTAAGACGAAATTGCCTTATGGATTATCCTATAATAAGGCAACACGTGTCTTGCTTATTTTGTACAGCACCAAACCTACACGCTACTACTTCCTTGTCCTTTCCTTTGAACGGTGGACAAAATTAGGTGCCTTTTGGATAGCAATTTCACATTACATTATTATTATCGTAAAAAATACGGTATATGAAGTATTCTCGTTAGCGCTCTAACGTAGTTAGCCTCCTCATATACAAGTATTAACTGATAATTCTACGGTTCAAATATATGATTTATATATTATACAGAAATAATTTTATTATTGTTCCAAAAATAATTTACCTTAACATAATTTATTTTGCCGCTCAAAACTAACACGCAACCACACGAATACAACTTTACTATCGGTCCTTAGGCTTTCCTTGCTTTGTGGTCAAGGAGAAGAATATTAATCCAAATATCTCATTTTTAATGTAACGCAATTATTGGATGAAAGAAAAAAAGTAAATAAAAATATCAGTTGCACAATTATCTAAGAGTCCAAATATCTCATTTTCAATGATCTTCACCTTGAATTACATTATTACATCTATTTCCAAGCAGGAATGGTGACATGATGATGCTTATAGAGTATTTATCGGTCGGTACTGTACGATATTTAGATATTTTAATTCGGTATTTTTGGTATTCGATTTTTTAAAATACAATATCAATATCGTACCTAATTAAATTCGGTATGGTGCGGTTTCTCCTTTCGGTTTCGATTTATTCGGTTTGGTAACTTTGATTTATTCGGTTTGAATACTAACTAGTGCATGTAGTCATAGACTGTAATATTCTAAATTAAAGTACTCAAAAGTACAAATCTAAAAATATTTATTGACAAAAGGTTTGTCCAAACTAGCAAATATCAACCCAAAGAAAAAACTGTACATAAAAGAATAAATTTGATCATTAGAAATGTCTTGTTACTTGCTTAGAGTTATTTGATAAACTTAGAAAATAAAGGAAAGTAAAATTTTAGATTTTTATATTTATGTTATAATTAATAATATGTGTATTGTGTAATATAATATATATTTCGGTACGGTATCGGTATTTCGGTATTTCATTTTAAAATATCAAATATCATACCTAATACCAATATTTTTTAAAACTTAAACCAAATACCATATCGAATACCAAATACCAAAATTTTCGATTTCGGTACGCTAATTCGATATTTATCAAATTATGCACAACCCTATATGCTACCCTCCTTTTACAATGGTGACATTTCTTCATTTTTAACGTAATGTTCACAAATTTATTATTTACCTAGATTTTCATATTAGTCATCCGTTCAAAAAAAAAAATGAATTTATTTCTGTTCAAATAACTATCACTTTATTAAAATCAAATGGCATAATACATAAATAGATATGAGAAAATTAAATGGTTTACCGACAATTTATGTCAACGTTGAGTGTGTATCCAAGTGTTATGCCTAATTAATTTAAAAATTTAAGTTATATATACGGTTGAAACTTTTACACTATCTAGTCATCTTTATATATTGTAGAAGATTATCTATCTTATATTAAGAAATTTATATATAAATATCCTTTGAATAATCTAGTAAAATAAAAAATTATTTACATTACGGTGGTGTAACCTAAACGCTTTTTAATATGGTGTGCAACATCAAATTCTTAACACTCTCTCCAAACAAGTGATGCTTGCTAAGTTAGTAAAAATACCCCTACATACGACCGTTATGTCCTGGGTTCGAGTCACAGTGAACGGGAAGTGTGAAAATATTATAAATTCTCCTAATTTGAAAGTTTTATTTTATTTTATTTTTTAAAAAAAAACACTCTCTTCACGTGTCAACTCGACCATAAAAAGAAAACTGAGATTTAGGAACCATAGATTTTTTTGAATTTATTTTTGGTAAATACATGTTTGTTCATAAATTTTATATTTTGTCAAATTCTCAAAATTCAAAACCTCCCAAAATATTACTATTACATTTTTTTTAAAAAATTGTCCCAAACTTTGTATTTTTCTAAAGAACCCATCATTCATTATTTTGTAACAATGCTGCATCATCTTCTCGATCATCTGATAATGTATTATGTAGTTTATTATAAAAATGATAATTTTATATCAAATTGTTTTATGTTTTGTAATAATGATAATGAATGTTATTGATGAAGTCACTATGAGGTATTTATGATAGTTTTTAGAATTTGCGGGTATAAATCATATTTTATATTTTTTCAAAAAAAAAAGTGAAACATATTTTGAAAACTGACGTACAAATAATTTTTCATCTTCAAACTAAATTTTACCCAAATCAGATTTTACAAATCAAATTTGAAAATCTACCGCCAAACGCTGCCTTAGTTCCCGGGTTTTAATCTAATCGGGCCTAGCCTGTTTTTACTGCTAAGCATCAGTATTTTCTTCTACAGTCTTAACTTATAAGCTGGCTCAGACATAAATCGATCGGAAAATAAGCAAATCTCCGAGGCTCACATGGCTCCCGTTGCTCCCAGATCCGGCGATGCCATTTTCGCTAACGTTGAACGAGTGGTATTCTAAAAATCTCGATTTTATTTAATTTTTTGTTGAATTTAGTAATAAATGTTACATTAATTTTGTGATTTTTTCAACAGAACGCTGAACTTTTCACCCTAACGTACGGTGCGATCGTGAGGCAATTGCTTACCGATCTGGAGGAGGTCGAAGAGGTCAACAAACAGCTTGATCAAATGTAAATCCTTTGCCTAGTTCTTCTCACCGTTCCAATTTATGTGACTTATATTGACTCACTACAGTGTTTAAGAAAGAAAAAAAAGGAAGCTTTTTTTCAACTTGCGCTCTTAAATATATCATTAACATTTGTGTGGTTATAAAAACGTCTTAGTTTAAAATTAAATTATTTTAAAATTTAAAAAACTGTCATTTTGGAATGGACTAATAAGGAAATAATATAACATAAATTGAAATGGAGGAGTAGTCTTTTGTTAATGTTCATAGAATTTTCGGTTGAACTCCACCTATGTGATCCGAAGTCCATATAAATGAGGGGAGTTGCGACCGGAGTAATAATGATGAATCCTCTGAATGGACCCCGGGGATTCATATAGCTGACTCTAACCAGGATTGAGGTATCGCTGATATTGATATTGATTGGAATTATCAGTGGCAATTCAATTTAATTTTATTGGCCAAGAAGTATAAACTAATTTTGAGAGGTTTAACTGAATTGCAGGGGTTATAACATTGGAATTCGGCTCATTGATGAGTTTCTGGCAAAATCTAACGTCTCTAGGTGTATCGATTTCAAGGAAACAGCTGAAGTCATTGCCAAGGTCTCTCTCCTCCTCCAAATTGCATTTCATTTAATTGTGTGTTGGTTTAGTAACGGAGTTCCAGTTTTGTTTTGAATAGTAGTTCTGAAATCCTACGCGTGCCAGTAGCCAATACAAAGCAGAAGGAATAATATGGATGTATCAATTTTACAATCGTGTTGGAGGTTAATGTGGCAGTAGATTGAATTGAAATAAGATTGAGACAAAAGTTTGAACACAATGCATCTAGTTCTGGAAGCTGCACTATGATGCTTCATGCCAAAATATCATTATACTCAAAATAGTCTTTTAGCAGTCAGACCTGAACAAGAAAGTATAGAGAAAATTTGGTCATGTTGTTTGTACCCACTTGGAGTCTCTATACAACTGAATAACCTCTTCTTTATTTCCTCTATCAAAGGGGGTCATGTAAGTGGTACGTGAAGTGAAAAGAAAATGCATAACAGGACATCTAAATTGTACAAAAAATAGATCTTCACTTTTGCAAGTATCTATATGGTGCAGAAGCAAAGAGATGATCAGATTAGCAAAGAAGATGTAAACACACAGCATAGCACGATGTTTTTTTTCTTTTTGAAGAGAAAGACTTGTGCCACCATTTTTCTTCATTCTTTTCAAAGTTGAGAAATATAATTAACCAGAACAAATGCAAACAGATATGAGAGCAAGGGAGGGGGAGGGATGGAGACGATGAGGGTTTTCTAGAGGGAGTGTGGGAGGGTCACGCATTTTCTCTAGGGTTCTACAGAAGAAGAAGTAGAAGAAGAAGAGAATAGATGGAGATAGGGTAAATAGAAAATGAGAGAAAGGCTGGTCGTTCTTTTCCCCTTGTTTAGAGGGATTGTTGTTACCCCTAGGATATGATAATGATGGATTTTTAGATAAATTTTATTCCTAGCTAATTCTTGACATAGTGAACGCCTAATAAGGCTGGATAAGTTTTCTGGACCTCAATACATTCCAAATGTATTACTATGTGTGTAACCAGCAACGTTCCCTTTACACTTTGGTTTGCAATAGAAGATTGACGGTGTGCATGTCTACAGACATACATACATACATACATACATAAAGTATGCAGCAGGAGGTAGTAATTGCTTCTATCTCTAGCTCCTCTTCCCTTCGTTATGTGGGGAAGTTTGTCTTTCGGATGTTTGAGTAAGTTGGGAATAAACCTCCTAGTTGATTTCTGGGTTGAGCAGAGTATATTGTAGTTTCACTGCCAGTATTCATGGTAGTGAGCAGAATATCCAGTTGTTCTACTTACAAAAAAAACAGGAAAAAGAATATCATGTTGTTTCTATGTCATATGTTTAGCTGAGCACCTCAGCCTATAACTTCCCATCATATTCTCAAGTTCATTTTCTTTATAGTACACTCTTAGTTAATCTTCCTTTTTAAAAGTCTGCTGAAATTCTTGATTTAAGAAACATGATTTCTTGCTGCTCGTAATGAACAGGTTGGTCTCAAAATGTTCCTCGGTGTCACAGCAACTGTGGGCAACTGGGATGCTGAGGGAACAACTTGCAGTTTGATTTTGGAGGACAACCCCTTGGTAGACTTTGTTGAGCTTCCCGATACTTGTCAAGGTCTATATTACTGTAACATCTTAAGTGGAGTAATCAGAGGAGCATTAGAGATGGTGAGCTTCACCCTTCTATAGCATCTGCTAATTATCAATGTCTTCTTGTGCACAATATACGTGCTTTGTGATAGAAGAAGAAAGCTGTTATAGATGTAGACATGCGCACGTCCTGATTTACTGTCAAGTTATAGTAGATGTCACCAAAGCCCTGTCCTTCCGACTGGAACGGCAACTAGTGTGCAAATGAAAGGGTGTTTTTCCCATACGGAAATATTATGGAGTGTTGTTGCGCTGTTTTCCTTTTGCTTTCCTTATTCCTCGTCTGTTTCATATCATACTAAACTCAGATGAGTTTTCATTTTCCAATGTTGCAGTCTCCCTCATAATCTATCTTAAATGACTCCCCTTAGTCCATTGGCAATTGTTAGGTTTAGTAGGAAACTTACTGTGGGATATGAGAAGCAAAAATGTACTCTTTAATCTCCCGCAGTAAGGGTGGACAAGTATTAAGAACAGATGAAATTGGGAGTGTTGCATATATATTAGCTAATTGTTGGAACACCAAATTTATCTGCATTTGCCCCATGTTCAGGTGTCAATGAAAACAGAAGTCACATGGATCCGTGATATGCTTAGAGGAGATGATGCATTCGAGTTGCAGCTGAAACTTCTGAAGCAAGTTCCTGAGGAGTATCCATACAAAGATGACGAGTAACTGCTGAAACTTACGTATTTTGTATTGCTCCTTTTGTTTGATCTTAAAACATTTTGTGCTTCCTCTCTATGTGATCTAGAAATATTAAGCTCCCTAAACCCTCCATTGTGATAAAACATTTCTTTGTAGTGTTACACTGTAACTTATGATGTTAATGATTAGCTATCCAGAATTTCTTTATTCATCCTCTTGCGCCTCTTAAGTTCTTTTTTCTTCTTCTGCTTTTTCCTTTTGTGAGTCCGATTTCCATTGGTGTTTTTGAGGAACTATATTAATTTTCCAAGTACTCATTGAAGTGGAGAATCTGGTTTGAAGAAAAGAATTTACACTCTCTTTAGACATTGTTGAGCAGCAGTACACATGTGTCGTGCCTTACACATGCTACTTTTTATTTGTTTGCCGATGCATTGGTGGGTCAATTGTTTTGAATATTGTCTTGAAATTTCTTGTAGAGTTGGTCTTAAACCAATGAGGTGCAAGATATGTGTGCAAAGAAACATATTGTATGAGGGTCAGTGTTGTCAAAGGCGCGCTTAAAGCACGCTTAAAATCAATCCTCTCTATAACAACCTCGTTGTTATACACTTATAATAATATTTCATATTTAGATATTTTTTGGCTGTTATAGAGAAAAATTGTCCAAAAATCAATTATTTTTCCCCTTTTAATGTTACATATAAAAGATAAAGAAAATTATTTAAATTTAAAATCTCAAAAGATATGCATATTGCATATTTCACTAGTTAAATATTGAAAAAAGTTAATACATTATTAATAAATTCATAACTAAATATATAAAGATTTAAATTCTAAGGCAGACACTTTAAAACTACCTAGAAAAATAAATTCTTTCAAGATTGATGGAAGAACTTTGTAATTGTAGCTTATTTTGTAGATTTCATTCTCTTACTAGCGAAATAACGCTTGAATTGGCGAAAATTTATGTCCAAAGTTTCAGCAAAAAGGTATCCAATACCTTTCCTTTGAAGACAAACTAAGAGCTTAACAATTAAATTTTCTTTCTAAATATTTTTTGGAATTTGTCCAATGAAAAAGATATCATGTGCAAATCTTATATATTATGCAAGATAGAAACTTTGTTTAATGAAAAAGATTGTGCGCATATTTTTAGAATTACTATTAGTAATCTTAAAGATTCTATATGGCTGTTATAGAGGGATAATTTTACAAAGAGCGTTCAGCTATAAATATGGTTGTCAGCTTATAGGTAAAAAACTATTATAGAGAGGTAAAATATAACCTAAAATTCGTTCTGAGGAAAACTTGGCTTTTATAGTAAATGACTGTTATATAGGGATGTTGTTATAAAAAAGTCTGACTGTATTTACTATTTATTATTGAATCTGAGTACAAGATCCATACGTACACTAGTTTTAAATTTTTGTCATAAAAAAATTATGTAGTTTCTAGTCTGTAGTCCGTGGCTCGTAATTTAGATTTTGCAGATGCTCTCTTGACTTTTAACCTATGTTACTTGACTCTCCAAAAATGTTATCGCATATGTGTCAGATTTTCCAAAGATGCACTACTTTTGGGGATCTGACACACCCGATGATATTTTTGAAGAGTTCGGGCAATATAGCTTTTAACCTTCGCACTTAATGTTCCCGAATATGAGGTATATCATTTGTTTCGTAGTATTTGCATATCCCGAATATGAGGTATATCATTTGTTTCGTAGTATTTGCATATTCGAACGGGACGTTTGGTCAAACAGATAAGTGTAGCATTGCCAAAGTTTAAATAAGGCAGTGCATTTATTCAAATTTCCAGTTTTGAACTTCAGTGGTTTTTCCATTTGCCCTATATATGTATGTATTTATCGTTGTAATATCTCAGATAACGATCACATTGTTATAAAATAAAAATCGTAAAGTAAAGAAACTGAAGACAAGTATAGGGATTGATATATTATTCAACTTCAAACTGTTGTACATAATGAACGGAAACCTCATCTATTTATATAAGAAAGGAAGCAGCTGCGAGGTTTTTCAGGAAGCAACTACGAGACTTTTCTTGAGCTGCTTGTAAGCTGTCTGCATGAGCTGCTTGCAACCTGCATGTTTAATAAGAAACTGCTGCAAATCATTTCATTGAGTTGCTTGCAACCTGCCTGCATCAGCTGCTTGTAAGCTGTCTGCATGAGCTGCTTACAACCTGTTCCAAATGAATAATCTTCTTCAGGAAGATTATCTATAGCGGAGTAATAAATGGACATCTACAATATAACTATTTTCATAACACTCCCCCTTGGTTGTTCATTAAAAGATATTGTGCCTCGTTAAAACCTTAATAGGAAAAACCCAGTGGGAAAAATCCTAGTAAAGGAAAAAGAGTACACATATTTAGTAATACACAATTCTAGCTGCCTCATTAAAAACCTTATAAGGAAAACACTGTGGGAAAAACCTTAGTAAGGGAAAAAGAGTACAACGCGTATTTTACTTCCCTTGATGAAAACCTTGTTCCAAATATTTGAGTCTCCGCATTCCAATCTTGTATACCATCTTCTCAAAAGTTGAAGTTGGCAAAGATTTAGTGAACAAATTTGCTGGATTGTCACTTGAACGAATTTTTTAGACATCGATGTCACCATTTTTCTGAAGATCATGTGTGTAGAATAATTTTGGTGAAATGTGTTTCATTCTATCTCCTTTTATAAATTCTCCCTTTAATTGGGTTATGCATGCAACATTGTCTTCGTATAAAATTGTGAATCTTTTATCACATTTCAAACCACATTTTTCTTGAATATAATGAATCACTGATCTCAATCAGACACATTCCCTACTTGCTTCATGAATAGCTATTATCTCAGCATTATTTGAAAAAGTAGCAACAATTGACTGCTTTGAGTAGCGTCATGATATGATAGTACATCCACATGTAAACACGTATCCGGTTTGAGATCGAGCTTTATGGGGATCAAATATATAACCTGCATCTGCATAACCAACAACATTTGCACTACCTTTGTTAGCATAAAACAAACTCATATCAAGAGTTCCCTTTAAATATCACAAAATATGTTTAATCTCATTCCAATGTCTCCGTGTAGGAGAAGAGCTATATTTTGTTAGTAAATTAACAGAAAATGCTATTTCAGGCCTTGTAGCATTAGCAAGATACATAAGTGCACCAATTGCACAGAGATAGGGTGTTTCAGGACCAAAGAGTTTCTCATCCTCTTCTGTAGGTCGAAACAGGTCCTTATTCACTTCAAGTGATCGAACAACCATTGGTGTACTCAATGAGTACGCTTTGTCCATGTAAAAGCGTTTTAAGACCCTTTCTGTATAGGCAGATTGATGTATAAAGATCCCGTCTGCTAAATGTTCATTTTGCAGTCCAAGACAAAGTTTTGTCTTTCCAAGATCTTTCATCTCAAATTCTTTCTTAAGATATTCAATTGCCATTTAGAGCTCTTCTGGAGTTCCAACAAGATTTATGTCATCAACATAAACAACAAGTATAACAAATTCTGATGCCATTTTCTTTATAAAAATACATGGACAAATAACATCATTTATGTAACCCTCTTTCAACAAATATTTACTAAGGTGATTATATCACGTGCGCCCAGATTAATTTAAACCGTACAAAAATCTTTGTAATCTAATTGAGTACATTTCACGATACTTTGAACTATATACTTCATGCATTTTAAATCCTTCAGGGATCTTCATATAGACTTAATCAAATGAGTCATATAGGTTATGACTTGCATTTAGATGGCATGACATCTTCAGGTGTCTGGACTACATGTCTGATCCTCACAATCATTTATAATATTGTGTATTATATTGTATCAAATATATCATCGGCGATCATTTTGTATCGGTTCGCAAGCGACATAACTTGTTGAGATCTCATCACTTTCTTTATTTTCAGGTACCTGAACTTCTTCTGGAGTTTCATGACATGTTATGTCGTGAGCTCTTCTAGAGCTTATTTCCTCCTTATTATGATCATTTTGATCATTGGATCCTATCCTTTTCAAGGATTTTTACCTTTGGAACCGATCGGTCTACTATGCTTCATGCGTGCAGTAAACTCAATCCTTCAGGGACTTTAATTTTAATAAGAGCATTTGCAGCTGAAATATGATAATTAATTTTGAATCAGAAAATGCTTCTGGCATTTGACTTGAATTATCTTCTAAGTGAGGATCATATTAATGTTAATTCGATTCATATAGCATATTTTCTAGCTGTTTATTCCATCCCCCAAATGTTAGAAAAACTAACACATATCCCCAATCTTCTTTGGGAAACCTATCTTTGTGCATTGTGGTAGAGAAATTAATCATATACCACACATCAAAAGTTATTAGATAGTAAAAATATTTAGTTTCTGATCCTAAACCAATTGTGAGGGGAGGACTTATCATATTTTGTTGGTTTGATGCGTACAAGTGCTGCTGTATGCAATTTAGAAAATCTTAGACCAACACATGAGGCTTTGTTCTCATAAGCAATAGTTTAGCCATTAATAGGAGGTATTCAATGCTAAACTAGCTTGGATATAAACCAGCATCATCAAGATGAACTATCTTGATTTCATAATCTGAAAATTATGCTCTTAATTGAGAAAAACAATTTCAAATGTCAAACTGCAGATTGACAATAAACACACATGTAACCATCTCATATATGCATCTATAAGTGGTTCACATGATAGGTGAATGAGCCTATATTCACCTTTTATATATTCTAAAATTCAAGGGTTTTAGTCCCAATTTTAGCTGGTATAATCAATTTATTATGAGAACAAGCAACACAAGAGAATTCTTGAAGAATCTTCTAGTTCTTCAGTATATATTTATCTGAATTCTCAAATAGCTCATTTAAAAATGGTAAATAAAAACTTCAAGTTTGTCATGACATGTGTTATCTCTAAGTAAACTTCTAATTTACTATGGCATAAACTTTTGCATCAGTAAACTTCTGATTTACTGTGGCTACTTTTGTATCAGTAAATTTCTGGTTTACAGTAGCTACTTTTGCCTCAGTAAAACTTCTGGTTTACTGTGACTGCTTTTGCAGTAGTAAACTTCTGGTTTACTGTGATACATGATATAGTACAAATTGAAGAATAAGGCGGGTCACTTCTCATATACATATTAATTTACCCCCTATGATTGTGGAAACATGAAGATTTTCAATCTTTCAATCATTTGTAGTCTCAATATGATAGTCATTTGTATTTGTAAACTTCAGGTTTACTACAACATATGTTTTGACCATAATCATATAATATGAATGGCATATTTGTATATAAGCTCTTCGAGAGCCTTTATTTATTATCCACAATCTAATATTATTCGGATACTACTGGTGTCACGTGTCTTCTAGACAAACAGTTAGTTCTTCAGGAATTTTTGATATATTTTGTACTATCAAATATTGCTCAGACACTTCTGGTATCATGAGAGAAAATCATAATCAAATAAACAATATAAAGACAATTCTAAATTTATAAATGTCAGAAATCAAGAATTTCAATATTGTTACCATCAACTTTGTGACACATATCTCATTCAGGGAGAAATGCCATTAACATCTGAATATTTTATATCAAAGCGGCAACCACATAGTCATTACATCCTTCAGGGAAACATACATGAGTTGTTATTTTCTTTGGGGTAGTTAATAACAACTAACCATAATATATCAGTGTGGTTGTAGTAGAAAATATTCTACAAGAATGCTTTTGCCTTAGAATGATATTTAATAAAATTATCCAAGATATTTTATGTACAACAAGTACGTGTGACAATGATCTTTATGCTACAAAAATAATATTTATATCCTCTATTATTCTACCTCTTCAGGAGGTGAATTGTGGTATTTCTTCATTCACTTCAGGGAATGAAAATGTGCTTGAAAAATAACTTTGAATAGCTCATTATTTTATTTAAGCACAGAAAGACACTGCTTCAAAATATTTTTCTACTTCAGGAGGAAATTTCAATTGTGTTACTTTTTCAGGAGCAAATTTAAAATACGAAATATTATATATATTCTCTCAATCATATTAACTCTTCTAGAGGTGAACTGTAATATATTTACATCAAGGGGGCATTCATATTTACGACTTTAGTAATATTATCACATTCACTTCAGGGAATGGATTAATATTTATCAAAAATTCTCATCCTTCAGGAAATCGAACATAATTATCTAAACGTGCATTAACCACATCAAATTGTGATGCTTCAACCTCTTTTAAAATATTTACTACTTCAGGAGCAAATCAAGGTGTGCATGTAATATAAAGAATATTTTCCTAGCTTATCTTTAATTGTAACCATAGAAAGCCTAAATTATCACTTCTGGTGGTCATAGGCATATACCACTTCTGGTGGTTAACAAAATTTAGTTACAATGAGATATACGAAACATAACCACTTCTGGTGGTTGTATATTTCTTGCAAACTCTGCTGGAGTTTAAGTGGATCTAACAATGTTATCCACTTTGTAATCCTTTATTAAGATAATTAGGATGAAAACAAATACCAAAATAGGTACTATATACGTAACATATGACCAAGCAAGCGATGATAATGATATTAAAATATAAGCAAAAAGCTCAAATTAAATTACGCAAATTTGGCCACTCCAGATGTAAGTGATATCTACATCACTACTGCCAAGAAGAAAAACTTACCACCTCAAGGATATAATCTGCCTTATGATGCTAGGAATGAACAAGATCTAACCACGGAGGTAAGAGCGCCATGAACACACCTCAAGGATATAATCTGCCTTATGATGCTCGGAATGAACAAGATCTAACCACAGACATAAGATTGTCATCTTCTCTGTGGCTATGAGTTGCTTCATGCACAAGAAATTAAACTCAAATAAATAGCTCAAGATGTCAGAGTCTCGTGCTGATAACGTGTTATAAAATAAAGACTGTAAAGTAAAGAAACCGAAGACAAGTACAGAGAGAGATTGATATATTATTCAACTTCAAACTGTTGTACATAATGAACTGAAAACTCCTCTATTTATAGAAGAAAGGAAGCAGCTGCGAGGCTTTTTTTGAGCTGCTTGCAACCTGCCTGTTTAATAAGAAGCTGCTGCAAATCATTTCATTGAGTTGCTTTCAACCTGCCTGTATCAGCTGCTTGTAGATAAACTTAATAGAGTACCAAATGAATAATCTTCTTGAAGATTATCTATATCGGAGTAATAAATGAACATTTACAATATAACTATTTTCGTAACATATATCTCTGTTTTATATTGGGCACACAATTATTTGCAGACATTCGGGAAGTATTCGAATAATTACATCAAATTTTGTGCACAAATAGCTGCTTTTTGGGCCTCTATTTAAGACATAGCTGAGATTTACAAAGTATTTAAAATTTAGCCGCTTCATAATCAAAAGTTCAAACCTCGTGTCACGGGTTTTAAGTTCAAAATCCAGACCTTAGGGGTCTAAAGTTTGAACTGTTAAACTCAAGTTTCATACCTGGTTTGTAGTTAGGTTCTGGCATTCAAAATTTTAGATCCAAAGGTCCAAATGAGGAGGAGAAAGAGGAGCAGTCTGAGGTTTTCTAAATCTGGTTAAACTGTAAATAGGTTTTAAAAATTGGCTAAAGTTTAAATAGCGTATCTAAAAGCAGTTATCTTATGCTCTTTCTACAATTCATGCCTTTTTTTTATTTATAAATATTATTACAATGATGTTCAGATCAATTAGCACGGATATTGATTATTTCACTGAATATCTGTTACTTTATATCGTCACAATATCAGGTAACTTTGTCCTTAAGGTTGAGGCAAAAAAATCATTTGATTTTCTTTCATGTTCTTTGATTTCTTAAAATCACACAAGACACAAATGAAATCGAGTTTCGGACCGTTGGAGCACGACTTCTTTAAGTAAAAAAAAACTTTGAATAACCTTAATTTTCTGAAGGACTCATCATTTTCTATTAGGAACGCTATGTTATTTCCAACTTTCTTTTAGTTGTTGTATTTTTATTTTGATCCTTCTTTTTTGTATTTTATTGTATCATATTGGAACAAACTACGTTAATATCTCATATTTAGCTCATTTCATTGTTACTCAGTTCTTACCAATATTCCTATTTGGTTCGAGTGATATCAGTTATCTATCTGTTAAAAATGTCAAAAATTATTAAGTTTTGCAGAAGTTTCTTTCTGTATAACAATATTGTTATCTTGTACCCAAGATATCTACATAGAATGGTAGAGATTTCATATTGAAGACGTAAAAGATAACCTTTAAAAACAATGAAATAAAGCTAATCTTTACTTGAAGCCAAACTTGAATTAAAAACCAGCAAACCAATAAGAAGACACCATATGCGCTAAACTTGTACCTAACTAGCAAATCAGTAGGGAACTTTTCCTAGGTACACTATAATAAGGACTTTATTACCAATTTTTTCTAGGTTTAGTAGTTTTTAATAAATATCCTATATTTTTTAACAATTTATATACAGTTAGTGTATTAGCTTTCCAAGCCCGTAGGATATTCCTTTAATATCACTGCGATATGCGCGATCAGTTATAATCGAAAAATCTGGAATTCATCTACCTCAAAATCGTTTGATCGCCGCCCAGAATATGCCTTTCCTACCATTAATAATAGCTCTGTAAAATCTAAATAGCATCGATTAAATCGGTATTTTGCTATAATTGAAGAACAAAATGCGATTGGAGGAAAACAAATCACGGCTGTTGTGATACAATTTTGAAGTTCGCTATCGAGTAGGCTTCTAATTCAAAGCCTGATAGAGATTCAAATGGCGACTATGGTAATCATGCTTCAACGCTAAGGCCGATGGGATATTATTGGCCGATATGTCGATTTCAATGTCGACGGAGTGGTAATCAACATAGAGGCAAGCTACGGCGAGTTAATTTTAGTCATTGCTCGGTAATTATCTATAGATACCTCTGTTAAAAGAATGGAGATCAAATATAGAGTCAATAACAGGTGTCCTCCCATGAAAGTTCGCAATGATATGGGGCTGCGAGTGTATATAGAGACGAAAAGGAACTACAAGGAGTTCGAAATGTAGCCATTATGTATAACACTGAAGGAATTCGCACTGGATTGGATTACGACAAATAAGAATAACATTGTAGGGTCTTCTGAAAATACACAAAATAGCTTGCTACAATTACCGTACAATGTTGATACATTCAGCAGTGTTTTCGAGAAAGAAAAGTTGCTTGAGGTGGAAACATGTGATGACATTGGTGGTTGTGAGTGTTTAATAGTATTAGACACATTACCTAAAAGTATTGAGGTCGGTCAGATTTACCGAGACAAAGATACGATTGTCAGTGCAATGAAGCATTATGCAATTATGAATAAATTCTAATTCAAGGTGAAAATGTCATGTGAAAACAGATAATTACTTTTGATAAATATAATACCAACTTGACTTTGAATTAACATGCAAAGAGATCTATGTAATGTCTTGTTGTGTTTATTATAGTTTTAGTGGATGAATCCTATAACATTGGGTTTGTTGTTTAAACATGGTTAATGTATGTAATTTTTGTATGGTAAGTGTATCAATTTCGCGTGATGGTTGAGTAAGTGTATTTTTGTTAATTAAGCAGTGCATTAAATAATTTTTTATTTTTTATTACAATTGTATGATTTTTGTATTTCATCAATTTTATTGTTTGATTTCTTAGCTACTGCCTCGAGTGCTTTAGCGAGCATTGTGCATGGAGATTTAGGTCTACAAGCATGAATAAATCGACCATGTTCAAAGTAAGGGAATTCAACAGTGTATACACATGCTTGTTGATGGATAATACTAATACATGTCGGCAAGCAACTGCCAAGGTTGTTGGGAGTACTATCATGATCAAATATGCGGATCCTAAAACTATATACACACTAAAGAACATACAATTCGACATGCTGAAGGAACATGGTGTGAACTTAACATATATGCAGGCTTGGAGAGCACACCAAAATGCTTTCCAAATGTTGAGAGGTGATCCAAGTGAGTCCTACAACCAGCTACCTAGATATTTATACATGTTGGAGAAGACTTACCCCGGATCAGTTGTGAGGTTGGAAAAACAGATGAGGGGTGCTTTGTGTATGCATTTGTAGCTCTATACACATCGGTAAGAGGTTAGGAGTATTGTAGGCCTATTGTAGTTACGGATGGAAGCTTCCTCAAATCCACATACAGGGGGACCATACTAACTGCAAAGGCGTATACATTCAAAATATAGCCTACATACAAAAATTATAACAAAAGTCATCTATGTCGAATAATCATTACCATACATAGTACATATGCTATATAGTCAAATACATTCAAAATACAAAAATTATTAATAGAAAAGAACAAGAATAGTAATAATGTCATATGAAATACTTTTAAAGGAGTAGAGTACCTTGATCAAATTCATCTTTACTAGAGCCGAACTCCGGATCAACTTTATTATTTAGTATCGTCATTGACTTTACTCCTCTTTCTTGCTTTGAATACCAATTCTTCCTCTTCAAAATCATCATCTGGAAGTGCTTTATCATTCCTCTAAGAAATTGAATCGTCATCACTCACTACAAGTATTGCATGCCTAGAACTTCGACGTGTTCTTCTTATGTAAATACGCTTAAGTTGAAACTAGGTGTGTCACCCACAACCTTTTCAGTATGTTTCTGGGGAGATCTTCGAATTGCTGTGTTACATGTTGGTGTATCGCCAATAGATTTTTCGCTATGTTTTCTCGAATATTCATGCAAAAGTTTTTTACCCATTGTTAATTTTGAAAAAGGTCGAAGCAAAAAAAATATTAAAGAGACATTGTTTAAATAGATAGAAAACATGAAGTAGAACAAATATAGACAAATTGATACTGAGCCGTTGTTAATGCAGAATAAAGCTTGAAAATTAGAAAAAATAAATAAAGAAAACAGGATTCAAAACTTACCTACAACTTGATTCTGCAGCAATATTCCGAATTTCGTATGCATTGTATCAATAAGAAAGAGAGATTTTGGGTGATTAGAAAAAAAAAGAGAGAAATTGGGTTTGAAAACCTTAGGAAAAGGAAAAAGAATCGAAAATTTTGGGGGGGGGGGGTATCAAAAAGAAAGAGAGATTTTGGGTGACTTGTAAGAAAGAGAGAAAATGTGTTAGAAATCCTTTGGAAAAGGAACAAAATAACCGATTGTGGCTAAATTTAAGGGATCTTGAATTTTCTTCTTTTTAATAATTTTGTATATAATTTGTAAATATAAATATACAATGTAATTAAGAAGAAACCTAAATAAAGGTGGTAAATATGTTTCTATTATAGTATAACTATTACTCCATTATACATGTAGTAATTTACTTAGCTATGTTGTAGACCCCTATTTACCACATTTATCTAGGTTCCTTCTTTTATATACAAAACCATAAAATAAAAAAAAATATAAAATTCAATCTCTTAAATTTAACCACTATTAGTTACCCGATACTCACCCCCATTTCCAATAAACCCCACTACATTTACGATTCTGACTCATTTTCCAAAGGATTTCAAACACATTTTCTCTCTTTCTTTTTTATACCCCGCCCCCCAATTTTTGATTCTTTTCCTTTTCCAAAGGGTTTTCAAATCTAATTTATCTCTTTCTTACTAATCACCCAAAATCTCTCTTTCTTATGGATACAATGCAAATAAAATTCGAAATATTGTTGTAGAATCAAGTTGTTGGTAAGTTTTAAATCTTGTTTTATTTTATTAGTTTTTCTAAATTTTCAAGCTTTACTCTGCAGTAACAATGGTTCTATACCAATTTCTCTGTGTTTGTTCTTCTTCATGTTTTCAATCTATTTAAACAATGTCTCTTTGACGTGTGGCTATAATTCCATAATTCGTACATTAAGTGCCTTGTATTTTACATGCTTTAATGATAAATTATACTTTATTTGTGCATAATGGAGTCTATTTTATGTGTAGGTGAATTGGAGATGAAAGTAGAGCAAAAGGGATACATAAACGTTGAAAGTGTGCTCGAGAACAGTGAAAAGGAGAGACCTGGCGAGGCCAGCCAAAGGCCAGGCTGGACCAGGCTTTAGCCTGGCGACGCCAGCCAAATTCCAGGCGTTAGGCTGGCGACGCCAGGCCTGAGGCCAGGTCCAATCCGAGTTTTGAATACTTAATTCATTCCGGGTTTGACTAGGACTCGGCCCACACGTTTAGGGTTTCTTCTACACATATAAATAGACCTAAAACACCACTTGGAGAGGGTTTTTTTTAAGCAGCCACGTTTTTGGGCAGCTAGAGGCAAGGAGAGCTGGTGGAATCACCTCTTGGGAGTTAGAATCATCTATTTCTATATCTTTTCATCTTTACTCTGTATTTTAATTATGCAAAATATTTGGAATATTGTTACTGAGTATGAGTAGCTAACTTCCTAATCTAGGGTTTTGATGGAATCTATTGAAGGATGATTTTCTTGTTATGTTAATATAGATTTGCCGTAGTATTTTCTCTATTTGTTCAACTATATTATTCTTGTGGTTGATTGAAGGGCCCTCAATTAGCTGTGCCTATTTATTATGTATTACTCGGGAGAGAGTGCATATTTAGGTAATTATTGAACAACATCACTCCTAAACGTATATGAGGGATCGATACAGAGGTTTAAAGGTGGGTTTAGGGATAACGAAACCTTGGTGCGATCTGAGTGAGCTGTACTTAATGCTAGCTAGCGTAATTTGGGAGAATATGTCTAGTAAATTGTGGTAATTACTCTGGAGAGAGTTACGACAGTTAGAGTGCTCATGAGCGGTAGAGAAGACTTAGGCAAATTTATAGGAAACGTAGCGGAAAAGATTCCGACAATTGAGAAAATCATAACTCTAGACCTCCTTAGTCTTGTCTAGAATTTTATCCAAGTTAGTTGATAATTTTACTGCTTTGTAATATTTATTAGTTAATTAGTAAAAATAAAAATTAAATCTTTATAACTAGAAAATTACTTGAACTTGTGTTTCTTTGCAATATTGAACAGTTGTAACTAAGCCTTAGTTCTCCGTGGGATTCTACTCCGGACTTGTAAACCGGATTATATTTGCAACGACCGCTTAGTCCTTTTTATAAGGCATAGTTGGGCGTGATCAAATTTTGGCGCCGTTGCCGGGGAGCTAACGGTTTAGCTGTAGGTGTATATATTTCTAGGTTGCAAGTTTGAACTTTTATTTTTGCTTTCTTGTATTTGATTTTTTTATTTTTATTTTACTTGTTGATTTTAGAAACATGGCATCTTGGAATTATGACAGTTTTGATGTTGGTTATTCTACTTTTGATCCTCCTTATGTATATTGTGGAGGAAACCACCCATGAAAAAATTATCAAAATATTCCTGAGAGCGAGTTATGTGCACCAACTCAATCTTATGTGTGGAATGTGTGTGATATGTGTGGTGGTCAAGATGGTCACTTTCATGGTTGTGCTTACATGTCTTATCCTCCCCCAACCCCTTACTTTGACGGTTCTACATTTTCATGTGAAGTGAATAAGAACAAAGAATCTTGGGAAGCTGACCTGAAGGAGATCAAAGATATGTTAAAGGTCCTCATGGAACAATATGATAAGAAATTACTGCAGATACAAAGGCAAGAGGCAACTATTCACAATTTGGAAGCTCAAGCTAATTAACTAAGTGAACCTTGTAAAGTGCAACAAGCTTACATTGTGGATAATAGCCAAGAAGAGCATGAATGGGCTGCAGAAATTGCCATTATAATGGAGGAGTTGAGAGTAGAATTTGACCAAACCAACCAACTAGAATTTGATGATGTCGATGTTGAAGAATTGGTACTGGAGTCAACTGAGGACCTTACAGATACAATTTTAATTGATTCTAGGTTTTGCCATGAAAAGGATATGGATAAAACTGTGCATTTTCAGTTTGAGCGCATTTGTCCTTACTCCAAGCACTTTTCCACATTGTGCGTAGATGATGATATGAAAATAGAGTCATCCAGGCCACTTGAGGAGTCAAGGAATGAGGAACAAGGTGCCTACATTCTGGAATTCTTCTTGCCAGAAAGTCAGAATTACACACCTCATCTAAAGGCTAAGAAGTGCAGAATACTACATTGTTTCCTTGGGCCAGTTAGATTCGTTCCACCACCTCAGGAGCATGATCATAGAGCAGAATCAAAACTTGGGGTCCAATTCATAAGTTCAAAGTGGAGGCAGAAAGTGATTCGTGTCGTGCCGCGACGTTAAATCAAACGCTTGTTGGGAGGAAACCCAGCTTTACTGCTTTATTTTATTATTAATTTTTATTATTATTTTTGTAGTGTCGATTTTTGCTTTTCTAGGAGTATGGAAACAAAACTATTGGAAGGATGCAACAACAAACCAGATGGTTGGAACTAAGTGTGAGGTACCCGCACGAAGGACCAAGCCTGTGAGAAGTCTGAGTACCCCATGAGTTGCTAGTGCTTCGGCCTTTAGCCTACTAGGGAGTCTCTTTTATCCTCTTATTAGTTATGGTGTACATTGGGGACAATGCACAATTTTAAGTGTGGGGTGAGGAGATTGTCTAGGTGACTTTCTATGCTATTTTAATTATGTTAGTTTAATTGAATTTTTTTTTAGAGAACAGAAATAGAAAAGATTGGACTTTTCCTGATGATGGATCTATTAGACAATTTTCTTGAGGGATTTAAGACAAAAGGAAAAAGACAAAAAGATTTTCTTTTGTTAGGTAGTGTAGCAATTCCCCCTTGGTTTTTTTTTGTACCGCGGTTCTTTTTCAAGGGTTTTGTTTGAACCGGGTGTAGTTAGTTTTATTTGTTTTTAGGAATAGGAACCATTGGGCCATGAATTGAATTGAAGAAATATCTCTTAGCTTTGTTATGCCTTGAGAATAATTAGTACTATGGTTGTGACGTTTAGGCTCAGTTTTTGACTCTCGCATAAGTACCTTAAATCGTAGATTCCTAATTTTGCTTAACTGCTCTGACTGGAGTGTCGCGATGAAACCAATCCCGAGTGAGTTATGTGCCATATATGTGTGATATTTTGTATGTATTTTATGCATTGCATTTGATGTCTAGAACTTGCCCCGTGTGTTTGCAAAGCAAAATAGTAGTATTGTTCAGTCTAGGAAGTGATATAAGTGTTTCTTTGTTAAGCCAGATATATAAAGTTTACCCACCTAAATGTTATGTACCGTAGTTAATCCCGTTGAGCCTATAATCTTGTTTCTTTGGTAACCACATTACAAGTCGTACCCCTTTGTTTTAATCGACTATATATTTGAACCTTTTCACCTCTCATGAGCACTATGAGCTTTGTAAAAGTTAAAGTGTGGGGTGGTTGGTTCGGCTTTGGTGTGGAACTAATGAAATAAGGAGAAATGTGCATTGTTTTGAAAAAGTAAGAGCCACTTGAATTGAAAAAGAAAGAAAAGAAAAATTAGTTGTATTAATGTGAAACATATTCCTTGATAGTGGTGACTCTTGATGTAATTGTGCTTAAAAAAATATGGGGTAATATAAATTGAAGTGAAGGTGGAATGTTCGGTTTGATATAAGTATGGGATGTGTGTTAAAGTATATGTATTAAAGTGCTTAAGGGAGGTGTAGTCACTCATATCTAAATGTATCCTACCCGACCTGCAGCCTATATTACAATCAATGAAAGTCTTCTTGATCTTAGACTGAATGAACTCGATTAGTAGAGTATTACACTACGTGCAAGCCTATGGTGCATCATTTGTGGCATATTAATGTTATTTCTGAGAGCGAGTGAATTTTGTCTATCTTGAGTTCCTATGTTCTTAAAATTCATTGTGTGTGGAACTAAGCTCTTTGATTCGGTGAGGGCACATGATTCATAAAGAAAATGTAATATTGTTGACATCCATGTCAGAGTAAGTAAGTGAATTGTGAATAAGGCATGGTATTTGTAAGTCGAATCTTGAGGCGAGGATGTCACACTTGTGTGCTTAAACTATTTTAAAAATTCTTGGTGTAATGAGTTAGGAGAATTGCTTAAAAAGGTCGTATCTATAAGTGTAGTTTGATTGCTCGAGGACGAGCAATGTTTAAGTGTGGGGTATTGATGTGTGGCTATAATTCCATAGTTTCGTACATTATGTGCCTTGCATTTTACATGCTTTAATGATAAATTATACTTTATTTGTGCATAATGGAGTCTATTTTATGTGTAGGTGAATTGGAGATGAAAGTAGAGCAAAAGGGATACTTAAACGTTGAAAGTGTGCTCGAGAACAGTGAAAAGGAGAGACCTGGCGAGGCCAGCCAAAGGCCAGGTTGGACCAGGCTTTAGCTTGGCGAGGCCAGCCAAATTTCAGGCATTAGGCTGGCGACGCCAGGCCTGAGGCCAGGTCCAATCCTTGTTTTGAAGACTTAATTCGTTCCGGGTTTGACTAGGACTCGGCCCACACGTTTAGGGTTTCTTCTACACATATAAATAGACCTGAAACACCACTTGGAGAGGGGTTTTTTCAGCAGCCACGTTTTTGGGCAGCTAGAGGCAAGGTGAGCTGGTGGAATCACCTCTTGGGAGTTAGAATCATCTATTTCTATATCTTTTCATCTTTACTCTGTATTTTAATTATGCAAAATATTTGGGATATTGTTACTGAGTATGAGTAGCTAACTTCCTAATCTAGGGTTTTGATGGAATCTATAGAAAGATGATTTTCTTGTTATGTTAATATAGATTTGCCGTAGTATTTTCTCTATTTGTTCAACTATATTATTCTTGTGGTTGATTGAAGGGCCCTCAATTAGCTGTGCCTATTTAGTATGTATTACTCGGGAGAGAGTGCATATTTAGGTAGTTATTGAACAACATCACTCCTAAACGTATATGAGGGATCGATACGGAGGTTTAAAGGTGGGTTTAGGGATAACGAAACCTTGGTGCGATCTGAGTGAGCTGTGCTTAATGCTAGCTAGCGTAATTCGGGAGAATATGTCTACTAAATTGTGGTAATTACTCGGGAGAGAGTTACGACAGTTAGAGTGCTCATGAGCGGTAGAGAAGACTTAGGCAAATTTATAGGAAACGTAGCGGAAAGGATTCCGACAATTGGGTAAATCATAACTCTAGACCTCCTTAGTCTTGTCTAGAATTTTATCCAAGTTAGTTGATAATTTTACTGCTTTATAATATTTGCTAGTTAATTAGTAAAAATAAAAATCAAATCTTTATAACTAGAAAATTACTTGAACTTGTGTTTCTTTGCAATATTGAACAGCTGTAGCTAAGCCTTAGTTCTATGTGGGATTCGACTCCGGACTTGTAAACCGGATTAGATTTGCAACGATCGCTTAGTCCTTTTTAAAAGACATAGTTGGGCGTGATCACTCTTTAATATTTTTTTTGCTTAGACCTTTTTCATAATTAACAATGGATAAGAAACCTTTGCATGAATCTTCGAAAAAACATAGCGAAAAATCTATTGGTGATACACCAATAGGTAACACAACAGTTCGAAGATCTCCCCAGAAACATACTGAAAAAGTTGTGGGTGGCACACCTAGTATCGACGTAGGTGTATTTACACAAGAAGAACACATCAAAAAGTCGAATTCTAAGCATGCAATACCTGTAGTGATTGATGAAAGTTTAGTTTCTAAGAGGAATGGTAAGGCACTTCAAGATGATGATTTTGAAGAGGAAGAATTGGTATATAAAGCAAGAAAGAGGAGTAAAGTCAAAAAAGAATAATAAGGTTGATCAGGAGTTCGGTTCTAGTAAGGATGACTCTGATCACAAGGTACTTTACGTCTTTAAAAATATTTCATATGACATTATTACTATTTTGGTTCTTTTCTATTAATAATTTTTGTAGTTTGAATGAATTTGACTATGTAGCGTATGTACATATGTTTCCGACTATGTATGGCAGTGATTATTTTACATAGATGACTTTTGTTATTTTTTTGTATGTTTTATGTATGTAGGCTATATTTTGAATGTATCCGCCTTTGTAGAGTAGTGTTGTTGTTTGTTAGATAATGATATATTATATATTATCTGTATATTTTTGTATTGTGTTTTATATGTTTATATTAGATAACTTATTTATTTTGTATACTGATTGTATGAGTTCTCCAGATGCATTAATTTTGTTTTATTTTATTATTGCTGGAATTGTACATATTTTGTATATTTAATGTATTACAAATGAATTTATTTTATCAAGTTCATATGTTTATGCAATTTTAATTTTAATACTATGGTTTAACAATACACCTTTTTGTATATACTTGTGTCTTGATTTTATATTTTTGACATGTGCGTCGCTCCATGTCAATTTTTAAGATTTATCCTACTATTTGGTTGGTTAATTCAGAGACAAAAGTTCTTTGTCAAGGAGGGTGCGCAACTTGGTGTGACTCATTGGCAATCATACACATATATTAAAGTACTAGAACACATCAAGAAAAATTCGCCAAGTGAACAGTTCAAATTGTTTAGGGAGTCATGCTTTGGATACTACCTCAATTTGCCACCTAATATATGTAAACAATATCAGATGATTAATGTATTGATGAAAAGGGAGTTGAATGACTGCTGTGCTTGCAGTTAGTATGGTCCCCTATATGCGGATTTGAGGAAGCTTCCATCCACAACTACAATATGCCTATTGTTGATACCCGATTTTTTTTTATATATTTTAAATATATATATACCTTCAAAATAGCGCATATGCATCATTATTTGATTTACAAGCATACACAAGTATTTTCATAATTTTTCATGATTTTTAAAGACTTTAAACCAATTATTTCTGCATTTTTATTATATAAATATCCAATAATTAACCTCCAAATTATTTTATGATGATTTAATCATCTAAACTTATCATTTACACCAATATGAGGTTTAAATATTTTCAGGGCATTTCTTATAATTAAATTTGCATTTTTCTAGGGCCAAATTGTACATTTTGCAATAATAGCCCATATACATGTATAATTACATTATTTATGCATAAAATAACTTTTTATATTTTTATAATATTAAATAATTATTTTTAATCATTTTCATGCACAAATGATAATTTTGATATTTATTAATTACTTTTATAAATTATTTATTTATTAAACATACCCCGTATTTAAAATCTAGCCCTAAATTCCTTTTAATTTCGGACCTAACTACCCAATCCCAGCCCAATAACCCTTGAGCCCAAACCAATTAATCCAACCCCATACCCGGTCGCGACCCGTTTCACTAACCCAACCCAGAACCCCCGACTAATCGTGGCCGTTGATCTCTGAGATCAACGGCCCATATTACACCCGCCCTTTTAAATTATACCCGAACCCCCTAAACCCTAAACCATTCGTCCCTTCACCCGCCGCCCTCGAACTCTCTCAAACTCCCATTCTCTCTCTGTCAAACCCTTGCCATCTCCTCCCCCCCCCCCCCAATTTTCTCTCCTAATCCCACCGATTATGGGATTCCATGGTCGCTTCTTGCCATATTCGACTCCCCTTGGTACTGGAACCTTCTATATACCGCTTGCCTAAATATGGCAAGCGGATTTCATCGATTTCGAACCAAAGCTGGTTTATTTCCTTGACCTTTTCCGTCTATGTTCATTCTTGTTCATTTATGGTATGAATCTCTGTGCATTTCCGTGATTCCTACTCACCTTAAAATTAGGGTTTCAGATTCTTTTAAACCGAACCAAACCTGGTTCCATTCTTTGATTTTAAAAGGTATTTCTGTCTATGTTCATCTTATTCTATGCAGCATGTGATTTTTACCTTTTATTTATTTTTGGTTTCTCCCGATTTTACACTTTCCCTAAAATTAGGGTTTGAGATTTTTCTCTTTTCCTTACTGATTTGATTGCATGCGATGATTCTTTCCGTTCTCGTGTTTGGTTGATGATTTTCTTTGTTTGGATGTTAATTTCTACTACTATATAAACCCCTCCCCATTCCCCTTTTTGGGACAGACTTGAATCATGAATGTTTACTAAAAATGAAATTATCGCTCTTTGTTCTCTAAATACTTTTGTTCTATATTCTGGTTCCCGGCCAGGTGAAAGCCAAGGCAAGAAATTCTGGGTTCTTGTTACTGTGTACTTTGTTCTTTCTTGTCTCTTCGCTTAACGGCCAATGCCAGAAATTCTAGGTTCTTGCTACTGTGGACTTTGTTCTTTTTTGCTTTTCGTTTAACTGGTGAGTTGCTGAACTTTCGTCACTTCATTCCTATTTACCTGTCATTAGCATGTGTTTTCACTTCTGAAGGTTGTTGTTCAATATGTTTCTGGGTTGTTCTCGTATACAATCCTGACTGTCTTACTTCAATTCTAGGCCTTTCTAATCTAAAATGCCATTACGCTTGTAGTTTGAGACATATTTAGACCTCCTTTAAGTTGATTAATTTCTTTTTAAGTCTGCCTAGCCTATGTGTTACTGATGTTTAGAACCTTTGCACTTTAGCCATCTCTTTAGTGTTTAAATTTGCTATTAACCTTGTTACTTGAACATGCTTTCATATCCCTTTTTATGGATTAGATGACTAAGCATGAAGGTATTCACTAAGTGTTTAGCATAAGTTTGTTTCTGAACTTGCTGTGATGACATGTAGCATGTTTGATCCTGTATGCTTCTACCATGTCTTGACTTCCCAATAGTGGCCTTAATTTGTTCTCATTCTGTTGAGTTCTGTTGCCAATTGATATGATCCCTTCTTGGGACACTAGCATCTACACTTAGCATAATCTGAACCCAATTGTTTTTTCTAAATATGAGTCTGTGAACATCAATCTTGCAAACCTGTCTTGTTAGTATATGCATTATGTGTTGAACTTGTTTTTCTGAAACTTTGTTAAGTCTGTTCTCAAAACCTAAGCATGTTCTACTACCTGTTCTATGTGCTCAATTTGAATCTGCTTGTATCCCTCAGTGCTGTCCCTTAACCTTAGTCTATTCCCTTATTGCCTGGTCTCTTTTGAGTTCTTATTCTTAGCCAGCTGAAAGCCAAGGCTACTTAGGTTCTATCATTTGACTTCCCTAGTGTGAGCACTACTCGGGGTCCAACTGAGATCCTTGTGAACTCTGCCATGTGCCCACTGGGTGAATCACTTGATTCCCGACTGCCTTATGCCCATGAGGATGTAATTTTGGGTTGTTATAAACTATGAGAATGAAGGTCTGGCCTGGTCGGGTGTATCTTTGGGCCTGCTGTAGGCTCCCTATAGCTATTCTACTTTGTAATTCATTCTGGGACTGTAATAATTCTTGTAATAACATTTGGGGTATTAGTAAAATTGGGAAAGGGATTTTTATCCTATATTTGCAATCAATGAGGTAGGAATCCTGCCTATAGGTTCAATAATATGTGTTTAGTTATCGTGTGTTAGAAATCATGCCTATAGGTATCTTATGATGTTCAGTCATTATATGTTAGCAATCCTGCCTATGGTTTCAATACTTGGTTCAATTGTGTTCTATTTCTTCTTCTTTGAAACCATGCCTATAGGAAATCACACACTTCACTTAACCTGCCTAATACCTGCATATTATTCAAAAGCATGATCGTCTCACTAAATATTTTACCTGCTCCTATGCCTATTTCTGTCTGATTATTATATATCATGCCTATAGGGAATGAATGCTAGTAACAGTCCTTTCAATCTGCATCACGCTCAATAGATATCATGCCTGTAGGATTTTAATTACTTAAAATCGCTATTGCATCATACTGTCCATCTAGAAAGCATGCCTATAGGAGCTAACATATGAGAATCAGTTCCAATCACTAGTCTCTAGAAATCATGCCTATAGGACATCACCACTCGCTCTTCAAACGTTGTTATCCATGCGATTATAAGAAGGCATAAGTAATTTTGAGCATTTCCAATAAGTTTTATTAACCTACTGCGTGAATCACTTATATGTCATGTCTATATGTTTAATAACCTAACACCTGTAATCTCAATAATCAGCGTGTAATACCAAATGCTCCTAAATTGTATAGTCGCTTAGAAATCATGTCTATAGGTTTCATGACCTCCACAATCTGCAAATCAGTTAACTTGGGACAACAACACCACATATACGATAATTCGGCATCACCTAGAATCCATGCATATAGGACTCTAAGTCTCAAATTCTGAAACTATGTATTGCCCGCATGCATTTGTTTGTTTGTGTATGGAGGCTAACTTGAGCCCTTAATTGCCTTTACATGAAGTCCCAACTTGTTTTTTTTGTATGTCGCTTAGTTTTATCATTTTTGAGCAACCTAAGTTAAAGTCTAGAACCCCCCCTGCAATAGTGGTCCAAATGCCTCCTGGACCATAGGCATGTGACGGGTAGTGCACGCATAGAGTACGGCTTAGAATTGACTAGTGCGCTTTAGGTAAATAACTTAAAAATAATAATCAGGTAGCAGGAGATGATAGTCTGTGCATATGAGTAACACCCCATCTTGAGGGAGTTACAAAGTATTATTTATGTTGCACGGGGTGATCCTTTAGGCTAAAAAACTTAGGACCCCCCACCTTTGTTAAAGTCAATCATTTTATTTGTCCAAATTTCTTCCCTTACCTTAGACTAATTCATATAATTCGATTTCGGCTGGGACCCACCGTTGTGGACCTCGAGGAGTGCCTAACACCTTCTCCTCAAGGTAACTTGAGCCCTTACCCGATCTTTGGTGATGCAAACTAGTTAAATCAGATTTATCTGCAAAATAGGTGCCTTAACGCACCTTAATCTGTTAGGTGGCGACTCTCTTTTAGTACCCTCCCATTTAAAAGAGTTATCACGACGTCGAGGCCTGCTTTCCGCGAAGGAAAAAAGTGGCGCGACAGCATGGCGACTCTGCTGGGGATATATTTAGGCTCTTACCATTACGAATTTTTTTAGCCAGTCATTTCACCAAAGCTGACATGATGTGGGAGTCCGAAGAAGATGAAGTTCTAATCGGTATAAGGAATCTGTTTCTGGATGATGGAGACACGGATTGCAGTGCGATAGTTGAGGAGGAAGGCCTCATTATTCAGGCCTTGGAGAAGGGAGTTATTCTCAAGAACTGGACTGTTGCACCATCAAGGGCCCATCGAGTTCTTGGGTAGCCTGGCAATTAGCATCATTTATTTTAAAAGCAATTTTTATGAGAATTTAAGACGTTTTCAACATTTCGTTTTAAGAATGTTTTGTTTGAAATAATTGCTCGGGTCATCGAGACGCACATGTTTGACGTTTTCAAGATTTATCTAAATGCATTGCTACTTTTAGTATTTATTATTATTCTTTACGTTTTTTTTTTCTTTACAACATTATTATTACCTATCCCGATGAACTTACGACTGTGACATGTAATGAGACAACGCAACATAAGGATAATGATTCAGAGGATCTGGAAGAGGATATAATGCCCGAGGAAATTGTCAGAGAAGTGGAAAAATTTAAAAACAAGCCTAAGTCCAGTTTGGATGAGACTGAAACAGTTAATCTAGGAGACTCCGAAACAGTCAAGGAAACATTCACCTGTCACCATCAGAGAAAGAAGAATACACTCGTTTCCTGAAGGAATATAAGGATATCTTTGCATGGTCCTATGATGATATGACCGGTTTGAGCACGTCTATAGTGGCTCATAAACTACCTACCAACCCAATGTGTCTTCCAGTAAAGCAGAATCTCAGAAAGTTCAAGCCAGATATGAGTTTGAAAATCAAAGAAGAAGTCACCAAACAGATCAAAGCTAAGGTTCTCAGAGTGGTTGGATATCCAACTTGGTTGGCTAACATCGTGCCAGTTCCGAAGAAGGATGGGAAAGTCAGGGCCATGACAACTATTTTCCACGACATGATACACAAGCAGATAGAGGTATATATGGATCACGTCATCATCAAATCCAAGAAGAGTACAGATTACATAGCAGACTTGAGGAAATTTTTTGATCGGCTTCGGAGGTACAATTTGAAATTGAATCCCGCAAAATATGCCTTCAGGATCCCCGCAGGAAAGTTATTAGGGTTCATCGTCAGCCGCCGAGGAATTGAGTTAGACCCACCAAAGGTCAAGACTATCCAGGATTTTCCGCCTCCAAAGAAGAAGAAAGACGTGATGAGCTTCTTGGGACATGTTAACTACATCAGCCGCTTCATAGCACAATCAACTGTAATAAGTGAACCAATTTTCAAAATGCTGAAAAAGGATGCCACCACTAGCTGGACTAAAGACTGTCAGAAGGCTTTTGATAAAATCAAGGAATACCTGTCCACACCACTAGTCCTAGTCCCGCCAGAACCTGGTAGACCACTACTACTCTACCTTTCCGTACTAGATGGGGCTTTCGGTTGTGTCTTGGGACAACATGACGAGATAAGGAGAAAAGAGCAGGCCATATATTATCTAAGCAAGAAGTTCACACCCTATGAAGCACGATACTCTCTGCTAGAACGCACTTGTTGTGCTCTAACATGGATAGCCCAGAAATTGAGGCACTACTTTTGTGCTTATACCACATATCTCATATCGAAAATAGATCCACTGAAGTACATCTTTCAGAAGCCTATGCCTACAGGAAAGCTGGCCAAATGGTAAATATTGTTGAGTGAGTTTGACATCATCTATGTAACTCAGAAGGTAGTCAAGGGACAGGCATTAGCAGATCATCTTGCAGAAAATCCTATAGGAGGAGAATACGAACCACTGAAAACGTATTTTCCTCATGAAGAAGTGTCTTTCGTAGGAGAAGATATTGCTGAATCCTACGACGGTTGGAGAATGTTTTTTGATGGAGCTGGAAATTTTAAAGGAGTCGGTATCAGAGCCGTTTTGGTGTCAGAAACCGGTCAACATTATCCGGATAGAGGCAAAACTCAGGTTTCCATGCACCAATAATATGGAGGAATATGAAGCCTGCATATTAGGGCTCAATTTGGCCGTTGACATGAATATCCAGGAATTACTGGTAATTAGCGATTCAGATCTGCTGGTACATCAGGTGCAGGGAGAATGGGCTACAAAGAATACCAAGATATTACCATATTTATATCATGTGCAAGAGATGATGAAGAGGTTCACGAAAATAGAGTTTAGACATGTCCCGAGAATCCAGAATGAGTTCGCAGACGCATTGGCCACTTTGTTCTCCGTGATACAACACTCGAACAAGAACTTCATCGATCCCATTCCGGTAAGAATCCATAATCAACCGGCTTACTGTGCTCATGTTGAAGAAGAAACAGATGGGAATCCATGGTTCCATGATATCAGGGAATATTAGACAAAAGGAGAATATCCAGAGCACGCAAACCACACCTAGAAACGCACACTTCGGAGGTTGCCCAAACCATTTCTTCCAAAGCGGAGGAATTTTGTATAGAAGAACTCCTGATCTGGGGCTATTATGGTGTGTTGACGCCAAAGAAGCCTCCAAACTGCTTGAAGAGATACAAGCCAGAACCTGCGTCCCATATATGAATGGTTTCGTCCTAGCCAAGAAGATACTCAGAGCCGGATACTTTTGGATGACTATCGAAACAGACTGCATCCGGTATGTCTAGAAATGTCATCAGTGCCAGATACACGCAGATATGATACGGGTACCTCCACATGAACTTAATGCAACCAGCGCACCTTGGCCTTTTGCTGCCTGGGGAATGGATTTCATTGGACCAATCGGGCCCACCGCTTCAAACGGGCACAGGTTCATTCTAGTGGCTATCGACTATTTCACAAAGTGGGTTGAAGCTGCATCTTACAAAGCTGTAACAAAGAAATTCGTCACAGATTTTGTCAGGGACCATATTGTTTGTCGATTCGGGGTTCCATAATCCATCATCACTGACAATGCCGCTAATCTCAACAGTGATCTAATGAAAGCCATGTGCGAAACCTTCAAGATCAAGCACAAAAACTCCACAACATACCGACCCCAAATGAATGGAGCTGTGGAAGCCGCCAACAAGAACATTAAGAAGATACTAAGGAAGATGGTAGAGAATCACATGTAGTGGCACGAGAAGTTACCATTTTCCTTATTGGGATACCGTACCATAGTCCGCACGTCAACCAGGGAAACTCCTTACCTATTGGTCTATGATATTGAAGTCGTCATCCCCGCCGAGGTAGAAATTCCTTCCTTGAGAATTATACAAGAAGTTGTGCTTAGTGATGCGGAATGGATAAGAAGCCGCTACGAGCAGTTAGCTCTCATTGATGGGAAAAAATGAATGCGATGTGTCATGGTCAGCTTTATCAGAACAGAATGTCCAGAGCTTTCAACAAAAGGGTTAAACTTAGACAGTTCACACCGGGGCGGCTAGTGCTGAAACGGATCTTTCCACATCAGGATGAAGCCAAAGGAAAATTCTCACCCAACTGGCAAGGGCCTTATATGGTTCACATGGTACTAACAGGAGGAGCACTCATACTCGCAGAGATGGATGGAGAAATTTGGCCAAAGCCTATTAATTCAGACGCAGTCAAAAGATACTATGTCTAAACTTTTTGCATATGATGTAACTGAACTACGCTTGACCTGATTCCCATTTAAGAGGGGATACGTAGGCAGCCCTGTGGGTTCGGTCACAATTCAATAAAATTTCCATTTTCCCCATAATCGGAAACTGGGGCAGAATTTTGAGGATGACCCTCAAAATTCCGAAGCAAGTTCAGCCAACGACACTGTATGCAGAACAGCCAGAGATTCGTCTAGGTAACTGGGGCAGAATTTTGAGGACACTCAAAATTCTATGGCAAGAAGGCCACAATGTCTCTAATAGTGTCGCAATTATTGGTTCATCTAATCAATTTTTAAATTGCACAGTACTATGTTTTCAATAACTATGCATGCATATTGTTTTCAAAAACTTTATTCTTAGCCAGATGCTACCCATGGTAACTCGGACAGGATTTTAATGCAGAACAAAGCAAAGCAAGCAGACAAAGGCACGAACCAACCCCCCCTCCCCCCGCAAAACTCACGATTTTTCTTTGAATGCAGGAACAAGAGATAGTCGCCAGTACATGCGCACCTTAGAATCACTGTATTCACAACAACAAGGCTATCGAACTCATCCACGGCTAAGAAATACTCCGCTATCACTTATTATTTATTCGCTGCATGAGACTAAGCATTGTCTCCATCCTGAAAGAGGTTAAGCCCTGCCTCCTCAACTGCATAAGGCTAAGCATTGCTTTCCATTTGCATGAGACTAAGCATTGTCTCAAATCTTGCATGAGGCTAAGCCCTTACCTTCCATTGTATGAGACTAAGCACTATCTCAACCTTGCATGAGGGTAAGCCCCGCCTCCTTAATTGCATAAGGCTAAGCTCTGCCTTCCCATTGCATGAGACTAAGCATTGTCTCAAATCTTTGCATGAGGCTAAGCCTTGCCTCCTTAATTGCATAAGGCTAAGCTCTGCCTTCCCATTGCATGAGACTAAACATTGTCTCAAATCTTGCATGAGGCTAAGCCCTTCCTCTCAACTGCATAAGGCTAAGCTCTGCCTCCCCCCTCCCACGAGACTAAGCATTGTCTCTCCTTGTATGACCATAAATGTTGCTCTATTCCAAAAACCTTGCATCATTCTCTTATCTCGAGGCTGAGCTCTGCCTCCGACCTTACACAAGACTAAGCTCTGTCTTGTCTTATCTCAAGCATCATGTCTTTGCATCTCATGGGCTGATACATAGGCAAATTTTTCAAGGGCGTCATAGTCCGAAGGCATCATCTTCATAGCCGGAAGACACCATGCCATGGCCTGAGGATCTCTTAATATTGCACATCATTATTCAAAGGCATCATGGTTCAGAGGCACCACCTTCATAGCCCGAGAACATCATTTCATCACCTGCGAATCCCCTATCTCACAACTCATGGCCCGGGACATCATCCTCACCGTCCAAAGACGATCTCCATGGTCCAGAGGGAATTTGCATCATGTTTAAATTCTTGCATTATATATATATATATATATATATATATATATATATATATATATATATATATATATATATATATATATATATATATATATATATATATATATATATATATGAGTTTGCAGGTGATCCAAGAAGTAACCGTTCTCTTAACGGGAGCAATCTTCGCTCCAATTTCCAATCAACGTTCATATCCTTCAATTATTTTAAACGTAACCAATCACCATAGCCGTTCAAATATCCATAACCATTCTCAGACACATCCATTCCCAATCCCGATATTGTCCTATCCATAATATCTTGTCCGTTCTTACAATAACTCCGTCGACTTATTCCACCGTTGGATCCAGAGCTACACATGGCCTGATTCCTGTAAAATCAGGGATATGTAGGCAGCTCAAAGAGAGTCCGGCCAATATCTTTTCAATCACCCCATTCGGTCAAAATCGGTCATCATTTCTTTACCCGACAACTCTTTCATCCTTCCCGTGTAAAGAGGGGCAGCTGTTGATACCCGATTTTTCCCTCATATTTTTCATATATATATATATATATATATATATATACCTTCAAAATAGTACATATGCATCATCATTTGATTTACAAGCATACACAAGTATTTTCATAATTTTCCATGATTTTTAAAGACTTTAAACCAATTTATTTTTGTATTTTTATTGTATAAATATCCAATAATTATCCTCCAAATTATTTTATGATGATTTAATAATCTAAACTTATCATTTACACCAATATGAGGTTTAAATATTTTCAGGGCATTTCTTATAATTACATTTGCATTTTTCTAGGGCCAAATTGCACATTTTGCAATAATAGCCCATATGCATGTATAATTACATTATTTATGCAAAAAATAACTTTTATATTTTTATAATGTTAAATAATTTTAATTATTTTTATGCAGAAATGATAATTTTGATATTTATTAATTATTTTTATAAATTATTTATTTATTAAACATTGGGTATTTAAAATCTACCCCTAAATTCCTTTTAATTTCTGACCTAACTACCCAATCCCAGCCCAATAACCCTTGAGCCCAAACCAATTAACCCAACCCCATACCCGGTCGCGACCCGTTTCACTAACCCGACCCGGAACCCCCGACTAATCGTGTTCGTTGATCTCTGAGATCAACGGCCCATAATACACCCGCCCTTTTAAATTATACCTGAACCCCCTAAACCATTCATCCCTTCACCCACCGCCCTCGAACTCTCTCAAACTCCCCTTCTCTCTCTGTCAAACCCTAGCCATCTCCCCCCCCCCCAGTTTTCTCTCCTAATCCCACCGATCATGGGATTCCATGGTCGCTTCTTGCCATATTCGACTCCCCCTTGGTACTGGAACCTTCTGTATACCGCTTGCCTAAACATGCAAGCGGATTTCATCGATTTCGAACCAAAGCTGGTTCATTTCCTTGACATTTTCTGTCTATGTTCGTTCTTATTCGTTTATGGTATGAATCTCTATGCATTTCCATGATTCCTACTCACCATAAAATTAGGGTTTAGATTCTTTTAAACCGAACCAAATCTGGTTCGATTCTTTGATTTTAAAAGTTATTTCTATCTATGTTCATCTTATTCTATGCAGCATGTGATTTTCACCTTTTATTTATTTTTGGTTTCTGCCGATTTTACACTTTCCCTAAAATTAGGGTTTGAGATTTTTCTCTTTTCCTTACTGATTTGATTGCATGCGATGATTCTTTCCTTTCTCGTGTTTGGTTGATGATTTTCTTTGTTTGGATGTTAATTTCTACTATTATATAAACCCCTCCCCATTCCCCTTTTTGGGACAGACTTGAATCATGAATGTTTACTAAAAATGAAATTATCGCTCTTTGTTCTCTAAATACTTTTGTTCTATATTCTGGTTCCCGGCCAGGTGAAAGCCAAGGCAAGAAATTCTGGGTTCTTGTTACTGTGTACTTTGTTCTTTCTTGTCTCTTCGCTTAACGGCCAATGCCAGAAATTCTAGGTTCTTGCTACTGTGGACTTTGTTCTTTTTTGCTTTTCGTTTAACTGGTGAGTTGCTGAACTTTCGTCACTTCATTCCTATTTACCTGTCATTAGCATGTGTTTTCACTTCTGAAGGTTGTTGTTCAATATGTTTCTGGGTTGTTCTCGTATACAATCCTGACTGTCTTACTTCAATTCTAGGCCTTTCTAATCTAAAATGCCATTACGCTTGTAGTTTGAGACATATTTAGACCTCCTTTAAGTTGATTAATTTCTTTTTAAGTCTGCCTAGCCTATGTGTTACTGATGTTTAGAACCTTTGCACTTTAGCCATCTCTTTAGTGTTTAAATTTGCTATTAACCTTGTTACTTGAACATGCTTTCATATCCCTTTTTATGGATTAGATGACTAAGCATGAAGGTATTCACTAAGTGTTTAGCATAAGTTTGTTTCTGAACTTGCTGTGATAACATGTAGCATGTTTGATCCTGTATGCTTCTACCATGTCTTGACTTCCCAATAGTGGCCTTAATTTGTTCTCATTCTGTTAAGTTCTGTTGCCAATTGATATGATCCCTTCTTGGGACACTAGCATCTACACTTAGCATAATTTGAACCCTTTTTGTTTCTAAATATAAGTATGTGTACATCAATCTTGCAAACATGTCTTGATAGTATATGCATTATGTGTTGAACTTGTTTTTCTGAAACTTTGTTAAGTCTGTTCTCAAAATCTAAGCATGTTCTACTACATGTTCTATGTTCTTAATTTGAATCTGCTTGTATCCCTCAGTGATGTCCCTTAACCTTAGTCTATTCCCTTATTGCCTGTTCTCTTTTGAGTTCTTATTCTTAGTCGGCTGAAAGCCAAGGCTACTTAGGTTCTATCATTTGACCTCCCTAGTGTGAGCACTGCTCGGGGTCCAATTGAGATCCTTGTGAACTCTGACACACTAAGATTTGGTCCTTAGGCTTTCTCTGAATTTTCCCTATCAATCTCCCTAGTGTGAGCACTGCCCTGGGTTCTTGAAACCCTTGGGAACTCTGACACACTAGGGCCATGGTTCTAATGCTCAACTCTGCCATGTGCCCACTGGGTGAATAACTTGATTCCCGACTACCTTATGCCCATGAGGATGTAATTTTGGGCTGTTATGAACTATGAGAATGAAGGTCTGGCCTGGTCGGGTGTATCTTTGGGCCTGCTGTAGGCTCCCTATAGCTATTCTACTTTGTAATTCATTCTATTCATTTTAGGACTATAATAATTCTTGTAATAACATTTGGGGTATTAGTAAAATTGGGAAAGAGATTTTTGTCTTATATTTGCAATCAATGGGGTAGGAATCCTGCCTATAGGTTCAATAATGTGTGTTTAGTTATCGTGTATTAGAAATCATGCCTATAGGTATCCTATTATGTTCAGTCATTATATGTTAGCAATCCTGCCTATGGTTTCAATACTTGGTTCAATTGTGTTCTATTTCTGCTTATTAGAAACCATGCCTATAGGAAATCACATACTTCACTTAACCTGCCTAATACCTACACATTATTCAAAAGCATGATAATTTGACAAAATATTTTACCTGCTCCTATGCCTATTTCTGTCCTATCATTAGATATCATGCCTATAGGGAATGAATGGTAATAACAGTCTTTTCAATCTGCACCACGCTCAATAGATATCATGCCCGTAGGATTTTAATTACTTAAAATCGCTATTGCATCATACTATCCATCTAGAAACATGCCTGTAGGAGCTAACATATGAGAATTAGTTCCAATCACTAGTCTCTAGAAATCTTGCCTATAGGACATCACCACTCACTCTTCAAACGTTGTTATCCTTGCGATTATAAGGAGGCATAAGTAATTTTGAGCATTTTCAATAAGTTTTATTGACCCTACTACGTGAATCACCTAGAGGTCATGTCTATATGTTTAATAACCTACAACATGTAGTCTCAATAATCAGCGTGTAATACCAAATGCTCCTAAACTGTATAGTCGCTTAGAAAGCATGTCTATAGGTTTCATGACCTCCATAATCTGCAAATCAGTTAACTTGGGACAGCAGCACCACATATACGATATTGAATTCGGCATCACCTAGAATCCATGCATATAGGACTCTAAGTCTCAAATTCTCAAACTATGTACTGCCCCGCGTGTATTTGTTTGTTTGTGTGTGGAGGCTAACTTGAGCCCTTAATTGCCTTTACATGAAGTCCCAACTTGTTTTTTTTGTATGTCGCATATTTTTATCATTTTTTAGCAACCTAAGTTAAAGTCTAGAACCCCCCTGAAATAGAGGTCCAAATGCCTCCTGGACCATAGGCATGAGACGGGTAGTGCACGCATAAAGTACGACTTAGAATTGACTAGTGCGTTTTAGGTAAATAACTTAAAAATAATAATCGGGTAGCAGGAGATGATAGTCTGTGCATATGAGTAATATCCCATCTTGAGGGAGTTACAAAGTATTATTTATGTTGCACGAGGTGATCCTTTAGGCTAAAAAACTTAGGACCCCCCACCTTTGTTAAAGTCAATCATTTTATTTGTCCAAATTGCTTCCTTTCCCTTAGACTAATTCATATAATTCGAGTTCGGTCGGGACCCACCGTTGTGGACCTCGAGGAGTGCCTAACACCTTCTCCTCAAGGTAATTTGAGCCCTCACCCAATCTTTGATGACACAAACTAGTTAAATCAGAGTTATCTGCAAAATAGGTCCCCTAACGCACCTTAATTCGTTAGGTGGCGATTCTCTTTTAGTACCCTCCCATTTAAAAGAGTTGTCACGACGTCGAGGCCCGCTTTCCGCGAAGGAAAAACGGCGCGCGCCACCTACAATACTCCCAACTCCTTACTGATGTGTATAGAGCTACAAATCCATACACAAAGCACCCATCATATGTTTTTCCAACCTCACAACTGATCCGGGGTAAGTTTTCTCCAACATGTATAAATATCTAGGAAGCCGGTTGTAAGACTCACCTGGATCACCTCTCAACATTTGGAAAGTATTTTATTGTGCTTTCCAAGCCTGCATATATGTTAAGTTCACACCATGTTCCTTCAGCATGTCGAATTGTATGTCCTTCGGTGTATATAATTTTAGGATCTAAATATTTGGTCATGGTAGTACTCCAAACAACCTTGGCAATTGCTTGCCGACATGTATAAATAATATCCACCAACGAGCATGTGTGTACAGTGTTGAATTCCTTTACCTTGAACATGGTCGATTTATATAGGTTTGTAGACTTAAATTTCTATGCACAATACTCGTTGAGGCACTCCAGGCAGTAGCTAAGAAATAAAACCATTATATATGATGCAATACAAATAACATACAAAAATCATACAATAGTAAAATTCCTTTAATGCACTGCTTAACTATCAAAAACATACTTACTCAACCATCATGCGAAATTGATACACTTACCATATAAAAAATTACATACAGTAACCATACATATAATGCTAAAACAACAAAACCAATGTTATAGGATTCTTTCACTAAAACTATAAGAAACACAATAAGACATTAAATACATTTCTTTGCATGTTAATACAAAGTCAAGTATCATATTTGTATATTTGTCAAAAGTAATTACATGTTTTCACATGACCTTTTTACCCTGAATTGGAATTTATTCATAACTGCGTAATGTTTCGTATCTTTGTCTTAGTAAATCTGACCGACCTCAATACTTTTAGGTAATGTGTCTGATATTATTAAATACTCACAGCCACCAATGTCATCACATGCATCAACCTCAAGCAACTTTACTTTCTCGAAAACACTGCTGAATGTATCAACATTGTATGGTAATTGTAGCAGGCTATATTGTGTATTTTCAAAAGACCCTGCAATATTATTCTCGTCTGTCGTATTCCAATCCAGTGCGAATTCCTTCAGTGTTATACATAATGGATACATTTCGAACTCCTTGTAGTTCCTTTTCGTCTCTATATACACTCGTAGCCCCATATCATTGTGAATTTTCATGGGAGGGCACCTGTCATTGACTATATATTTGATCTCCATTATTTTAACAGAGGTATCTATAGATAATTGCCGAGCAATGACTGAAATTAACTCATCGTAGCTTGACTCTATGTTGATTACAACTCCGTCGACATTGAAATCGACATATCGGCCAATAATATCCCATCGGCCTGAGTGTTGAAGCATGAATGCCATAGTCGCCATTTGAATCTCTATCAGGCTTTGAATTAGAATCCTACTCGATATCGAACTTCAAAATTGTATCACAGTGACCATGATTTTTTTCCTCAAATCGAATTTTGTTCTTCAATTGTAGCAAAATACCTATTTAATCGATGCTACTTAGATTTTACAGAGCTATCGTTAATGGTTGGAAAGAGAAGAAAGGGAGACTCTGGACGGACATCAAGCGATTTTGAGGTAAATGAATCCCAAATTTTTCGATTATAACTGATCGCTCATATCACGGTAGTATTAAAGGAAAATCCTACGGTCTTGAAAAGGTAATACACTAATTGTATATACATTGTTAAAAAACGTAGGGTATTTGTTGAAAACTACTAAACCTAGAGGAAATTGATAATGAAGTCCTTACTATAATATACCTAGGAAAAGTTCCCTAGTTAATGGGCATCACTAAACATCGGAAGCATGGGATTATTAATATTACTTAATAAGTAGTATTAGTTTAATTGTGGACTTGAGACTTGAGTATGGTTAGCAACACTATGTAATATGTCATGTAAATATTTATGTATTTCCATTTTAGATTAGAATTTGATTTTAAAAAATTATGTAAAATATTTTTAAAGTGATGGCTTGGCCCGGCCTAGCCTGCGGCCCACTCAGGGCGGGGCTGACCATTTTAATGGTCCATCAAAATGGTGGACTCATCCCAGTTCATAAAATTCCAAGGCTGGCATGGGCATGCCTAGCCTATATGAACAACTCTATAGGGAACTGAAATTTTATATATATACACACATCTTTTCAGCTACTAGACGTAAATAGTTTCAGCCGCGGGCTAAAGGTGATCTTGTCCCAACTCTATATAAATTATTCCCGGTCAGCCGTGGTGTACGTTCGGATAATTCAGATTAGATACGAAAATTTCAGCTTGGATTTTTTATTTTTGGATTGAAGAAATATTATCCAAATCCAATCCAAACTATTTTTTGCTCCAACAGCCAACAACTCAAAGCCCAACCACACTCGTATTAAGACAGACCAAGAAAGGAGGAAGACAGTATGTCATTGTCCATTAGAAACTCTGTTCAAATCCCTCATGTTTTTTTCAAGCTTACTATACTCATAACTTCATGTGAAGGCAAAGTGAAACAACACCAAACTGTCTTCTCTTTTCCTCTAACATGTACGCTTGTTTTTTAAAAACTTTTTTCACAATGTCCCTCCCATCTTCTAAACCAAGCCAAACCAATTCCACAAATCAGCTGCAGCCTTTTCCATTCTACCATCTCTTTCTTGAAAAGATGTAAGTTATATACGTACACAAAATTCTACACTATCAGGTGTTACAAATTTATTGGTAAATGTTTGATTTATTGAACTTAAAACACGATTATACATGGTATAGTACAAAAAATGTATTTGGTTCTACACTAGATAAACTTGGATAAATGTTTATTTTCAGTTTTGACCTTGGCTTTGTTAACAGACTTGAGAAGAAGAGCTTTGGAGAAAGGCAAATATGACATTTTGTTGTTTCAACCCGAGATTAATATTCCCGGGATTGTATCCTACATAGAGTGTGGTATAAAAATAGCATTACAATTGTGGTATAAAATTCATCAAGATGCGGGATAAAATAAACTCACATTTTATCCGGAAATTATTATCCTTATCTTTGTAATCCTTTTAGTAAAAGATTAGCCCAAGTTTAAGTGCAATTCAATTAAGAGATACAAGGATAATTACTTGAGTTCTAGCTCTTTATCCTTCTTTATTTCCTGCTAATTTATCTACTAGTGTCTATTGTTTTTCTTTATCCAAAAAATCCGCTGAACAACCCCTCAATATATTTTATCTATTTTAGCAGATAGTCTACCTTATTTTTCAAGTTACTAATCCCCCCTCTCATGGACGGTTACTTGTAATTATCATTAGGCGACATGAAGTAAAAATTATTTTACACTATAAGTTTATCTATAGTACTTAAAAGTTAAAACTACCACAATCCTCAGAGTCTTCTTCTCTGTCAAATATTGATACAAATATGTTAAAACCTGGAAAACTTGCATGTCTAACCTTCATGCTAAGCAAGGTTAGGTGAGTGACAGCAACTTTGAACATCAAACTCCCTTCAACAACCTTTTGCAAAATCCTTCCTTTTACAGCATCTCTCCTACAAGGTGTCTTTTGCAATTCAACTCATCAAAAACTTATCATATGAATGATTGCCAAATTGAATAACTAAAACCAGGAACACCAATAGTAACTCTAGTTAAAGCTAGAGTTACTAACATTGGCTATTTTTTTCCTCTCTTTTTCCTTTGTTATCGAATGAAACAAACAATGCAGCTCCTCATATCACCAAGTCTAAGGCATGTTACTGTCCTACCAGCTAAAGGTTTCAAGGAGTTCATCAAAATAAAAGTTGGTTCCAGACGATTATCGTATCTCATGGTCTTCTATTCACTCCTGCTTTTTACATTTCTTCTTCGGTTTGTCTTCGTTTTAACAGCTGTAGACACCATCGATGGAGAACTAAAATGTTCAACACTAGGTACATCTATCTCTCTTTCTTTCTCACACACACATGCGCGCATACAATTCACCAAACCAAGAAGCATGTATAAGAAGATGTATTAAGCAGCACTGGATATAAGAAATATAGAAGCATTAATGAGGATCTCTCAGCATACTGAAGAAACTCCAAATTTCATGTTACTGCAGGTTGCTTGGGGAGAAAAATTGGACCAAGGATTTTGGGAAGACAGCTCGAATCAACTGTACGCTTCTGAGCCGTGTATTTTTTATCCCTTTGTGCATAGTACTGTCCCCTGCACCTACCTAATAACTCTGAAATCTCCTTTCATTGTGCTTTTATAGCTAACTTCTAAAATCACATGCTAAAATCTCTATTCCCCTGACTTCTGTTAGGTTCCAGAGGTGATATACCAAGTATTGGAGGAACCTTCAGACCAGATTGAAATGGAAGCAGGTCCCGAAACTCCTCAAACATTAGAAGAGTTTATGGCAGAAATGAAGGACACAAAGCCAGATGCAGAAACCTTTGCTGTCAAGCTTAAAGCTATGGTATTGTGCACTTATCATGCTTTCTCCATTATACATAGATATAAAGTAGATCTAAGATACCACGATGTGTAATCACATTAACCAGTCAAGGCAAAAAACAGATCTTGTATGCAATCCAGAAGAAGCAAACAGTTACTCCTAATCTGCCTAGCTGCGAGTCAAGGCCTGATTAGTGCGATCATCTCATCTAAAAGTTTAAGCTGTAAGAGAGCATACTGTTATTTACTTATTTATGTCTTCAACACACCTCCTCTCGTGTGAGCCTTATTCTTTTTTATGCACCTAGGATGTGATTTTTTTTTTTTTTTGATAATGGATGACAGTGAGACTCGAACTCAGGACCTCTGCTTAAGCTGATACCATGTAGAATCATTACTGTCTCATCTAAAAGATTAACTTATTAGAGAGAGTACACTTTTACTGAATTATGTCTTCAAAAATTAGTGCCTATTTATTGCAGGTAACTCTCCTTGAACAAACAACAAGAACTGCCAAAATTCAAGAGTACCTTTATCGGCATGTGGCATCTAGTGGCATCCCGAAACAGCTGCACTGTCTTGATCTCAAGCTAGCGCACGAGCATTCTATCAACGCCAATGCCCGTCTCCAATTACCATCAGCGGAACTTGTTCCTGCCCTAGTTGATAATTCATATTTCCATTTTGTCCTTGCCTCTGACAATATTCTTGCTGCTTCTGTTGTTGCATCATCGCTCGTCCAGAATTCTTTCCGCCCTGCAAAAGTTGTCCTTCACATAATCACAGATAGCAAAACCTTCTCGCCGATGCAAGCTTGGTTTTCATTACATCCTTTGACACCTGCAATCATCGAGGTTAAAGCGTTGCACCATTTTGATTGGTTAACAAAGGGAAAGGTCCCAGTTCTGGAAGCAATGGAAAAAGACCAAAAAGCAAGATCACAATTCAGGGGAGGATCATCAGCAATCGTAGCAAATACAACCGAAAAGCCTCATATCATTGCAGCAAAGTTGCAAGCCCTCAGTCCCAAATACAATTCCCTAATGAACCACATAAGGATATATTTGCCAGAAGTAAGGGTAGTTTAATTTTAAGCTGACTTAAATTGCATATAACATCCATCTTTTTTTTTATGCACTTAAAAATTTCAGTACTGAGAAGTACAAATATTTTTGCAGTTGTTTCCCAGTCTTGATAAGGTAGTCTTCCTGGATGACGACGTCGTTGTTCAAACTGATCTTTCATCTCTATGGGACATTGACATGAATGGAAAGGTGAATGGAGCAGTGGAGACATGTAGAGGAGAGGACAAATTTGTGATGTCAAAGCGCTTCAAAAGCTATTTGAATTTTTCTCATCCTATGATATCAAACAACTTTGATCCGAATGAATGCGCATGGGCTTATGGCATGAATATTTTTGATCTAGAAGCATGGAGAGAAACAAATATAAGTCAAGCATACCAATATTGGCTTGAACAGGTAACTATAAGCAGTGGCAGAGCCAGAAATTTCAGTTAGGGGGTTCAAAATACAAATGAGTAAACATACAAGGGAATTCAACATCTAATATATATACATAAAAGTTTTGACCTAGTATAGTTAGTGTGATTCTTCGGCTCCGCCCATGACTACAAGTGACATCAACTTTTACTTCAAAAAAATGCATTCCAAACATTATGCAAAATTCTTGAATTTTGTTTCAACTAGTAAATCTTTTGCAGTTATTCGAAAGCGCTTACTGAAAAAGTTAGTGATCTAGTTTTCCTTCTGTTGTGCAGAACTTGAAGTCAGACCTAAGTTTGTGGCAGCTAGGAACATTACCTCCAGGTCTAATTGCATTTCATGGTCATGTCCATGCCATTGAATCCTTCTGGCACATGCTAGGACTCGGGTACCAAGATAATACGAGCATCGCGGATGCTCAAAGTGCTGGTGTGATCCACTTCAACGGTCGAGCAAAACCTTGGCTAGATATATCATTCCCTCAACTTCGACCCTTGTGGACAAAGTATGTCAACTTCTCTGATAAATTTATCAATAGCTGTCATATTAGAGAAACTTGAACCTGGGGAAAGGATTTGTTGACCATGTTGCTTGTAAACAAGAAACAAAATTTTGAGAAAGGTGAATCATGTATAGAAGGTTTTCGCTCCGTGACGCGAGATGGCAACAGCCCCAAGCCTGACATTCTGGAACTCTTCAAGGCTACTATAGTTTCTGCTTCCCTGATGTACTTTACTCTATAGTTAGATATTGTACAATTTATGGTGGATTCTTTCACTAAATAATACTTAGAGATAATAAGAAAAGATACTCTTCCATCCAATTAATGTGACGTAGTTTGACTGGGCATGGAGTTTAAGACAAAAATGAAAGGATTTTTGAAACTTGTGGTATTAAACATGCCATGAGATTTCTGTGGCTATATGCCATTAAGAGTAAAATAGAAAGTTTATGGTCAAATTGAAACCAAAATATAGGAAGGTGCGTTCTTTTTGGAATAGACTAATAAAGAAATAGTGCCACATAAAATGGAACGAAGGAAGTATCATCTTACGTACCATACTAAGTGTGTTTTTGAGGTTTATCATGCAGACTGAGTATGCAAGGAACCAAAGGTACTAAAAGAGAGTGAAATCACTATACAGGCAAAAGGAGAGAACTTGTGCAGAAAATAGCTTCCACCTTCTTGCAATATGAGCATTTATGTTGATGCCTAATTCATGACAGCTACCAATTCTCCTAAAACCAACTATTTAATTAATTTATCTTCTGATTGGTTTTTGATAAGTTAAACACTAACAAAATGTCTTCAATAGATTTGGTTTTTGAAAAAACTTGCATTAGTTTTTTGAAACACTTTATGCTCTCAATACAGCTAAATATGCATTTTATCTGGAAAAGTCATTGCTTTTTATTTAAAAATACAAACAAGCAGATAAAGAGGACTTCAGCAAGCATTAATGCGAGATAAGTACAAAAAACTCACAACTCACATATATATACTTAGCGGAGCTAGAAGTCGGGTTCGGCCAAAGCTAGTAGCTTTTGTCCAAACCCTATAACCAGTTACTAACACTTGATATCGCTATCCTAGAATTTAGAATCCATAAAGTCCAATTCCTGGCTCTTGCCTATGTTAGGTTTCAGAAGATTCAAGGCATTTCTCAACAACTATGTGCTACTAAAACTATCCTCATTCCTTTTGTATTTCTAAGTACAAACTGAAACCCATAAAATCTGAACCACAACGCTAACTCGACACCACTAATTTACACAACAAAAACAGTAAATACTGCACAAAAAAGCAACAGCATGCAATTCAGAAGATTTTGAGAGGAACAAAAGGGGCAAACTTTCAGATGAAATTGAGCAAAAACTGTACAAGCAAACATGGAGTCCGAGAATCCGAAATATTCAAAATGCACAAAATAAAATGGTAGAAATCAGCAAATACTCACTGCCTATATATATATTGAAATGGAGACTCGCTTCCGGTGTTTTATGTGACAATAAGGTGCTACCGAAACTTAAGGGTAAGTTCTACAGAGTGGTGGTCAGACCAACGATGTTGTATGGGGCTGAGTGTTGCCCAGTCAAGATCGCTCATGTCCAGAAGATGAAGGTAGCAGAGATGAGTATGTTGAGATGGATGTGCGGGCACACCAGGTTAGCTAGGATCAGAAATGAGGTTATTCGCGACAAGGTGGGTGTAGCCCCTATTGAGGACAAGATACGGGAAGCAGGGCTTAGGTGATTTGGTCATGTGAGGAGGAAGAGCACAGACGCCCCGGTGAGGAGGTGTGAGAGGTTGACATTGGAGGGCCTACAGAGAGGTAAAGGTAGGCCAAAGAAGAGGTGGGCAGAAGTGATTAGGCAACACATGACGCAACTTCAGCTGACCGAGGACATGACCCTTGATAGGAAGGTATGGAGGCCGAGCATTAGGGTAGTAGAGTAGGTAGTCTAGACTGTTCATAACAGTAGTATTGGCACGCAGTCTCGCTTTCTGTGGGAAATAGGTTTTTATGACTAACCATAATTTTCTTTCATTGTTGATTAGCTTAATATCTTGTTGTTTTTATTCTACTTTTATATGGCTTTTTGGTACTGCCCTTCTTGTCTATATTTTCATTAATGTGGTGCTTATACTTTCCTGAGCCGAGGATCTATTGGAAACTCTCTATCCTCACAAAGGTAGGGGTAAGATCTGCGTACACACTATCCTCCCCAAATCCCATGGTGTGGGATAAGACAGGGTATGTTGTTATTGCTGTTGTTTGTGTGTATATATATATATATATATATATATATATATATATATATATATATAAAACTCAAAATAATAAAGATTATCATTAGATTAGTTAAAGTCTTACCAAAAAAAATTGGAAGGGCGAATTGGCACTGTTAGGGCTTTTTTCTCGGACGAAGCTGAAGCCCGGCAATGAAGTTCCGTTCGTCGGAAGGGGAAATGAAGATTATTACTCCCTTCGTTTCAATTTATTTGAACTCATTTGACTGGACACGAAGTTTAAGAAAAAAGAGAAAACTTTTGAACTTGTGGTGTAAAATGAGGCACATATATTTTGTGTGGTTATAAATCATTGGATAAAAGTAAATTGTTTCAAAATAAGGCATTCTTTTTTGCACAGACTAAAAAGGAAATAAGTTTTCATGTCTCGTATTTAAAATATGCGATTTATATTTTTCTATTATTTTTCTTTTCTTACTTTTTCCCCTTTTCTCTCATTTTTCTTACATCATTGGATTAATTTTGTATATGATCATTGTTTTTATATCAAATTATCACGTTCTATTGTTTTAGCTTTTTATTAGTATCTTTTAAAAAAAAATTTACTCACTCTGTTTTAATTTATGTGAACCTATTTCTTTTTTAGTGTGTGCCAAAAAGAATGACTCATTTCCTTATTTGAAAATAATTTATCTTTATGTAATGATTTATAGCCACACAAAATATATGTGTCTCATTTTACACCACAAGTTCAAAAGTCTTCTCTATTTTCTTAAATTTCGTACACAGTCAAATGAGTTCACATAAATTGAAACAGAGGGAGTATTATTTTTTATAAATTTACTTCATAGGTACATATTGATTTTCTTATTTAAATATAACGAATAAAAATTATAAGTCAAAAATACAAACAAACAAAAAAGTAAAGAAGAATAAATAATTATTGAAATCCCCTAGCAATGCTTCCAACGCTCGAAATTAACCTCCAAGCAGAGGCTCATCCAGGATTTGATGTCTACGGGTGTTACTTTTTAATGCAAACCTACCATTAGGGAAAGAGATTGAATTAGTGTGTACATTTTGTTGGTTTGATCTATTTTGAACTAATTCGGTTCACTTCGGTTTGGTTCGATCTATTTTGAATTAATTTGGTTCGATTTACAAGATTTTTGGTACATAAATAAATGTATGATCATCAAACCGAATAAATTTTGTCCAATTCGATCTAATTCTCTGGCTCTATGGAATGATGTGATTAGATGCACAAAATTCAAATAAAATTTTAAATTATCAAATGCACTCCTTATATGTCTATTGATGCCATAATTATAAAAGATTTTTGAAATCATGGAAATAAAATTATATGGATAAAAAGAGAAAATATTAAAATCACATTCAACTAAAATATTGAAGATCTATGCAAAGAAAAAGAAGCAAATATATTATTGAATAAATAACAAAGTGGTTGTACTAAGAAAGAAAATCAAAGATGAAGAAATACTAGAAACTAAGAAAAGGAGCAGTAAGTAAAGAAAGAAAAAGGAATAACAAGGATTCGATCCTGAATATGGAATTTGGAACGTTGGCTTTCAACCATGGCACCTAGAGCCAACATACAAGTCTGGGTGCCATCCATATAATATATAACGACCTGTTTGTAAAAAAAAAATATATATATATATATACACGCTCAAAATTTTACCCGAGCGTCCGGGTGGCGTACCACCCCAAACCTTCTACATATATCCGCCCCTGCCTCCAAGTGTCACGTATGAATATTGTACAGATTTCATAAGGAACTAATTACTTTCTAAGAAAATTTCTTTTAATTTTTTCTATTAGTATATATATAAAATAAAATAAAATAATTTAAAGCCTCTAATTATGATTTAATGTTAGATCATCAATTCATTTGAGCCGCTCAGCTCTATGCGATACAACAACAATAACAACAACAACAATCCACTGAGTTCTCATGTATGGGATCTGGGGAGGATAAGATGTACGCAGTCTTACCCCTACCTTGGAAGGACAGAAAGGCTCTTTGCAACAGATCCTCGGCTAAAGAAAGCTCCGCTCTATTCGACATAGTGCATTTTAATTTAGGTGAACTATCATTTTCTTCTTTCTTTTGGTTAACTAGATAATTAATACTAGTAGGGGTTGTTTGGCAAGGGAACAAGTTATTCCGAAATTATAATGATTGGATTATAATACGAGAATTAAATAATGATGGGATTATTTAGTGAACATATTTTTATTGGAAGATGTTTGGTTCATTGGACTAGAAATGAGATATACGGGGTATAATATAAATATGTGTTTGGTGTATACTAGATAAGTTGAGATAAGCTAAATAATTAATACTGGTAGAGCGTATGCACAAGATATTACACAGTAGCTAGAGCATTGCAGAGAGGGGAAACCTTGGAGTAACGGTAAAGTTTTATTCCCATGATCTATAGGTCACGGGTTCGAGCCGTGGATATCCACTAATGCTTGCATTAAGGTAGGCTATATACATCACACCCTCTGGGGTGCGGCTAGAGGTGTTCCTCGGTCGGTACGGTATTTAGTTCGCTTCGGTATTTTCGTTATTCGTTTCTTAGAATGCAATATCAATACCGTACCTAATTAAATTCGATATGGTTCGGTTTTTCTCCTTTCGGTTACGGTTTATTCGGTTTGGTAACTTCGGTTTATTCGGTTTTAATACTAACTAGTGCATAGAGTCATAGACTGTAATATTCTTAATTAAAGTACTCAAAAGTGTATAAAACTAAAAACGTTTGTTGACAAAAGTTTTGTCCAAAACTAGCAAATATCAACCCAGAGAGAAAACTGTACATAAAGGAATAAATTTGATCATTAAAAATGTCTTATTACTTGCTTAAAGTTAATTGATGAACTTAGAGAATAAAGAAAAGTAAAAGTTTAGATTTTTTATATTTATGATATAATTAATAATATGTATATTGTGTAATATAATATATATTTCAGTACGGTATCGATATTTAGGCATTTCTTTTTAAAATACCAAATACCATACCTAATACCAATTTTTTTTAAAAACTTAAACCGAATACCATACCAAATACCAAATACCAAAATATTCGATTTCGGTACGGTAATTCGGTATTTATCAAATTATGCACGGCCCTAGGTGCGGCCCTTCTCCGAACCCTGTGTGAATGCGAGATTTTGTTACTTAATTAGCCAGCAGTGTCATAATCATACCAGACAGAAGGAGCAAAAATAGCAGAGAATTTAACCAGAAGGCGAAAGAATGTACACGTAAATGCCAGGTTGAAACTGCTAAAATTTACAGTTGATAAAACCAGCATTAACTCTGTTAAAAGTCCAAAAGGTCACAAGAAAACTTCTATTGTTCACCAAAATACACCAAGAGGACTCGAGGCAAAAACTAAAACAGTCAAAGGGCATTTGACTAAAACAACATAATCAGAGTAAAGTCAACTATCATAGGCTTTAGCTGCCACAACTTAAGCAACTGGAGGTCGGAGAACGTGGTCTTGCGACGTGTCTACTGCAGCAGGAGGCATGAACTGCCACATCGCGACCCCAGGGTAACTTATGATCGGCACGAGCTTGCTTCCTGCAGCTTGACCTGGAGCAGCAATAGCAGCTGGTATGCCGGGAGGAAAGAAGCTAGGTTGCGCATTCATAGTCTTTAGTTGTTGCTCTAGCTTCTCTTTCTCAGCCTTAAGCCTCTGCTTTTCATCTCGAAGCTCATTTTTCTCGGCCTACATAAGTTTTAAAAAAAATACTTGAAGTCGAGGGACAGTACAGTAAGGCAATGTTTTAGTTTTTTCTTGTCATCAGGTTGTTTTGTGGAATTGACAATAAGCACAAAAAGATTTCAAAGGGAAGAACATAACAAATACTTGCCTTCAACTCCGTTATCTTTTCCTGTAGATTCAAATTTGAGTCTTTCAGCTTTTCAGCCTCACCACGTAACTGGGTTACCATACGAACAGCATCAACCAGAATGGCGCTCTTGTCTGTTCTTGGAGTTCTGCCAGGCTCAAGAAGTGCACCCAATTCCAGGAATCTGAGACCGTATCAATTTAGCAATATATAATATGAAATAAAGGGAGAAATGGTTCTAAAAAGAATGAATAGTTAACACACTTGTCATTTAGCCTCTCTCTCCTCAATTTCTCCCTGCAAGCTTTGGAACTTGACGAAGTGCATGATTCAGCTCTTGCCCTGTAACAAATGTCCAAAACATGTGTAAACATTTAAGAGCGCACCTGGCTTTCCTTCAAAAATCAATACTATGAGGACATGATGTTCAATGCATATACCTTGACAAACAAATTAGTTCATCCTTTAGTTTCAACCTAATAGTAGAATTGCGAAACTAGAAGCAACATAAGGAGAACTTAGTCTACTATTATTACATTACAAGAATGTGAATCTAAACTAAATTTGTGGAATCGATGTGGGATAATAACTTCTTTCAAATAGAGCAAAGAGAACTATATCTCTATGAAACCTTCAGAAGGCTGCTTAGGGCATATAAGTCCTCCATTCAGGCCGTTAAAACAAGAAGACAGAACAATGGTCAAAATCTTTAAACTCTCCTATTTAAATGCATAACGTGATCGATATTTTCTCAACAATGAACTGTCGAGATGATAGTGGAAAAAGGAAAACTCACAAATGAAATAAAGGGAGGGGAGATTTATCTTTTTTCCTTATCAAAAGAAGAAACAACTGACCAGATAATAGTGATGAGTTAGTGCAACATCACATCTCTATGCTTAGGTGAACAGCCAATACAACAAAATGTCCCTAAATGGCAAAAGTTTTTACCTTTTCTTAGAGCCGCTTTCCTTCAGGCAGTCGGATTCACCAATTGAGCCATCAATATCAACACTAAAATAGACATAGAAAGAAAAGAGGTCAGAATAAATACCAGAAACAAAAGCAACCAGCAGATGGAAGAACGAAAATGATGTTAATCGAATATCTAGAATTCATGATCTTAAATAAGAAGGAAACAAAAGTTCTCATGATGTATCACACTTAGTCTCTGCCAGTGATAACCATAATTTTCAAATAGAAGCAGCCACAATTTTAAATCTCGGTCTGTATAACAAGTGTAGTTTACAATCAACCAAATCCTAGCCATTTAACTAGTGCTAGAAACATTTGATCCCAGCATAGCACAAATATAGCTGAAGCCCAAAGGAACACTTGTCCATGCTGCGCTTATTTTTGGGTTTCATATGATCTGGCTCCAGCCCTTTAATCACAAATTTGAGATGCCAAAAGAAATTTTAATGCACTTTAATCCAGAGAATAGTTGAAAAGCAATTAGGAAAGGCCCGACTGAAATAGCTCTATTTAGCAAACAATGTCTTCATAACACATCAGACCTGCCTCACTAAAAGATCTAGATTGCTACATCTTTAGCTGACCAATCCTTTAGAAGTTAGAACAAAGTGCACGAGGCTATCTAGAGCATTTCGGTAACACCTTGACATAGGGACTGCAGCTGGAAAACACCTTTCTTTCTGTCGTATACTAGCCACAACTTAGCAACAAACGAATCAAGTTTTGCTTTTGTACTCATATACTAGATAAATTTATGTGAATTTCCCATTTGATAGTAGGTGATTCGAAAGTGTTCTAACCACAAACTTGTTTTACTCTCTTTTAATAATTTCATAAGGTCCTTTTAATGTAATTGGGAGGGATCCCACCCATATGTTATAGTTAGTCTCTGAATTAGACCTACACATAGGTACAACTGTGAAGGAGTTGGTTTGTCCGCTCTTTGATCTAGAAAATATCTTGTATCAGGAGGATCCAAGCACCCCCCCCCCCCAATTGCCATCTCTTATGACCCCCACGATACCCCCAACTCCCATAGTAGTTTTCCCTAATCATTCAGGGTTTATCTTGATGTGATCCATCTTTTTTTTCCAGATAAGAAGTTTATCTTGATGTGCCAACGGAGAAAACCACTAGGAGAATTTTTTCCATTTGTCTAAACCTCGGTGGATAGAGTTACCTGTTGCTGGTGATAGGTAGCAAGTATCCCATGGAAGCTAGCCCGAACACCAGGGCTATTAAAAAAAAAAGAAGTTTATCTTGATGTGATCTAAAGAGAAAATTGCCACAAGATTAAGATATATCCAAATCCGGCCTAACATAGACAAAGAATAATGTCCCTCTCTGTATTCTGTAATCTTGCTCTTCTTGCTTTATATAAACAAGTAGGGGTCAAGGCCTAAACCCCTCCCCACCAAGTTAGGAGATTTAATTTTTTTTTTAAAAAAGAAGAAAGATCTCTGTTTTTTCTTTCTTCTATTTATCTCCTCTTAGCATTCTCACCCTATGTCTGACTGAGTTAAAGGACATTTAAATTTCACTCTTAGCTATTATCAACTTACAGCTTTTGGCTAGATCCCATATTTGTAGTAGGAAAATTCAATGTATAAGAATATTTAGTTGGGAACCCAGTATTTTAGTCAGGTTATTATAATATATTAATTTAAAGTCGATGTAGGAATCCATAAATTTAAAATACTAGATCTGCCTCGGTCCGTACACCTCTTTCAGTAGGTCGGATACATTGTCATAAAGCATTTTACTACCAAATTCCTCCACTACTGACTACTATTAGCTTTTATGATTCAATCAGTAGGTCAACTATAGAAACCATGTGTCAATCCAATCAAGTTGGGGTCGATTATATGAATTCTATTGTTTCAATTCCACTTCATTCAGAAGCAACAACACAAGACTCATCAATCAGCTAAAAAGATTCCAACTTTTAGTTGGAGTCAACTATATCAATCCTCTATATAAAGAGAAGTAATAAAGACTCACTAATCAGCTAAAAGATCCGAACTTAAGCGAATATTGTACAGAATCAATAAGGCAAAATTTGACAAAATAGGTACCTGACATTAGTAGAACCATTAAAGGGTTGCATAGACCAAGAAAACCCAGATGTTGAATTTGAGAAATTGGGATCAACAGAGACAGCCATATCTTCGAAATTGTAATCGTATAACCAGTTGGTAGTTTCCGGTGAAGCCATCTCCGATCAATCGCCGGAAATAGAGGAACTCAAAAAAAAAAAACGGCGGCTTTAAGAAAAATTGGTTAAGAAAGGGAAAGAATTTACAAAAGAGCTTTAAGCTACGCGGTTTGGATGGGGAAGTTGGAACGATTTGGGACTCTGGTTACAGATGAAATGTTATATTGGGAATCTGGCGGTTATAGGAATTTTCCTGTTAGGTCGCATTTTCAAGCAGCGACTTATAATGGTAAATTATTATATGGTAAATTATTATACGGCAAAGAGGCAAATATATCCCTCTACTTTCGAAAACGGTCTAAAAATATCACTCATTATACTATTGGGTTATCTATACCTCTGCAGTCATACTTTGGATTCAAATATACCCCTCATTTAAACGGAGTGACACGTATCATCGTCCTATTGGTCAATTCTAAATATCTTCTAATTAATTAAAAAATTCCATTAATCATACCTGAAAAGTAATTTTTTAAACCAATTTTATTTTATAAAAACTCGAAAAAACTGAAATTATTTTTACTAAAAACTGAAAAAAATGAAAATAATTTTTTTTCCAGTTTTTACAAAAAAACTGCTTTAGATAAAACTGAAAAATATTTTTTAAAATAATATTTTTGAAAAAACTAGAAAAAAAAGAAGTTGAAAATCAATTTTTAAAGAATATTTTTTTTGTAAAAACTGAATTTTTTTTACTAAAAATTGAAAAAAACGAAAATATTTTTTTTTTCTAGTTTTTACAAAAAACCTACTTTAAAAAAAGCTGAAAAACATTTTCTAAAATAATATTTTTGTAAAAACTGAAAAACAAAACTAAAAAGCAAATTTCTAAAGCAGTATTTTTGTAAAAACTGAAAAAATAATTTATTTTTTTTCAGTTTTTAGTTAAAAATATTTCAGTTTTTTTTCAGTTTTTAGTTGCTTTAGAAAATTACTTTTCAATTTTGTTTTTCAGTTTTTACAAAAATATTGTTTTAAAAAATATTTTTCAGTTTTTTTAAAGCAGTTTTTTGTAAAAATTGGAAAAAAATTATTTTTGTTTTTCTTTTGTTTTTAGTAAAAATGTGTTTTTAGTTTTTTTCCAGTTTTTACAAAAAATAAATTATTTTTCGGGTATGGATAATGAATCTTTTTAATTAATTAGGAGATATTTAGAATTGACCAACAGGACGATGATACGTGTCCCTCCGTTTAAATGAGGGATATATTTGAACTCAAAATATGACTGCAGGGGTATAGATAACCCAATAGTATAACGATGGGTATTCTTAGACCATTTTCGAAAGTAGATGGGTATATTTGGCCCTTTGCCGATTATTATATTTGTTAAGAGGTGTGCAAAGTTCACAGTGGATAAGTAAAAGTGAACGGATGGAGTATTTCTTAAAAACTACATTGTGTAAGCATTGTGTTTTTTGAATTTTCATAAAAACTACGTATTAATGAAATTTTTCTGCCCTAATTGCACATCTTAAAAAAAATATTATAAAAAAAATATTCTGTACTATATTTTTTTCTAAGTTTCCTTTCGAGATGCGAGTTGTAAGATACATTTTAGAAATTACAAATTGCATTGTAGAAATGTGATTTAAGCTAACATCATTCTCACACTGTCTTTTACTTTAATTAACTTAAGGCATGTAAATCGCATTTTGTATATGTATTTTCTGAATTCTCACAAATACACAATATATATTAAAAAAAATCAGTCAAAAATGCAAATTTGAAAAAAAAAGTTTATATTTTCTGTTATTGTTGTTGGGAGTTGGGTAGGGGGAAAGGAGGGGGGGGGGGGGTTATTTTGCAACTTGGCCATGTGTGTTTTTATTTGTAATATAAAAGATTGTATTAATGTCTGCACTCAATTATAGATTCCCCACAATCATGCCATATTGGGAAATTGGGATTTTGAATATTTGAGTTTTGGCTTCTTTTTCTCTTGAAATTTTATCCACGGAAAAAGGTTCTGTTTGAATCATTTATATCCTTGTCGTTATTGTAACGTCTCGTATATTTTTTTTTGTCATTAGTAGAGTTTCAAGGTGATATGGTTAATTCTTAGACCAAAAAAAAGAAGTTAAAGTTTATCCCTTAGCCTTTGGCTATATACGATTTAATATTACTCTCAAATTTGAACTCTAATTGATTTTAAGGACATAAATAAGACTTTTTCTAATGATAGAGTAATATTAGATGGTTATGTGGTAAAAGAAAATAGTTATTATAAGTTTGGTAACAATGTCTTTACCTTTTATGTTAAACCTCGTGATATTTATGAATTTAGAATATGATGAATAATCTAATACATACTTGTACTTGTTATGTTTTGACATTTCGTCTTTTTACTTCACGTATTTCATCGAGACACTTAAATTGATATCTTAGGTTAGATAGATTATTAGTACACCATTTAATATATTTTCCTATTTTTAGAAGCTTTCTTTAGATTTTCATATACATATAATACAGTCTGAATCTGAAGCTTGCATAAATAGATGTACTAATTTGTAAACAAAGAATTTCCTTTGGCCAACATACATCAAGCTATGTGGCTATGGAAAGTTGACAAAACAAGCTGACATGTGACTTAGTGGTAGATTTAAAGATTATAAAATGGATTTTACAATTGTTGGAAGACCTTTTCCTATTTGATAAATGACGGATAAGATATTCTAAAGTGTAGTTGTACAAGTTAGAGGTAAGCCACTTCAAAATAAGGAATAAATTAGGTACTATCTACTATGGTCAACTTTGATAAGATGATAATCTCACATTATTCCTCTTTAAACATGTCCTAATCATTCCTAGGCATAATCAAAATTTGAAGCTTATGCGATCACGATTATAGTCTTTTAAAGAGAGACGATAAAGGATATTTATGATATTTCGAATGTGATCAGACAACCAAAAATCAAACAATAACAAAGCTATTATGATTTCCAACACCCAGTGCAATATGAAAGAGTGCTTTAGAATTCCTTAGAGGTCGTTTTGTAGCTGGTTAGGAGAAAAGTTATCCAATATTGGGGGCATCATAACTTATATAATATTTGGTAGCCATTAATTATTTTGTACAAAATTCACCATAGCTAATACCATGTTTGGTTGTCATTTTACAATTCTACATAAATAATAGATGTATAAGTTATGAGCCAATTTGTGTATTATTTTTTGCGGGGTAGAAGATGTAATAACTAATACATGTATTAGTAATACATCGATAACATATTGAAATGACAAATCTACCCATATCATTTTACACATAAAGGCTTCCTTCTATAGATTGATATGTATCAAACCCTTTTGAGAACAAGCATGGAGATACTGATGCCTCACTGCTAGTCTCTTCCTCTTCTCAATCTATTATAGACAAAATAAGTAAATAAGTATTTTACTTTAAAATTTATATAATGTATATCAATTTCTAATCCAACAAAGCAAATATTCAAAAAAAAAATCTCAACGCAACTAATTTATGTATAACTAATACCTGCATAACTAATACATGCATAACTCTAACTGGCAACCAAACGACCCCTTAGATCATAAAGTAAAGGTACGTAAGAGAGAGAAGATCTCAACTTACCTAGCCTTAGACCTATTTTTATTGCAAAAAAATATAAAAATTGCTATTGCGACTATACCTCCTGCTTTGTCATGTATACTACGAAGAATGACATGGATCAGTATCATTTTTGATACTAAATTAATAACTTGTATATATTTAATATTTAACCCGTAAGACACACTAGCTCTGCCCCTACTAATCAATATTGTGACTACATGTGAGTTCTTTCCTTATTTGTTTCAATATATTCAACATAATCTCAGCGACAATGATTAACAATGGAAAACTGTAAAATTCTGCACACTTAGCTCATATTCAGCTCAAGCTTTCTACTCTACATTAATAGAGATGTAGAGAATAAGAAGAAGAAGAGCTTCTGTGAAGCTTCGAGAACACAACAGAAAATGAAAATGAATGAGCTTAACTTCTCATTGATTTAATCCTCTATTTATACAAGCAGCTAACTCCTACATCTAACTGACAGCTCATTGATAGCTGTCCAAATTACCACTAACTAACTAAGTACCCTTCCAATAATTAGTTACATAACTAACTCTAGTTTAACTCCTAACTGCTTCTACTTAACCTTGATTCCCAGAACAGCTTCAAGTTTTCCCATCTCGAACACTCTCCCTTAAGCTGGTAGGTGCAAAAATATTGAGCACTCCCAGCTTGGACATCAAGTACTCATGCTGCAACCTCAGTAGCCCCTTTGTCAAGATATCTGCTTGTTGATCTTTTGAACTCATATGCATTATTTTCACCAGTCCTTGTTGTAGCTTTTCCCTGATAAAGTAACAATCTATTTCAATATATTTCGTTCTTTCATGATATATTAGATTTGCAGTAAATTGCAGAGCTGCCTTATTATCACAGAACAATTCAACTGGAAGCTTCGCTTCTGCACCAAGCTCTTTAAACAAGCCTGTCAACCAAATAAGTTCCGCTATTGTCCAAGCCATGCTCATGTATTCTGCTTCTGCAGAGCTTCTTGAAACTATATTTTGCTTCTTAGACTTCTAGGATATAAGAGAATTGCCATGCTTAACAAGAAACCCTGTGACTGATCTTCTTGTGTTAGGACATGAAGCCCAATCAGCATCACAATATGCACTTAGTGTATTGCTCCTTTGACTGCTCATGAGGATTCCCAAGCCTGGTTCCTTCTTGACATATCTGACCACTCTCAATGTTGCTTCCCAGTGACTTCTTTTGGGTTGTTGCATGAATTGACTAAGTTTTTGGACTGCAAAGGATATGTCTGGTCTTGTCAATGTTAAGCATAACAACTTCCCAATCAGTCTTTGATACTTGCCCCTGTCCTCTAGTTGCTCATAACCTTCTAAGCCTGCAATATCATCCAACTCTTTGAGAGTATACTTATAGTTATATTCTAATGGGGTAAAAGCTGGTTTAGAGGCACTTAGCCCCATCTCTTCAATGAGTTCTAGTGAATACTTCCTTTGATTCACCAAAATGCCTCTCTTTGACCTGCTGAACTCCATCCCCAAAAAATACCTCAACTCACCAAGGTCTTTCATCTTGAAGGCCTGCTGCAATTTCTGCTTTGTTTCTTCTATCAACTGGAGATTATTCCCAGTGGTTAGCATGTCATCCACGTAAACAAGAATAACAATGATATTGGTTCCTATCTTCTGTGTAAAAAAGAGAGTGATCAAGAGTGCTTTGCATGAATCCCTAAGTTGTAAGTGCTTCTGTGAGTTAAACATTCCATTGTCTACTTGCTTGCTTCAGGCCATATAAGGATTTAACAAGCTGACATACCACTGGAGTCTTCCCCTAGCTTGTAAAACCCTCAGGCAGTTGCATGTAGACCTCATCAGGTAAGTCACCCGGCAAGAAAGCATTGTACATATCTATTTGATGGATGTGCCACCCTTCCATTATAGCTAATGACATGACTGATCTCACAATGACTATTTTCAAAACTGGGGAGAATGTCTCATTGTAATCAAGCCCCTCCTGTTGATTATAGCCTTTAGCTACCAATCGAGCCTTGAACCTTTCAACCTCACCATTAGCTTTGTATTTGACTTTAAACACCCACTTGCAGCTAATAAGGATCTTCCCATCAGGTAAGGAAACCAACTTCCAGGTGTGGTTATCTTCCAAAGCTTAAATTTCAGCTCATATGGCCTCTACCCACCTTGGATCTTTGGAAGCCTCATGAAATGTTTTAGGTTCCACAATTGAAGTGAAAATTGCTATGTAGTTCTTGTATGATGGCTGTAGAGAAGAGTAATTTACTGAGTGATCAATAAGATAGGGGATGGTTGAAGTAGTGATGGTAGGTGTAGTGATGTAGTCTGATAGCCATCCTGGAGATTTCTTTGTCCTAGTAGACTTTCTGAAATTTTGTAAAGCTTCAGAAGTTGAATTATGGGATAAGTCTTCTTGCTGATCTTCAGAAGCTGCAGGTTGATCTTCATTCTGATGCATCAGTTCATGATGGGAGTGACTTTCATGTTGTTGTTGAGCAACATCTTCATGAGTTTCCTTATGGTGAGCATGTGATTCCTCCTCTTGAATTGTCAAGTCCTCTTCTTGTACTTATGTCAGCTCATTTGCTGTGTAGCCTAGGCTTGGATCACTGTTTGGTTCAACTTCTGAGAACAATGATGAATGTGTAGCTGGCTTGTGCTTGAAAGAAAAAATATGTTCCTTGAAATGAACATCCCTATTTATAAAGAACACACGATTAGTGAGGTCATATAGTATGTACCCTTTGCTGATTGCTGAGTATCCCATCATAACTACTGCAATTGCTCTTGCTGCAAACCTGTCATGGTTATGGACCTTCTTGGAAAAGCAAAGGCATCCTATTACTCTCAAATGATCCAGTTTTGTTTTATCTAGTAAAAACATCATAAGATGACTTCCCTCCTAAAACAACTGATGGCATTTTGTTAATCAAGTATACTGCAGCTAGAACATAGTGTCCCCAAAACTTCAGAGGAATACCTCCTTGAAACTTGACTAATCTTGTTATTTCTAGAATGTGTCTGTGTTTTCTCTCAGCAATCCCATTCTGCTGAGAAGTATAAACACATGTTCTCTGATGTATTATCCATAAAGATTGAAATAAATGGAAACAATTGGTGTTGATGAACTCTCCACCATTATCAGATCTTAATATCTTGATTGTTTTCCCAAATTGAGTTTTAACCAATGAAAAGAAATTCCTCAGCATCACAATTACATCACTTTTAAGTTTGAGTAAAACAACCAAGTAGTTCTCGAACAATCACCCACAATAGTCAGAAATATTTTATTTCCATCAACTGTAGGTACATTGTAAGGTCCCCACACATCAACGTGTAACAACTCAAAAATATCAGAAGACCTACTTGTACTGTTGTGAAATGGTAGTCTAGTATGCCTTGCTAAAGGGCAGATTGTACAGCTATCTATTGCTACTTTACATTCTTCTTGTCCCAGACCTAAGATCTGCTTTATGGCTACTGCTGATGCATGCCCAAGCCTTCTGTGCCACAATCCAATATTTAAATTCTCCTTTATTCCAGTCAATCCTCTTGCTATAGTGTTGTTGTTATTGATAGATTTTTGAAGGAACAGATAAAGTCCTTCACTTTCTCTACCAATCCCCTTCACCATTCCACTGTAGAGGTCCTGGAATATACAGAAATGTGGAAAGAATCATACTGAGCATTGCAGCTTGGTAATTTAGAGACTGACAGAAGATTATACCTAAATTCTGGTATATACAGGACATCATCTATTTTAATGTTTATCAGCCAATCTACAGGATCCAAGATGTGTCACAACTGTAGTCTCATCATTTGGCAAATATATCCTTTTTCTTTCATTCTTATCACTTTTCCTTTTTGTACTCAACATGTTTAAGTCAGCTACCATATGATTTGTGGCTCCAGAATCAACAATCCAATATTTTATGTGTGCATCTGCTAGAAAAGCATTAATAGTACCAGCCATGTTGGCCATTCCAACTGAATTTGAACTTTCACATATGCCATCCTTGCTGAGCAGCTTCAGTATTTGATTATATTGTTCTTGTGTGAAGTACGGTCTTTAGATCCCATATGTGGTGTTGAGTTTGTCTGCTCCTCAATCAGTATTTTCCAATGCATCATGCCTTCCTTGATCCTCCACTACAGCATTCTGAGCAGCTCCAACACCAGGCTTCTTTCTATACTTAAAGTCAGCAAGATATACTATCAACTTGTAGCATCCTTCACGAGTGTGCCCTTTGAGTTTGCAATAATCACAGTACAAGTAGTAGTTCTTTTTCCCTTTCTGAGCAGGATTATTGGCCCTTGTTGTCATGAGTGCTTTCACCTCTCCAGTATCAGCATTTACCATGCTCCTCTGGCTTTCCCTTTCCATCAATATCGAGTAGGTTTTGTTGATTATAGGCACTGACACTATCATTAGAAGCTGGCTCCTTGCCTGTTCATAGGACTCATTGAGTCCTATTAGAAACTGTAACAGCTTCAGCCTCTCCATAGACACTACAAATTCACGTGATTTGGCACAATCACATCCAGGAATTGGAGCTAGCCTGTCAAACTCAACCCACAACAGACGCAACTTTGAGAAATAAGCAGAAATAGAACTGGTTCCCTGAGTTATAGTAGCAATTTCCTTTTGTATTTGAAAAATCCTAGAGCAATCAATTTTGTTAAATCGTTCCTTCAAATCTCCCCAAACTGAGGAGGCATTTGTCGAGTACACTATTCTACTGTACAGTTCCTTCGACACATAATTCATGATCCACGATAGAATAATAGCATTGCGTCTCCCCAAGAAATCAACTAAATTTGGCCCAAAATCCTCTCTTTTACAGGTGCCGTCTATGAACCCTAGTTTGTTCCTTCCTAGGATTGCAATTCTCATAGCTCGACTCTAAACAAAGTTATTTTTTGGCCCAGTCAATTGAAGAGAAACAAATAATATACCTGAAGTGTTAGTAGAATGCAGGAACAACGGATGATTGTGACTCAACTTTTTCGGCTCAGTATCGTCAACCGCCATATTTTAATTTGTGATTGCTCCGAAGAAAATGAAATTTGAAGAATTGGATCGAAGATACAACTGCACTAACAATCGTGAAGCTCTGATACCATGTGAAATTCTGCACACTCAGCTCATATTCAACTCAAGCTTTCTACTCTACATCAATGGAGATGCAGAGAAGAAGAAGAGCTTCTGTGAAGCTTCGAGAACATAACAGAAAATGAAAATGAATGAGCTTAATTTCTCATTAATTTAATCCTCTATTTATACAAACAACTAACTCCTACATCTAACTGACAGCTCATTGACAGCTGTCCAAATTACCACTAACTAACTAACTACCCTTCCAATAATTAGTTACATAACTAACTCTAGTTTAACTCCTAACTACTTCTATTTAACCTTGATTCCCAAAACAGCTTCAAGTTATCCCATCTCGAACAAACTACACCAAATTATAGTTTGTTAGATTCAATTAGAACTCGATTATTCAGAATTAGCCAAAGTTTGTTACATTAATTCCCACTAATAGGGGTGTACAAAGGAAATCGATAAACTGCACCAAACCGATAATCCAAGTCAAATCGAGAAAAAAAAACCCGACTATGGTTTGATTTGATTTGGTTTGGTGTTAGAAAAAAAAACCTGACCATAATTGGTTTGGTCTGGTTTTAACTAGAAAAAGTCAAACTAATACCAAACCAGCCTGACATTGCATATATACAAGTTTTAAAAATATTTTATACATAAAAATAATTATTGTAATGTAATTTATAAATATTTTTTAAACTTTTTCATAACTCACTCTTTTAATGTATTATTTTAAACTAGGACTTAGAATTTTTGAATGGTCAAATATGTTTTATAGCCTATAAAAGTTAGTAACTCAAATAAAGCCCAAAGCAAAATAAATCAATACTAATGCTAAAAAAAATCAATCAATACTAGGAAGTAGGAATGACAATAGTATTATATATTTATTATTTTAGTTTTGCATTGGTTTAGATAGTGAAAATGCATAACCTATTTTTATCATTATTTAGTCATGTAATTAATACTTAGTACTTATTTTAGCATGACTTAGTAATTTTAGATTATGTTTATTTTCATTATATCTTATTAATTAACAATATTTATTTTATGCGACTTGTTGAGTATTTTAGTATAATCATGACTCATCTCACATTATTTTATATTATTTTCTTGAAAAACATCTTATATAGTTTTATCCTACTGTCACGACCCGAAATTCTCACCTTCGGGACCGTGATGACGCCTAACATTTCACTTGCTAGGCAAGCCAACGTTAGAATTATTTTAATCATTTTAACAATTTATTTTAATTAAGTAGTAAAGAAACCAAACAACTGGAATAATGTCTGAATGAAAGTAAACAAACCAAAATGATAACAATGTCTAAAAATCAATCCAGAACTGGAGTCACAAGTGCACGAGCTTCTAGAATAATACAAACAAGGGTATGAACAAAATAAAGTTGTCTGAAAGAAAGCACACAACTAAGATAAAATAGAAGAGGACTTCAGAGCTGCGAACGCTGTGCAGCTATACCTCAAGTCTCCTTTGATAGATGAATCCGAGCAAATCTACAGTACGCCGCTGGGACCAATTCCGGTATCTGCACAAGAAGTACAGAGTGTAGTATGAGTACAATCGACCCCATGTACTCTGTAAGTGCCGAACCTAACCTCGACGAAGTAGTGACGAGGCTAAGGCAGGCCGCTTACATATAACTGTACGCAATAATAATAATAATAATAATAATAATAATAATAATAATAATAATAATAATAATAATAATAACAATAGAGGTAAAATCGTTAAATCATATCAATAACTGAATTCAATTCAACAGTCATAAACCTTCAATTAATTTCCGTTGCGGCGTGCAACCCGCTCCAACAATATAAACTTAGAATAAAATTCATTGCGGCGTGCAACCCGATCGAACAATATAATCTTTCAATTTAATTCTGTTGCGGCGTGCAACCCGATCCAACAATATAATCTTTCAATTTAATCCGTTGCAGTGTGCAACCCGCTCCAACAATATAAACTTTCAATAAATCCGTTGCAGTGTGCAACCCGCTCCAACAATATAAACTTTCAATAAATCCGTTGCGGCGTGCAACCCGCTCCAACAATATAAACTTAACATAAATCCGTTGCGGCGTGCAACCTGCTCCAACAATATAAACTTAACATAAATCCGTTACGGCGTACAACCCGCTCCAACAATATAATTTAACAATTCTTAAATGTAAAAATACTCCAATAAATATCACATTTAATAAGAAATTATTAGGCAACAAGGCATACAAAAATTATGATTTATTTAGGAAACAAGTAATGACAAGTAGCAATTAATTGTGGAAATCATGGAGAAAATAAGCAATTTAATATTTAATATGCTAAATGTCAAGTAGCAATTAAGACACATAATTCAAATAAGCATGTAGCAATTATAGCATGAATTCAAGACATAATATTGGACAAGGAATATGAGAGAAATAATTAATATAATAATCAATTCATGATTTAAAATAATTTATGATTTTTAGATAAATATACAAACAATCAATTTGACGACGTATAGGCACTCGTCACCTCGCCTATACGTCATTACACATGAAATTCACTTAACAAATAATTCAAGGGTTTTATTCCCTCAAGTCAAGGTTAACCACGACACTTACCTCGATTTGCAACCAACTCCAGATTCCAATAAACCTTTACCTCGCGAATTGGTGTCTGAATGCCTCGAATCTAGTCACAAACAATTCAATATACTCAATACGGATTATAGAAACCAATTCTATGTGAAAATATTAAATTTTTCGATAAAAATCTGAAATTCACTCAATAATCGCCAGGGGAGCCCATGTCTCGGATCCCGACAAAAGTTATAAAATATGAAAGCCCATTGAACCACGAGTCCAACCATACCAAAATTACTAAATTCCGATAATATTTCGGCCATTAAATCTTCAAATTTAACCAAGAGCGTTTTTAAAATTCTCCAACTTAAATCACCAATCAAATGCTAAAAATAGTGATATATTCAGGTAATTTGACCAAAATTGAGTTAAGAACACTTAGCTCGTTACTTCCCTTGAACATCTCCCGAAAATCACCTCTCCCCGAGCTCCAAATCGGTAAAAATAGAATTTTCAGAATTTAAACTCACTGCCTAGGCTTTTCTTCTTCGCGAATGCGGAAGCTTCCTCGCGTTCGCGAAGCACATTTTTGCGCAGCCTAGAATTTCTCTTACGCGAATGCAAGCCTAGCATAGCGAACGAGATGCTTCACAAGCGGCTCAATCACGAACGCGTCCTCTCCACTGCGAACGCGAAGACCAAAATCACCCAGGCCGACTTTCCCTTACGCGAACGCGAGGCCCCAATCGTGAATGCGTAGGCTTGCCCCTCGAACCTTCGCGAACGCATGCCCTCAGTCGCGAATGCGAAGTACAAAATGGACCAGTCCAAATTTCCTCTTCGCGAACGCATGAGTTCCTTTGTGTTCGCGAAGAACAACATCAGTACGAGCAACCAGCGCAGCAACTCAACCAAACTTGGTTCGAAACTACCCCGAAACACACCCGAAGCCCCCGGAGCCTCAACTAAATACACCAACAAGTCCTAAAACATCATACGAACTTAGTCGAAACCTTAAATCACATCAAACAATGCTAAAATCACGAATCATACCCCAATTCAAGCTTAATGAAACTTAAGAATTTTGAACTTCTATATTCGATGCCGAATCCTATCAAATCAAGTCCGCTTGACCTCAGATTTTGCATGCAAGTCATAAATGACATAACAGACCTATTCAAATTTTCAGAATCAGATTCTGACCCCGATATCAAAAAGACAACTCCCCGGTCAAACTTCCAAACTTAAATTTCTATTTTAGCCATTTCAAGCCTAATTTAACTACGGACTTCCAAATAATTTTCCGGATATGCTCCTAAGTCCAAAATTACCATACAAAGCTATTAGAATCATTAGAACACTGATCCGGGTCCGTTTGATCAAAATATTGACAGAAGTCAACTTAAGTGAGTTTTAAAGCACTATTTCACATTTTAATTAATTTTTCACATAAGAACTTTTCGGAAAAATATACGGATTGTGCATACAAGTCGAGGAATGTTGAAATGTGCTATTCGAAGAATCAGAACACATAAATGAATATTAAAAATTAAAGATGATATATTGGGTCATCACACCTGCTAGGACCTAAGAAATATTATAGCACACATTATATATTTTATGCTATGAAGATTTTCTCGGAAAAAATCTGAAAAACCCGAGAAAAATCGAGATTGAAAGACCCGACTTTTGTTGGTTTGGTTTGGTTTATAGATTTAAAAATTCGAGACAATTGGTTTGATTTGGTAATTAAAAAATTCGAACCAATCCGGCATATGTACACCCCTACCCACTAAGATGGTGAAGAAATTGACTTTCACCAATTTTTAAGAGACATGGGATGGACTCAATGCTATAACTAATTCCTTTTCACTCGATATTTAGAGAGTTTATGCTCAAACCGTCACTCTAGCAAGATTCATAATTAAGCGAAAGAAAATTAAACTAATATGTGTATGTTCGAAAGAATCCAAAAAAGAAAAGGTATCCCAATAGAAATTAAAACTTTGAATTAGAAAAGGATTTGGCTACCTTTAACATGTCAATGTTGATTCCCATCAAAGTTAAATTATTGCAAGGACTGTATTCTTATTGTATATGCTGCTGGGTTTTTTAAAATTTGCTTGAAACAAGAACAAATTTGCTTGAAACAAGAACATATATATCACTGGTAAGTGGTAACATGTATAAACTTTGACATATATTACCAGCAAATCTTCAAATTCAATAAATTAGATCATTGGCATTAGAATATGCACATGACTTTATAAACGTAAAGAAATTTTGTGCCTATATTCATGTGGCAAGTTGAACCTTAAAAGAACTACATATGCGGTGAAGAAGTTAGGAATTTTCCCAAGGGTATTCAAATTTGAAAGAAGTGAAAATATATTCCCGACAAAGGATGTTCAATATGTGTTATATACCTCTAAAACGTAATATTTTACCTATATACACAATGTAATTTTTCGACGAAAGGTGATCAGTTTACCACCTTTGTGACCATTTCGCCACTATACATATGTATCACATGGAAAAACTATCACAACCCAACTCCATGTCAGGCCGTGATGGCATCCAGCACCGTTGCTGGACAAGCCAATAGTGTACAACTTAGTGATTTCCCATTTTTTTTTGTTTATTAAGCAATTCCAACATTTAGCTTTACTACATTTAAAGCATTTGATAAATAAAGGATTTTTAAGGCAAACAAACGAAAACATTTAAAAACAGTTATAACTATTGAATTACAACCCAAAAATAAAGTCTACTAATACGTGTCAAGATCTGATGTCACAAGTGTGTGGGCAACTAGTAGAATATACAAAAGATGACTATCCTATTGTCTAAAACAGAATAGACAGATAAAAAAAAAGAAAAACTCCGGCATGCTGCTGAACGGATAAGAAGGGGCAGCTCACCGTGAAGTCTCGGTCCAAGATCAGGTATGCGTGCCGGGCGGGTAACTAGATGCACCAGCCTCAGATCCTGTACAATTAAGTACAGAAGTATAGTATGAGTACATAAACAATATATACCCAGTAAGTATCCCGCCTAACCTCGAAGAAGTAGTGACGAGGGGTCGACTTGACACTTACTAGGCTAATAATAATATAGTTAAAGTACTATGCTAAGCATGGATATCATGAATGATACTGTCAGTTCAACAACAGGAAGTGATAAGTCCTTCTTTCATAATTATAACATAAATTTCAGTAATACTATTTAGCAGCTTTCATTTCAAGGCATTTAAACAGAATAAATCATGGAGAATTTCTAAATAATTAGCATGCGCAATTATGCCGAGGTCGTACGGCCCGATCCAACAAAAATATTTAAACTATGCACTGTCGGAGGGTCAAACGGAGCGAACCATAGATGTATCTATTTACTACCGAGGCGCTCTGCCCGATCCACAAATAACAAATATTTTCAAGAAAACACAAGTTTCTCATTTACAGTCAAGTATGTCATACAAACCTTCAAGTAAGTGAATTCAACCTTATAAAATTCTTTTATCAATTTCTATCATGACTAAGTGATTATATTAGCAACTAAGGACACAAACATTCCAAGTATAGCATGATACGGGTCCTAAACCACCCGGACAATAGCATAATAGTAGCTACGTATGGACTCTCGTCACCTCGTACGTACGTAGCCCCCACAATTAGGTACAAACATTTATTTAATTCACCTATGAGGTTAATACCCTCTTACAAGGTTAGAAAGGAGACTTACTTCGTCTCAAAGCCTACTTCCCAATTCAAGAACGCACTCAAACCTCCAAATTTGACGCCAAACAACTCAAAACTAGTAAAACATTACATAAACTAATCAATCTATGCTCGAAAGTTCATAATTTCACCATTTAAGAGATTACTCAACCTAAATTGCAAGATTCCTAAAATTTACTCCCGGGCCCTTGTGCCCGTATTCCGGAACGTTTTAAAGAAAGTTGTTACCCATAACCTTAGGGACATAAATGTATGATTTTTACTAAATTTCATAACGAATTTCGTGGTTAAATCTCATTTTTTTTAATCAAAAACCTAGGTTTTCATCTAAACCCATAATTTTCACTAATTTACATGTTATAACCTACCCATAAATCATGTATTTAACTCACATTTGATAAAAATTACTTACCTCAACTAGTTGATGGAAATCCCCTCTCTAACCAGCTCCAAAATCGCCCCCAAGAAGAGTAAGAAGTGAGCAAAAGTGCTCAAACCCTGATTTAAAACATCACTGCCCTTAGCGATTTTCGCACTTGCGGTTCAATTGGCGCACCTGCGATTCCGCTTCTGTGGACAAACTCACGCAGGTGCGGACCAAAGCCAGGCTACCTCATCTCGCTTCTGCGCCCAGATGATCACACCTGCGGCTACGCATCAGCGACAAATGACGCGCATCTGCGACACTGCCCGCTCCTGCGATGCTTGCCTTTGCACCTGTGCTTTCGCAGGTGCGGTCCTTCTCCACTTCTGCGATGGCTGGGCAGCCTATGCTGGGACACATTTGCGATCATGGGGCTCGCACCTGCAGCTGACCAAGTGCAGGTGCGATTATGACAGCAGCTGGAGCTTCAGCTTTGGCTTCCAAGTTCCAATTTGGTCCGAGCCTTGTCCGATTGACACTCGGCCCCCTCCTCTCTCCCCCCCTCCCCCCCGGGGCCCCGTTCGAACATGTCAACAAGTTTGAAATCAGGAAACGGACTCGCCCAAACTCTCGGTATGCCCAAAACAATATTAAAACTAAGAATCACAGCCTAAAACTAATTGAATCAAACTTAAGAACTTCAAGTTCTTCAATTTACTTCCAATGCGCCGAAACGTACTTACACTACTCGAAATAACACCAAACTTTGCGTGCAAGTCTTAAATAATATTACAGAACTATTCCCGGTCTCATATTTCCGTTTGGACCTCGATAACACCAAAACCTGCTCCAAACCAAATTTAAAGAACTTCAAAACCTTCAAGAACTAACTTTCACTATTAGGCGCCGAAACGCTCCCGGGTCATCCAAAACCTGATACGAACATACGCCCAAGTCTGAAATCATCATATAAAACTATTGAAACTGTCAAATCCCGATTCCGAGGTCGTTTACTCAAAATATTGACCGAAGTCAAACTTGGCCTTTCAAGCCAATCTTAAGGAACCAAGTGTTCCGATTTCAATCCAAACTCTTCCAAATCCCGAACCAACCGTCCCCACAAGTCATAAATCAGTAAAAGCATGTACGAGAAGTTTTATTTAGGGGAACGGGATTCTAGAAAGCAAAACGACCAGTCAGGTCGTTACAAAAACTATATATATATATATATATATATATATATATATATATATATATATATATATATATATATATAATGTAACGACCCTATCGGTCGTTTTAAGCTCTAGCGCATCGTTCGATAGTTTGAGGTATTATGACTTGTACATGTGGTCGGAATTGAACTTCGGGAAGTTCGAAGTTGATTTGGGAGGAAAATTATAATTTCGGAAGCTTTAAGTTGGAAGAACTTGCTAAGGTTGCACTTTTGAGTTAACGACCTAGATTTGAAGGTTTCGATAGGTTTGTAAGATGATTTCGGACTTGGGAATATGTTCGGGTTGAGTATCGGATCACCCGGGAGTAATTCGACGCTTATTATGAAAAGTTGGCATTTTTGAAAGTTTTAGAATTTTATAAGTTTAGTTTGAAGTGAATTTTTATGTTATCGATGTCCGTTTGGAGTTCTAAGCCTTGGAATAGGTTCGTATCATAATTTGTGACTTGTACATAAAGTTTGGCGTCATTATGGAATATTTTGGTATGGTTCGGACACGTTCGTTGAAGTTTGAAGGTTAAAAAGTTAAAAGAAAGGTTTTGGCCGTCGATTTGTATTTTTGACATTGTTTGGTATGATTTGAGGCCTCGACTAAGTTTGTAATGTGTTTTGGGACGCGTTGGTATATTTGGTCAAGGTCCTGGGGACGTCGGTGCGGATCGGATTTGAAACGGATCTTGTTTGGACTTGGAAGAGGTGCTGAGGCAGCTGGGATCTGGTGCAATCGCACCTGCGTGTTGAGGACCGTAGGTGCAAGCCCGCAGGTGCGGGTTTGTGGCTGTAGAAGTGACAATTGGACTGAGTTGGGGTGGCCGCAGATACGAGGCTATTTCCGCATCTACGAGCCCGCAGATGCTAAGGGTGTTCTGCAGAAGCAGAAAATGAGAGAGGCAGCTAGGTCACAGAAGCGGAAGATATCCCGCACGTGCGGGAGCGCATGTGCGTGTGGGGGACCGCAGAAGCGGTCGCGCAGGAATGAAAATTGGTTCGCATAAGCAGATTTGCCTGGCTTGGGGGAACCGCTCATGCGATGGATTTTTCCGTAGGTGCGGAGCCGCAAGTGCGACTGGTGTTCCGCAGGTGCGGAAAGTCGGCTGGGTAGATTGTTTAAATATCGGGGTTTGCTCATTTCACTCATTTTCTCTCTTGGTTTGGGCGATTTTTGGAGAGCTTCAAGTTAAGGTTTTCATCATCTATGACAAGGTAAGTTATTCCCACCTATTGTAAGTTAACTACATGGACTCTATAAGGATTTAAACATGGGAATTAGTAGAAATTGTGGGGTTTTGGTAGAAAACCTAAAATTTGGTATTTTTGAAATTTGACCACGAAATTGGATATGGAATTAGGAATGAATTATATATTTGAGTTCGTGGTGTTATGGATAAAGTTTATCTTCAAAAAATTTCGGAATCTGGGTGCGTGGGCCGGAGGGTTGACTTTGTTGGCTTTTGAGCGAAGCTGGGAACCATTATAAATTGTTAAATTATATGTATTGGGGTATAGTTTGATTGGTTTGTACGCTGTTTGACTAGTTTTGAAGAGACGGGCATCGGGTTGAGGTAGTTGAGTGGAGTTGGAGCCGGTTATAGAAGTACAGAGCGAGGTAAGTCTTATGTCAAACCTTGTGAGGGGGAAACTACCCTCTAGGTGATATTTATTAGTATGTGCAACTAGTTGTGGGTGCTACGTACACACGAGGTGACGAGAGTCTATACGCAGCTTAAGCATGTTTATGTCCGGATAGACTTAGGACTTTATCTTGTAATAATTGAATTATTTAAACTCGTTTTACTGGCTTAATTAATTAATGTTATAACTAAATTTGATTTAGAAATAAATATATGTATAATAGGTCGAGCCTTAACACTTTGAGTTATGGGCGAGTTATTTGAGAAACGGTAAAGATTATATTCGATATGTGCTCATGTACTGTATTGTAAACAAGTGTCTCGTAATTCGATAACTTTCTCCATTTCTTTTGGATCGGGCCGAGTGCCTTGGCAGTATAATAGATGCATCTATGGTTCGTGCCGCTCGACCCTCAGCAGTGTACACATTATTCTGGATCGGGTCGAACGACCTCGGCAGAATCGTGCGTTATATCGCTAGTAGTCCGAATATTCACGAGATGAACCTTCCACTAATGCCCGAAATTTTTATGGTATTCCTTATTTATTTGATATTGACACTTGGCCTCATTTGAGCTGTTAAGATAGAATGCAAGTTCGAGAAATTTATATTTTAAAGGAAATATTTGGAAGATTATGAAATTTGCAGATTTACCCCATTATCGATGTGCACTCCATATCTGTTATGAATTATTATATTATTTTATTGGACCCCTAGTAAGTGTCGAAGTCGACCCCTCATTACTACTTTTCCGGGGTTAGGCTAGATACTTACTGGGTACGCATTGATTTACGCACTCATGCTGCACTTATGCACTAAATGTGCAGGATCTGACAGGTTCACTTGGCGATCATCTTAGCACGTAGGCCCACCTATTGAGGGGACTTTATGTGAGCTGCAATCTAGGCTATCGCAGTCCACCGACTCTCCATCATACTGTGTGTTTTATCCTGTCTATTTACATTCTGGACAGATGTTGCATTATTATTATTGTACTCCTTAGAAAAGCTCATGCGCTTGTGACACCGATTTTTGGGATTATGCTAGTTGATGCTTAGGGTTTTGTTCATTATTATCGCCTTTTATTTCTTTTATAAATTACAAATGTTGTACGTTCTCGTGATTTAGAAGTGTAAACCTTCTTTTTATTTGTGTTTTTGAAAGTAATAAAATGAGTAATCAAATTGGTGAATCACAGTTGGCTTGCCTGATGGCGGCGTTAGGCGCCATCACGACCTATAGTGGATTTTGGGTCGTGATAGCTTGGTATCAGAGCGTTAGGTTCACTTAGGTCTCACGAGTCATGAGCAAGTCTAGTAGAGTCTTGCGGATCGGTACGGAGACGTCTGTACTTATCTTCGAGAGGCTACAGGACTGTTAGGAGCACTTCCCTTCTTGAATCCTCATCGTGCGGTTGGATTCCTTTGATACTTATGCCTTTATTTTCTTCCTACTCAATCTTATGCGATATGAAGCGCTTGTTATCAAATGGGCGTCGAGTAGTTGTAGTGGTACTGCAAACGTGGTGCAAGATATTTTTCCCTGCTTGTTCAGGCAGGCTATTATCGTCGCCTTGCGGAAGGATGTTCTTTTATACCAGCTCAGTATCTGTATTTTCTATGGTTTTGATACTGTGCACGGATTGCTACGATATCTATGCGTTGTTATCGCACAATATTGGTGTAATGGTAGGGTACTTGTTAATATGTTGGGGCAGTGAATGACTTGAAAGGAGAATTTCTCAGCGCATGATTTAGAGGTTCAACATTTAATTCCAGCAAAGGAAGGGAAACCAAACTATAGTGTTTAGTCCTTGGGCAAAAGTAAGCATTGCTGCGGCCAATTCTGCGGCCGCAGAACCACTCTGCGGCCCGCAGACTGGTCGCAAAGTGGGGCAGGTTTCTGGGGCATTTTTTGATGCCCAATTTCACGGCCATTATATGACCTTATAACTGTTTTGCGGGCCGCATTCTTGTCGTATATCCCATCTTGGGATTTCTCGGAGGGAGGTTCTGTGGTGCACTATGTGACTGTAGAACCATTCTGCGGTGTATTATGCGACTGCAGAACAGGTCTGCGGGCCGCATAGTGACCGCAGACCAGGTCAGTTTCTTTCCAGCTCTGGCACCCATTTTCGCGGACCGCATAACCATTATGCGGTCGCATATACGACCGCAGAACCCTTTCCGGAGCTTCATTTAAACCCGACCCTATTTCGTTAAAACACATCCCATGGACTATTTTGATCATATTTTCTGATATTTTTAGAGTGAGAGAGAGGGTCCTAGAGGGAGAAGTGATCTTCATCGCATTGCTCTTCAATTCTCACTTAGAATCTTGAAGATTATCAAGAGAGGCACCTAGGTCTTCTTCCTAAGAGGTAAGATTCCATCACCCAAACTCTTAATTTCAAAGTGTAACTAGAATGGGCCATTAGTAAGGTAATTCATGGGGATGAGAGTGCTTACCTTGCATGCATGTATCCTTGTAGTATGTGGGAAGATTGTGAGCTAAAAATGGTAGAGAGTGGTTGGAAAATGATAGAATCTTCCATAAAAGAGCCTTAAAATATTGATGCACACCTAGTGTTTGATAATATTCTCAAATGAGCTAAAACCATGTTTATCTTCCTAATTTTGGTTCAATTTTGTTATATTGCTAAAATAGATTGAAGTTGCTAATAGTCCAGAACATCTTAGGCTTTTAAGAGGCTCAATTGAGGTATGTTGGCTAAACCCCCTTCTTCTTAGAATCGAATCCCATGGTGTTCATGTAATTGGAGTAAGTCCTTGATCATTATTGAATTGGCTTTTCCTAATGTAGTTGTGTTGAAGGATGTTTATTCAATGTTTATGCTAAATGCTTCATCATGTCAACTTTCCTTTTGAGAATATGTTCAAAATGTCAAATATGTGTTAGGAATATTAAGACTTCATGTCAAGATTGAAATAAAGGTTGTTTTGCCAAATTGTATGAAAGGCCCCAATGTGCCTAAGATTTTCTAAATTGCTCATATGTGAATTAATGTCTTGAATGGGAAGCCCTATTGATGTTGATAATGATAATGATATTTGAAGGTGGAAAAGGGGACTGGAATTATGAAATACGGCCAAGTGCTAAGAATGACTTTGTAATCATAATCACTAGTGCCAATGAATTGAAAGTATATGAAAGAAGTTTGATGTGAGATGATTGACCAAAAAAGGTAATGTATCAAGTGAGATGGCCTAGACGATCGGGCTGAGATCGGACTCCATGTAAGAACACGATGGTATTACGGTAATGTCTCAAATGAGATGGCCTAGCCGATCGGGCCGTGATCGGACACCATGCCGCACACATGGAGGTACCGTGCTAGAAATTATAATGAAATTGTGATGATATCTCAAATGAGATGGCCTAGCCGATCGGGACAAGATCGGACTCCGTTTAAGAATACAGAGGTATTGTGAATTGTGGAATATTGGTGCTAAAGATCACCCAACCTAATAATATGGAAATTGACTTGAAAACGTATATGATCCTTAACTTCTTGCTTTAATATTATTTGAATCCTTATTGGATTCTTGATTGTTCCTCTTGTATTATTATTCATTCTATTGAATTGGTGTTTAACTTTACATACTAGTGTTATTCTATGGTACTAACGTCCCTTTTGCCGGGGGTGCTGCATCTTTAAGTGGATGCAGATGGTTACATAGCAGACAGTATTGATAACAGATAGTGTGGCATCCTCTTCTCAGCGGACTCGGTGAGCCCCATTTCATTCCGGGGTCATGTATTCTACCTTTTGTTTATATCATGGTCACGTTTTGAGGTATAGCTGGGGCCTTATTGTCGGTGCCATCTTTACTCTCTTTTGTATCTTTAGAGGCTCCGTAGATACTTTGTGGGTTGTATATGGGTGTTGGGATTGTTAAACAAGTATATGTTGTGTTGATCACTTGTTCCACTCAGACTATAAGAAATGTGTATTTTGAGACTTAAAGGCGCAATGTCTAATGAAACAATTTAAGATTGTATGAATGAGCTTCCTACTGTATAATTAATGAAACCACGTCTTTTCTTGATCATGGGTGAATTGGGTAGAAAGTATCTAACAGACTTGCTCAGACGGGTTCCCTCGGTTGAGCGTCGGTCACGCTTCCCGAGGTTAGAGCATGACACGACGAGACTTGATATTTTTGAGTATGGTGGAATTCTCATTTGTGATGTGGTGCCGTCGTCCTTGTTGGAACGCATTAAGGTCCGTCGGTGTTATAGTCTTCTTTGATTTTTGCCTTCGGGGCAGGGTGTTGTGAAATGGTGCCTGAGAAGCGGTTGTCAGAGATAGCGGTGTGTAGGGGTTCAGAATTGAATCGGTATTTCTAATGTTGATGGCTCGAGAAAGATGATCTTTTAGGAGGTTTAGAGTTTGTAGCAATTCATTAGTTTCGGTGCTACATGTATGGATTTGATTTGAGGTAATATTTGGGCAGTGAAGTATGAGGAAGGACATGGAGCGAAGTGTCTCGTAGTGGTTGAATTACTAGCAGGTCAAGTATAAACAACAAAGGTCGCGAAGTGTCTCGTAGTGGTTGAATTACTAGCAGGTCAAGTATAAACAACAAAGGTCGCGAAGTTGCTTAAAGGAGATGGTTTAACCAAAGTAAGAGTGGAAGATTAGCATATGGATTCTATGGTAGGATAGCCACGTGCCTTAAGAAAATATAGAACGGTTTGGGAATCGCGATGGAAGGTGATTTGGTCTACGAATTTTATTTGGAATAGTGGTTACTGTATGGAGAAAGATTGAATATGGCAGAAAGGAGTTTGCTTGAAATGAAGAGGGGTGTGAATATTTGATTATCGTTTCAGATGCAACATGACTTGAGTCTGGAAGGTATTGTTGAATTTTCAGTTGATGTCAACGGGGAAGGAACAAACTTATACAGCTGGTGGGTGAGCATGGGCTCAGGAGAGTTTACTCATTTCATGATAGTTGTACCCAGTGCAACATCGTTGGAAGATGTTGGTAATGAATTTCACATGTGGGTGATCTCCTGTGAGTAGATTAGCGATTGTGTGATTCTGATGAAGTTTCTGCGAAGAGTTCTACTTACTACCCAGCAGAAGGTCAAATATGCAATTCTGGCAGATAATTCAGAATGTTCATGAGAAGTTTGATGAAAGATTTTGAGAAATTTGGCGGGTTAAAGGTGCGAGATCATGGTAATTGAGAAGGAGGAATCCTCGTGGGTTCTAGTTTATGTAATGGTAGCTTAAAGTTAAGTGGGGGAGCCCCACCGTCTACGATTGGATTGTGTGGTTGTCTGCTTGTTCGGTTTTAGTTATCGATGCGTTGGTGGATTATTTATGACTAAGAAAAGAAAATATCAGGAGTAATTCGAGCAAGGAAATCAATGAATGTGTGATATACTTCACCTTATCGATTGAGGTGCAGGATTTAGGAAGACTCAAAGTTTATGCTTCTTATGGATGTAATGTACAAGGAAAAGAATTCAGTTGGTTGCTTCTTTGAGAGGGTGTTCATGTGCTAGCATAGCGTCGAAATTTGGTTATATTCGGGATCAGGTCAGAGCGGGTGACTCTCAACAACGGTCCTAGTGGGTTCAAGAATTAAAGTGCAGTACCTAAGGATTTTGGGTCCGTTGTGCTATTAAGGATCGAGTTTTCACAGTGGATTACGAACGAGACTAGGAATGTTCTATGTTATCATCGGGTATGCAGTGCAGTATTGAAGGAAAGGAAGAAATAGCTTCGGATTCGCGGAAGGTCTTGCAGAATGGGTGCACCAGTTGGAGATGCTATTGTGCGCATAGGGAGAGTATGAGATGGTTCATGAGTATTGAGACGATGTGGTATCGTGATGCGGGTCACTCGAGATGAGTGCAGATTTGGTTCGTTATGTTTTTGAATAGAGCTATTATTATTTATAAGGCAAGTCGAGAGTAAATTGGAAGAAGTTGGGTCGGTTAGTAATGGCTGAATAAGCATGATTGTGGCAAAGATCAGTTCCTTCAGCGTGTGAAGTTATACATGTGGTTTGTGGTTGTACGCGCGGGCTTGTCAACCACCATAACTTGATTGATTTGGGAGGTATTTGATTCAAATGGCCTTGCGGTGTAAATTGATTCCGGATGAGTCATGGCGGTTTAGATCATGACTTGAGGTTTGTATTTTCTGCGGTTGGGGAATTCAGTTGCGTGTTGCATTGGTTCTTCTGTAATGAGCTAAGTGAAAGGTTTCTAGCAAATGAAGTGTTTATTCTACTAGTAGTTCAAGGGTTATGGTGAATGCTTGTATTATCGCGTAGCGGGATGATTGGGTGCAGTGAGCAGCATAGGAATTTGAAAGTTGAGGAATCAAGGTTGTGGTCCGGTGTTGACAAGAATGCCACGAGCTCGGATGAGCAGGGGAGAATTCAGATATTCAAAGTAAGCTGCATTTTCTTTAGTGTCACCTGAGAACGGCATTTTGTGTAAGAGGCTTGGTGTATGGATTTGCGGATTCTTGATTTGCTTTACAGAACTAGAATGGTTGGTGGTATGGATGTGCAGACTTTGCTACCTGGTGCGCAAGGTCGTGGGAGAGTATCCCACGGGAAAATCTGTATAAGTGTGACATGTTAGTCACTTGATTGTAAAAGATTGAAACCAAGTATGGAGATTATGGTACTATCATTAAAGTGAGAGTTTATGCCTAACAGGCGTTCTATTCCTTTGGTTATGGACTGTGAGAGTTTGTTCCGGATTGGATGGATGCTCGTGTGTGTCATGAATGGGGCCATTATAGATCCTTGGAAGGTTATTGGCCCAGTATGGTATGATCAGAATTTGGTTTGAGGTCCCATGTAGCTTGTGGTATTATGGGAGAAAGATGACTCTCGAGATGCAAGTCATTTATTGCACCTTGGTTGTGCTTGGGTTTCGTAGCATACGACACTATCCGTCTCCCTAGGATTTGTATTATGCACTTGGCGTGCTTGTGGTCGATATTCGAACATTTCGTAAGTATAAGCGTTATGGCTTGATGTGTGTGTTTTCTTCTTGATTGTTAAGTGTGGATCGAGTGGCACGCTTCCATAGGTATATTATTTGGATCGGGTTGCACGCCGCAACAGTGTCATATTTGGATTGGGTTGCACGTTGCAACGGTATCATGCGTGGATCGTGTTGCACGCCGCAACAGTGAGATGTTGAGTACAGTCCCCTATACTTATTTTGTATATTTGTTTCTCATTCTGTGAGGAAGGTTCATAGCATCTCTTCGGCCAATTTATTCGTTACGCGGGTAGGGCAGTTCTTTTTTCAGAGTTAGTTTTTCCTAATGTATCACATTCGAGTTTGTAGCTTGTTGGCACTTTGGTGGCATCATATGAGATTCTAGACGGTGTTTGAGGTGGCTTATTGCCCGAGCAGCTTGTACTAGGTGAGGCAAGATTATTGGATCTGAGATTAGTGCGATAGGAGTTATGTAGGGTATATGAAAGAGCAAATATCGTTATTCAGTTCAGAATGAGATATTGGTCATTGTCAGGAGAAGAGACTCTATGATTTGTTGATTCGGCAGGTGGTTATTAGTTTCTACACATCTCTGCCATCGTGGCAGTATTGCGAGAGTTGGAACAGGACTTATATGTGTCATGAGATGTGTTGTGGGCACCAGATTCGTGGAATTGCGGATATTTTGGTCGGAGAATGTGATTATGGGCATGCGAATTATGCGGTGCATGGTGAGATTTCAGCAAAAGTGCATGATCATATTTTGGTACAGTGTGTAGTGATTGATGCGGTGTTCGTATGTTAGAATCATGTCTTGTAAGGGAATTCAGAGGTTGAGATTTTGTTCTAAGGCTTATTGACTAAATAAAGAGGGAGAATTTTCAGGCTGGCTCGAGCTAATATGCTCACATGGGTTGTAGTGGCACGGTTAGGTGCATGAGGTGTTAAATAGTAATTTCGGACAACTCCAGAGCAGTCCTTAGCACGTTCGAGGACGAACGTATATATAAGTGGGAGAGAATGTAACGATCCAACCGGTCGTTTTGAGCTCTAGCGCGTCTTTCGATGGTTTGAGGCCTTGAGTAGCTTCACTTCAGGTATTATGACTTGTACATGTGGTCGGAATTGAACTTCGGGAAGTTCAGAGTTGATTTGGGAGGAAAATTCTAATTTCGGAAGCTTTAAGTTGGAAGAATTGGCTAAGGTTGGACTTTTGAGTAAACAACCTCAGAATCAGGATTTGAAGATTCCGATAGGTTCATACGATGATTTCGGACTTGGGCGTATCTTCGGGTTGAGTATCGGATCACCCGGGAGACAATTGAGTGCTTATTATGGAAAGTTGGCATTTTCAAAAGTTTTAGAATTTCATAAGTTTGGTTTGAAGTGGATTTTTATGTTATCGATGTTCATTTGGAGTTTCGAGCCTTGAATAAGTTTGTATCATGATTTATGACTTGTACGCAAAGTTTGGCGTGATTCCAGAATGTTTTGATATGGTTCGGACGCGTTTGTCTAAGTTTGAAGGTTGGAAAGTTGAAAGAAAGGTCTTGGCCGTCGATTTGTATTTTTGACGTTGTTTGGCATGATTTGAGGCCTCGACTAAGTTTGTAATGTGCTTTGGGACGCGTTGGTATGTTTGGTCAAGGTCCCGGGGCCCTCTGGTGCAAATCGGATTGGAAATAGATCGTATTTGGACTTGGGAGAGGTGCTGAGGCAGCTGGGATCTGGTGCAATCTCACCAGCGTGTTGAGGGCCGCAAGTGCGAGCCCGCAGGTGCAGCGTTGTGGTCGCAAAAGAAACAATTAGACTGAGCTGGGGTGGCCACAGATGCGAGGCTATTTCCGCATCTGCGATCCCGCATATGCGAAAGGTGCTCCACAGAAGCAGAAAACGAGAGGGGTAGTTGGGTCGCAGAAGCGGAAGATATCCGCACGTGCGGGAGCACAGGAGTGTATGGGGGATCGCAGAAGCGGTCGCACAGGAGCGAAAATTGGTCCGCAGAAGCGGATTTTCCTGGCTTGGGGGGAACCGCACCTACGATGGATTTTTCCGCAAGTGCGGAGCCGCAGGTGCGGCTGGTGTTCTGCAAGTGCGGAAAGTCGGTTGGGCAGATTGTTTAAAAATCGGGGTTTTCTCATTTCACTCATTTTCTCTCTTGGTTTGGGCGATTTTTGGAGAGCTTCAAGTGAAGGTTTTCATCATCTATGGCAAGGTAAGTTATTCCCACCTATTGTAAGTTAAAACATGGATTCTATAAGGATTTAAATATGGGAATTAGTAAAAATTGTGGAATTTTGGTAGAAAACCTAGAATTTGGTATTTTTAGAATTTGAGCACGAAATTAGACATGGAATAAGGAATAAATTATATATTTGAGTTCGTGGTGTTATGGGTAAACTTTATCTTCAAATATTTTCGGAATCCGGGCGCGTGAGCCCGAGGGTTGACTTTTTTGGCTTTTGAGAGAAGCTAGGAACCATTATAAATTGTTAAATTATACATATTGGGGTATATTTTGATTGGTTTGCACGCTGTTTGACTAGTTTTGAAGAGACGGGCATCGGGTTGAGGTGTTTGAGTGGCGTTGGAGCCGGTTATGGAACTACGGAGCGAGGTAAGTCTCATGTCTAACCTTGTGAGGGGAAAACTACCCTCTAGGTAATATTTATTGTTATGTGCAACTAGTTGTGGGTGCTACGTACGCACGAGGTGACGAGAGTTCGTACGTAGCTTAAGCATGTTTATGTCCGGGTAGACTTAGAACTTTATCATGTAATAATTGAATTATTTAAACTCGTTTTACTGGCTTAATTAATTAATGTTATAACTAAATTTGATTTAGAAATAAATATATGTATAATAGGTCGAGCCTTAACACTTTGAGTTATGGGCGAGTTATTTGAGAAACGGTAAAGATTATATTCGATATGTGCTCATGTACTGTATTGTAAACAAGTGTCTCGTAATTCGATAACTTTCTCCATTTCTTTTGGATCGGGCCGAGTGCCTTGGCAGTATAATAGATGCATCTATTGTTCGTGTCGCTCAACGCTCGACAGTGTACATATTATTCTAGATCGTGCCGAACGACCTTGGCAGAATCATACGTTATATCGCTAGTAGTCCGAATATTCACGAGATGAACCTTTCACTGATGCCCGACATTTTTATGGTATTCCTTATTTGTTTGATATTGGCACTTGGCCTCATCTGAGCTGTTAAGGTAGAATACAAGTTCGAGAAATTTATACTTTAAAAGAAATATTTGAAAGATTATGAAATTTGCAGATTTACCCCACTATCGCTATGCACTCCATATATGTTATGAATTATTATATTATTTTATTGGATCTCTAGTAAGTATCGATGTCGACCCCTCGTCACTACTTTTTCAGGGTTAGGCTAGATACTTATTGGGTACGCGTTGATTTACGTACTCATGCTGCACTTCTGCACTAAATGTGCAGGATCTGACAGGCTCACTTGGCGATCATCTTGGCACGTAGGCCCACCTGAGGGGACTTTATGTGAGCTGCATTCCAAATATCTCTTCTCTCTTTTTTCCTGGTATACTAGTCAAGCAGAAGGTGTATTAGAAGAGTATAAGGTTTAAAAAACATAAACTATCTTGAGTTTCCACATAGATTGATAACACCTAGATGAAATTACTTTATCAACACTCAATTGTCACTTATTTGGTCATCTAAAAATTCTCGATCATTTGAATCTCTTTTCGCCAAAAGGATTTTGAGGTGTGTCTCTTTCTTTAGTGAACTTCTCTTAGGTATATGTGATTTACATTTTAAATTTAAATATAAGTAAAACTACTTCCTTGATCGATAAATTTTCTTACATTTTATCATAATATCATGTAAAAGTTGCATTGTTTATTCATTTGCTATTCTATAACTCAAAACCAATTTTTTCATAATACGTGTCAGTTTCTAAATTTAATTTGTCGTTCTTGCATGCAAAAATGAATAAGAATATATGTGCAACGCACGTACATAGAAGCTAGTTATAATAAAAGCGCGAATACAATATTGATAGACCAAAATAGTCCTAAAATATTAAACAGAATAACTCATAGGGAAAGGACATAACTGTAATAACTTATTTTTTTGGACTACAATAACTTTTATGTTAAATTTTTTAATATTTAAGATTTTAAAATTAATACAATCTTGTCTATTGAATTCTTATTAAAAATATATAGGAAGGTCTAATAAAATAAATTTCATAAGAATCATTCACATTGGTAATACATTACAACTCTATAATATTCAATACCAAAAAAGATATAAAGTAATGTTAAACGGACTGCCTAAAGCATTTAAATAGGGATACAAATTCCCACGATAATATATTATTATATTATATTTGAACTGCTTTCCTACTCAAATAATATTTTTTATTATTAAATTTTCGTGTAATATAGAAAAATATACCCAAGTATTAAATAACAACTAAGAAAATTTTTAAGAATATAAATGTGTGAGAAAGAGAAAGAAAAAGGTTGGTAAGGGTCAATACCACTAATGATTTTGCAAACATAAAGATCTAAAAGTGGAATGTCAGATCGATCTTTTTACTCTTTGAAAATAAAATTTATGGTCGATAAATTTATAATTATAGTTATATATTCAAACATGAGATGAACTAATATTAAGAATCTGAATCAACAGAAAATAAATTATTTTTTTATACCAAATAATCAAATCTTTCAACTAATTATTTAGCAAGAGGTTCCAATTAAATTATTGTTTAAATTCATCATATGAGTCAAATTACTTTTCAAGTTAGAAAAAATCTTAGGGTACATAAATTTATTCCATAAAAAGAGTGTTAGAGATTAAAATAATAGATCACAAAGTAAAGAAGATTAGTATAATATTACGAAGGCCATACAAGTGTTTGAGAAAGCACAATCAAAGCTAAATCCTGAACAAGAATAAGCTTTCAAGACTATATTATAAAAAGTCGACTCTGGTATAGTGGATTTATCCTTTGTAGATACCTCTGACGGAATTGAAATAATATTCTTATGCCATGCATTGCTTGAAAATGTCAAATCAAGAGGCATGATATTGTTATCAATAAGAACAAGTGGTGTACCAGCAACGATTTTATTATGAGGTCGTACATGTCACGACCCAAAATCCATTAAAGTTCGTGATGGCGCCGGACATCATTGTCAGGCAAGCCAAAAATAAATACTTAACTTGGTTCTCATTTTAATATTTTTGAAATCATATTCCCTTCAATTAAATGGTGAAAGATGAAATTTACAAAATAAATAATAATATTTTTAACAATTCCAATACAGTGCAACCCATAATCGCCCCAAAAAATGGTGTCACAAGTGCATGAGCCTCAACTAAGAATGTAAAATTAAATACAACATCTATCCGGAATACAAATTGGATAGAAAAATATAAATACTCTGAGGGAGACTCTGCTGGCTATGGACTCGTAACGTGGAATGCAGCTCACCTAAGTCCCAGCAATAACTGCGCCTCTACGCTCACAAGGCCAGTAGGCATATATGCACCTGCACAAAAATATGCGGCAAATGTAGTATGAGTATGTAAATCAACGCGTACCCAGTAAGTATCCCGCCTAACCTCGAAAAGATAGTGACGAGGGGTCGACTTTCACACTTACTATGGGTTATAAATAAAATGTCAATGATATAATTAAGCATGGATTATATAATACGGTTGCAAGTTCAATATTTTGAAGTCAGTAAGCAGTTCCTTTATAATTAAGAAATCTCCAAATTTATTTCTCATTATTTAACAATTTATCTCGGCCAAGGAGGCAATATCATTTATTGTAAATTCCAAAACAATCAATTAAATCATGTGCAAATTATGCCGAGGTCGTACGGCCAGCTCCAACATAAATATTTAAACTGTACACTGCAGAGGGTCGAACGACGCGAACCATAGATGCATCTATTTAATCTGCCGAGGTGTTCGGCCCATTCCACAAAAGATAAACACATTCAACAGTCAATCTAGAATTCTTTAAGGAGCAATTATCCAAGAAATGTCAATTCTCATTTAATGGTCAAGAAAAATGAAGTTTAACCTTTTAAAAATTCATTTACCAAGTTCAATATATTTTAAGCAATTTAAATTAACAATAAGGTTGCAAATATCGCAAGTATAGCATGATTTGGGTCCTAAACTATCCGTACATGAGCATAATAGTAGCTACGTAACGACCCGACCGGTCGTTTTGACCTCTAGCGCGTCGTTTAGTAGTTTGAGGCTAGGAGTAGCTTCACTTCAGGTATTATGACTTGCACGCATGGTCGGAATTGAAATTTTGGAAGTTTAGAGTTGATCTGGAGAGAAAATTCTCATTTCAGAAGCTTTAAGTTGGAAGAATTGACTAAAGTTGGATTTTTGAGTAAACGATATCGAAATCGGGATTTGAAGGTTCTAACAGGTTCGTATGATGATTTCAGACTTGGGCGTATGTCCGTATCGGATTTTGGATAACCCGTGAGTGTTTCGGCACCTATTGTGGAAGTTAGCATTTTGTAAGAATTCCATAAATTTGGGTTGAAGTGCATTTCAAGGTTATCGATGTCCGTTTGGGATTCCGAGTATGGGTATAGCTCCGTATGATGATTCTGAAATTGGGAACGCATCCGGAAATGGATTCGGAGGTCCGTAGGTCATTTTGGAGTCATTTGGCTAAAGCTAGAAATTTGAAGGTTTTTGAGAAGTTTGATCGGAAGTGGACTTTTTGATATCGGGGTCGGATTCCGATTTTGGAAGTTGGAGTAGGTCCGTAATGTCGAATGTGACTTGTGTGCAAAATTTGAGGTCAATCGGACGTGATTTGGAAGGTCCCGCAATCGAATGTAGAAGTTTGAAGTTCTAAAGTTCCTTAAGCTTGCATTGGGGTGCGATTCATGATTTCAATGTTGTTTAATGTGATTTGAGGCCTCGAGCAAGTTTGCGTTATGTTATGGGACTGGTTGGTATGATTGGACGGGGTCACGGGGGCCTCGGGTATGTTTCGGGGTAGTTTCGAATCATTTTGGGTTGTTTTGCAATAGCTGATGCTGGTGTTTGGTGTTGTTCTTCGCGTTCGCGAGGATCCTCTCACGTTAGAGAAGAAGGATTTGGCTTCTGGGATTTTCTTCTTCGCGTTCGCGAAGAAGAAAATTTCTGTTCCGCAAGTCTGACTGCGGAGGCTCATATCTCACAATCAATAAGGAATTTTGAGATGATCCAAAAAAGAAAATTGTAGCCCTTTGTGTCTAGTTTTCAGAAAGGTAAACCATTTAGAATTTGGATTTATGTACAAAGAGTTATAGCTAGTAAACTACAGGCTGTCCAGGAAGATAAAGAAATTTGTATTTCACAGGGCTGACTTTGACAGCTTATATCTCAAAATCTATAAGGAATGAGGAGATGATCAACATATAAAAGTTATAGCCCTTGATGTCTAGTTTCCAAAAAGTCAAACCATTTGTGATTTAGAGTTTTTTACAAAACATTATGACCATTATACTAGAGGTTATCTGAGAAGAGTTTGAAAATGGCTTCTGAGAATTTTGTTCATCGCGAACGCGATGGGGGTCTCGTGAACGCGATAAAGGTTCGCCTGGGCAGTGTATAAGTTTGAAAAAATGTGTTTGGCTCATTTCATCTCATTTCCTCCATGGGAGCCGACCTAGGAGCGATTTTGGAGCTCCATTTCATCATTTATGTCAAGGTAAGTGATTCCTATCTATTGCAAGTTAAATACTTGGTTTACATACGAATTTAGGCGTGAAAATTCATGGAAATTTGTAGAAATTTGGGGGTTTGATGAAAAACCTAAAAAATGGTATTTTTGAATTTTAACCACGAAAATTACTATGGGATTGGATGGAAATGATATATTTGAGTTCTTGAGATTATGGGAAACGATTCCCTCCGAAAATTTCCGAAATCCTGGCACGTGGGCCCGGGGTGAATTTTAGGAATTTTACCATTTTGGATAGGGTAATTTATTTAATATATAAATTTTGAATTATTTAACATGTATTAATTATTTCATATAACTTTTGGATAGTTTCGGATTTTCGACACCGAATTGGGATTTTTACACGACATCGTGATCGGATGTGGGCATTGAGACAAGGTAAGTCTCTTGTCTAATCTTGTGAGGGGAAAATTACCCCATAGGTAATTAAATTAATAATTGTTGCTAATTGTGGGGGCTACGTACGCACGAGGTGACGAGAGTCCGTGCGTAGCAACTATTAATGCTAAAGTTCGGGTAGTTTAGGACTCAAAGTATGAATTAGTTGTGTAAATTGTATCCGTTATTTAATTACATTATTTGATATATATCGTAAATCATTAGGAAGAGATAGTAAAAGATGAAAATCTCATATGCTTATATCTGTTTAAATTAATTAATTGTTAAAAAAAATTGTTCATCCTCTCGAATTTATCTTATAATAAACATACTCTCATTCCGGAGGTACATAAGAAAATGTCCTCCTTTCTTGTGGAGCGGGCCGAACGCCTCGGCAGGATAGATGAATCCATGGATCATGCCGCACGTCCCTCGACAGTGTACACGACACTCTGGATCGGGCCGTACGTCATCGGTAGAAATCGTGCCTAATAATAATAATTACACGATACTTTGATAATTTATTGTAGCTTGTGAAGCTAATTGATAAATTGGAAATTATTGGGATTTAAATAATTTATTTATCTTGGTTTGTTAAGGAATTAATTGTTATTCCTGTAAATGAGATTAATTGATAAATTAAAAATTATTTGAATTGAAGGAATTTAATTAATATATTGAGAATTGTTGCATTTGAAGGAATTTAATTATTTCTGTTTGTTCAATAAAAATTATTGTTAACTCTCTGAATCATGTTGATAAAAATATTTCTGCTTTTATGTTACTTATTATTATTGACCCTAAGTGAGTGTCAAGGTCGACCATATCGTCTCTACCCCTTCGAGATTAGGCTTGATACTTACTGGGTACACGTTATTTTCGTACTCATACTGTACTTGCTGCACATTTTATTATGCAGGTACATATATGTATAGCGGCCTTGTGGGCGCAGAGGTATGGTTAATAATTGTGGGGACATAGGTGAGTTGCATTATATATTATGATCCATAGCTAACAGAGTCTCCTTCAGAGTTATTATATGTTCCTGTCTAATTTGTATTCTGGACAGATACTGTATTTTATTTTAAAATTTCTAGTAAATGCTCATGCACTTGTGACACCGAATTTAGGGAATGGTTGTGAATTATTTAGAAATTTAGTTGCTAAAATTATTTATCATTTACTATATGAGTTTTATCTTTACTATTTCATTGAAGAAATTTTTATTTCAAAAATACTAAAATGGGTAATTAAGTTATTCGAATTATGGTTGGCTTGCCTGACAGTGGTGTCCGGCGCCATCACGGCCTTAATGGGTTTTGGGTCGTGACAACATGGTATCAGAGCACTAGGTTCACTTAGGTCTCATGAGTCATGAGCAAGTCTAGTAGAGTCTTGCGGATCGGTACGGAGACGTCTGTACTTATCTTCGAGAGGCTATAGGGCTGCTAGGAATATTTCCCTTTTTGATTCCTCATCGTGCGATTTGATTCCTTTGAGGAATATGCCTTAATTTCCTTCATACTCAATCTTATGCGCCGTGAAGCGCTTGTTATAAATTGGGGATCAAGGAAATTTTTAATGGTACTACAAATGTAGTACATGATGCTTCTCCCTGTGTAATTAATTGGGCTATTGTCATCGCCTTGCGAAAGGCCGCTCTGTCATTTCAAATTAAGTATCGGTACTTCCTAAGGTTTTGAGATTTGGCATTGATTGTTATGACGATTCGTGCGTTGTTATTGTACAGTGTTTATGAAATGGTAAAATGCACGTCTATATGTCAGGGCAGTAAATGACTTGAAAGAAGGTTTTCTCAGTATATGATTCAGAGGTTCCATGTTTTAATTCCAGCGAAAAAAATGCAATCGGGCTATGAATGTTCAGGTTTGGGGTTGATGGAGTAACAAAGCTTGATATTTTCGAGTGTGGTAGAGTTCTCAATTTTGATGTGGTGTCATCGCCTTGTAAAATGCATTAAGGTTCGCCGGTATTATGGTTTTCTTCAACTCGCCTTCACGACGGGGTGTTAGGAATTGGTACAGGGGAATCAGTCATTAGAGATCACGGTGTGCAGTGATACAGGATCGAAGCTGCATTCCTAGTATTGATGTCTCGAGAAGGATGATCGTCAGAAAGGTTTAAAGCTGGTAACGAGCTATTGGTTCAAGTGCTACAGAGACGGATTTTTAGTTTAGGAAACAACTGGGCAGCGAAGGATGAGGAAGGACATGTGGAAGGTGTCTTGTGGTGGTTAAGTTCCTAGGAGGCCAAGTGTGAGAAACATAAGTCGAGTAGTTGCTTAAAGAAGAGTGTCAAGGTAGCATATGAGTTACGTGGTAGGATAACTACACAGCTTGAGGAAAGTTTGAAGTGATTTGGGATTTAGGATGGGCAGTGACTAGGTCTACGGACTTAAGTTGTAATATTAGCTGCTATATTGAGGAAGATTGGATACAACAGGAGGGAGTTGCTTGATATGAAGAATGATACAACATGACTTTGGATTAGAATGTATTGTTGCACCTTTAGTTGACATTCATGAGAAGTGAACGGACTAGTGCAGATGGTGAATGAGCTCGGACTCAGGATGATCTACTGATTTCGTAGTATTTGAACCCAGTGCAGCGGCATTGGAATATGTCGGCATGTAATTTCCACATGTGGGTTATCTCATGTGAGCAGGCTAGCGGTTGCATGGTATTGACGAAGCTTCTACGAAAAACATTCTACTGGCTACCCGGTAAGAGATTTAATATGTAAATATGGCTAGTGGTTCGGAGTATTTATTATAGGTTAATAGGAGGATTTCGAGAAAATTTGGCGAGTTGCGTGTGCAGGATCATGTCAACAATGAAGAAAGAATCTCGGTGGATTCCAGAATTTTGTAATTGTAGCTTCAAGCTAAGTGGGAGAGCCCCACCATCTATGATTGGATTACATAGTGTCAACTTGTGCGGTTTCTGGTTATCGGTGTATTGGTGGGTCATTGCAACAAAGGAAAGAAAACATCAGTGGTAATTTGAGCAAAGTATTTGGGGAATGTGTGCCATATTTGGCCTTATTAATTCATATTCAGGTTTTTGGAAGACTCAGAGTTATGCTTCGTGTAGATATAATGCACACGGAAAGTGAGACATTCGGGTGTTTCCTTGAGAAAGTGTCCATGTGCTAGCAGGGCCTTGGAGTTGATCATGTTTGGGAACAAGTCAGAACAAGTGACTCTCAATAACGGTCTTAGCGGGTTCAAAAATTTAAAGTGCGGGGTTTAAGGATCTCGAGTCCGTAATATGGTTGAGTATCGAGCTTTTGCAACAGATTATGAAACGGGGCTTGGAGTACTCTGCGTTATCTTCAGGTTGTGGTGTAGCATTTGATAAATAGAAGAAAATAACTTCGGATTCATAAAAGGAGTATCAGAATAGGTGTACCAGTTGAAGATGTAGAAGTGCGCATAGTGAGGGGTATGAGATGATTTGTGGATTTTGAAACAGCGTGGTCGCGTGAAATAAGGTCACTCGGGATGAGTACGGATTTGAGTTCATGATGTAATGAATGGAGCTATTATTATTTCTAAGGCAAGTTGAGAATAAATTGAGAAAAAACGGGTCGGCTAACAATGGTTGAATCGGCATGATGGTGGCAATGATCAGTTCCTTCAGCGTATTGAGTTATGCATGTGATTTGTGGCGGTACGTGCGAGGCTTGACGGTCGCTGTAATTGATTTTATTTGGAGGAATTCAAGTATTACGACATGTTATGTGTAGAGGGACCCCAGAAGAGTTATGGTGGTGTAGACCACTACTTGAGGCCGGTATTTTCTGCGGATATAGGAATTCAGTCAGGTGTTACAATGGTTCTCTTGAAATAAGTTAAGTAGAAGGTTTCTATATGATGAAGTGCTTACCCTATTAGTGGTTCGGGAGTTATGATGGAATTCTTGTACTCATGCGCATTGGCGTGGTTAAGTGCACTAAGTAGCATGGGATTCGAAAGTTGAGGATTCAAGATTTCGGTTCGGTGTTGACAAGGATGTCATGATCTCGGATGAGCAGGAAAAGGATTTAGATGTTTAAAGTAAGATGGTATTGTTTTCGGCATCATCTAAGGTCGATGTCAGGTGTAAGAGACCTTGTGTATTGATTTGTGGATTCTTGATATGCTTTACAGCATTAGTGTAACCGGTAGCATGGATATGCAGACTTGTTACCTGGTGTGGAAGGTCGTGGGAATGTGTCTCACGAAAAGATTATGTAAGAGTGACATGTAGTCACTTGATTGAGTGAAGATTGAAACCAAGTATGAAGATTATGGTAGTATCGCTGATTCGAGAATTTATGCCTGGAGGCGCTTGATTTATTTGGTTGTGGACTGTGGAAGTATTGTTCCGGTTATGATGGCTATTCTTGTATGTTATGGGAAAAAGGGTTATTATGGATCCTTGAAAGGTTATTAGCCTAGTACGATGCGATCAGAATCGACTTGAGGTATGTGGATGGATTTGAGTATGAATATGGGCTCTATATCAGGACGGATGTGTTCATTTCAGCATAAGAGCTCCCTATGGAGGTGTATTCGGATGTTGGATGTCGTTTCGTTGTCGGTTATTTCATGTAATACTATATTTTGCCGTGTGAGTTGTGAAACGGCTTGATAAATTGCTTATGTGTTGAGGTTCCGCGTAGCGATGGTGCCATGTGAGCCGGATGGCTCTCGAGATTAAGATCATATATCGCACCTTAGTCATGCTTGAATTTTTTAGCATATGGCGCTGTCGGTCCTTCCAGGGATGATATTATGTACCGAACGTGCTTGTGTCCACTATTCGGATATTTTGTAGTAATAAGCATTCTAGCTCGGTAAGTATTTTCTTATAGATTCTTTTTATGCGGATCAGATGGCACGCCACCACGGGTATGTTATTTGGATCGGGTTGCACGCCGAAACAATATCATGTGTGGATCGGGTTGCACGCCGCAACAGTGTGATGTTGAGTATAGTCCCCTATATTCTATTTTGTGTGTTTTGTGTCCCATTTTCTGAGAAAGGTTTATGACACCTTTTCGGTTGTCTAATTAGTTACATGGATTGAGTAATCCTTTCCATAGTTCATTTTTCCTTAGGTATCACGTTCGGGTTTGTAGCTTATTGGCACATTGTGGCACCATATGAGACTTTTGGCAGCGTCTGCGGTGGCTTATTGCCCGAACATCTTATACTGGGTGAGCCGAGACTATTGGAAGAGTTGGAACAAGACTTATATATGTCATGAGGTGCATTGTGAGCATCAGATTCGTGGAATTTCAGCTATTGTTATTAGAGGATGTTATTATGGTCATGTGAGTTATGCAGTGCATAGTCTGAATTCAGCAAAGGTATGCAATCATGTATCGGTGCATCGTGTAATGATTGATATGGTGTTCGTACGATGGGAACATGCCTAGCAGAGAATTCCGGATGTTGGAATTGGACTCTAAGGCTTATTTGGCTAAGTAAAAAGGGAGAATCTTCAGACTGGTTCGAGCTAGTGTACCCAACTGAGTTGTGGCAGCACGGGTAAGTGCACGAGGTACTAAACAGTAATTTCGGACAACCCCAGAGCAGTCCTTAGCACATTCGAGGACGAACGTATATTTAAGTGGGAGAGAATGTAACGACTCAACGGTCGTTTTGAGCCCTAGCGCGTCGTTCAGCAGTTTGAGGCCACGAGTAGCTTCACTTCACGTATTATGACTTGCACGTGTGGTCGAAATTGAAATTTTGGAAGTTCAGAGTTGATCTGGAAAGAAAATTCTCATTTCAGAAGCTTTAAGTTGGAAGAATTGACTAAAGTTGGATTTTTGAGTAAACGATATCAGAATCGGGATTTGAAGGTTCTAACAGGTTCGTATAATGATTTCGGACTTGGGCGTATGTCTGTATCTATAACCCGTGATTATTTCGGCACCTATTGTGGAAGTTAGCATTTTGGAAGAATTCCATAAATTTGGGTTGAAGTGCATTTCAAGGTTATCGATGTCCGTTTGGGATTCCGAGTATGGGTATATCTCCGTATGGTGATTCTGGAATTGGGAGCGCGTCCGGAAGTGGATACAGAGGTCCGTAGATCATTTTGGAGTCATTTGGCTAAAGCTAGAAATTTGAATGTTTTTGAGAAGTTTGACCGGAAGTGGACTTTTTGATATCGGGGTCGGATTCCGATTCCGGAAGTTGGAGTAGGTCCGTAATGTCGAATGTGACTTGTCTGCAAAATTTGAGGTCAATCGGACGTGATTTGATAGGTCCCGGAATCGAATGTAGAAGTTTGAAGTTCTAAAGTTCATTAAGCTTGCATTGGAGTGTGATTCATGATTTCGATGTTGTTTGATGTGATTTGAGGCCTCGAGCAAGTTTGTGTTATGTTATGGGACTGGTTGGTATGATTGGACGGGGTCCCGGGGCCCTCGGGTGTGTTTCGGGGTGGTTTCGGATCATTTCGGGCTATTTTGCAATAGCTGATGCTGGTGTCTGGTGTTGTTCTTCGCGTTCTCGAGGATCCTCTCGCATTCGCGAAGAAGGATTTGGCTTCTGGGATTTTCTTCTTCGCGTTCGCAAAGAAGAAAATTTCTGTTCCGCAGGTTCGATTTCGGGGGCTCATATCTCACAATCTATAAGGAATTTAGAGATGATCCAAAAATAAAATTTGTAGCTCTTTTTGTCTAGTTTTCAGAAAGGTAAACCATTTAGAATTTGCATTTTTGTAAAAAACGTTATGGCTGGTACATTACAGGCAATCCAGGAAGATGAAGAAATTTGTATTTCACAAGGCTGACTTTGACAACTTATATCTCAAAATCTATAAGGAATTGGGAGATGATCAACAAATGAAAGTTATATCTTTTGATGTCTAGTTTCCAGAAAGTCAAACCATTTGTGATTTGGAGTTTTGTACAAAATGTTATGACCATTATACTAGAGGCTGTCTGAGAAGACTTTTAAAATGGCTTCTGAGAATTTTGTTCATCGCGAACGTGATGAGGGTCTCGCGAATGCGATGAAGGGTCGCCTGGGCAGTGTATAAGTTTGAAAAAATGGATTTGGCTCATTTTATCTCATTTCCTCCATGGGAGCCGACCTAGGAGCGATTTTGGAGCTCCATTTTCATCATTTATGTCAAGGTAAGTGATTCCTACTTATTGCAAGTTAAATACTTGGTTTATATACGAATTTAGGCATGAAAATTCATGAAAATTAGTAGAAATTTGGGGTTTTGAAGAAAAACCTAGAAGTTGGTATTTTTGAATTTTAACCACGAAAATTACTATGGGATTGGATGGAAATGGTATATTTGAGTTCTTGAGATTATGGGTAACGATTCCCTCCGAAAATTGGAGGGTGAATTTTAGGAATTTTACCATTTTGGATAGGGTAATTTATTTAATACATAAATTTCGAATTATTTAACATGTATTAATTATTTCATATAACTTTTGGATAGTTTCGGATTTTCGGCACCGAATTGGGATTTTTACACGACATCGTGATCGGAAGTGGGCATTAAGACAAGGTAAGTCTCTTGTCTAATCTTGTGAGGGGAAAATTACTCCATAGGTAATTAAATTAATAATTGTTGCTAATTGTGGGGGCTACGTACGTACGAGGTGACGAGAGTCCATGCGTAGCAATTATTAATGCTAAAGTTTGGGTAGTTTAGGACTCAAAGCATGAATTACTTGTGTAAATTGTATCCGTTATTTAATTACATTATTTGATATATATCATAAATTGTTAGTGAGAGATAGTAAAAGATGACAATCTCATATGCTTATTTCTGTTTAAATTAATTAATTGTTAAAAGAAAATTATTCATCCTCTCGAATTTTTCTTATAATAAACATACTCTCATTCCGGAGGTACATAAGAAAATGTCCTCCTTTCTTGTGGAGCGGGCCGAACGCCTCGGCAGGATAGATGCATCTATGGATCGTGTCGCACGTCCCTTGACAGTGTACATGACACTCTGGATCGGGCCGTACGTCCTCGGTAAAAATCGTGCCTAATAATAATAATTACACGATACTTTGATAATTTATTGTAGCTTGTGAAGCTAATTGATAAATTGGAAATTATTGGGATTTAAAGAATTTATTTATCTATGCTTGTTAAGGAATTAATTGTTATTCCTGTAAATGAGATTAATTGATAAATTAAAAATTATTTGAATTGAAGGAATTTAATTAATATATTGAGAATTGTTGCATTTGAAGGAATTTAATTATTCCTGCTGGTTCAATAAAAATTATTGTTAACTCTGTGAATCATGTTGATAAAAATATTTCTGCTTTTATGTTACTTATTATTATTGACCCTTAGTGAGTGTCAAGGTCGACCATCTCGTCTCTACCACTTCGAGATTAGGCTTGATACTTACTGAGTACACGTTGTTTTCGTACTCATACTGCACTTGCTGCACATTTTATTATGCAGGTACATATATGTATAGCGGCCTTGTGGGCACAGAGGTGTAGTTAATAATTGTGGGGACATAGGTGAGTTGCATTCTATATTACGATCCGCAGCTAATAGAATCTCCTTCAGAGTTATTATATTTTTCTGTCTAATTTGTATTCTGGACAGATGCTATATTTTATTTTAAATTTCCTAGTAAATACTCGTGCACTTGTGACACCGGATTTTGAGAATGGTTGTGAATTATTTAGAAATTTAGTTGCTAAAATTATTTATCATTTACTCTATGAGTTTTATCTTTACTATTTCATAGAAGAAATTTTTATTTCAAAAATACTAAAATTGGTAGTTATGTTATTCGAATTATGGTTGGCTTGCCTGACAGTGGTGTCCGGCGCCATCACGATCTTAATGGATTTTGGGTCGTGACAAGCTACGCACAGACTCTCGTCACCTCATGCATACGTAGCCCCCACACATAGAAGCACGTTAGAAAGGAGACTTAGCTCGCTCCGAAATTCCATAACCGGCTCCCAAGCCCTTTCAACAACTCAAACCAATGCCCAATGCTCCAAAACTAGTCAATAAATGTGTAAACCCATAAATATATACTCTAATGCTCATAATAATTCAATTTACAACAATTCCTAACTCCGCTTGAAAACTCGATAAAAATCACCCTCAGGCCCACGTGCCCGGATTCCGAAAATATTTGAAGATAAACTTTACCCATGACACCACGAACTCAAATATATAATTTATTCCAAATTTCATGTCCAATTTCATGGTCAAAATCCAAAAATATCCATTTCTAGGTTTTCTACCAAAAATCCCAAATTTTTACAAATTTTCAAGTCTAAATTCATATATAATCTAAGTATTTAACTTGAAATAGGTGGAAATCACTTACCTTGACATAGATGATGAAAATCTCCCTTCCAAGAGCTCCAAAAATCGCGCAACCAAATGAAAAGTGGAGAAAAATGGCCAAATGCCGTCTTTTAAAAAAACCTCACTGCCCAGGCGATTTTCACACCTGCGTTGCCTCGGCCGCATTTGCGGTCCCGCGCCTGCGGCAAATGCCTCGTGGGTGCGCCTTTCCCTCACTTGGCCGGGCTCCGCATCTGCGGACAAGGCGGGCCGCTTCTACGAGCCTAGCCGCACCTACGACCATGTCTCTCGCACCAGCGCTCACGCAGGTGCGCCCAATCTTCCGTATCTGCGGATTCTGGGTTGCCCTCCATTTCTCGCTTTTGCGGCTCGTGGCTCACACCTGCGAGCCCGCACCTGCGGCCCTTTTCACGCAGGTGCGATTACACCACGTATCAGCTGCTTCAGCATTTTCTTTAGTCCAAATATTGATCCGTTAAGTATCCGAAACTCACCCAAGGCCCCCGGGACCCCGTCCAATCACACTAACCAGTACAATAACACAACATGGACCTGCTTGAGGCCTCAAATCACATCAAACAACATCAAAATCATGAATCACACCCCAATTCAAGCTCAATGAACTTTGAAACTTCAAACTTCTACAATCGATGCCGAAACCTATCAAATCACGTCCGATCGACCTCAAATTTTGCACACAAGTCACATTCGACATTACGGAACTATTCCAACTTCCAGAATCGGAATCGGAATCTGTCCCTAATATCAAAAAGTCCACTCCCAGTCAAACTTCTTAAAATTATCCAAATTTCCAACTTTCGCCCAAATGACCCCAAAATGAACCTCCAAATCCACTTCCGAACGCGCTCCTAAGACCGGAATCATCATACGGAGCTATTCCCATACTCGGAATCCCAAACGGACGTCGATAACATTGAAATGCACTTCAACTCAAATTTATGAAATTCTTCCAAAACGCCAACCTTCCACAATAGGCGCTGAAACGCTCCCGTGTCATCCAAAACCCGATCCGGACATATGCCTAAGTCCAAAATTATCATACGAACCTGTTGGAACCTTCAAATCCCGATTCCGAGGTCGTCTACTCAAAAATCACACTTTAGTCAATTTCTCCAACTTAAGGCTTCCGAAATTAGAATTTTCTTTCCAAATCAACTCCGAACTTTCTGAAATTAAATTTCGACCACGCGTGCAAGTCAGAATACATGAAGTGAAGCTGCTCAGGGTCTGAAACCGCTGAATGACGCGCTAGAGCTCAAAACGACCGGTCGGGTCGTTACATTCTCTCCCACTTAAACATACGTTCATCCTCAAACATGCTAAGAACTGCTTTGGAGCTGTCCGAAATCATTAGTCAACACCTCGTGCACCTACCCGTGCTACCACAACCCAACTGAGCACATTAGCTCGAGCCAATCTGAAGATCTTCCTCTTTATTTAGTCAAGTAAGTCTTAGAGTCAAATTCTAACATCCGGAATTCTCCACCAGGCATGTTTCCAACATACGAACACCGTATCAATCACCACACACTGTACAAAACACGATTGTATAACCTTACTAAATTCTTACCATGCACCGCGTAATTCACATGACCATAATAACATCCTCCGATAACAATAGCCAAAATTTCACGAATCTGATGCCCACAATACACTTCATGACACGTATAAATCCTGTTTCGACTCTTGCAATACTGCCACAACGGAGGAGATGTGTAGAAATTCATAACCAACTGCCGAGTCAACAAATCATTGGGTTTCTTCTCTTGACAAGAACCATTACCTCATTATGAACCAAATAACGATATTTGCTCTCTAATATGCTTCATTTAAATCTGATCGCACTGATCCCGGGTCTAAAATTCTCGTCTCACCCAGTACAAGTCGTTCGGTAATAAGCCACCACAAACACTACCAAAGGTCTCATATGATGCCACCATGTGCCAACAATCCATAAACTCGAATGTGGTACACAAGGAAACGAACTCTGGAAAGAACTACTCAACCCACGTAACTAATTAAACAACCGAAAGGTGTTATGAACCTTCCCCAGGAACTGAGAAGCAAAACACACAAGAATATGTATAGGGAACTATACTCAACATCACACGGTTGTGGCATGCAACCCGATCCACACATGATACCGTTGCGGCGTGCAACCCGATCCAACCATGATACCCATGGCGGCGTGTCACCCGATCTAAACAATGTACCCGTGGCGACGTGCCACCCGGTCCACACATAATAATCTAAGGAAAACACACCTCGAGTCATAACGCTCATACTCACGAAATGCCCGACTATCAACCATAAGCATGTCAAGTGCATAATACAAACCCTGGGGAGATGAGTAGCGTCTTACGCTATAAAACTCAAGCACAACTAAGGTGCAATAAATGACCTGCATCTCGATAGCCATCCTGCTCATATAACACCACAAATTATACGGGATCTCAATACGAGTGCGAATAATCAAACCGCCTCACAACCCACATGGCATAATAGAGACTACACGGAAAGGCCGACAACAGAAATAACATCCAAGGCCCAATGACTCCTCCGAAAACAGCGCTATGCTGAAATGAACACATCCGGCCAGATATAGAGCCCACATTCACATTTAGATCCATCCACAAACCTCTAGTCGATTCTGATCATACCGCACTAGGCTAATAACCTTTCAAGGATCCACAACAACCCTTTTTCCCATGACACATAAGAACAACCGTCAATTTCGGAACAAACTTCCACAATTCACAACCAACTGAATAGAGCGCCTTTCAGGCCTAAACTCTCACATTAGCGATAGTACCAAATCTCCATACTTGGTTCCAATATTTAATCAATCAAGTGACTACATGTCACACTTATACAATCTTCCCATCGGACGCACTCCCACGACCTTCCACACCAAGTAATAGGTATGCACCTCCATACTGCCGGCCACTTTAATGCTGTAAAGCAAATCGAGAATCCGCAACTCAGTACACAGAGTCTCTTACACAGGACACCAATCTCAGGTGACGCTAAAGACAATACCAGCTTACTCTAAACATCTGAATTCTTCCTTGCTCATCCGAGCCTTTGACATTCTTGTCACTACCGAACCGCAACCTTGATCCTCAGTTTCAATTTCCCATGTCGCTCACTGCACCTAACATGCCAATACGTGAGAGTACCAGAATTCCATAATAACCCATGATCCACCGATGGAATAAACACTTCATCATATATAAACCTCTTTACTTAGCTCATTTTAGAAGAGCCATTGCAACACGTGACTGAATTCTTATAACCGCAGAAAATACAACCTCACGTAGTGGTCTAAACCACCATGTCCCTTCCGGGATCCATCTACTCATGATAGCCATAATAACCGAATACCTCCGAATAAATCAAATTATGGCGGCCGTCAAGCCTCGCACGTACCGCCGCAACCACCTGTAAAACTTCACGCTAAAGAAACCGATCGCTGCCACAGTCATGTTGATTCAACCATTACTAACCGGCCCCGCTTCCTTCCAATTTATTCTCTACTTGCCTTAGAAATAACAATAATAGCTCCATTCAAACGTAACGAACTAAATCCGCACTCATCCTAAGTGACCCCATTTCATGAGACCACATTGTCTCAAAACCCACAAACCATCTCATACCCTCCTTAAGCGCACAATAGCCAACTGGTACACCCATTCTGAAAATTCCTCTATGAATCCGAAGTTACTTTCCCCCATTCCTCCAATTCTACACCCCAGACCGAAGGTAACGTAGAACGTTTTCAGTCCCTTTCATAATCCACTGCAAAAGCTCGATACTTAACCATACTATGAACTCGAAATCCTTAGACACCGCACTTTAACTTTGAATCCCTAGGACCGTTGTTGAGAGCCACCCACTCTGACCTGGTCCCGAATATAATCAACTCCAAGGCTCCGTTAGCACATGAACGGCCTCTCAAAGAAGCACCCAGCCGAATCACCTCTCTTGTACATCACATCTACACGAAGCATAAACCTCGAGTCTTCCCAGAGCCTGAACATGTATTGATAAGGCCAATTATAGCACACATTCCTCAAATCCTTTGCTCAATTCACCACTGACGTTCTATTTCCTTAGCCGTAATAACCCACCAATATGCCGATAACCAGAAACCTCACAAGTAGATAACCATGCAATCCAATCGTAGGCGGTGGGGCTGTTACACTTAAGCTTGAAGCTACTATTACATGACCCTGGAACCTACCAAGATTCCTTATTCCTTACTGACATGACCTTGCGCAATCGACCCGCCAAATTCCTCGAAATCCTTATGTTAACCATTTCATGAATGCTCTGAATAACTAGCCACAGTTACATATTCAACCTCTTACTGGATAGCCAGTAAAATCCTTCATAGAGGATTCGTCAACATCACATGACCGCTAACCTTCTCACAGGAGATAGCCCACCTGTGGAAATTATATGTCGACATCTTCCAACAGCACTGCATCGAGTATAATTACTACGAAATCAATAAACCACCATGAGCCCGTGATCATGCACCAGTTGTACAAGTCCGTTCACTCCCCATAGACATCAACTAAAGGTGCGACAATACATTCCAATCCAAGTCATGTTGTATCCTTCCTCATATCATGCAACTCCTTTCCGTCGTATCCAACCCTTCTCCGTATAGTAGCCAATATTCCAAATTAAGTTCGTAGACTTAGCCACTGTCCACCATGAGTTCCAAATCACTCTAAACTTTCCTCAACGCGTGTAGCTATCCTTCCACAGAACACTCCATCTGATACTCTGCCACTCTCCCACTTTGGTCAAACCCTCTCATTTAAGCAACTACCCGACTTCTGTTTCTCACACTTGGCCTTCTAGAAATTTAACCACCACAAGACACCTCCCACATGTTCTTTCTCATCCTTCGGTTCCCAGGTGTTGCCTTAAATCAAAATCTACCTCTGTAGCACTTGAACCAATCGAACGCTACCAACTTTAAACCTTTCCAAAGATCATCTTTCTCGAGCCATCAACCCTATAAACACCGATTCGATCCTGAAATTGCTACACCCCATTATTTCTGACAATCGTTTCTCCGGCACCATTTCACAATACCTTGCCCCGAAGACGAATTGAAGAAACTATAACATTGGCAAACTTAACACATTCAGCAAGGATAACGACACCACATCACAGATAAAGTTTCCAACACGCTCGAAAATACCAAGTCTCGTTACTCTATCAACCCAAACCTGAACATTCTTAGTCCGATTGCTTTTCTTCCGTTGGAAATAAAACAATGAACCTCTGAATCATGCATGGAGAAAAACCTCCTTTCAAATCATTCTCAGCCCCTACACATAGACAAGTATCCTACCATTACTTCAATACTGTGCGATAATAACTCATGAACATCATAGCAATTGGTGCATAGCCCCAAAACCAACAGAAAATACAGCTACTAAGCTGAGATGACAGAACATCCTTCCGCAAGGCGACGACATTAGCCCAATCGAATACACAGGGAGAAACATCCTGCTCTATATCAGTAGTGCCATTAAAATTCCTCGATTCCAAATTTATAACAAGCGCTTCACGTCACATAAGATCGAATAGGAAGGAAATGAAGGCATAAGCCTCAAAGGAATCAAATCGCACGATGAGGAATCGAGAAAGGGAAGTGCTCCTAACAGTCTTGTAGCCTCTCGAATATAAGTACAGACGTCTTTGTACCGATCCACAAGAATCTACTAGACTTGCTCATGACTTGTGAGACCTAAGTGAACCTAGCGCTCTGATACCATGTTGTCACGACCTAAAATCCATTAAAGGTCGTGATGGTACCGAATACCGCTGTCAGGCAAGCCAAAAATAAATACTTAACTTGGTTCTCATTTTAATATTTTTGAAATCATATTCCCTTCAATTAAATGGTGAAATATGAAATTTACAAAATAAATAATAATATTTTTAATAATTCCAATACAGTGCAACCCATAATTGCCCCAAAATCCGGTATCACAAGTGCATGAGCCTCAACAAAGATTGTAAAATTAAATACAACATCTGTCCGGAAGACAAATTGGACAGGAAAATATAAATACTTTGAGGGAGACTCTGCTGGCTGCAGACTCGTAATGTGGAATGCATCTCACCTAAGTCCCCGCAATAACCGCGCCTCTACGCCCACAAGGCCACTAGGCATATATGCACCTGCAAAAAAATGTACAGCAAGTGTAGTATGAGTACGTAAATCAACGCGTACCCAGTAAGTATCCCGCCTAACCTCGAAAAAGTAGTGATGAGGGGTAGACTTCGACACTTACTATGGGTTATAAATAAAATGTCAATGATATAATTAAGCATAGATTATATAATACAGTTGCAAGCTCAATATTTTGAAGTCAGTAAGCAGTTCCTTTATAATTAAGAAATCTCCAAATTTATTTTCCATTATTTAACAATTTATCTCGGCCAAGGAGGCAATATCATTTATTGTAAATTCCAAAAGCAATCAATTAAATAATGCTCAAATCATGTTGAGGTCGTACGGCCCGCTCCAACATAAATATTTAAACTGTGCACTATCGAGTGTCGAACGACACGAACCATAGATGCATCTATTTAATCTGCTGAGGCGTTCAGCCCGCTCCACAAAAGATTATCTCATTCAACAGTCAATCAAGAATTATTTAAGGAGCAATTATCCAAGAAATGTCAATTCTCATTGAAAGGTCAAGAAAAATGAAGTTTAACCTTTTAAAAATTCATTTCCAAGTTCAATATGTTTTAAGCAATTTAAATTAACAATAAGGTTGCAAATATCGCAAGTATAGCATGATTTGAGTCCTAAACTACCCGGACATGAGCATTAATAGTAGCTACGCACGGACTCTCGTCACCTCGTGCGTACGTAGCCCCCACACATAGAAGCACGTATTAAATTAATTCATCTATGGGGTTAATTCCCTCTTACAAGGTTATAAAGGAGACTTACCTCGCTCCGAAATTTCATAACCGGCTCCCAAGCCCTTCCAACAACTCAAACCGATGCCCAATGCTACAAAACTAATCAATAAATGTGTAAATCCATAACTATATACACTAAGGCTCATAATAATTCAATTTACAACAATTCCTAACTCCGCTTGAAAAGTCGATAAAAATCACCCTCGAGCCCACGTGCCCGTATTCCGAAAATGTTCGAAGATAAACTTTACCCATGACACCACGAACTCAAATATATAATTTATTCCAAATTCCATGTCCAATTTCATGGTCAAAATCTAAAAATATCTATTTCTAGGTTTTCTACCAAAAATCCCAAATTTCTACAAATTTTCATATCTAAATTCATATATAATCCAAGTATTTAACTTGCAATAGGTGGGAATCACTTACCTTAACATAGATGACAAAAATCTCCCTTCCAAGAGCTCCAAAAATCGGCCAACCAAATGAAAAGTGGAGGAAAATGGCCAGATCCCGTCTTTTAAAAAAAGCTCACTGCCCAGGCGATTTTCGCACCTGTGGTGCCTCGGCCACATCTGCGGTCCCGCACCTGCAGCAAATGCCTCGCAGGTGCGCCTTTCCCTCACCTGGCCGGGTGCCGCACCTGCGCTCACGCAGGTGCGCCTAATCTTCCGCATCTACGGATTCTGGGCTGCCCTCCATTTCTCACTTATGCGGCTCGTGGCTCGCACCTGCGAGCCCGCACCTGCGGCCCTTTTCACGCAGGTGCGATTGCACCAGGTATCAACTACCTTAGCATTTTTCTTAGTCCAAAAATCGATCCGTTAAGCATCTGAAACTCACCTGAGGCCCCCATCCAATCACACCAACCAGTCCAATAATATAACACGGACCTGCTTGAGGCCTCAAATCACATCAAACAACATCGAAATCATGAACCGCACCCCAATTCAAGCTCAGTGAACTTTGAAACTTCAAACTTCTACAATCGATGCTGAAACTTATCAAATCATGTCCGATCGACCTTAAATTTAGTACACAAGTCACATTCAACATTACGGACCTATTCCAACTTCCGGAATCGAAATCCGACACCAATATCAAAAATTTCACTCCCGGTCAAACTTCTTAAAATTATCCAATTTTCCAACTTTCGCCTAAATGACCTACGGACCTCCAAATCCACTTCCGGACGCGCTCCTAAGACCGAATTCATCATACGGAGCTATTTCGAGACTCAAAATCCTAAATGGACATTGATAAGATTGAAATGCACTTCAACTCAAATTTATAAAAATTTTCCAAAACGCCAACCTTCCACAATAGGCGCCGAAACACTCTCGGGTCATCCAAAACCCAATTCGGGCATACGCCTAAGTCCAAAATCATCATACGAACCTGTTGGAACCTTCAAATCCCGATTCCGAGGTCATCTACTCAAAAATCATACTTTAGTCAATTTCTCCAACTTAAGGCTTCCGAAATTAGAATTTGTTTTCCAAATCAACTCCGAATTTCCCGAAATTAAATTCCGACCATGAGTACAAGTCATAATACCTGAAGTGAAGCTGCTCAGGGTCTCAAACCGCTGAATGATGCACTGATCACGCCCAATTCTAGTCCTAAAATGTTTAAGTAGTCGCTGCAAATATAATTCGGCCTAAGAGTCTGGAGTCGAATCCCACAGAGAACTAAGGTTTAACTACAACTATTGACTATCACTAAGAAGACAAGCTCGAATAATATTTTAAGTTATAAATATAAAGATTCTTATGTTGAACTAATTAACTAACAAATTAAAGGAGTAAACTAACAACTAAAGATACTAAGGGGTGGAGACAAGCTTAAGGAGGTCTAGAGTTATGATTTCCCTAATTGTCGGAATCCTTCCCGCTACGTCTTCTATAATTTTGCCTAAGTATTCTCTACCGATCGTGAGTACTTTGGGTGTCGTATCTCTCTCTCGAGCAACTACCATAATTTACTAGACATATTCTCTCAAACTACATTAGTTGGCACTAATTCACCGCTCACTATGATCGCACCAAGGTTTTGTTATCTCTAATTCCACCTTTAAACCCTCCGTATTGATTGCTCACATACGTTAGGAGTGATGTTGTTCAACAACTACCTAAATGCGTACTCTCTCTCGAGCAATATACACACTAAATAGGCAGAGTTAATTGATGGTCATTCAATCAACAACTATAAACACTTAGTTGAACAAGTAGAGAAATCCAATGGCTCAATTATATAAAAACGTAATAAGAATTTATCCTACAAAAGGTTCCATCAAAATCCTAGATAATGAATTATTTATTCATAATAGTATGCAAAACTACAATACTAGAATTCATAACCAATAATGAAAATAGGAAGAAGGAAGTGAAAAACTCGTAGAAGAATTCTCTAGCTTGCTCCTAGTGTGTTCTTGCCTCCTTTGGTCGATAATCCTCTCTAAGAACGTCCCCCTCCTCTCTCAAAAGTGAGTTTAAAGACTATTTATATGGGATAGGGTTAGCATGGGGCGAAATAATACAAGCCCACTTCGAAATAGCCTTTTTACGATAGCCCATTCACTCTCTCGTGCGCACGCGAGAGTGAACCAGCAAAGTTCTTCTCTTTTTCTTATCCTTCTAGGTTTCTCGTGCACTTCCATGCCTTTTTGCCATAATCCGCTATTTTTTCTCAAGCTTTTCCTCAGCTAGCTCGTTCACTCTCTCGTGTGCACGCGAGAGTGAACAAGCAAAGTCCTTCTTTTGTCTTTTGGTCCCGAATCAACTTTTTTGCTCATTTTTCGTCCAACTTGCTCCTACACATAAGAGTGCACGTAATGAGCATAATTCGCTACAAAAACTCATGTAACCTACTGTAACCACAAAAGTTATGAGATGAAAGTACACCGAAAAATATGCATTTTTGGCCGTTTATAAACACCCCACACTTAAATTCTTGCTCGTCCTCGAGCAACTTCCAAAATTAAGCACAATGGCAAGAAACACATTTTCAAAATATACTCAAGTATCATACCAATGACAATGGCTAATGCCAACACTTAGAACTCAATATAAGAACTATTGACATCTTTCTTCAAAAGTAGACCCATGCCAAGACTATTTAAAATATTTGTGCGACTTCTTCTAACATCCTAACCTCAAAAGATGACTCCAATACATTCCTTACTATGACTCACTTCTTGTGTCAACTCAAACTTCTTGGACTTTACCAATCCTTTGTAAATCATGTGCTCTCGCCACAATTAAAGAGAGAAATTAGTCCACACACTCAAATATGAATTCAAGTATAATTTAAGGACTTACACATCGAAAGAATTCACTCACTCTCACAAAGAAATTCATATGCATCCTGAGGTCGTACCATAGGCTTGCCCGTAGTTTATGCCTCTACTAATTTAAGCTTGTGAAGTTTAGGATCAATTAGGTCTTTCCAGGTTGTAATGTAGGCTAAGGGATGGGTAGGATATATTTGGGTATAGTGACTAACCCCCCTAAGCACTTTAATACACTACACTTAACTTTCAAATACATATTCTTCATGACCAATTCAAGCAATGCCACGAAATTATATAAAATTTTGCCCTTCTTCTTTAAGCACAACTATGCATTCACTAGCTCGGATAAGAGGAATAGGAGGTGTATTTTCTATTTTTTTCATTTTTCTTTTTGTATTTTCTTTGATCTTTTTTCATTTTTTTAATTTATTTTTTCTTCCAACACTCTCCAAACTTGGGTTGCTCAGCCAATGATCTTTCAAAACATGCGTGCACCTTTTGGCCTTTCTGTGGTTCCACTCAAAACCTACCCCAACTCACACCTAACTCTTCTAGCAACTTAAGTGCTTTCGGAGATAATGGTTCAAAAAGATCTAATTAAAAACAAAAAGGGAACAAGCTATAAAGTGGGTGCCAAAGAAAAGGTTTATAGGCTCAAATGGTCTATCTAAGGATAATTTTATTTATGGTGGCATACTAGCTCAATGGACAATCAAAGAAACGCCTACATCATCTCCTAGACTCACAAAGCTTACTTATTTCGCTTCGACTAACACACGGTGCAAGTTCTAGACTAACACAGGATAGCACAGAATGTAATCAAGCCTCACATCATACAATGCACATGATTCACTCCAGACGGTTCAAACCCGACACTCAAGTTAAACAACTAAGCATAGTCGTCATATTAACTCAACACATGGGAAGTAATCACAGGAGTCAACAAATAAACTTAAGCATCAAAGGAAAGTCACATATATTCTCAAGGCATGTGGGCACATAGAACACGGAGAAAATAATTAATTCAAATATTATAACTCTAAGTCCCGGCATAAAACATGTCAAAAAGTATTGATACTCAAGTTCTTCCATTCCATTATCAATTCTACAGAAGAAAGAAAAAGGAAAATCTTTTTGCATTTTTCTTTAGACATTACTCCATCAAAATAACTGTCAACGAAGTCCATCGTCGGGAAAAGTCCAAAAACTTTTATGAAAATTTTACCTAAAAAAAAAACTACTACTCGGTTCAAAGAGTCATCCCTTGGAAAAGAACCGTGGCCACAAGAAAAACCAAGGGGGTTATTTCTACCTAATATTTTTTTTAACATACATAACATAGCACAAGATATTACCCAGACAGTCTTCTCCTACCCCACACTTAAAATTGTGCATTGTCCCTAATGCACACCATATTAATAAGAGGTTAAAAGAAACTCTCTGGTAGGCTAAAGGCCGAAGCACTAGCAGATCATGGGGTACTCAGACTTTTCCCTGGCTTGGTCCTTCGTGCGGGTACCTCACACTTAGTTCCAACCATCTGGTTTGCTGTTGCATTTTTCCAATGGCTTTGCTTTCCATGCTCCTAAAAAATCAAAAATCGACACTACAAGAATAATACAATAATAAAAAAATAAAGAATAAAAAAAGAAGTAAAGCTGGGTTGCCTCCCAACAAGCGCTTGATTTAACGTCGCGGCACGACACGAATCACTTTTTGCCTCCACCTCGAGCTTATGAATTGAGCTCCAAGTTTTGCTTCAAGCTTATGATTATGCTCTTGGGTGGTGGAACGAATCTAATTGGCCCGAGAAAACAATGTAGTATTTTGCACTTCTTGGCCTTTAGATGAGGTGCGTCATCCCGACTTTCTTGCAAGAAGAATTCCATAATGTAGGCACCTTGTTCCTCATCCTTGACTCCTCAAATGGCTCGGATGACTCTATCTCTATATCATCATCCAAACACAATATGGAAAAATGCTTGGAGTGTGGACCAATGCACTCAACTACATGAACTTTGGGACTGTCAACAGCTTCAATACCAATGACACTAGAGTCAACTAAATATGTATCCTCAATGTCCTCGGTTGACTCTAGTATCTCTTCTACAACATCGGCATCCTCAAATTCTAGTTTGATTGATTGTTGGTGTTCTACTATGGACCCCTCTATTGGTACCTTAATTTCTATCTCTAATGCACACTGCTCCTGGCTACTATTCATAATATTATCTTGTTGAGCATTTAAAGCCTCAACCAATTGCCTCACTTGTGCCTCCAGGTCAAGAATAGTTGCCTCTTGCCTTTGGATAGTATCATATTGTCTTTGGTTAGTATCCCCTAGCCTTTGTATTTACATTTGTTTCTCATTACTTCGTTCTATGAGGTACTTTAACATATCTTTGATCTCCTTCAGGTCAGCCTCCCTGGGTTCTTTGTTCCTATTAACTTCACCAGAAAAAGTAGAACCATCATAGTAAGGGGTTGGGGGAGGATAAGACATATAAGCACAATCATGAAAGTGACCATCTTGACCACCACACATATCACACACATTCCACACATAGGATTGAGTTGGTCCATATAACCCGCTCTCGAAAATATTTTGATAATTTTACAATGGGTAGTTTCCTCCACAATATACATAAGGAGGATCAAAAGTAGAATTACAAACATCAAAACTCTAATAATTCCAAGATGCCATGTTTCTAAAATCAACAAGTAAAACAAAAAAAATAATCAAATACAAGAAAACAAAAATAAAAGTTCAAACTTGTAACCTAGCAATATATACACCTACAGCTACACCGTTAGTTCCCCAGCAACGTCGCCAAAATTTGATCACGCCCAACTCTAGTCATAAAAAAGATAAGCGGTCGCTGCAAATATAATCCGGTCTAAGAGTCCGGAGTCGAATCCCACAGAGAACTAAGGTTTAACTACAAATGTTGACTATCACTAAGAAGACAAGCTTGAACAATTCCTAAGTTATAAATATAAATATTCTTATATTAAACTAATTAACTAACAAATTAAAGGAGTGAACTAACAACTAAAGATACAAAGGGGTGGAGACAAGCTTAAGGAGGTCTAGAGTTATGATTTTCCCAATTGTCGGAATCCTTCCCGCTACGTCTTCTATAATTTTGCCTAAGTATTCTCTACAGATCATGAGTACTTTGGGTGTCGTAGCTCTCTCTAGAGCAACTACCATAATTTATTAGAAATATTCTCTCGAACTACGCTAGCTGGCACTAATTCACCGCTCACTACGATCGCACCAAGGTTTCGTTATCTTTAATTCCACTTTTAAACCCTCTGTATTGATCTTTCACATACGTTAAGAGTGATGTTATTCAACAACTACCTAAATGTGTACTCCCTCTCGAGAAATATACGTACTAAATAGGCACAGTTAATTGATGGTCATTCAATCAACAACAATAAACACGTAGTTGAACAAGTAGAGAAATCCAACGGCTCAATTATATAAAAACGTAATAAGAATTCATCCTACAAAAGGTTCCATCAAAACCCTAGATAACGAATTAGTTATTCATAATAGTATGCAAAACTACAATACTAGAATTCATAACCAATAATGAAAATAGGAAGAAGGAAATGAAAAACTCTTATAAGAATTCTCTGACTTGCTCCTAGTGTGTTCTTGCCTCCTTTGGTCAATAATACTCTCTAAGAATGTCCCTCTCCTCTCTCAAAAGTGAGTGTAAAGACTATTTATATAGGATAGGGTTAGCATGGGGCGAAATAATATAAGCCCACTTCAAAATAGCCTTTTTAGGATAGCTCGTTCACTCTCTCGTGCGCACGCGAGAGTGAACCAGCGAAGTTCTTCTATTTTTCTTATCCTTCTAGGTCTCTCGTGCACTTCCATGCCTTTTTTCCCTAATCCGCTGTTTTTTCTCAAGCTTTTCCTCAACTAGATCGCTCACTCTCTCGTGTGCACGCGAGAGTGAATGGGCAAAGTCCTTCTTTTGTCTTTTGGTCTCGAATCAACTTTTTTTGCTCATTTTTCGTCCAACTTGATCCTACACATAAGAATGCACGTAATGAGTATAATTCATTACAAAAACTCATGTAACCTACCGTAACCACACAAGTTATGAGATGAAAGTACACCGAAAAATATGCATTTTTGGCCGTATATCATATACCGTTTCAAATAACTGAAATAACTACCACAGATATATCAAAAGCAGAGCAATAGTGCAAAATTTATAAGGAAAGCAAAAGTGATATTATGGTATGAAGCGCTTTTGGCGAAGCGTCAAACGATCGAAACAATCGCCCGGAGTTTTAGAGATATATTGGATATCAATGAATCATTTGGTGGAAAAGTAATAGTTTGGGAGGTGATTTATGTCAAGTACGATTAGTAGTATCAAAATTGACGAAAACAGAAACTGTAAAAGCTAGCTTGCCAAAATTATACTTATGGACTCAAATGAAAAATATTCAAATGACAAGAAATATAAAAGTAAGAACATATCCAATATTTAGTGGCTTTTTGCTTCATGTCGGAGACAAAGAAGAGGATCCAATAAAAGATGATTTGGTTCTTCTAGAACACTTGGTTATCAATCCTAATGGTAATAGTAGTATATTTAATAAGGAAAATATTTTCATCATTAGATTAAAACACAATTTGTGCAAATTACATGACAGAAATTAAAAAGTTATTTTAGCTAATAGAATATGTTGATAAACTAAATAAAAGGTTGATTGCTAAATTTTATGGTAAGAAAAAAATATTTTCTAGTTTTGACTCAACAGAAAATGATACCAACAATTACTACCATGATCAATATTTAAATACTTTAATACCAAACGGCCTTGGACCGTACATGTTTGTTGTCAAGTTCATTATTTCTTACGTATATTAATGTCACCATATAGATAACACACTAAGTTAAAATTGATCTTCCATTGCATATAGGTTGATATTGAAGAAAAATATGTTGTCATGCTATTGAAAACTTAGATACGCTGAATAGTTTATGTAATAGTACACATATGGTATATAGAAGTTTTGACAATAATATCATACATGCAGAACTTATAATACTGGTTAATGTGCTTCTAAGTATGTGTTTATTCGCAAATTCAACTTTCGTTTTCCGAAACTAAAGAATAACCTTGTGTAAAAATAATTTTCAGTATGTTTATATTTTGTAGTTATAATAAATAAAGCACAAGGATAAACATCCTAAATATTGGACTATATTTACAACAATATATTTTCTTACACGAACAACTATATGTTGCACTTTCAAGAGAGATATCAATATCGACAACAAGAGTTCTGGTTATGGCAGAACAACCAAAGCATTAGAAAGAAACATATACAAAAAAACATCGTCTATAAAGAAGTGTACGGTAAGATATCACCACATTAGATACCTTTAAACTACAATACATAATTATTTACTTAACATGACTAAAATTGATCATTTGTGTAAGTTCTGATGATGTCCTTTCATTTTGAAGTCACGTATTATGCTAATGTAATAATATTTTTCAGTATTTAAATGATTGTTGTATTATTATATATAAAATTTCTCTCATTAATTAAATTTTATGGTTCCTTCATATAAATAAATATTTAAACCATCATGTGCCATTATTAATGTGCAACGCACGTTTATAGATACTAGTCTACTTTAAACACCCCTATATTTGACTTAATTTCTCATACATCCATTGTTGTCGAATTAAACACTTACACGTCCTATATTATTAAAATTTTACACTTTCACCCCTCAAACTAAGTATATTAAAATAATATTATTAAAATACAAATTAAATATAAATATTCTCGAAAGGTGTCCAAAACTTGATGACAAAGTTTGCATTTACGCCAATTATGGAAGTTAGTGTTTACCCTCAAAATCGGATAATAATTGAATTTGTAAGTGATTTTAAGGATATGTGGACTAACTTGACACAGAACGATAAATTAAAATGCAGTTGAAATAAATAATGATAAAGTAAATGCAAACCACACGAATTGAACAGTCTTAGACTTGGAAGATTAATCACCCTCGAGCCAGGTACGCTTAAAGAGAAATAATAATGATGTATTGCTTTGGAATGCGTGTTTACAATGTGTCCAAAGAATTATCAAACCTCCCTTATATAGTAGAGGAGTCCTGCTTTAGGTACAATTCTATAAAAGGTAAAAATTCCTTGATTTGCTAATTGTCGGTTCCTCACTGATACGCGCCGAGATTCCCACCGCAACATCTGCCCGGTTACGGATATTTTGGTCTTTCATTGGTTATGCTAATAATATTTCTCCGAGCTCGTTCTGGGCTAGGGTCAACTCCGGGGTCTCGGACTCAATGTTCTCGAAGGCAGGTATCTTGACCCCGAGTTCTACCCCAACGTGACTCGAGGCCGATCTTCAGTCTTGCATTATCGTGTTCCGAGCATATCATTTCGTGTCGTAGGGAAACTCGATCTCGACAGTACATAGATAGTCCCCTCGTTTTTCGAAAAGTAGATGACGAGAAACGATATGAGCTTCCGATTCTTTCACCGACACCATACGCCATAAACGACAAAACAGTCAAAACGTCTCGTTAGTCAAGTCTTAATGGCATTAAATGCTTGTCAGTCACTAGTCGGCCACTCCTGGATGCGAACCGTCATTTGAAAAACTATAAATACCCCCTCATCTGCTCATTCAAACTTTACATTCAAACCTTCTACCCCTATACCTTAGCAATCTTAATATTTTCAGGCACTTATATTTCAGTTATTTGAGATCTTTTTATAAGAACTTTTGTTTTGTCTTCATCCCAAACTATCAAGTGTACTCTTTTAACTTCCTCTTCTTCCTCCTTTTTCCTTTATTTTCAAATAAATGGCAAAGACTTCAAAAACTGTTCCCCAAAAAGAAACTCCTTCTACTTTGCGGCCGAACACCGAAGAGACTGTTGCGCGTACTGCTGTCGAGGAACCAGTACCGGAACCTCCTCTGAAAATGTTCATCCCGGGGAGGTGTCTGGTCAATGCTGATTTTAAGATCGAAAATCCATCCTCCGTACCAGGACGGTGCGAGGAGGTCTCGAGGTACATCTGCTCAAACACCGAAGATATTCTCTCCGAAGTCAAAAAGGATTATAACTGGGTCGACAAACGTGTGGTGGTTCCTGAACCTAATGAACCCATCACCACCCACGTCGAGGGATTTTTAAGTGTTTACACTTATCACTTCACGCTGGGCCCCTTGGACCCGGCTATCATCGACTTTTGTAAAAGATACGAAGTAACCCTCGGCCAGATTCACCCTTCTTTCTGGAGGATCGTAATCCTCCTCCGTTTCTTCGTAAGTAAGATCAAAGGTGCCCTTTCACTATCGGCCACCTCATGCATTTATACAATCCCCGACTCTACTGGGGGGGACTGATCAAGCTCGCCCGTCGGGCCAGTAAAGCCCCATTCTCGAGTATCGATGAAGATAGGGATCGAGGTTGGCTAGGCCGTTTCGTCCGAGTGAGGAGCTCGGACTTGATCCCGACCGAGCACATGCCGTTCACTGAGAAGTGGAACATGTCACGTAAGTATAATTTTGCTTCCAAAATTTAATTTATCATTTTTTTTTCCTTCCTTCTTATCGATGCTCTGTGATGGTGCAGCTGTTGCTCGGGTTCCGAATGCAGTTCCTCGACTCATATTGCAAAGGCCTTATTCCCAGTGTTCGTGGCGCGAGCTTTCAAAGGGCCGATGGGAGGCTCGTTCGCACGGTGAGATCTCTTTCACGAGTACTATTCAATTTCCCTTTTGTATCATTAAGTACTCACTTATTTTATTTCCTTTTGCAGGTATATCCAAGGATGTCAAAATGAGGGCCCCATCTGGTAGTGATGATTTCCCCACCGAGTCCCCTGCTCCGAGACAGGGTGAAGAGAAGAAAAGAAAAAGGGCTCTGAGTTCTCCTAGCTCGTAGAAGAAGAAGCCAAGGAGAAGGCTGGTGTGTAAATCCAAAGAAAGCACCAGTACTCGAGCATCATCTTCGGATTCTCTCTATCGGCTGAGGGATGAATACGAAAACAAGAAGAAGCCTTCAATCTGGTGGCTCGAGTGTCGTCACGACTCGAAGGGTAAGAGGCATCCAAACCGGAGAAAGATGAGGCCGATCTGCCTTAAGTTAGGGAGGAGGTCGTGGCCAAAGCTTCTTGGGATGTGGGCGATGCCCTAAAGGAAGTACACGGTGTGGTCGACATCACCGAGTCTCCTTCATTCACTGAGTCCATGTTCAATGAGGCTAAGACGGTGAAGGAACGTCCCAATGAGGGGGTCCTCATAGCGGACAACCCTTTCTGCGGTTTTTTTCATGGCGTGGATTCTACCGCCACGGAGGACGTCACCGGGTTGGGTGACTTGGATATGCCGAAGAAAATTCTATCTTTGGGAACAAGAGGCCCTTCTTTAAACCCGAAGCTGGTCAACCGGTTTCCAGCTCCGAGTGTGGATCCCGACCAAAAATGGTCGATCGTCATTTCCATTTTAGAGGATGCCCAAATCCTTTCCGCCCCCGTAGGGGTGACCATCTATCTTCGACGCTTGGTGACCGAGGAGGACCAAGCTAAGATGAATGAGGTAGATACGCCTTGCCTATTCAATAAATCACAACAGGCGCTAAACCGGGTAACTTCAAATATCTCTTGATGATTTCAATTCATACGTAGACTATTATTGTAATATTTTTCTTTATGTCTGCAGGCTTCGGTGATTCATCATGAGGCCTTTCTATGCTATCGGGATGAGCTAAACCAGCTTGAGGCCGAGGTCTGAGGGCTTACTGAGAAGAGAAATTCTTACAAACTTCTCAGCGAGCAGCATGAGGGGGAGGCTAAGAGCCTCCGAGCTGAGCGGGAGGTGGCTCGGAAGGCGCATGCCGATTTGATCGGGCTAGTAAACATATTTGCGATTAGTGATGATAAGCTAGGCTCGGTGACTAACGGTCGGAATCCACAAGTCTAACAAAAAATGGATCGAATCAATCAACTGTGAGCTGAGATGGATGCTATCAAGGCCGAGACCGATGAATGGAGGGGCAGGATGGACCGTCTGGCCTCGAAAAAGGAGACTGCTTAGGCACAGTTGGTTTCAGCTGAGGCCCAGCTTCGAGAGGCAAAATAAAATGCCGAGGTGCAGGCCAAAAGGTTTGGGGAGCTCCAGTCTCAACTAAGTGTAGCCGTCTCCGATGGGAAATCTTGCCAAGGAGCTGAAAACGACCAAGTTGGTGATCGTTGTTGTTAAAGCCAATGCCGATGAAATGGTGGCCCAATATAAGGCCAATGTCGAGGTGTCCCAGGTCTGAATGAAAGATATCATCGAACATGCGAAGCGGCAATCCCGAAGGGAGGTCCTCAAAAAGATTCATGCTCGGGGTTTTGACTTGTCGGCCAACCTCTTTTTGAGGTTTTGGAGTATGGTTTTGTTGGTTGATTCTCCTTGTCCGTTTTAACTAGGGTGGTAGGGTCTCGATAGGATCCTTTTGATCTTATGATCTTCCAGAAACTTGCTTACTTTGTTGCCGATGAATTGTTTCCCGTTGTCGCATACGATCTCGGTCGACATTCCGAACCGGCATATGATGTGGTCCCAAATGAAATTGATGACTTCCTTCTCCCTGACCTTTTCGTATGCCTGGGCATCCACTTAGAAATATAGTCAGTCATAAACAATATAAATTGAGCCTTACCGGGTGCCCACGGAAGGGGGACAATGATATCCATTCCCCACTTCATGAACGGCCATGGTGACAAAACCGAATGCAGCAGCTCCCCGGGCTAATAATCATCAGAGCGTGTTTTTGACATTCATCACATTTTTGTACGAACTCCTTCGTGTCCTTTTCCATATCGATCCAGTAGTAGCCGGCTCTGATTATTTTTCGAACTAATGATTCGGCGTCTGAATGATTTCCATGGGTGCCTTCGTGAATTTCCCTCAAAACGTACTCAGTATCCCCTGGTCCTAGACATATCAAGAGTAGGACATCGAATGTTCTTCTGAACATGGTTCCATCTTCGGACAGACTAAACCAGGCTGCCTTTGTACGCAAGGCCTTCAATTTTTTTGTATCCGAGGGCAGTTTTTCGGTCTTCAAATATTCTATATATTTATTTCTCCAGTCCCAAGATAGGCTCGTTGAGTTAATCTCGGCATGAACTTCTTCCACTACTGATCTCATAAGTTGTATGACTGTCCCCAAGTTCAAGTCATCGTCCTTGACCGATGATCCTAAGCTAGCAAGGGCATCGGCCTCATTGTTTTGATCCCGAAATACGTGTTGCATCGTCCATTCTTTGAACTGATGCGATCTTACCTGCAACTTATCCAGGTACCTTTGCATTTGTTCTTATCTGACCTCGAACATCCCATTAACTTGGTTCACCACGAGGAGGGAGTCGCACTTGGCTTCGATCACCTCTTCCCCCAAGCTTTTGGCTAGTTCGAGACCTGCAATCATGGCCTCATATTCGTTCTCGTTGTTATTCAATTTCACAGTCCTAATAGATTGTCTAACTATATCGCCTATCGGTGGCTTCAATATGATGCCAAGTCCCGACCCTTTTGCGTTAAAGCGCTATCCGTAAAGAGGGTCCAGATCCCCGAGGAGGTCCCTGAGTTGATTAATAACTCTCTTTCGACCTCAGGTATTAGGGCCGGTGTAAAGTCGGCCACAAAGTATGCCAAAATTTGATATTTAATGGCAGTTCGAAGTTGATATTCAATATCGTACCCACTAATTTCCACGGCCCATTTGGCCAACCGGCCCGAGAGCTCGGGCTTATGCATAACATTCCTCAATGGGTAAGTAGTCACGACACATATGGGGTGACACTGGAAGTATGGTTTTAGCTTTCTAGAGGCGCTTAGTAAAGCGAGCGCCAGCTTTTATAGGTAAGGGTACCTAGTTTCGGCCTCGCCTAGGGTCCTGTTAACATAGTAAATTGGAAATTGCGTATCTTTCTCTTCCCGAACCAGGACTCCACTTACTGCTATCTCCGATATTGTCAAGTACAAGTATAGTTGTTCGTCTGTCTTTGGCGTGTGAAGCAATGGTGGGCTCGATAGATACCACTTGAGTTTCTCTAAGGCCTGTTGGTACTCCGAGGTCCATGAGAAGTTATTCTTTTTCTTCAATAGTATGAAGAACCTGTGGCTCTTGTCGGAGGACCTCGAGATGAATCGCCCAAGGGCGGCTGTGCGCCCGGTTAATCTTTGCACGGCCTTCACGTTGTCCACAACCATGATATCTTTGATGGCTTATATCTTGTAGGGGTTGATCTCGATTCCTCGGTTGGATACCATGAACCCGAGGAATTTACCTGATCCAACTCCAAACGTACATTTCTCTTGGTTCAGCTTCATATTGTATTTCTTCAATATGCTGAAGGTTTCCTACAAATTTTTTAAATGCTCCTATGCTCGCAGGGACTTAACCAACATATCTTCAATGTAAACCTCCATTGATTTTTCTATTTGTTCCTCGAACATCCGGTTTACTAGGCGTTGGTAAGTGGCACCGGTATTTTTTAATCAGAATGGCATCACGTTATAGCAATATGTGCCGTACTTAGTGATGAAAGAGGTTTTTTCCTGATTATCTGGGTTCATCCGTATTTAGTTGTACCCGGAGTAGGCATCGAGAAAACTGAGAATCTCGTGGGGCATCGATCATGCGATCGATGTTGGGGAAAGGGAGGGAGTCCTTGGGACATGCCTTATTCAAATCCTTATGGTCTACACACATTCTTAATTTATTCCCTTCTTAAGGGACTACCACTACATTTGCTAACCAATTCGGGTATTTAACCTCCCGAATAGACCCTATTTTAAGAAGTTTAGATACCTCGTCCTTGATGAAAGCATGTTTGACCTCGGATTGGGGCATCCTCTTCTACTTGACCGGATAGAACTTCGGGTCCAAGCTAAGTTTGTGAGTGGTTATCTCCGGCGGGATCCCTGTCATATTAAGGTAGGACCAAGAGAAACAATTTTCATTAGCTATAAGAAATTGAATGAGTTTTTTCCTGAGCTCGGGGCTTAACCCCGTGCCCAGGTATACCTTTCGATCGGGTAAGTGTTCGCTCAATGCGACTTGTTCCAGTTCTTCGACCGGTGATTTTGTAGCGTCGGAGTCATCGGGGGCTATGAAAGATCTGGGGACCCCGTAATCATCATCTTCATCAGTCCCCTATTTCTTCGGTCGAGTCAGAGCTGGTGTCAGTAATTGCTATTTAGCTTCTTGCTTTGCGACTGAACCCGGCCCCTTTATCATTACAAGTGCGGATATCGGAATCGCCTCTTCGACAGCAAATATCTCTTTTGCGGCTGGCTGTTCTCCGTAGATTATTTTAATCCCACATGGTGTTGGGAATTTTAACACTTAGTGCAGAGTCGAGGGCACTGCCCTCATGTTGTGGATCCATGGCCTCCCGAACAAAGCGTTGTACCTCATGTCTCCTTCGATCACATAAAACGTAGCTTCCTGGATGGTCCCGACGGTGTTCACCGATAATGTTATCTCCCCCTTAGTGGTTTCACATGCCATGTTGAATCCGTTTAGTACTCGGACTACAGGCACGATTTGATCTTGTAGACCGAGCTGCTCCACGACCCTCGATCGGATGATGTTGGCCGAGCTACCTGAATCAATTAACACACGCTTAACTCAAAATTTATTTACGAGCAAAAATATTACCAGTGCATCATTACGGGGCTGCATGATCCCTTCCGCGTCCTCGACATTGAAAGACAAGGTTCCTTCCAATATGTAATCTCGAGTCTGTTTTTCCCTCGTGATGGACACTTTGGTGCGCGTCAACATCGGCCCCTGAGGGACACCGACCCTACCAATGATCATGTTAATGACGTGTTGAGGCTCTTCTTGTTCGGTCTGTTTGTTAGAATCCTTATTCCTGAAATGATTCTTGGCTCGGTCACTCAGGAAATCTCGAAGATGCCGGTTGTTGAATAGTCGTGCTACTTTTTCTCTCAACTGTCGGTAATCCTCCGTTCTGTGGTTGTGAGTGTCGTGATATTTACACTTCTGGTTAGGATCCCTTTGGGTTGGATCGGATTGTAGAGGTCGAGGCCATTTGGTATCTTTGATGCGTCCGATAGATGATATAATGGCGGTAGAATTGACGTTAAAGTTGTATTCCGATAACCTTGGTGCTTCTTTAGGCCCGATGGGCCTGTCGAAGTTGTTTTTGCTCATGAGTCCCTGGTTGCTCTGACCTCGATCACTTCTCCTTTCATTTCTCATAGTTTTTCGCCCGGACCCACTGGTTATTCGGTCTCCATTATACGGCCGATACCGATCTCTGTTTGATCTCGGTTCACAATCAATGTCTCTCTTGACTCTGTCGATGGTTTTGACGGGATAAACGGACCCCGAATGGTCCCCGAGTTGATCATCTCCGACTCTGATTTTCGACTAATACTGGTTATGCACGTCGGCCCAAGTAACGGTCGGATATTCTATCAAGTTTTGTTTTAACTGATGTGAAGCCACCGAGCTTCGAATATTGAGCACTTGGGGGAAAGCCTGAACGGCCCAATCATCAGCGACCGGTGACAGGTCCATTCGTTCCATTTGAAACCGGGACATGAACTCTATGAGCATCTCGTTATCCTTCTACTTTACTTTGAAAAGGTCCGATTTTCTGGTCTCGACCTTGATGGCCCCGGCGTGTGCTTTCACAAAAGAATCCACAAGCATAGAAAATGAGTCAATAGAATTAGGAGGTAAGTTGTGATACCATATCATAACTCCTTTTGAAAGGGTCTCTCTGAGCTTCTTCAACAGGACAGACTCGATCTCATCATCCTCCAAGTTGTTCCCTTTGATGGCACATGTGTAAGAGGTTTCATGCTCATTTGGGTCGGTCGTTCCGTTATACTTAGAAATCTGGGGCATGCGAAATTTCTTAGGGATCGGCTTTGGAGCCGCACTCAGAGAAAAAGGTTTTTGCACGAACTTCTTGGAATCCAAGCCTTTTAATATCGGCAGTGCTCCTAGGATTTGGTCTACCCTGGAATTGTAGGTTTCTACCTTTTTGTCATTAGCTTCAATTTTCTTCTCCCCTGATTCTACTCGTTTTGTCAGTTCTTCGAGCATCTTTATGATCTCAGGGTTAGCCCCCGATTCGTTTTCATTTGAACTTTATGTGATCGGTTCATCCGTGCGGGTGACTTCCCGGGGTAGATCGGGTTCAACTATGCTCGGTGCACGGCTTTGGTTCTGTAACTGAGCTATCGCTGACTATTGAGCCTACAGCATTTCGAAGATCACTCGTAAAATGATCCCGTCTCCTCCAATATTTTGTGTATTTTGAGCTGCCGATTGGGCTCCACTACAGATGCTATTCTCGGGGTCGGTATGCAGGTTTGTACCGATAGCCACATGTGAATTAGCATTAATCGGGTCCGCAGACGGAATTCTGATGGGATCAACAGGCGGTACCTCGTCACCGGGCGCTATGTTGTTATTTTCACCGTGATGACCAGACTCATTGTCAACATGTAGGGGCTGATTGAGAGTTCGACATTTTGAGTTTTTGCCTACAATTAGAGACATTTCAAAGAACAAGTGTAAAGTAGTGTGTGTTATGGAGATTGGTATCAAATAACCATTATTATCTTTAGTCTCACGGTAGGCGCCAAACTATTTACCCTCAAAATTGGATAACAATTGAATTTGTAAGTGGTTTTAAGGATATGTGAACTAACTTGACACAAAACGATAAATTAGATTGCAGTTGAAATAAATAATGATAAAGTAAATGCAAATCACATGAATTAAACAATCTTAGCCTTAGAAGATTAATCACTCTCGAGCCAGGTACGCTTCGATCGATGCCAGGACACAGAAGAACGAGATCGTAAAGAGAAATAATAATGATGTATTGCTTTGGAATGCGTGTTTACAATGTGCCCAATGAATTATCAGATCCCTCTTTATACGGTAGAGGAATCCTACTTTAGGCACAATTCTATAAAAGATAAAAATCCCTTGATTTGTTGATTGTCAGTTCCTCATTGATACGCGCCGAGATTTCCGCCGCAACATCTGCCCGGTTATGGATATTTCAGTCTTTCGTTGGTTATGCTAACAATATTTCTCTGAAATCATTCAGGGCTAGGGTCAACTCCGGGGTCTCGGACTCAATGTTCTCAAAGACAGGTATTCTAACCTCGGGTTCTAGTTTGACGTGACTCGAGGCCGATCTTTAGTCTTGCATTGTCGTGTTCCGAGCCCGTCCTTTCATGTCGTAGGCGAACTCGATCTCGACCGTATACAGTTAAGTTTGCCATATGCTCTTATTTCTACTAATTAAAAGTCACGCAATTTAGTAAAATAAAGAAATCCCCATGTGTATAATTGATTTGAAAGAAAAACTTTACTAGTGAAAAGAATTAAAAGTTTAAAACGAGTTGGGATCTATTAATACATGTATTGGACACCTTAGTGCTTACAAAATAGGAATTTTCACATGAATAACCGGCCAAATTTACAGTTTACTTTTAGTCCGCCTAACTATTTTTAATTAAGCGATTCGGGAAACAGCTTTTTAAATTAATTCTTCTACGAAGAAAATATTCATTATCTCATTTACTTTCTGTTCCTATGACGTCTTGTCCGTTAGTTTTTATTTAAATGGCGGAAAGCAATATGTACCTGAAAACTGCTATATTCATTTTAAAATATGTAACACTGTTTTCATTTTAGGATGTTCTAACATATAATTTGATGGAATTCAATTGTAACATTATTTATTATTAGTGTCATGATCAAATTCATTAAATCAATTGAATTCTAAACTTCAATGTAATGTTTTCTCTGCAAAATTAAATTTACACTCATTACTTTAATGTTTTCTTCTCCTTCGGCTAAAATAATACATAAATAAAATTAATATATGAAATCCAATCAAACAACGTCTTATAAAATCGAAGAGAAAGAGTATTGGTATTGTTTTTTTTAATTAGAGGTCTTGTATTCGAGATCTAGAAAATAAAAAATTCCTCATAAGAAATGATTCCCCTTTCAATGAGTCTTACACGACACGAGTTCAAATTAGCCTGAGTCCGAAAACAAGTATCGGACATCGAGTAGAAAACCAACAAAAGTCAACATAAACTAGTGGCTTGATTTTTTACAATATTATTCTATCTCCTTTTTTGTATCCTATGGTTGTCAATTACACTGCATTACCACTAGTGCAATAAATCATATATTTAATCTATTACTTGTGCACATGAAAGTTCTTTAATTATTTAAAGCTCAAACCGCAAAAGTATTAATATGTTTGAAATTGCGAAACGATCTATATCTCTATTGTATAATAAATGGAGTTACCACCAATTTTTTTGTCAGATAAAATTTGGCCCTATTTTAACCTGTCTCTCTTTTTTGGGCCAAATGAACTAATTCTTAGAATAAAACAATTATATGAATTTTACAAAATATAATAATTTGTTTACAACTTTTTGGCACACGAACGTTATTAGTTTTGAGCCTGCTTTTACTTTAAAAAAAATATCATAATTCATAAAACTTTTGCTTGTTAGAAAACACTGTTTATATTAAGTAAAAGAATTACTTGTAGACACATAAATTTGGGGTTTGACAATTCTTCCTTACTGCTAACATATATTCATTTGATTACTGAGAAAATTTTCCTCGGGTGGCCGATTCAAATCTGGATGGATAATGCGCTCGTCTTTCTACCCTTCTCTACTTAAATATTAAGGTTCTATCTATGATAGGGTTCTAACACATGCCTAAAATCCACACATTGTGAGGTCGTTTGATGGGATGTATTAGAAAAAATAATACATGTATAAGTTTTGGTATTATTGTTTTTGGTAATTAAGCTTTGGTATTATTAATCCCTTATTTAGTAGTATTTTTGTATTAGTTATATACCTTACTGATTCAGTACTATTCACATATACACACACATACACACACACACACACATATATAGCAAACTATGACATTAGTAACACCATGATTTTTACTACATGGATAAGCATGCATAAAGATAGAACTGGTATTTCAAAACCTTTAATACACCAAACCAAACAGTCGATAAGAAATAATCACAGCATAACTAATTCCAGTATTACTAATTTCAGCATTACTAATATACCTAATTCAATACTATTCTTATACATCTTACCAAATGACTCTTTAGCATCTCCGCTACTTGGGGTATATAAAAAAAACGCTAACTATATATATCAGATAAAAATAAATAAAAAAAATACCGACGGAATTACATATTTGTCCTCTATTGGGATATCCTTCTAGTGGTCAGTAGTTAACAACACTCTTCAAATGGATATAAGTGCAAAAAGTGCAATGGCCTATCATTTCTCTTCTTGTTTCAACACCAATTATGGCTAACACAACAAATTTGAACTGCATATTTGAAGCTCTTTCCCTCATTCCCAAACTTCATGGTATTGAGAAAATTCAGAAGAAAACAAAACCAGTTAGCTTTTTTAGCAAAAAGACAGAAGAAATTCAAGAAAACTTACCAGCAAAGACTACAAGAAGACTAGCATTAGGCCTTGCTTCAATTGCTTTATTTGCAAATTCTGGCATTGGAAAATCTCTAGCTGAAGATAATAATGGATTTTTTATCAATGGTCCTTTGCCAGTCCCCTCAGCATCCAACAGTAAGCCTTCATTTCACCTTTGGATACGATTTTTCTGATCCGTTATACTTTTGGTCTATTCATACACTTGCCATTAGCAAATCGTCTTGTATCTGTCATTTTCGTTAATAGAGTTCAAGCTTGAAATAAGACGACTCCACGTATCCAAGTTATTCGAGAGAAAAAGTTCAAATTTACCCCTACATATTTAATATGGTTTAAATTTACCCTCAGGACGGACTCCATTAGAAGTAAAGGGCAAAAATAAGACTTTTTCCTAACGGCGAGGTAACATTAGACAAAATTGCTTAATTTCGAATGGTACATGAGCAAATTTGACCATTTTACCCTTCTCTTATGATGTTCATATGTCGAGTCGTAGTCCTTGCATATAATAAGAGATCAAGAATCGAGTCATTCGTTCATAATTTCACTTTGCTACACGTGTCCAAATTATTTGAGAAAAAAAGGTCCAAATTTACTCCTGAAGTTTTTAGTATGGTTTAAATTTACCCTCAAGCCGGACTTCATTAGGAGTCAAGGGCAAAAATAAGACTTTTTCCTAACGGCGAGGTAACATTAGACAAAAATTGCTTAATTTCGAATAGTACAGGAGCAGATTTGACCCTTTTACACCTTTTCTTATGATGTTCATGAGTCGAGCCTTAGTTCTTGCATACGATAAGAGATCAAGAATCGAGTCGTCTATTCATAATTTCACTCCGCTTTGCATATATGTTGAAAATGTTTAACCTTTGACATAGACATTATAAACAAGGAGACGGGTACGCGATCATTTCTGAAGAAAGGAATCTACATTGCCAACATTGGAACAAAAGGGAGAATGTATAGGCTGAAAAGATATGCCTTTGATCTCTTGGCATTGGGAGATTTGATAGGATCAGATGCCTGGAATTATGTAAGGAAGTATTTGTGCATTAAGTCAACATTCATGTACTTTGATTTTGATGAAGTGATCTCAGCTGCTCAAGTGAATGATAAGCAACCTCTCACTGACCTCGCCAATCGATTATTTGACAATGTTGAAAAGGTAGTATCAGTTCACATGTTGATTTTCATTTGCATGATATAATGTTGTTCAAACCCTTCAAAAATATTATTGTGTACGTGTTGGATCTGATCCTTCACGCACCAATGGATCTCAACTGACACCCTTCATCGGAAAATATACTGTTTAGATAGGTTTAAAAAATCATCTTTTCTCGTGCCGAGAGTCTACTGGAAACAAATTCTCTACACTCACTATAGGGGTAAGGTCTGCGTACTCACTATATTCCCGGGACCCCACTTGTTGGATTATACTGGATGTGTTGTTATTGTTGTAGGTAGGTAAATATTTTTTTTATGTATATATCCTATGTATTGAATCTCATTGACTTATTCGTGTATTTACTTCTTTAAATATTGGCACCCCATATTAAAAATTCTGAATCCGATACACACCCAACAATATTTTTGAAGAGTTTGAGCAACGTAATTCTGATATATGTAGGAATAGCAGCTTTCTAATAACCTCGTTGTTGTTTTGCTCCATTTTTTATGCAGCTTGAAGATGCTGTGAAGCAAAAGAACTTGCCTCAAACACAAACATGTTATCAAGAAACAACTACAATTCTACAAGAAGTCATGGAAAAAATGGGTTAAATTACATATACTTGGATTCTATTGTCATTCTGTAGATTCAAAATGAATGAAACATATGGAAGTAGTAATTTTCTTACAGCAAGAGAAATGCTACTAGTAAATTTTGGAACTTTGTTGGAATTTCAATTGATTTCCTTTTTCATTGCAGAACAAGTAAAAGAGAGTAACAAAAAAGCAACACATTAAAAGAGAGGTTCTGTCCTTTTACCTTTCTGAGAAAGGTAGAAAAAGGACAAGTGAGTGGAGATGCGGGGTATCGATCCCCGTACCTCTCGCATGCTAAGCGAGCGCTCTACCATCTGAGCTACATCCCCTTTTGAAAGCAGTGCACTGGATATATATTAAGACTTCAAAACACTCATTCCTACCTTATGTCCATGAACATCTTGAGTCAGATCCATGATTTTATTTTTATGAGTTCTTACAACGACTTTAAGTTAATTTAAAATAAGATAGGTTTCAAAATAAAATATTTAGTGAATTTATTAGGGTGCAGTCCTTACTTGAAATCTGTGTAAATGCGAGATACTTTGTACACCAAATATTTTTTTTAAAAGTAAATTTCTTAATATTTATACATGATCGGACAAAAGTTGTTGGGTTCAGGTGATCGTCAAATATTGTATTTCACCATGTTACACTTCATGGAACTTTTTGTTATAGTAGGTCAGAAAATGAGTTATTTTTTTTATTTCTTATCCGGTGTCCTGTATTCGGTACCCACATTGGGGTCCGACTATATCCGGATTCGCGCCGCGTAATGCCCTATTTGGAGAAAACACTCTCTGCCAAGGATTTTTTCATACTTAAAGTTCGGACCCGAAACCTCTAGCTAAGGGAAGACCAACCTCCTCCACAGCACCACATGTTGAGGATGGCATGTAAGGTGAGTTACTAAAGTGGTAACCTATTTGTGTTTTCAGAACAAGATTTAACATTTTCGGCGTTTTTTATCTTTTGTGCAATGTAGTCATTATTGAGTTATTTTTCATTACAAAAATTAATATTATGACTTGGTTCAATAAATTAAAAGTTAAATGATCATATGCAAAATTATCCCTACAAACCCATGCTTGCACCAATATTTTTCTTTGGGTTTTCTTTAAAAAAACCATCTGGAATAAGTTTGAACTTAATGGAGAAAGAGCAATGTTTTTGTGGTAGCATTTGGTAAGTGTCTTTTTTCTTATTCTCATTTTTTATTCGGTTTATTCAGTAGTTGTATTAGGGTCCATTTAGTTCGAATTTGTACCGAAAATTCTTACGAGGGTAAAGTGCTTTCTACCAAAAGCGTTTCCATTTGGGCAGGGTCGGCTCAAGCACGTACGGGGCTTAAAGCCAAAATTTAATATGAGACCTAAATTTTTTTTTTTAAAAGTTATAAGATATATTTTTATTTGAAGTCTATTCTTCTAACTTTTTGAGATATAAAGTTGTTAATAAATTTTTTTTATAATTGATTTTCTCTAATAATTCTTGCTCGATTAATAATATAACCAACTTATTTAATCTTTCTTGAGATATTATTGATCTTAGATAAGATTTTTCAAAGCAATAGAAGTATATAACTATTGGAAGCTTAAAAGTATGGATGAAACTAGTGAAATCTTGGAGAAAGAAGGTGAGTAATAAAATATTAGAGAAAGAAGTGAGTAAGAATATCAAAGAGAAATATAAAAAATATGTAGGATTTTCTGAAATATAAAAAGATTGAAAAAAAAAATTGACTTGAACAAATTAAGGAAGAGAGCAATTTTTTTAATGGAGTAAAAAATGAAAAACTAAAAGTGATGAAAACTATTCATCATTTTTAAGCAAGTCAAATTATTATTTTATTTGTATATATAAAAAGTTTTCTTTCCTTTATATTAAAAACTCTAGTTTTATATTTAAAATACTAAATATTATTTTTTAAATACATATGAACCTGTTATTTTTAAAAAATGAGGCCCCCTAAATTTGGAGGCCTTAGATACAAGCCTTACTCCACATAAGGTTGGAGTCGGCCCGGCATTCAGGATTCAAACACCAAACCTCTTATTAACTTATTAAGAATGGAAAAGTACTTGCTATTTATTTCACTGCAGACTTTAGTGGTGGTTAGTGTCAATTTTTCATGAAACTAATGAAAACTATTCTACCACAAAACTTTATTGGTGATAAATGTAATTTTTTCATGAAAATAACAATACTCGCTAGCAGTGGCAGAATTGAGTAGAAGAAAAGGGTTTAACTGAATATCATCTTGGTAAAATTATATGTGCAAATAGAGTAAAAATAATTTTTTTTGGTTATATGTAAGTTGTTGAATTTTGAACAAAATTTTAGTGCGGTGTTCAATAGTTATTCTTGGTAATAGGTTCAAATCTCAACTATAAAATACTAAATTCTTTTAAATCCCCTTATATAAATTATTGCATCTATCTCTACGGTAAAGGTGTCAATGGATATTTAAAAAACGATCGAACCGAACCGATTTTTAGGTTTTTTTAAAAACAATCGTAGGTTTTTATATAAATCTATAACCGTACCGATAATTAGGGTAGGTTTTTTATTTTATAAAAATAAACCGAAAAAATATCAAACCGTACCTAATAAATTTTACATGTGAAAAATATATTTATATCTTAAGTTTAAAAATAATAAAGCATTAAATTTTTCTTTGGACCTTGGAATTATGAAAATTGTTATAAGTCAGACCAATTTAACTCAAAATATTAATTTCTAAAACCTATTATGCTACTCCTACTTAAACTAAGTTATTTTCAGCATCTTCATTAGCAAGACACAGTATTTCAGTGATTATGAGTAGCAAACTACAATGTATTGAATATGTTTCCTTTCATATAATCTAGATTTATCTTTTTGAATATTTAATCTTCTATAGACTTTATTCTTGAGTCCCATCTTGGTTAATATCTTTCCACTCGTGTGATTTATATTTTCTTTGTCTTTGCTTGATTTCTTTTACGTTGTTGTAGAATAGTTGATGGATCTATACTCTGGCCATCTTTTATGTTTTTTTAATTCATCACCATTTAAACAGTAAAAATATCTAGGGAGTTTTGCTAAGTCCTATAAAAGAACATATGTTATTGTATTCTAGTTCTACTTGTGACTTTTACATGACATTTTAAAAAATACCGAAAATTAACCGAACCGTACCGACACCGAAGAGAAACCGACATGATTGAGACGGTTTCGAAAAATCTAATTTTGATTATATATAATAGAATAACCGAAAAATTAATATGGTACAAATTTTATAAAATAACCGGCCTAACCGAAAATTTAAAAACTTTATTTCCGCAGAATAGGATAACATATTTTAAGACTAGTGCTTCTTTACCCTCAGCTTTATAACTATGTAATTTAATTAATAGGACTCAATTTAATAATTACTTTAATATAGTCCTTTACACCTATCCCTTTACTTTCCTTGCCCATAAAAGAAGAAGTAAAAGCAAATGAAAAGGGAAAACGGAAAACCAACGGCTGTTCTTTTTACCACTTTTACTGTCCATTTTGTACCTTTCCCCTGTCAACCAAAAATTAAATAGAGAAACAGAAGAAAAAGTAGCATATGGATAGGAAATTTAAAAGTAAAAGGCAGGATTCTATGTAATCTAATCATTATAAGAACCATTACTTCTTTAAGTTAGAATTTAGATTTTAAAAATAAAGATTTTTTTTTTTGTAAGGCATGCTTCCTCTTAATAGGTCTATCCGATACGAATCATATTTAGACGTATATTAGGTTTAAACTTAAAAATGAAAAATTCCGCAAGACATGCTTTACCGTCCTTAATAGGCCTACTCAATGTGAATTAATTGAATCCAATAAATTTCGAAAGCTGAAAAAGAATCATTTTTAGAAATGGTAAATCTTGTCAACCTTCCGAAAATTGAAAACCTTTTCTCAAGGTCTTGTTGAAGTCATTGTTGAGATGTAGAGGCGGAGTTAGGATTTCAAACTTATGGGTTCGGGATTATAATCCTTTTAAGTTAATGGGGTCTAAATTAATAATTTATATATATTTAATGAGTTTCTAAAATAAATACAGGGATTCGAACCAAAGCTATTGGGCTCGTCCGAACCCGTTCTCGTTCTCGGCAATCTAGCTTCGCGACGCAACTTAAATGACAAACTTCATTTTCTTAATATTTGTGGGCAATTCCCGTTTGTCTTTCAGAGTTTAAAGAATTTCGGTATTTACAATATTGATTGCATTAGTGTAAATATGATTAAAATATTTAAGATAATAAGGTTGATTTCTTGGTATTTGAATAAAATTATTCATAATTATGGTGTTTGTAGTTTTTTAGGATAATTATTATTAAGGATAAAAAAAAATATAATTAATTTTGTCCTGAACTTCTAAAATGATAAATAATTTGAGATAATTTTTTTTTGTAATCACGACTGTTAATATGAGACGCAAGGAATAATATATATAGATGATGAAAAAAAGCACGTTAGTAAAAAAGCAATTATTGAAAAGATAATAAATTTAAATTCTTGAAAATTGTGCAAGTGATATAAAACGAAAGGAGTATCATGAGAAAACAAAAAAGTCCATGATAATACAAGTAGTAGTATATTTTCCCCAATATCCAACATGCGAAATTATACCTTTCCGACGCGAGTCATTTTCTTGTTTATTTCTATGATAATAATAAATACTAATTTTTCAACGGAAACTAAAAGTGTGTCTAGTATTAGAATTCAAAAAAGAAAAAAAAAGTCACTATCAAATACAGTTCAGCTGATTATTTTATATCATTTTGTTTTCTGAATACAGTTTAACCGATTATTCCACATAAAAAATATTTACTATCAAATACAGTTTAATTAATTTCAGTATAATTAATTCAAACATGATTTGTTTTTAAACCAAACGATCATGTACACTTCCGATGAATCATAATATATATCTGACATTTAAATAATATGATACCATAAATATCTTTTACACCTAGTGGTGTGTAAATATTAAACTCAATTACTAGTCGAACAGAAAAGAAAAAAAAATACAGGGAAATGAAGTGAACAAAATATCTAAATTGTACACTTCTAGATAAATTGAACAGAGCAAGAAACAGCATTAAAGATAGTACAAACATTGTCATCTGCGTTCAGACACGGCTGCCTTACACAAAAGAAATTTCTCTGGTCAACTCACGCGCCTTCCCTAAACTCACCCTTTACAATTCTTTATTCTTTGTATTTTTAGCTTCTTTTTGCTCGATCTGATAAAAACACAAGTTAAAGAATTTGGCTTTGATGACCAATTCATTGGAATTATTCTAGTTTGTTTTTGACAATATTGCCTTCTTGAATTGACTACTTCTTGATTCAGTCAGTTGGTCTTTTGTGTTAAAGCTGAGTTTTTTTTTCTTTCTATTTTATGGTTTATTTAGTGTATGTTTGATGCCACTGTTTTGAGTTCTTGCTTGAAAAAACTGAGGTGGGTCGCTGAGATTTTTGTTGAAAAGTTTGTGATTTAGATATTTGAGAGGTGTTCTTCAGAAAACTGCAAAGGGGTTGGTGGTAAATGCAGTAAAGACTTGACCTTTAGTGGGATTTTGCAGTAAAGACTTGACCTTTTGTGTGATTTTTAGGAGGGGTGAAATCCCTTTTGATTTATTGGTTTATACAGGTGTTTGATGCCACTGTTTTTGAGTTTTTGAATGAAAATCTGAGGTGGGTCAGTGAGATTTTTGTTGAAAAGTTTGTGAATTTGATATTCGAGAGGTTTTCTTGAGAAGAATTCGATAGTGTTGGTGGTAAATGCAGTAAAGACTTGACCTATAGTGGGATTTTTAGGAGGGAGTGAAATCCCTTTTGGTTTATTGGTTTATACAGTGTGCTTGATGCCACTGTTTTGAGTTCTTGCATGAAAATAGGAAGTTGGTCAGTGAGTTTTTATTTGAGAAGTTTGTGATTTGGATATTTGAAAGGTGTTCTTCAGAAGATTTCCATAGGGTTAGTGGTAAATGCTGCAAAGACTTGGCCTTTTGTGAGATTTGAGCAGGGGTTTGGGGTTTGGGGGTATGTTGAGTTATTCATGATAAGTATTGGTTGCTTTGTTTATGCTGATTCAAAAGGAAATGGGTGTAAGAGGAGTAGCCCAATTGTGTTTTTTTATCAGTACTCTTTTTATTATAGTAGCAGCAACTGATAGCAAGAAGTCGGTGGAACATTTGCTGGTCAATCAAATCAGTTCCGGGGAGATCAACCAAGAATTGGTACTAACAACTTTCTTCTTTAGCTGATTTATTTTTACACAATGCTTGAATATTTTTTTTGCTTTGTGAAGTTTTAATAGGTTTCTTTGGTTTACCTAATTTGTAATTAGAAAAATAGTGTGTTTGGAAAGGGATAGAATGAATGTCATGGATTGCTCCTATGGAGCAGTTCGATGAAAAATTAACATTATTTGATCCCGCCACTTTTGAGAAATATGTAGCAGTATTTCGTCATAATGAGCATATGTTTCCGTATCCATGTTCACAAACTTTGTACTGTGTAATAATTTTCTTGCTTTTAGCATCACTTTTTAATTTGTGAAGCATTTGATATGCCATTTTGTGAAAGAATGGAGCAATCTATGCATCACTTCATTTAGATGGAATCTTGAGTTCATTCCTTAGATCAACTAGGTGATTGTCGTGTTGTTCTCTTGACCAGCCAGCCCTTATAGCGAGGCACTTCTTATGCTTTTCGCTATTGGCAACGCTACATTCTACTGGTCTATAGTTTCCTTTCACTTACCTGCTACCAATTTTCCTATATATTGATCCAAACAGTCACTCTTTCATCAGAAGTTCCAAATGTTTCCCCTCAATTTTCCGTACTTCCAAGTTTTTTAATTCGGACCAGCATCAACAGCTCTCTCTCCTCTTACATATTTATAGCCTTATAGGTAGTATTTTCATTTGTACGTCTTTGAGAATAAGTATTCATAAGCAATTCTGATTGTAATCTTCTGCTGCAGGCTGAACTGTTATGGTTGAACTGTAGGCTAGAGTTATTACATGCTAATGGTGCTGTTGAAGATCTTGAAGAATCAAGTGGGAGCCACAAAACCCTTTCTAATAGAAGATTGTCAACTAAAAATAAAGAGAAACATGTCAATATCTTGCATCCACTCACTAAGGAAGCCCTTATGGGATGTATGGTGAAGAAAAATCTCCTGTTTCTTATTTCCGGAGAGGAGAAGCATCCACCTACATGGTATACCAGGTGCACCGACTTTCTCTTTTCTTGGTACAGTGCACCTACACGGCGTGAATTGCTTCAGTTTGGAGATGCTCCTGCTCCTGCTCCTTCACCTAATTCAGCAAAAACTTCCAGTTCTGAAACTCCGAATTCTACGCCACCTGCCCGTCCTCCTTCAAAGCCATTTTTCCCTCGAGACTACAATGATTCAAGCAAAAGCTCTGCACCTAGTGATCATTCTTCTACTAGTCAAAATGCTACTTCAGATGTACACTCAAATAAGCGAAAAAGCAACAGGAAAACAGTTCTTGTTGCAGTTCTTGTGACTGCTGCTGTCACATTTGTTGTTGTTGCACTCTTTTTTATATGCTATTGCAAGGTTTGTGGGGCTGGATCCAGAAAAGGAAGGAATGACGAGAGGCCTCTTCTTAGCTTAAGCATGAGTGACTATTCTGTTGGTATATACACTGTTCCTTATTTCTCTTGTATATATAAATATGTGTATGTATTGATTTTGGCTTTTGGTGTACTGATGTTTCTGAGACTTCAATCTTTCAGCTTCATTACACAAGTCATCTGTTTTAGGAGCTTCGATGAGTAATGCTGGTAATCATTCAGTCAGTGACAATTCCGACGATAAAATGGGTAAAAGTTTCTACATGGAGCCGAACGGTCTTAATGTTTCCAAAACTGAGATCCCTTTAGGAACTGTTACCGGCATTGCTGTGGCTGCAGCAGGGGATTCTGCACAGGTACCGCCCGGAAGGATCGGGACACATGGACTGCCTCCGCTTAAACCTCCTCCCGGTAGGGTGAATCCTTTTGAAGACCCACTGTCTCCTGCCAAGCCAGCCAATTTAGCTGCTCCGCCGCCACCTCCACCACCACAGAAACCTACATCTAGCGGTCCACGCCCTCCTGCACCAGGGGCTCCTCCACCACCACCTATACCAACTCGTGCGAAGGCTGGTCCTCGGCCACCACCACCTCCAGGTCCTGGTGCTACTCCACCTCGTCCTCCTCCCACGGGGTTGAAGCCGCCTCGACCTTCACCTCTTGGATCAAATGCATCCTCTAGTGCTTCAGCTGAGGGATCAGGGACTGATGCTTCTAAAACTAAGCTAAAGCCTTTCTTCTGGGATAAGGTTCTAGCCAACCCTGACCATTCAATGGTTTGGCATCAAATCAAATCAGGATCTTTCCAGTAAGTGTACTTTTTTCTTGCTTGATGTTGCTCTACGATTGTTTTGATTGAGTAAGGTTGCTTAATGAGCAGTGCATATCGTTTGACAGATTTGACGAAGAGATGATAGAGAGTCTCTTTGGATATGCTCCTGCTGACAAAAACAAGAATGGTTCAAAGGACTCTACGTCCCAAGATGCTTCCAAACAATTTGTTCAAATTATTGATCAAAGGAAGGCACAAAATTTATCTATTCTTCTTAAAGCCTTAAACGTGACAACTGAAGAAGTTTGTGATGCTCTCAAAGAAGGTGATCTTCTGTTCCTTTCTTTCTTTCTTTCTCTCCTATCAAGATCGAGAAACTACTAAAATTAATAGTCTTTGTAACCTTATTGGAAAACATATGTTATTGTCCCCCTCCACCCAAAGGTACATCTCGCGCATGTGGGTGTTATTGTGATTAATTGGGATTGAGATCAACCTGAGAACTGAAAGAGTACTATAGTCTTTAATTATCATGTGCAATCAAATGAAAGGTAGAAACTTTTTAGGTTTAGTACAAAAATAAGCTGTTTACTCAAAGGAAAGCAATTTAAGATGTTTTCTGCTAATTTTCTTTTGTTTTTCACTGATCGCCTCGCCATTCTCTTACTTGGCTACTCAATGAAAGCATCATGTTCAGCTGCTTTTAATTGTCTATCCCCCTCTGATAAGAAAGAAAATTGTTTGTAGGTCCTATAAAATTTGTTTATATTAGTATATCATGATCTTTCTTCATGTGAATTCAGCAAGCAAATAAATTGTACTCCCTCCGTTTCAAATTAGACGAGGTACTTTCCTTTTTAGTTAGTCTGTTCCAAAATAAATGACACATTTTTAAATTTAGAAATAATTCAACTTTAAACTCTTCATTTTATCCTTTTTACCCTTAATGAGAAGTTTTTATAACCACACAAATATCACGTCCCCACAAAGTTTTTACCCCTTAAGCTTTTAAGACCACAAGTTTCAAAAGTCTTTTTTTTTTCTTCTTAAACTCCGTGCCGAGCCAAACTACCTCATCTAAATTGAAACGGAGGGAGTATGTGATTGCTTTCCATCTGCCTAAGTCCGGGCGGACAGAGTTACTCGATGGGTGATAGGTACACGGTGGAATAGTTAAGGTGCACGGCTGCACGCAAGGTGGTCTGGACACCACCGTTATAAAAAATGATTCTTTAGTGATTCTACTTACATTATTCGTCCTTATCCTAAAAAGATAAATTATATTTCATGAAAAAAGTATTTGATGCTTACCCATTATTCGTCTTTAATTTTTTACTTTTTTTGGAGAAAGTTTAGTATACTTGTATTTTAATTGGGTGCTATTTCTTGGAAATGGAAATATTGGTTGTTGTACATTTGCATCTACCAAAGCAGTGACTAATGTTTTATACTGACTCAGGAAATGAGCTGCCTTCTGAACTCCTTCAAACTTTGCTTAAGATGGCACCAACTACTGATGAAGAATTGAAACTGAGGCTCTATAGTGGGGATCTCTCTCGGCTTGGGCCTGCGGAGCGGTTCTTGAAAGTCTTGGTTGATATTCCATTTGCCTTCAAGAGGCTAGAATCCTTGCTTTTTATGTGCAGTCTTCAGGAGGAGGCATCAATGGTTAAAGAATCATTTGCCACTTTGGAGGTGAGATAAATGTTCTTGATCATGATGAACTGTTGGATTATGAGTAAATATTCCTAACTTTTAGTAGTTGTTTCATATTGGTTTTATTTTTTTGTTTTTAATTTTTTGTTTTAATTTTTTTATGGTTGAAGTACACTAAACTACTCTGGATTTGGTTGAGTGGTACTTGAAAGTTTAGTCTTGGTCAACTTGTCAGATGAACCAATGAGTTGTAGGGATTTCATTGCTTCCAATGTGTCGCTACATGCTGTTCTTCCTCCATGAAGCGTGTTGTTGCTAAAGTTTGATTTACAACATATCATCTGCTTGCGTGACATATATTACAATTTCCTCAAATAACCTCCCATCCAACAACCGAGTCTGTTCTAACGGTTAGATTCAGTGATGTATTTCATACCATTGTCAAAATAGAAGGCAGAAGCTTCTATCTTTGCGGCATCTCTCTTGCATCTTACATTGATAACCTTAACGTTCTTTTGTCTTCTATGGATATACTCACATTGGTGTTTGCTGCATCTTCATTTTATGCTCCAGGCTGCTTGCACGGAACTCCGAAAAAGCAGGCTGTTTCACAAGCTCCTTGAGGCTGTTTTGAAAACTGGCAATCGTATGAATGATGGAACATTTCGTGGTGGTGCTCAAGCATTTAAACTTGACACGCTTCTGAAACTATCCGATGTAAAAGGGATAGATGGGAAAACTACATTGTTGCATTTTGTTGTTCAAGAGATAATCCGTTCAGAAGGTGTACGAGCTGCCCGTTCCAGGGAGCGAGGCAGCATGTCGAGCATCAAGTCCGATGATCTACCCGAGGGTCAGTCTCAGGACTCGGAGGAGTACTATCGAAGTACTGGTCTACAGGTCGTTTCAGGTTTGAGTAGTGAACTTGAAAATGTGAAAAAAGCTGCAATTTTAGATGCAGATAGCTTAACAGGCACAATGTCCAAGCTTGGTCATGCACTAAAAAAATCACGGGATTTCCTAAATTCAGAAATGAAGAACGTAGATGATGAAAACAGGTTTCACCAGACCCTAAAGAGTTTTGTGCAGAATGCTGAGGTTGACATCATGTGGTTACTCGAGGAAGAAAAAAGAATTATGGCTCTAGTTAAGAGCACGGGTGATTATTTCCACGGAAATTCAGGGAAAGATGAAGGTTTGCGATTGTTTGTTATTGTTCGGGATTTTCTGGTAATTTTAGATAAGGTATGCATAGAGGTGAAAAATGCTCAGAGAAAGCTAAATGGCACGCCAAAGAAAGAGAATTTGGCAGGTAAAACTTCAGAGTCCACCAATTTACCGTCCCTCGATCTCCGTCAGAAGCTTTTTCCAGCTATCGCCGACCGGAGAATTGATGATTCTAGTTCAGATGATGATACTCCTTAAGGTAAGGTTTCATTAAAATGAAACTGGTTTTGTGTTTTTCTTCATTTGCTTGCTTCAATTTTGTCTGCTTTAGGAGACACCGGCTCTATTCATTCTAATTTCATGACTTAAAAAATGTATAAAAATAGGATATAAAATAGTCGTTCACTTTCTTTTGCAGACATGCAATTGAGGTGTCTAGAAGGGTAAAATCACTGATTTATTGTATTTAATAATCACTTTTTAGTTCATGATACATCAATTATCTACAAATTGCTATTGAATAGATATATACTGCAAGCTTAAAAGTGATGCATTTACTAAACAATTCATAAAATAGGGTAATTTTTACCTTAAATTGCAGACCTATTAAAACATAAAAATCTTAAAAACAAAACAAAGTAAGTGATTAAAATATAAATGTTGCATTGATTAGTATACCTTCAAGTATACAATGTGTTGATAGCCCTAAGAATTTATGACTTCTACTTCATGATATACTCGAGCCTCTACGAGTCATTTGTTATTCCTTTTGTAGCTAAAAACATGAATTAATCCGGGAAAAAATCGATCTCGTGTTTTCTAGAATGAAAAAAATAAAACCATTACACCACAACTGCGCCTCAATCCCAAGTTATATAATTAGTTGGGGTTGGCTGTATAAATCATCATTATCATAAATTCTTCATTTTGGTTCATAATATTTCAATTCATACTTTATGTCACGCTAGGGTTTCTCTAATATACTCTAATAATAATATTCTAATATACTAAGAGTCTTTTAGTAAGCATTATTCTTTTTGTTAATTTTCTATCTTTTGCCAGATATGCCTAGATAATATACTAAGATTACTTCTTTGTCCGGTTGGCGAAGCGTTCGGAGGGAACGAAGAAAGATTGTTTAAATATTCATTTTAGAGAGAAGATTCAGTTGTAGCAGAGAGAGATCAGACAGAAGATGTGCTTACAAATTCGACCTATTACATGGTTCTATATCAATATTTCCTTTCCTAAAGCTCCTACTTGTAGTTAAAACTTATAAGTAGTTAGGAAAATTCTCATTCATTATTTATCTTGTAATTCTTTGTTTCAATGTAATTGAACAAAGTAGTTCTGTTGATTATTACATATGGTGTCTCAGAAAGTGGTCCATTTCATAATGAGTTATGTCTAATGCAGTGTTGTCAAAGATAAAAAGCGTTGGCGCCTATTGGGGGCGCAAGCTTTAATGAAAAAGGGCGCAAAGTATTATATCTATAATTTAGGAGTAATAATTCAATTGCACCAATAACAGTAATAAGGACAAAGGAATTTAAAGATGTTAAAATAGTGAGATGTTTATCGTTTAGTGTCAATGGATGGTGATTGATTGAAGCTCTTTCAAGTGAGGCGAGGCGCTCAGCCTGTTTTGCACCTAGCTTTAGGGGGTAAGCACGCTTTATGCGAGCCATTGACAACACTGGTCTCTTGGGCAATGAATTTTTGTAATGTATACAATATGTTACTTTTTTAGTTTTAAAAAATTGTGAATCAAATATATATATGTTGTTTGTAAATACTTTCATAATGTTTAGAAGCAAGAATATAGTTGTGTGTATATAAGTAGAACAATGCCTAAATAACTTGTTTGCATAGATCTGGAAGAAAAATTATTGTCCTCACTTTCAGTATCAATTTTCTTTGCTCTGCAAATTCTTATTTGAACATTAAAACGCTTTGTTGTTACTATCAGAGGCGGACCTACGTTGGGAGGTGGGGGGTCATCGGAACCCGTTAATCTCGGCAAAAATACAATATATATATATTTTATATCTATATGTATATACAGTGAGGATCCCGTGAATATTTTAAGTGTACCCCTAATCACAAAAGGTGGACGGAAGCGTTGGTTTAAGAAAGTGCTCAAAGTGCCTTCACTTCCTTGATGATGTCCCAAGTTCGAATCCTGTCTCCTACAACTTTTATAGATGAGTTTGATGTGGAAGCACATAATTCCGACCCTGATATGAGAGTACGATGTACTTATGTTATATTAGTACCAAATTAATGATATTCGATAATATCGAAGTTTGTATTTTGATGATAGTTATCATAATCATTAAGTTTTTATAGACTTGAACACCGAACTTTATCGCTAACTAGTACTTGGTATACTAAAGATGGTGCCCCCGCTATGCTCAAGTCCTGGGTCCGCCTCTGGTTACTATTATGGAGTATTTGTTATAGTAACTCTGAAATGCCAACTTCAGAGTTACTTTTCACTTTCAGTATCAACTTTCTTTGCTCTGCAAATTTTTATTTGAACATTAAAAGGCTTTGTTGTTACTATTATGGAGTATTTGTTATAGTAACTTTGAAATGCCAACATATCTGAACAATATGTTACTTTTTTAGTTTAAAAAATTGTGAATCAAATATATATGTTGTTTGTAAATACTTTTCATAATGTTTAGAAGCAAGAATATAGGTGTGTGTATATAAGTAGAACAATGCCTAAATAACTTGTTTGCATAGATCTGGAAGAAAAATCATTGCCCACTTTCACTTTCAATATCAATTTTCTTTGCTCTGCAATTTCTTATTTGAACATTAAAAACGATAATTGTTACTATTATAGAGTATTCATATCGAAAAACATGGAAGTGAAATATATTATGAACTGTTAAAAAGAATAGTTATAAAGCTTTTAAGATTTGTTTTATTTCAGATCTATTTTGCTGGTGGTAATTAAATATTCCTAATTAAGTATGAACGCGGAATTGAAAAGGAATGTATACCACAGGAGACACATTTTTAAGAACATCACTTTCCGGGAACAAAGTTTGTGGCATAGGACCAAGCATTATTGTTAACTGGGTCAGCAAGATGGTCGGCAAGGTTCTCCAATGGACCTTTTCCGGTGACGATAGCCTGAACAAAGAATCCAAACATGGAGAACATAGCAAGTCTACCATTCTTGATCTCCTTCACCTTGAGCTCAGCAAAAGCCTCTGGGTCATCAGCAAGGCCTAATGGGTCAAAGCTACCACCAGGGTAGAGTGGGTCGACAACCTCACCAAGAGGTCCACCAGCAACACGGTAACCCTCAACGGCTCCCATCAACACGACTTGACAAGCCCAAATGGCCAAGATGCTTTGTGCATGAACCAAACTTGGGTTGCCCAAGTAGTCAAGACCACCCTCGCTGAAAATCTGGGATCCAGCCTTGAACCATACAGCCTCACCGAATTTGACACCATTACGGGCCAAGAGCTCGGGGAAGACACAACCAAGAGCTCCAAGCATGGCCCATCTACAGTGGATCACCTCTAGCTCACGGTTCTTAGCAAAAGTTTCTGGATCAGCTGAAAGTCCAGCAGTGTCCCACCCGTAATCACCGGGGAACTCACCAGTCAAGTAACTTGGGGATTCACCAGAGAATGGGCCCAAGTACTTGACACGATCAGGACCATACCACGGGCTGCCAGAAGAGACTGGCTTGGCCTTGGTAACAGTCTTCCTCATGGTGACTTTTCCATTTCCGGTGATCTCAGAGGAAGATGGTGAGAGTTTCACCGCCTTTCCGGCAAAAGAAGAGGAAGAGAGAGCCATTGTAGCAGCTGCCATTGTAGAAATAAAGTGAAATACTCTTGTCTCTTGAATACAGCTACTACACAGAAAGAGTTTTTGATTTATGGCTTGAGTTTAATGGGCTTGCATCAACTGTATATAAATGACTCAGTAGGACCAAAGTCCTCATCCTAGAATATGATCATCTGTTTTATAATTGGTGAATGACAATTTGCTATATTTTTATTTTTTGGTTTCTTGTCCATTTGGCAAAGTTCAGCACCGTTAAGCATGACTAGATTCTTTTAGATACATTATGTTTAAAAAATCCAACCCATCGAAGATTTCCTCTTACAGCCAACCCAAAATAGCCACGTGTATAGTGGATTTTTGAAATATCCACTTGACCAGATAATAAGGGTATAACCTCATGACCATGCAATATTGTCTTGCAAGGAAAGTGAAAAATGTGTAGGCCTTAGATATTTCCTGCTGACATTGTAGAGAGAGATAGAATGCAGGAAAAGAAATATTCTTGCTTTTACCTTAGATCTTTATGACATTGTTAACTAAAAGTAAAAGGATAGAATACCAGCAAGAGTCGTGGTAAGATCTTGAGTTCGAATCCTGGGTATGGAATCGTCTTTACTAGGGAGCACTTTTATCCCCAAATGTGGAACTTCCCGGCGTGAAGCCAATTTAGCCGGATCCTAGTGCGGTACACCCGATGGAAAACTAATAAAATTAAGGATAGGGCCATAGAACTTAATCAATTACATTAGCAAATGTGTTGTGTAGTTTATCATATTGAAATGAAAAATGATTTGGAGACTTTGAGAAAAAATGACTTGGGACTTGGTACTATTAGAGAATTTGAAAATGGCGCTGCATAGCCAAATTAAATTCAAGCCACGCATAGTCCAACTAATATTTGGTAAAGCATGTTTCACAGCCAATTTCTGGCAAAGCAGAGCCAGAAACTTTTCATGGGACAAATTGAAAGTTTCAAGTGTTTCAAATTTTCTTTTGTCTCTGCATTATATTTAACTGAGACTTTAAGAAGAGTCCTTGTATTTTGCATTTAATCATAATAATTAATGATTATTATTATTATTTCAAAAGTTAAATTCCAAAAGACATGACTCGAGGCAATGCTTCACTGTGGAAAACTGGTACTTTCCTATAGTTGATCAAGGCTGCTTGAACTTTCAAACATGGTCAGGTCTTGGAATCGGGCTAAGAGCAGGAATTAACTACCAAACACTCAATTTTGTATCAACAAACTTCTTATTTCCTCCGGATCCCCTTACTCTTTAGTTGGTACTCCCTCCCGTCAGCAAAATTATCCAAGACGAAGGACATAAATAGAAGATTCAATGCATCTCTAAAAATTCCTCATAAACATATTGTTTGCTGACTTGTAGCATGTTTGGCCTAGCTTCTAAAATGAACTTATTTAGTGCTTTTAAGCAAGCACCTAACTTTAAAAGGGAAAACAAAAAGTTACTTTTGACCAAAGAGGAGCTTAGCCAAAGAGAACAGCTGAACAGTTAATTCCTCAAAAGCCAAGGTAATAAGGTATACATACTGATGGACAGAATGCAACTCCCAGGTTTTAGAGCTAGACCAATCAGTATCACATTTTACTGAAAGCTAATGAAATGTACTCTTTTCTTTACTGTATTCTTTAGAGCTTAATAATGATCAGCATTTCAAATGTACATGAGAGGCAACAGTCCTCTCAGCATATAGTCTATAGTTTAGCTCTAACACTGTAAGTTTCCATATTTAAGGAAGGTATTTTCCATTAACATAGATTGATTTCAATCTCACAGTAAGGAGATACTGAGTTCAACGAGAAGAAAATAGACACAGGTCTTCGTTCATTGTTTCATTTGTATTCACAAACCAACATAAACCCCTACCAACTAATTAACCAAACAATATTAAAAAACAAGAACTTAGAAAACACTAAACAAAACCTAAGATCCTAAATTCTAAAACAAAGAACAGCTACTATGAAACCAAGTCTAATCTTCATCAACAGAGGGCTTAGAGGAAGCACCAGATTTCTTAGGGAGCAAAAGGTTGTGAATGTTGGGCATGACTCCACCATTTGCAATTGTAACATCTCCAAGGAGTTTGCTGAGTTCTTCGTCATTTCTCACTGCCAATTGAATATGCCTTGGCACTATTCTCGTCTTCTTGTTGTCTCGCGCTGCATTTCCAGCCAATTCTAGCACCTATATAACATCAAAATTCACCCCCCCCCCCCAAAATCAGATACATAGTAATAAAAATTTTGAATAACTCCACCAAAATCATTTTTATTTAACACCATGTTACCTACACAACACCCCCAAAATTCACCTCCAAAAATCAGAAACATAGTAATTACATTTTTTAATTAATCCTCCAATATCATGGTATCTAAGGCCATGTGTATTTGAAGCGCGAACATTTTTTTTCCTTTGATAATGGATCTTTCAAACATTTCTGAGATATTAACCCCGTCATTATAGACTTCACTTTACAAAACTATGATTTTTTATTTGACCTCAATTCTTTGGCTCCTCAAACCCTTTCTTCCTTTAAACGATGAAATTTTCGATTTTATTTGAGCACTGTATTTTATAATAAATATTATCTGCATATAAACTTTAATATAAAGCATGAAGAGATTAATATCGGATCTAGCTAAAAATTAGAGAACTTGACCTAGTACTCCAAATCACTTCATATTTTTTTTGTTTAAAAATACGGAAAATTTCTAAATAAAAAAATTATTAGCGAAAGTCTTAACTAATAACAGAGAATTGTAAACCCTAGCATTTGAAACTCAAAGAAACTGAATTATGCAAAAATGAAATAATTAAAGAGGTGAATGACGAAATTAACCTCAGCAGCAAGGTATTCAAGGACAGCAGCGAGGTAAACCGGAGCTCCGGCGCCGACACGCTCGGCATACTTGCCGGCTTTAAGAAAACGGGCGATACGACCGACCGGAAATTGAAGACCGGCTTTGCTACTACGGGATGTAGCCTTCTTTGCAGCTCCTGAACCTAGGGTTTTTCCTCTACCAGCCATTATTGCTTACTGTAAAAGAGAAGAATTTTGTTTTGAAATTTGAACTCTAAAGAAATGATGAAAGCAAAAACTGAACAAATCTACTGGGTTTTGATGATTTTATATAGAGGTGGAGGGATTTTAAATTGGACCAATTAGAGTAGATCACACGGATCGTGATTTTAAGCCGTTGGATAAGATAGAAATTAACGGTGAGATGATAAAGATGCCGACGGCTTTAACCGCTTCAAGTATTTACGAGTTTTGCCACGAGTAATATATCCTTACTGTTTTTTAATTACTTTCTCCGTTTCAATTTAGGAGATATATTTAAAAAAAGTAAAGAATTTTTTTAAAAGTTCCTACATATCTATATTATTATAAAAGTATGAATACAATAATTTATAAAAATAACTTTATAATATTAAGCATAATAACTCATAATAAAAGGATATAACCGAAATTTTAGATATTAGCCTTATAATCTTATTAGTTTTAGGACATAAAACTAAATGTTAGTAATCCTACATGATTACATTAAGTAATCCTATTAGTATAATTATTTTTTCGGTTGTCCAATTCATATAAAATTGAATAAGTAAATATCATTAGTCATGTAATCCTATTACTTTTAGAATATACTTCTTAAAAAATTCTATTACTAATTTAATTCGAAAACGTATTATAATGTCATATTACGTATTCAAGGCAACGGTGTTATGTTTTTCTTATAGGGAACCTTAAAAACTTATAGCATACAAATAGAAATATATAATTAATTTTACATAATGCCAATTCAACCATACATAAATCAAATAAACCTACAAAAATTAAAATCCTTAAAATTTCAACCATACCTAATTCAACTAGCTAGGATGTTCATATATAAAAAATTCAATTATCTTACAACAACTAAAATTACTACAAAGTTAACAATAAAAAAGATATATAGATATATATATCAATAAAGTATTTACCTCGCTGGAAAAAATACCGGAGAGGAAAGATGCTTGATGCCGCTGCGGGACCACTGCTGAAAAACGAAAAAAAAGTTAAAAAATTAAGGGGAAAAGGGAGGGAGAGGGAGAAGGGAGGAGGAAACGAGAGAGATAGAGAAAATACATTACCTAGAAGGAGGAAGATGGCGAAAAAGGACGAGAGGGAGAGAAGAGGAGGATGAGAGAAGGAGGAAGAAAGGAAAAAGTGTGTTATGTTTTTGGGGAACGGGGGTTGGGTAGAGTTTTAAAAAAATTCCGACCGATTCGGTCGTAAATTTAATTAAATATTTCCTTTTTTAAAATATAAATTCCGACCGATTTGGTCGCTATTAAAGTCAAACGAGTCAACCAGTCGAATTTTAAAAATTCAATACTGGCAGATTCGGTCAGAAATAACTTTTCGGGCGTTTGCGCCAAAACATACGACCGATTTGGTCGGAAATATGGTCGAAATATTTTTTAAAAATATAATTGATATTTTTTTTATAATTCCAATCGATTCCGTATGAAATTTCCGACAATTTTTTTCCGTCGAAAATTTATGATTTTCTAGTAATGAATACTAATCAAACAACCCTAAGGCCATCTACAACCCTTCACTTCAAATCTTTACTCCAAAATGGAGTAAACTAACTCAAACCTTTACTCTTTATTTATTAAAAAAAAAGAATATTTCTTTTTATATTCTTTTGTATCTGCTATATTATATTATTATTTTTTATTTAAATTTTATTTTCTTATTTCCATTAAACAAATCCAATCTTTTTTCCTTTTTTACATATTCATATCATATAATTTATATTTCTTTATAATATAACCATTTAAAATAAAGAAATGATTTTCTAGTAATGAATACTAGTCAAACAACCCTAAGGCCATCTACAACCCTTCACTTCAAATCTTTACTCCAAAATGGAGTAAACTAACTCAAACCTTTACTCTTTATTTATTAAAAAAAAAGAATATTTCTTTTTATATTCTTTTGTATCTGCTATATTATATTATTATTTTTTATTTAAATTTTATTTTCTTATTTCCATTAAACAAATCCAATCTTTTTTCCTTTTTTACATATTCATATCATATAATTTATATTTCTTTATAATATAACCATTTAAAATAAAATTATTTTAAATGAGGATGTTGCAGGTGATTCCACATCATGACAACGACCTAGTGGGGTGAAGAAAGCAAAAAAAAAAAAATAGATGAAGATGATATGAAGATGGTCCGATCAGAAAATAGTCAGATTGGTGAGGTGATGAAAGATTCAAATGAGACAAAAAAGAAGCTTTAAAGGCAAAAAAAAAGAAGCTTTGAGACTAAAAGAACTCAAAGAAGTAAATAAATTTTACTCATCGATGTGAATTCTATTGTCGATACGAATCGTCAAATTTTTGTGACAAGAACAAAAACGAATAATGGATAAAAAAAATCAACAATTTCCACAGCCACAAACACAACAATCCTTTATCTCATTCACTCAATTCTTTAATGATTTTGGTGTATCTGGAAACGACTTACCTCCCTACTAAATTATTATGTTATTTAATGTAGTTTCAACTTTATGTATTTTTAATTTAATGTATTTTCAATTTTCACTTTTAATTTTAGCAACATCTTATATTTTATATTTGCAACTTTCATTTTTGTGATGGTTATATATTTTTTTATACAATTATAACTTATAATAAAATTAACTTACAATTTTACATAAAAATAATATATGCACGAAAATTATTTTATCAAAATTATGTGCTAAAATTAAGATGTAAAATTAATATTATAAAGATATTACATAAACATAATTAGGTATATATAATACAATAAATTAAAAGGATTAAATAATAATAAAAAATAATAAAATAATAGAGAATAGTGATAGAATGGATGAATAGTGTAAAATAAATTTGGAGTGAGACTGTTCATCCTCCAAAATGGAGAAAATTTGCAGGTGGATTAGAGCAAAATTTCTCCAATTTTGACTCCAAAATGGAGGTGGTTTGGAGATGGCCAAAATATTTTTGTACTGTAATATTAACACTCTTGATCATAGCGCAGGGGAGATCTAAGATCTCCCTATAAACAATGCTAATGCTTTACTTTAGTTGGTAATATAATATATATAATAGTCCAATTAACCAAAAAAAAAAAAAAAACTTGCACAAGCACACAAAGGAGTATCTATGAAATGTCCATATATCCCCTCGTTGGCAAGCAGAGTCACCTCACCTATGACCATTTACAATTTATATAGAAAAAAATTGAAATAAATAAACTCGTAAAAATCTTTTGTACGTATGACCACTTCAATTTATATAGAAAAAAATGAAATAAATAAACTCGTAAAAATCTTTTGTTTTTCATTTATCGATCGCCTGTGCTATATTTTTCTACTAATATTCTGTGAGAAGGGGCGAGTCGACTATAACCTACTTGCTTCCTGACTCTTCTATATAATAGAAAATAGATCTAGAATTTAAAGACAAAATTATATCAAATATCACTTGGGCCTATAGCTCATCCGTAAATGACCCATATTTGAAGCTCTAACCTGGTTTGGCCGAGCTTGTACATATTTTAAATTTTTTTTTGCACCCATTGCCATTAGCTCATAGTAAATTAGTAACGCTAATTCATTTATTTTTTTGTCTTTCACTCTCTTTTCTTCTCACATCTTCTACATATGCTCCAAGGTCCCGTCCTCCATTACTGATTCTCCCCCTGTGTCACCTGGTTGCAATGTAATAAAATTAAAGAGTAGAAGTCCACCATTGAAGGCCATTCAAAGCTTCGCTTTCGAAAATATAATTTGTTGAGTTTGTTAGTTGTTTGGATTAGGTGTTGTTCCAATTGATTGAAAATATCAAAAGGAGTTCAAAATTTAAATTTGAATTGATTTGGAGTAGATTTGAGTTAAATTTCAGAAAAGACGCAAGGAAGAAGACGAAGTCAGTTTTTTGTATAATTATGTATAATCTTGTATAATAGTGTATATGAGTGTATAAACACATCTTATACACCTTTATACAAGCGTCGTAAACGGACTTTTTTCACGATTTTCAGTTGCAATTCTTGTTCAAAACCAGTCCAAATCTCCATTAAATAACTTCAAATTTTATATACAACCTCCTTATACTATTTCTATCAAGTCTAAATAACACTTACTCCAAATTTCTCACAAAATCAAATTCGAAATTTAAACCCACATATTTAAACTTGTTAAAAATCTAATTTTCACCACCCAAATGGATTTGGTTTGTTGAACTACTATTTGAGTCACAGTTACTGATTCGAAAATTAACTTAAAAGCTTGAGCAATCTTTTTTAAAAATTGAATAGTAATTTCGAGAACCTATTAGAGTTGAATGTTAAATCTTAGCCTGTTATGTTTTGGGCTAGTTGGTTGTAAATTGAAATACGAGCTATAAAATTGAAAAGTAGGGAGCACAGTTATTTTTATGTGAAATTTTTCCTTATTTTAATAATATAAAGGTGGATGACTAGAACTATTAATTTTTTCTTATTGTTACATTCTTTTGATTATATATAGAAACACATTTATGCAACTCGAGCCAGAAGTTGTGAATTTGCTCACTTGTCAATTTTCATATATATACTATATTTTGATTCGTTGTTTTTACTAATTCAAAGTTGTGCAAGTTCTCTCATACCACCCCAGCTAATTGATGAATGATAAAAAGAAAGTCTGTTGCATAAAGCATCTCGCATTTACGCAGGATTCAGGAAAGGACCGTATTCGTAAGGGTATGATTTAAACAATCTACCCTAATACAAGCAGTTGTGGCTGCTTTCACGACTCGAACCCGTGACTTGCAGATCACACAGAGATAACTTTACCTTACTAGCTTCTTTCTCAACAAAAAAAAAAGAATTAAATCTAATTCGGTAACATTCATGTTGGTCTTGCATTAAGATTGAGCCAAATATACCATCTTTTGAGGTATGGAACTTTTACAATAAATACAAATACAAAATTGTTAGTGTACCTTTTCCCTTCTGCCTTGAACAACCTTTTTTGTAGGAATGGTTAAAGGAGTGGCTACAAATAAATACATACAGATAACACATTAATGGAGAATTGAAGAAAGTACAACAACTAGATTTCACTAGCCAGCCTTCTAAGAAGTAGCAGCCACTGCTTCTGTTGTTTTTTCCTTCTCTTTGACAGCTCTCTTCCAGTTCTCTGCACTATCAATAATTTCTCCGGTTTTTACGAGGTACCTGACCCTTTTCCCGTTGTCGAGTGTTTTATGACCCACCCGACTGGCTACCTTCTGCTCTTTCGAGTAAAGCATCACGTTCGAGCTGTGAATAGGAGCTTCAATCTGAAAGCACCAGACTTAAAAAGTTATTTTCTCATGAAGACTGATTAGTTTATGTTAGCCTTATCCATAACAAAAGAGAACGACAACAACTATGCCTCAGTCCTGAATAAGTTGGAGCCATAACAAAAGAGAAACATGAGATTAACTTATAGGAAAATTAGATACAGTGAGAAGGAAAGAAATTGAAAACCTTGATTATTTGGCCCGGTTCATTCTCATCTCTACTCTTCACATGCTTGGTTTTCAAGTTTATCTCACTTACGACGACTTTGCTGTTGTGCTTGATAATCTCAGTGATCTCTCCAATCTTACCTTTGTCGTGGCCGGATATCACTTTTACTGTATCTCCCAATTTCACATGCATTTTGTGTAGCACCGGAAGGCTGTTTGGCTTACACTTCTTACGCTCCCATCGCTTAAGCTGCAGAAGAAATGAAAATGAAGAACGTTTTTACAAGAATGTGTGCCTTGAATCACCAACAGTTGCACCTTGGAAGAGCATAACATTTTATCTGCTCTTCATTTTCATTTCTTCCAACTACAAGAATGTGTGCCTTGAGTCACCAACAGATAACATTTTCTGGCAGTTGTTCCGAACTGCTATTAAGTTAGTCTAAGCACCTTACAAGAAAATCTTCTTTTTTGGGTCATGGAAAAAGTACACAACCTGATAGCAGAGAAAATACCAAAAATAGATCTAAGATACCAACCTTGGCTACAATGGGACCTGGACTTTGTGTTGATTTGACCTGCAAAGTATCATTTGAAGACTGTCGTTAATTGAACAAAAATTTATCTTGTTGCAATTCGACGCGTGAAAAAGACAAGTCACGCAAGCAGGACAATATAAGAGGACTAGTAAACAGTTGTAGTAAGGAGCATCAACCTAAATACAGCAAGTCCATATTTTGAAGAAGATATTCAGAAATCAATATTTTGCTTCAACTGCTTATCATGTAACGGGTGTTTTTAATCCCTCATGTTGAAGATGTCTAGAAGCTTCATTTAAGAACTTATTATGATGTACACTCTGGAGAGTTGATTTCCACATAAAATTGTTCTCTTCAACTACTCATTCATATTTATTAATAAATATGGAGGACTCATCCTATGGAATTTAAGTGTCTTTACATGCTAAACCACGAATACAGCTCTTTTGCTATCAACAAGTTATTTGTCCAGTTATGTTGAACAACAGATAGATCAAAATCAGAACTTGAAACATTGAGAGCCTCTAAAATGATCAAGAATTTGGCCACAGTTAGCACCTTGGAAGAGCAGTTACATATCTACAGGTAGAAATCAATTCTTCAATAGCATATCTTCCTCTTAATTAAGTCGATGCAAGACCAAAACAAAGACAGTTCACTTTGAAACTCGCAAACAAAAGCATCAAACATACAGAATGAACTACATTTAAAGTAATCGGTGAAACTCACATTAACCTCAGGGAAGATGTGGTATGGCAACCGCGCCACCTCAACTTAAAGTATGAGCAACTTAAAATACAGACACACACTAAGTTCAAACCCACTATCACATAGTAGTAGTTACAAGTGCAGTGGTATTTCGCACCCGCTGACAAAGAATCTTTGATCTAGCTTTGCACCAATCTCATCCATAGTCTAGTTGGTGTGTTTGGTACGCGAGATATATTTCCTCAAGGAAAATGTTTTCAAGTGCTTCCTTGCCTTGAAATTTGATAATGTTTTCCTCAAGGAAAATCCTTTCCGCAGAAACGAGAAAAATGAATTATATCACACATGGGCGGAAGTCACTTTTCTTTATATACACACATACATAAATTACATAATGGAGAAAACTGCTATTTCCAGCTTCAAAACTCGATGGATGTGTTAGTCCCTCTACCCTTTTCTACTTTTTTGATTTTGCACCGGGTGTCCGAGTCTCTTTGAGCCCTGACTAATCCCGGGGGTGCACAGGCCCTCAGCAAGGAGTTTTCCGCAAGTGCACCACGGTTAATTCAGGTTTTACCCAATCCGATGACCCTCAGAAATTGTTTGCACCCAGTGGGTTTCGAACTTGAGACCTTGAAAGGGAGCAAACCCCAAGGCTCAACCCTTTTCTACTTAAATACCAGATCTCATTCACCAGTCAGGATCGAATCCATGACCCATTCCTTTCCTACCACACATCATGTTGTGCTACCTCTATAGTTGAACCAAAGCCCTGATGATCATTTTCCTTTTAATAAAATTTTCAACTCTTAATTAACCTCACATGTTCTAATAAATACTTAGACATTATTATTGAAATACATATATGTCACCAACTTTTATACCCGAAAATAAACATCTTACTCTATACCAAATGCACCTTGGTGTATAGAGTTTCTGTCACCGTAAGCTCCCGCTATGCGTGGGTCCGAGGAAGGGCCGGACCACATGGGTCTATGAGTCTATCGTACGCAGGGGTAGCCTTACCCCTGCTAATGCAGAGGTTGTTTTCACTCGAACCCGTGACCTCCTGGTCACATAGCAACAACTTTACTAGTCACGGCAAGGCTCCTGTTTCCACGAATTGCAAGACAATTCCAGCAAAATAACATGTACCAAGTCTTATACGAATAAAGCAACCATTAACAACCCAAATTTACAAAGCACATTATTTGAGAAACCAATATTTAAAAAAAAAATAATACTAGGAGACTATCAATGGACAACAGTAAGTAAAAATAGAAGGAAATTTAAAAGAGTGGTAAGTAAAGCATGGTACCAGAGGAGGGAAGAGAGGAGGAGAAAAAGGTTGGCCCAAGAATGAGTTGGAGGAGATCGAAAGAGATGTAAACGAGCTCTGCAGAGCTGCCATTGTCGCCATTTGCTTCACAGAAGAAAGCTTTCACAATAGACGATGAGGGGAAGAGGATAGAGTTAGAAGCAGCACTTTTCTTTTTCCACAGTAATTTCTTTGTCTGGAATCTGCCAATCCAATTTTATTGGACCTTGGACGGGTTGACCCGACCCAAGTTTTAGCTTCCATGTTGCCAAAATAATTCAAGAAATTCTTTTTTTTTTTTTTTTTTGCAAAATACAAATTGACCGACCAACCAAAACTAATTTCATTCACTAGCCAAAATATATATAAAATATTACATATTTAAATGCTAATTCATTGGGCCTTTCGATACAATTAAAAAGGAAGTGGTGAAGATTATTACAGTAGTAGGAATATAAGCCGAAACATATGTCGATTAGATTTAAAAATATACATTTCCCTTTTTTCCTTTTTTCTTCTTTTTTGGAAGAGAATATTCCATATTACTCCCTCCATATCATTTTATATGAACTAGTCTTATGAACCGCGCATTGCGCGTGTACATTATCTCAATAAGAAAGAATTTTAAAATACTATATAAATATTATATTTGAGTGATAAAATAAAAGTTAATTTTTCCTAAAATTATTAATCTTCATACAAGTTCTCAAGTATCAGTCAATATATTTAACTAAAAATTTATTTAAATTGTTAATTCAATCGCTTTAAATTCATAAGTTATCGTGCTTCTTTTTAATTTCAGCAGTCACATATAATCCTTCAAAACTTAATGACTTTTTTGATTTTTTTTTGAAAGGTTATTCCCTTGTTCATTTTAGAGACACAAACAGGATTAACAAATTGATAGAAAATAATATTTTTTTTCAAGAATAAAATACAATTTATTTATTTTTAAATAATAATAAATATTATATGAATTATTTCCAACAAATTAGAAAAAATAAATTATTGTATCTCATTGTATAATCAAATTACATAAATTATACGAAGAAAAGGAGTTTTGAAAAAGAAAAAGAAAATAAACAATACTAAACCTAAAACTTTTTAACAAAAAAAAGAAGCTCGTCAAGGACTCTTAAATAAATATTTTACAACAAAACGATAATTATATGATTTTCCATATCAAAGTCCTAAATATTAGGTTATTAATTAAATGATTATCCCTAAATATTAGAAAACTAATTAATGACTATTCCTACGTATTGGGAAAAGAAGATTTAACCCAAATAGCTACACATCCAAACACTTAAACTAAAAATAGCCGTTGGATGTATAATATTTGCATAATTTATGTATTATATGTGTATAATTATATATAATCAATGTATAATCTATGCATATGGCTAGAAAAGGTAAACAATGATTATGGCCGGCTATTTTTGTAAAGATCCCTTAGGAAAATAACAAAAATTACTACTCTGTCCAATATAAAATATACTCTTAAAGGATAAAAAATGAGAACGACATTTCTGTGATGACTCAAAAGGTCATCTTTAAATTTAATAATTATTTATGTGATTTAAGACCTCGAAAAGTACTATTTATCATTCTTCTACTTGCGTGCGCAGTCCGTATAATTTTTTGAAAAGTTTTATATGAAAAATTTACTAAAATGTGAAATAGAGCCTTAAAACTCAACTGAGTTGACATTGGTCAACATTCTGAGCAAAAAGACTCGGATCAGTATTTTGACAGTTCCGGTAGGTCCGTATCGTGATTTGGGACTTGGGCGTATGCCCGAAATTTAATTTGGAGGTCCCTAACTTGAATTATAGCTAGTTGGCGAAAACTAGAAGTCTAAAGGCTTAAAGATTTTAAAGTTTGACTACAAATTAACTTTTATTAATATCGGGGTCGGATTCGAGTTTTGAAATTTTTTATAGGTCTGTTATGTCATTTATGACTTGTCTGTCGAATTTGGTGAGAAACAAAGTTAATTTGACGTGATTCGGACGTTCGGTTGTGAAAATAAAAATTTTAAAATTTTGATCACTCGAGCGAGTTCGTATGAGGGTTTTGGATTTGTGTGCATATTTGGTTTGGAACATAGAGGGCTCGAGTGAGTATCGGATGGTTAACGGATCAAAAATTTGGACTTGAACAGCTGCTGAAATTTTTTGATATCTGATTCTGTTTTTCTTCTACGCGATCGCGTGAATGTGTCTGCGATCGCGTAGGCTTAGTTGGGCAGTGGAGTTTCGTTTTATGCGATCGCGTGGGGATATTCACGATCGTGTAGGGTTAATTGGGGGGTGGGGGGCTACTGAATTTGTTCTATGCGATCGCGTGAAGTGGGATGCAATCGCGTAGCTTTGGGAGTTTGTGACTCGCGAACGCGTGATGGGGGCTGCGATCGTGTAGAGTTGGAATCGTGTGCTTCATGATCGCGTGAATGTGTCTGCGATCGCGTAGAGTTAATTTGGGCAGTGAAAAAATTATTCTTCGCGATCACGTGTGAATGTTCGCGATCGCGATGAGTAAAAATCTGGGCAAACAGAATTTAAGTTCTAGAAATGGGATTTCGACCCATTTTCCACCATTTTCGATTTTTAGCACGGATAAAATAATTTTTGGGCGATTTTTACGGAAAAATATTGGGGTAAGTGTTCCTTATCCTCTATTGATTATATTTCATGATTCCATACTCATTTACATTATGAATCCGTGAATTTATGGAAGAAAAATTAGATTTTTATAAAATCTTCCAAAAATGTAAAATGAAGATTTGAAAGTCAATCCAATGTCGGAATTCGATAATTTTTATATGGTTGAACTCGTATCGGAACGGGTGTTCGGATTTCATGAGTTTTTTTAGGATTCGAGACGTGGGTTCCACTGTTGATTTTTAAAATAAATTTCGTATTTTTATCCGAAAAATTTATAAATTCATATGGAATTAATTCCTACAATTTATATTGAGTATGTTGAATTGTTTATGGCTAGATTTGAGGATTTTAGATACGAATTCGCGAGGCAAAAATTTATTGGATTCTTGAATTTTGGTTGCAAAACGAGGTAAGTGTTGTGGTTAACCTTGACTTAAGGGAGTATGACTTAATTGTCTATTTGCTACATGATTTAATGTGCGGATACAACGTATATGTGAGGTGACGAGCACTTATGCGTTGTGGTTGAGTCAAAGCATGCGAATGGAATTTGTTTATTGTGAATAATTGTCTATTTAATTAAGATATTCCTGCTTAAGTTTATTATTTATTATTTGATCATTATTCATGGAATAGAATTGATTGATAAGTGTATATCCCCACACTTAAATACTCTTCCGAATTTATATTATTATTTTCATGGTAAGAAAGAATGTAAAAGCACGAAGGGTGTTGTCGTGCTATTTGTGAGTGTAAAAGCACGAAGGGTGTTGCCGTGCCATTTGTGAGTATAAGAGCACGAAGGGTGTTGTCGTGCCATTTGTGAGTGTAAAATCACGAAGGGTGATGCCGTGTCAAATGAGAGTAAAATCACGAAGGGTGGTGTCGTGCCATTTTCATATTATCATTTGCTCATTTTATTGCTGATAAATTACTCATTTTATTGTTGATAAATTAATTGGTTGTTAAGTAACATTCCTCCTGCCGAAATTATTATATCCTTCATCTTCGCATATTCTCTCCCAATTTATAAATTGTTATTTGTTATATTATTGTTACTTTGTATTTTGTATATACTTGTACAGGTGGTTTACATACGTGTCTTGTCATAGCCTCGTCACTACTTCGTCGAGGTTAAGCTCGGCACTTACAGTACATGGGGTCGGTTGTACTGATACTACACTCTGCACTTCTTGTACAGATTTCGAAGTTGGTCCCAGCGGCGTACTGTAGATTTTTCCGGATACAGCTACCAGTGGAGACTTGAGGTATAGCTGCACAACGTTCGCAGTTCTGAAGTCCCCTTCTATATTATCTCAGTTGTGTATTATATTTCAAACAACTTGAATTTTATTCAGACCTTTATTTGTATTATTCTAGAAGCTCGTGTACTTGTGACTCTAGTTCTGGGATGGTACTTAGACATCTCTACTATTATGGATTATTCACTACATTTCAGAACCTACTTTCGCATTTGTTTCTTTGTTATTAATTAGTTTAAACTTGTTTTAAAATGACTAATATTATTCTAACGTTGGCTTGCCTAGCAAGTAAAATGTTAGGCGCCATCACGGACTCGAAGGTGGAATTTCGGGTCGTGACAGCGGGTATCATAGCACTAGGTTACATAGGTCTCACGAGTCACAGGTAAGCTTAATAGAGTATGAAGGATCGGTACAGAGACGTCTGTACTTATCTCTCAGAGGCTATGAAGTTTAGGAACAATATCACTTCTTTCTTATCCTGTCGTGCGATCTTATTCTATAATCGACAATTGAATCATTCTATTCTTATTCTCTCGCAGATGGCGAGAACACGTAATACATCTACCGACGGACAGGGACCAGAGCCCCCAGTGACAACTATGGCCAGGGGTAGGGTTAGAGGTCGAGGCCGAGGTCGTGCTAGAGGCCGAGGCAGAGGTAGAGCTAAGTCTAGAGCTCGAGCAGCAACACCTGTTGTAGAACCTCAGGTGGATCTTCAGGAGGAGGTTCCCGTTCAGACTATACCGGTTAGACCAGTTCAAGTCCTAGAAGGATTTATAGCTACTCCAGTGCATCAGGACGCTCTAGTCCGTTTGGTGAGTCTTATGGAGGGCGTGGCCCATAATAGTACATATCCAGTGGCACCAGCCGTATCACATGCTGGGGGAGGAGCACAGACTCCTACTACTCCCGCTCCGGAGTAGATGGCCCCCCAGAATTAGGCTCCAGCAATCCCGCCAGTTGAGGTAGTTCAGCCAGTTGTTGTGGCACAGGCCGATGATAGGCCCGCCATGTCTTCTAAGGCCTTATTGAGACTGGATAAGTTTACTAAGCTCTTTCCAGTTCACTTTAGTGGTACACCTTCTGAGGGCCCACAAGATTATCTTGACAGTTGCCATGAGGTACTGCGGAACATGGGTATAGTTGAGACCAATGAGGTCGATTTTGTTGTATTTTAGATGATGGGTTCCACCAAGAGGTGGTGGAGAGATTATACATTGACCAGACCCGTTGGATTGCCTGCATTGACATGGGAACAGTTCTCACGGCTATTTCTATAGAAGTTTCTCCCTATCACATTGAGAGAGGATTACCGCAGGCAATTTGAGTATCTACAGTAGGGCAGTATGACTGTTACTCATTATGAATCCCGTTTTGTGGATTTAGCTGGTCATGTTGTCCTTTTACTACCTACTGAGGGAGAGAGAGAGAGAGAGAGAGAGAGAGAGAGAGAGGAGGGTGATGAGGTTTATTGAGGGACTCACTCACCCTATCAGGCTTCAGATGGCCAAGGAGGCCAGAAGTGAGATTTCCTTTCAGGCGGCTGCTAATGTCGCGAGGAGGATCGAGATGGTTCTTGCATAGGAGAGAGGGCAGAGGTCTGATAAGAGGCCTCGTCAGTTCGGTGGTTTCAGTGGTGCCTCGTATGGAGGCAGGGGTAATTTTGGTAGGGATCATCCTCCCATACCGTTTTATTCAGCACTTCAGGCATCTCCCAGTGCTTCAGGGAGTCACGGTCCTATTAGTACACATTCAGCTCTTATCAGTGCACCACCACTCCAGAGTTACTACAACGGTTATTCGGCCCGTTTGGGTCAGCAGTCACAGCAGTCGGGTCCTGTTATACTTGTAGTGATCCGAGGCACATTGCTAGATTCTGCCCCATGTCTCAGGGCAGCATGCAGCAGCAGGGTTCTCGTGTTATGGTTCCAGCACCAGTTGCTTCACCGTCTGCTCATCCAGCTAGAGGTAGGGGTCAAGAAGCTAGAGGTGGAGGTCAGACCATTAGAGGTGGAGGCCAGTCAGTTAGAGGTCGTCCCAGGGACGCAATTTAGAGTGGTGGGGCCCAACCCCATTTTTATGCTTTTCCAGCTAGGCCTGAGGCCGAATCATCCGATGCTGTGATTACATATATTGTTCCAGTTTGCCATAGAGATGTTTCAGTTCTATTTGATCCAGGATCTACTTATTCCTATGTGTCCTCTTATTTTGCTTCATATTTGGTGATTCTAAGTGCTCCTGTGTGTATGTCCACTCTGGTGGGAGATTCTATCGTGATAGATCATGTCTATCATTCGTTTGTGGTTACTCTTAGGAGTCTTGAGACTAGTGTGGATCTTCTACTTCTTGATATGGTAGATTTTGATGTCATCTTGGGAATGGATTGATTGTCACCTTATCATGCTATATTGGATTGTCATGCCAAGACGGTGACCATATCCATGTCGGGGTTATATCAATTAGAGTGGAAAGGAACTCTTGGTCATTCTACCAGCATGGTTATTTCTTATATGAAGGCTCAGCGTATGGTCGAGAAAGGATGTCTAGCCTATTTGGCTTATATTCGCGATCCCATCGAGGATGTTCCTTCTATGGACTCAGTACCAGTGGTTCGTGAATTTCCAGAAATATTTCCTGCAGATTTGTCGGGAATGCCACCCGACAGAGATATTGACTTTTGTATTGATTTGGCTCTGGGCACTCAGCCCATTTCTATCCCACCATACCGTATGGCCCCGCCGGAGTTGAAATAATTGAAGGAGAATTTACAAGACTTGCTTGATCAAGGATTCGTTAGACCCAGTGTCTCGCCCTGGGGTGCACCAGTACTGTTTGTAAAGAAGAAAGATAGCTCTATGCGGATGTGTATAGATTATCGACAGTTGAACAAGGCCACTATCAAAAACAAATATCCGTTGCCAAGAATTGATGACTTATTTGATCAACTTCAAGGTGACCAGGTATTTTCAAAGATCGATTTGAGGTATTATTACCATCAGTTGAAGATTAGGGCATCTGATGTCCTTAAGATAGCTTTTCGGACTCGGTATGGGCATTACGAATTCCTAGTGATGTCATTTGGGTTGACAAATGCCCCCAGCAACATTTATGGATTTGATGAATCGGGTATTCAAACCATGTTTGGATTCTTTTGTGGTTGTATTCATTGATGATATCTTGATTTACTCCAGCAGTCGAGAGGAGCATGAGCAGCATCTTCGGAGTGTGCTTCAGACTTTGAAGAATAATCAGTTATATGCCAAATTTTCATAATGTGAATTTTGGTTAGACTCAGTTGCCTTTTTGGGGCATGTTGTATCGGCAGAAGGCATAAAAGTGGATCCTAAGAAGTTTGAGGTTGTTCAGAATTATCCTAGACCTACTTCAGTTACAGAGATCCGGAGTTTCCCGGGTTTGGCTAGTTATTATCGTCGATTCGTGAAGGGATTTTTATCTATAGCAAGCCCAATGACCAGATTGACCCAGAAAGGTATTCCATTCAGATGGTCAGATGAGTGTGAGTTGAGCTTTCAGAAACTCAAGACTGCTTTGACTACGGCACCAGTGTTGGTATTACCCACAGGTTCAGGATCTTATACGGTGTATTGTGATGCATCTCGCGTTGGGCTTGGTACAGTATTGATGCAAGATGGCGGGGTGATTGCATATGCGTCACGGCAGTTGAAAGTTCATGAGAAGAATTATCCTGTTCATGACTTAGAATTGGTAGCCATTGTCCACGCTTTAAAGATTTGGAGACATTACCTTTACGGTGTCTCGTGTGAGGTATTTACTAATCATCGTAGCCTGCAGTACCTGTGCAGTCAAAAATATCTCAATTTGAGGCAGAGAAGATGGTTGGAGTTGTTGAAAGATTATGATATCACCATTTTGTATCATCCCGGAAAGGCTAATGTGGTGGCCGATGCTTTGAGTAGAAAGGATGTGAGTATAGGCAGCCTTACTTATATTCCGGTTGGTGAGAGACCGTTAGCTATAGATGTCCAGACTTTGGCTAATCAGTTCGTGAGGTTAGATGTTTCGGAGCCCAGTAAGGTTTTAGCTTGCATAGTCGCTCGGTCTTCTTTATATGAGCGCATCAGAGGGTGGTAGTACGATGATCCTCATTTACTTGTCCTCAAGGATACGGTTCGGCACAGTAATGCCAAACAGGTTGTTGTGGGGGAAGATAAAGTTCTGTGAATGCAGGTTGTATTTGTGTGCCTAATGCGGATGGACTTCATGAATTAATTCTGGAATAAGCCCACAGTTCCACGTATTCTATTCATCTAGGTACCGCCAAAATATATCAAGATTTGTGGCAACATTATTGGTGGAGGAGAATGAAGAAGGATATAGTTGCGTATATAGCTCGATGTCTGAATTGTCAGCAAGTTAAGTACGAGCATCAGAGACTTGATAGTTCGCTTTAGAAGTTAGAAATTCCTAAGTGAAAGTGGGAGCGTATCACTATGGATTTTGTTGTTTGGCTCCCACGGACTCAGAGAAAATTTAACGCAGTTTTGGGTTATTGTGGACAGGTTGACCAAGTCAGCACATTTCATTCCGATGGCAGTTACCTATTCTTCAGAGCGGTTAGCTGAAATTTACATTCGTGAGATTGTCCGCCTTCACGGTGTGCCCGTGTCTATTATTTCAGATCGAGGTACACAATTTACCTCACACTTCTGAAGGGTTGTACAACATGAGTTAGGCACGCGGGTTGAGTTGAGTACAATATTTCATCCACAGACAGACGGACAATCAGAGCGCACTATTCAGATATTAGAAGATATGCTACACGTTTGTGTTATAAACTTTGGAGGTTCTTGGGATCAAATCTTGCCACTTGCAGAGTTTGCTTATAATAATAGCTACCGGTCGAGCATTCATATGGCTCCATATGAGGCATTATACGGAAGGCGATGTCGTTCGCCAGTTGGATGGTTTGAACCGGGAGAGGCTCGGTTGTTGGGTACCGATTTGGTACAAGATGCCTTGGATAAGGTCAAAATTATTCAGGACCGTAAGGTTCGTGATATTGCATTCATGGTTGGAGAAAGAATATTGCTCCGGGTTTCACCTATGAAAGGTGTAATGAGGTTCGGAAAGAAGGGTAAGTTGAGCCCTAGGTATATTGGACCCTTTGAAATTCTTGAAAGGGTGGGTGAAGTATCCTACAAGCTTGCATTACCACCTAGTTTATCAGCGGTTCATCCGGTGTTCCATGTGTCTATGATTCAGAAATATCATGGTGATCCGTCCCATGTGTTAGATTTCAGCTCAGTCCAATTGGACAAAGATTTGACTTCTAAAGAGGAGGTAGTAGTTATTCTACCCCGGCAGGTCCGACAATTGAGGTCTAAGAGCTACCCTTCAGTTCGAGTGTAGTGGAGAGGTCAGCCGGTAGAAGCATCTACCTGGGAGTCCGAGTCGGACATGCGGAGTAAATATCCACACCTTTTCACCAGCTCACGTACTTTTTCTAACTCCGTTTTGTTTTAGAGGTGGAGAATGTGATGATCCAAAAGGTCATCTTTAAATTTAATAATTATATATGTGATCTAATACCTCAAAAATTACTATTTATCATTCATCGACTTGCATGCGTAGTCCGTATAATTTTTTGGAAAGTTTTATATGAAAAATTGACTAAAATGTGAAATAGAGCCTTAAAATTCAATTGAGTTGACTTTGGTCAATATTCTGAGCAAACGGACTCGGATCAGTGTTTTGACAGTTTCGGTAGGCCCGTATCATGATTTGGGATTTGGGTGTATGCCTGAAATTTAATTTGGAGGTCCCTAACTTGAATTATCATCAGTTGGCGAAAACTAGAAGCCTAAAGGCTTAAAGATTTCAAAGTTTGCCTACAAATTGACTTTTATTGATATCGGGGTTGGATTCAAGTTCTGAAAATTTTCATAGGTCTGTTATGCCATTTATAACTTGTCTGTAGAATTTGGTGAGAAACAGAGTTGATTTGACGTGATTCAGACGTTCGATTATGAAAATAGAAGTTTTAAAGTTTTCTTAAAAATTTCATTTGATTTGGTATCTAATTCGTAATTTTAGGTGTTAAATTGTGTTTTGATCGCGCGAGCGAGTTCGTATGAAATTTTTGGACTTGTGTGCATGTTTTGTTTGGAGCCCCGAGGGCTCGGGTGAGTTTTAGGTGGTTAACGGATCAAAAATTTGGACTTGAACAACTGTTGGAATTTTCTGATATCTAATTCTGTTTTTCTTCTACGTGATCGTGTGAATGTGTCTGCAATTGCGTAGGCTTAGTTGGGCAGTGGAGTTTTGATCTATGCGATCGCGTGGGGATATTCGCTATCGTGTAGGGTTAACTGGGGGGCTGCTGAATTTGCTCTACGCGATCGCGTGAAGAGGGATGCGATCGCGTAGCTCTAGGAGTTTGTGACTCGCGAACACGCTATGAGGGCTGCGATCGCGTAGAGTTGGAATCGTGTGCTTCGCGATCGCGTGAATGTGTGTGCGATCGTGCAAAGTTAATTTGGGCAGTGAAAATATTATTCTTCGCGATCGCGTGTCAATGTTCGCGATCGCGATGAGTAAAATCTGGGCAAATATAACTTAAGTTCTAGAAATGGGATTTCGACCAATTTTCCACCATTTTCGATTTTTAGTTCGGGTAAAATAATTTTTGGACGATTTTCACGGAAAAACATTGGAGTAAGTGTTCCTTATCCTATATTGATTATATTTCATGATTCCATACTCATTTACATCATGAACCCGTGAATTTATGGAAGAAAAATAAGATTTTTATAAAATTTTCCAAAAATGTAAAATGAAGATTTGAAAGTCGATCACATGTCGGAATTCGATAATTTTTGTATGGTTGAACTCGTATCGAAACGGGTGTTCGGATTTCATGAGTTTTTCCGAGATTCGAGACGTGGGTCCCACTATTGAGTTTTAAAATAAATTTCAGATTTTTATTCGGAAAATTTATAAATTCATATGGAATTAATTCCTACGATTTGTATTGAGTATATTGAATTGTTTATGACTAGATTTGAGGATTTCAGACACGAATTCACGAGGCAAAGGTTTATTGGATTCTTAAAATTTGGTTGCAAAGCGAGGTAAGTGTCGTGGTTAACCTTGACTTGAGGAAGTAGGACTTAATTATCTATTTGCTACATGATTTAATGCGCGGGTACAACGTATATGTGAGGTGACGAGTACTTATGCGTTGTGTTTGAGTCAAAACATGCGAGTGAAATTTTTTTTGATTGTGAATAATTATTTATTTAATTAAGATATTCCTGCTTAAGTTTATTATTCATTATTTGATCATTATTCGTGAAATTATTATTCATTTAATTATTGTTGAATATTTGAAAGGTGAAGTCGGTATTTGGTATTGAATTGATTGATAAGTGTATATCCCCACACTTAAAAACTCTTTCGAATTATTATTATTATTTTCATGATAAGGAAGAGTGTAAAAATACAAAGGGTGTTGTCGTGCCATTTGTGAGTGTAAGAGCACGAAGGGTGTTGTTGTGCCATTTGTGAGTGTAAGAGCATGAAGGGTGTTGACGTGCCATTTGAGAGTGTAAAAGCACGAAGGGTGATGCCGTGTCAAATGAGAGTAAAAGCACGAAGGGTGGTGCTGTGCCATTTTCATATTATCATTTGCTCATTTTATTGTTGATAAATTAATTGGCTGCTAAGTAACACTCCTCCTGCTGAAATTATTATATCCTTCCCCTTCGCATGTTCCCTTCTAATTTATAAATTATTATTTATTGTATTATTGTTACTTTGTATTTGTATATACTTGTACAAGTGGTTTACATACGTATCTTGTCATAGCCTCGTCACTATTTCGTCGAGGTTAGGCTCGACACTTATCAGTTAGGGCTGCTTATCGGGCGGATTGGGCGATTAATTACTCTTAACGATTTGGCTTAACGGTTATCGGTTTTTAAATGTATTAATCCGCTAGCCACCCGATAAGATATCGGGCGGATTGGTATCGGTTTAGCTCTTATCGGGCGGTTATTGGGCGGTTTATCGGCCTAATTCAATCTATATTGCGTGTATTAATTGTTTGCTGACCGCCTAACATACAAATTTAGAATAGAAAATTATACATTGAGTCCAGACATACATGTCTTTTAACGCCTACATAAGAATGATATAGTGTCATGTGTTGTAGAGTGAAAAAAGATGTGGCACAACATTGTTGTTCTTCTATTAAACATAGACAACATGCATTAGTTTTAAAAAAACAAAAGCAGAGGTGAACCATAGACATCAACTTAAACAATCTTGTTGTAGGGTGGGAGAATAAGCTAAGCTAAGCCAAGCCTGAGATCTTCTGATGCATAGTACGTAAGGATTCTGATTATTTAGGAATTAGGCGTTAGAACTTAGAGATAGAGTACTGGAAGAAGTGGAAGGGTTTTTGATCTTTAATATATATATATATATATATATATATATATATATATATATATATATATATATTCTTAAGGGGTTAACGGATTATCCGTTAAGAAAATTGAATAATCCGCCCCCAAACCGATAAACCGTTAATAAAAAAAATGCAATCCGTTCTCCGTCCGTTAAACCGTTAAACCGATACCAATAAGCCATTAAGCTTCGGTTTCGATTCGATTTTCGATTTCGGTTTGGTTTTGAACACCCCTATTACCAGTACATGGGGTCGATTGTACTGATACTGCACTCTGCACTTCTTGTACAGATTTCGAAATTACATGAGGTCGGTTGTACTGATACTGTACTCTGCAGTTCTTGTGCAAATTTCGGAGTTGGTATAACTGCACAACGTTCGCAGTTCTGAAGTCCCCTTCTATATTATCTCAGTTGTGTATTATATTTCAAACAACTTGAATTTTATTCAGACCTTTATTTGTATTATTCTAGAAGCTCGTGCACTTGTGACTCCAGTTCTATGATGGTATTTAGACATCGCTATTATTATGGATTATTCACTACATTTCAGACCTTACTTCCACATTTGTTTCTTTGTTATTAATTAGTTTAAAATTATTTTAAAATGGCTAATATTATTCTAATGCTGGCTTGCCTAGTAAGTGAAATGTTAGGCGGCATCACGGTCTCGAAGGTGAGAATTTCGGGTCGAGACAATTTCGCTAAGTGTGAGCACCTAATTTCACTGGTGATGCTTGACCTCCTTCAAATATAATTACTTATATTCCATTCTTTTTTACAATAGTGAGTTGCTCTAGTGATGAACACCCTCCACTTCCAACCAAGAGGTTGTGAGTTCGAGTCACCCAAGAGCAAGGTGGGGAGTTCTTGGAGGGAGGGAGCTGAGGGTCTATCGGAACAGCCTCTCTACCCCAGGATAAAGGTAAGATCTGCGTACATACTACCCTCCCCAGACCCCACTAGTGGGATTATACTGGGTTGTTGTTGTATATATTTTTATTTTTTTTACGAAACCGACCGACTTCGGTCGGTTTTTGGGGGCAAAAAATACGGGAAACTATATTAGCATCCCGCAATTTTTTTTTTCCATATAAAATACATTAAATTTAATATTCAAAAAATCGACCGAAATCGGTCGATTGTTTCAGCCAGTCATTTTAAAAAACCGACTGACTTCGGTCAGTAATTTTATATTTTTAATAAAACCGACCGAAATCGGTCGGTTATAAATCAAAATGTACCAATAGTCTAATGGTAGAATTGTATCGTGACATAGTACAAACCCTGGTTGAGTCCCAAACGGTGCATTTTTTAATGGCATAGTTAAATATATCGACCGAATTCGACAGATTTTTCTTTTTGGGTCGTTTGTGAAAATTAATTACCGACCGACTTCGGTCGCTATTTTTTACCGACCAACTTAATTTCGATTAAATAAATGATTCCATAGGATAGATATGTTCTGATTAAGTAAGTTTGACTTGAGTTAATTTTGTTCAAGCTAAAAGTGATAATATTGTTAAGCTTGTTTATGAAGTTCTGCATCCGGACGGACTAAATCGAGATTTGAGCAATTGATCTTAGGAGGAATGGCTTTTTGGTAACACATATACAAAAGTTAAGTGAATTGGTTTGAGGTTCATTTTTCCATTGTTTGTTTATTCAACTACTACTTTCATAAGCACATGTAGGGGTGGCAAGTGGGTCGGGTCCGGTCCTAAGTGGGTTTCGCGGGCCCGGTCCTAAGTGGGCCGGTCCTAAACGGTCCTGGGCTTCGCTGCCTTATTGCTGGAACCGGCTCGGGACCGGGACCACGAACTAACGGGCCCGGTTTTAGTGGGCCGGTCCCGGGCCCAAACGGGCCTAAACGGGCCCAACAGAAACTTTATCTTTTTAATTTTTTTTTATTTATAGAAGTTAGAGAAAAAAATAGTAATAAAGATATATAAGCTATATTCGATTTATATACTATATATACATCTTAAAATATATATATACTATATTATATATACATAGTATACATCTTAAAATATACTATATATACATCTTAAGATATACTATATATATATATATAGTATAGTATATATATATACATCTTAAGATATATAAGCTATATATATATATATATATAGTAAGATGTATATATAGTATATCTTAAGATGTATATGTAGTATAGTATATATAGTATATCTTAAGATGTATATATAGTATAGTATATATAGTATATCTTAAGATGTATATATAGTATATCGAATATAGTTTATATATCTTATGAGATGTATATATAGTATAGACTATAGTATAGTATAAATATAAGCTTATATGTATACTATACTATACTATAATATATATACATCTTACTATATATAAGCTATATTCGATTTATATACTATATATACATCTTAAGATATACTATATATACATGTATATCTACTATATATATCTAGTATATCTAGTATACTATGTATATCTTAAGATGTATATGTAGTATAGTATATATAGTATATCTTAAGATGTATATATAGTATAGTATATATAGTATATCTTAAGATGTATATATAGTATATCGAATATAGTTTATATATCTTATGAGATGTATATATAGTATAGACTATAGTATAGTATATATATAAGCTTATATGTATACTAAACTATACTATAATATATATACATCTTACTATATATAAGCTATATTCGATTTATATACTATATATACATCTTAAGATATACTATATATATATACTATATATACATATATATAGTAAGATGTATATATATTTTAGTATAGTATAGTATATATACTATATATACAACTTAAGATATACTATAATATATATACATCTTACTATATATAAGCTATATTCGATTTATATACTATATATACATCTTAAGATATACTATATATACATGTATATCTACAATATATATCTAGTATATCTAGTATACATAGATGTATATGTAGTATAGTATAAATATAAGCTTATATGTATACTATACTATACTATAATATATATATACATCTTACTATATATAAGCTATATTCGATTTATATACTATATATACATCTTAAGATATACTATATATACATGTATATCTACTATATATATCTAATATATCTAGTATACTATGTATATATAGTATATCTTAAGATGTATATATAGTATAGTATATATAGTATATCTTAAGATGTATATATAGTATATCGAATATAGTTTATATATCTTATGAGATGTATATATAGTATAGACTATAGTATAGTATAAATATAAGCTTATATGTATACTATACTATACTATAATATATATACATCTTACTATATATAAGCTATATTCGATTTATATGTATGTATACTATACTATATTATACTATATGTATAGCTTAAGATATACTATATATACATGTATATCTACTATATATATCTAGTATATCTAGTATACTATGTATATATAGTATATCTTAAGATGTATATGTAGTATAGTATATATAGTATATCTTAAGATGTATATATAGTATAGTATATATAGTATATCTTAAGATGTATATATAGTATAGTATATCTTAAGATGTATATATAGTATATCGAATATAGTTTATATATCTTATGAGATGTATATATAGTATAGACTATAGTATAGTATAAATATAAGCTTATATGTATACTATAATATATATACATCTTACTATATATAAGCTATATTCGATTTATATACTATATATACATCTTAAGATATACTATATATACATGTATATCTATATATACTATATATACTATTTTCCCACGTAGTTCGTCGGTCAAACCAACGATTCTCTTCTCAAAGTAATAGAGAGAAAAATAGCCGTTGGGCCCGCTAAGGGGACCGGGCCGGTCCCGGTCCGATCCCGGGCCCTGATGGGCCAAACGGTCCCGGGCCTGACGAGCCCAATCATAGAACCGGCCCACGAGACCGGACCAGGCCCGCTAAAATCGGACCAAACGGTCCTGGCCCGTTTAGCCGTTTGGCCCGCGGTCCTGGGCCGGTCCCGGGCCTGGACCGGCCCACTTGCCAGGCCTAAGCACATGTGATGATGACTCGTAAAATTTACGCAAATGAAGGTTCTTTCTTGATCGCTACATCTCTTTATGCACTAAGTTAGTAGATGGTTTACTCGAATATTTGAGCCTTTTGTTTTAAATTTGTTTGTTTAGCAAAGGGACCGTGTAGTGTGGTTTGAAGCATGAGGATTTTCGGCCAGTTGGACTTGGATAATTTATGTCTAGTTCGCCAAGAGCTAATAAAAATTCCATTTTTCCATAACTAAGTTATATCCTTTTGCACAATAGAATTCCATAACTCACAGACCTTTACAATCAACCTCAAACCTTAGATTAAGTCATTTATAAACCTCGTAGCTTGCTTTAAACACGATTAATATTAAATCACTATGACTATGGGTACGGTTCTCGTGGCATAATCATGATACGTAACCCCCAATTTCAAGTGCACGTTCGCGTGACTTGACCCGAACTTCAAATAATAATAGAATAAATATGTCGTAAATTGCGGGTGCGTTTCACGCAATACGATCTGCGATGAGTACAAAACGACAAGTATACGACATCGTAACTTGTTCAAATAAATTCCATAAATAATTAAAATGGCCAATATATTTGCTAAAAGCGGTAAAAGGGCAAAAATGCACAATATGTCTAAAACATGTTATAATTGGACAATTAAGCCGAGTGTAATTTGTTAAGCGACCGTGCTAAAACCACAGAATCCGGGAGTGCCTCACACCTTCTTCCGGGTTAACAGAATTCTTTAACCGGTCTTCTGTGTTCGCGGACCGTAAATAGAGTCAAACTTCCTTGAATTGGGATTTCAAAATTGGTGACTTGGAACACCCTAAATAAATAATTCCAAGTGGCGACTCTTAAAATAAATAAATCAATCTCTTTTCAAATAATGTCATTTTAATTGGAAAAACTCGTTTCCTCAGGAGGTGTGACACTAAGGATCTTTGCTCTTCTAATATAATATAAATATAGATGATAGATAGATATAGATTAACTTTTGGAACTTAGGTCTTAAATATAGTATGACATTTGTGACTACAAAATCATATGGTTGAGAGTAAAATGAGAAATTTAAACTTAAAGTATATCCAAATATAGTAATTTTCCAAATATGATACTTTCCAAGTATATTAACAAGTAGCATTAGTTTAACTCGTATACAATTGCCCTTCTACTGTCAATTTTATTTAGTTTATTGTCGAGGTCCAACATCAACAATTTGGGATTGAAGCGTAATTATTTTTGTTGTATTGTTAATGTCCCAGTCTAGTCTCTCTCAACATTTTTTTTGCTACTTAGTTGTATAGTTTCATTATCTGAAATACAAGTCTGGATTAGTCAAGTCTCAAAGTGAGTTTCGAAATACCGAGGGAAAAACAAGAAATTAATCGCCATATAGAACATTTTAACCTAAATTCCATACATCACAAAGTATCTTTCATGTTTAAGCATCTGAGGTCACATCGTTTTCCACTTAACAAGAGAAGGGGAGATGAAAGTGAGGCTTAACAAGTTTTATAAGGCCGATCTCTATCTCATAGGCATTCTGATGATAAAAACAAATGACTACACGACTCTGTACCAAGTCTTAGCGATAGCAAAGCCAAGCCGCCGTCTATAGGCGAAGGGACAAAGTCCATTATGGATTTTTCAGAAGTGTCATAGATCCACAATTCAGTACTTATTAAACAAACATTCTCAATAAGTTTATCCATATACACTTAATATAGTTTTGGAGTATTTTTTTTTCCTTTTCATTTTTACAAATATTACAGTCCTTGCATTAATACAGATAGGGAGAGAGAACATAATGGAAATTGAAGAGAAATGAAAAAAGAAAAAAAAAACTTTACACCATATACAGAATTTAAATTTACAAAACAAAAGAGAGCAGGATGGTAATTTGGATTAGTCCCAACATCAAATCAAGAAAGGAGTGGGAGCAAATGCTGGACCCATTGCAGAAAAGCAGGCTATCCTGTAGAACATAAAAAAAAAAAACAATTATACCAATGAAAGCAGGAGACCAAAAAACAAAAAGGAGACAAAAAATGATTGCTCAAATGGTGAGCACTCTCGACCTTTAATTATGAGATTGTGGATTTGGAAAGTAACAAAAGAGGGTTGCTTAAGTTGTAAACAGTAAATACTCTCCACCTTCAATTCTGAGGTTGCGGGTTTGAGTCACTAAAGAGTAAAGTCAAAAGCAAGGAGCTCCTGGGCAAAGGTAAAAAAAAAACACGAAGAAGCATGCAGAAATGTCTAGTGTTAACGTTGTAATTCGATATCCAAATTCATTGGTGCGATTAATTTTCACTCGTACCGAATGAACCCACTAAGGAATAATACATTCTTTATTATGATACTTCATGTATTTTAATTTATGTGAACTCATTTTGACACACAATATTTACGAGGAAACTTTTGAAACTTTTAAACATTTAAATTGATATGAATTTTAAACATTTGAATAAACATTTTTATTAAGAATTTATATTAACTCAGTAATAATTTTACGTAGCTTTTACATATATAAAATTTCTTTAGGAAAACTTGATAAATCTAACAGGAATAGTATCTAATTTCACAATACTTGGACCTTGTAGTTTAAGTGTTGAGACGAAGGGAGTAGCTTTTATGACCAAGCAAACATGTATATTTATCCGCATAAACAGTAATTAATAAACAAATTTAAAAGAAAAAACATGCATAAAAGGAAAAAGAAAAGAAATTCTGAATCCGAATTTTCAAAGAGGAAGCAAGATTTAGCCAAACGGAAGCGAATTAGTTAAGAAAAAAAGCGGGATCTTATTATGTGTATATATATATTTTGTTTTTCAATATGATATTTAGTTGAATTCACATAGCCAAATAGAGGGGGATCCATTTTAAGCTTTATAGCTTTAACGATTGAGGTTCTTGGTATTGAATTTATTGTATTTTTTAAATTATAGGTTTATATGTACATATTTGTTGCAATATTTGTGGACTTTTACACAAATCTTTTCTTCGCATCAAAAATACTGGAGTGAGATGAACTTGATGTCGTAACGCTACATTCGTCGATGTTTTTGATCTGTTATGCACACAGTGACAGATCCACAGTATTGACGACGGGCACCATGGATGACTCGACTATAAGGTCAGTAAAGCAATCACTTGGACCCCAACTTTTTGGAGGCCCCTTTTTTCCTTAAGGATTTATTATTGTATATGTATTATTAAAAAAAATGTGTGTACATTTAAATTTAAAAAGAATTTTTGGAGCAAAAGTACAATAACTTTAATGTGAGGATTGTTGTAATAATTAGAGAATGGTTTCCTACGGGGGTAGGGTAGCTATATTTTTGCCTCATTTATATCTTAACAACTAATATATTTACCTTATTCATTTTCTCTTTTACTATTCTCACTATTGAAAAGACTCTCAATCGGCAACTTACCGCGGCTTACAAGTTGTCTTCTTCAAAATATCAAGCATTACAACAAGCAATCATTATATTGAAGCAATGCAACACTTTTCGATATCATTATATCAACTTATCTTGCTCTATAGTTTCTATCTATTGTTTCTTGTACTTTGATTATCTTATTTATGTGTGATAGCTACTGTTCCTTTTTAGACTGCTTTATCATGACTTATTCGCCTTGGTTACTTTCATTTTCATACTGCATTGAATTGATTGTCCTTATCTAACTTTTTCTTTGCCATGCTTTTTCTTGAGCCGAGAGTCTTTCGGAAACAATCTCTCAGTCTCCCAAGGTAGAGGTAAGGTCTGCGTACACTCCTTGATATTCTTACTTAGGGCTTCTATGTGAAATTTGGCTTTAGACCCCCAATATTGTTAAGACGGCTATGACGGACACATTGCCCAGATCCTATATATATATATATATATATATATATATATATATATATATATATTAAGATGTATATATAGTATATAAATCGAATATAGCTTATATATCTTTATTACTATTTTTTTCTCTAACCTTTAAATTATTGATGTGTATCCAAGGGGAGCTAGGCTTTTTTATACGAATTCGGCCGAACCTAATAACTTTTGCTTAAACTTTGTATTTGTTTTAAGAAATTTATTAAATATATATAAATACTTGATTGTGAACTAAGATGAGCTATGAATTTTACGACAAATTCAGAAACCACAAACTTTAAATCCTGTCTCCGAATTTGTGTGCCACTGTATGCCCATTTTAGTTTCATATTGCAAGATCAAAAGCTTTTTCTACATTACTAAACTCAATACATAAAATGATACGAGGGAGTACCTGATTTTATCACGATGATGATGACGAGAAGCAGTTGCGTTCTTCTTCAGATTCCTGTTGGAATTAAGAGCCATTCTTGTAGGCAAAGCATCATGATCTTCTGATATAGACGAAAGAGACGGTTTCCAATCAGGAAATGAACCAGCCGATCTCGCTTTCACTCGTCTCCCTTGCTTCCTCCTTTTATACATAATATTATTATTATTATTATTATTATCAGACGACGTTTCAGCAGCTGCAGGTACAAGAGGTCCCATCTCCTCTGCTTCAACCTGTCGCACACGATATGAAGAACAGCCACAGCAGGCCACCAATTCAACAAAAAACTTCATATTTACCGGGTATGTAACGTATATATAGTCTCGTTTAGAAAAATAAAGATTGGACGAAAGGTGTTTGATAAAATGTCTATGATAGAAGTGGTTTGATCTCTCTCTTAAGAAAAATAAAGATTGTACGAAAGGTGTTTGATAAAATGTGTGATAGAGATGGTTTGTTTTTCTCTAGATATATATAACTAATGTTAGGATAGGAGAGTCACGTTCAGAAAAATAAAGATTGTATGAAAGGTGTTTGATAAAATGTGTATGATAGAAGTAGTTTGGTTTTTTTTTTCCTATCTACACATCTCTGTTTTTCTCCGACTCTCTACAGCTGTCTATCTCTTTCTGCCGGATTTTGAAGCTCTTTATTGTAGATTGGGGTAAGAGGTTTTGCGAGCAGTACGGACAGTGGAAACATTATTGTCCTTTATTGTTTTCGAGTTTGACGTTTTATCCATTCCCAAAAGAGCTTATCCACCTATGGTGTAAATTTGTCTACAATCACATTGGTAAATACTTATCCGTGTGATAAATTGAGGTGAGAACGTGTATTAATTAACTAGTATGATTTAGTGATAATTATGTACAAGAACGGAGTCAGCCTTTCGGTTATGAGTTCCACCAAATCCAATAGTTTTGGTCTAAACTTTATATTTGTCTTAAGAAATTCATTGAATATGTACAAATTATTAATTTAGAACTCAATAACTTAAGAAAATTAGAATCTCACACCCATAAGCTTCAAATTCTACCTCTACCTTTGATGAGTCCAGAACCAAAGTAATGCACAATTCGACCCAAGCGACAAAAATAATGGCAAAAAAAAAAAAACAAGATTACCTATAGCGCTAGCCCCTTGTGCACAATAGGTCTCTGGGCTAACTACCAACTCTAAGGGAGGTTGGCCTTATCCAAAGACCTATAACGCATAAAAAGCATGCGCTATAGGTCCCACCTCTGACTATATATGTGAAATATGTATCATGTATTTATTAGATTTGTGTAAACATCGAGTATGAGTAAGTTTTTAAGGAAGAGACACTTAAGAAAATAAACGAAGTTTAGTAACCAATAACTAAAGTTTCAAATTATACTGATAATGAGATTAAAGCTTTTCTATTGAATTAATTCAAATTTCAGTGAGCGTGTCAAAAGTCTTATCAATAGATAGAAATCAATCTTTTATTTTCTCCATCGATCTTAGTATATTGTAAATTCGTTTCCCAATTTCAAAAGCATGATTCACTCTTAGGAATTAGAATGTGAAACAATAATGTTAAATTTAAAATGTCACACGCAAGGCACGCTAATTTGTTTAACGTTACAAATAATAGTATTATAACGTTTCTCCAATTATATATCAACTTGCCGGCTAACAGGAAAAATAATAACAGTTAATTAATTGAATAAAGGGGCAAGATTCTAATTTGTGTGAGTTAGTGGATGTCCAATATTATCGCCAACCAATACGAAATAAACATGTCTAAATCTTTTCATCTCCTAAATGGTTTATGCTTGGATTTTCAAAGACGTTTTAACCACCTATACCATATAAGTACATTAACAAACAACATCATTGGCACTTTGTCCGGTGGCAGAACCCGTTTGGATGAGCTTATTTTAAGTAACTTTTAAGTCAAAATAGTTTTTAAGTCATAAATTAGAAATTCTAACTTTTGACTTATTTTTTTTCCTTCATTTCAGCTTAAAAACAAGTGCTTCAAATCACTTTTTTTTTTACTTTATTCAAACACTACAAAATGACTTTAAAGCTATTTTGGCTTAAAAGTACTTAAAATTGATTTGCTTAACATAAACAAGTCAAAGTAATTACAAGGCAGAATAAATAAATAAATAGTACTACCAAATAAGTTATTAATGTCGTGGTTTGCTGTTGCTACTTGAAATAACTTGCAGAAGTATTTGCAGATTTGCTTAGCTTAGAGCAATTGGAATTTCGCGATCTTAGTCTGACAAGTAGAAAGTCTCAATTTACACTTGTACGCTGAACATTACACGTTTACCGTTGGTACTGATACTAGAGTGGTGATATCAGAATTTGCACATATTCAGATCTATTTAGTGATCATTAATTTTATTAAAGTAATCTTAGCCACAATCTTAGTCCCTAATTATGTTGTTGATATTATTGATTAAGTCTTGCATCCATGAATTTGCTTTGAAAAACTTTTTCTTTCCTTCCACCTTGAGCTATTCGGTAAAGCATGAAATATTCGCCCTTTGTTCCAAATTGGTGCACAAACAAGCAAACGAATTGCACTACAGAATCAAAAAACAGCTCTAACGAGCAAGAAAGGCCCCCTTACTATAGATAGGGGGCTACCTCTATCCCGATAGGATCCCATAAAAGACCGGGAGCTGTTGAGAGGTTCCATATTGCCGAGACAAAGGACAACACTTTTGTATGTGATCGTAGTATGTCACGTCGTCTCGTCCCCGCTGCATCGAAAGGGCGGTAGATGATAATGAGAAAGGGCGCCGCGTCTGGACGGGCAGAATGGATGAGCGAAAGGTTTAGGTAACTGAATGACATTGATAAAAGTAAAATGCACCACCGAAAGATCATGAAAACAAAACTTACTAAACATGCCAACAAAATTTAGCATGTTACTTACTTTACTACCAGATTGTTGTGTAGCTGAATACTCAAAAATTGAACAGGACACAATGACAAGATAAAAAGTACTAACAAGCAAATTGTCTTAAGCCTTGTCAGCCTTGGCAGCAGTGGCGGCAGCTTGACCACGGAGACGACCAGTCCTCCTTGCAGCAATAAGACCGACCTTCTGCCCAGGAGGTGCATCACGACGGACTGTGCTGGCATGACCAATATGTTGATGGTTACCACCACCATGAGGATGCTCCACAGGATTCATAGCAACACCACGGACCTTAGGCCAGCAGTTCCTCTTCACCCGGTACTTGTGGTAAGCATTACCAGCTTTGAGCATTGGTTTCTCGGTACGTCCTCCTCCAGCAACTTGACCAATCATGGCACGACATCCACTTGGCACAATCTTTTTGGCTCCTGATGGAAGCTTAACCCTGATCAAAAAAATCAAAATTTGATGAAACACATTACAGTAAACATCTGAACATACTTGCAAACGACAGAATGGCCATAATATCATCACAACATGTATATCAAATCTGTTTAGAGTACTGGATAAAAGCATGGGACAAAGCCTGAAAATGTAAACTAACATCGTAACAATCACAAGAAGAGCTAAATTGAATGTTTTTAAACCAACTCATCACAGAAAAAAAGAGCTAACGAAATAACGTGTGGAAATTCAAGTAATTTGGGTCAACATGTAACAAGGTAAGTTTACCAAACCAAAAAACATGTTACTAAGTGCAATCTTTTCCAGATACAGCACATACATACAAAATAAGATTACAGAAAACACTTCCCACTCTTTCTTCACCACCACAGCAATGAACCTCAGTAACAAACTTATTCGCACCGTAAGGCTAAATATCCCAAACAAGCATAATAGCAATGGATATAATTTAGCAAAAAGATGCCCTTTTTCACATAGAGCTTCATCACAAAGACAATATAATGACACAATTAACCTCCTTCCTCAACTCCAACAGCTCATACTTCACATTAAAGTGGTCTAATCCACATATTAAATACAAATGCAACATTAGATCAGATAACAACCAGCTGCAAAAGACCAAACTTTGCCTAGTTACACCAGCAAACTATATTTCTGCTTATAGGTGTCATTACAGTAAGACTGGTCAAAACTAAATCATCTTTACCACAAATTTAACCATTATCTTGACTCAGCTACTTGTTCAGCAATTATCAACCCATGAATTAATCATATCTATACAAGCTAATTTCAAGTTATCTGATTAATCAACTACCACTTATCAACCCCACACTAGTTGGGTCGACTAAAAATAACATTTTCAATCATATTAGAAAGCATTTATAAGGCTCCAAACAGTTATACACAAACAAAAATAACAGTTAACAAAAATCAAACAAAACTATAATTTGTTTCAGAAAACGATTAACAATATACCTAGTGGTACCATTATCAGGGTTGTGGCTGATAACAATGGCATAATCACCAGAGCATCTAGCAAAAACACCACGATCTCCCACTTTATGCTCCACATTACATACAACAGCTCCTTCTGGTATAGATCTGAGCGGCAATACATTGCCGACCATAAGAGTAGCTTTTTTACCGCAGTAAACGAACTGACCAGTGTACATCCCTTCAGCAGCAACGAACAACTCTTTTTGGTGCTTGTAACGGAACGGATGACGGAATGTCACGCGCGCGAGTGGTGCTCCTCTACCGGGATCGTGAATCACTTCTGTGATTACTCCCTTTAGGTAACCGTTACGTTCGCCGAAATCGAGGGTACGGAATCGGGCCGGACCTTTACGGTGGTGAGTGTGGGATTTGAAAACGGACCCTGCTCCCTTACGTTGTGCTCTGATTACACGACCCATTTCGCCGTCTCTCTCTCTCTCTCTCTCTCTCTCTCTCTCGCCGGAGGAGACGAGGAAATGATGCAAAGGAGATGATATACGTAGGGTTTTTAGGGTAAAGGGTTGCCCTAGATACGCTTTGGGCCAAGAATATTTAGTTTGAGCCCTATATTAAATCATGGATTCAAGCCCACCCCATTGTCTCGGGGTTTGCAGTTATACCCTATATTTGTGCCATATTTTAACTTGTACCATATTTTTAAAAATTATTGATTTGGTAGTCATCTCACAAAAAAATCTGTAATAATATGGCAATTACACCCATAACAAAAGATATAAAAACGATCTCATCCTCTCCTCTCAGCAACTTTATAAAAAAATCAGAAACTTATCTAAATTCATCTTCAGAATCACACTTGCATGAAGTCATTTCACCTTGAAGCTACAACTTCATGCTAAATGTAGCATGAAGTTGTTTCATGTTGAAGTTAAAACTTCATGCTAGTTCATGCTGAAGTTATTTATACTGCAGTCTACAGTTTATCATGAATTTTATCCGAAACTTCAGTCTAAACATGCTTAAATTATTTAGTTCATTTGCTAAAACTTCAGACTAAACATGCTTAAGTTATTTAGTTTATTTGCTAAAACTTCACACTAAACATGCTTAAGTTATTTAGTTCATTTGCTAAAACTTCACACTGAACATGCTTAAGTTTTTTAGTTATTTGCTAAAATTTCAAATTAAGCATGCTTAAGTTTTTTAGTTCATTTTGTTAAAATTCCAGACTAAACATGCTTAAGTTTTTTAGTTCATTTGCTAAAACTTCAGACTAAACATAAGTTTTTGTCATGTAGTATGTAATTTTTTAATGAGTTTTTGCTAAACGCATGCTGAAATTATTTAGTTCAGTTGCTAAAACTTCAGACAAAATATGCTTAAGTTTTTGTCATGTAGTATGTAATTTTTTAATGAGTTTTTGCTAAACGCATGCTGAAATTATTTAGTTCATTTGCTAAAATTTCAGACAAAATATGTTGAAGTTATTTAGTTCATTTGCTAAAATTTCAGACTAAACATGCTGAATTTTTTTAGTTCATTTGCTAAAACTTCACACTAAACATGCTTATGTTTTTGTCTTTCAGTATGTAATTTTCTTAAGAGTTTTTGCTAATGCATGCTGAAGCTATTTAGTTCATTTGCTAAAATTTCATACCAAAATATGTTGAAGTTTTGTAACGCAATCTACAATTTTGTCCTGAGTTTTATCCGAAATTTCAGTCTAAACAAGCTGAAGTTTTTTAGTTTATTTGCTAAAATTTCAGCCTAAACATGCTTAAATTTTTGCCATGCAGTTTGTCAGTAGTCTTTTATTTAAAAAGTGCAAAATTGTCTTTTTAAAATATTTTTAACAAAAGAATGGGTACGCATGCAAACGAAAAAACAAAACGGATATAAGTTAAAAATGGACGACCAAATAGGCCGCCCCATGCAATTTTTACCATTGTCTTTTGAACAAAATACGCAAAAGTGATTTTTACCAAGCTGTATTATTTTAGAACCTTATTTACTCACACTAGAGAGGTTTTAATTTAATTACAATTTGATATACAATTTGCCAAATATATATATTTTAGTGATAATTTAATATCCCTAAATTATAGGGCTTTAATTAGCTTTCCAACGACCCACCCCCAATCACGACGTCTCTTAACTAATACCCAGATAGCGTATCCCATCCCCCACCCCCATGTAACCAATCGCCCAAAATCTATTTTGCATAATTTTATTTCAAGTTTCACATTCTCTGCTTCTACGGAAGCACTGAGATTTTGGTTGGAAACCGTTGTTGGAAATTGTCTAATTTGTCTTTTATTTATTCTGTTTTCCTGTTAACGAAAGTTCTCTTTTAACAGTTATAGAGTTAGAACGTAATTGATATTGCAAAACTCAATTGACATCCATTAGAAAGTTTCAAAGTTTTGAATTTGAAAATCGATTTTTGAAAAATTATTATTTGTTTGGATTGAGTGTTGTTGCAAATGATTTGTAATATCTTTTAGAGTTTATATCTCAATTGTTAGAGAATTTAGTTAAGATTCGAGGTGGATTTGGTTGGAATTTCATATTGAAACTCGAAAAAAAAGACATAAAAAATGTATATATTTTGTATTTCGGGTGTATAAACGGCATACAAAATATATACAACTAACATAATTGTATATAAATTGTAGTTTTTTTATCAGATTCTATAAGAAAAAATTATATTTAAGTTGTAGATAAATTGTAGATATATTGTAGATTTTCACCGAATTTGTATATATTTTGTAAAAAAATTTAGTTACATTCTGTAAATAGGAAACTTAAACAAAACCGGTAAATAAGTTTAAAATCTCGTATATCTACGAAAAAATCCTAATACAAAATTGGTCGGTCGACGGAAACTAACTACATTAGCTAGCCAAAAAGTATATTATCGGTATATAATATATATATATTCAAAATATATGTATTTTGTCTGCTATGTTTTTAGGAGTAGCTAAAAATATACATTTCTTTTATTTTTCTCTCTTCTTATTTTTCTAAGAAGAATTTAACCTCGCTCATATGACCGCTTAAACTAAAGATAGCCGATGGATTTAAAATTTTGTATAATTTATATATAATTATATATGATTAGTATAAAATTTATGTATATTGATAGAAAAAAGTAAACAATGAATACAATCGGTTATTTGTGTAATGATCTCTATTTTTCAATATTTCTCCTTTTTCATGGATTAAAACCACACCATTGTCTTTTCTCTCCTCTTATTTTTTAAGGAAGAATTAATATAAGTAGCCATTCATCTAAACGCTTAAACAAACTAGAAATGACGTCGGATGAATATTTTTAAAATTATTGTTTATTTTTATCCTATTGAGAAATATTTTGAGAAAATACCCCTACGCTGGATTTTTAAAAGTACATTGGGTAAGGTTTTGCTCGATTGCCAGAATTTTGAAGCACGTTGAGCAAAATTTTAAAGCACACGACAATTATAGTAATCATGCCACACTATTTTGACCATCACCAGAATTTCAGCCACAAAAATTCTAATATAATAGCCAAGGAGTTCAAAAATTGCTTTTCGTCACATGTTCAAACTTCTATATATGTGACACAGTAATATCTTCTTGAATCACCTTGTTAAATTTGGGGCAAGTGCATAGGTAGTCATTCTAAAGGATATAGAGATTAGCCACTACTTATTTTGTCCTGAAATTTTAAACCAAAAATCTTAACTTCAGGACAACTTAGGACAATTTTGTCCCGAAAAATTAAAATTCAGGAGGCACAAGCTAATTCCTAAATAGCAGCCCTTTAGAGTGGCTACCTAATGTCAATCTACTTAAACTTATGGTTCCGTTATTAAACAAGAGAGAATAGCTGAACAATCACAACCTTTATTACGAATATTAATCCACCATTACATTGTCATAACCTAGACCTGTCAAATGGGACGGGTCAGCCCACGAACTGACTCGCATAACCCATTAAAATTGACTCTTTAATCAGCCCATGACCCACGAAACCCTAGCCGGGCCAACCCATTAATTTAAGGGGCCTGGGTCGGGCTATAATATTTTGACCCACTGAACCGGATCGGACCCGAACCGGTAGCTGATCCACAAGCCAATCGGCCCGGACCAGCTCACATATATATATTCAGATAAGTGGTAAAAAATTGAATTCAAATATTGAAGAAAGAATATAGTACCATACACTATGAGGCGTCTTGTCGAAATAGTCAAATTCCATATGTTTTAGACTATTAGTTATAGAAATAGTTGAATTCCATATGTTTCTCAAGTTTTAATGTTAATAAAGTATGATTTTTCTTTTATTTTTATTCTAACTGGTTTCAAGGACATGTAGTAATTTCAAGTTCGTATATATATATAAAGTTTGAAATTTTTATCATTTATTAGTTTTTCACTCTTTTTAATTAAATTGGATTCGGCCCATTAGGGCCCGGGTTAAGGGATTACGGGTCACGGGTCGGATAAATATGTTTTGATTAATGAGTCAAATTTGGATCAATCCCTATAAGAAAGTGAACCGAACCGACCCGATTAAGGACCCATGGTCCAAGAGTCAACATGTCCGGGTCTAGTCGACTCAGTTAACAGGTCTAGTCATAACCACAAAGCAAAATATTTACTGCTAAAATAACCGCGCTGTGTGGATATTATTAAACTACTAAGACAAACTCTTTACAACTCAAGATAACGACCCCCTTTCCTATTCTTTTCCTCTCTCCACGTTTATCGTTTTTAATTTTCTGGTTGTTGTTCTTTAAAAATGTAGGACAAAAGTAGGTTTTGGTTTTAAATGATAATGACCTTTAAAAATGAATCTTGAATTTCATTTTCATAGATGAACAGACAGCACCAAATAAAGCATCCGAATTTCGCAAGCATAGTTTTTATAGTTGTTGTTTTTTCTCACCCCGCGTTAGATATTTATCTTGAAGCCCGATTAACCACGATTCGTGCCAAAAAATCTCGTTGTATACGGTCAAGCCGAGTCTGCCCTTCTTATGACTAATCGAGATTGGAACATGATGGTCTAAGGTTCACCATTGTAATATCGGACCATGATGCGAAGTTAGGTTGTCAAGCTCGAGCCCCAGAGACCGATCAATATCGAGCTCGAAACTTAGAGACCGATCAAATTCAAGACCGGCCAAGATCGAGATCGAGCCAATTGACCGATCAATATAGAGATCGGCCAAGATCAAGTTCGAGACACAGAAACCGATCAAGATTGAGATCGGCTAAGATCGAAATCGAGCCAAGAAATAAAAAAGTCGTTATAGCCGCAATTGGAAAGAGAATCTCGACGGAAATCACGGGTTGAATAAAGAAAAAACTAATTAATTAATCTATCGTGAGATCCCCACTATAAATTTTTAATTATATCTAAAATGGGATTCCACCACTATATTAAGAGTTGTTATCATTTGTAGAGGGGCAAATTCATTCTAAGATATACAGAAAAGAGAGCAAATACTATCTTTTTTGGCTTTTGATATTTAGTCATATTGTTTCTTCTACCAATCATTCTTCACTCAATTTGGAGGTGATAAAACTTGAAAGCCTAGGCTAACTAGTTTATTCGGTTTGCATTCATTTCTTTTATAACTAATTTCGATATTCATTTAATATCTTTCCCAATTTGTATCAATTTATATCACGTATCCTTAGAATTACGTATAAATTCAACTCCATCAATTTTCGGGTAAATAGTTTGGCGCCCACCGTGGGGCTAAGGATAATAGTGGCTATTTGATATGAATCTCTATAAAAACGCATTATTTTACACTTGCTCTTGGAAGTATCTTTGATTTCAAATTAAAAAGGACATTCTCAATTAATGGCCCCACGTATCGACAACGAAGTTGGCCATCAAGGTGAGAATAACAACCTGACGCCCGGGGATGAAATGCCACTCGTTGACCCCGTTGGAACTCGGGCCGTAGATCCAATTGATGTTAATTCGCATGTGGCCATTGAAGCGAACCAACATTCCGAACCCGAAAATAACATTCATGGTGGAACTCGATCTGCAGTTCGAAATACCCAAAATGTTAGAGAAGACGGGATCAACATGCGTATGATTTTCGAAATGTTGCAAGCTCAACAAGTAGCGATAGCTCAGTTGCAGAGCCAAACCCAAGCACCGAGCAGGCCCGAGCTCGGTCCACCCGGAGAAGTCACCCACAGAACGGGCCCAGCTGTAGTAAGGTCAAATGAACAAGAATCGGGGACTAACCCCAAAATTATAAAGATGCTCGAGGAACTGACAAAACGGATAGAGTCAGGAGAAAAGAGGATTGAAGCAAACGACAAAAAAATAGAAACTTATAACTCAAGGGTTGATAAGATCCCGGGGCACCACCAATATTGAAGGGTTTGGATTCCAAAAAGTTCGTACAAAAGCCCTTCCCCCCGAGCATAACTCCCATACCGATCCCCAAGAAGTTTCACATGCCCGAAATTCCTAAATATAATGGACCGACCGACCCCAGTGAACATCTTACCTCTTACACGTGTGCCATTAAAGGGAATGATCTAGAGGACGACGAGATCAAATCTGTATTATTAAAGAAATTCGGGGAAACTTTGTCAAAGGAAGCAATGATATGGTATCATAATTTACCATCTAACTCTACCGATTCTTTTGCCATGCTTGCAGATTCTTTTGTAAAAGCATACGCCGGAGCCATAAAGGTCGAGACCGGGAGGTCAGACATTTTCAAGGTAAGGCAAAAAGATAACGAGATGCTAAGAGAGTTCGTATCTCGTTTCCAAATAGAACGAATGGATCTACCATCGGTCACGGACGATTAGGCCGTTCAAGCTTTCACCCAAGGACTAAACGAACGAAGCTCAATGGCTTCACAGTAGTTGAAACAAATTTTGTTTGAATACTCGGCTGTTACATGGGATGATATACATAATCGATATCAATCGAAGAATAGAGTCGAAGACGACTAGTTGGGGGGCCCTTCTGGGTCTATTACTAAAAGGGACATCGATCGAGAACCGAGGTCGAACAAGGAACGATAATGGTCGTATAATGGAGATCGCAAGGGAAGCGAGCCAGGACGCAACTCCGTACGGGGTGAAAGGAGAAGTGATCGAGACCAAGGGTCTCGAGGGCTGATGAACAAGAATGGTTTCGACTGGCATACCGGACCTAAGGAAGCACCTCGATTGTCAGAGTATAACTTCAACATTGATGCATCCGCCATCGTATCGGCTATCGGACGCATCAAAGATACTAAATGGCCTCGACCTCTGCAGACCGATCCAGCCCAGAGAAATCCCAATCAAATGTGCAAGCATCATGGCACCCATGGCCACAGAACGGAAGATTGTAGGCAGTTGAGAGAAGAGGTAGCCTGGTTATTCAATGAAGGGCACCTTCGAGAGTTTTTAAGTGACCTGACCAAGAATCATTTCAAACATAGAGAGTTCAATAGACAAAACGAACAAGAAGAGACACAACACATTATCCACATGATCATCGGAGGGATCGATGTCCCCCAGGAGCTAGTACTTAAACGCACTAAGATGTCAATTGCAAGAGAGAAGCAATCTCGAGCTCAGGATTACATAACAAAATAAACCTTGTCCTTTAATGACGAAGACGCAGAAGGAATCATGAAGCCCTATAATGATGCACTGGTAATATATGTACTTATGAATAAAACTCAAGTTAAGCATGTGTTAATTGATCCAGGTAGTTCGGCCAACATCATTCGATCGAGGGTCGTAGAGAAACTAGGTCTATAGGAACAGGTCGTGCCCGCAACCCTGGTACTAAACGGATTCAACATGGCACATGCAACTACTAAGGGTGAGATAATTCTGCCAATAAACATGGCCGAGACCATCCAAGAAATGAAGTTCCACGTAATCGAGGGCGACATGAGGTATAACGCCATGTTCGGGAGGCCGCGGATCCACACCATGAGAGAAGTACCCTCGACCCTTCACCAGGTTATAAAATTCCAAACCCTATAGGGAATCAAAACAATCTACGGGGAGAAACCAGCCGCAAAGGAAATGTTTGTCGTCGATGAAGTGATTTCGATATCATCACTCTCGTCGACAAAGGGATCAAATTCGAAGGAAAACGGGATACCAAATAGCAATCACAAACATCAGCCTGGACCTAACTAGAGAAGCAGAAGATTGACGAAGATGATGATTATGGGATCCCTCGATCTTTCATGCTCCCCGATGATTCAGACGCTACCAAATCAACGGTAGAAGAACTGGAGCAAATCACGCTAATCGAACATATGCCCGAACGAAAGGCATACCTGGGTACAAGGTTAAGTCCCGAGCTCAGGAAAAAACTTATTCAATTTCTTATAGGTAACATGGACTATTTTGCTTGGTTCCATATTGACATGACAGGAATCTCACCGGAAATCGCCACTCATAGACTAAGCTTGGATCCAAAATTCCATCCCGTGAAGCAAAAAAGAAGGCCCCAGTCCGAGGTCAAACATGCCTTCATCAAGGACGAGGTAACCAAACTTCCCAAAATAGGATCCATTCGAGATGTAAAGTACCCCGAATGGCTAGCAAACGCGATGGTAGTCCCTAATAAGGGAAACAAACTTAGAAGGTGTATAGATTATAAAGACCTGAATAAAGCATGCCCCAAGGATTCTTTTCCTTTGCCTAATATCGATCGTATGATCGATGCCATGGCCGGCCACGAGACTCTCAGTTTTCTCGATGCCTACTCCGGGTACAACCAGGTATGAACCCAGAGGATGAGGAAAAGACCTCGTTTATTACTAAGTACGGTACCTACTGTTATAATGTAATGCCATTCGGTCTAAAAAATGCTGGTACAACTTATCAACGCCTAATAAACCGAAAGTTCGAAGAACAAATAGGAAAATCAATGATAGTTTATATTGATGACATGTTAGTTAAGTCCCTGCGAGCAGAGGACCATTTAAAGCATTTGCAGGAAATTTTTGATATACTGAGGGAATATAATATAAAGCTCAACCTCAAAAAGTGTGCATTTGGGGTAGGCTCGGGCAAGTTTCTTGGTTTCATGGTGTCCAATTGGAGAATCGAGATTAACCCCGATAAAATCAAAGTTATCGAGGATATCACGGTAGTGGATAATGTAAATGTCGTGAAGAGGCTAACGGGACTGATAACCGCCCTAGGACGATTCATTTCTAGATCCTCAAATAGGACCCACCGATTTTTCTCACTACTTAAGAAGAAGAGCAACTTTGCATGGACTCCGGAATGCCAGCATGCCTTGGAGGAACTAAAACGGTATTTATCGTGCCCCTCGCTGCTTCATACCCCGAAAATGGATAAACAACTTTACCTGTGCTTGACAGTCTCGGAGATAGCGGTAAGTGGAGTCCTGGTCCAAGAAGAACAAGGTACGCAATTCCCTATTTATTATGTCAGTCGGACTTTAGGCGAGGCCGAAACTAGATATCCACACTTAAGAAAAATTAGCACTTGCTTTAATAAGCGTCTCTAGGAAAATAAAACCATATTTCCAATGTTATCTGATATGTGTTGTAACAACTTATCCTCTTCGAAATATTTTACACAAACCCGAGCTTTCGGGTCGATTGGCCAAATGGGCCATAAAAATCAGTGGGTACGACATTGAGTATCGACCCCGAACCGCTATCAAATCTCAAATCTTGGCGGACTTCGTGGTTGACTTTACGCAGGCCTTCGTACCTGAGATTGAAAAAGAACTACTAATAAAATCGGGTACATCTTCGGGAGTCTGGACCCTTTTTACGGACGGTGCTTCGAACGCGAAGAGGTCCGGACCAGGTATCGTACTAAGATCACCCACAGGTAATGTAGTTAGACAGTCTATCAGAACTACAAAATTGGCTAACAATGAGGCCGAGTATGAGGCCATGATTGCAGATTTCGAACTAGCTATAAGCTTGGGAGTAGAAGTCGTAGAGGCTAAGTGTGATTCCCTCCTCGTGGTAAACCAAGTTAACGGAACTTTTGAAGTCCGAGAATATCGAATGCAGAGGTACTTGGATAAACTATAAGTGACTCTACATCAATTTAGGGAATGGACCTTGCAACATGTACCTCGAGAACAAGTCAGCGAGGCCGACGCTCTTGCAAACTTAGGTTCATCGGTCGAAGATGACGAACTCAACTCGGGGATTGTCATACAACTCATGAGATCGGTAATCGAAGAAGATCGCGCCGAGATAAACTCCACAAGTTTAACATAGGATTGGAGAAACAAATACATAGAGTACTTAAAGAACGTGAAGCTTCCATCAGATCCAAAGGAATCGAGAGCTCTGCGCACAAAGGCAGCACGGTTCACCTTGTTCGAAGACGGAACACTGTTTAGAAGGACGTTCGATGGACCATTGGCAATATGTTTGGGACCGGGAGATACCGATTACATCCTATGGAAAATTCACGAGGGCTCTTGTGGAAATCATTCTGATGCCAATTCATTGGTCCACAAAGTAATGAGAGCATGGTATTATTGGACCGAAATGGGCAAGGATGCAAGGGAGTTCATTCGAAAATGCGACAAATGCCAAAGGCATGCGCGCATGATTCATCAACCTAGGGAACTACTCCACTCAGTCCTATCCCTATGGCCTTTCATGAAATGGGGAATGGACATCGTTGTCCCCCTCCCATCGGCCCCAGGTAAGGTTCATTTTATTTTGTTTATGATTGATTACTTCTCTAAATGGGTTGAAGCACATGCTTTCGAGAAAGTCAGAGAAAAGGAAGCCATAGACTTCATTTGGGACCACATCATATGTCGATTCGGGATGCCATCCGAGATTGTATGTGATAATGAAAAACAATTCATCGGCAACAAAGTAACTAAATTTCTCGAGGATCACAAAATCAAAAGGATCCTATCAACACCTTATCATCCCAGCGGGAACAAACAAGCCGAATCGACCAACAAAACCATCATCCAAAATCTTAAGAAGAGATTGACTGACGCTAATGGAAAATGGAGAGAAATACTACCCGAGGTTCTATGGGCATACCGCACAATATCGAAATCCAGTACCGGAGCAACACCGATCTCATTGGTTTATGGCACCGAAGCTCTGATCTCGGTCGAGGTTGAAGAACCTAGCATCAGGGTTCGATATGCAACAGAGGAGTCAAATAATGAGACCATGAATACAAGCCTAGAATTATTGGACGAAAGACGAGAAGTCGCTCTCGTCCGATTGGCCGCCCAAAAACTGCGGATCGTAAGGTACTACAATCGAAGAACCAATCTTCGACATTTTAACATCGGGGACTTGGTGCTAAGAAAATTCACCCTCAACACCCGAAATCAGAATGAAGGAAAACTAGGTCCGAACTGGGAAGGACCGTATTAGGTTCTCGAAATCACCGTAAAAGGATCCTACAAGCTCGGCATGATAAACGACAAACAACTACCGAGAAATTGCAACGTATCACACATAAAACGATACTACTGCTAAGGTATAACCCCTCCCATTTTCATTTATATTTCAAAACTAAACCTTGCAGGTGTTCGACCAGAAACAACGGTGGATTCTTCAACACGGAGCCTTTAGGTCTGAAAGCATGCGTTTCACTCTTTTTTCCTTAGACCGGTTTTGTCCCAAATGGGTTTTTCGGCGAGGTTTTTAATGAGGCAACCATTGATCATAATAACTTAGGACAATTCAACAGTATCTGAGGCCTCTTTACAATCAACCTCAAATACTGGGGGGCATTGCCCTCGAATATCAAGTTTAATGCGAGGAAGTTACTTCATGGCAGCATGGTCTCGATAGGAAAAAATTATAAGGGCCAAATGGTCAAACGAACCTTGCCCGCGTAGTTTGCTCGAGCTCTGGCACAAAACATGCATGCATGTATAATGATTTATAAAGAGAAATATTCTTCTTTATCGATATCTCGTACCTTAGAAAAGTTTTTCTACTTCATATTCTCGATATATTATGTAAACAGGCTTAAGGGCCGACCATGAACGAAGTTCGGATGATTATCCCCCACAATCGGGGACTGCCGTATGAAAAATAAATGTGATCAAATTATATAAACTCCAAGATCATAAGACCTTTTAGGCAACCCTCGATTTTATAGGCCGCGACCACCCCCACTCAAGGACTAACACTTCGGGTAAGCTCGAAGTGAAACGGGAAAGTAAGCCCAAGGGGAAAATCCAGAACTAAAAAGGCTACGTCCGAATTAACACGGGCCAGAGACGTCTTAATTCCATAACAAAATAGGCATTTGAATCCTCTCATAAACCGGTTAAAAAGGCTACCCCCGGTAAAATTATAAAAGGTTTCGATAATATAAAGCCTCGAAAACTATAACGAGTACAAAATTGTTCGAACTCTCGAACAATTCCCTATTTCATGCTAAGGCATTACAAGTTTTGCAAATAAAAGCGAAAAGGGGACAAAGTCATAAAAAGTCTTTTTTATAAAAGCCTAAGGGCTGTTTTTTGCTTTGAGTTCGAGAGATCATCCTCGCTTAACTAAAAAACCTAAGGGTTACCTTACTTCGAGTTCGAGCAAGCACTCACTCAATCATAAGACCTAAGGGCTACACTAGTTCAGTTTCAATCAAATTATCTCAACCTCAGACCTTAGACTACAACTTCATAAATTTATAAGGCAGAAGAGTAATAAAGGCAAGGTTTGCCCGAACCCTCGGACACAATTTTATGCTAAGGCATTTTTGACCTTTGTAAAGTACAGAAAAGCAAAGGAAAAACACAAAAACCAAAAAGGCAAGAAAAGTCTTATATTTATATTCAAAGGTTTTTACAAAAGGCCAAATCGGCCTAATGATAAATACAAAAGAAAAACAAGAAACTTAATGTCCAAAGTGGCTTGATCTTCATCGGAGTCCACGTCCTCAGGATTTTCCCCGTCTTCAGAGTCGCTCGAGCTATTGGAGTCTTCTTCAGGGAAGGCCAGCCTTCGAGCCCTGGTTTCCTCCACCTTGACATTATCAATTTCGGCCTCAACATCGAAGCCCCAAGCACTGACCCCCTCAAGAGCTTCTCTCCGAGCCTGCCATTTAGCATGTTCGACCATGCTCTTAGCCTTGGCCTGGTTGACCTCAACATCGATCCTGAACTAGGCTATTTTAGCATCAGCTCTTTTATTAGCCTCGGTCACCTCAGATCTGGCTACAGTCACTTTAGATCTGGTTCGGCCACCTCGGATATGGCCACGACCACCTCGGATCTGACCACTTCGAGTTCATTAGCCAAGCTTGCCTTATCGGAAGTGGCCAAATCTAACTAATGCTGAAGCTCCTTAATCCTCTTGATCTGCACCAAGGTGTTTTCTTTTGTAGTCCGAAGCTGGGCCTCAGCCAACTCCAATTGTGCTTGAACAACCTCATTTTTCGAGGTGAGGATATCCATATTCTTTTTGAATTTTTCCTCCCCGGCTAGTAGCTCATCTACCTGCGAATTGAGCTGTCTAATCTGTTCAAGCCTCTGTTGAACCTATAGAATTGAATCATTAGTGGTTATCTCTAATTCATCTTCACTATCGTGAAGAATTCGGAATACTTGCTCAGCCATCTCCTCGTGCTCATCCCGAGCCACTGCCAAATTTGCTCGAAGTTTCTCACTAAGAAGTTTGTAGGAGTTACTCTTCTCAGTGAGGTTCCGAACCTCAGCCTCATGCTCCTCTCGGATTCGGAGGAAAGCCTCGTGATGCAACACCGAAGCCTACAAACATGAGAAACAAATGATAGAATTATCTACAACTCTAAGTGTAAAAGAAACAACAGAGATGCCATCGAAGTTACCCGATTCAGAGCATGTTGGGCCTCATTGAAAAGGCAGGCGGGTCCTACCGCATTCATCACGGTTTGATCCTTTTCGGTCACCAAGGACCAAATGTAACTAGCAATCCCCACGGGGGGAGAGAAAACTCGGGCATCCTCCGGGATAGAGAGTACTGTTTTCCGCCTGCGATCGGGATCAACACTCGGGGCCGGGAATCGGTCCACCAATTTTGGGCCCGATGAAGATTCAACAGCACCCAACCATGAAGTTTTCTTCGGTACTGGTAATCCACCAAACCCGGTAATATCCTCTGAAGCAGTGAACTCGAGCCCATCCAAAAAGCCATGGATATCGGTCGACTCCTGAATGCCCTCGTAAGATTGACCTTCCAACATTCTGGCCTCGCGGATCATAACATCCGAAAACTGAGGAGATCCAGTAATATCGACTATCCTGAGCTCGTCCCTCGAAATATCTTCTTCTGCGTGAGAAGTCCTGCCATCGATCTCTCCTTCAACCATCTCAGCTCGAGACGGAATAGTCTCGACTTTTCCTTATTCGGGAATTATGGACAAAGCTCCCTTATCTACCTCCGCCGATTCGGAGGATTGCTGTATCACAATATTAGCCCGTACACAGGCTAATTTCTCTTCTCCTTCTTCGGGCTCGTCCCTTAATCGGCAGATCGAGTCCAAGGCATGATACCGGAGCCCTCCTTAGGCTTGCGAGTTCTGTTTGCTGGTTTTTTATTTTCCGAGATCGGGGAACTCGGTGCAACTTTTCTATTATTCTCTTTAACCTGCTTCGGGGCAGGGACCTCTTCATCAAAAGATGGGGGCCTCGTGACAACATCCTTCCCAAGTCCTACAAAGGAAAACAAAGGGGTAAGAAAGTGAAGAAGACCGAACGACAAACAAACTAAGAAAGAGACTTACCATGACTACGAGTCTCCCATCGACCCTTTGATAATTCCACCCAAGCACGCTCAAAGTACGATCTCTGCAGCACCAAACCTTCACCCCGTTGTTTAAGGTCCGGAATCGATTCCGAAATCCGAGCCACAACTGTAACAGGAAAGAAAAAGTGGATCAAGAAAATGAAAGGTAGTCACAAATTAAAACACTCGAAGGGAAATAAGTACTCACGGTTCATATTCCATATATCAGGAAGCGACCTGTCATCGGCAGGGATCATGTGATGACCCAAAATGTCATCTTTAAATTTAATAATTAATTCTGTGTTCTAAGACCTTAAAAAGCACTATTTATCATTCCTCGACTTGTGTGCGCAGTCCGTAAAATTTTTCGGAAAGTTTTCAGGTGAAAAAATGAATTAAAATATGAATTAGAGCTTTAAAACTTAACTGAGTTGACTTTGGTCAACATTTTGCGCAAACGGACTCAGATAAGTGTTTTGATAGTTTCGGTAGGTATGTATCATTATTTGGGACTTAGGCGTATGCCCGGAATCAAATTCCGAGGTCCCTAGCCCGAGATATGGAATTTTGATGAAAAAATTAAAAGTTTAAGTTCAAATAGTGACCGGATATCGAATTATGTGCAAATGACCCCGGAATAGAGTTTTGATGATTCCAACTGCTCCGTATGGTGATTTTGGACTTAGAAGCATGATCGGAATTTTATTTGGAAGTCCGTAGTAAAATTAGGCTTGAAGTGGCTAAAATAGGAATTTAAAGTTTAGAAGTTTGGCCGGGGAGTTGACTTTTTGATATCGGGCTCAGAATTCAGTTCTGAAAATTTTCACAGCTCCGTTATGTCATTTATGACTTGTGTGCAAAATTTGAAGTCAATCGGACTTGATTTGAGAGGTTTCGACATCGAATGTAGAAGTTGAAAATTCTAAGTTTCATTAAGATTGAATTGGAGCATGATTCATGATTCATGATTTTAGCATTGTTTGATGTGATTTGAGGTTTCAAATAGGTTCGTATGATGTTTTAGGATTTGTTGGTGTTTTGGGTTGAGGTCCCGAGGACCTCGGGTGAGTTTCAGATGGTTAACGAATCAAAAGTGGGACTTAGCTACTGCAAAAGCTGCTGCAATTTTTCTGCTGGAAATGCTGTCAAAATCGGGTTGCTGTCAAAATCGAGGTCCTGTCAAAATCGAGGTCCCTGACAAAATCGAGGTCCATGACAAATCGAGGTCCCTTACAAAATCGAGGTCCCTAACAAATCGAGGTCCATGACAAATCGAGGTCCCTTACAAATCGAGGTCCATAACAAATCGAGGTCCATGACAAATCGAGGTCCCTTACAAATCGAGGCAGCCCATGATCGGACTCCATGATCGGACTCCCTATGATCGGACTCCCCATGATCGGACTCCATGATCGGACTCCATGATCGAGGTCACCCTGGACAGATCTGTAAGTTATAAAAACAGGGAGGCTTCGTCCATTTCGCCATTTTTAACAACTTGGAGCTTGAGCAGAAGCGATATTTGATATATTTTCAAGGAAAAATATTGGGGTAAGTGATTCTAACTCGGATTTGGTCAATATACACGAATATATCATTGTTTTCACCATTTAATTAGTGTTTTGAGATTGAAATTTGGAAAATTTTAGAAAATCTCATAGAAACGAAAATTTAAGATTTGGAGGTCGAGTTGTTATCGGATTTTGGTAAAATTGATATGGATGGACTCGTAATTGAATGGGTTGTCGGATTTTGTAAGTTTCGCCGAATTCCGAGATGTGGGCCCCACAGGCAAATTTTGAGCTAATTTCGAATTTTAATGAAAATGTAATATTTTCTTATGAAATTGATTACTATAATTTTTGTTGACTATATCGAATTAATTATGACTAGATACGAGTCGATCGGAGTCAGAAAATCGAGGAAAAAGCATAATACTTGATTAAATTGGAGCAAGTCGAGGTAAGTGACTTGTCTAACCTTGTGTGGGGGAAATTTCCCCTAGAATTGATATTAATGTGATTATTGAAATGTGTTGAAAGTCGTGTATACGAGGTGACGAGTGTGTACACGGGCTAATTACGAAAGATTATATTTTTAAATTGTGTAGATCACTGTTGCGCATTTATTAAATTATTTTATCTTGTTATATTCTTCATCATTGATATGGGATATATACTTCAAATTTGTTTGATCTTTTCTTACTAATTGTTTTACCTGTTTAGTTGAAACTTGGTTTCTTTTATTCTGTGCATTATTTGAAGGTTGATTTTTTTTAAATTAAATATTATTAATATGAAGTATTTGACATTTTTAAACTTGATATTGAAGCAACGTAGCAAAGATTTTGAAATATTATTTTCCTAAATTATTTACTCCTGAATATTATTGATGATTTATTTTGGCATGAGCCGTGAGCTCTTTATTGTGAAAATATATTATTGATGAATTATTTTGACATGAGCCGTGAGCTCTTTATTGTGGCAAACTATTATTGATGATTTATTTTGGCATGAGCCGTGAGCTCTTTATTGTGGAAAAATATTGTTGTTAAATTATTTTGGCAAGTTAAATTATTTGAGCACTTGAGGTGCAAATTGTGATATATTGTGATATTGATAGGCATGCGGTGATATAAGGTCTGGGTGTTGAAACGCATGCGGTGAGATAAGGGTGGCTTGATACGCGTGGCTAGTAGGGGAACTACTAGAAGTCATGCGGTGTGATAAGGGTGGCTAAAACGCGGGATGCTATTTCGGAAAAAAAATATTTTTTTTAAATAAATTGTGAAGTCTCCCGCGGTGATATAAGAAAATGAGATATTGTGAATTTATTTATGATTTGGGACTACGAGGCGGTACCTCGGGAGTGCTCTTGTTGATATTGATTTATGGCCATAGTTGCTTTCGATTAATGGTTGTGATTTTCATAAAGTTGAAGGAAATTCTGTTTTGATTCCACGAGATATTATTTGCAATTATTTGGTGTCATTAAATGTGACATACTATTTGATTCATTTCCAATGTCATTTTATTTTACTACATTGATAAACATTTTACCATGCCATTATTATATTCCAGTAGGGCCTCACCTGACCTCGTCACTACTCTACCGAGGTTAGGCTTGGCACTTACTGGGTACCGCTGTGGTGTACTCATACTACGCTTCTGTACATATTTTTGTGCAGATCCAGGTATATTTTACCAGCCTAGACGTCAGTGAGTTACCTGCGCACGGAGACTTCGAGGTATATCTGCCAGCGTCCGCAGACTCCGAAGTCCCCTTCTATCATTTTATGTTACTTCCTTATATTTTATTTAGACCTTGACATATAGAGACATTGAGAATAAATTCTTAGAAGCTTGTGACTTATTTCTACCGGGTTTTGGGAGTTAAAATTGTTTGAATTGTAGTTTATTTATTTAAGATATTTATTATTATTCTGCATTGATAGGCTTACCTAGTCTTAGAGACTAGGTGCCATCACGACATCCTACGGAGGGAATTTTGGGTTGTGACAGATCAAGTCTGAGGTTTTTACTCGAACAAATCGGCCCATCCAACCTCGATCACGAGTCTCGTCTATACTCGAGAACGATATTTTGGTGGCTCGACGAGCAAGCTTGATTAACCCTCCTCGATAGAGTCAGGGACTATAAATGCGCAAAGGTGATCGAGGGTGAAACAACACCCCTCGATTTTGCTTGAGAAGAATCGGAGGAGAATCACTATTCTCAAAAAATAAGGGTGGATCTGGCCAAGGGTCACATCATACCTTTTGCAAAAGGCGACGATGACAGGATCTAACGAGCCCAATGTGAAAGGATAAGTATTGTCACGCCCCAAACTCGGGGAGCGCGACCGGCGCTCAACTGAGTGAACCCGGCCAAGCAAGCCTGCTAGATTCTCTTCTACCCAAACTTATCCATGAATAAAGAGGAGATGCACTCCATTAATCAAACACTGAAAATATTACATTAACAACTCCCATTTTATTTCCATTAGCAATTTTATTCATAATTTCCAAAGTATTACAAGTTTACAGATATAATGAAAAACATGTTTGCCAAATAGCAACATTTCTAGTTCAATTCCCGACATCATACACCACCCACAACCTGTCTATGGAGCCTCTAAGTATGACAATAGAATAGTATGGAAGTGCCGGTAATAAGGCCCCAGCTATACCTCATTACATAAAGTGTAACATCAAGTGACATAGGGCCCGAAATAGAGTAGGGCTCACCAAAAACTGTTGAATAGAGAGTAACTGCTAACGAGGACCAAAGTTGCCCGCTGCTGAATCACCTGCATCCATTAAAGATGCAACGCCCCCGACAAAAAGGACGTTAGTACATATGAAATAGTACTAGTATGTAAAGCTAACTGTCTTATTTCAAAATAGAATGCCAATATAAGAAAAGAAAAATCATGAAAACAACAATCAACAATCAATGATATTCAAATGCCAAGTTAAAACATAATAATTTCCAAAATATGAAGATAATATTATTTTTGGTTGGGAGATATTTAGCACCTATATATCACTGTTCACAATTTCACCTTTTACAATGCCAATATTCACAATACCAATACCACCGTTCACAGTACCAATATTCACAATAACAATACCACAATACTTTTAGCACGAAGTCCGATCACGACCCAATCGGCTAGGCTATCTCATTAGAGATATCAACCACAATCACTATCAATACCAATACCACCGTACTTTTAGTACGGAGTCTGATCACAACCCGCTCGGCTAGGCTATCTGATTAGAGACATCAACTACAATCACTATCAATACCAATACCACCGTACTTTTAGCACGGAGTCTGATCACGACCCGATCGGCTAGGCCATCTTATTTGAAAACATCAACCACAATCACAATCTCAATCACAATCTCTGTGCAAATATACCACCGTGAATATAGCACAGAGTCCGATCACGACCCAATCGACTAGGCTGTATTATTTGAAGACATCAACCAAAATCACAATTTCAATCATAATTTTCAGCACAATCACCACCATGTGTGCGACATGGTGTCCGATCACGACCTGATCGGCTAAGCTGTCTCACCACAACGCCGTGTGGATCGACATCATCCTTTTCTATCAATCAATCCCATCCCAATTAAGGGGAATAATTTTATCACATCAATCTCATCCCAATTAAAGGGAATAATTTTATCACATAAATCTCATCCCAAATAAGGAGAATAATTCAAAAAAACAACATAGGTACAAATGTATTTACCTCATCATCTTTCACATTGTATGAATCTCCACTAGTATTTTCAACCAATAACAACAACAATATTTTATTGGCTCTTTTGGCCATTCACAAGATTCTTTATTTAAGGCACGATGGCTGTATTTGATATTCCACACTTTCATTTCTTCCCTCTCATGTATCATCATCATAAATATCAACATATAACTTTAAGTTCATTAGAAATGAATAATTTAAGCACAATAGATTTCTTTCCTAGAAATAGAGTAAAATAATTGGTAATTGATGCGCAAGTTAAAATCATCAACAAGTAACACTCAATTTATTCTTGAAATACTTTTTCCCAAAAGGGGTAATACACAATTTCCACTCATGAATATGTAAGAGCGCAAAACACATTGAAAATACTCACAAAGCATAGCATTTGTTAAAACAACCATATATGGGCATGACATGAGTTCATAAACTTTTGGGAAATTCTATTTGCGAAGTCAATTCAGAATAGTTGAATCAAGGCTCATTTCATAACCTTTATCACACTATTTCATCTCATTGGCACTATTGGCCACAAGTATAACTTTCACTCTTGGCACGTTGGCCGCACTTTATATCCCCAATTCACTTATTTCACTTCCAACCATCTTTATAGATTATCAACAATAAGACATTTCCAACCAAGACTTTAGGTACACATATGAGCAATTAAGAGTCTTAAGCATATTGGGATTTTCTCACACAATTTGACATCATAACCTTCATTTGAAACATGACTCAAAGACATAGTATTTTATTACACGTATCATTCTTGAACACATTCCCAAAGGATAACATAATGTGATAGGAACATTCGTAACACGTTTTGAATACATAATTCTCGACACTTTACTTATTCGGGACAATCAAATTTATTGGGAACATCTCAGAACATATAATAAGGAACTTGAGACAACCATATTTGAAACTTACGGAAACATCATGGAATTCAATTCTAAGAGAGTAGTTTAGCCAACATACCTCAAATTCACCCCTTAGTGATATTACAATGATCCACTATACTAAGAAACTTCAATCTACAATAACAACATCGAATGGAACCCATATTAGTATCAATTTCTACAATTTAGGACATTTAGGCATTTTATCAAACACCTAGTAGGCATGAATCTTTACATCTCTTACCCATAAAATTAGTTCATCCAACTACTACCATTTACCAATAATTTATCCCACCGTCATTATTAAACAATTCATAACTTCCAACATCACATACATGACCATCCATCCACACCCAACCAACAAAATTCCATCAAATAATCACTTTTCAATCTCTACAACGGATATGTATTTAAATTGGGAACTTATGGCTTCTAATCACCATACTATAAGTTCCAATACTTAATTCATACTCATATTCCCATAATATATCCATACATGTAAGTCTAAGGGTGTAGTATTACCTATTGGAAGAAATCTTGCAAAATTCTGCTTTGAGTTCTTGAAGAAATTTCTTGAAGATCTATGTATTTTATGTGTACATTTCGTCAATACTAGTGTAGAAATGAAGAAATTCTACCCCAAGGTAATGTGGATTGCTTACCTTGAAGAAGAGGGGAGTTAGGGGGTCTTGGGAGAGTGGAGATGAGCTCCAACAGCCAAGAAGAGTGGGGGAAGTGAGCTACCGGAATGCTCTTTATAAAGTCTCTAGGCATAGCTCATCCATCCTCGTGCATCGCGCGGACATGCACGAGCTCTCGTTCAAGTTCACGTGCTGGGGAAATACTTCGCTGTTTTGGTGAAATGGCTGGGGGTCATGGCTCGTTCAAACCCACGCGGCGCACGAGTTCACACGAGCTCCCTGATAAGTAGGGATTTTGACCGTTTATTTGCTCTCTTTTACTTGCGTTTTAGCTCAAAAATCCTTAAAGGTATTCCCGAAAACTAATGAAATGTGCTTTTGTACAGGAACGCTGGGAAACAAGCCAAAGAAGTCAAAATCAAATCATAAAGGAGTCAAGCGTGGACAAGGACCAAAATAAGGCAAAAGGCCCACAGTGCGGACCGCACAATACAGTGTGCGTCCGCAAAACAAAGAAAGAGAAATGTCAGTTTTCCTTCAGAGTATGTGGACCACACAAATATTGTGCGGCCGCAGAAGAGGAGATTCAGAGAGCTGGTTTTGGGCAAGTTGAAGGAGTGCAGACCGTACCATAATTGTGCGGCCGCAGAATACCCTCAGAATTCAAAGATCAGAGAGATGTGATTTCAAGTTCAAGAAGAAATGCAGACCACACCATTTTTGTGCGGCCGCATAATCAAGAGCGCGGACGCACCCATTTTTATGTGGTTTGCAGAAGTCTCACACAACCAAAGCTTAAGATCAAAGAGTGCGGACCGCACTATAATTGTGCGGCCGCAGAAGCCAGAGTGCGACCGCACTCACAAATGTGCGGTCCGCAGTAGTTGAATGAGTACGGCCGCAATCCAGAATTGTGCGGCCGCAGAACTGGAACCTGTCAAGCCAAGTATCATTGTGCGGACCGCACACATAATTATGCGGCCGCATAACCTCCGCAGGGGAAATTTTGTCAGATATTTTCAGCTTAGTATAAATAGAATTTTTTGTCATTTTTAGGGTAAGTTTTGTTTTGGGAGAGCACCTGAGCCGTTTTCCTTTACTGTTTTGAGTAATATTGTACTAGATTAGCTTCTAAACATTAGATTTTCTTTCCCTAATCACTTATTATGCATTCTATCTTAATTTCTTCTTGTATTTCTTCATTTTTCATGAGTAGCTAAATTTCTAGGTAGTGTTGTGGCCCAACCCTAGTGTGAGTACTTAATGGGTATTTGATTTAGGACTTATTTGTGATTGGGTTAGTGATATTTAGCCTAGTTCTTGTTTGAATTCAAGAATTAATGGTTGCAAACATTGATTCATGCCTAATTGACTTAGTCTCTACTTGAGAAAGAGAGACTAAGTCTAGAAAAACTTGGCTAACAAGAAATTGGGGTGAACTCAAGAAATTGATAGCCCCAATTAAAAAGTTGAATCTAGAGATAGTGAGACCCGACTTAAGCAGTTATCACTTATTTTGTGCAATACCCATTTGGACTTGAGAAAGTCAAATTGAGCAAAATCACTCAAACTACCGAGAGGTATAGAGTGGGTAATTACGTGTGATTGCTATATTACAACCCCGACCAATCAGGCTTGTCCTAGAGTTTTCAACCCATTAGGTAACCACCTAGGTGGAAGTCACGACCCTAGATCTTTTATCATTTGAAAAACACCAAAACCAAAAATATTGTCTTATAGTTTTATAATTGCAATCAATAGTTTAATGTAGAAGTAGAAACAACAAACAAGAATGTCGAAGTGTAATCTAAGGCATATTGTACAATTATACTAAATATATACCTAATCCCAATTCTAACTTCCAGAGGATTCGACCCCGACTTGCGTTGGGTTTTATTATTGCTTCGACTGCCTCACTACCTATATTTGTGGTGTGAGTTTGGGCGACATCACTCCCCAGTTGCATCCTTTCTATATTTCTTGTTTTCCAACTTACCCTCCTTCGATACCTTGCTATGATGTAGACTCCAATTCACTACCAAACTTACATATAAGTATGAAACCATGATTACACGATGTTACCCTCATCCATTGGCATCTGGGGTACGTAAGCGAAAAGTGGAGATCTCGAGGCGCGATATAACGCCTTAAACCCTCAGCGAAACTTTCTTTGTTCCACTTGCCTCATTTTAGTAATTTGATCATAACTTCTTGTAGGAATATCCAAATGATGAACGGTTTGATGCGTTAGGAACTAGACTCAAAGAGATATTGTCACGACCCAAAACTAACCCATGTCATGATGACGCCTATTGTGGAACTAGGCAAGCCGTCTCATTTCCAAAACAAAACGATATTTTCATTTTAAAGATAATTTCAAGGTTATTTAACATAAAACCTCCATTTTAAAGAGTTCAAATCAAAGAAAAACAGAAGTGCGGAAAAGAAAAGCCCGATATCGGGGTGTCACTAGTCATGAGCATCTACTACAATCTGTCTAACAATATCAAGGCTAACTCAGCCCGGAAAATAGTTAAATACAACTAGAGAAAGATAAGAGGGAGAAGAGCAGGGGCTGCGATCGCCAAACATCTACCTTTCTATCTCTAAGAAATCTGCAACTAGAACACTCAATAACCGCTACTGTGTCCAGCTACACCTGAATCTGCACAAAAGGTGCAGAGAGTAACGTGAGTATGCCAACTCAGTAAGTAACAACAATAAATAAAAATTGAGTAGTAGTGACGAGCAATAAAGCATATAACGTTCATATCGGGAAATCTCAGTAAAATATCACATGCTTTTAAAAATCAGGATTTGAATCAAGCATCTCGTTTAAACCCAGTTCTAGTAAAAATCATTTAAAGATATTTTTCCAACAGTTTTTCAAAAGAAGGCTCAATGCAAAGGTGAGCAAAAATGATGAAATCATAAACAGTCCTTCGGGCAAAACATCACTCATAAACAGCCCATCGGGCAAAACATCACAGTCACTCGTGCCACTCGGGCATACCTCACAGTCACTCTTGCCACTCGGGCATACTTCACAATCACCCATGCCTCCCAGTCACTCAGCACTCGGCACTCGCACTTAGTAGGTACCTGCGCTCACTGGGGGTGTGTACAGACTCCGGAGGGGCTCCTTCAGCCCAAGCGTTATAATCTGCACAGACAACTCACGTGCTGCACGGATAACTCACGTGCTATAATAATAAAGTATGATACAGGCGGGCAGCCCTGATCCACACTCATACTCACAAATCAGGCCCTCGGCCTCACTCAGTCATAAACCTCTCAAGCCACTCGGGCATTTCAGTAAAACATGGCATTCGGCTCAAAATATTTATATGCATCAAAATAGAGTCATAAAACCGAGTTATGCGGTAAACAAGTATAAACATGACTAAGTATATATTTTCAATCGAAAATAATGAGAGGATGGTAAGAAACAGCCCCTAAGGGTCCAAACAGCTTTGGCGCAAGGCCCAAACATGACATTCAACCCAATTTACATAAATTCTTTCTAGAACATATAAGTATCAAATGGTTACAAAAAAGTATGCAACTTTACAGTTGCTACAGGACGGACCAAGTCACAAATCCCCAAAAGTGCACGCCCACACGTCCGTCACCTAGCATGTGCGTCACTTCAAAATAGTAGAATGATACAAAATCCGGGGTTTTATACCCTCAGGACTAGATTTACAATCGTTACTTACCTCAAACCGGTCAAATCTCTAACCCGCAATGCTCTTGCCTCTAGACTCGGCCTCCAAATGCTCCGAATCTATTCACAATCAATACAATACCATCAATACGCGCTAATGGAATGAATTCCCCAAGAAAAACTATAAAATTAGACCAAAACCCGAAATTGGTTCAAACCCGCCCTCGGGCCCACGTCTCGAAATGCGACAAAATTTATAAAACTAGAACGCTAATTCACTCACGAGTCTAACCATACCAAATTCATCAAAATCCGACATCGTTTAGTTCCTCAAATCCTTAAATTATATTCCAAAAATTCCAAGCCCTAACCCCTTATTTTCACTAATTACCATGATTAAAACAACAGGAAATCACCATATATACAAGTATTAGGGCTCAAGTAACTTACCTCAACTAAATCCCCTTGATTCCCTCTTCAAATCTCTCCCAAAAGCTCCAAAGACCGAGTTGAAATTCTGAAGAATGACCAAAATTCGTGAAGGGTTCTATTTATGGTTTCTGCCCAGGTTTTTCGCACCTGTGGCCATTTTCTCGCACCCGCGCGACCGCACCTGCCGTCCAAGAAGCTTCTCTTGTGCAACTCACTTAATCACCCAGCTTCCGCACCTGCAGACTCCTTCCTCGCACCTGCGGACTCGCATCTACGGTCCCAGGTGCACATCTGCGAAACCAGTCCAAACTTCTCATCTCCGCATCTGCTCTCAAGGCCTCGCACCTGCGGGCTCGCAGATGCGGCCAATTCTTCGCACTTGCGTTCCCAGCCTTGGCCCAGCATCTACCGCACCTGCGCACTCCCCACTCGCACCAGCGTCCTCGCACCTGCTACCCTTTCTTCCGCATGTGCGGAAATAGCAGAAGCAGCAACTCCAGCTGCAATTTCCAACTTTAACAAATCCGTTAACCACCCGGAATCACCCCGAGGCCCTCGGGACCTCAACCAAAAATACCAACAAGTCATATATCAACATACAAACTTAGTCGAAACTTCGAGTCACTCAAAACAACATCCAAATACCAAATTACCCTCGGATTCAAGCCTAAGAACTTCTAAATTTCCAAATTCGGCAACCGATGCCAAAACCAACCAAACCACATCCGAATGACCTCAAATTCCGCACACACGGCACAAATGACACTACGAACCTACTCCAACTTTCAGAATTCTATTTTGACCCCGATATCAAAATTTCCACTGCCGACCGAAATCGCCAAATTTCTAATTTTGCCAATTCAAGCCTAATTCTACCACGGACCTCTAAATCATATTCCGGACGCACTCCTAAGTCCAAAATCACCTAACGGAGCTAACTGAATCATCAGAATTCAAATCCGAGATCGTTTACACATAGGTCAACATCCGATTAACTTTTCCAATTTAAGTTTCTACTTAAGAGACTAAGTGTCTCAATTCATTTTGAAACCACTCCGGCCCCTAACCAACTAACCCGATATAACATAATATAGCTGAATAACACAAAAAGAGTAGTAGAAATGGGAAAAACGAGGTTATAACTCTCAAAACGACTGGCCGGGTCGTTACAGATATACTCCAGGGAAAAAATTCATTGGAAATATATTTGTATTATGAGAGTTATACCCATTCAAAGTCAACTGTTATGCAAATGTGGGCATTTATTCCACTTAGTATTTCCAACTCGTTCCAAACAACTTCTTCCCACTTACAAACCTCCTTAATATGTTCCAAAACACTCTCCATATGTATTTTCAAGTCAAAATAATATGGTTCTATCCCATAAGTATCCTTTAATACTCGAATATGTTATTCCCAAATATCTTACAAGTATAAACACTTAAGAACCCTTCCACGTGTGTAGTAATCGATTCCTCAGGCGATGGGACTACCACGTTCTTGTCGCCCCAGTTGTATTCCTGTTTTACTTTGTCGAGAATTTTCTAGGTGATTGAACACTGGTACCTCGAGATCGGTTCACATCGGCCCGATACTGAAGAAGGTTTTTCAAGCTCAAAATCGATGATAGTTGAGCACCCTACCGGAACGAACTCCTCGAGCCGAGGCTCCGCCGCATCCTCACCGCTGGCAGGTCGTGATGAAGAAGCGACCTCTTTTTGTGGCACTGTTTTGGAGGTTTTCGCCATTGATGAATAAAGGAAAAGAGAATTAGGGTTGTATGCGATGTAAAGTGTATGAAGTATGAGTGATTTTCTGAAGAAGATGCAAGAATAGAGAAGAAGCTTTTGAGTGAAAAGTTTGGATGGGGATGAGAGTTTGAATATATTATAGCCTGGTGATGACGGTTCAGAACCGGTAGTGGCTTACTAACGACTGACAAATATTTAATGCCTTAGTAACTGGATCGACGAGACATTTGTAACATACGTCATAATCGGGCTCGTCGCTGACATCATCATCCACCAAGTCGAAGTTCGAAAATTCATATCGTTTCTCGTCATCTTCTTTCCGAGAAACAAGGGAACTATCTGTATACAGTCAAAACCGAGTCTGCCTTTCTTATGACTAATCGAGATTGGAACATGATGGTCCAAGGTTCATCATTGTAATATTGAGCCATGATGCGAAGTTAGGTTGTCAAGCTCGAGCCCAGAGACCGATCAATATCGAGATTGACCAAGATCGAGCTTGAAACCCAGAGACCGATCAATACCGAGACCGGCCAAGATCGAGATCGAGCCAAGAGACCGATCAATATCGAGATCGGCCAAGATCGAGCTCGAGACCCAGAAACCGATCAAGATTAAGATTTGCCAATATCGAGATCGAGCCAAGAAACAAAAAAACCGTTATAGCCGCAATTGGGAGGGGGGGAGAATCTCGGCAGAATTCACAACTTGAATCAAGGAAAAGCTAATTAATTAATCTACCATGAGATCCCCACTATATATTTTTAATTATATCCAAAATAAAATTCCCCACTATATTAAGAGTTGTTATCATTTGTAGAGGGGCAAATTCATTTTGAGATATACAGAAAAGAGAGCAAATACTATCCTTTTTTGACTTTTGATATTTAGTCATATTGTTTCTTCTACCAATCATTCTTCACTCAATTTGGAGGTGATAAAACTTGAATGCCTAGGCTAACTAGTTCATTAGGTTTGCATTCATTTCTTTTATAACTAATTTCGATATTCATTTACATATCTTTCCCAATTTGTATCAATTTATATCACGTATCCTTAGAACTACGTATAAATTCAACTCCATTCGTTTTTCGGGTAAACACTCATTTTAGGGAAAATGCACTCTCTACCGAGGCAATTTCATACTTACAGTTAGAATGCGAAACCTCTTATTGGAGAATTATGATTTCATACTTATAGCTAGAACATGAAACCTCTTGTAGGAGAAAGGTGATTTCATACTTATAGCTCGAATTCTTTGGTTGGAGAAGTACTTACAACATATGCCACCAGGGGCGGAGCTAGAACGCGACCTACGGGTTCGGCCGAACCCGACAGTTTTTGTCCAAATCATGTATTTGTTTTAAGAAATTTATCGAATATGTATAACTTATTAATATTTTAGAACCCAGTAACTTAAACATATTAGATTTTCAAACTCATAAATTTCAAATCATGGCTCCGCCTCTGTATACCACAGTATATTTTTGATTAAAAATTGGGGTGCCCCTCGTTCACAGGTACTGGTATCCAGTAGACTAAAAACAGTACAATGTGAGAGAGTCCACGACATAATATATAAGTCTGTCCAATAAGAGATAAATGTAATCAAGTACTTGTATAAAAGCACCATATGAGCAAGGTCCGTGCAGTCCCATATGTCACTTTCCTACCCGTTTAAGGGTCCATCTCTCCCGTGTTATGGTAGTACAAGCATCCTATGAAGTAGTAATATTTTACTTAACTCACTAAGTGGTAAATAGTAGTAGTAATATTAGGGTCGAAAGTTGAGGGATAGTCGTGAATTTCTTCTCTTCTAAGCTTAGGAGTAATACTAGTATTTTTGTATTTTTTTTTATTCCTGGTTTGTTATTTTATATGTTGTGTTATCCGCTTCTTCTATCATATTACCTTGTTGTTGCAATTGTTTGGTGCTTTATTTTCATTGTTCTTTGAGGCGAGGATCTACCGCAAATAACCTCTCTACCTGCATAAGGTAGGAATACGATCTACATACACATTATCTTCTCCAAACCCCACTGATAAAATTGTTGTTGTTGTTATTGTATTAAGATGGTAAATTGCTCATTACTAAAGGATTTTAGTGTTCGAATTCGACATATCTGATTAGGATGGAAGAATCTCAATCATTCCATCAAGAGACCGGTCCAATATTTGAGCTTAATGGATTCAACTTTAAGGTTCTTCATATAACTCATTATACTTCTAATATTATGTGTACAGATTTAATATTTGTTGAAATTTAATTTTTACATTATGTATCAATATTCTAGTGGTCTAAAGAACAATAATCTGTTGAGCAATGGAATCTTCCTTGTTGCTTTTTCTTTTTTCTCCTCATCCATTCCTTGAAAAATTGACTTTGGATAAAATAGCATAAGCTATGTGAAAGAGCATGGCCTTTTACAAGTAAAGATATATAGAGACAACAATTGGGTATCTTTGGAGAGATTATGAACGATAATATGGAATATTGTTGATAACTTGATATAGATAGGGAGTTACGAGCCAGAATTTTTACTAAGAGAATTAAAATATAAATTATAAGAGATCGTTTGCTTTGGAATTATCTAATCTATCGATCTATCAAGATCCAAGCAAACAATCAAAGAAAAAGATAAAAAATTTAGAAGATTAATTAGCATATTTCTATCTAATCAGCAAGAGATCGTATTCCCAAAATCTCTACAGCCCTCCATCTAATTACTTTGTATAATTAGCTACATTATACTAAGTAATATATTATCATTACTTAAAGTTATCTACTAGTAAGTCACGAGATAATATTTAAAAGGAATCTCTTCTATCTTTGTGCTTCAAATCTCTGTTCCTTCCCATGTTCCTTTTCAGAACTCCTGCACATTCAACAATGCAGTAATATTCAGTCAGCAGCACCCAAAAGTGAAGAATAACAAAGTGACTAGCCGAAAAATCAGCTCAGAAATATACCGTATCCACCCAAGATCCGAAAAAGAGCATATCCAGTAACACCACTTCGCCAGAAAAAATACACTATTTAGATAGGTAAAAAATATTTTTTAATATACATATACTATGTATTGAAACCCCTTGACTTATTCGTATATTTATTTCTTTAAATTTTTGTCACTCATTAGTGAAAATTCTGGCTCCACGACCGACCAAATCTCAAAGGGGTGTGAGGTAGACAACACACTTTAATGCAAGTATCATTGACTATTTCACGTCAAACCCTAACCTATATATATATATATAATATATATATATATATATCACACTAAAAATTAGCTTACTCCAAATTTGCTAGCAACCCTGAACAAAGTGACTAGCAAATTTAACTAAAAACTCCTAACTACAGAAGAAAAACTAGCTTTTTCTTTTTTATCTCGAAATAAGTTACATTTTGTTCACGTGAAAATGAAGTCATGAATCCAAGTTCACATGAGATAAAATCAATTGAGAACAGTATATTTTGTCAAATACAGAACAGAAGAAAAAAGACTGATAAAATGGAATTTCAAGAATCAAAAAAATAAAATAAAAATCATATACAAAGAGAACTAAAATATAACGAGTTTAACTACTTCTATACGCTAATAAATTTTATAATAATATCAGCATACTTCAATCCAAAATTTAATCTTGACTCGTTGTTTTAAAATTATGTATTCAAAATTTAGCACTTGTTGAAGCTTAATGAGTTTTTACATATATATTCCTCACTGATAGTATTAATGTAATTTAACAAGTTGTAACAATTGAATGCCTTAGTTTTCATATAATATTAAAAGTAGCCACACAAAAACAAAACAAAACAAAAAAACCAAGGAAAGGGAGGAGTCAAGAAATTACCATCTGGTTTACAATGAGGTGGATCTTCAAAAAGTGAAAGAGAAAGTTGTTTATGAGCCAAGCCAATATCAAGAATTATAAGACCAGAATTTGGATCATCAACACTAATTCCTTTAACTGGTAACCACACAAAAAGCTCTTCTTGTGAAAGGCCATGAACTCCAGTAAGGCAACCATAAGTTAAATTAGCTTTAACATAACTTTCATAAAAGACCATAGTATCAAATTTTGTCAAACAAGGGCCATTTAAGAAAACTTCAAGAAGGCCATTTGATGAAAAATTGTAAGATTTTACTTCTTTTGGGAGTAGACCAGCTGGTAAGCCTTTGGATTTGAGGAGATCATGAATTGACATGGGTTGAGAAAGTGGGAAAGAGAAGAAGAAGAAGAAGAGTAAAAGAAATGGAAACTGATAATATTGAAGGAAAGCCATGAATGAAGGAAATTATGAGAGAGGAATTTTTGGTTTTGGTATCCTTTATTAGTTGGAGTGGGAAGGAGGGGTTTAAGGAAATGAGGAGGGAGTTTTGGGATATAGAAAGACTTTTATTTTAAAAATTAATGATGAGGGTTTCGCTTGGATCAACGCTAAAATTATTTCCGTGTGATCTATAGGTCACGTGTTCGAGTTGTGGAATCAGTCACTAAAGCTTCGTACAACGGACTGACCTTTTTTTTTTTCTTGTCATGCTCAAATTATACGCACCTTGATTAGTTTTGGTTTTCTATTATATTTAATCAATATAACGGTATAAGTATTGAGTCGAGTTTTAAACTTGACATTAAATTTATAGTTCATTTTAGGTATGAGGTTCATAATTAAATATTAATTAAATATTTATACATGTTCGATAATTTTTTTTATTATAAATATAAAATAAGTAAAAATTATTGAATTGATACGAACCTCCGCTCCTGAATTGGTTACCAAAGGGATAGGAAGAAAGTCTGTTTAACAAGAGAGATGAATAGGCAATTTAAATTTAGTTTAGTAAGGTGGCCTTTAGTGGTAGAGACAAAGGACATATGATTGATTTGACTTCATTTTTCTGTCTTTACTAATATTTCTTTCATTGTGTGTTTTTTAATTTCTACTACTAATATATCTTCTTTTGCATAATACAATTTCGTTTTGTACCTTTGATCTTACTTTTAAATACAGTAATATTTATTATAGTTTTAATTTTTAAAGTTTATTTAACCGTTCAAATTATAAATTTAATAGTATCATTTTTTTATTAAATTATCTTTTAGGTATTACCATAGTACTTATTTATTACTATCGCTATTAATATTTTAAATTTCAAGATCGATTATTCATTGTCATATAAAGTGAGAAATATGAATTATTATTTTGTATTGTCACATCCATAGCAGAGTTTTTTAGAAAAAAATATAAATTTCTGTAAAAGTTGGGATGGTCGAATAATTACTTTGTATTCGACCAATTATTATTTGATCATGCTTTGTGTTAGTTCATTATTATAAAATATAAGTGTCACGCCTCCTTTTTCGCGAGGGATATGGGATATGGAGTTTTTTCAATTTAAGTGATATTATTCAAAATGAGATTCTTTATTTATTCAGAGTCGTCACTTGGAATAATTTATGGTGTCCCAAGTTACCGATTTGTTTTAGATTCCCAAATCGAGGAAAACTGGCTCTTATTTATGGTTTGCGAACACAGAAGACCGGGTAAGGAATTCTGTTAATCCGAGAGAAGGTGTGAGGCACTCCCGAGTTCCGTGATTTTAGCACGGTCACTCAACTATTAATAATTGACCTAGTTATCTGATTTAATACATGTTTTAAACCTATATGTGCATTTTTATTCCCTTTACCCCCTTTATTACATTACTGCATTTTAAAATTTTTTATGAAATTAATATGAGACGAGTTACGTTGTCATACACTCGTTGTTTATACACATCGCAAATCGCGTCACGTGAAACGCACCCGCAATCTACAACATGTTTAATTTTATTTATTATTATTTGAAGTTGTGGTCGAGTCACGTGAAACGCACACTCGAATTGGGGATTACGTATCGTGACCATGCCACGGAAACCGTACCCACAGTCACGATGATTTAGTATTAATCGCGCCTAAATCAAGCTACGATGTTCGAATATTATTCAATTACTAATTTTGAGATTATTGTAATGTCATGAGGTGTGGAATTATTTGTGGAAAAATTAGATTTATTATTTATGAAAAAGTAGGCTAGTTTAGAGAAAGATGAGCTAGCTATGTTATTTATTACTTTGGGCCCAATGAGACTAAATCTTTTGGCCCAAAATCTTTTCTTCTCCAACAGCCAAAAAAAAAAAAATTCTTAGAAACAAATCGTGGCCCAATCAAATTATCCAACACATTATCCCATATTCCGTACATTTTTTAAATAAAACTAATGACACCACAATCTCATGAAACAAGCCAAATTACAATGATTCAATAGACCCTTTATCCGGTTAAATCAACTCAAAAATAAAACTTTGCAACTCTATAATTAACATCATGGTTCAATAAACATATGAACAAGGAAACAACCAGATCCAAATATCAATAGAGTGAACTACTACTTCATGCTACCCAATAATCACACCAATAGTCAATAGACAAGAAGGTAAATGGACAATTATAATCAGTGAAGAAAGGAAAATAATGGACCTTTGATACAAATTAACAGAGATGAAATTACAAGAGTGCTAAACAATTCGACGAGTGTTGACTGGAGCTTTCACCGGCCACGAAACCTCGAACAACAAATCGCGACTTGCAACCTCGATCGACCTTGCAAGACCGGTGATTTAGTGGCTTATTTTTTGCTAGGTTTAAGGCTATTTTTTGAGGGGGTGATTTTGCTGGATTTTTTGAAAGAAAGACGAAGAAAGAATGATACGAGTAGAAATTTCCTTATCCTAGAAGAAGAAAATAAATTTCTCTCAATTCCTTCTTCCCTATTTTTTCCCCCTCTTTCTCTCCTCTTTTCCCCCTCACATTTCTCTTCTATTTATAGAAAACGTTTTCGGATTTTTCAGTTTTTTTATTTTATTTTATTTTTTATTTTTAATTAAAAAGAATTTCCACTTCCCATTTTACTTATTTTTTAAAAAAATAATTCCCTATTTTTATTTACTTTTATTTTTTAATTTCTTACTTTTTTTTTTTACTTTTATTATATATAAATTTCCACTTTTATACTTTTCTTTTTTTATTTCCCACTTATTTTACTTTTTTTTTTATTTCCCACTTATTTTTTATTTTTTAAAAAAAATTTCAGCTACTCTTACTTTTATTTTTTAATTCCAACTTTCCTTTACTTTTCATTTTTTTTGAATTTCCTCATTCTTTCACTTTCTTTTACTTTTTTATTAAACAATTTCCACCTACTTTTACTTTTACTTTTTAATTTTATATTTCTACTTTTCCTATTTTTTAATTTCCATCCGAAATTTGTTTTAAGAAAAATAAAATAATAATAATAATAATTAATTTTCGGGTTTTAATTCATTTTATTTAAAAATAAAGATAAAAATAATAATAAAAATAATACTAATAGTAATAATTGATCATTTAAATTATTATTAAATTTTACCATATATATATATAAGTGTAACAAAGCTAAAAAATATATATTAAATTTCTGAAAATATTTACATAGTAGAAGGTGATAAAAATTCAAATATAGTAAAAAATTAGGTGCTATACAAATAGTCAATAATAATGTTATTTTGGGAAAGTGATAACAACAAAGAGAGTAACTATACGGGGATACCTAATCTAATTTGAATATGGTTTGCTATAGGTCACCAGTTACCTAGAGCAATATCAGTTTCGGATTAAAGCTATTTTGGATCAAATTTGATACAGAAAAAAATGAGGGTAAAATTGAGCTACATACAGAATTTTTATTTTAAATTGAATTTGCCTTTTAATAATCATGTTTTAATGTACTTAGATAGAGATTAAAAAGGCAGCCCAAGAAATAAGGCATCCCGCGTTCACGCAGGGGCGGAAAAAATAGCCACACTCAACGAGTGTTGTAGACTGCTACCCTAATGGAAGCATTGGTGGCTGGTTTTATGGCTCGAATCCGCGATCTATAAGTCACAAAGATAACTTTATCATTTCTCAAGACTCACCTTCATTACTTAGTTAGAGATAGCGAGAAGTTAGAGATAGTGAGATATAATTCATACTTTCATAGGGGTTGTAAGAATAAAATTTTCATAGTATAGGATGTGTAGATGGTTAATTTTAAAACACAATGGATGTATCCAAAATTGACTCAAATATAGCGGGTTTTAGTGTAAATAGCCCTTAAATTATTTAGAAGGCATAGCTGAAATGCGATTTAAAAGTCGCGTTTCAACGATCATAAGTCGCTTTCCGCAATTACGATTATTTGAACTAGAAATAGAGTCGCTAATTCGGCTCTCTTTGACGGAGAAAGACGTGAGCTTGCTTCTTTCCTTCTCTTTCTCCGGCGAACCAATCGCCGTCCATTCCTTTCTCCGGCGAAATCCAGTTGGTAAGCTCATCTTTTTCACTTGATTACTCTCTTTTCGCTTTTGGTAAAAACAAATTGTGAACCTTGTTTTTTCACTTCTTTTTGTTAACTCTCCGGCATAAACAAAGCATCAAATCCAATTTGTATTATTAGCTTGTGAATCTTACAGTTAACATGTATATTATTTGAATGTTAATCGATTTTTAATAGATGGAATATTCATAATTATATTTATCATTCAAGTTGAAACAGTGCAAATTTTGGCAAAGCTGGAAGCTTTGAACTGCCCCAGGTCATAAAATTAAATTATTATTAGCATGGCACTAGGAATTGATTTTGGGGGGGGGGGGGCAGCCTGCAATGGCGGAGCCAGGATCTTATAACATGTTTAGCTAAGCTTCCAAATTGTGCTTTTTCTGAAAGTACTTTTGAAGAGTAGGTTTGTATTTGGCTTATCAATTTGAAAACACAATATTAGACTAGCAAAGTATAAAGAAATAAACGCACAAAGAGCTCCTGGGTTGTGTCAAGGTGATTCAACATACTTTATATGCATAAAAAATAATTTTGACCTTGTATATAAAGTGTAATTTTTCTATGATGAACCCCATTCCACCCCCTTTGTTCCGTCCATGGCAGCCCCGTGCATTAAGCTCCGGCTATACGTGGGGTCCGGAGAAGAGACATACCACATTGGGTAGCTTTGCTTTGCGTTTCTACACGAGGCTGTTTCCGCGGCTTGCATACATGACCTTCTAGTCACATGGCCGCAACTTTTACCATTGCGTAAAGGCTCCCCTTCTAGGAATTGATTGGCCAACTACTATCCGTGATTCAAACTAAGACAAACATTTGTTGCATAAGTTATCTTGTTCCAACCTTCATCAACAAGGCTTTCGTAACTTACAGAGGAGGAGTACAATCATGAAATCCTTATTCCTTAGTGTGGAAAAGGGTTTCTATCTTTTTTCAAATTGTTTCTACTATCTTGACCTGTTGCCTTGAAAACATGCTACTTTTATTCTCCTTTTGTTTCCTGGAAAGATCAGACTCAAAATATTCTAGAGAGCTGAGTTTTGATTTTGACTTGCTACTCAATATTGTCGTTAACTGTGTCTATACACAAGCTATAGATATTAACTTTGTCTTAATTCTTGTTATACCGCTGGCATTTCCCGTGTTTTAGGATCAGGGTGATGCCTAGAACCTTGCAATATCTGAAGGGGTTAATCATCTAATGCTTTTGACATCAAGCACTTGCAATTGTATAATAGGTTTTCCTAAAATGACATCTGACTACAAAGGTTGTATTCACTTTCCATCTGGTTCTTCTTTCCTTTTTCATTTGTTATGGATGGTGTGATGAATAGTTTTCCTCTTGCGTGTAATGTTTTATCTCACAGGAAAAGCTATTGTGCTTATGGGTGTTAGCGGAGCTGGAAAATCGTAAGGTTTTAAGTACCTTATTAAGTTAGTTTCTTGCTTTTTCCTGTCGTTGCATATCCCTCAGTTAACCAAAAGAGCTGTGGAGGTTACTGATTTTAAACTGTTTGGGGATTCAAGCTAGACCTTAACAAAGTACTTCAGAGTGTAGAAGCAGAATACCTCTTAGCTTAGCATATATGTTCTTTTTCAATCTATCGGATCAATTAAAAGGAAATATGACTTGGATCAGCTTTATGTATAACATGATACTCAATGGTTTACCCTTCCCAGGGAACCTTTTCTCAAAGAACTTGAAACTTATTTAAATATGTTATTCCAATTTGATAGACAGTGGAACGATTTAACTTTGAAGTTCCAACTATTCATGTTTTCAGTTTTGCTTTTAACTAATTCTTATGCATGCTGGTCAGGACAATTGGTCAGATGCTTGGAAGAGCTGTTAATGGCCGCTTTCTTGATGCCGATGATTATCACTCTGAGTCTAACAAAGGTAAGGATTATGATCATGTGTTCATAAATCTAATCATAAGCCGATCAATATAAGAACATATTCCCAAGGGTGCATTGAATGATGATTTACATGACCAAACAGAGAAGATGCGGAATGGGACCCCTCTTGCCGATGAAGATCGCGTTCCATGGCTTGAAACACTACGAGATGTGCTGAGAAGAGGCTTAGCTGACAACGAAGCGCCGATTCTGGCTTGCTCAGCTCTGCAAAAGCGGTACAGGGAAATCCTTAGATCTGCGGACCCAAATTATGAACCAGGTTCTTATGCAAGTGTTGTTAAATTCGTGTTGCTGGATGTTGGGGCTGAAGTGCTTGCCGCTCGGCTGGAAAAGAGAGCAGCTGAGGGGAAGCATTTCATGCCTGCAAAGCTCTTGCAGACCCAACTGGATTTGCTTCAGATTGATGAAGCAGAAGGGGTATTTAAGGTTGATGCTACATTGGATCCCGACAACATAGTGAAAACTGTACAAACATTTGTCATTTGATAGACTCAATTAAAGATGAATTATTTTAAAGAAAATTTGTGGTAAACAGAATCCTTATAGCGGTAATACGTATTTTTTCTGTGCATTTGTGACAGCCACCAAGTAATACTTCTGAACGAAGATAAGCAAAATTAGTCGAAATGAAGTAACGATCTTCCCTTTCTAATAGAGTTGTGACTATAGCCAAAGCTAAGAGATGACGACACTTGAGTTCTGTTATTATTTATTCTATGGGATAAGAAAAAAACTTAGAAAGGCTTTACGACTTGTCTCTTTTGCTTGAATTCTTTCTTCTTTTTTTGCTTCATGTACTGCTGAAGAGACAAAAGTGGTGTCTTTGTACCAAAGAAGGGGATGGAACCAATCCAACTTTCTGATGGTCGTTATTTATGAACATGCTCTTATGAATCTCTAGTTTTGCTAAAACCGAATAAGTGAAGTGTAATTTTGTTTTCAGCTTGCTTTATGAAAGGTCTTAATAGAGCGTCCTCCTTGAATATAAATTCATAGTACATTCACTTGTTTATTTCCCATTTGTACTCATTTGAAATAATTTTTGCTTATGGAGTAAATTCTTTTCAATTGGTCAACAGTCTGTTATCTATCTCTCCCATTTATTCCACAGGACCACATGGCGGAATTAGTAGATCAATCTACTTTATACAAAATCTGTAAATAAAGGACATGTATCGATAGGAACCAGCATGCCTCTTCAAGAAACTTTCTTGGTGGGATGCTGCTTGCTTACCGGGATAGTGGGGGAGGAGTTAACTTAGCTAGGATGAAATTATTATTTTGCTAAAATAATCCACAATAGTTGGTCTTTTCCGCATAGGGAATGAAGCTACCAGTAGAAGAAATTGAAGCTAGCCATTCAATTCATGTTGTTCCATTGCCTGTGGCCAGGAACCCAATTTGGACATGTTTGACTGAAGTGGCTGGACATGACCCTCGAATTCAATAGCTCAACATGGGGTGCAAATTTCACACACCGAGGTGTCTTATATTGGTCTATGGAAGCACCTAAGCTAACGCAGTAGTCCATGAGCTTGTCAAAAGTCCCAATTTCCACTATCCTGATTTCCAGAGGCCCGATGGATTTGTCAGATGCACGCCCCTGGCGGTAGACGCTGTCTAAAGACTCTTCAATAGTGAGGCAACAATCTTCAAAGACTGAAGGGGGAATCGAGGTAGAGACATTTATGCTGAGCTCCCAGAATAGGACATAGTGGCCGGGAATGGTTGCAGTATCAGCGTAGCTGGTGTACTCGGTTACATGTGCATCAAATGGCATCAGATCACGCACTGCATTTTCCACTGCATTTTGTAGCTCAACTTCATCAGTCTTGTCGGAATCAATGCTCAAGATTACATTTTCCCGACAAACGAAGGTGAACTGAGGTGTGTTGTTCTTGTATCCAGCAACCCGAAGCACATCACCCACCCTGTATCTATAGAGTCCTGAAATGGCACAAATCCAAGCAAAGCTAAGCATTAGCAAACATGTCGGAAAGACAACAACAACAACAGACCTTACCCCTATCCTGGGGCAGAGAGGCTGTTTTCGATAGACCCTCGGCTCCCTCCCTCCAAGAACTCCCCACCTTGCTTTTGGGGTGACTCGAACTCACAACCTCTTGGTTGGAAGTGGAGGGTGCTCACCACTAGAGCAACCCACTCTTGTCAAATGCCGGACAAACAAATGGAAAAAAATAAATGAGTCAAGAGCATCTTATGTGGCACTTGAAAATACCAGAATATGTGGATACAACAAGCTCGTACTCCTGGCCAATCTTGACATCAACCAAATCGACCAATTGTTGCTGTTCTTTCTCATTAGGCGACTCGGACATGGAGATAGAATTGGGGACTTCATTGGTTCTGTGAATTGGTGAGAACTCAAAATAGCCCATGGTGGGAATGAGTGTGTAAGAGACTTCACTGGGCTTACAAAAGGGGTTCAAGTTGATTCCAAAGGGGCATTCGGAGGAAGCATACATGGTAGAGACAAGAGGGAGGCCATTGCTGTAATAATCAAGGGTTGGTATATACTGCGACATGCTTCCGGTTACAATAACATCCACATACTTGGTATTAGGCCACAACCTAGTGATGATCCCTTTCCATGAATCTTTACTGCATTCAGCCTCGATGAAATCAGCCAACTCTGGGTCAGGTTTGAGGATTTTCATCACTGCCTCTCTCACTGACAGATCTGTAATTTGGGTGTTAATGGTTCCCATTCGGATATCGTTGCAAAGTAGAGACCAGTGCTTTTCAAGGAACCGGATGGCACGGATGAAGCCAGATGCAAAGTACGAGCCGAGCCGGAGGACTTCTTTGTTTTGGCAGAGGCCACAAAGCATTTGGGAATACATGTTTTGGTAAGAGTCTGGACAGAGAATGGTTTCAGCTGGACTAGTGTAGTTTGCGTAGGGGCTAAGACGCCTGTTGCTGAAATAAGGACTCTTGTAAATACTTGTTAAAACAGGGCGAGCTGGTAATCCTCCTGGAGTCTTGGCTTCAGACTTTATGGACAAGAAATACATTCCTTTGCCCTTTTCCAAATCTGGAACAGATTGACTTATCACAGACATCATCAAGCCGTGAAGCTGTAATCTCCTCCCGAGCTCTTCCTGAATTGTTGGCATCAGTTTTCTCTCCCCTCCAGACGTCCCAGAACTGCACCGCAAAATTGCCTTTAATTTTAGCAAAAATGAAAGACAAAGGATTGACATGCAAGAATGAGAAAAGCTTGAGATACAGAGAATGTGAATTGTGTACTTTATAATAGTACATTATTGAGATGGCGATGCACGTTTTTCTATCAGAAGAAGAAAAGAAGGACGAACCTTGTCAAGAATTCAGAGATGGGCTGGGAGCAGAAGATTGGAGATTTATCACCATGTGCTATACGGTTGATATCTTGCTGAATATCTTCGTAGGTGATGGCAGGTATGACTTTTTTGAATGTCTCTCTATCAGTGTGACCATTGAGATTATGGCGTTGTAAGTACTCAACATTGGCATTCCTCGACAGGATTTCAGCAAGAACTCTCCTTTGGACATTGCCAACGTTGGTTGTGACCTCTTCAATGAACTGAAGATTCTTCTTGTTGTCCTCTGCGATACTACATTCAGTGGCTTTCTTTGGGCTGTTTGGTGCCTCAGACATGGTTCTTTCCATATTAGTAGAGACCTGCAACTGTTTCACCTTAGGTCGTGTGTGTGAGAGAGTCCACACAGAGACTGTGGGAAGGATGAGTCAAGATTTGTTATAAGGTGAACAAATTGTGTATTAGGTGTGTTTGGGGGTAGACTAAGGTAGAATTTTATTTATAATGAGGACGTTTTGGGCGAGTTAAAGCTGAGACGGATGGAGTCTATTGACAATGGGTTGAACTAAACTCAGTATTTACTTGTAAATATATCACAACTGAGGTAGAATTTTCTTTATAAAGAGGACGATTTGGGCGAGTTAAAGCTGAGACGGATGGAGTGTATTGACTATGGGTTCAACTAAACTCGGTATTTACTTGTAAATATATCACGTGCGTCCTTTCGTCAGTTTGTCTTTGATAGTTCAAAACATGTGCCAATGACCTTCAAAACACTTAACTTTAGTGGCACATATAAATTTACTTTTTGATAATTGTGACTTATGTGCACTGATTTAGGTGGAAGTGGTGGTGATGTTATTGCGTCTAAGGTGAGTAATTCTTGTTGACATTGTGCTGTTACTTCTGATCCAGATCTAGTCTGGATTTTTGAGCTACAATACTTAGTCAATTATAGAGCTGGATTTTGAAATGTGAAAAAAAAAGTATTAATTTATTTCCCGAAGTAACTTTGTCTCGGTATCTAACACTATTTAAAATTTAAGAATTATTTGAGATGGACTAACAAAGAAAAACATAAGCGAAAACAGTCTTTATTTTGCCTAAATATCATAAAAAGTTGCTAAGCTATTTTTTGTAACAAATATTCCATTCAACTTTGCCTAAATATCCCAGAAAATTACTAAATTATTATAAGAAAAATCAAATTATGGTGGATGTCTACTCTTCCTCCATGATCTTCTCAAATGCTTAATGACATATTCAATGACATATTTTTATGCTTAATGACATATTCAATGACATATTTTTCTTCACTTTTTATGCCTATATAAAGGTCTTGTAATAGATAGGAAAATACACACAATTGAAGAAGAAATACTCTTCCTTCTCTCTATCTCTATTTCTTGTTCATGTTTTACTAAATTGCTTTTATTTCATAACTTGTTCTTGTTCATGTTTTACTAAATAACTTTTATTTCATAACACGTTATCAGCACGATTGTGCTCCCATTTTCGTACACCTCCATATAGGCGTAGACTGTGCTTTGTGTTTGCTATCCTTATACCAACAATTCTGTGGCTATCAAATAAAATAAAGATAGAAGCCAATGGGCTGGGTACTAATACAAGATAAGTTTTCATCTTTCTAGCTTATTCATATTTTTATTTTTATCTTCCACTAATCTCAATTTTTTTCTATTTTGCCATGATAACTCACAATAAGCTTTCAGTATTTTATTTTTATTTTGTTATAGCTTGAAAGTGTGCGAGCCCTACATTGGCAAGTATAGTTTTTGCTTATTCTTTCTTGACGTCTGATATGAATTTTTTAGTTATCGTTTGGCTATCCGTCAAGGGATCTATTCATGAACCAAATCAAAATGCATGAATATATATTTTGTAATTAAGTTTTGAAACAAGTACTCTCTACTCAATTCTTTAACTTATATTTAACGTGCTGAATAGTGCTTACATATATGTGCGCAGATATCAGACAACCAATGTGCCCTTTACCCTTTTCACACTAAGATGAATGTTACTATGGTAATATTTAATGAATAGAACTAAACTGGTACTATTCCTGCATAGTTGGTTAAATGCATGCATAAATAAACATAATATTGTGGCAGGATAGTTGAAAGCATAATAGATATTCTGATTTACAGTCAATCTTAGCCTTTGACTATCATCTATAATCCATATATTATGATGTGAATTGGATCGCATATGTAGATACTGGAAGTACTACATGAATTATATATATACTTCCAAGTCCTAGTCTTTATTCTTACTTTATTCTGATTTACAGTCAATCTTAGCCTTTGACTATCATCTATAATCCATATATTATGATGTGAATTGGATCACATATGTAGATACTCGAAGTATTACATGAATTATATATATGCTTTCAAGTCCCAGTCTTTATTCTTACTTTATTGATTTAGTTTATCGTTTACAAAATTGGTAAGTGTTCTAACAGATTATCTAGTATTTATTTGAATGCACTTCTATTTGAATTCACGTAAATCTAAAAGTGATAACACTTAAAAGGAATGAAACATTTTCGTCCTACAACCTTAAAAAGTGGTTATATTTTTAAATCTTGTTATAACTAATTTTGTTTATGTTTCTGACCACAAGATTGATAATTTAATCTTGTACTTTGGCCTATTATGCAACTAGTTAAGACATATTTAAGTTCTGGTGCACTATAATGATAAGAGTTGGGTTTGAGTCCCAACACATTTTGCCTAACATGCCTTTATATGGGTAAGGCATTGGATTTGAGTCACAATGCACGGTATCGATGAAAGAATCATGAAGCCCGCCCTACTTGATATGCTCCATTCAGTGAAGCGAATGTGGAAACAATATATGATAAGTTTGAAAGACGACAAAATAATTTTTCATGACTGTATGAATGTACGAAGACATGGCAAGAGACGAAATAATAATTTGTCTTCATTATGGTAACTATAAAAGGAGAACAATAAGGGTTCTCGATGTAATCTTTCAAAAAGGTGAAGGAAATATTTACCATCAAAATGATATGAAAAATTTATAAATCATGTCACAATAATTATACTCCATTTTTTTTTAAAGAATGTGACTTGTGATAAACATTGAGAATGCAGACTCATTCCTGAAGGTGAATGTAGCAGTATGTAATAAAAGTAGTGAATAAAGACGTGCAATGCATGATTGGATACATACCACAACTCCCCTCTAAGGGAGGTTTGAGACAAAGAAAGATAATGAATATTATTGTGTAGTTATATGAATATATCATTAGTCGCATACAGGTGATACACCAAAAATATTTTGTCATACCTTATGAAAGTTATTAAAAGCAAAATTAAAGCAAGAAATTATTTTGCTTATGATGATTTTGAACATGACAATTATTATGATATGATTCTCTTTGTGAATGAGACATTCATTATATCGATGGTGTGGCAAAAGATCTTGTAGTACAAAAGCAGTTAAGAGCTCTGAAAGAACTAATTTGTTACTACCAAGATGAGTCAAATTGTTCATGACATTAATATTGTAGTAAGTCTCAAAAGAAACATTTTGATTTACAAATATATTAGCCAAAGTGGTTGGCATATTGAGACTATAAATGAAAAGAAGATTGAATATCTTTATATTACTATAATCATACCGGGTAACTATGAAAGGTTACCTGACTTTTTTTCTATTTGTACTACACAAGTATAAGCATGATGATGCAATCACAAGCCACAAGTAAACTAGAGGTTTACTGAAATAAATATTAGTTGGCATGACCGGTTGACCATCTCGGTTCAATTATGATGCAAAAAATTAATTAAAAATTACATTGGCATATATCTTCCAATATTTGAATAGTGCGCTCTGACTGTCCGTCTGTTTGTGGATAAAATATTGTACTCAACTCCACCCGCGTGCCTAGCTCACGATGTACAGCCCTCCAAAATTGTGAGGTAAACTGCGTACCTCGATCTGAAATAATAGACATGGGCACACCGTGAAGGCGGACAATCTCACGAATGTAAATTTCAGCTAACCTCTCTGAAGAATAGGTAACTGCCACTGGAATGAAATGTGCTGACTTGGTCAACCTATCCACAATGACCCAAACTGCGTCAAATTTTATCAACTTGCAGTTTGGCTTTTGCAAGATTGATTGCTCAAATTATTAGAGCACAGTTCCAGAATATAAATTATGATAATTTATCTTGATAATACTGGTTTAAATCCAAGTTGGTTTAGCAGAAATTGTATTCCTCCAATTATATCTAAACCATTGGTTATGAGAACAAAACTGCCAAAATAAAATTTGGTATGTGATGTATTATTTAATATACAACAACACTTGTACGCATCTAGCCAAGTTATGATAAGTTCTCCCTATCACAATCGGTTCAGGGTCAGGAACCAAATAATTTTCATCTAAAAATATGAATGTGCTATATGATTTAATTGTTCTACCACAATGCACAAAGATGGATCCCCAAATAAGGCTAGGGATATGTGTTGGTGATCCAAATAATAGGGAAAAAAATGGGTAGTTGAAAAAGTAATGCATGTAATGAATTATTATGAATACATTTAGATCCTCGTACGAGAAAATGTAAACTTGAAGTTTAAGTGATAATTCATTTGCAAAATATTGCCAGGCGTATTTGCTAACTCAAAGCTAAATGTCATATTCAGCTGCTAATGCTCCAAATAAAATAAAGTTCATAATGAATTGAGTCTATGGCATGCATGAAGCATAATAGACTAATCGGTTCCAAAGATAAAACTCATTGAAGAAGGATAGGAGCAAATGTTCAAGATGGTCATAATAAGGAGGCAAGTGCTCTAAAAGAGCACCACGACATAACACTTCATAAGACCTCATGGGAGAGGCTCAGGTACCTGAAAATAATAAGATAAAAAGATCTCAATAAGTTATGTCTTTATTGGGTAATAGTAGAACCGATATAAAATGATCATCGACGATATTGTTAATATAATGTAGCGCTCAATATTATTAATATTGACGAGGATCTTGAGCTCAAATCTGTCATGAAATTTGGACAGTTTGGCCAAATGAAAAATACGCAATGAAAATTGATTTCACCTGAAAAATATGAAGTTGGACGGATAGTTCCAACACCTGAAAGTATAAAGCCAGTGGAGGTATAAATGTGTTCTTGTGCGAAAAAAAGGTCAAGTCGATAGACATAAAGACGACTTGTGTCACAAGAAGATTTGTAAATATCCTGGCGTTGATTATATAGAGACATGTTCTCCTGTGGTGGATGTCACCATTTCAAGTTTTAATCTGGCAATACAAGAAAAATGTGATATACGTATAATGGAAATCATTGAAGGATTTAAATTGTTCTGAAGCATATTAAAGTTTCCAAGAAATTTATTAAATAAAGCTTCAAAAATTCTTATACGGATTGAAACAATCAGGGCGCATGTGGTATAATCGCCTAAGTGAGTACCTGTTGAAAGAAGGGTACAAGAATGATTCAATTTGTCCTTGTATCTTTATAAAAAGATATGGATCTAAATTTATTATAATCACCGTGTATATTGATGATTTAAATATCATTGGAACTCTTAGGGAGCTTCCTAAAGCAGTAGAGCTTCCTAAAGCAGTAGACTATTTAAAGAAAGAATTTGAAATGAAAGATCTTGGAAAGACAAAATTTTGTCTTGATCTACAAATTGAGTATATGAAAGATGGAATTTTTGTTCATCAATCAGCATACACTAAAAAGATTTTAAAGCAATTCTATATGGATAAAGCACATCCATTCCGACCTCATGAAAATAATGAAGAGCTTCTTGGTCCCGAAGTACCATATCTTAGTGCAATTGGTGCACTAATATATCTTTCTAACATTACAAGGTTTGACATAACTTTTTCAATTAATGTCTTAACAAGATATAGCTCTGCTCCTACAAGGAGACATTGGAATAGAATCAAACACATATTGTGGTATCTAAAAGGGACTATCGATATGTGATTATTTTATGGCAATGATTGCAGTCCCGATCTTATTGGTTATGCCGATGCTGGGTATTTATCTGACCCACACAAGGCTCGATCTCAAACATGCTATGTGTTTACATATGGAGGCACTGCCATATCTTGTTGATCGACTAAGCAATCAATCGTGGCTACGTCATCTAATCATGTTGAGATAATTGCTATTCATGAAGTAAGTCGAGAATGTGTATGGTTGAGGTCTATAATACATCTTATTCGAGACAAATGTGGTTTGAAGTGTGACAAACTACCCACAATTTTGTATGAAGACAATGCAACATGCATAGCCCAATTGAAGGGAGGATTCATAAAAGGGGATAGGACAAAGTAAATTTCACCGGAGTTATTTTTTACGCATAATCTTCAAAAGAATGGTGATATCAATGTGCAATAGATCTATTCAAGCGATAATATGACTGATTTGTTCACCAAATCTCTACCGATGTCAACCTTCAAGAAACTATTGTACAAGATTGGGATGCGAAGGCTCAAGGATGTGAATTGATGCTTTCATCAGGGGGAGTTAATACGTGTTGTACTCTTTTTACCTTACAAGGTTTTGTCCCACTGGGTTTTCCTTGCAAGTTTTTTAGCGAGTCAACCAAAAGGCGTATTTCTAAACATGTGTACTCTTTTTCCTTCACTACGATTTTTTCCCATAGAGTTTTTTTCTAATAAGGTTTTAACGAGGCATTATCTATGGACATCCAAGGGGAAGTATTATAAGAAAAATTAAATTATGGTGGATGTCTACTCTTCCTCCATGATCTTCTCAAATGCTTAATAGCATATTCAATGACATATTTTTATGTTAATGACATATTCAATGACATAATTTTTCTTCACTTTTCATGCCTATATAAAGGTCTTGTAATAGATAGAAAAATACACACAATTGAAGAAGAAATACTCTTCCTTCTCTCTATCTCTATTTCTTGTTCATGTTTTACTAAATTGCTTTTATTTCATAACTTGTTCTTGTTCATGTTTTACTAAATTGCTTTTATTTCATAACATAAATAATTTTCTTATAACAAAAAAGTCATTCAACTTTGCCTAAATATTTATGTTTTTCGACAAAATAGTGTACTTATAGTCCTACATCAACTTTCAGTTTATTGGTGAAGTTTGATTTTGCACTATGTAATCCCCTACGGACTTATAAATTGCAATTGTCAAATACAACCTATAAATCATAATTAAATGTGACTTATAAATTAAATGCGGCTTATAATTAGCAATAGCTAAACATACTTATAGATTGAAATAGCTAAATGCAACTTATACATCGCAATATCTAAATACGACTTATAAATCGCAATAGCTAAAACCGATTTATAACCATGGCAATTTACATAACTCAATTGCAATTGTCATACAACAACAACAACAAAGTGGGGTCCTAGGAGAATAGAGTGTAGGCACACCTTCAGGAATCATAAATATGCAGTGTCTTATATGGCATACAGAACATAAAAGAAATATTAATGCTTAATAAATCAATAAAGGTTGGAGATTTATGTTAACTAGTATTTCTAAAGCTAAAATAATGTTGCTCTTTTTCTGGATAGAGAATTAAGGTACTAACAGAAATTGGCTATTCAATTCATGTTGTTCCATTGCTTGTCGCCAGGGATCCAATTTGGACATGTTTGACTGAAATGACTGGACACGACCCTAGAATTCAACAGCTCAACAAGGGGTGTTAATTTCACACACCGCGGTGTCTTGTATTGGTTTATGGAAGCACCTAAACTAATGCAATAGTCCATGAGTTTGTCGAAAGTTCCTGTTTCCACTATCCTGATTTCCAGAGGCCCGATAGATTTGTCAGATGCACGCCCCTGGCGGTAGACGCTGTTTAGAGATTCTTCAATGTTGAGGCAACAATTTTCGAACACTGAAGGGGGGATTGGGGTAGAGCTATTCACTCTCAGCTCCAAGAATAGGACATAGTGGCCGGGAATGGTGGTAATATCAGCATAGCTTGTGTACTCGGTTACATGTGCATCGAATGGCATCAGATCGCTCACTGCATTTTTCACTGCATTTTGTAGCTCAGCTTCATCAGTCTTGTCGGAATCAATGCTCAAGATTACATTTTCCCGACAAACGAAGGTGAACTGAGGTGCGTTATTCTTGTATCCAGCAACCCGAAGCACGTCACCCACCCTGTATCTATAGAGTCCTGAAATGGCACAAATCCAAGCAAAGCTAAGCATTAGCAGACATGTCGGACAGACAAATGGAAAAAAGAGTCTGAGTCAAGAGCATCTTATTTGGTGTTTGGAAGTACCAGAATATGTGGTAACAACAAGCTCGTACTCCTGCCCAATCTTGACATCAACCAAATCGACCAATTGTTGTTGTTCTTGCAACTCGGACATGGAGATAGAATTTTTGACTTCATTATTGATTCTGTGAATTGGTAAGAACTCAAAATAGCCCATGGTGGGAATGAGCGTGTAAGAGACTTCGCTGGGTTTACAAAGGGGGTTCAAGTTGATTCCAAAGGAACATTCCGAGGAAGCATACGTGGTACTAACAAGAGGGAGGTTACTGCTGTAATACTCAAGGGTTGGTATATATTGTGACATGGTACCAGTCACGACAACATCCACATACTTGGTATTAGGCCACAGCCTAGTGACAATCCCTTGCCATGAACTTTTTCTGCATTCAGCATCAATAAAATCAGCTAACTCTGGGTTAGGTTTTAGGATTTTCATCACTGATTCTCTCACTGAAAGATGAGTAATTTGTGCGTTAATGGTTCCAGTTCGGATATCGTTACAAAGTAGAGACCAGTGCTTCTCCAAGAATCGCATAGCACGGATGAAAGCGGATGCAAACACGGCGCCTACACGTAGGACTTGTTTGTTTTGGCAGAGGCCACAAAGCATTTGGGAGTACATGCTCTGATAAGAGTCTAGGCAGAGAATAGTCTCAATTGGACTGGTGTAGTTTGAGTTGTGGAAATGAGGCCTCTTGAAAATACTAGTTAAAACAGGGCGAGCTAGTAATCCTCCTGGGGTCTTGGTTTCAGACTTTACGAACATGAAATACATTCCTTTGCCCTTTTCCAAATCTCCAACAGATTGGCTTACCACAGATATCATAAGGCTGTAAAGCTGTGATCTCCTCCCAAAATCTTCCTCTATTATTGGCATCAACTTTCTCTCCCCTCCGGACGTCCCAGAACTGCACATAAAAATTGCCCCTTTAGCAAAATTTAAAGACAAAGGGTTCACATGGAAATATTAATGACACAGGGATACACATTTTCTGTCGAAATAAAAGAAAAGGACTAACAACACCAATGTACATTCCCATATGTGTGATCAGGGGAGGGTAGTGTGCACGTTGACCTTACCCCTACCTGCATACCCCTACCTTATGCAGGTAAAGAGCCTATTTCCAGAGACCCCGGCTTAGGCCTTACACGGGTAAAGAGGCTATTTCTAGAGACCCCGGCTTAGGCAAGCACAGTTAGAACAGTAAAGCAAAAGAAAAGGACTAACCTTGTCAAGAATTCAGAGATGGGTTGGGAGCAGAGGATTGGAGATTTATCACCATCCGCTATACGGTTGATATCAGGCTGAATATCTTCATACGTGATGACAGGTATGACTTTCTTGAACGTCTCTCTATCAGTGTGACCGTTGAGATTATGACGCTGTAAGTACTCAACATTGGCATTCCTCGATAGGATTTCAGCAACAACTCTCTTTTGGACCTCGTCAACGTTGGTAGTCACCTCTTCAATGAACTGAAGAGCCGACTTGTTGTCCTCTGCGATACTACAATCAGTGGACTTCTTGTTCTCCTCTCTACCAGGTATGTTTTTCTCCATAGTAATAAAGACCTGTAACTGTTTCACCTAAGGTTGTGTGTATATGAAAGTCCACACAGAGACTGTGGGAAGGCTGAATCAAGATTTGCTACAAGGTGAAGATAATTTATGTTGGGTGTGGGATAGTCGGAGGGGATCCTTCACGTAACTGCTAAAGTTGCTGCTATGTGATCAGGAGATCACGGGTTCGAGCCGTAGAAACAGCGTCTTGCAGAAATGCAAGGCTGCGTACAATAGACTCTTATGGTCCGGCCCTTCCCCGGACCCCGCGCATAGTGAAAGCTTAGTACACCGGATTGCCTTTTTTTGCGGGATAGTCGAAGGTACAAGTGGCTTTATATGAATAAAGCTTTGGGTTTCACTCGTAAATATAGACTTTGTATTTATAGACTTTGTATTTTTTTGTGGTGTCCAGTCATCTTCCGTGCACCTCAACTAATTCCACAGTTTAATTAGTATTTTCAAGGTGGGTAGGTTGCTCTGATGGTAAGCACCCTCCACTTCCAACCAAGAGGTTGTGAGTTCGAGTCACCCCAAGAGCAAAGGTGGGTAGTTCTTGGAGGGAAGGATGCCGATGGTCTATTGGAAACAGCCTCTCTACCCCAGGGTAGAGGTAAGGTCTGCGTACACACTACCCTCCCAAGACCCCACTAGTGGGATTATACTGGGTTGTTGTTGTTGTACTTAGTATTTTCAACCAATACAGGTATCGGGTAACTCTGTGCACCAAGACATGTACAGATAAAAAAGTTTTATCTTATAGTGGTTTTGCATTTACCTGGAATTGAACCTGAGATCTCATTATTCTACGTGTACTTTCGTCAATTTTGGCTTAGACAGTTCAAAACATGTTTGAGTAACATTCAGACATACAATTAATGCCACGTATAAATATTGCTTTTAATAATTGTGACTTATTATGACTAAGGATATATTTAGATGCTACCGGTGATGTTATTGCGATAAAAGTAAGTTGATCTAGATGTTTGAGCTAACTTCTTTAATCAATTACAGAGCTGGATTCTGAAATGTGGATTATTATTTAATTAATAAAACGTTAATTTATTTCTGTCTAATAATAGTATTGTTAAGATGTCATATCTCTATGTAGAGACAAAAACTTTAATTTCTGAGTATAAATAATGGTGTAGCTAAATCAGGATTAGAGAAGTCCAAATCCAAACCACGAGGGTCATGCTCCAGTTTCTTCTAATAATTAAAAATTAGAAACAATTTTACTGCTTACAGCAAGTTTCTGGTCTTGTATAACTAATTGAGCACATAGCTGTTGCAAGTTTTCAATTATTTGTCTAAAAGAGAGACATTAGTTTCGGGAAAAACGGACGGAAAATAAATGCAGTTTGGTGCATAAAGCATACTACATTTATGCAAGGTCCGGGAGATGGCAGTTTGATGCATAAATCATACTGCATTTATGCAGGGTTCGGGAGTGGATTACACCTTTCAATTGTAGTCACTCATCGGTGATGCATTTGAATGGTTTTGTAACAAGAAGTTTCTCGATTGTACTTTTTGACATGAATTTCAAAATCGTAAATGTCATAAAAACCTCAAACTCTCACGACAAAAATAAATTTATTTAGTAGAATATTAAAAAATATATATGTGTGGATTAGACGCACGTGACGAGGTGGAATTCTAGTGCAGGTAAATGTTAGTTATTTAAGGGGAGAAAAATGGAGGGATGAACATATTAAAGTTGCAATTTTAATATTTCCTATCGGTCCATGCGTTTCATATGTTCAACTTCTTTTTTTCTTTTCAATTTTCATATGTTTAACTTATCCTCCTGACAAAGCATCATTTTGTGGAAGAAAAGGTTGTATTTGAATTACGAAATTCATAAATAGGTTTATATTTGATTAAAAAAATGATTTATATTCAAATCCAAACAAACTTGATTATGAACGTTTCTAAAATGATAGCCATGAAAATTTTAACTTAAATTTCCTATTTTTCTCTTAATGTAAGCTTTTTATCACACATATGTTATAACATGTTTAAGACCAAATATTTTAAAGTGCAGCTAGAATTGTGAGATTATCCAAATTTTTTGAAATAAATATATGTAATATCTATTTTTCTAACCATGATTAAGACCTTATTTTAGTTAATTAAATCTCAACCATTCACTTTAAATCATGCTGTGTGTCTCTCGTCTAAGTAGAAATGGAGAGAGTAGAAAATGCGGAGGAGTTGAATCCACTAATTCTCACTTTCACTTTCTATTTATATTTTACAACATGAGACACGTTTATATAATATCTCATGCTTGTGTCAGTACTGACGTCATTGCAGGTTATACTTTTAATTATTTTTATATGCATGATTGCTCACGTAATTAACAGATGTTTGATTATATATACAATTCGAGTTAAAATATTAAATATAATATTGCATTTAACTGTCGTCTGTTGTGATTATAATAATAAATCTACCATGCACGGTTTATTAGTGCCAACAATAAAATTAAAAAATCTAACCAGTAAAGCAAACTTTCACGTGTAGTCCACGTTGCACGATACTATACCAAAAACAAAAAAGAAATACAGCAAAGCAAGCCTTTTCCCCCATATTTTAAAGTCTCCCTTTCTCTCATTAATTCCTAGTAATGATCCAAGTGAAAAAAATTGTTAGATTCAAAATATTTAGAAGATTTTCTTTATTTCCGTTTATTTGCATGTTTTGAAAAGAGTTCTCAGTTTTTGCTTTATTTCAGTCTGTTGCATGATTTTCCTGTAACTTGAAATTTCTAGCAATTGCTGAAATCTGAGTTAAGATTCTTTTGTGTTTAATACTCATTCTGTTTTATTTTATGTTGTTTGAAAAAGAAAGTCATTTTTTTTTATATTTGACATAATTCAACTTTAAACTTATATTTTATTTGTAGTGATAAGCTTTTATAGTCACAAAATTATCACAATTTGTCACTCTGTACCTTCATTTCTAGTTATTGGCACTTTATATATTAACCTCCTAAATTCTTAAAAAACTGCTCGAATTGTCATGTCTCAACCATAATCATAGGAAAAAATAATCCTTGTAATATAGTGTAAGTTTCCGGCAAATCAGGTCGCCCCTCTAGTTTTGCCCATGGACATCAACGAGAGAAAAAAGAAATCAACGGACATTAAAAGATAGAATATGTTTGCAAAAATGTAATAAACTTAACAAATGTCCTTAAAGAGAGCGAGATATTTACGCCTCAGCCTGAAGATATTTTATTTTCTTCATTTTATTTTTCAACTTTAATTGTATTTTCACGGACAGAAAGAACAACAACAATTGGTTGATTTGGTTGATGTCAAGATTGGCCACGAGTACGAGCTTGTTGCTTACGTACCACATAATCTGGTACTCTCAAACGCCAAATAAAATGTTCTTGACACATATACTTGTTTGACCAAAAAATAATTATCTTTGGCTAAACTAATTAAATGTATTAAATGAGGGGTTAAGCCTAGCTAATAATAATAATTTCAGATATGAATTCAATGTTCAAATATCAATAATGGGAGAGGAATATTCAAGATTCAATTAGTTTGAAAAACTCAAAAGTAAATAGAGAGAATAATTCACCCAATCTCGAATGGGTTGAAATGGTTCTTCTTTTGACTATGATGAATGACAGATAGATACAAGGACTTTTAGCCTTTCTTGGATCTGCTGTCTAAGATGTAAAGAGTCTATTTTTGTCAAGGAATTTCTTGTCAGAGCCCCCTCCATCTGATCTATCTCTTTCTATTTATAGGGGTAGACCCTCAATTAACCCTAAAAGTAAGTATAGAGAATATCTAACAGAATATTCTCTACTAAACTTGCTGTTACTGCTCCCTCCAATACTCGACCTCGACCATAATTGGTTGCTCGACAATGGATCCAATTAGTTATTAGTCGACCACGGCCATATTATTTATGGCGACATCACTCGCGTTGAATGCCCTTAGGCAGATTTTGACCCATACAATACTCTTTGTTCCATTATCTGTCCAACCATTCTTCTAATGCTTATGGTATCTTGGATTTGTGCCATTTTAGGCCTCTATAGATACAGGGTGGGTGATACATACTCTTCGTCGTGTCGAGCTCTTTTAGTCCCACGTGTCCAAAATGGGTGCTTGGCCACAAGAAATGGAATAACTATGCATCAGTTGTTCCAAACTCATCCGCAAAGTACCCGAAACTCACCCAAGCCCCTCGAGCTCCAAATCGAACATGAACATATGTGTAATAACATCCTACAAACATGTTTTCTATTTCAAATTATTAAACAACATCAAATAACACGAATCGATCATCAAAACTCAAGAATTTTCAATTTAAAACTCATTTTCACAATTTTTCACATAACGCGCTAAAATGAGCTCGGGTCATCCCGGACCTCAACCAAATATGCGTATAAGTCCAAAAATATCATATGAACCTACTGAAATAATCAAAATACCGATCCAAAGTAGTTTACTAAAAATGTTGACCGTAGTCAACTCTAGCCTCTTTAAGTTAAAAAAATTTATTTTCTTCAAACTTTTATGTAAAACTTTTCCGGAAAATGACACGGACCACACATGCAAATCAATAAACATAAAATGAAGCTATGGGAGGTCGCAGAATACTGAAACTAATGCTAATAGTCAAAACGACCGATCAGATCGTTACACTTTATGAGCAGAGTCATTGCTCTATGCGTTAAGAGAAATCCATTTCCTTTTCACAATGAAAAAGAGTTATAGTAATTTGATTTCTCACTAGTCAAGAACTTTTAGTGGAAAAAAAATACAAAAGCTTGTTCAAGTAGGAATCTCGATTTCTTGATAGATCTTGGATGGTTTCGCCCGGAGGCGGAATCATGATTTTAACTTTATAGGTTTTTTTTAATGATGATTTCATGCGCTAATAACTGGGTTTTAAATTTAATGTTTGTACATACTTAATAAATTTCTTAGCACAAATATATTATTTGAGCAAAAACTATATATTGGGTTCGACCGAACCCCTGTTTTGGCCTCTAGCTCCGCCACTGATTTCGTCTCAAATCCAAATGATTTCTATTCTCTCTCATTAAGGTATTCTTGTTATTAGGAGTTGGTCGAGAGGGATCCTGATGTTCGGCTAAAAAATGCATATAATTAACCATTGTTGCCTCACATTCTAATACTTTTAATCATCTTTTGAGTATTAATTATACTATTTTATACTTAATATTATATTTTAATTATGTAGGAATAAAACGGTACGAAGATGAAGATATTTGGAGCAAAATTAAATAAAACACGGAAGAAATAGAAAGGAAAATAAACAACTAAAAGGAGGGAGACAAAGGGGGGAACACCCTTTGGTGTTTTTTCCCCCAAGTGTAAGACAAGCAAAAATGAAAATACAATTAAGCAAGATTTGAACGTGCAAAACATTCTGCCTCCAGCGCTAGGCCAGCGCTAGGCGTTGGTCTGGACGCTGTGTCGTAGGGTCTTTTTTCTATTTCGTTCGGGACAAGGTTATTTCGATCCTACATGGTTTCAACTCGTATAAAAGGGGTCCTAAACCTATTTTTGACGAGATGACGTTTTGTAGAGGAACTTTTGGCGAAAGGAGAGTACAGAGCCGCAGTGGAGGCCGGGTTTCATCTTTTCTTCCACCAAACTTTATAATTTTTTTGTTTCTTTGTATGACTTGTTGTTTGGCTACCATATCTATGTGGAGCTAAATTTCACATTCTAGGGTTGTGGTTCTTTCATGACTATTGTTATTCGGATATTGATTTTGATTTCTCTTAGTTTATCATATTGGTTTATTTATTCAATCTTGCGCTTAATTATTTAATTATTTGATCACCAATTGAATACTATCTACAAATCTAGAATTGAACTCGAAAGTGAGAATTCTAGATTGCACATAGGATTAAGTAGAGCAAGTTCTTGAACCTGGGTATCGAGGAACGGATTCGCAGTTAGGATAGACATATACCTAATTTCCTTGCTTGGTTGATGTACAGGAATTATAAATACATTCTTTTTAGTTCTAATTCCATAAACATATAGGCGTTAGGTTAGCTTGAATAGGCGAGTAAGAACTCGACAGATTCTTATGAGCAATATTAATCCTGTCAACCAATAAATCAGATAAATTAATTTGTTAATTCAATTGAAAATACAATAGGAATGTTAGATAGCCCATAACCATGATACGTTTTTATTACATTGATAACATAAAAATCTACTCTTCCTTTGTTCACACTTCATTATTTATTTTCTTTTTAGTTTAATTATTTTAGCATCATTACTTTTGGGTTTAATCCTTGTTCAAATAATTAGGATATTCTGATCTAGTTAATAGTTGATAACAAGTCCTCGTGGGTTCGCCACCCTATCTTATCAGTTTATTACTTGACGATCGCGTATACTTGCGTGTGCGTTTGGCTGTAACAAGTTTTTGGCACCGTTGCCGGGGACTTAGAATTAGCTATTTTTCTAGATTAGACTTTTACTTTTATCTTTACCGTTTTTTTTCTTTTTGAAAATATTTTTAATTTGATAACTATTTGACTTTTCTCTTAGTGTGTTTCTAGTTCTCTCAACATGACATCTGAGGATGAAGTATCCGGAGGGTAAGGTTATTGATGAAGACGCTTGGTTGACGGAAGACTTTTATGACCTATCTTTTTGGTCTTGTCATACCTTGAACTCTGAGAGGTCTGAATTTGAATTTAGGAGTAAGGGTTGGTTTTGGGACGGATATTCTCGATTAAGCGAATATACGGAACGACACTGTCTTTTAACAACGTTAATGAATGATTGGTCTAAGGAGATAGTTGATCTTGCACATGAAATTGATACTTTTGGCTTGGCTGTGCATAACTTGGATACATATTTAAGTGCAAAGGTTGATGCGTGTAACGCCCAACAATTTAATGACGAGTTGTGCGAAGCTGAAAAAACATCTTCTAGACCAAATTGAGGAACTAAAACGAGAATACCAATCATTAGACCATATTTTTCTTGAGGATGCCAATGTTGTGAAGAGTGCTCTAGAGTCATATGAGAGAATGGATAACATTACTTTGGGAGACTTGAGTGTGTGCATATATGGGGATATAAATAGTAGTACAATTGACGAGTTAGGGCGCATTAGACCTCATTCTAATTGTTTTCACACTGTGTTTAGATAGCAAGATAGTAATCGATCCATCTGAGCCTATGAGAAAGTCAAAGGGTGAGGAAGAGAGTACCTATATTCTTGAATTTGTTGTGCCAAAAAGTAAAAATTACATTCCTCATCTAAAGGCCGAGAAGTATAGAGTGAAAATTTTATTGCTTGGCCTGGTTATCTTTGTAGACCCACCACTGTAGCATAGCCGCAGACTGGATGCCATGTTAGGGGTACAATTCATAAGTTCGAGATAGAGGAAAAAGTTGTTCACGTCGTGCCGCGACGTTAAATTAGGCGCTTGTTAGAAGGCAACCCATCTTTATTGCTTTCTTTTATTTTTGTTTATTTTGTTTTTATTATATTATTTTTGTAGTATTTATTTTTGTTTTGTAGGATTATGAGCACAGGAAGAAAAGGCCATGGGATGCGCAAAAGCAAGCAAGATGGTTGGAACTAGTATGAGATACCCGCACAAAGTACCATCCGTGGGAGAAGTCTAAGTACTCCGTGAGCTGCTATTGCTTCGACCTTTGGCCTTTCAGGGAGTTTTTTATCCACCCTTGTTATTTTTGCTTTATATCTGCATTGAGGACACTGCACTCTTTTAAGTGTGGGGTGTTATGCCCCAACCTCGGGAAGCGCGACCAGCGCTCAATCGAGTGAACCCGGTCGAGCAAGCCTGTTAGATACTTTCTACCCAACTCACCCATGATTAAGAAAAGACATGATTTCATTAATTAAACAATAGGAAGTTCATACATACACCATTAAATCGTTTCATTAATCACTACACTATTAAGTCTCATAATACACAACATAACTTGTTTGATTTTTTTAGCACCCATGTACAACCCATATAGTGTCTATGGAGCCTCTAAAAGATACAAAAGAGTGTTATGATAGTGCCGACAACAAGGCCCTGTCTATACGTCAAAAGTGACCACAATATAAACAAAAGGTACAATACATGACCCCGGAATGAGATAGGGCTCACCAAGTTTGCTGGGAAGAGGATGTGCCACTAACGCTGATCAACACTGCCTACTATGTAACCACCTGCATCCATTTAAAGATGCAGCGCCCCCGGCAAAAAGGGACGTTAGTACCGTCGAATAATACTAGTATGTATAGCTAAGCACCATCTCAATAGAATGAATAATAATACAAGGGAAACAGTCAAGAATTCAATATGAGCTTCAAATAACATTAAAACATCAAGTTTAAGATAACATAAGTTTTCAAGTCAATTTCCATGTTATTAGGTTGGGTGATCTTTAGTGTCGATATTTCACAATTCACAATACCACCGTATTCTTACACGGAGTCCGATCACGACCCGATCGGCTAGGTCGTCTCATTTGAGACATCAACCATAACCACAATTTCAATTATCATTTTCAGCACAGTCACCACCATGTGTGCGACATGGCATCCGATCACGGCCAGATCGGCTAGGCCGTCTCACCCAAGACGTTACCTTTTTTAGTCAATCATCTCACATCACACTTCTTTCATATCTTTTCGATTCATTGGCACTAGTGCTCACAATTACAAAGTCATCTTTGGCACTTGGTCGTATTTCATAGTTCCAGTTCCCTTTTTCACATTCAAATATCATTATCATTATCAACAACAATAGGGCTTACCATTCAAGACATTAAATTCACATATGAGAAATTTGAAAAATATTAGGCACATAGAGGCCTTTCATACAATTTGGCATAACAACCTTTATTTCGGTCTTGACATGAAGTTTTAACATTTCTAACACATATTCCACATTTTGAACACATCCTCAAATGGCAAAATGACATGATGAAGCATTTAGAATAAATATTGAACATACATCCTTCAACAAGACCATATTAGGAATAGCCAATTCAATAATGATCAAGGACTTACTCCAATTACCTGAACACCGTGGGATTCGATTCTAAGAAGAAGGGGGTTTAGCCAACATACCTCAATTGAGCTTCTCAAACTCTAAAATGATCCGAAATTCTTAGCAACTTCAATCTATTTTAGAAATATGACAAGTTGAACCAAAAATTAGGAAGATGATCATGGTTTTAGCTCTTTTGAGCATTTTATCAAACACTAAGTGTGCATTAAGGTTCTAAGGCTCTTTTGTGGAAGATTCCATCATTTCCTAACCCATTCTCGATCATTTTTATCTCACAACCTTTCCACATACTTGGATACATGCATGCAAGACAACAACCCCCACACCCAATAATTGTCTCTCTAATTACCCTATTTTTGCAAAATTTCGAAATTGAGAGCTAGGACATAGATTCTTACCTTTAGGGTGAAGACTTCCTTTGTTAATCCTCAATGATTGAGCAAGAATTGATGGATAATGGTTGAAGGTTGCTCCCCCACTCTAAGAACTCTCTCTCTCACTCTAAAATATCATAAATGTGCTCAAAATGGTATATGAGGTGTGTTTTAACGGAATAGGTTTGGGTTTAAAAGCCTCCAAAATAAAGCTCCGAAACAAGTTCCGCGGTCGCATATGCGACCGCATAATGGTTATGCGGTCCACGAAATGACCGCGAAATTGGGGGCCAAAACTAGAAAGGAACTGACCAGGTCTGCGGTCACTATGCGGCCCGCAGACCTGTTCTGCGGTCGCATGATACACCGCAGAACGGTTCTGCGGTCGCATAGTGCACCACAGAACCTCCTTCCGAAAAATCCCTAGGCGGGATATGCGATAAGAGTACAGCCCGCAAAACAGTTATGCGGTCGCATAATAGTCGCGAAATTGACATAAAAAATGCCCCAGAAAACTGCCTCACTCTGCGACCATTTTGCGGTCCACAGAGTGGTTCTGCGATCGCAGAACATGCCGCAAAAATGCCTACTGCTGCCCAATATTTCCTTCAACTACCTAGGAAATGTTCAATCCCAAAATTCCGAACCGCATCTCGCAAGCTCGCCGCGAAGAATTTCTACTATTATTAACCTCTACACCTATTTCGACATCACAAAATTCGGGTTTTTAGGAAACAATTTATGGGGCCTTACATCCTCTCCCACTTAAGATCATTCATCCTCGAATGAGGATTAGGGTCCACTATTAGCACCTTATGCAACTCAGATTTTCATACCCCACACCAGCAGCCCCAAATTTAACTAATTCCCTAAAGTTTCAAAATTTTGCTAGAGTTTCCTTTGTAACTAGGCCTATCCACCTGTCAGAGAGCCTCAGAAACACATCACACAAACATATGCACAATCCAACAACGTAGCAAAGCTCATAACAATACCAACCGTGGCCTCATAAGCAACATATAATCATAAGGAACACTTTATATTAACTGAACAAGTGATACAAAATTCATAGGCGACAAGTTCATAAAAAGAAAGGATTACACAGTTATTCAATCAGGTGAGGATACTTCTTCTTCATTTCTTCCTCGGCCTCCCACGTGGCATCTTTAACCTGCTAGTTTCGCCATAACACTTTCACAGAGGCAATTTCTTTATTTCTCAACCTTCAGACTTGCCTATCAAGAATGGCAACTGAAATTTCTTCATATGAAAGTTCTTCATTAACCTTAATGGCCTCAACCAGCATAATAGCTGACAGATCTCCAACTACCTTCTTCAACATAGACACATGGAATACCAGGTGCGCTAATGACATCTCGGGTGGTAGCTCAAGCTTGTACGCCACCTGGCCAATTCTCTGAATGATTTTGTATGGCCCGATATACCTCGAACTCAATTTACCTTTTTTCCGAACCACATTGTACCATTCATTGGGAAAACCTTCAGAAATACCCAATCATCTTCTTGGAACTCTAAGTTTCTGCGACGAACATCCAAATAGGATATTTGATGACTCTGAGCAGTTTTCAACCGCTACTTTATGATCTTAACCTTCTCCATGGCCTGATGCACGAGGTCTGGCCCTATTAACTCATCTTCCCCAATCTCGAACCACCCAATGGGAGTTCTATATCTCCTACCATACAATGCTTCAAATGGTGCCATATGAATACTTGCATGAAAACTATTGTTATAAGCAAACTCTATGAGTGACAAATGATCATCCCAGCTACCCTTGAAGTCAAGAACACAAGCATGCAACATGTCCTCAAGTGTCTGAATAGTCCGCTCTACTTTTCCGTCGGTCTGTGGATGGAAGGCTGTACTAAGATTCACCTGAGTACCCAAGTCTTGCTGAAATTTCTTCCAAACATTTACCGTGAACTGAGCCCCTGGATTGGTAATGATAGAAACTGGAGTACTATGTACCCTTACTATTTTCTTGATATACAACTGAGCATACTGCTCCGGTGTGTCGGTAGATTTAACTGACAAAAAATGTATTGATTTCATGAGCCGATCCACAATCACCTAAATTGAGTCAAACTTGCGCGGAGTGCGAGGTAATCCTACCACAAAGTTCATATTAATTATTTCCCACTTTCACATTGAAATTTCTATGTTTTGTGCCAACCCACCAGGCCGTTGATGTTCGTCTTTCACTTGCTGACAATTTGGATACCTTGCCACAAATTCCACCACATTCCTTTTCATGCCATTCCACCAATAGATTTCCTTGAGATCGTGGTACATCTTTATAGAACCTGAGTGCACAGAATACCTAGAAGCGTGAGCCTCGATCATGATTCTTTTCCGTAGACCATTTACATTCGGAACACATAGTCGCCCTTAGTACCTTAGTGTCACGACCCAAAAACCTAATCTGTCGTGATGGCGCCTAACGTGGAACTAGGCAAGCCGACTCATTTCCAAACAAACCGATATGTTCATTTTAAAGATAATTTCAATGATGTTTAACATAAAACCTTCATTTAAGGAGTTCAAATCAAAGAAAAACAGAAGTGCGGAAAAGAAAAGCCCGACATCGGGGTGTCACTAGTTATGAGTATCTACTACAATCTGTCTAACAATATCAAGGCTAACTCAGCCTGAAAAATAGCTAAATACAACTAGAGGAAGATAAGAGGGAGAAGAGCAGGGGCTGCGGTCGCCAAGCAGCTACCTTTCTATCCCCGAAAAAATCTGCAACCAAAATAATCAACAACCGCTACCGTGCCCAGCTACACCTGGATCTTCACACAAGGTGCAAGGAGTAACGTGAGTACGCCAACTCAGTAAGCAACAACAATAAATAAAGACTGAGCAGTAGTGACGAGCAATAAAACATATAACATTCATATCAAGAAATCTCAGTAAAATACCACATGCTTTTAAAATCAAGATTTGAATCAAAATATCTCGTTTAAACCCAGTTCCAGTAAAAATTATTTAAAGATATTTTTCAACAGTTTTCAAACAGAGAAAAAATTCAAAGGTGAGCAAAAATGATAAAATCATAAACAGCCCCTCGGGCAAAACATCACTCATATACAGCCCCTCGGACAAACCTCACAGTCACTCGTGCCACTCGGGCATACCTCACAATTACTCTTGCCACTCCGGCATACCTCACAATCACTCATATTTTTGTAATTCAAATACAACCTTTTCTTCCACAAAGTGATGCTTTGTCAGGAGGATAAGTTAAACATATGAAAAATGAAAAAAAGAAGAAGTTGAACATATGAAACGCATGGACCGATAGGAAATATTAAAATTGCAACTTAAATTTCCTATTTTTCTCTTAACGTAAGCTTTTTATCACACATATGTTATAACATGTTTAAGACCAAATATTTCAAAGTGCAGCTAGAATTGTGAGATTATCTAAATTTTTTGAAATAAATATATGTAATATCTATTTTTCTAACCATGATTAAGACCTTATTTTAGTTAATTTAATCTCAACCATTCACTTTAAATCATGCTGTGTGTCTCTCGTCTAAGTAGAAATGGAGAGAGTAGAAAATGCGGAGGAGTTGAATCCACTAATTTTCACTTTCACTTTCTATTTATATTTTACAATATGAGACACGTTTATATAATATCTCATGCTTGTGTCAGTACTGACGTCATTGCAGGTTATACTTTTAATTATTTTTATATGCATGATTGCTCACGTAATTAACAGATGTTTGATTATATATACAATTCGAGTTAAAATATTAAATATAATATTGCATTTAACTGTCGTCTGTTGTGATTATAATAATAAATCTACCATGCACGGTTTATTAGTGCCAACAATAAAATTAAAAAATCTAACCAGTAAAGCAAACTTTCACGTGTAGTCCACGTTGCACGATACTATACCAAAAACAAAAAAGAAATACAGCAAAGCAAGCCTTTTCCCCCATATTTTAAAGTCTCCCTTTCTCTCATTAATTCCTAGTAATGATCCAAGTGAAAAAAATTGTTAGATTCAAAATATTTAGAAGATTTTCTTTATTTCCGTTTATTTGCATGTTTTGAAAAGAGTTCTCAGTTTTTGCTTTATTTCAGTCTGTTGCATGATTTTCCTGTAACTTGAAATTTCTAGCAATTGCTGAAATCTGAGTTAAGATTCTTTTGTGTTTAATACTCATTCTGTTTTATTTTATGTTGTTTGAAAAAGAAAGTCATTTTTTTTTATATTTGACATAATTCAACTTTAAACTTATATTTTATTTGTAGTGATAAGCTTTTATAGTCACAAAATTATCACAATTTGTCACTCTGTACCTTCATTTCTAGTTATTGGCACTTTATATATTAACCTCCTAAATTCTTAAAAACTGCTCGAATTGTCATGTCTCAACCATAATCATACGAAAAAATAATCCTTGTAATCTAGTGTAAGTTTCCGGCAAAGCAGGTCGCCCCTCTAGTTTCGCCCATGGACATCAATGAGAGAAAAAAGAAATCAACGGACATTAAAAGATAGAATATGTTTGCAAAAATGTAATAAACTTAACAAATGTCCCTAAAGAGAGCGAGATATTTACGCCTCAGCCTGAAGATATTTTATTTTCTTCATTTTATTTTTCAACTTTAATTGTATTTTCACGGACAGAAAGAACAACAACAATTGGTTGATTTGGTTGATGTCAAGATTGGCCACGAGTACGAGCTTGTTGCTACGTACCACATAATCTGGTACTCTCAAACGCCAAATAAAATGTTCTTGACACATATACTTGTTTGACCAAAAAATAATTATCTTTGGCTAAACTAATTAAATGTATTAAATGAGGGGTTAAGCCTAGCTAATAATAATAATTTCAGATATGAATTCAATGTTCGAATATCAATAATGGGAGAGGAATATTCAAGATTCAATTAGTTTGAATGACTCAAAAGTAAATAGAGAGAATAATTCACCCAATCTCGAATGGGTTGAAATGGTTCTTCTTTTGACTATGATGAATGACAGATAGATATAAGGACTTTTAGCCTTTCTTGGATCTGCTGTCTAAGATGTAAAGAGTCTATTTTTGTCAAGGAATTTCTTGTCAGAGCCCCCTCCATCTGATCTATCTCTTTCTATTTATAGGGGTAGACCCTCAATTAACCCTAAAAGTAAGTATAGAGAATATCTAACAGAATATTCTCTACTAAACTTGCTGTTACTACTCCCTCCAATACTCGACCTCGACTATAATTGGTTGCTCGACAATGGATCCTATTAGTTATTAGTCGACCTCGGCCATATTATTTATGGCGACATCACTCGCGTTGAATGCCCTTAGGCAGATTTTGACCCATACAATACTCTTTGTTCCATTATCTGTCCAACCATTCTTCTAATGCTTATAGTATCTTGGATTTGTGCCATTTTAGGCCTCTATAGATACAAGGTGGGTGATACATACTCTTCGTCGTGTCGAGCTATTTTAGTCCCACGTGTCCAAAATGGGTGCTTGGCCACAAGAAATGAAACAACTATGCATCAGTTGTTCCAAACTCATCCGCAAAGCACCCTAAACTCACCCAAGTCCCTCGAGCTCCAAACCGAACATGAACATATGTGTAATAACATCCTACAAACATATTTGCTATTTCAAATCATTAAACAACATCAAATAACACGAATCGATCATCAAAACTCAAGAATTTTTAACTTAAAACTCATTTTCACAATTTTTTACATAACGCGCTAAAATGAGCACGGGTCATCCCGGACCTCAACCAAACATGCGTATAAGTCCAAAAATATCATATGAACCTACTGAAATCATCAAAATACCGATCCAAAGTCGTTTACTAAAAATATTGACCGTAGTCAACTCTAGCCTCTTTAAGTCAAAATAATTCATTTTCTTCAAACTTTTATGTAAAACCTTTTCGGGAAAATGACACGGACCACGCATGCAAATAAATAAACATAAAATGAAGCTATGGGAGGTCACGAAACACTGAAACTAATGCTAGTAGTCAAAATAACCGATCAGATCGTTGCACTTTATGAGCAGAGTCATTGCTCTATGCGTTAAGAGAAATCCATTTCCTTTTCACAATGAAAAAGAGTTATAGTAATTTGATTTCTCTTTGGTCAAGAACTTTTAGTGGGAAAAAAATACAAAAGCTTGTTCAAGTAGGAATCTCGATTTCTTGATAGATCTTGGATGGTTTCGCCCTGAGGCGGAATCATGATTTTAACTTTATAGGTTTTTTTTAATGATGATTTCATGCGCTAATAACTGGGTTTTAAATTTAATGTTTGTACATACTTAATAAATTTCTTAGCACAAATACATTATTTGAGCAAAAACTATATATTGGGTTCGACCGAACCCCTGCTTTGGCCTCTAGCTCCGCCACTGATTTCGCCTCAAATCCAAATGATTTCTATTCTTTCTCATTAAGGTATTTCTTGTTATTAGGAGTTGGTCGAGAGGGATCCTGATGTTCGGCTAAAAAATGCATATAATTAACCATTGTTGTCTCACATTCTAATACTTTTAATCATCTTTTGAGTATTAATTATACTATTTTATACTTAATATTATATTTTAATTGTGTAGGAATAAAACGGTACGAAGATGAAGAGATTTGGAGCAAAATTAAATAAAACACGGAAGAAATAGAAAGGAAAATAAACAACTAAAAGGAGGGAGACAAAGGGGGAACACCCTTTGGTGTTTGTTCCCCCAAGTGTTAGACAAGCAAAAATGAAAATACAATTAAGCAAGAATTGAACGTGCAAAATATTCTGCCTCCAGCGCTAGGCCAGCGCTAGGCGCTGGTCTGGACGCTGTGTCGTAGGGTCTTTTTCCTATTTCGTTCGGGACAAGGTTATTTAGATCCTACATGGTTTCAACTCGTATAAAAGGGGTCCTAAACCTATTTTTGACGAGATGACGTTTTGTAGAGGAACTTTTGGCGAAAGGAGATTACAGAGCCGCAGTGGAGGCCGCTAGCTTGAATAGACGAGTAAGAACTCGACAGATTCTTATGATCAATATTAATCTTGTCAACCAATAAATCAGATAAATTAATTTGTTAATTCAATTGAAGAATACAATAGGAATGTTCGATAGCCCATAACCCTGGTACGTTTTTATTATATTGCTAACATACAAATCTACTCTTCCTTTGTTCAGACTTCATTATTTATTTTCTTTTTAGTTTAATTATTTTAGCATCATTACTTTTGGGATTTAATCCTTGTTCAAATAATTAGGATAGTCTGATCTAGTTAATAGTTGATAACAAGTCCTCGTGGGTTCGACACTCTATCTTATCACTTTATTACTTGACGACCGCGTATACTTGCGTGTGCGTTTGGCTGTAATAAGTTTTTGGCACCGTTGCCGGGGACTTAGAATTAGCTATTTTTCTAGATTAGACTTTTACTTTTATCTTTACCGTTTTTTTTCTTTTTGAAAATATTTTTAATTTGATAACTATTTGACTTTCTCTTAGTGTGTTTCTAGTTCTCTCAACATGACATCTAGGGATGAAGTATCCGGAGGGTAAGGTTATTGATGGAGACGCTTGGTTGACGAAAGATTTTTATGACCTATCTTTTTGGTCTTGTCATACCTTGAACTCTGGGAGGTCTAAATTTGAATTTGGGAGTAAGGGTTGGTATTGGGACGGATATTCTCGATTAAGCGAATATACGGAACGACACTGTCTTTTTACAATGTTAATAAATGATTGGTCTAAGGAGATAGTTGATCTTGCACATGAAATTGATACTTTTGGCTTGGCTGTGCATAACTTGGATACATATTTAAGTGCAAAGGTTGATGTGTGTAACGCCCAACAATTTAATGACGAGTTGTGTGAAGCTGAAAAGAAATCTTCTAGACCAAATTGAGGAACTAAAACGAGAATACCAATCATTAGACCATATTTTTCTTGAGGATGCCAATGTTGTGAAGAGTGCTCTAGAGTCATATGAGAGAATGGATAACATTACTTTAAGAGACTTGAGTGTGTGCATATATGGGGATATAAATAGTAGTGCAATTGATGAGTTAGGGCGCATTAGACCTCATTCCAATTATTTTTTCACAATGTGTTTAGATAGCAAGATAGTAATCGATTCATCTGAGCCTATGAGGAAGTCAAAGGGTGAGGAAGAGAGTGCCTATATTCTTGAATTTGTTGTGCCAAAAAGTAAAAATTACATTCCTCATCTAAAGGCCAAGAAGTGTAGAGTAAAAATTTTATTGCTTGGCCTGGTTATCTTTGTAGCCCACCACTGGAGCATAGCCGCAGACTGGATTCCATGTTAGGGGTACAATTCATAAGTTCGAGGTAGAGGAAAAAGTTGTTCACGTCGTGCCGCGACGTTAAATTAGGCGCTTGTTGGAAGGCAACCCATCTTTATTGCTTTCTTTTATTTTTGTTTATTTTGTTTTAATTATATTATTTTTGTAGTATTTATTTTTGTTTTGTAGGATTATGAGCACAAGAAGAAAAGGCCATGGGATGCGCAAAAGCAAGCAAGATGGTTGGAACTAGTGTGAGATACCCGCACAAGGTACCATCCGTGAGAGAAGTCTAAGTACTCCGTGAGCTGCTATTGCTTCGACCTTTGGCCTTTCAGGGAGTTTTTTATCCACCCTTGTTATTTTTGCTTTATATCTGCATTGAGGACACTGCACTCTTTTAAGTGTGGGGTGTTATGCCCCAACCTCGGGAAGCGCGACCGGCATTAAACCGAGTGAATCCGGTAGAGCAAGCCTGTTAGATACTTTCTACCCAACTCACCCATGATTAAGAAAAGACATGATTTCATTAATTAAACAATAGGAAGTTCATACATACACCATTAAATCGTTTCATTAATCACTACACTATTAAGTCTCATAATACACAACATAACTTGTTTGATTTTTTTAGCACCCATGTACAACCCATATAGTGTCTATGGAGCCTCTAAAAGATACAAAAGAGTGTTATGATAGTGCCGACAACAAGGCCCTATCTATACGTCAAAAGTGACCACAATATAAACAAAAGGTACAATACATGACCCCGGAATGAGATAGGGCTCACCAAGTTTGCTGGGAAGAGGATGTGCCACTAACGCTGATCAACACTGCCTACTATGTAACCACCTGCATCCATTTAAAGATGCAGCGCCCCCGGCAAAAAGGGACGTTAGTACCGTCGAATAATACTAGTATGTATAGCTAAACACCATCTCAATAGAATGAATAATAATACAAGGGAAACAGTCAAGAATTCAATATGAGCTTCAAATAACATTAAAACATCAAGTTTAAGATAACATAAGTTTTCAAGTCAATTTCCATGTTATTAGGTTGGGTGATCTTTAGTGCCTATATTTCACAACTCACAATACCACCGTATTCTTACACGGAGTCTGATCACGACCCGATCGGCTAGGTCATCTCATTTGAGACATCAACCATAACCATAATTTCTATTATCATTTTCAGCACAGTCACCACCATGTGTGCGACATGGCGTCCGATCACGGCCAGATCGGCTAGGCCGTCTCACCCAAGATGTTACCTTTTTTAGTCAATCATCTCACATTACACTTCTTTCATATCTTTTCGATTCATTGGCACTAGTGATCATAATTACAAAGTCATCTTTGGCACTTGGTCGTATTTCATAGTTCCAGTTCCCTTTTCCACATTCAAATATCATTATCATTATCAACAACAATAGGGCTTACCATTCAAGACATTAAATTCACATATGAGAAATTTGAAAAATATTAGGCACATAGAGGCCTTTCATACAATTTGGCATAACAACCTTTATTTCGGTCTTGACATGAAGTTTTAACATTTCTAACACATATTCCACATTTTGAACACATCCTCAAATGGCAAAATGACATGATGAAGCATTTAGAATAAATATTGAACATACATCCTTCAACACGACCACATTAGGAATATCCAATTCAATAATGATCAAGGACTTACTCCAATTACATGAACACCATGGGATTCGATTCTAAGAAAAAGGGGGTTTAGCCAACATACCTCAATTGAGCTTCTTAAACTCTAAAATGATCCAGAATTCTTAGCAACTTCAATCTATTTTAGAAATATGACAAGTTGAACAAAAAATTAGGAAGATGATCATGGTTTTAGCTCATTTGAGCATTTTATCAAACACTAAGTGTGCATTAAGGTTCTAAGGCTCTTTTGTGGAAGATTCCATCATTCCCCAACCCATTCTCTACCATTTTTATCTCACAACCTTCCCACATACTTCAAGGATACATGCATGCATGACAACAACCCCCACACCCAATAATTGTCTCTCTAATTACCCCATTTTTGCAAAATTTCGAAATTGAGAGCTAGGACATAGATTCTTACATTTAGGGTGAAGACTTCCTTTGTTAATCCTCAATGATTGAGCAAGAATTTATGGATAATGGTTGAAGGTTGCTCCCCCACTCTAAGAACTCTCCCTCTCACTCTAAAATATCAGAAATGTGCTCAAAATGGTATATGAGGTGTGTTTTAACGGAATAGGATCGGGTTTCAAAACCCCAAAAATAAAGCTACGAAACAGGTTCTGCGGTCGCATATGTGACCGCATAATGGTTATGCGGTCCGCTAAATGACTGCGAAATTGGGGGCCAAAACTAGAAAGGAACTGACTAGGTCTACGGTCACTATGCGGCCCACAGACCTGTTCTGCAGTCGCATAATACACCACAGAACGGTTCTGCGGTGGCATAGTGCACCACAGAACCTCCTTCCGAAAAATCCCAAGGCGGGATATGCGATAAGAGTGCAGCCCGCGAAACAGTTATGCGGTCGCATAATGGCCGCGAAATTGACATAAAAAATACCCCAGAAAACTGCCTCACTCGACGACCATTTTGCGGTCCATAGAGTGGTTCTGCGGTCGCAGAACATGCCGCAGAAATGCCTACTTCTGCCCAATATTTCCTTCAACTACCTAGGAAATGTTCAATCTAAAAATTCCGAACTGCAGCTCGCAAGCTTGCCGCGAAGAATTTCTACTATTATTAACCTCTACGCCTATTTCGACATCACGGAATTCGGGTTTTTAGGAAACAATTTATGGGGCCTTACATCCTCTCCCACTTAAGATCATTCATCCTTGAATGAGGATTAGGGTCCACTATTAGCACCTTATGCAACTCAGTTTCTCATACCCCACACCAACAACCCCAAATTTAACTAATTCCCTAAATTTTCAAAAATTTTGCGAGAGTTTCCTTTGTAACTAGGCTTATCCACCTGTCAAAGAGCCTCAGAAACACATCTCACAAACATATGCACAATCCAACAACGTAGCAAAGCTCATAACAATACCAACCGTGGCCTCATAAGCAACATATAATCATAAGAAACACTTTATATTAACTGAACAAGTGATACAAATTTCATAGGCGACAAGTTCATAAAATGAAAGGATTACACAATTATTCAAATAGGTGAGGATACTTCTTCTTCATTTCTTCCTCGGCCTCCCACGTGGCCTCTTTAACCTGCTAGTTTTGCCATAACACTTTCACGGAGGCAATTTCTTTATTTCTCAACCTTCAGACTTGCCTATCAAGAATGACAACTGGAATTTCTTCATATGACAGTTCTTCATTAACCTTAATGGCCTCAACCAGCATAATAGCTGATGGATCTCCAACTACCTTTTTTAACATAGACACATGGAGTACCAGGTGCGCTACTGACATCTCGGGTGGTAGCTCAAGCTTGTACGCTACCTGGCCAATTCTCTGAATGATTTTTTACGGCCCGATATACCTCGGACTCAATTTCCCTTTTTTTCGAACTGCATTATACCCTTAATTGGGGAAACCTTCAGAAATACCCAATCATCTTCTTGGAACTCTAAGTTTCTGCGATGAACATCTGAATAAGATATTTGATGACTCTGAGAACTTTTCAACCGCTACTTTATAATCTTAACCTTCTCCATGGCCTGATGCACGAGGTCTGGCCCTATTAACTCAGCTTCCCCAATCTCGAACCACCCAATGGGAGATCTACATATCCTACCATACAATGCTTCAAATGGTGCCATATGAATACTTGCATGAAAACTGTTATTATAAGCAAACTCTATGAGTGGCAAATGATCATCCCAGCTACCCTTGAAGTCAAGAACACAAGCACGCAACATGTCCTCAAGCGTCTGAATAGTCCGCTCTGCTTGCCCGTCGGTCTGTGGATGGAAGGCTGTACTAAGATTCACCTGAGTACCCAAGCCTTGCTGAAATATCTTCCAAAAATTTGTCGTGAACCGAGCCCCTCGATCAGAAATGATAGAAACTGGAGTACCATATAGCCTGACTATTTCCTTGATATATAACTGAGCATACTGCTCCGGTGTGTCGGCAGATTTAACTGACAGAAAATGTGTTGATTTTGTGAGCCGATCCACAATCACCCAAATTGAGTCAAACTTGCGTGGAGTGCGAGGTAGTCCTACCACAAAGTTCATATTAATTATTTCCAACTTCCACATTGGAATTTCTATATTTTGTTCCAACCCACCAGGCCGTTGATGTTTGGCCTTCACTTGCTGACAATTCAGACACCTTGCCACAAATTCCACCACATTCCTTTTCATGCCATTCCACCAATAGACTTCCTTGAGATCGTGGTACATCTTTATAGAACCTGGATGCACGGAATACCTAGAAGCGTGAGCCTCGGTCATGATTCTTTTTCGGAGACCATTTACATTCGGAACACATAGTCGCCCTTGGTACCTTAGTGTACCATTATCCATGCCAAGCGCAAGAGCCATAGTTTTATGTTTTTGAATCCCCTCCTTCAATTGCACCAAAAATGGATCGTTGTATTGCTTCTCTTTGACTTTCACTACAAGCGACGATTCAACCCTGTTTTATACAATTACTCCTCCTTCATTAGAGTCCGCAAGACGAACTCCCAAACTAGCCAATCGATGAACTTCCTTGGCCAATGGACTTTGATATGCCTCCAAGTGAGCTAAACTACCCATAAATTTCCGGCTAAGAGCATCCGCCACAACATTGGCTTTCCCCGGGTGATATAGAATATCGATGTCGTAATCCTTGAGTAACTCAAGCCATCTTCTCTGCCTCAAATTCAACTCCTTTTGTTTGAAAATATATTGAAGGCCCTTATGGTCCGTGAATACATACACATGGATCCCATACAAATAATGATGCCAAATCTTCAATGCAAAAACCACCGCCGCAAGTTCTAAGTCATGTGTTGGATAATTCTTTTCATGATTCTTGAGTTGCCTAGAAGCATATGCTATAACCTTGCCGTGTTGCATTAACACACACCCAAGCCCAATTCTTGAAGCATCACAATATACCACAAATTCATCTGTACCCTGTGGCAGGGTCAACACCAGCTCTGTAGTCAATCTCGATTTCAACTCCTGGAAGCTCCTTTCAAAAGCATTAGACCATTGGAACTTAACAGCTTTCTGAGTCAATTTAGTCAACGGAGAGGCAAGAGTAGAGAACCCCTCCACAAACTTCCTGTAATACCCTGCTAAGCCCAAGAAATTGTGAATCTCTGTTGGTGTTGTAGGTCTAGGCCAATTCTTTACTGCTAAAATCTTTTGAGGATCAACCTCAATTCCTTCTCTAGAGACAACATGACCCAAGAATGTGACAGATTCGAGCCAAAATTTACACTTTGAAAATTTTGCATATAATTGGTGCTGATGAAGAGTCTGCAATACTACCCTGAGATGATCGGCATGGTCCTCACGACCTCGTGAATACACAAGAATATCGTCAATGAATACTATCACAAAGGAGTCGAGGAAAGGCTTGAAAACCCGATTCTAGGCACTGTTCAATCCAAAAAATCCGAACTGCAGCTCGCAAGCTCGCCGTGAAGAATTTCTACTATTATTAACCTCTATGCCTACTTAGGCATCAAAGAATCCGGGTTTTTAGGAAAACTTTTACGGGGCCTTACATGGGGTGGATGATTCTCTGTTATTTGTACAATATTATATTAGTATACTATTAGTTTCTTATCTTTTTATTGTTAGCTAGCTTCTTATTTTTATTTGCATAGTTAGTAGAATTAATGGTGTAGTATAGTAGTAGTAGTTTTGGTAGCTTAATTAAAAAAGAAAAAAATTCAGAAAAATCGAAAATTTTAAAAAAAATTAGATTTTTCCCGACGATGGATCTCCTAGACAGTTTTCTTGAGGGATTAAAGTCTAATAAAAAATACAAAAAAAATTGAAAAATAAAAAAATCCAAAAATATATCTTTTAGCTTTCTTTAGGTAGTAATAATCCTCCGTAATATTTCTTTGTACCTCGATTCTTTTCCATGGGATGTAGTTTGAACTGAGTAGTATTTTTTTTTATTTTTAGAGTAGATTAGAATTTAAGAAATAAATGGAGGAAAAAGATGAGATTCCTAGGCACTCATGACTTATTTGATAGTAGCACATTTATGCTTTGGCATGTATATTATCTCCCCTATAATTTAAAATTATTGATGATGCCTTGCTTAGTTGGATATCATGTTTTGTGACGCCTATGTCCCGTTTTCTTGACTTGTGTTCACTTTGTGCTTAATGGTTAATATCTCGTGGCTTTGTAAATACTTGTATTGTTTGAGAGCCGGAATGAGATCGTCCTTAGTGAGTCATGTGCCATGTGTGGTGATATTTTTGTGATTGAGTCTAGAACTTGCCCGGTATGTGAGTTGAAGCGAAATGATGCTCGGTTTGAAAAATAATTTTAGGCTTTCTTTGATCTTTTTGAGCTTATTACTTACCATAAATAAAATTTATTCCTAGTTTACCCTTTTGAGCTTATAGACTTTTTTTTGGCACCCACATTACAAGCCTATAGCCTTTTCGTTCTTTGATCCTTTTGCCTCTTAAATCCTTTTGATCCTTTTGCCTCTTAAAATGAGCACTTTAATTTGAGTGAAATCATTGAAAGAAAAAAAGGTGTACTTATTTTTGTAAAAGAATACACCACTAGTGGAAATTGCAAAAGAGAAAAAATTAGTAGAAAAAAAGAAAAAAAAGAAAAAGAAAAAAATAGTAGATGAATAAATATTTTAAAGAGTACATATTTTTGGGAAGTTATCTTGGTCGTGAAATTGAGGTGGATTGAAGAATTTGCGCTTAAAGTTGATTATGTGATATGTTAAAGTGCTTAGGAGGGTGAGTCACTATTCCTAAATATATCCTACCCGTCCCTTAGCTCACTTACAACCATAAAAAGTTCTAATTAATTTTAGATCAAGTGAGCCTACATTAGTGGAGATTTACATTATGGGCAAGCCTATGTTGCCGATTGCATGCACGCGACTTCTTTGTGAGAGTGAGAGATTTCTTTGATATATGTAAGTCCTTAAAATACAGTTGAGCATTTTATTTGAATGTGTGGATTCAAAATTATTCTCTTGTTCTTGTTGTGAGGGCACATGGTTTCATGATGGATATATAACGTTATTAGACTTCTCTATGATGTTGGGTGTTCAAGCTATGAGTGCATTGTGACATTGAGTCGGTTTTTGAGGTTAGGATTGTTGTGAGCATGTTGTCTTTGTTTGAATGTTTTTAAAAGAATGACACAAGTAAAGGTAAGTATAAGTGATTGCATATGCTACAGTTTAATTGTTGCTATCAACCATGGTCATTGGTGTGCTGTGCTTTAAATGTGTGAATAAAAAGTGCTTAAGAATTGTGTGAATTGCTGGTTGACTCGAGGACGAGCAAGAGTTTAAGTGTGGGGTGGTGATGTTCGGCTAAATAATGCATATAATTAACCATTGTTGCCTCATATTCTAATACTTTTAATCATGTTTTGAGTATTAATTATACTATTTTATGTTTAATATTATATTTTAATTTTATAGGAATAAAGCGGTGTGAGGCAAAGAGATTTGGAGCAAAATTAAATAAAACGCGAAAAAAAAAGAAAGGAAAATAAACAATTAAAAGGAGGGAGACAGGGGGGGGGGGTAACCTTTGGTGTTTGTCCCCCCAAGTGTAAGACAAGCAAAAATGGAAATACAATTAAGCAAGAATTGAACGCGCAAAACATTCTGCCTCCAGCGCGAGGCGGTGGTCTGGACGCTGTGTTGCAGGGTCTTTTTCCTATTCGTTCAGGACAAGGTTATTTCAATCCTACACGGTCCCAACTCGTATAAAAGGGGTCCTAAACCTACTTTGGAGGAGAGGCCGTTTTGTAGAGGAACTTTTGGCGAAGGGAGAGCACAGAACCGCCATGGAGGCCGGATTTCATCTTTTCTTCTACCAAACTTTGTAATTTTATGTTTTTTTTGCATGATTTGTTGTTTGGCTACTATGTCTATGTAGAGCTAAATTTCACGTTCTAGGGTTGTGGTTCTTTCATGACTATTGTTATTCGGATATTGATTTTGATTTCTTAGTTTATCATATTGGTTTATTTATTCAATCTTGCGCTTAATAACTCGAAAGTGGGAATTCAAGATTACACATAGGATTGAGTAGAGCAAGTTCTTGAAGCTGGGCATGGGGGAACGGATTCGCAGTTAGGATAGACATGTTCCTAATTGCCTTGCTTGGTTGATATACATGAATTATAAATACATTCTTGTTAGTTCTAATTTCATAAACATATAGGCGTTAGGTTACCTTGAATAGGCGAGTAAGAACTCAACATATTCTTATGAGCAGTATTAACCTTGTAAACCAATAAACCAGATAAATTAATTTATTAATTCAATTGAAGAATACAATAGGAATGTTAGATAGCCCATAACCCTGGATCGTTTTCATTACATTGATAACACAAAAATCTACTCTTCCTTATTTCAGAGTTCACTATTTATTTTATTTTTAGTTTAATTAGTTTCTTCTTTTTAGTTTAATTATTTTAGCATCACTACTTTTGGGTTTAATCCTTGTTCAGATAATTAGGATAGTCTGATCTAGTTAATAGTTGATAACGAGTTTTCGTGGGTTTGACACTCTATCTTATCACTTTATTACTTGACGACCGCGTATACTTGCGTGTTCATTTGGCCGCAATAGATCCATTTTGTCATGACCCCAAATTCCCTCCGTAGGATGTCGTGATGGCACCTAGTCTCTAATACTAGGTAAGCCTATTAATGCAAAATAACTGAATATAAATTAAAATTTAATCCTTAACAATTGAACAAATAAGAACTGCAAATTTAACAATTTCAACTCCCAAAACCCGGTAGGAATAAGTCACAAGCTTCTAAGAATTTATTCTCAATGTCTTTATACATCAGAGTCTAAAGGAAATAAGGAAGACAACGTAATAAGATAGAAAGGGACTCCGGAGTCTGCGGACGCTGTCAGATATACCTCAAAGTCTCCTCGTACGGCTAATTCACTGATGCTTGGTCTGTTAAGATGTACCTGGATCTGCATAAAAAGATGTGCAGAAGTATAGTATGAGTACACCACAGCGGTACCCAGTAAGTTCCATGCCTAACCTCGGTAGAGTAGTGACGAGGTCAGGTCAGGCCCTACTGGAATAATAAAAGACAAGGAGAAAAGTTTAACAATATAATAATAATAATAATGACAATGGGGATAAATCAAGTAAGTAGTATGTCACAATTTAACTACACAGAATAAGGGCAATTAACACCTCGCGGAAGGGAAACAGAAATTTACAACTTTAAGGAAAACACCAAAAATAACCAAAGGCAATGCAGCCATAAAGAAATATCAACAAGGGCACTCCCGAGGTACCGCCTCGTAGTCCCAAATCGTAAATAAATTCATAATATCTCATTTCCTTATATCACTGCGGGAGCCTTCACATTTAATTTTAAAGAAAATATTTTTTCCGAAATAGCATCCCGCGTTTTAGCCACCCTTATCACACCACATGACTTCTAGTAGTTCCCTTACTAGCCACGCGTATCAAGCGACCATTATCTCACCGCATGCGTTTCAACACCTAGACCTTATATCACCACATGCATATCAATATCACAATATATCACAATTTGCACCTCAAGTGCCCAAATATTTCAACTTGCCTAAATAAATCAACAACAAGAATATTTTTCACAATAAGGAGCTCACGGCTCAATCACAATGAGTACAAAGTCTCACAAAATATTCAGCAAAATAATATCCATTATTTTCACAATACGAAGCTCACGGCTCAATCACAATGAATACAAAAATCTTCACAAAATATTCAGCAAAATAATATCCATTATTGCACAATACGGAGCTCATGTCTCAATCACAATGTATACAAAAATCTTCACAAAATATTCAGCAAAAATAATATTCCACAAATTTAACATCTTGACTTAACATCAAGTTTTTTTAAATGTAAAATACTTTATTTTTAATAATATTTAAATTAAGAAATCCAACCTTCAAATAATGCACGGAACAAAAGAAACAGAGTCTCAACTAAACATGTAAAACACTTAGCGGGAACGGTCAGACAAATTTAAAATACGAAAATATATTAATGATGATGAATATAACATAATAAAATAATTTAATTAATATGCAGCAGTGCTCTACACAATTTTAAGACATAATCTTCCATATTTAGCACGTGTACACACTCGTCACCTCGTGTACATGACTTTCAACACATCAACATTTTCATATCAATAACAATCCTAAGGGGAGTTTCCCCCACATAAGGTTAGACAAGTCATTTACCTCAAACCACGCTCAATCAGTCAAGTAGTATGCCTTTTTCTCGATTTTTCGACTCCGATCGGCTCGAATCTAATCATAATTAATTTGATTCAATCAATACAAATTATAGGAATAAATTCCGGACACACGCCTAAGTCCAAAATCACAATACAGAGCTATTGGAATCATCAAAACTCTATTCCGGGGTCATTTACACATAAGTCGACATCCGGTCACTATTTCAACTTAAACTTTAAACCTTGGAACTAAATATTCCAATTCATTCCTAAAACCTCACCGGACCCAAACTAATCACCCCAGCACGTCACATAACAATTGTAAAGCATAAATTGAGCAGTAAATTGGGGAATGGGGCTACAACTCTCAAAACGACCGGTCAGGTCGTTACATCCTCCCCCTCTTAAACAAACGTTCATCCTCGAATGTGTTTAGAATTATACCTGGAGTGGTGAAAAGATGAGGATAGCATCTGCACATATCATGCTCGGTCTCCCAAGTGGCCTCCTCGACCGGATGACCCCTCCACTATACTTTTACTGAAGCAATGCTCTTCGATCTTAGCTTTCTAACCTGTCTGTCCAAAATGGCCACCGGCTCTTCAACATAAGATAGATCCTTATCCAGCTGGACTGAGTTGAAATCTAACACATGAGATGGATCGCCTTGATACTTCCAGAGCATGGAAACATGGAACACTGGATGAACTGCAGAGAGGCTAGGTGTTAGTGCAAGTCTGTAAGCCACCTCTCCAACTCTCACAAGAATCTCAAAAGGTCCGATATACCTCGGGCTCAACTTGTCCTTATTTTCGAATCTCATAACACCCTTCATAGGCGAAACCCAGAGCAAGACCTGCTCACCAACCATGAATGCAACATCACGAACCTTCCGATCCACATAACTCTTTTGTCTAGATTGGGTTGTACGAAGCCGATCCTGAATCAATTTAACCTTTTCCAAAGCATCTTGAACCAAGTCCATACCCAATAGTCTAGCTTTGCCCGGCTCGAACCAACCCACTGGTGACCGCCACCACCTACCATATAAGGCCTCATACGATGCCATCTGAATGCTCGACTCATAACTGTTGTTGTAAGCAAACTCCGCAAGTGGCAAGAACTGATCCCAAGCACCCCTAAAATCTATCACATAAGCATGAAACATATCCTCCAGTATCTGAATAATGTGCTCGGACAGCCCGTCTGTCTGAGGGTGAAATGATGTACTCAACTCTACCCGAGTACCCAACTCTCGCTGTATGGCTCTCCAGAAACCGTGATGTAAACTGCGTACCCCGGTCAGAGATGATAGATATCGGTATTCCATGAAGCCTAACAATCTCGCGAATGTAAACCTGAGGCAGCTGCTCCGAAGAGTAAGTAGTAACCACACGAATGAAATGAGCTGACTTGGTCAATCTATCCACAATCACCCAAACTGCGCCTCTGAGTCTGTGGGAGCCCAACAACGAAATCAATAGTGATCCGCTCCCATTTCCACTCTGGAATCTCTAACTTCTAAAGCAACCCACCCGGTTGCTGATGCTCATACTTTACCTTCTGACAATTTAGGCACAAAGCTACATATTACACTATGTTTTTCTTCATCCGCCTCCACCAATAGTGTTGTCTCAAGTCCTGATACATCTTCATGGCACCTGGATGAATGGAGTACCGCGAACTGTGAGCCTCCTAGAGAATCAACTCACGCAAACCATCTACATTAGGCACACATAGCCTGCCCTGCATCCGTAATACACTGTCATCTCCAATAGTGACTTCCTTGGCGTCACCACGCTGAACTGTCATTAAGGACAAACAGATATGGGTCATCATACTGACGCTCCCTGATATGATCATAAAGAGAAGACTGAGAAACCACACAAGTCAAAACTCAGCTCGGCTCGAAAACATCCAATCTAACAAACTGGTTGGCCAAGGCCTGAACATCCAAGGCTAAAGGCCACTCTGCTACCAGTAAGTATGCTAAGCTGCCCAAACTCTCCGCCTTATGACTTAAGGCATCAACCACCACATTGGCCTTTCCGGGATGATAGAGAATGGTGATATCATAATTCTTAAGCAACTCCAACCACCTCCGCTGCCGCAAATTAAGATCCTTCTGTTTAAACAGATGTTGTACACTCTGATGATCGGTATAAACCTCACAATGAATACCGTACAAATAATGCCGCCAAATATTTAAGGCATGAACAATAACTGCTAACTCAATGTCGTAGACCAGATAATTCTTCTCATGTACCTTTAACTATCTAGATGCATAGGCAATCACCCTACCGTCTTGCATCAGCACTGCGCCGAGACCAATACGCGATGCATCACAATACAAGTATAAAACCCTGAACCTGTGGGCAACGCTAATATTGGGGATGTAGTCAAAGCTGTCTTGAGCTTTTGAAAGCTCTCCTCATATTCTTCGGTCCACCTGAACGGAGCACCCTTCTGGGTCAATTTAGTCATAGGTGCAGCAATAAAAGAGAAACCTTCTACAAATTGGCGATAATACCCTGCCAAAATAAGGAAACTCCGGAGCTCGTAGCTGAGGACGGTTTGGACCAACACTGCACTGCCTCAATCTTCTTTGGATCTACCTTGATCCCCTTGCACGAAACTATATGACCCAAAAATCCCACTGACTCAAGCCAGAATTCACACTTTGAAAATTTTGCATATAACTTCTTTTCTCTCAAAGTCTGAAGCACAGTCCTCAAGTGTTGCTCATGATCCTCCCGGCTTCGAGAATACACCAGAATGTCATCAATAAACACAATGACGAATGAGTCAAGATAGGGCTGAAATACACTATTCATTAAGTGTATAAATGTTGCTGGGGCGTTGGTCACCCCAAATGACATCACAAGGAACTCATAATGACCATACCGAGTCCTGAAAGTAGTCTTCGGGATATATGGCTCCCGAATCTTCAACTGATGATAGCCTGAACGTAAGTTGATCTTAGAGAACACTCTGTCACCCTGAAGCTAATCAAATAGGTCATTAATACGTGGCAATGGATACCTGTTCTTCACTGTAACCTTTTTCAACTGGCGGTAATCAATACACATCCACATTGAACCATCCTTCTTCTTCACAAATAAGACAGGAACACCCCAAGACGATACATTGGGCTGAACAAAACCCTTATCAAGCAACTCCTGTAACTGCTCCTTTAATTCCTTCAATTCTGCTGGGGCCATACGATATGGTGGAATAGAAATGGGCTGAGTGCCTGGTAACAAATCAATGCCAAAGTTAATATTCCTATCGGGTGGCATACTCGAAAGATCCGCTGGAAATACATCAGGAAAATTCCTTACTACAGGAACTGACTCCACGGTAGGAGTATCAATACTAACATCTCTCACATGGGCTAGATATGCATCACACCCCTTCTCAACCATTCGTTGAGCCTTAAGAAATGAAACAACCCTTCTAGGAACATGATCCAAGGTACCTCTCCACTATAGCTGCGGTAGACCTGGCATAGTGTCACGACCCAAAACCTAATCCGTCGTGATGGCGCCTATCGTGGTACTAGACAAGCCGACCTTTCAAAAACACTTTCAAAATTTAACAGAAGTGAATTAACACATTTAAAATAACTGAAGTTTCTCATAAATACAAGGTAAAACCCAAATAAAACATAAATACGGAAAAATAGTCCAGCATCGGGGTATCACTAAGTCACATGAGCGTCTAAGTATTTAAAACTATTACAGCCAATGTCTAAATATCAGTACAAAATGGAAAGAAATGTGGAAGGAGTAACAAGGTCATGCGGACGCTGGCAGCTAACTTGCAGTCTCCGAAACTCAAACAGGCCTGGACTCAACAATCTCCGTGCTCAGACACACCTGGATCTGCACATGTAGTGTAGGGTGTAGTATGAGTACAACCAACTCAACAAGTAACAGAAATAAATAAGGAATCGAGAAGTAGTGATGAGCTATACAGAATAATTTAGTTGATAATTTTCACATTTAAGAGTAAACATGAGTAAAAGATCAGTTGCATAATTACCAACTCCAGCTATACAATTTTCAGCTAAATGCAGCAACAAAGTAGAATAGATGAAACCTCACAGACACTGTCACTCAAACCTTCAATAACTCGACACTCAACTCTCAGCCCTCAATGCACACGCTCAATAGGTACCTGCACTCACTGGGGGTGTTCAGACTTATGAGGGGCTCCTACAGCCCAAGCGTTATAATCTGCACGGACAACTCACGTGCCATAGTATAAATATCTGGATCCGCACGGCCAACTCACGTGCTATAGTATAATATAAGGGTCCGCATGGACAACTCACATGCTATAGTATAATATCTCATAAACAGGCCCTCGACCTTACTCAGTCATGAACCTCTCTAGTCTCATAGCTCTCAATAAAGAAAGGGAAAATAGCCCAAATCAAAATGTTACAATATATCATACGGGAAAATAACAGAGACTGAGGTAAACATGTACAAGAATCACTATGACTGAATATAACTACCATGAGCAGGAATATAGCTTAAGCATGATTTCTAACATGAAAGGCAGTCAAGTTATAGTAGACAGGAATGCATATAAACACAAATAAAGGATATTAGACTTCACGGTCTCTCGGGACGGACCAAGTCTCAATCCCTCACGGCGTACACCCAAACGCTTATCACCTAGCATGGGTGCCACATCCAAATAGTCACATTATACCAAACTCCGGATTTCATACCCTCAAGACCAGATTTAAAACTGTTACTTACCTCAACAGTGCAGAACTCCTACTCCGGAATGCTCTTTCCTCTCGAATCGGCCTCCAAATGACCCGAATCTAGCCACGATCAATAAAATACGATCAATATCAGCTAAAGGAATGAATCCCACAAGGAAAATACCAATTTATAGGCCAAATCCTGAAATTCACTCAAACCCTCCCCCGGGCCCACGTCTCGAAATCCGACAAAAGTCATAAAACCCGAAAGCCCATTCACTCACGAGTTTACCCATTCTAAATTTATCAAAATCCGACATCATTTGTTCCTTCAAATCCTCAAATTACGCTCTCCAAAATCCCAAGCCCTAACCCCTTATTTCACTTTAAAAATCCTACTAATTAGGTGAGAAATCAACGGGAAAACACCATAGCTAAGGATAATTAGGCTCAAGGAACTTACCTCGGTGATAACCCTCGAATTTCCTTCCAACAATCACTCCAAAAGCTCCAAAGTTCGTGTTCCAAATTGTGAAAATGAGGAAAAATCTCGTAGTCCTCTTTTTATACCTTCTGCCCAGCAAAATCGCACCTGCGGAGCCGCTTCTGAGGTTGGGAACTCCGAGTCTACGGAAACTCACTTAACGCACTGGCCCCGCACCGGCATCCCAGGACTCGCACCTGCAGACGCGCACCTGCGTATTTCCCTCTGCTTCCACAAAAACAACCAAAATCCTCTCTTCCGCATCTGGATGCGTACACTACCCGTCCCATGCCTATGGTCCAAGAGGCTTTGGACCTACTATTAGGTAGTTCTAGACTCTACTCAGGATGCTAAAAAATGATAAAACTAGTGCATATTCATAACATATAGGACTTCACATAAAGACGATAAAAGGCTCAAGTTAACCTCCACACATAAACAACAAATGCACGCGGGCAATTAGGCAGTAGACAGTTCTTAGAATTAAGATGCATTAGAGTCATTAAGTCATATAGGCATAGTTTCTATATGATTCTGATTTCCAGTATTACACATACATCATTGCAGCTTTAGACTAACGCATTGCAGATTAAAGGCATTGCAGGTCCTATAGATGAGCAATTGCAAAACATATGTTATTGTATCCTATAGGCATGCTGTCTAAGTGTGCATAGTAGCATACATAGAAATGGGTATGGCAAATACGAACATGCTTTGAATAATGTACAAGTGAAGTGTGTGTGATCCCTATAGGCATGATTTCTATGAGTGTGTAGAATGGGAGCACGTCAAATGAATAGCAAATAAGGCAATTAAATCTTATAGGCACGTTTTCTACCCATTTATGCGAGAATCAAAATACCGCAGCCCGTTTTCACTAGTCTCCCCATCGTTTGTTTATAAATTATTACATGCCCAAAGATAACAAAATAAACAGACTCTAATATTATAGAATCGAGATGATTACAAGCCCCATAAATAGAGCAGACTCAAGAAGAGCTAACCCAGCACTGACTGGGCCTTCAACAGACTCTTTAACTCGAATAGCAGGCTGGTGCATGCCTAGCCAAATAATTGAATCGGACCGCATACTCTTACACAGTCATAGAACCATGGCACAGCTGCTCAAACTCTGCGTGCCGTGCATCTCTAATACTCTGAGGAACATACTCCCTCAAGAACATATCTGAAAATTGAGTCCAAGTGAGTGAAGTTGCCTCAACCGGACTATCCAACTCATATGCCCGCCACCACTGGTAGGCCGCTCCTCTAAGCTGGAATGCCGTGAAAGAAACCCCACTGGAATCTACAATACCCATAGTACGGAGGATACAGTGACATTCCTCAAGAAAACCTTGAGCATCCTCTATAGCCAAACCGTTGAAAGTGGTAGGGTGGTACTTCTTGTACCTCTCGAGCCTGAGTTGCTCCCCCTCCGAAACTGCTGCCCTAACCTCGTGCCGAACTGGGACAACTGGTTGCACTGGTATAATCTCTGGAGCATGGTTAACCTGGGCCCGTGGCTCTGGGATTCGGGCGGCGGGAGTCTGTGCTCCTCCCCCGGCCTGAGATGTGGCAGTAGCAAGTGGAATCAACCCTGCCTGAGCTAGAGTACCAAACATGCTCAAGAACTGGGCAAGAGTCTCCTGAAGTGCAGGGGTAGTAACAGGCATCTCAGGTGCATGTTCTCCAACTGGAGCTACTGGTGGTTCTGCTGCAGCAGCTCGTGCAGGTGCTCTGGCTGCACCACGTGATCTTCCTTGGCCTCTGGCACGACCTCTGCCCCGGCCTCTTGCGGTTCCAACAGGGGGCGTGGGTGTTTGATCATTGGATCTAGTTGTGCGTGTCCTCACCATCTGTGAGAGAATAGAAAGACAAGACTTTATAATTTCGAAGTCAACAATGCGCACGATAAGGAATCAATGAAGTGAACATTTTCCTAACAATTCCATAGCCTCTCGAAAATAAGTACAGACATCTCTGTACTGATCCGCGAAACTCTACTAAATCTGTTTGTGACTCATAATATCTATGAACCTAGCGCTCTGATACCAACTTGTCACGACCCCAAATTCCCTCCGTAGGATGTCGTGATAGCACCTAGGTAAGCCTATCAATGCGGAATAACTGAATATAAATTGAAATTTAATCCTTAACAGTTCAACAAATAAGAATTGCAAATTTAATAATTTCAACTCCCAAAACTCGGTAGGAATAAGTTACATGCTTCTAAGAATTTATTCTCAATGTCTCTATACATCAGAGTCTAAAGGAAATAAGAAATACAACATAATAAGATAGAAGGGGACTCCAAAGTCTGCGGACGCGACAGATATACCTCGAAGTCTCCTCGTACGACTAATTAACTGATGCCTGGTCTGATAAGATGTACCTGGATCTGCACAAAAAGATGTGCAGAAGCGTAGTATGAGTACACCACAGCGGTACCCAGTAAGTGCCAAGCCTAACCTCGGTAGAGTAGTGACGAGGTCAGGTCAGGCCCTACTAGAATAATAAAAGAAGAGGAGAAAAGTTTAACAATATAATAACAATAATGGCAATAGGGATAAATCAAGTAAGTAGTATGTCACAATTTAACTACACAGAATAAGGACAATTAACACCTCGCGGAAGGGAAACAGAAATTTACTACTTTAAGGAAAACACCAAAAATAACCAAAGGCAATGCATCCATAAAGAAATATCAACAAGGGCACTCCCGAGGTACCGCCTCGTAGTCCCAAATCGTAAATAAATTCACAATATCTCATTTCCTTATATCACTGTAGGCTCACATTTTATTTTAAAGAAAACATATTTTCGAAATAGCATCCCGCGTTTTAGCCACCTTTATCACACCGCATGACTTCTAGTAGTTCCCCTACTAGCCACACATATCAAGCCACCCTTATCTCACTGCATGCGTTTCAACACCCAAACCTTATACCACCGCATGCGTATCAATATCACAATATATCACAATTTGCACCTCAAGTGCCCAAATATTTCAACTTGCCAACTTAAATCAACAACAAGAATATTTTTCACAATAAGGAGCTCACGGCTCAATCACAATGAGTACAAAGTCTCACAAAATATTCAGCAAAATAATATCCATTATTTTCAAATACGGAGCTCACGGCTCAATCACAATGAATACAAAAATCTTCACAAAATATTCACCAAAATAATATCCATTATTTTCACAATACGGAGCTCACAGCTCAATCACAATGAATACAAATATCTTCACAAAATATTCTGCAAAAGTAATATTCCACAAATTTAACATCTTGACTTAACATCAATTTTTTTAAAATGTAAAATACTTTATTTTTAATAATATTTAAATTAAGAAATCCAACCTTCAAATAATGCACAGAACAAAAGAAACAGAGTTTCAACTAAACATGTAAAATACTTAGAAGGAATAGGTCAGACAAATTTAAAATACGAAAATATATTAATGATGATGAATATAACAGAATAAAATAATTTAATTGATATGAAGCAGTGCTCTACACAATTTTAAGACATAATCTTCCATATTTAGCCCGTGTACACACTCGTCACCTCGTGTACACGACTTTCAATACATAGACATTTTCATATCAATACCAATCCTAAGGGGTAATCTCCTCCACACAAGGTTAGACAAGTCACTTACCTCAAACCACGCTCAATCAGTCAAGTAGTATGCCTTTTCCTCGATTTTTCGACTCTGATCGGCTCGAATTTAATCATAATTGATTTGATTCAATCAATACTAATTATAGGAATAAATTTCATAAGAAAATATAATTTTTCTAAAAAAATCCGAAATTTAACCCAAAAATTGCCCGTGGGGGCCATATCTCGGAATCCAACGAAACTCACAAAATCCGATAACCCATTCAATTACGAGTCCAACCATACTAGTATCACTCAAATCTGACTCCCAATCGACATCGAAATCTCAAAAATTCATTTTATGAGATTTCTACAATTTTTCCAAATTTCCATCTCAAAACACTAATTAAATGATGAAAATAATGATATACTCGTGCATATTGATCAAATCTGAGTTAGAATCACTTACTCCGATATTTTTCCTTGAAAATCTCTCAAAAATCGCCTCTCTCCAAGCTCTAGTTTGTCACGAATAGAAAATGGGACGAAGTTCCCTTTTTATAACTTAAAGTTTCAGTCGAGGCGCTGCCCTCGATCGCTGCCCCCGATCGCTGCCCTCGATCGCTGCCCCCCATTTCTGCCCCCGTTTTCAGCAGAAAAATTTCAGCAGTTGTTAAAGTCCAAAATTTGATTCGTTAGGCATCCGAAACTCACCCGAGGCCCTCGGGACCTCAACCAAATACACCAACAAGGCCTAAAACATCATACGAACTTAGTTGAAACCTCAAATCACATCAAACAATGCTAAAACCACGAATCATACCCTAATTCAAGCTTAAGGAACTTAAGAATTTCCAACTTCTACATTCGATACCCTAATTCGATTGACCTCAAATTTTGCACACAAGTCATAAATGACATAATGGAGCTATGAAAAATTTCAGAACTGGATTTCGACCCCAATATCAAACAGTCAACTCCCTGGTCAAACTTCCAAACTTAAATTCCTATTTTAGCCATTTCAAGCCTAATTTAACTACACACTTCCAAATAAAATTCTGGATACGCTCCTAAGTCCAAAATTACCATACGGAGCTATTGGAATCATCAAAACTCTATTCCAGGGTCGTTTACACATAAGTCGACATCCGGTCACTATTTCAACTTAAACTTTAAACCTTGGAACTAAGTGTTCCAATTCATTCCTAAAAGCTCACCGGACCCAAACTAATCACCCCGGCAAGTCACATAACAACTGTAAAGCATAAATTGAGCAGTAAATGGGGGGAATGAGGCTACCACTCTCAAAATGACCGGTCGGGTTGTTACATATTTATTATTAAACATAAAGTAGGTGGGTGGAGGATTCGGTTTTGGGGAGAGGAACGGAGGAGGTACCTCACTGTTGGACTTCGCTAAGGATTTTGGGTTGGTGATTGAGAACTCCAGCTTTCCAAAAAGATATGAGCATTTGGTTACTTTTAAAATACGGTGGCAAAGATTCAGATCGACTATCTCCTCCTCAGGAGGTGTGACAGAGGGCTGTGCAAGGCTTGCAAGGTTATTCCGGGTAAGGTACTCGCGACGCAACATAGGCTTTTAGTGATGGACGTTGGTATTATGTTAAATAGGAGGAAAAGGTATGCTCGAGGAAGACCGAAAATCATGTGGGGAGCATTGACCAAGGATAAAACCCAAGAGTTAGAGGGGAGGTTATCGACTGTGGGAGCCTGGAGGAGCAGTGGCGACGCGAGCATTATGTGGTCGACGACAACTGGCTGTATAAGGGAGGTTGCAAGAGAGGTGTTAGGGATCTCAGCGGGAGTCTTTGGCGGGTACAAATGATACTGGTGGTGGAATAAAGTGGTCCAAGGTAAAGTGGAAGCGAAGAAGGTGGCATACCTGAAGTTAGTAGGGAGATAGGTGAGGAAGAGAGGCGAGCGTGCTTGGAAAGGTATAAGGTAGCTAGGAAGGAAGCTAAGTTGGCGATCTCAGAGGCTAAGACTGTGGCTTATGGTCATATGTATGAGGAACTGGGAGGAAAAGGCAAGGAGAAGAAGTTATTCCGAATGGCCAAGACTAGAGAGAGGAAGGCTCGGGATTTGGACCAAGTGAGATTCATCAAGGACGACGATGGTAGAGTATTGATGGAGGATGCCCAAATTAAGAGGAGATGTCATACTTATTTTTATAAACTTCTAAATGAAGGAGGGGATCAGGATGTTGTTCTAGGTGAACTGGAGCATTCCGGGAGTCATCGTGACTGTGGGGACTGCAGGCCCATCGAGGTTGAGGAGGTCGTGGGAGCTATGAGTAAGATGAGTAGGGGTAGAGTGTCGGGGTAAAGCAGGCTTGAAGTGGCTGACTATGCTGTTTAATGTTATTTTTAGGATGAAGAAGATGCTGGATGAGTGGAGGTGGAGTACAGTGGTGTCATTGTATAAGAACAAAGACGATATCCAGAGTTGTAACAATTATAGGGGTATCAAATTACTGAGTCATACCATGAAAATTTGGGAGAGAGTGGTTGAAGCGATGGCGAGGAGGAGTGTCAATATCAGACAACCAGTTCGGGTTCATGCCAGGTTGTTCTACTACGGAACCTATACACCTTGTTAGACGGTTGGTGGAATAGTATAGGGAAAGGAAGAAGGACCTGCACATGGTGTTTATTGACCTAGAGAAAGCGTATGACAAGGTTCCTAGAGAAGTTCTCTGGAGTTGCTTGGAGGCAAAATGTGTGCCGGTTGCCTATATTAGGGCGATTAAGGACATGTATGAAAGGGGTAAGACTCGAGTTAGGACAGTATGAGATGACTCTGAAGATTTTTTGGTTGTTATGGGGTTACACCAAGGTTCTGCGCTTAGTCCATTCTTGTTTGACCTGGTGATCGACGCGTTAACATACCATATTCAAGGGGAGGTGCCATGGTATATGCTATTCCCTGATGACATAGTTCTGATTGATGAGTTGCGAGCCGGCATTAACGAGAAGCTGGAGGTTTGGACACAAGCTCTTAAGTCTAAGGGTTTCAAGCTGAGTAGGACGAAGACGGAATACCTGGAGTATAAGTGGGCGTGGATGTGTGGCTTGGATCACAGGTCGTCCCAAGTATAGACAGTTTCAAGTACCTTAGGTCGGTTATCCAGGGGGAGGGGTGATCGACAAGGATGTCACACACCGTATTGGGGGTGGGGTGGATGAAGTGGAGGCTAGCATCTGGAGTCCTATGTGACAAGAGAGAGCCACCGATACTCAAAGGTAAGTTTTATAAATCGGTGGTTAGACCGACCTTGTTGTATGGGGCTGAGTATTGGCCTGTTAAAAACTCGTATATCCAGAAGATGAAAGTAACAGAAATAAGGATGTTGAGGTGGATGTGCGGGTACACTAGGATGGACAATATTAGGAATGATGATATTCGGGCGAGGGTGTGTTTTGCGCCCATTGATAACAAGATGCGGGAAGCGAGGCTCAGATGGTTCGGGCATATACATAGGAGAAGCCCGGATGCTCTGGTAAGGAGGTGCGAGCGGCTGGTTGTGGAGGGCATGAGAAGAGGTAGAGGGCAGCCTAAGAAGTATTGGGAAGAGGTGATTAGGCAGGACATGGCGAGGCTTCAGATCTCCGAGGACATGACCCTTGATAGGAATTTGTGGAGGTCAAGGATTAGGGTTGAAGGCTAGGAGGTAGTTGAGTCTTTACTTTCTTCGTACCTTTGTGAGGCTAGTCTGGTAGGGTTTTTGTCGTGAGTGGCAATGTTGTGTCTTACTACTTTTTCATTTCTCATAGTGTCGGGTCTATTTACTGGCTATCGCTTTTGCTTTGCATCTATCTTCTTGTTCCCATGTTGTTGTTACTTTTCTTATAATTTATGGGGTGATACTAATATTGTCTCTTTTTGTCTTTTTGTCTTTTTGTATTCTTGAGCCGGGTCTTTCATAAACAACCTATCTACTCCCTCGGGGTAGGGGTAAGGTCTGCGTACACACTACCCTCCCTAGACCCCACTAGTGGAATTTTACTGGGTTGTTGTTATTGTTGTTGTTGTTTGTAAGAGAACTTTCAAATATTCCAAGACCTGAATCGGTCCTAAACGCTGGAGGGAGGGGAGGGAAATAAGTCCAGTACTAAAGATTTTCTTTCCACAGATTTATGAAATTTTAGCTTTAGTTTTTGCCCTCTTACCTTTCCACTTTTCTATATACTGGTGTTTAAGAGCATCGTTTCATAGTTAAATTAATAAAGAGGAGAAGTTTAAAAATAATGCAGGAATTGGTTTTTGTATATTAATTAATTACGAGTTAAGATCACTGAGGGATTCTCTGGGTGAATTATGGAAACGAGCAAGAGAATCTTTTTATCAACATAATATTGAATTCTACCCTTCATGACTAAAAAATAGTGGTTTTTAGCAACGGACGAAATCTGCAACTAAACTATATTAACATCTAGTGCTGATCGTATTAGCAAAAGATTAGTAGATATTTTTTTTATACGATCTAAATCGAGCTCGCCTACGACATGGTAGGTTAGGCCCGAAACATGACAATCAAGGACTGAAGATTGGCCCCAAGTCCCACCGAGCTAGAACCCGAGCTCAGAACGCCTACCTTCGAGAATATTGAGTCTGTGATTCCGGAGTCGACCCTATCCCCGAACGAGCTCGAAGAAACATTGTTAGCATAAACAACTGAAGACCGAATATCCACGATGGCTCAGATATTACGGCGGAAATCTCGACGCGTATCAGAAAGGAACCGTCAATCAGCAAATAACGAGATTTTTACCTTTTATAGAATTGTACCTAAAGTAGGACTACTCTACTATATAAATGAGGGTTTGATAATTTATTTAATAGATTGTAACACGCATTCTAAAGCAATACATTATTATTATTTCTCTCTAAGGTCTTATTCTTCTGTATCTTGATGCCGATCGAAGTGCATCCGGCTCGAGGGTGATTTACCTTCCAAGGCTGAAACTGTTCAATTCGTGTGGTTTGCATTTACTTTATCATTATTTGTTTCAATTACAGTCTAATTTATCATTTTCTGTCAAGATAATTCACATATCCCTAAAAGCACTTACAAATTCAATTGTCATCTGATTTTGAGGGTAACCAGTTTGGCGCTAAAGATAATAGTAGTTATTTGATACGAATCTCCATAACACACACTATTTTACACTTGTTCTTTGATGTGTCTCTAATTTCAGGTTAAAACTCAAAATATCAAACTCTCAATCAGCACCCCTACATGTTCACAATGAGTGGTCATCATGGTGAAAATAATGACATAGCGCCCGGTGGCGAGGTACCACTCGTTGATCCCATCAAAATTCCGGTCGCAGACCCAATTGACGCTAATTCACATGTGACTATCAACACAAATCTGCCTACCGACCCCGAGAATAGTGTCCATGGTGGAACCCGATCTGCAACTCAAAATACACAAAACATTGGAGGATACGGGATCAGTCTACGGGTGATCTTCAAAATGTTGCAGGCTTAACAGGCGGTGATAGCTCAATTACAGAACCAAAGCTGTACACCGAGTAGAATTGAACCTGATCCGTCTCGGGAAGTCACCCGCAGGGATGAACCGGTCACAGAGAGGTCGAATGAAAATGAATCAGGGACTAACCCCGATATCATAAAGATGTTCGAGGAACTGACCAAACGAATAGAATCGGGGGAGAAGAAAATCGAGGCTAATGACAAAAAGGTGGAAACCTACTATTCCAAGGTCGACCAAATCCCAGGAGCACCGCCGATATTGAAAGGTATGGATTCCAAGAATTTCATACAAAAACCTTTTCCTCCGAGCGCGGATCCAAAGCCGATCCCTAAGAAGTACCGCATGCCCGAGATTCCTAAGTACAACGGAACGACCGACCCAAATGAGCATGTAACCACTTACACATGTGCCATCAAAGGGAACGACTTGGAGGATGATGAGATCGAGTCTGTCTTGTTGAAGAAGTTCGGAGAGACCCCGTCAAAGAGAGCCGTGATATGGTATCATAACCTACCTCCTAATTCGATTGACTCATTTGCTATACTTGCAGATTCCTTCGTAAAAGCACATGCCATAGCTATCAAGGTCGAGACCAGGAAGTCGGACCTCTTCAAAATAAAACAGAGGGATAATAAAATGCTCAGAGAGTTTGTCTCCCGATTTCAAATGGATAAAATGGACTTACCCCCGGTTGTGTACGATTGGGCCGTTCAAGCTTTCACCCAGGGACTCAATGTTCGAAGCTCGGTGGCTTCACAGCAGTTAAAACAAAACCTGTTAGAATATCTAACTGTTACTTAGGCCGACGTGCATAACCAGTATCAATCAAAAGTTAGAGTCGAAGATGATCAACTTGGGGCCCATTCGGGGTCCATTTATACCGTCACAGCCGTGATAGAGCCAAGAGAGACATTAATTGTGAACCGAGATCGAGCAGGGTTCGTTATCAACAGTACAATGAGAATAAAAGAGGTAACGGATCCGGGAGAAATACCATAAGAAGTGAAAGGAAAAGTGATCGAGGTAAAAATAATTGGGGACTCATGGGCAAGAATGGTTTCAACAGGCCTTTCGGGCCTAAGGAAGCACCGAGGTTATCGGAATACAACTTGAACATCGATGCTGCCGCCATTATATCAGCTATCGGACGTATCAAGGATACCAAATGGCCTCAACCTCTACAATCCGATGCAACCCAAAGAGATCCTAACAAGATGTGTAAATATCACGGCACTTACAGCCACAGAACGGGGGATTGCCGACAGTTGAGAGAGGAAGTAGCCTGACTATTCAACAATGGGCATCTTCGAGAATTCCTGAGTGACTGAGCCAAGAATCATTTCAGGAATAGGGACTCTAACAAACAGACCATACAGGAAGAACCTCAAAGTATCCATCACGAGGGAAAAATAGACTCGAGAATACATACTGGAAGGGACCTTGTCTTTCAATGACAAGGACGCGGAAGGGATCGTGCAGCCCCACAATGATGCACTGGTAATATCTGTACTCATAAATGAATCTCGAGTTAAGCATGTGTTAATTGATCTAGGTAGCTCGTCTAACATCATCCGATCGAGGGTCGTGGTGCAGCTCGGTCTACAAGATCAAATCGTGCTTGTAGTCCGGGTTCTAAATGGATTCAACATGGCATGTGAAACCACTAAGGGGGGAGATAACATTACCGGTGAATACCGTCGGGACCATCCAGGAAGCTAAGTTTTATGTGATCGAAGGATACATGAGGTACAATGCTTTGTTCGGGAGGCCATGGATCCACAATATGAGGGCAGTGCGCTCGACTCTACACCAAGTGATAAAATTCCCAACACTGGGTGGGATTAAGACAATCTACGGAGAACAGCCAGCCGCAAAGGAGATGTTTGTGGTCGAAGAGGCGATTTCGATATCCGCACTTGCAACGACAAAGGGGCTAAGTTCGGTCACAAAGCAAAAAGCTAAATAGCAATTACCGACACCATCTCCGACCCAACTGGGGAAACATGGGACTGATGAAGACGATGATTACGGGGTTCCCAAGTCTTTTATAGCCCCCGATGATTCTGATGCCACTAAATCGACGGTTGAGGAGCTGGAACATGTCATACATATATCCGACTGGAAGGTATACCAGGGCACGGGGTTAAGTCCCGAGTTCAGGAAAAAACTCATTCAATTTCTTATAGCTAACATAGATTGTTTCACTTGGTCCCAACTTGATATGACAGGGATCCCGCAGGAAATAACCACTCACAAGCTAAGCCTGGACCCAAATTTCCATCCGGTCAAGCAGATGTGGAGACCGAGTCCGAGGTCAAACATGTTTTCATCAAGGACGAGGTATCTAAACTCCTTAAAATAGGGTCCATTCGGGAGATTAAATACCATGATTGGTTAGCGAACGGAGTGGTAGTCCCTAAAAAAAGGAATAAATTAAGAATGTGTGTAGAATATAAGAATTTGAATAAGGCATGTCCCAAGGACTCCTTCCCCTTGCCCAACATCGATCGCACGATCGATGCCACGACCGGCCACGAGATCCTCAATTTTCTCGATGCCTACTCCGGGTACAACCAAATAGAGCTGTCAAAACGAGTCAGCCCAGCCCAAGCCTCGTGGGCTTTTAAATTTGGTGGGCTAGGATGGGCTGGCCCGTCATATGAGTGGGCCTTAAAATGGCCAGCCCAACCTAGCCCCAAGAGGGTCGCGGGCTAGGGCGGGCCGACCCTTTAATTTTTTTTTAGAAAAAAATATTTCTTTAAAGACGTAGTCAATTAATCATATAAAAAACTTCTATTTCCTTAGAGCGTATTAAAAGCTTGATATTTGATAGGGAATCTCGTAATTGAAATGCAAATTCTCTATATCTCTATATCTTTATTTTTTAAAGTTACATGAATATTTTCTTAATACATTTCTTTTATTTTCCTCAGATTTAAAGATTGCTTCAATAAGTTTATATGCTGAGGTTTTTAAATTTAAGATTAACATCATTTGTTGATTTCATCATTATAGTCCATAAAATTTTTAAAATTTTTAAAATTTGCTAGTGGTCAATTTTTTTTGTGTATATTTAAAATTGATCTTTTTCTATAATGAATAGCAGTTTAAATATTAATAATATATTAAAGTAATCCAAACTGATCATTGGCCGCTTAAAGTAATATTTTCTTTTGAAAAAAATATTATTATTGGCCACCTAAAACTTTTTGAGTTCGTTATTAATTAAGCAAAAGAAAAACTAATTTTGTCATATTACATGCATGTCAAAAATATAAAATCTAGTTGATATGGAAGGTAAATGAGAAATCTATGGTTGGGGAATAAGGATTAGAGTTAATAATTTTTTTAGTTTTTACTTTTTTTTAAATATTTAATAGTTAATTAATTTGAATTTAATTAATTTTTGGCCCACGGGCCGGCTGAGGCCCAGCCTCGATCAAGCCTCAAGGGCCAGCGGGCTGACTTGGGCTGCGCTTATAAGCCTTAGTTTTAAATGGGCTCAAACAATCCTAGCCCAACCCTACCCAAGTAGCGGGCTGGGTTGGGCTGGCCTCACGGCCAAGCCCATTTTGACGGCTCTACAATCAAATACGGATAAACCCAGTTGATCAGGAAAAAACCTTTGTCATCACTAAATACGGCACATACGGCTATAACGTACTGTCATTCGGATTAAAAAATACCAGTGCCACTTACCAATGCCTAGTAAACCGGATGTTCGAGAAACATAGAGGAAAATCAATGGAGGATTACATTGATGATATGTTGGTTAAGTCCCTGCGAGTAGAGGACCATTTAAAACATTTGTAGGAAGCCTTCAACATATTGAAGAAATATAATATGAAGCTGAACCCGGAGAAATATGCGTTTGGAGTTGGGTCAGGTAAATTCCTCGGATTCATGGTATCCAACCGGAAATCGAGATCAACCTCGACAAGATCAATGTCATCCTATATGTGTTGTGACTACTTACCCATTACGAAATATTATGCATAAACCTGAGCTCTCGGGACGATTGGCCAAATGGGCCGTGGAGATCAGCGGGAACGATATTGTATATCGACCCCGGACCGCCATCAAATCTCAAATATTGGCGGACTTCGTGGCCAACTTTATGCCGGCCCTAATACCCGAGGTCGAAAGAGAGTTGTTGGTGAACTTGGGGACGTCTTTGAGGATATGGACCCTCTTTACGGACGGTACCTCGAACGCAAAAGGGTCTGTACTTGGCATCGTATTAAAGCGACCAACGTGCAATGTAGCTAGAAAATCTATTAGGACTGTCAAATTGACTAATAAGGAGGCCAAATATGAGGCCATGATTGTAGGTCTCGAATTAGCCAAAAGCTTGGTGGCAGAGGTGATCAAAGCCAAGTGTGACTCCCTCCTCGTGGTGAACCAAGTTAATGGGATGTTCAGGGTCAGAGAAGAATGAATGCAAAGGTACCGGGATATGTTGTAGGTAACATTACATCGGTTCAAAGAATGGACTTTACAACATGTGCCTTGGGATCAAAACAGTGAGGCCGATGCCCTTGCTAACTTATGATTGGTGGTCAAGGATGACGAGATCAACTCGAGGGCAGTCGTACAACTCATGAGATCGATAGTGGAAGAAGGACATGCCGAGATTAACTCAATGAGCCTAGCTTGGGACTAGAGAAACAAATATATAGAATATCTGAAGACCTGAAAACTGCCCTCGGATCCAAAAGAATCGAGGGCCCTGTGTACAAAGGCGGCCTGGTTTAGTTTGTCCGAACATGGAACCCTATTCAGAAGAACATTCGATGGCCCGCTCGCGATATGTCTAAGACTGGGAGGCACCGAGTACGTTCTGAGAGAAATCCACGAAGGCACCTGTAGAAATCATTCAGGCGTCGAATCATAAGTTCGAAAAGTAACCAGAGCCGGCTTCTACTGGATCGATATGGAAAAAGACGCAAAGGAGTTTGTATGAAAATATGATGAATGTCAAAGACATGCTCCGATGATTCATCAACCCGGGGAGCTGCTACTGTCACGACCCAAAACTAACCTCTATCGTGATGGCGCCTATCATGGAACTAGGCAAGATGACTCATTTTCAAAACAAACCGATATTTTTATTTTAAAGATAATTCCAAGATTATTTAACATAAAACCTCCATTTAAAGAGTTCAAATCAAAGAAAAATAGAAGTGCGGAAAAGAAAAGCCCGACATCGGGGTGTCACTAGTCATGAGCATCTACTATAATCTGTCTAACAATATCAAGGCTAACTCAACCTGGAAAATAGCTAAATACAACTAGAGGAAGATAAAAGGGAAAAGAGCAGGGCTGCGATCGCCAGGCAGCTACCTTGCTATCCTCGGGAAAATCTATAATCAGAACAATCAACAACCGCTACCGTGTCCAGCTACACCTGGATCTGCACACAAGTTGCAGGGAGTAACGTGAGTACGCCAACTCAGTAAGTAACAACAATAAATAAAGACTGAGCAGTAGTGACGAGCAATAAAACAAATAACATTCGTATCATGAAATCTCAGTAAGTACAACATGCTTTAAAATCAGTGTTTGAATCAAATCATCTCGTTTAAACCCGGTTCCAGTAAAAATCACTTAAAAATATTTTTCCAATAGTTTTTTTTTCAAACAAAGGCTCAATGAAAAAGTGAGCAAAATGATAAAATCATAAACATCCCCTCGGGCAAACCTCACAGTCACTCTTGCCACTCGGGCATACCTCACCATCACTCTTGCCACTCGGGCATATCTCACAATCACCCATGCCTCCCAGTCACTCAGCACTCGGCACTCGCACTAAGTAGGTACCTACGCTCACTAGGGGTGTGTACAGACTTCGGAGGGGCTCCTTCAGCCCAAGCACTATAATCTGCATGGACAACTCATGCACGATAATAATAAAGTATGCTGCAGGCGGCAGCCCCGATCCACACTCATCCTCACAAATCAGGCCCTCGGCCTCACTCAATCATAAGTATGCTACAGGCGGGCAGCCCCGATCACACTCATCCTCACAAATCAGGCCCTCGGCCTCACTCAGTCATAAAGATCTCAAGCCACTCGGGCATTTCAGTAAAACAGGGCATTCGGCCCAAAACATTTATATGCATCAAAATAGAGTCATAAAACTGAGTTATGTGGTAAACAAGTATAAACATGACTGAGTATAGATTTTCAATCGAAAACAATGAGAGGATGGTAAGAAACAGCCCCTAAGGGTCCATACAGCATTGGCGCAAGGCCCAAACATGGCATTCGGCCCAATTTACAGAAATTCTTTCTAAAACATATAAGTATCAAATGGTTTCAACAAAGTATGCAACTTTACAGTTGCTACGGGACGGACCAAGTCACAAATCCCCAACAGTGCACGCCACATGCCCGTCACCTAGCATGTGCGTCACTTCAAAATAGTAGAATGATACGAAATCCGGGGTTTCATACCCTCAGGACTAGATTTACAATCGTTACTTACCTCAAACCTGTCAAATCTCTAATCCGCAATGATCTTGCCTCTGGACTCGGCCTCCAAATGCTCTGAATCTAATTCACAATCAGTACAATACCATCAATACGCGCTAATGGAATGAATTCCACAAGAAAAACTACAAAATTAGACCAAAACCCGAAATTGGCTCAAACCCGGCCCCCGGGCCCACGTCTCAAAATTCGACAAAATTTACAAAACTAGAAAGCTCATCCACTCACGAGTCTAACCATACCAAATTCATCAAAATCCGATATCGTTTGGTCCTTCAAATCCTTAAATTACTTTCCAAAATATTCAAGTCCTAACCCCTCATTTTCACTAATTACCATGATTAAAACAACGGGAATTCACCATATATGCAAGTATTAGGGCTACCTCAATGAAATTCTCCTTGATTCCCTCTTCAAACCCCTCCAAAAAAGCTCCAAAAACCGAGTTGAAAATGTGAAGAATGACCAAAATTCGCGAAGGGTTCTATTTATGGTTTCTGCCCAGAAAATTCCGCACCTGCGGACCCTTTCTCGCACTTGCGCTTCCGCATCTGCGGACACAGGTGCGCACCTGCGCATTCCACTTAGCTGACCAGACTTCGTACCTGCGGCAGTCTCCTCGCACCTGCGAGCCCGCAGGTGCGACCCATTCTTCGCATCTGCGAACATTTCCGCATCTGCGAGCCTTCAACGCACCTGCGGTTCCCAATCCGCAGGTGCGGACACACCAGAACAGCATCTCCAGCTGCATTTTCCAACTTTAACAAATCCGTTAACCACCCGGAATCACCCCGAGGCCCTCGGGACCTCAACCAAAAATACCAACAAGTCATATATCAACATACAAACTTAGTCGAACCTTTGAATCACTCAAAACAACATCCAAACACCAAATTACCCTCGGATTCAAGCCTAAGAACTTCTAAATATTCTAAATTCGGCAACCGATGCCGAAACCAACCAAACCACGTCCGAATGACCTCAAATTTTTCACACACATCACAAATGACACTACGAGCCTACTACAATTTCCGGAATTCCATTCCGGCCCCGATATCAAATTTCCCCCTGCCGACCGAAATCGCCAAATTTCCAATTTCGCCAATTCAAGCCTAATTCTACCACGGACCTCCAAATTACATTCCGGTCGCGCTCCTAAGTCCAAAATCACCTAACAAAGCTAATGGAACCATCAGAATTCCAATCCGAGGTCAAATGCTAAAGAGTCAAATTTTGGTCAACTCTCCCAAATCTAAAGCTTCAACAATGAAATTCTTTCTTCCAATTCGATTCGGAAATACCTGCAACCCAAAACCGATGATTCACACAAGTCAAAGTACATCATACGGAGCTACTCATGCCCTCAAACAACCGAGCGAAGTGCAAATGTTCGAAACGACCGTGGTCGGGTCGTTACATCCTCCCCCACTTAAACACACGTTCGTCCTCGAACGTGCCTAAAGTTGTTCCAAAAGCCATCAAATCGCTGTGTAGCTTTCACATGCACATACCCGGGGGTGATCCCACGTCACCTCATCCCATACAGGTCCGATAGCACAACATAACTGAAATTTCTCAATTCAACCTAGCCCACAAGCCTTCGAATCAAATTTCCGACATCCGAAATTTCCTATAAGATGAAAAGTTTGCATTTGCATAGCGTATATGTCTGAACAATCTGTATCAAAAGCCGTAACCATAACTCAAATACTCAAATTCAAATACCGCATAGCTCGAATGCTCGAAGCAATGATTTCAAATCACAGTATCGACTCAAATCAATCTAGTGCCAGTAATAAACCTCATATCAGACAAACCCTCGTTCTAAAACCTTCGTAAAATGCCGATGATGAAAGAAACATACTGAATTCATAACCATTCATTAGACCATATGGTCATGGAGCTCTCGTTCCTTCTACAAGAACTATAGCCAATTTCTAAGCCGACTTCCAATATTATCCTCCCAATTATACCACAATCAAATCTGATAGCATCCATTCTAGGCCCAATGACCTCGTCTCATCCCACACGACCACTCTAGTGACATGTCACATCAATACAATCTAAAGCCACAACCCGTGCAATCCGTGCACCAGATAGCAACATTCCAATGTACCCAATCGTAACAATGACCCAAACAGGAGAACCGTTTCGCAAGCTCGACGAGTACCACCCCAACGTAATGCTAAGAACCCATCACACACCGCAGAACCATAACATACGAATCTTATACAAGGGATCATATTTCTACATAACTCTGCTGCAATACGCGACCCTATCCAAATACTGGTCTATATGAAAACACCTCAAGCCACCCTGCTAAAATCAATAACTATGCGCAATTCGACATCAAGTACCCAAAGTGCATTACCATAACCACGGAGAAGCAAACGACACCATGCCACATAAAATTCGAAAGAACATGACCAATACGTCATCAACCAAGAAATATCCAATACTATTCTCGCTCAAATTTTGCTATAAGGCCATAATAGAACCGCACCATATGTGCATATAACCACGAATCACAACTCCTCGTAGCATAGAAGAGTAACTCACAGATCATTTCAGAACACGAATAAGCTTCACATCAACCGATGGGCACATCCTTCAACAATAGCAGTATGGAGCCAATCAATCCTGCTCGGTGTAGAATACACATCCTAATTGGGCCTACCAATGGGCCCCCAAATCAACTATGGTCAGCCACCAATAGATAAACAACCTCCGAATGTCCACAATGACGGAATCATAATACCTTCTATCATCTGGCTAGCTCCGGCCACAACTTCACAGCCCACCACCATGAAACAATCTGCTCATGAGAACTCCCAATCTTCAATTCCATAGAACACATGAATCACCCTATTTGATCCCACCTCCACCGCCCGAATGCCTAACACCTCTCTCATACACAATCCTCCCACGAGAAATACTTTGAAACTTCTTCCGTGCCACCTGGCAAAAATTTGAATATCAACAGTCGATCAACCAGGAGAGTGCCGCAATACCAGCGAAGTACCCATAAATCAAAACACGCTGCCCCTTCTGAAATGTACACTCTCATCAAGATATACCAGATAGTAATATCATTTACCTAGTCATCGGAAACCGTTCATGCTACCTAAGAATTTATGTCCTTCCCTTCAAAACTGAACTGTAGCATGGTACCTATAAATCCTATTCCCGCACAACACACCATATCTATTATGCCATCATGTGACAAGCATAAGAATTCCATTATCAACTCTGAGTCACTAGCAAATTACATACCTTATTAGTCAGAAACCTCTTTCTTGCTTCTTTCTAGGAGGAAATCATAACACACAACATGCTCTGTATATCGGTAGAAATTATCCGGTTCAAACCATGGTAGAACCCATCCTGAACACTTTGAAATCCATTCGCACATAACCAAGATATCTGAATTGAATTTCTCTAACTTCACCAAGCCACATAGGTTGCCAAATCCGGTAGCATTGCCACGAAACACCTGTAGATACTAGCCACGTCATAAGTACACAAATAACCGATCATACCCATTACTGTGCTACCCCAACCTACTTCCAAACTGTCCTATTTCCCCAAGTCCTTTCCAAATTGCCTTCAAGTTGCTATATTATTTCCTTGTTAGAACACTACTATCCTTAACTAAAACTTGCCCCACGAACTCTAGCATAGAATCACACCGCCTTAAGGTTTATAAGTCGTTAAATTCCCTTTTTATGTATTCCAAAGGTTCCACAACCAAAATGCTTACTCCGAAGAGAGTTTATGTGAACCTAAAATTATTTCCTTCACCTTCTTGATACTGAAATACATAATTCACAATGATATAAGATGCAACGAGTCTCAACACCATTCAATGCAACTTCCAGTTTTCTATCCATATTTATAAATCTTGAATCCATTGTAACCATTCTCGAATTAACCGACCAAACGGACCGAAACCACTTGTGCGCCATTAGCACACCAATACCGAAGGGAATAAAGAGTAACCCTCACTCCTACGCAACTGAGCAAATTCCTGCTCCATGTACACTACATTCTCTGTGAATAACCACTCAATTATTTTTATGGTCCTCCTATAACCATAGAGTGTAATACAACTTGTGTCCAGAAATTTCTTTACCCGAGTCATCCTCGATCTCGACTTCTGCAAGTCATAACTGATTCACCAGTATACCCCAAACCGAAACTAATACGACACATAACTGTGCAATCAACTCGTCGATAGCAGACTCCTCCACTTAGCCTTAAGCTGCAATTATATAAAATTAGAACCCGTAAGGATTTCTCCTTCTCAATTACCAAGGTCTCGCACCGTTAACCTGCCAGACTTCTCGAAGTCTTTTATTTAGCCTTTCATGAACATTCTGAATCTCCAGCCAAAATTACACACGCGACCTCCTACCAGGTAGCTAGTAATATTCCTCGCAAAAGCTTCATCAACATCACGCCACCGCTAGCTGCACACAGGAGATAACCCACATGTGGAATTCCTTACCGACATCTCCCAATGACACTGCACTGAGTGCAACGACCACTAAATCCGTAAATTCTCATGAGTTCATGCTCGCCCACCATTTGTATAAGTCTGCAATTTCCCTATTGACATCAACTGTACGTCAACAATACCTTCCGAACTCAAGTCATATTGCACCTGACATGATAATCAGATCTTCACGCCTCTATTCATTTCAAACACACTCCTTTCTGCCATATTCAATTTTCCTTTGTACACTAACCATCACTCCAAATAGAGTCTGCAGATCGATTCACATATTAACACGATTCCAAACCATTCTACACTTTCTCAAGGCGCACGACTACCCTACTAGTGAATTCATATGCTAATCTGCCACTCTTACTTCGGTTAAATCATCTCATTTAAGAAACTCCTCAACCTTTACTTCTCCTACTTGACCTGCTAGTACTTCAACCACTGCGAAACACTTCCCGTCATGTCTTCCCTCATACTTTGCTACCCAATTGCTGCATCAAATCAAAATGTATCTCTGTCGTACTTTAACCAATAAAATGCTACTGACTCTAAGTCTCTTCAAAGTATCTTTCCCAAGCCATCAACATCAAAATACCTATTCGCAACCACCATTACTACACAACCACTTACTCTTCTTGAGTTCAAACTAATTGACAGACACGAGAATTTAATTTGCCCCAAAATTTAACAACGTGAAAGATTCTTCAAAAGATTCATACTCGAGACGGTACGTCGCATCAAAACAAAAATCAAGCACCCACTGTCCTTCCTTTACATTTCAAGAAAACACTTCTCGTCATATTCACATAGTCTTAACACTTCCCACAGTTACGTCATACTCACCACAAAGCCATTCCACTGCTCATCGAGCTACAATTCCACTCATAGGGACATTATCGGACATATGAGTCCAAATGTATGGTTACAACTGAAGCTACCGAGCCAAAACTACAGTTTAAACCTGGCCTCAAGTCCTCTAGACTATCCTATCACCAAAACACATAATACACATCTCGAACCTCGTTCATAGAATCACAAACTGGCGATGCACAATTGATACCGAGCGCTCATGTGTGCATACGAGATGCGTGGAAGGAATTCAAAGAGTTATGTCTCAAGATGAATCAATTTCGCACGATAGAATACAAGAAAGTGAAATTTTCCTAAGGGTTCTGCAGCCTCTTGAAGATAAGTATAGACGTCTCTGTACCGATCTGCGAGACTCTACTAAACCCGCTCATAACTCGTGAGACCTATGTAACCTAGGCTCTGATACCAATATGTCATGACACAAAACTAACCCATGTCGTGATGGTGCCTATCATGGAACTAGGCAAGTCAACTCATTTCCAAAACAAACCGATATTTTCATTTTAAAGATAGTTCCAAGGTTATTTAACATAAAACCTCCATTTAAAGAGTTCTAATCAAAGAAAAATAGAAGTGCGGAAAAGAAAAGCCCGACATCAGGGTGTCACTAATCATGAGCATCTACTACAATCTGTCTAACAATATCAAGGCTAACTCAGCCTGAAAAATAGCTAAATACAACTAGAGGGAGAACCTCACAGTCACTCTTGCCACTCGGGCATACCTCACAATCACTCTTGCCACTCGGGCATACCTCACAATCACTCATGCCTCCCAGTCACTCAGCACTCGGCACTCGCACTCAGTAGGTACCTGCGCTCACTGGGGGTGTGTACAGACTCCGGAGGGGCTCCTTCAGCCCAAGCGCTATAATTTGCATGGACAACTCACGTCCAATAATAATAAAGTATGTTGCAGGCGGGCAACCCCGATCCACACTCATCCTCACAAATCAGGCCCTCGGTCTCACTCAGTCATAAGTATGCTACATGTGGGTAGCCCCGATCACACTCATCCTCACAAATCAGGCCCTCGGCCTCACTCAGTCATAAAGATCTCAAGCCACTCGGGCATTTCAGTAAAACAGGGCATTCGGCCCAAAATATTTATATGCATCAAAATAGAGTCATAAAACTGAGTTATGCGGTAAACAAGTATAAACATGACTGAGTATAGATTTTCAATCGAAAATAATGAGAGGATGGTAAGAAACAGCCCCTAAGGGTCCACACAGCATTGGCGCAAAGCCTAAACATGGCATTCGGCCCAATTTAATGAAATTCTTTCTAAAACATATAAGTATCAAATGGTTTCAACAAAGTACGCAACCTTACAGTTGCTACGGGATGGACCAAGTCACAAATCCCCAACAGTGCACGTCACACGCCTGTCACCTAGCATGTGTGTCACTTCAAAATAGTAGAATGATACGAAATCCGAGGTTTCATACCCTCAGGACTAGATTTACAATCGTTACTTACCTCAAACCGGTCAAATCTCTAACCCGCAATGATCTTGCCTCTGGACTCGGCCTCATAATGCTCTGAATCTATTCACAATCAGTATAATACCATCAATACGCGCTAATGGAATGAATTCCACAAGAAAAACTACAAAATTAGACCAAAAGCCGAAATTGGCTCAAACCCGAACCCCGAGCCCACGTCTCAAAATCCGACAAAATTTACAAAACTAGAAAGCTCATCCACTCACGAGTCTAACCATACCAAATTCATCAAAATCCGACATCGTTTGGTCCTACAAATCCTTAAATTACTTTCCAAAATTTTCAAGCCCTAACCCCTCATTTTCACTAATTACCATGATTAAAACAACGGGAATTCACCATATATGCAAGTATTAGGGCTACCTTAATGAAATTCTCCTTGATTCCCTCTTCAAACCCCTCCAAAAAAGCTCCAAAAACCAAGTTGAAATTGTGAAGAATGACCAAAATTCGCGAAGGGTTCTATTTATGGTTTCTGCCCAGAAATTCCGCACCTGCGGATCCTTTCTCGCACCTGCGGTTCCCAATCCGCAGGTGCGGACACACCAGAACAGCATCTCCAGCTGCATTTTCCAACTTTAACAAATCCGTTAACCACCCGAAATCACCCCGAGACCCTCGGGACCTCAACCAAAAATACCAACAAGTCATATATCAACATACAAACTTAGTGGAACCTTCGAATCACTCAAAACAACATCAAAACACCAAATTACCCTCGGATTCATACCTAAGAACTGCTAAATTTTTCAAATTCGGCAACTGTTGCCGAAACCAACCAAACCACATCCGAATGACCTCAAATTTTTCACACACGTCACAAATGACACTACGAACCTACTCCAATTTCCGGAATTCTATTCCGACCCCGATATCAAATTTTACCCTGCCGGCCGATATCGCCAAATTTTCAATTTCGCCAATTCAAGCCTAATTCTACCACGGACCTCCAAATTACTTTTCGGTCGCGCTCCTAAGTCCAAAATAACCTAACGAAGCTAATGGAACCATCAGAATTCCAATCCGAGGTCAAATGCTAAAGAGTCAAATTTTGGTCAACTCTCCCAAATCTATAGCTTCAACAATAAAATTCTTTCTTGCAATTCGATTCTGAAATACCTGCAACCCAAAACCGATGATTCACACAAGTCAAAGTACATCATACTGAGCTACTCATGCCCTCAAACAATCGAGCGAAGTGCAAATGTTCAAAACGATCGGTCGGGTCATTACAGCTACATTCGGTTATATCACCATAGCCGTTCATGAAGTGGGGAATGGACATCGTTGGCCCATTCCCAGGGCACCGGTAAGGCTTAATTTATATTGTTTATGACTGACTATTTTTCTAAGTGGGTGGAAGACCAGGAATACGAGAAGGTTAGGGAGAAGGAGGTCATCGACTTCATTTGGGACCACATCATATGCCGGTTCGGAATGCCGGCCGAGAATATTTGTGACAACGGGAAACAATTCACCGCAGCAAAGTAAGCAAGTTTCTCGAAGACCATAGGATCAAAAGGATCCTATCAACACCCTATCACCCTAGTGGGAACGAACAAGCAGAATTGACCAACAAAACCATATCGAAAACCACAAAAAGAGGTTAACTAACGCCAAAGGAAAATGGAAGGAAATCCTGCCTGAAGCCTTATGGGCATACCGTATGACCTTGAATTCCAGTACCAGGGCTACCTTATTCAAACGACGAGGTTATGAATACAAGCATGGATCTATTAGAGGAAAGGCGTGAAGCCGTACTTGTCCGGATGTTATGGGTAAAATTTATCTTTGAAAACTTTTGGAATCCGGGCACCTGGGCCTGAGGGTTGGCTTTATCGACTTTTCGAGCGAAGTTGGGAATTATTTAAATTGATTAATTATGGGTATTGGAATATATTTTGATTGGTTTGCACATTGTTTGAATAGTTTTGGATTGACGGGCATTGGTTTGAGATGTTAGGGAGGCCATGGAGCCGGTTATGGAACTTCAGAGCGTGGTAAGTCTCATGTCTAACCTTGTGAGGGGGAAACGATCCCCTAGGTGATATTTATTGTTATGTGCAACTAGTTGTGGGTGCTACGTACGCACGAGGTGACGAGAGTCCGTACGTAGCTTAAGCATGTTTATGTCCGGGCAGACTTAGGACTTTATTATATGATAATTGAATTATTTAAACTCGTTCTGCTGGCTTAATTAATTAAAATTATAACTGCATTTGATTTAGAAATAAATATATGTATATTAGGCCGAGCCTTAACACCTTGAGTTGTAGGCGTGTTATTCGAGAAACGGTAAATATTATATTCATTTTGTGCTCATGTACGATATTATAAACACATGTCTCGTAATTCGGCAACTTCCTTTCTTTCTTATTGTAACGATCCGACCAGTCGTTTTTCCTTCTAGAACCCCGTTCCCCTAAATAAGACTCCATATATATGATTTTACTATTTTATAACCTGCGGGGATGGTTAGTTCGGGATTTGGAAGGGTTCGGGCTGAAATCAGAACACTTGGTTCCTAAAGGTTGGCAAAAGGGCCAAGTTTGACTTTGGTCAATGTTTTGAATAAATGACCACGGAACCGGGATTTGATGGTTTCACTAGATTCGTATGATGATTTCGGACTTGGGCGTATGTTTGGATCGGGTTTTGGATGACCCGGGAGCATTTCGACGCCTAATATTGATAGTTGGCAACTTGAAGGTTTTAAAGTTCTTTAAATTTGGTTCGGAGTAGGTTTTGGTATTATAGAGGTCTGTTTAGCATTCCGAGTCTAAGAATATCTCTGTATGGTGATTTAAGACTTGCACACAAAATTTGGTGTCATTCCGAGTAATTGAAGTATGATTTGGCGCATTCGGAGTAAATTGGAAGAACTTGAAATTGCTAAGTTGAATCGATTTGGTTTGGGGTGTGATTTTTAGTTTTGGTGTTGTTTTCCGCATTCCGAGGGTGCGAGCGAGTCCATTTTATGTTCACGAACCCGTTGGTATATTTGGTCGAGGCCTCGGGGCCCCCGTACAGGATTTAGAGGGTCGTCAGGCTTGTTAGCCCCTTTGGAGAGGAGCTGCGGGTGCCTGTCATCTAGTGCGTTCGAACCTGCGGTGGAATGGCCGCAGAAGTGGCACCGCAGATGCGATGCCTTGCTCGCATAAGAGGAAAGAGGAGGGGTCAACGGGCACCGCAGAAGCAAAGCATTGTCCGCAAAAGCGAATCCGCTTATGCGGTGGAGGAGTCCGCAGATGCGGAAAAGAGGCAGCCTGGCCATTGTCGCAGATGCGCACCTAGAGCAGCAGAAGCGGGCTCGCAGATGCGCGAGGAGACTGCAGAAGCAGAGGTCCTCTAGCAGGTGCGAAAATACTGCTGGGCAGAAGGGTTCATTTAAGTCGGGAGTTAAACCATTTTGACTCATTTCCTTCATTATTTGAGCGATTTTTGAAGCTTTTGGAGAGGGGTTTTTACCTAGCACTTTGAGGTAAGTAATTCCTACACAATGTAAGTTTAATACATAGATTATGGGTAGATTTTAATATATAAATTTATGAAAATTATGGGTTTAGGTGAAAAACTTAGGTTTTGCTAAAAACGGGATTTAACCACGAAAATGGTTATGGAATAGGATGAAAATCATGTACTTGAGTTCTTAAGGTTATGGGTATTGATTTCCTTCAAACATTTCCGGAATTCGGACATGTGGGTCCGGGTTAAATTTTAGAAATCTTCTAATTTGGGTTGGGCAATTACTCTAATAGTTAAATTATGAACTTTTGAGCATGTATTAATTAGATTATATAATGTTTGGCTAGTTTCGGATTTTTTGGCACCGAGTTGAGGCTTTAGAGCAAAATTGTGACCGGAAAGTGAGCTTTGAGATGAGGTAAGTCTCTTGTCTAACCTTGTAAGAGGTAATTTCCCCATAGGTGATTTTAAATCAATGTTTGATCCTAATTGTGGGGGATTACGTACGTACGAGGTGACGAGAGTCCATGCGTAGCTACTAATTATGCTATGTTCGGGTAGTTTAGGACCCAAATCATGAATTATTTGATATGTTTATACCCTACTTGTTAATTAAATTGCCTAAATTATGTTAGGACTTGTCAGAGGAAATTGTGAAGGATCGTTAATGAAATTTGTATTATTTTGTGTATTAATCCTTAATAACGTTTAAGTCAAATGCTTATAAAGTATCCTTCTCTTCTTGTGGAGTGGGCCGAACACCTCGGCAGTAGATAGATGCATCTATGGTTCATGCCGATCAACCCTCGACAGTATACACATTATTCTGGATCGGGACGTACGACCTCGGCTTAATCGTGCTTAATAGTTTTTGGTGCCTAATCATACCTTATATTATGTTGTGGCTTGTAAAGTTACAAATTTCATAGAAAGTAATTTATTTGGAATTATTAAATTTTGAAAAAATTATATGTTCATGCTTGTTAATGAGTTATTGTCATTATTTATGTAACCCATATTTATTTAGAATTTCTATTCTCATATTGTTAGCCCATAGTAAGTGTCGAAGTCGACCCCTCGTCACTACTTCTTCGAGGTTAGACTTGATACTTACTGGGTACATGCTATTTATGTACTTAATCTACACTTCTGCACTGACCGTGCAAGATCCGAGGCAGGTGCATCTGGCGGTCCTACAGGCACGTATCCCAGATATCCCGAGGCCTAGTGGTGAGCTGCTTCCTGAGCCGTTCCGCAGCCCCTAGAGTCTCTCTTTTGTATTCATGTTCTGTCTATTTTATATTCAGACAGTAGTTAGAGTTTTGTATATTCTACTAGTTTCTCATACACTTGTGACACCTTGGTACACACTAGTAGACTTTGATTTTGGATTATTTTCATGGTTATGATTGCACTCAGCTGCTCTCGTTTTATTTATTTTAAACCTTTTGCTCCTTAAATCTTTTAAATTAAGGAAAGTTTAATTACTTGGGAATCTAATAAAAGGTGAAATCATGTGGTTAGTTCACTGTTGGCTTGCCTAGCGGTGGCGCTAGGCTCCATCACTATAAGAGAATTAGGCCGTGATACTTGTAGAGCGGGCCGAACGAATCGGTAGTATATAGATGCATATATGGATCGTGTCGCTCGTCCCTCGGCAGTATACACATTATTATGGATCGGGCCGAACGACCTAGGCGGAATCGTGTGTTAAGTAATCCAAATGTTCACGAGATAAACCTTCCACTGATGCCCGGTATTTTATGGTATTTCTTATTTATTTGGTATTGACACTTGGCATTTTCTGAACTATTAAGGTAGAATACAAGATCGAGAAATTTATACTTTAAAGGAAATAACTGGAAAATTATGAAATTTCTGACTTACTCCACTATTATTGTGCACTTCATATCTGTTATGAATTATCATGTTATTTATTTTGACCTCTAGTAAGTGTCGATGTCGGCCCCTCGTCACTACTTCTCCGGGGTTAGGCTAGATACTTACTGGGTACGCGTTGATTTACGTACTCATGTTGCACTTCTGAACTAAATGTGCAGGATCTGACAGGTTCATTTGATGATCACCTTGGCGCGTAGGCGCACCTGTTGAGGAGACTTTATGTGAGCTGTATTCCAGACTACGCATCGCAGTCCACCGAGTCCCCATTGTACTATTTATTTTATCATGTCTTATCTACATTCTGGACAGATGTTGTATTATTGTTGTACTCCTTAGAAAATAATCATGCACTTGTGACACCAGATTTTGGGGGTTTCTACAGGTTGTTCGTTATTGTAATTGCGTAATTATTATCATCCTGCCCCAAAAATTCTATTTTATACCATTTGATTAATGAAGATTATGATTTCGAAAGTAATAAAATGAGTAACTAAATTGATAAATCAGCGTTGGCTTGCCTGACGGCGGCGTTAGGCGCCATCACGACCTATAGGGGACTTTGGGTCATGACAACAATCTATTTAAATATTGTATTCATCAAATAATACAATATAATATAGTACAACACAATACAATACATTATGAAACGACATGTAACAACAATCCAAACAAGCTGCTAGCAGGACTATGACATGATATTGGCGAAATTGATTTTTTCATATGTACTAGTGTTAGAACCTGCGCGATGCGCGGATAATTTGACAAAATATTAATCTTATAAAATTATGATCTAATATATCATATTATTTTAATAAATATTAATTATTATTTTATTATTTAATATAGTGTACAGAAATATAACAAAATCTATACAAAATCAAAGGATACACATCATATAGTAATCAAATAAATTATTTGTTCCTTATCAATTCTTCATTAAATTAGCAAGTACTTAGTATTATACATTTACTAATGTGACTTTTTATTAACTTGTCAATTAGCTTAATATTTTAATATAACATACATATTTGTTCAAAATTCTTCAATTATCGAAATTTATCAATAATTGTTTTGAGTGTTGTTTATTTATCTTTTATTTTTTAATTAATTCAAAATATATTATCATAAAATTATTGTTATCCTCCTCTTTTCTTACATTCTTTTCTACTTTAATACTTGATTAGTTTTCTCATTCTATAGTTTTCTCATTTGTATTTTACTTTTAAAAATTAAATAATATTATATTTTCCTAATTAAATTATAATTTTAAATTCATAAAAAGTATAAAGAGATAAGTCTTCTATTAGTTTTTTAAAAAAATTACAAATATTTTTAATAATTATTTTCTTAAAATATTATCTTTATAATTTCCTATTTTTCAATAGGGTATTATGAGTTCTATTTATTAACTAAAATTTTCTATATGAGAAATTTAATTAATATATACATTTTTACACTATCGCTTGGAATTTTTTCTTTTTTATTCTTCTTCTTTTATGACTCTTTGTTTATTATGATTTTAGTTATATGTATGTGTACAACTTTTCTCATCATAATTCTAATTATAAGTCTTATATATATATTTTTACCACATATTTATATTTTATTTCTTTTTTTGTTCCTTGCTTATCTTATTGTCTTATCTGCTTAGCGAGAATCTCGAATAGAGGTGGAGTCCATAATCTAAGGCGAGAGTAAGGGTGGCAAGTGGGGCGGGCCCGGTCCTAAGTGGGCTTCGCGGGCCCGGTCCTAAGTGGGCCGGTCCTATGCGGTCCGGTCCTAAACGGTCCTGGGCTTCACGGGCTTTTTGCTGGAACCGGCTCGGGACCGGGACCACGAACTGGGCTTCGCGGACTTATTGCTGGAACCGGCTCGGGACCGGGACCACGAACTAACGGGCCCGGGTTAAGTGGGCCGGTCCCGGGCCTAAACGGGCCCAACAGAAACTTTCTATTTTTAATTTTTTTATTTATAAAAATTAGAGAAAAAAATAGTAATAAAGATATATAAGCTATATTCGATTTATATACTATATATACATCTTAAAATATATATATACTATATTATATATACATAGTATACATCTTAAAATATACTATATATACATCTTAAGATATACTATATATACATAGTATACTAGATATATATATATATATAGTATAGTATAGTAGATCTTAAGATATATATATATATATACACACACTATACTATATATACATAGTATATAAGTCATATTCGATAGTATACATCTTAAGATATATATAATATATATAGTAAGATGTATATATATTATAGTATAGTATAGTATATACTATATATACAACTTAAGATATATAAGCTATATTCGATATACATATATATATATATATATATATATATATATTATAGTATATATATAGTATATTATAGTATATATATACATCTTAAGATATATATATATATATATATATATATATATATATATATATATATATACACACTATACTATATATACATAGTATATAAGTCATATTCGATAGTATACATCTTAAGATATACTATATATACATCTTAAGATATATATATATACACACACTATACTATATATACATACTATATAAGTCATATTCGATAGTATACATCTTAAGATATATATAATATATATAGTAAGATGTATATATATATATTAGTATAGTATAGTATATACTATATATATAATATATACATCTCATAAGATATATAAACTATATTCGATATACTATATATATATCTTAAGATATACTATATATACTATACTATATATACATCTTAAGATATACTATATATACATCTTAAGATATACTATATATACATGTATATCTACTATATATATATCTAGTATATCTAGTATATCTTAAGATGTATATATAGTATATTGAATATAGTTTATATATCTTATGAGATGTATATATAGTATAGACTATAGTATAGTATAAATATAAGCTTATATATATATATATATACTATATTATACTATATGTATAGCTTAAGATATATAAATAGACAAAAATATTGTAAAGAGATATTCAAATCAATGCGTTATATTTTTATTATAGCATTAAAAATCATGGCAATATCTTTCTTAGTCTTCCTCCCCCTATGGAATGAGCACAACAAGATGCTAATACCACCATTGAGAAGAAAAAGAAACTAATCAAGATGTGCCAAAATACAAGTTACATATTAATTTACATGGTATCTCTTACAAATTTCATAAATCCTTCAAGGTCCGGAGGAATTTCTATTGGTGGTGGCGGAAATGAAGCTTGGTCTCACCGCTTCCAGGCGAAGCATCATCCTCCGCAAGTTCAGCTAGCATTTCTTCGTAAGCTTCGTCTACCTCTGATTGTGATTCAGCAAGTCCAAAATTTCTTCTTTCCGAACGGATCCAATCTCTAAAAAGTACTGATTTTTCCAAGCTCTCCCTCATAGACGCTCTATAATCACCGAGTTGAAGTCTTGCTTGACTGAAAGCGCTCTCTGATGCCACTGTTGAAGCTTGAATAGTTAAAATATCTCGGGCCATCCTTGAAAGAATCGGAAAGTGTTTTTCTTTGTCCTTCCACCATTCCAAAATATTAAAGGAGCCGTCGGGATTCACTTCCTCAATTCCCTGTGACAAATAAACTTCAAGCTCATTTAGTTGTGAAAAATCACTAGTACTAGATCCTTGAGAACCCCTGAACCCTGCCCAAGCACTAAGTGCTCTTACTCCTGCAGTTCTTTTAGATGATTGAGAACTAGAAGAAGAAGGAGTTGGAACATTGGGTCTAGCATGATCTAATGCAACTTGATAAGCATTATAAATAGTTTGAACATTTATTTTAATTGAGGCTATTGCGTTCGGAAGTTTAGACAACTCCTCATCTTCAAGTGCTAAACCATTATAAACAGTTTCATACCAAAATTGAGGACCTCCTAATTTCATAGTAGGATTTAATAATGCAGCAATACCATAAATAGGGGGAATAGGGAAAAAATATTTTTTAAACTTTTTTCTCATGGAATCAATAGCAAGTTGATAAATTTTCCCACCCTCTGAAAAATGATCAAACAAATTTGCAAGTTCTGCAATATAAACTAAGCAGTTAGAAATAGTAGGATAATATTGCCCAGAAAATTCATTTGTAGCAATATGGAATTTTTCTAAAAAATCTACAAGCATTTTAACATTAGCCCAATCCGCATTTGTAAGATGCTCATCATCATCACTTACATGAGCATTAAACGTTGAGTTTATGGGGTTTCTATATTCATATGCAACAACTAAACTTTCATACATGTAATTCCATCTAGTTGGACAAGGTTTAGGAACCTTTCTTTCTCTTAGGCCAAATTCATCGCATCTTTTAAAATATTCTCTAAGTCTACTTCTACGGTTTGAATAAAAAAGCCAATTAAGAGCCATTTTAACTTTTTCAATTTCAACATTTAAAATTCGCATACCATCACCCACAATTAAATGGTAAATATGACAAAATACATCTAACATGAAAAATATTACTAAATACAGGACTTAATGTAGTAGTAAGCAAGGCTACAGCATTTGTGTTACTAGTAGCATTATCCATTGAAACTAACATTATTTTATCACTAATGTAAAAATATCTACAAATATCCGCAATCGTGCTAGAAATAAACTGCCCTGTGTGACGTGAATTAATTATTCTATAAGCAATAATACGCTTTTGCATTATCCAATGCTCATCAATCCAATGACTAGTAACAGTAAGGTAATCACAGTCATTACCACTTCTACCAATATCAGTTGTAATAACAAGACGATAATTTATATGAGTAAATAAATAGCGCAAATATTGTTCATATTCATGTTTATATTTATAAATATCACTCTTTACGGTTGTGCGAGGAAAACCTTTATAAGTAGGATTATAAATTTTTTTAATATAATGCACAAAGTGTGGATTAGAAGGAAAACTATAAGGTAAGCACATAACAGTAACCATTTTTGCCAATTCTTCCCGATCTTTTTTTGGATCATAATATAAAATACCACCGGTAACAGTGTTAATTCCCGGTTGAAATTGATTTGACCCGGTACTAAGGTCAGCCTGACTAGGTGCACTTGTCCCCTCAGCCAAAGCTTTCATACGAAAATATCTAGCTTTATCTTGAGGGTGTAGCAATATGTGTCTAGTCAAACTTCCCGTCCCCCCACGACTTCCAACATATTGAAAAACTAACTCTTTGCCACAAGTTTTACACTTAGCCCTATTTTTTTCTCTTAGTTGAGTAAAAAATTGCCAAACAGGAGATGTTTCTGCCCGTTTAGAAGGTTGTCTAGAAAAAGTAGGGACACTAACATGAGAGTCAGACGGGGGATCATCTGGATTATTATTAGTTGGGTTAACTTCAGGAGCAGGACTAGTGGGTGTATCTTCATCCGGTTGCGTTTCATCAAAATCTATTTCTTCATCATCATTTTCATTAATAGTTGGATTACTATAAATAGCATTCATATATTCATGATTTAATTGTTCACCGGGTCAATATTATGGTAAAATTGACTCTTGGTAAATTATAATAAACTATTATTGCTATCAAGAATAGGAGGTGTAGGACGAGTAACATGTTTGGGTCGGGGAGCCGGGGGAAGTGGAGGAGGAACAAATTGGCCACTAGATTCACCACTATTCGATTTTTCCTTATTTTTACTAAATATATTTTTTAAGGAATAAGCCATCTTAATTAATCAAGCAAAATAAATAAAACAAACAAAATTATAATATTAAAACTTAAGAGTTGGAACGAGTTTACCGAATTGACGAACAACTTGTTGGAAATTGATTATCGTTGAAGACTTCAATTCACCAACTTCACAATTGTTTCACAAATTGTAACAATAAAGTAAGCAATAGTAGCAATTATAGAAGTAAATTAGAGAGAGATTGTGATAGATGGATGATTTTGTAAGAAAAATTGAAATAATGATGGGGTATTTATAGTTGAAAATAGGGAAAAAGTGTAATTATAAAAAGTTTGGGATTAAAACAAAGTTTGGAGGGTTAAATGGCTATTTTATAAATAGCCAACGGCTATTTTTGACAGCCCAACGGCTATTTTTGACAGCCCAACGGCTAATTTTTTAAAAATAGCCGTTGGACCCGTTAAGGGACCGGGCCGGTCCTAGTCCGGTCCCGGGCTCTGGCGGGCCAAATGGTCCCGGGCCTGGCGGGCCCAAATCAGAGGACCGGCCCACAAGACCGGACCAGGCCCGCTAAAATCGGACCAAACGGTCCTGGCCCGTTTAGCCGTTTGGCCCGCGGTCCCGGGCCGGTCCCGGGCCTGGACCGGCCCACTTGCCAGCCTTAGGCGAGAGTAAGGTATTGTCTAATTGCTGCTAAAATTTAGGCATGTGTGGATTGGATTGAATTTGTGCATGTGTGTCAAAATGTATTGAAACAATAAAGGGAAACTTACACAAATGTCCCAAATAAGTCTCAACTTACCAACCTCTAGTCATTAGTCATAAACTTACCAAAACTATCCAAACACATATAAAAATTGGAAAATCAAAAATAAGGTTCTTTCTCTCAAAGAAACACATGCAAAAATCACCTTCCATATTTTTAAGCGTGATTAACAACATTAAGTGCAAGACAGAAAGGAAATTTCATGGATGAGGTAGCAAATAAGGTGATGAAATATAAAAGAAAATACAATATTCCAAAAATCTAAGAAACACATGCAAAAATCCCCTTCCATATTTTTAAGCGTGATTAACAACATTAAGTGCAAGACAGAAAGGAAATTTCATGGATGAGGTAGCAAATAAGGTGATGAAATATAAAAGAAAATACAATATTCCAAAAATCTAAGTAAAAAAAGGAACTTTTTCAATGGGTATAATTGAAATTCATTGAAAACATATAGATAAGTCGATATACAAAATTTGAGGAAGATTGGAGGTGATTTGGACTGGTTTTGTATCAAAATTCTTAATTAAATCGAATTAAAAAAATTCTTCTACGACACATGTATGAAACATGTATCACGCATGTATCTCACACACAGGTATACTTAGATATACATGTGATACACAATTGATACAAATATGATTCATATGTGATACACAAATGATACACATATCATTTTTTTTTCATATTCAGTTTTTGCTTCGAATTTTCAATTCAAACCACCTCAAAACTTCACCAAATCATCCCAAAACTGAGATTCAAGCTCCTTAAGATGTACTCAATCTATTCTAATAACACTCATTCAAAAGAAAGCAAAAATTTGATATTTTTTGTGTTACAAATAGCTAATTGGCTAATACTAGTAATATTTTATGAATTGGCCAATTTTTGTAATGAGCTACTTATAAATGGACATCATAACTGGTAGTTTCCCAACAATAAATTGGCAAGAAAATAGTAAAAATAGCACGGGCTAGTCAGTTTTCGGACTGGTAATTCAAAAATAGCCACTGTTTGCAAAGTCATTGAAAAATAGCCACTATTTTACTGCAACACGGACCGGTTCAGTATAATATACTGGAGATTGGTGCACCTGTGTATGAAGTTCCAGCATATTATGCTGGAACTCCAACACGCAGAAAGTTCCAGCATAACATATCGGAGATTAGAGCACCTATGTATGAACTTCTAGTATATTATGCTGGACCGGTATATTTTACTGGAACTCCAGTATATTATGCTGGAATATTTTCCGGATTTTGAACAGTATTTTCGTTCAGATTTATCTTTACATGAAAAGTGACTAAATTTCGATTACTTTTGAAATTGTGGCTATTTTTTAATTATCACTTGTAAATTTTGTTATTTTTGAATTTCTCCCAAGAAAATAACTTGCCTAAAGGTTATTTGGGTTGAATTTGTGGTGTCACAATTGGGAGATTTGCACAAATATGATACTCTCGTGCTGATGCTTAACTTTTTGTCCCTATTTAAGGAATTTATGCAAAAATAACCGTTTTAAGTTTAATGTGGAAAAATTGGACTAAAACATCTTCCTAACCTAAAATAGCCAACAGAAATGACCAGAGTATTACGTTCCTACTTAGTAAACCTCTCTGCTCCTATGTATTCCCAAGCACATATTGGCTTCTCTTAACTACATACATAGGAAGAATACAACATACCCAAATAATCTAATCTTGCAACTAATACAATGCAGGATGCAAAGAACTAAAGGTTAGGATATTTATCACGATCCAAGTCCACGATACGCATTGTCCGTTTTGTCCTTTGGGCTATGCCATCATCGAGCCCCGAAGCGCGCGTATCATGTAAAGTTGTATTGTATCTTATAAAGCTATACATTTTCCTCCCTCGGGATTCGCCTAAGATGATATGTGCACACTTCTTCGGAAGCTTGCTAGCCTAAAATTTTACCAGTCCTACTCGACCCGCCCTTGTTGGCCCGCCTTCCATCATGGCATCACAATATCATAAGTATTTGAATAATGATTTTATCAAAACGTTACATTCTTCTTTTTTGTAAGACGCGACACTCTTGGGGACGAGGGATATAAGTCTAAACTCCAAGCTCAACAGAAAGGGGGTGAAAAAACCGATGGTAAAAAACTTACACGCAACAAGTGTTTACACCAACTATATGTCGACTTAAACATGACATTAATAACGAAATAGGAAGAGCATGACGTGGCAAGATAGATGAGACTCGTTCACCTTTAACCAAAAATTTCATATTCGAGCTCTAGCAATTGAGAAATTCATGATAGGTGATGTTTTTCATTTAATGGATTCTTCGCGACACGAATTCAAATTAGTAGGACGAGTTGGTATTGGATACCGAATGGCTAAAAATAATAAGAGGAAAGGAATAAGCATCTTTTTGACTGAATATAACATTATTTATGAATTTAAAAACCAATTTTTTTTTCCAGCTTTTCTTTTTCTGAAATCAAATCAAAGAAAAAAGCTAGGAATTCACGGTACTTCATATCGAACAATTAAGTAGACTTTTCCAAGAAGACATTTATGCTATCTTTTTGGATTCATTTATGCTTCTCGGCAAAGCTAATGGCGTGCTTTTGGAAATTAAAATATAGATATTCTGTAGTACTTGATGGCATTGCTAAAAGAAGGCTAACAAAAGCTATACCTATTAACTATCATAATGCTTTAATATGCTAGTGGTGGAATGAATATGATCTCTCTACTCTTAATTAGAGATTTCGGGTTCGAGTATTTTAAATGAAAGAAATATTGGTTGAGAGTGCTTTTTTCCTTTATGAGCCTTACACGACGCGAATCTGAATTAATCGAGACTCTGTACTGGTACCGAATATACTGGATAGTAATGGCTTGTTAATATTATTAGTAAAATTCGGCAAAGTCTTTTGGATGAGATAGTTACATACTTTAATATGATATCAGAATAGAAAGGGGTATTAAATTCTAATCTCACTTTCTTCCATTTTTAAAAAGATTTTTTTTACGTGTTCGGCTTTTGAAAAAGAATTGAACTCGTATGTAAAATATATGGTAAAGACATAATTATTATATAAACAAAAGTACACTCCCTCTCTTTTTCATTTTCTAGTTCTCCTATCATTTTATACTTACGCATCTTTTTTTACTTAATTGGGTGTAGCATTATCAAAGTCCACACATATAGTACGTATGTAGTGTATATTCAAAAATATTAGTACTTAGAAAGCCATGAATAAACCAATTAATATAGTGGATAGAGGACCCAAAGGCCAACGGGCGCCGTATGTTAAGGTGGTGTAGGATTTTATATGAAAATTTTCTAGCACCTATTTATTTGTTTGGCTCCTTTAAAATAAGAACTATTTCTCGTCCCAATTTATATGATGGTATTTGACTTAGTGCGGTTATAAATCATCTTATTGTGAAAAGAATTGACAAGTTTAACGTTAAATTATTTCTAAATATAAAAATGTGTAGAATGAATAAGATAAAATTAAACAATCACAAGGGGATATCTTTCAATATGAGAAATAATCTTTTTGTTACAATGTGTGAGAGCTTCCCCTGCTTACGAGGATTCCCCCTTTTATAGTAGAGGGATCCTACTTTATTCATAATAAAAAAGTATATAGTGGAGAACCCATGATGAATTGTTTCTTCCTCGATTCCTGCCAAGATTCTTTCCCTTAGTGTGGTTGTAACGGCTCTTGTCTGCGAGCTCGATACTCGCTCGAACTCGTTATTGGGCCGAGCCCTCGGCTTTGGTTTGAACTCGACCTTCGGGGTGGGTGTAGTGCGTTTCCGACTACCCTCATGTTGCCTTGCGGGTCAATTTGTCATCTTTTGCCTTTCTTTCTCTTATATCAATGGCCAAAACTTCGAAAACTGTACCTCAGAAGGAGAAGGCTTCCTCATCACGGCCGTCTGGCGATAAGGCGCCGGTGAAGCCGCCTTCCCACGAGTATGTTCCTGGCCCGTGTACCCTAAAGATCGACTTTAGGGTCGAAAATCCTTCATCGGTGCCGGGTCGATGCGAGCATGTGTCGATGTACATGTGCTCGATATCAGAGGGCCATCTCGAGGCTGTGAGGAGAGATTGCAGCTGGGGTCCCGAGGTTGTATTGCAAATTCCCTCTTCCGAAGAGAGCATCACCACTCATGTGGAGGGGTTTTTAAGTGTTTATACTTACCCCTTCACGTTAGGTCCTGTCGATCCAGTGATCATCGAGTTTTGCAAAAGATATCAGGTCACCATCGGTTAAATTCATCTTTCTCTATGGCGCATAGTTATCTTACTTCGCTTCTTCTCCAACAAGGCCGGGGGGCTGGATTTTACCTTAAATCACCTTATACGATTGTATCGGCCTCAAATCTTTCGAGGTTTAATTAGGCTCCACCGTCGGGCATCGAAATATTTAATGTTGAGCATCGACGAAGACAAGGATCGGGGTTGGATGGGCCATTATATTCGGGTAAGGACCCGCGACCTTATCCCGAAAGAGAAGCTGTCGTTCCCCGAGGAGTGGAACTTCGACCGTAAGTGATTTTCATAAAGCATTGCTTTTGTATCTTTCTTTGATTTTAACTGATATTTTTCTTCGATATACAGCTGCCCCTTGGATGCCACAAGCGGTGCCCGACCTAGAGGATTAGGTTCGGAAGTTAGCCTCGACTTCCTCTTATGCCAAACGCGCTTGGCGTGATTTGGCGAAAGGCAGTTGGGAGGCCAAGAATCACGGTAAGGATCTCTCCTTATGTTTTTCGAAACGCCTTTTATGCTCCATTCGTTACTGACTTACTTTCTTCCAGGTGTAACCAAGGATGCCGTTTTGAGGCCTCCGAATGGTGAGGAAGGAACCAAGTCCCCGGTCCCAAAACTCGGGAAAGATAAAAAGTGAAAGGCTATCTCTCGGTCTGAAGACCCCAAGCCCAAAACTCGAAGAGTGAAGAGGAAAGCAATCGCTCTTTCGGTGGAATCGGTCCAATGACTGAGAGGAGAAGAAGAAGAAAAAGAAGAATATGCTTCGGCATTGGTGGTTTGATCTGCGAAAGCTATCGAGATCGCCAGACCTTCTGAGCCGATGATAGCCACACCGGTCGGGGCCGGTTCTAATACCCTGAGTCTCGATCAGAGTGCCCCGAGCTATTCGCTCGGTACCATGATAGTGGGTCGTTCGCCTTCTCTTCCGACCTTCTATGAGGAGGAGTTAAAAGAAGCTCGAGAATTGAAGATCCCCGATATGGGTGGAGGCTTTAGTGCAGGGGATCCTTTTTGGGATTGCTTCACTGGAGTCGATGATGCATTCGATATCGATGACACTTCTCTTTTCCTAGAAGAGGCCCAACGTTTCATTTCTCGGGTAATGACCTTACTGAGCTTAGTTTCTTCGTTCTTTTCAAAACCTGACTCGTGTTTTTGTTTTCTTCTGTGTAGGCCATTAGCAAATTTCGAGCTGACCTCAGCCAGTGTGAGGTCGAGCTTCAGAAAGTCTCGGGGGAGGTAGATGCTCTGAGGCTTCTCTGTGGCCAAAAGGATGAGGTTATAAAGGACATCCAAGCAGATTTGGCCAAGGCTTGAGAAGAAGAGGCCGAACTAGATAAGCAGGTGAGCCTTGTTCTGTTAGAGTATGGGCTTGACCCAACTGTGGAAGCTAACCCTTCGTTGTCTCAGCTGTAGAAAAAGGTTAAAAAGATCAGGTTGCTTCGGGAAGAAGTCGATCAAATTAAGGCCGAATGTAACCGGTGGAAGGAGACTATCGACCGCCGTGCTGCAGAAAAAGAAACCATCTTGGCCAAATTATTATCGGCCGAAGTTCAGTTTCCAAGCGTCAAGCAAAAGGATTCAGCCCAGGCCAAAAGGATCAAATCAAAGTCGAATATAACCGGCCGAATGTAACCGGTGGAAGGAGACTATCGACCACCTGGCTGCAGAAAAAGAAACCATCTTGGCCAAATTATTATCGGCCAAAGTTCAGTTTCCAAGCGTCAAGCAAAAGGGTTCGGCCCAGGCCAAAAGGATCGAGGAGCTTAAAACACGGCTTGTTGAGGCCAAGGCGGAGGTTGAGTCGTCGAAATTCATGGCGGACAAGTCCATTGTCGTGTATCGGGCTGATGCCGAGGCTGCTCAAATGGAGGCAATAGAGGCAGCGGATACTGCCGACACTCAAGCATATTGGGTTGCCGAACTTTCTAAGTGTCGATTTCGGAGGGAGACCCTCGAGGAGATCCATGCTCGAGGTTTCGACCTTGCCGAAGAGATAAAAAGGGCCAAAGAACTCGAAGTTGATGCTGAAGCCCTGGTTTCCGATGACGATGATGATGACAATGATGATGATGATGGGAGTAAGGGCGGATCCGATAATAGGGGGAGCCCGATAGAGAAGAGACCACTCCTGAGGATGACCAGGAAGCTTAGTCCTTAATTTTTACGTTGTAATCAATCATGTAGACAATTTTGTATATAGACAATTTTGCCGACTTGCTTCTATTTTGTGAAGACTTTATACATGACTTATGAATGTTTTCACAAGGATTTAAATAACTTAATCAAATTTTGGACTTCGTAGCCTCTGTAATCGAGCGAGTGCTTATTCAAATTTGAATAAAAGTAGCCCGTAGGCTTAGTAGTCGAGTGAATGATTCGAACTCGAAGTAATGTAGCCCGTAGACGTAATGGTCGAGTGAGTGCTTGCTCGAACTCGAAATAAAAGTAGCCCGTAGGCTTAGTAGTTGAGTGAGTGCTTGCTCGAACTCGAAATAAAAGTAGCCCGTAGGCTTAGCAGTCGAGTGAATGATTCGAACTCGATGCAATATAGCCCGTAGGCGTAATGGTCGAGTGAGTGCTTGCTCGAACTCGAAATAAAAGTAGCCCGTAGGATTAGTAGTCGAGTGAATGATTCGAACTCGAAGTAATGTAGCCCGTAGGCATAATGGTCGAGTGAGTGCTTGCTCGAACTCGAAATAAAAGTAGCCCGTAGGCTTAGTCGTCGAGTGAATGATTCAAACTCGATGCAATGTAGCCCGTAGGCGTAATGGTCGAGTGAGTACTTGCTCGAACTCGAAATAAAATTAGCTCGTAGGCTTAGTAGTCGAGTGAATAATTCGAACTCAAAGTAATGTAGCCCGTAGGCATAATGGTCGAGTGAGTACTTACTCGAACTCGAAATAAAAGTAGCCCGTAGGCTTAGCAGTAGAGTGAATGATTCGAACTCGATGCAATATAGCCCGTAGGCGTAATGGTCGAGTGAGTGCTTTCTCGAACTCAAAATAAAAGTAGTTCGTAGGCTTAGTAGTTGAGTGAATGATTCGAACTTGAAGTAATGTAGACCGTAGGCGTAATGGTCGAGTGAGTGCTTGCTCGAACTCGAAATAAAAGTAACCCGTAGGCTAAGTGGTCGAGTGAGTGCTTGATCGAACTCGAAATAAAAGTAGCCCGTAGGCTTAATGGTCGAGTGAGCGCTTGCTCGAACTCGAAATAAAAGTAGCCCGTAGGCTTAGCAGTCGAGTGAATGATTTGAACTCGATGCAATGTAGCCCGTAGGCGTAATGGTCGAAGTAGCCCGTAGGCTTAGTAGTCGAGTGAATGATTCGAACTCGAAATAATATAGCCCATAGGCGTAATGGTCAAGTGAGCACTTGCTCGAACTCGATCCTGTTTGTATAATAAATCTTGAACATAGAATATCGGTAAAGAAGATTGTCTTTGCAAGTCATTAAACATGTGTTCGCGTTTTGTGTCAGGGCTCGGGCCAACTACATAAGCATGGTTCGTTTTGATCATTTGGCACTTATAACATTTCCTGTTGAGACACTGTTTGTCATAACGAAGTAACTTCCTTTGCACCGAATTTGATAATCACCACATATGCGTTCAATGATAAAGCCCCACAGTATACGAGGTTGATTTTAATGAGGCCTCGGATACTCAGCAGTAGTATCGTTTTCGTTATATGACTGGTATCGATCTCTGGTCGATTTTTTCTTGGTAGTTCTTTTCGTAACGGACCTAGAAATCAACTGGTCATCTTTGACTCTTATTTTGGATTGATATCGATTGTGCACATCGGTCCAAGTAATAGCTGGGTACTCAATCAGATTCTGCTTCAGTCGCCGTGAAGCCATCGAGCTCCGCTCGTTTAGACCTTGAGTGAAAGCTTGGACAGCCCAATCGTCTGTGACTGGTGGCAGATCCATTCGTTCCATTTGAAAACGAGATACGAACTCCCTTAGCATCTCGTTATCTTTTTGTATTACCTTGAACAGGTTCAGCTATATGGTTTAGACCTTAATGGCTCCGACATGTGCTTTTACGAAGCAATCTACAAGCATAGCAAAAGAATCAATAAAGTTAGATGGTAAATTATGATACCATACCATTGCCCCCTTTGACAGGTTTCATCGAATTTTTTCAATAATACTGATTCGATCTCATCATCTTCCAAATCATTGCCCTTGATGGCACATGTGTAAGAAGTGACATGCTCGTTGGGGTCGGTCATTCCGTTATATTTGGGTATTTCGGGCATACGGAATTTTTTGGGGATTGGTTTTGGGGATGCACTCGAGGGAAAAGGCTTTTGAATGAATGTTTTCGAATCTAGCCCTTTTATCATTGATGGAGCTCCCGGGATCTGATCAACCCTGGAATTATATATTTCTACTTTTTTATCGTTGGCTTCGACTCGTTTTGTGAGTTCCTCGAGCATTTTAGTAATTTCGGGAGTAGTCCCCGATTCTTGCTCATTTGACTTCACTATGGCTGGTTCCATTCTGTGGGTGATTTCTCGAAGCAGATTGGGCTCCGGTCTGCTTTGTACCTGAGTTTGGCTCTACAACTGAGCTATCGCTACTTGCTGGACTTGTAACATCTCGAAGATCATCCGTAAGATGACTCCGATCTCCTCCACGTTATGGGTGACTCGAGCTACGGATCACGTACCGCCCTGAATGCCTTTTTCCGGTTCGGAACGTTGGTTCGCCTCAAGAGCTACTTATGAATTGACATCTAGCGATACTTCGACTCGAGCTTCGGTGACATCATTAATTCGCCTTCCGACCTTGGGTGTCAAGTTGTTGGTTTCATCTTGGAGGCCGGCTTCGTGGTCGATAGGTAAAGCCATCAGTCGGGCGTCAAACTGTTTACCCGAAAAACGGATAGAGTTAAATTTAAATATGGTTCTAAGGATATGTGATATAATTTGATACAAACCGTATTTGGAAATGATAATACATATGTTCTTGACTATGAGAATGAGAATAATGAGCAAGAAGAACGAATAAGATAAAGTTAAACAAGCACAAGGGGATATCTTTCAATATGAGAAATAATCTTTTTGTTACAATGTGTGAGAACTTCCCCTGCTTACAAGGATTCCCCCTCTTATAGTAGAGGGATCCTACTTTATTCACAATAATAAAAAATATATAGTGGAGAACCCATGATGAATTGTTTCTTCCTCGATTCCTGCCAAGATTATTTCCCTTAGTGCGGTTGTAACGGCTCTTGCCTGCGAGCTCGATACTTGCTCGAACTTGTTATTGGGCCGAGCCCTCGGCTTTGGTTTCAACTCGACCTTTGGGGTGGGTGTAGTGTGTTTCCGACCACCCTCATGTTGCCTTGTGGGTCGATTTGGTCATGGCTCGATAATGGTATCGAGCCGACTCCTTGATCAGCCTTGGAACTCGAAGCTTATTTGTACTGTTCTTCGGAACTCATCCCAAAATCTCACTCCGGTCGCTTATCATTCGAACTCGATCGAGCGTAGGAGGACCGAAATCTATTTCGACCGTATACATATGGCATAATTAATTAGGACCACTTTGGTCTTTAAATTTTTATGTTTGCTTAAAGTACTTTTAATGATTAACTTACTGATAGATGAAGATATACTAAGGCAACAACATCATTAATTCGTAATCGAAATATCTTAAATGATTACAAATACACTTTTAAAAAAATTGTTGTATTTTACAACGACGTAGTTTCCTTTACTAGCTATGGAAAGTTAATGCAAGTCGATAGATTCTTCAATCCATCAATTACACTATCGGCTTCATACACTTATAATTACATCACCAATCTTTGACATTTATTTGAGGACCCTATCACACACATATGTCACCAGAGTCTTCATAAAAATTTTGGAGCGAGAGCCAAGGTGAACTCGGATTAACTATTGCACTCGTAAGCACGCGAGAATTCTAATTATTAACAATTACTATATCTAACCAAACAACCGAACATGTACTCAATCCGCTCCAATTCATGTGAAGGTGTTTGACTAGACACAAGTTTAAAAAATAACGGAATATTTTTGAAATTTATGGTTTAAAACAAACCATAAAAGTTTGTATGACTAGAAATCATCAAGTTGGAGTAGAAACAAATATTTAAATTTAAATTATTATTAAATATAAAAAATATCATATTTTGGATTAACTAAAAAAGATAAAAATATCACATAAATTAGAGAACAGTCTACAAGGAAAGGAAGAACGAGTGTTGCCTTCCAATGGAATCACTTCAATGTGACCATTAGATAAAAAGCACCAAAAAAAGGATGTCTGATAGCTCCTTCACCAACATCCCTCCATTACTTCTCCCAGAATATATAAAATATCTCCTACTCTCCAATTTATAAAATAATATTTTTTATTAGTTTGTCCAAAAAAATAAAATATTTATCATTTTAAAATTAATTTTGTATTTTACTATTCTTATTTCATAACATGCTTTTATATATAATCATATATATCAAAAATTATATTTTTTTCTTTTTTAGATTTCGTGTCAATCAAATTATGCAAAAAGTATTTCATCTATTCTAATTTAATTGATACACTTTCTTTTTAGTTTGTTCCATGATATATTTTTATATTTAGACATAAATTAAATTTAAAATTTTATTTTACCTTAATGAGATGATTTATATTTACAAAAATATTTATACTTGTTTTAGATCATAAATAAAAAATAAAAAAAATTCTTTCAGTGGCCAGTCAAAATCAAATGTATTTATAAATTATAAAGACAGAGGGGAAAAAATGGGTTGGGGGGTGGAGGGGGGGGGTGAGAATTGGAGAGGGGGCATGGGCCATAATCTTCTGACTTCCACTAACATATTCCAATAAATAAACAAATGAAAAGTTAAATTTCCAATCAAATGATCTCTAGTCCACACTCAACTTTATTCTGTGAATTTCATTATTCCTTGTTTCTTTTCTTTAAAAACATTTAAAAACAATTAAAGGTGGTGCCAACAATATATTATACAAATAATAGATACAACAGTTAGCTAAAAACTCCTTTATTCGAATCATTTCAACTAAATTAGCTACAAACAACAAATTCTTCTATAAACTACTAAAATAAATTTCTAATCATCAACTCTTTTTTCTACCTAATTTGTTTTATCATCTTATTCCTAAAAAGCAAGCAATCTTTAATGTGTCAATTCTTCAATTATTACAAGAATATATGCAACTGTCTGTGTTGAGTTAGCTTGCACAAATTGTTGGTCCAAAGCCGGGATAAATAGAAGAATTACCGTACATTGACGGTCAACATACATTTTCATGATAAATCCGCACCGTCTTCAAATTGTTTAAAATTGAGACATATTTTTTGTATTACAAAAATATATGCAACTCCGCCTGTGTGAACTAGCTTGCACAAATTGTTGGTCTAAAGCCCGAACAAAAGAAAAGAATTACGGTAGGCAGACAGTCATCATACATTTTTATGATAAATCCGTACCGTCTTCAAATTATTTAAAATTGAGGCGTGTCTTTTGTAATACAAGAATATATGCAACTCCGCTTGTACAAATTGTTGGTCTAAATTAAATCCTGGATAAAAGAGGAGAATTGTGTTAAGCAGTAAGCATACATTTTCATGATAAATCCGTACCGTCTGTGAATTATTTAAAATTGAGGCGTATTTTTTGTATTACAAGAATATAGTGGTGGAGTCACATTCAACCAAGGTGTACCAAATGAGACCCCTTCGTTAGAAAATTATACTATATTGTTAGATAATTTTTTTATTTTATGTATATTTACTATATATTGATTTCCTTAATTTTTTGGCATATTTAATTTCTTATATTTTGACATTCCTTAATAAATATCGATATACGCATTCAATGGTCCCTAATATTGGCCAAAAGCTGCATCATTTTGTTTAAAGAGTCACTCCTTTTTTCTTTCTCTTTCACCATTTCCTTTTATCCTTTTTCTTTTTCATCATCATATCGTCAGCGTGGACCAGTAGGTGTATACTACTACCGATAATATCAACTGAATCCATTATTTTTTACCGAAAGCATTAATATATATGTAAAAAATTACTAAATTAATTCCAAAAAATATTAAATTTTGAACCTATAATTTCGAAAGTGCAACAGATTTAACGGTAAGAACCTTAGAAGTTGATCCCGTCAAGTTTAAATTCTGCATCAGCCTAAGTAGTTATAATTATCTGAATGTTCCACCAAATGTAGGTGTCCAGAAATCAACTGTCGTTTCATTAGTTACTGGGAAAGTGCTTGAAACTGGTACCAAACATAATCCTCGACTTCTAAGATCTTGGTTTCGTCCTTCTGCATCCTCGGATTTATTATTACTCTGCAAAATGTCAGTGTACATATTATTGGCAGCTGCTATATATTCTAAACCCTAAACTCTGAACTTTGAACCTTAAGAAATGATGTAAAAAAAATTTATACATACGAATATTGTTTAATCTATAATAACATATTATTATAAAAACTACAAATAGATAACCTAATTGTGTATACATATTTTACATTATAGTAAGTGCATAGAACTTTTCCCATATACTGAATCTAATCTAACACAACTTTATCAATCATTTTTCGAAAATTTTACCAAAACTTAGCTTTTTTCAAATATTAAATAAAAATAAAATCCAAACACCACAAATTCTCAGTGTGAAGTCCAGAGGCGAATCTAGGATTTAAATTTTATGGGTTCAGCCTTTAAGATTTTTAGGATTGAACTCATTATATTTTTAAAATTATGGGTTCAAATCTACTATTTGTTGCAATTTTAGTAGATTTTACACATAAATTTATGTTCCGCATTGAAAGTTATGGGTTCAGTTGAACCCGTCACATATACACTACATACGCCCCTGGTGTGAACCACAATGAAGTAACAGGTAATTTTGTTAAAAAAAAAAAAGAAAAGAAAAAAGTAACAGGTAATTTTCAGTACCTGTTGATGTTGCATTGCAGATGATCCACTTTTCATGTAAGGGGCGCTTAATGCCTGTAATTTTACATAGAAAAAAAATCGGATGAGAAACTATAATATTGTCAGAGCCAAATTAGTACGGTTTTCTTCAAAAGGGTTAAACCATTAAGAATGTCAGTTACACCTTTTATGTAGTTTTCTTTTAATATGAGACTTTGTTCGTATACCCAACTTAAATAAATAAGAAAAGTCACTTCTGAAACTTACACCAATTTGATCATGGAGGAACTTTATGTATTCAATTGCTTCCGAGAGTACAGAAGCTGTATCAGTCTGGAAAAAAAATAAAAGAATAAGAAAAAATTAAAATGATTTAAATGTTTTTTTTTTTTAATGAATTCAGAGAACTAGTGATTCTCAGTGTACCTTTCCAAAAGGTGAGACTAATTGTTGAAGTGCAGTGATTCTGTCTCCCATCTTCTCTTTCCTCACCTAAAAATGAATTAAGAAAGTTATATATATTCTAAAATTAAATATTTTCTACCTCCTTCTATTCCAATTTATATCACTATATTTGAGTGGAAACGAAGTTTAAGAAAACTTGCAGACGTACCTTAAAAGCTGGCAAAGGAGATGGAGTTTCATCCCGTGGTCTTTTATTTGATATTTCACTGCTAGTTTTCTTTGACATTCTATTTATATCTCTAATTTCTCCTGTATTCTGTTGCAATGAGTGAAAGAATTAACATCAGTACATAGTACATGTATGTATTCAATCTACCAAAAGAAAATCAAAACCCTAGATATGACATGCAAATTACATGGTTACAACTATGAAATCATGCAGCTCTTTTGAGAATGAAATCTTCATAAATAATGAATTGTGGTGAACTCGGAGCGAATTTAGCTGAATCCACTACTTTTGATTCGCATAACTTAGACATATAAAAAAAGAAACTTACAATATAAATACAAAATAGATCACACATTTTGAACCCATTGACTCGAAATTCTGAATTCACTTTCGGTAATGAAATTACTATTGAGACATAACATAATTAATTAGTTAGTTACAAGTGTGTTCTTTCTAATAGTTTAAACATTCGGATAAAAAGTTTAAACTATTGAACATGATATAGAGCGGACAAGATATCATTGAGTTCAAATCTCACTTCCAACAAAAAATCTAAATTATGTCTGATTATGCACTAACCTCCCGCTATGCGCGGGGTTGAGGATGGGTCGGACCACAAGGGTCTATTGTATGAAACCTTACCCTAAGGCTGGTTCCACGGCTCGAACCCGTGACAATCTGGTTACATAACAACAACTTTACCAGTTATACCAGGACTCCCATTTATATGTCCGCGTGTGTAGCCCATGAAAAAAGATGAGGCGGCATATTGAGACATTACTCTTTTAGATGAGATGATCAGATAATTCGATAGTTACCTTTGTTTTCTCATCAACCGTTGGAATGGGAAGTTGAGGATGCAAATTAGAAGGAAATAGACTTGAAGGGACATCATTCATGGCAGCTGCACTAGCATTCCAAAAAGGAGTATTATTTGAGAAATGCAGCTGACTGTGAGGCGGCGGCGGCAGCGGCTGCTGTCCCGGCGGGGATGTTCGGAGAAGCTGAGGAAATTTAGACCAAGAAGAAGTTGTAGATGAATGCATCACATGATTATCTTGAGCTGCTGATTCTTGGCTTAAACCATAATTATTTGATGGATTAATATTATAAACAAAATTCATTTGTTTATAATCATCCACTGATGAAGAATCCTCAGAATTCCCAGAATATATTTTCTGTCTATTCCAATGATGATCTTGTTGAGAATTAGATGCTTCTAGCTGATAATTATTTGTATTATTTGAACTTAAATCTTCTTGTTGAAGTATAGAAGAAAACCCACTCTCAGCTTTTTCACCCCTCCTGAAAATAAAATTAAAAAAAAACAAAAAACTTTAATTTGCTAGAAAAACGGAGCGTTAAAAATTACTAAAATTTCAAAAAATATTAAATTTTCAATCATAGCCGATAGATTTAATGATAAACACATAAAGATTTCAAACTTATATATATATATATATATCAAATTTAAATTCTGAATTAGCATGTTTTAGAAAGCTTATACTATTACTTACAATAAAGATTGGTTCCATTCATGTGGTTGAGAAGTAAGGCCTAAACCCATCATTTGAAAATTATTATCACCAGATAAAACGCCTCTACTTCCGCCTCCGCCGCCGCCGCCGCTGCCTCCACCGGAAGATTCAGACAGTACTGAACCAGAATTCAAGAAAGTCCTAGGTTTGATGTCCACTTGAGTTTCTGTATTCTGCCAATTACTATAGTTGCTTGACATGTTACTTATTGTAGTGGAAGCTGCAGTAGGCGTACTATTCCTCGATATCGACGTATTATCCCACCAATTTCCATTTCCTAGTTGAAATTCTTCCGCCATAGTAAGGACGTTTTCAATACCGACAGCAGCTTTCCTCCCGTTTCGTTAAGTCCGAAAATCCTTTTTGCGATTTTCAAGAACAACAACAACAAGTGTAGGATTGGTTCGAAACGAGTTAGAAAAGTAGAGAAAAATTCAGTCTTGCAATATTTTGAGTTTATAAATTGTGATGACTCTGTGTTTCCTTTTTCTCTCTTTGGTATTGAATTCAAGATTCTTATTCTGGAAAACTCTCTTTGCTTTACACTTGGGGTTTGGTTTTATGGTTTTGTGGCTTTTGGCTATGTTTATAAAACGTTGAAATGAATTGGTTTTGCTTTATCTTGCTATTTATAGTATATATGGAAGTATATATAGGAAACTAAACTATTTGAAAATAGTGAGACTTTGAGAAATGACCAAAATTTTGATTGACTTTTTTCAAGAGTGATTAGACAAATGGAAAGGTCAATTTCTAAGGAAATTATATTGAATTCCATCCTTAGCCAAACATTGATTAATTACTTCTTGTTTTTTGTTTCTTTTTGCCTTTTGATAGTATTATCTTTTATAGGAGTAGTCAATAGAAGTCTTGGCTTTTCCCCCACTTTGACTCTATTATTTTCTTCAAAGTAGGAATATATTTCAGTTTTGCTTTTGTGGCCAAATAGAAAAAATGAATTACTTTGTATAGACGTCTACCATTTATAATTGAAGACAAGAGCTTACACGTCATACCCACAATAATCTTTATTTGATGTTACATAATTTACATTAACTGATGTGACGATAAATGAGATTCTTCCACGTTTAATAAGAGACTTTGGGTTCGAGTTCTGAAAATAGACCATGATAGCAAGCACTTTCCCTCTATTTAGACATTACACTAAGAAAAATCTTAATTAACCGGGACATTATATCAAAGATACTAGATGATTATACCAAAAAATAAGAAGAAAAATATTACCTCAAAATCTTGAGCTACATTTTATTAAACCTCAATTAAACTAGTGATAATGCTCAAATTTGGTTCTGTACTATCTGAAACTGCACATTTATTTTTCCTCCATTTACACTTTTGGTTTAATATTACTCTTGCCGTTATGAAAAGAAAAAATCTTATTTAATTTGTCCTAGACACTTAAGGGCGGGAACTCCAATTTGAGACTTAATTTTAAATCATAGTTTAAAGTTTAGGCGTATATATTTAAACCTTTTCCTAGTAGAATTTGAGCATTAGATTCTATCCATTTCAGGTCGAAGCTCCATTAATAATAAGGGTAATAAGAGAATTAACCAAAAATATAATTTGGACATAGAAAAATTAAAAAGTTTCAAATAACATAAGGACATATTTGGACATTTTCCATTAAGCTAAAACTAGGCTGCTCTTCCACTAAAAATTCTATTTATGCCAGTTAATTAATAATTATTAACAGAAGACCATACATGTGTCGAATTTGTTCAAGATAAGAAGGAGAAAAGATAAATTAAGAAATGCCACACTTTTTTCATTATGTTCTCCTTTTTTAAATTACTCTCTCTCTTGTCCTTTTTAAATGCCCCTTAAAGTTTTGAACATTCATTAATACAATTAAAGAAAAATATAGAATTAAATTGCAACAACTAATTAATGTGTTAATAATAAATTAAAGTTGTGGTGGTTCAAGAAAAGGATTTATGTTTTGCTTCCTTTTTACCTTTTAGGGGATAGTGGTAGAAGTCAATGTTAAATATCTTTTGCCACTAAACTTGGTTCATAAAAGCCATCATCTAATTCTTGTACTAGCTCCCTTAGTCCTGAAGGTGGTTGACAATGAATCTGGCATCAAAGTAGGGCGGAGCTAGAGTTTCGATAATAAGTTTGCTCGAAATCAATAGTTTTAATTCAAATTTTATATTTTTCTTAAAATATTCATTAAGTATGTACATATTGTTAGTTGGGAACCCAATATCTTAGAAAGATTAAAAATTTGAGTTCATAAGATTCAAATTTTGATTTCGTCTTTTTCGGCCAAATTAAAGGAGGTTCATTTTGTCATATCTAAAGCAAACTTGTACTTCTAAACTATACGACATATTACGTGTCGGCTCTAGAATGCTCACTGGCTTAATATCCGTAGCACTATATATATCCTACTTCTAAATTTATGAGTTCATAACTGAGACAATACATCTGCCCGTGAATTTAGCATTGGCCGTTATTCTAGGTTTTAGCTCAGTAGGTGAAGTAATCTAGGATATAAATTTGATGGATCCACCCTAAATATTAGTAGCACTGAATTTATGGTACCTTAAGAGAGGTGAGTGAGTGAGGGGTTGGGTCTGGTACAGTGACGTAGTCAGAAATTTCGTCAAAGACGTTCAAACTGTAAATAAATTAGACTGCCTCACTCAACTATGTTAAGAGTGTTCAAATATAATATATAATCATATAAAGTAATATTTAACTTATACACGTAGTATAATTTTTAGGCAAAGGTGTGCGCTTGACCACCCTTATCATAGGGTGGCTACGCCACTGGTCTGGTGGATTATTTGGAGGGGGTTAGGCTCTGGTAATGGGGGTGGATAAGAGAAGTATCTGGTTTTTTAAATTGGGGACGATTCAATTGATTTTGGAAATGACACGTGGCTTGTTGTCTAAATTAGGGGTAGATTTGAATAGATGTATAACGATGGGACTCAGTTGACCAAATAATATAACGAAGGGCAACAACAGCAATAACAACAAACTCAGTCATTTCTCACAAGTGGGGTCTGGGGCGGGTAAGTTGTACGCAGTCCTATCTCTACCCCTGGAATGGCAGAGAGATTGTTTCCTATAATATAACAAAGGGCAATTTTAAATTATATTTGATAGTATATGAATAATTTTGACCCTTTTCCAAACTATAATTTCGAAATTATAATCTTCAAAATATCCTTGTCTCCTAAAGTAGTAGTACTAGATATTTTGACTTTAGGATTTGAAAATATTTGCAAGTCAAAGAATTTGACCCCACACGGTAGCACGCGTGCGACCCCTATTGAAACCTAAGAGTCAGAGCCTGATAACGACTCCAACATTCTTCTTCTAACACTTCATAAATTTTCATTTTTGGACTCACTTCACCCAAAATAATTTGTAGTATTTGATTGGACAATATTTGCTGATTGAAGTTTTAAAAAAATAAAAGAAGAGTATCTGTAGTTATAAATATTAAAAAAAGAGTTTTCGAATAAACTATATTCAAAAACAAACATCACAAGTTTTTTATCACCTCCAAATTTGCCACATATCAAACTTGGTGCTCCTTCTGTTTCAATTTATATGGCAAAGTTCGGATTTTGAGAATCAAACGAGTTTTTTTATATCTTAATTTTTTCGTATGTCTTTTAGATATTTTGACTTGTTAACTATTGTAACTTATAGTACTTTTTACGTAGTTTTCAAATATATTAATTTTTGTTTTAGAAAACTTAAGGAACTACATCCGAATTCACGGTTAAAATTATGAAGTTTGACTCTTAAAATTTCAGCCCTATCTATACTATATTAAAAGCACAAAAACTCTTAGCGAAATGTCGTTCACCTTTTTTACCTTTTAAAAATAAATTTTACGTCAGACAAAATAATCATTTAATTATTTTTCTAATATTTTGGAGTTGTAAATCAACTTTCATTTTATTTCCCTAATATATAGGAGTTCCAAATCAACTGCAATATTGCATATTAAATAGTCCTTGTTTGAACTTCTGTGATGAGGCCAAACGTGTGAAATAAGCATGAAAAACTAAACAAAAATTTTCCTTTTTTGAGAAAAGGAAAACTTAAGGCTTATAATTGGTTAAAAAAAAAAAACCAAACAATTAATATTCTTTAATTACAATTAGTGTAAAAACTTGTTAAGTAAAATTGTAATTATAAATAATATTTTATAACAATATATTTATGTATGTTTTATTAGGATACTAAGCATGAAAACCTAACCAAAGCTAACGATATAACACTAGAGAAGTAAATGAATTTGAGTGGACTCCATTTTCTAATTTCTCATATTATTCAATGAGAATACAACCTACTTTTGAAATTCTAATTACAATTAAGTTCTAGCTTTCTAAATATTATTTTTGTATAATATTTGAAAAGATCTGACCAATAATAAGACAAAATACTAAAACGATATTTACGAATTATAAAAGACAAAGAGGGAGAGAGTATGGTAGATACAAAGAGAGAGAGAGAGAGAGAGAGAGAGAGAGAGAGAGAGAGAGAGAGAGAGAGAGAGAGAGAGAGAGAGAGAGAGAGAGAAGATAGTTCTACCAAAACAAAAATTCAAAAGTGAAATATTGGATTAGTTTTTTACTTCAACAATGCAAAATTTTTATTGGATAAAACTATAATTACATTTAAATATTTAAACTATGAATGAGCTAATATATTGAAGAATTTGAATGAATAAAGAACAAAATATTTTTAATGCTAAGAATAATAATTAAATCTTTGAATTACTAATTAGCAAAAAAATTCAATTTAATTATTTTTTAATTTCATCATATAAGTAAATTAGTTTTCAGGTTAACAAAAATCTTAGGATGTATAAATTATCTCCATAGAAAGAGCATTAGTGATGAAAAAATGAACAAAATTGGTTGAAATTAGTTTAAGAATCAAATTAGTAAAAATACAAATTTAAAATAATGAGGATGAAATAATGGAACACAAAATATATTATAAATAAATTGTCGCAAATTACTATTATTATTATTATTGTTGTTGTTGTTGTTGTTGTTATTATTATTATTATTATTATTATTATTATTATTATTATTATTATTATTATTATTATTATTATTTAAAAAGGCAACTCCTATAGTTTTTATATATTAAGTTAATAGTTGTAAAATAGTAACTCAACATCAGTTTTTTTAGACTTCACATTGTCACTTATTATTATTTTTTCTATGAGCTATAAAACCAACCTCATCATTCAAAAAGACCAAAAGATTCTATTTTTAAATTATTTGATTTATCTTTGTTAATAAAAGTATTTTATGCTATTTGTTTGTTTTCAGTATTACGCTATAGAAATAACAATAATTTTCATCAGATACTTCTATAGAATTTCTCAGAAATCACAATAACGTATATGAGGACTTATATTGGCAAAATTGCTTCCTTATTGAGCTAATAAAATAGGATCATCCGTCATCATTTTCAAGAACTTGTATTTTAATTTAATTTTATAAGCAAAATATTATTTAATAATATTTATATTAATTTTTAAAATTATGTATTCAACGATCTGGATACACGCGCAAAGCGCCTACCCTAAAACTAGTAATATAAATTGGGACATAGGGAGTAATACTTTTTGGCACACACTGGTTTGGTTATATAATATTATCTTCATCTATTACTAAATCTTATTTTATTGAACATCGAGTTCACTTCTAAGATCCAAACAAAAAATTTCCAATCACTAGTACTCAACATATCTTAAAATAAAAATAAAAAACTCCTCGTAAAGAACCTTTTCCCCTTAACAAGTCTTATACAATACGAATTTGAATTAGTGGAGACTCTTAAATTAGTTGCGAACACGAGGTGAGAAACCAAAAATAAAAAGATATATCATATATATTATGCATCTTCCACTTCTTTTTCCATCAAAATTTCATCCGAATATTATCCTATATAGAAATAGTTATATATAGGATAATACTCGATGTTAGATTTTTTTTCTTTCCAACCTCCTTTGTAATGTTAATTAAAACGGAGTTGAAGACTAGCTCAATTGATGAGCTCTCTACCTTCTAAAGTTGAGATGGAGAGTTCAAACTCTATCAGTAACGTAACATCCCTTCCCGCCTCCGCCGTCCCCCTCCCTCTCCTAATGTAATAAAAAAAATATATATATATATTAATTAAATCATTTCCTTGCTTATTTTGATTGTAAATAGATGAGAATGGATTGTGGCCTGTATAGCCAATGGTGGCGAAGGCACTCAGTCACATTTGTTTTTGTTTATTTAAAAACCGTTTAAAAAATGTGGGTTTATTAATTAGGAAGAACCTTACTCTATGATTGAGTGAGCTTTCATTGCCGTATTTAATTAATACTAGTAGTAACATTATTTTTTAAGTGATACTCCATGTTCACCCAAAAAAAAACAACAATAATTCTAGAACTCCACTGAGCCTGAATTATCCAAATCACTTTATACCACACGAGGTTCTCCATTGGTAAAATGCTTAAAATATCATCAACTTGAAGTCTGGTTTTTTATATATATTGACTATGGAAAATTGGTGGATTCTGACCGTGAATGAATATTATTGTTTTTGTTTTTCACCCCATTTTCGTAACTGCTCTGGGGCTAGATTAATTCGTGGCCGCCCTGAAACGTCCCGTTTTAGGGAGTAAAGCGTTTCCTATGAAATACAACAACTTACTAAGGCTCGAATTTAAAATTCTCTAACTAAGAATAAAGAAACACTACTAGAAAACTGCCTAAAACCGTCCAGAAATATCGACCGAAATCGGTTGGAAAATTAAAAAAATTGATCGATTTCCGATCGACTTTAATTTGTCGAAATTAGGCTGGTCGATAATAAATAGCGACCGAAATCGGTCGCAATTTTCTACCGATTTCGGTCGGTCAATAAAATTTCACAAGCGACCAAACAAGAAAAAATCGGTCGAAAAAACCGACCGAAGTCAGTCGGTATTTTAATTATGCAATTAAAAAATACAGCATCTGGGAATCGAATCAGGGTCTGTACTGTGGCAGGATACTATTCCACCACTAGATCATTGGTACATTTTGGTTTAAGACTATCTTTTATTTTATTTGTACTCTTTAATTGCATTTTCGCGCGAAAATAACCAACCGATTTCGGTTGGTTTTATTAAAAATATAAAATTACTGACCAAAATCGGTCGGTTTTTGAAAATGACCAACTGAAATAACCGATCAATTTCGGTTGTTTTTTTGAAGATTAATTTTAATTTATTTTATATGAAAAACTGACCAAAGTTGGTCGGTTTCTTAAAAATAAATTTTCCGGGACGCCAAAATAGTTTCCTGTATTTTTGCGCAAAAAGAAAACCGACAGAAGTTGGTCGGTTTCGTAAAAATAATAAAAAAAAAATATTTTAAAATACCGACAGGCTTCAGTCGATTTTTTGACCGACCGACTCCACTCGGTTTGCCACGGTCAGTTTTTGCCGAATTTCTAGCAGTGAAATACTTATCAGTGCATAAGTAGGCTAACATTACCATCTATAGACGAAAACCAAGAAAAAGATCATCGAGAGAGATGATTGTGCTCGTTAATAGAGCTATACGTATTCAAAATTTAAATTTAAAGGGTTCAACTTTTAAGATACTCTCGTATTAAAAGTAGTTGAGGTTTCAATAAGAATAACATATATTAAATTAGTCGCAATGTTTGCATGTGAATTCAAATTAACCGAGATTCCCCAATGAATATCGAATACCGAATACAAGTGAGTCATTCTAGTAGCTTGTACGTCGTTTATGAATTTTAATTTTAAGATATACATAATGGAGAATGATAAATTGTTCTAATTAAAGTAAAATGTTTAATTTGTGTAGGTTTGCATCCGGTAATATTAGGTGAATGAAGCTAAGCTCCAGAATTCAAGTCGTTTCTGTAGTTGCCTTGTTTATTCTGCTCATTATCATGATCAGTTATGAAGAGACACTGGAGCGAAACTAGAATATTAAGTACGTGTTCGGTCAAATTCAATATTTTCTCTTAAATCCTGCATTTGTATTAGAAAATTCATACATAAATGTTTGATTATGAATCATGTAGCCAGGGCGGTTTAACAAAGTTGTTAGCCTAAAGCAAAATTTTGTTACGAGCCATAATTTCTTTGTTTTAAAAGCCTTTTCATATATATTTCATTTAATTAAAGCCTATTTTTAAAGCTTTTTAAGATTCAAAGTTGTTAATAACTTTTTAATCAATTTCCTTTTTTTTCATTGACAATATAGCTAATCAATAAAAAGTTCACTTTTTAATGTTTTATAAGATTGTTGTAATTTTTTCCTTAAAATATTAAGTAATGTTTTATAAAATTAGCCATAAAACCTACAATTAATTTAAAAAGGAGCCCCAAAAATATGGGGGCCTAAAGCTATATATTGTCTTAGTGGCTTTAGCCTTGAACTGACACTGCTAGTATTTAAAATGAGCTATAAATTCGATAATACAATATGTATAAACTTCAATTTCTAATTCCAATTGCGAGAAAATATGATACGTGGAACGAATTTTATCTAGGGTTGAAAGGGAAATGAGAATGATGATGTAGTATTGACACAAGTTTGATGTATGAATGCAGCCAAAGAAGTGTTTATCCGAAAAATGGATAGAGTTGAATTTATATGCAGTTCCGAGGATATGTGGCGTAACTTGATACAAAATGCAAGGATAAATAAAAATATAAATGTAGATTGGAGAGAATGCAATCTAGATAAGGTTATCAAGAACAATGAAACTTAGGATTCGACAAATAGAATCAATCTAAGAAACTGAAAGAGCTATTTTTTATTGTAGAAGAATATAGTACTTTTATTACAATGTAAGTCTCAGAAAAACTTGTCTTACAGAAATGATAACCAAGCCCTTTTATAGTGGAGGGATTCGACTCCAAGCATAATAAAATAAACATTCAGTGGGAGACTCATGATAAGTTAGCTTTTTCATAATTTCTGCCAAGATTCTCTCTAGTAGGATTGCAACGGCTTTTGTCTGCGAGCTCGATCTTGCTTAGAATCCTCGATTTTGGTTTGAGCTTGATTTCGGCTCGAACTTGTGATCTTGGTTCGAGCCCGATCCTGGTTCGAGCCCTCGAATTGATTCCAGGTCAATGTTGGTTGGTCTCTGGATTATCAGCACGGTAGGTCTACCCTGTATCATGGTTCGATTCTTATTCGAGTTTGATTATGATATCGATCTCGACACGAACCGGTCTCTCCGGGTTCGAGGTTAGTTCGTCCCCCCTTCGGGATCTTACTTCGATACATCACCCTTCGAACTCGATCGGACATGCCAAGGCTGAAATCTATTTCGACCGTATACAGATAGTTCCCTCGTTTCTCAGAAAGAATATGGCGAGAAACGATATGATTTTCAACAGCTCGATCGGATTATATTTTGTCGTTTCCATCGGGTTCGACCATGACGCATCTGGTAGCTGTCCCGTCGGTTTAGTCTTTCAAGGCATTTAATGCATGTCAGGCGGTGGTCGGCCACTGCTGATACCGAACTGCCATCGTTTGAACCTATAAATAACCCTTACTTTTATCTTTTACCATTTTTACATCTTCTATCTTCCAAAATTTCCTAAGTTCTTCTTCGTACTCTCCAACTTACCAGTAAAGCTGTGATTTCTTTCCGCAAAAACCCCTCTTCAATTCTACCAAATCTCTGTCACTTTCTTCTATTCCTTACTTTTGAATTCAAAAATGGCGAAAACATCGCAAACCATTCCTCAAAAAGAGAAGGCCTCATCTTCATAGTGTGTCGCCGATGAGACACCGGCAGATCCACGGCCTGAGGAGTGTGTTCCCGGGGCATGTGTCCTTACTTCAGATTTTAAGGTTGATAAAGGTTCATCGGTCCCTGGCCGGTGTGAGCTGGTATCGAGGTACATGTGTTCGATAACCGAGAAGCACCTCGATCTGTTAAAGAAGCATTGCAATTGGGGTGAAAAAGAAATAATAATACCTACCCCTGACGAAGATATCACTTCTTACATGAAAGGGTTTTTGACTGTATATACTTACCCTTTCACTTTGGGTCCCCTCGATTCCTTCATTATTGACTTCTGTCGACAATATCAAGTAACCCTAGGCTAGGTCCATCCTTCTTTGTGGCGGATCGTTATCCTGATCCGATATTTTGTGAGCAAAATCGAGGGGATGTCGTTCACCCTCGATCATCTTATCCGACTGTACCGTCCCCGACTTTTTCGATGAGGGTTAATAAAACTCCAGCGTCGGGCTACCAAGGCTCTGTTCTCGAGTATTGACGAGGACAGTGACCGGGGTTGGATGGGCAAGTTCATTCGAGTAAGGACTTCGGACCTGATTTCGACTGAAAAGATGCCCTTTCCCGAGTAGTGGAATATGAAACGTAAGTGTGATCTTGTTATTGCTTCTATTTTGTTCTTCCATTTATTCTCTTATCGACACTTCTCCTTTTGTGATGTAGCGGTTCCCTGGATGCTCGGAGCGGTTCCCGATCTCAAGAACTGGGTACGAGCTCTTGTTTCGACCTCCACATACGCCGAGCGCTCATGGCGTGATTTGTCAAAGGGTCGGTGGGAGGCCAAAAATCACGGTAAGCTCATTTCTCAGACTCTGATGATCTGAACGAGGCATTTCTCAAAATATTTTTTATAAGGTTTCCCATATGCAGGTTTGGGTAAAGACGCGGTCTTGAGCCCCCTGTCCAATGAGGAGGATGTTTCGACCTCTATCCCAAAGCCGATGAAGGAAAATAAAAGGAAGAGAGCCTCGGTTCCCGAATATCCGAAACCGAAGAAGAGGACGGCTCGTAAGCCGAACAAGAATGTCATTCCTTTGACCGTGGAATTTGTTCTGCGTCTAAGGGCAGGAGATAGAAGAAGAAGAAGAAGAAGAAGAAGAAGAAGAAGAAGAAGAAGAAGAAGAAGAAGAAGAAGAAGAAGAAGAAGAAGAAGAAGAAGAAGAAGAAGAAGAAGAAGAAGAGAACAATGAGTCCGCGCCGGCGGTCCAAACGAAGAGAGCCACCGATGCCTCATCGCCGGCTGGATCGATGATGCTCTATGAGGCTCCGCCTCGAACTGAAGATATACCGGAGAAAGATTCAGATAGAGTCCCCGAACTATCGGATGTCGAAGACGCCTCTCATCGGAGTCAACCGGCAGGGGATACGATCGAAGAGCCCCTCGAACCCCTCTGAGCCAAGGGGAACACTCCAAACGAGTCATTTGAGGCAGCAACGATCGAGGATTCACCTATCTTTCCCGCTTTTTCCGCAGGGGTGATTTGGGAAGCTCAAGCTCTGGGAGCCCTCGATCTAGACAGGCCTCACGATGAAGAAGATCTGTTTCGTGACCTGTTTACCGGTATTGAGGATGTTGGCAGTCCTGGTGATGAGTCAGATCTTTTTCACGGATTGCGGTAGGCTTTGAATCAGGTGAGCCTTTAAAATTATTTTATCGGTATTATCTTTATGTTCGTTTTTCATTAACTTCGCTTCTTGTTTCTTTGTAGGCAACGGCAGTCCATCGATACACAGCCGACCTACACCGCGCTACTGATGAGAGGAACTCCCTTAGACTTTCCTTAGGGCAGAGAGAGGAGGAAATAAAAGACCTCCGAGCTGAGCTGGCCAAGGCTTATCGAGATCAGAATGATTTGTCTGAGCAGGTAATGATGCTTTTGAAAGCCTATGGGCTTGATACTGGAACGATAGCTAACATTTCGGTCTCACAGCTGCAGCAAAAAATCGAGATGATCGGGAAGCTTCGTGAGGAGGTCGATGTGATAAGGATGGAGTCCTTGCAGTGGAAAGAAGGTATGGACCGCTTTGCTTCAGAAAAAGAAACTGCTCGAGCCCAGTTATCATCGTCCGATACCCAACTTCAGAAAATGAAGGAAAAAGGTCTGGTTCAAGCAAGAAGAATTGAGAAGCTTGAGGCCGATTGGCCTCTGTACTCGTCAAGGCCGAATCTGATGCTGAAAAAGGAAAGGCCGATGCGGATGCGCTCGTGGCTGTCTATCGGGCCGATGCTGAAACTGCCCAAGTCCAAGCAGTAGAGGCAGCCGAGTCCGCCGATAGTCGAGCGCATTGGGTCGCAGAACTTGCTAAGTGCCGATCCAGAAGGGAAACTCTCGAGGAGATTCATGCTCTTGGCTTCGATCTCGCTGAAGAGATAAAAAGGGCAAAAGAACTCGAAGCTGATGCTGAAGCTCTGGTTTCTGATGGTGATGATGACGACGATGGGAGCAAGAGCGGATCCGAAAATGGGGGGGGGACCTGATGAAGAAGAGACCGCTCCCGATCGAGAAATTTAGTTCTTAGTTTTTACGTTGTAATCACCCATGCAGATAAATTTGTGTATAGACATATCTCCCCTTTTGCCGACTTGCTTCTGTTTTTGTTTCCCGTCCTGCGAGGACTTTATTCGCCTTATGAATGTTTCCACAATGTTTTAAATAACTTAATCAAATTTGGACCTCGTAGCCTCTACAACCGAGCGAGCGTTTACTCAAACTTGGGGCAATGTAGCCCTTTAGGCTTATTAGGTGTCAATGATTCGATCTTGAAGAAATATAGCCCGTGGGCGTAATGGTCGAGCGAGTGTTTGCTCGAACTCGAAAATGTAGCTCGTAGGCTTAGTCGAGTGAATGATTTGAACTCGAATTAATGTAGCCCGTAGGCTTAGTCGAATGAATAATTCGAACTCGAATTAATATAGCCCGTAGGCTTAGTCGAATGAATGGTTCGAACTTGAATTAATGTAGCTCGTAGGCTTAGTCAAATGAATGATTCGAACTGGAATTAATGTAGCCCGTAGGCTTAGTCAAATGAATGATTCGAACTCGAATTGATGTAGCCCGTAGGCTTAATCGAGTGAATGGTTCGAACTCGAAATAATGTAGCCCGTAGGCTTAATGGTCGAGTGAGTGTTTGCTCGAACTCGAAATTAAAATAGCCCGTAGGCTTGGTCGAGTGAATGATTCGAACTCGAAGTAATGTAGCCCGTAGGCTTAATGGTCGAGTGAGTGTTTGCTCGAACTCGAAATAATGTAGCCCATAGGCTTAATAGTCGAGTGAGTGTTTGCTCGAAATCGAAATAAAAATAGCCCGTAGGCTTGGTCGAGTGAATGATTCGAACTCAAAGTAATGTAGCCCGTAGGCTTAATGGTCGAGTGAGTGTTTGCTCGAACTCGAAATAAAAATAGCCCGTAGGCTTAGTCGAGTGAATCTTAATTCTGATTGCACAGTAAATCTCAAAATAGAGAAATTTTCATTGGATATAAGATGCCGATAAAGAAGAGAACTTTCTTCGCACGTTATTACACGCCTGGGTTCGGGCCAATCTATATGAGCATGGTTCCCTTCGACCATTTGGCTCTTACAGTTTTTTCTATTGGGACCTTGTTGCTGTGAAATAACTTTCTTGCGGGACCTCGGATATTGTCGTAAATGTTGCACGATCAATGGTTGCCTCATTAAAAACCTTGCCGAAAAACCCATTTGGGATAAAATCGGCCTAAGGGAAAAAGAGTACAACGCGTGATTTCTAGCAAGAGGTTCGTCTTTTGTTCGGACTTCTGCAGGGGTCAGTTTTAAGATATAAACGAATATGGGAATGTTGTACCTTAGCAGTAGTACCGTTTTAGATGTGATACATTCCAGCTGCTTGATAGCTGTTTGCCGTTTATAACGCCGATCCTGTACGACCCCTTTCCGATGTTCTCGAGTACCTTATATTGTCCTTCCCAATTCGGTCCTAGCTTCCCTTCATTCGGATTTTGGGTATTGATGGTAATTTTTCTCAACACTAAGTCCCCTGGCTTGAAATGCCGGAGCTTGGTTCTTCGATTATAATATCTTTCGATTTGCTGCTTTTGGGCGGACATTCGGACGAGAGCAGCTTCTCGTCTTTCATCCGATAGTTCGAGGCTTGTATTCATAGCCTCGTTATTTGATTCTTCCATCGCCAACCGAAATCTAGCACTAGGTTCACCAACTTCGACTGGTATCAATGCTTCGGACCCATATACTAAGGAGAACGGGGTCGCCCCCGTACTGGATTTTGACGTTGTCTGATATGCCCAAATGATTTCGGGCAGGATTTCTCTCCATCTCCCTTTAGCGTCGTTCAACCTCTTCTTTAAGTTTTGAATGACAATTTTGTTTGTTGATTCGGCCTGCCCATTCCCACTGGGGTGGTATGGCATCGACAATATCCTTCTTATCTTGTGGTCTTCGAGGAATCTTGTTACTTTGCCGCCAACGAATTGTTTTCCATTGTCACATACTATTTCGGCGGGTATCCCGAATCGGCATATGATATGATCCCAAATAAAGTCTATAACTTCTTTCTCTCTTATTTTTTCGAACGCCTGCGCTTCAACCCATTTAGAAAAATAGTCAGTCATAAACAAAATGAATTTGGCTTTACCTGGGGTCGATGGCAGAGGGCCGACGATATCCATTCCCCATTTCATGAATGGCCACGGGGGATAGGACTGAGTGGAGTTGCTCTCCGGGCTGGTGGATCATCGGTGCGAACCTTTGACATTTGTCAAATTTACGAACAAATTCCTTCACATCTTTGCCCATATCGATCCAATAATACCCTGCTTTGATTATTTTTCGGACTAATGTATCGGCTCCAGAGTGATTCCCGCAAGTACCCTCATGCACTTCCCGTAGGACGTAATCGACATCCCCCGGACCCAAGCATACCGCCAATGGTCCATCAAACATTCTTCGGTACATCGTTCTGTCTGAATCCAACGTGAATCGAGCAGCTTTGGTCCGTAGGGTTCTGGAATCTTTAGGGTCCGATGGGAGTTTTTCGCTTTTTAAGTATTCAATATACTTGTTTCTCCAATCCCAGGTTAAGCTTGTAGAATTTATTTTGACGTGACCTTCTTCGATTACCGATCTCGAAAGTTGAACAACATTCCCCGAACCCGTATCATCTACCTCGACCGACGACCCTAAATTCACAAGCGCATCGACCTCATTATTCTGTTCCCGTGGTACATGCCGTAAAGTCCATCGTTTGAAATGGCGCAAAGTGATAAGCAGTTTATCTAAATACCTTTGCATTCTTCCTTCTCGAACTTCAAAGGTTTTGTTTACTTGACTCACCACCAGCAAGGAGTCACAATTGGCTTCAATGACTTCTGCTCCCAAGTTTCTAGCTAGCTCGAGACCTGCAATCATGGCTTCATACTCGGCCTCATTGTTAGTCAACCTGATAGTTTTAATAGATTGCCTAATAGTGCTACCCGTGGGTGGTTTCAAAACTATGCCCAGCCCGGACCCTTTTACGTTCGAAGCCCCGTCCGTAAAAAGGATCCATACCCCTCATGATGTACCTGATTTCAACAGTTCTTTTTTGACTTCGGGTACGAGGGTTGGTGTGAAATCGGCCACGAAGTATGCTAAAATTTGAGATTTGATGGCCGTGCGGGGTTGATATTCGATATCGTACCCACTGAGTTTGACGGCCCATTTGGCCAGTCGGCCTGATAACTCGGGTTTGTGCAAAATATTACGAAGCGGGTAAGTGGAAAATACACATATGGGATGACATTGAAAGTACGACCTTAACTTTCTTGAGGCGCTTATCAGTGCAAGTGCCAATATTTCTAGGAGCGGATATCTAGTTTCCGCCTCTCCTAAGGTTCGACTCGTATAATAAACGGGGAATTGTGTACCTTGCTCTTCTCGAACTAGGACACCGCTTACGGCGACTTCCGATATTTCCAAGTACAAACAAAGTTTCTCGTCTGTTTTTGGAGTGTGAAGCAGTGGTGGGCTTGATAGATATCGCTTTAGTTCTTCTAATGCTTGTTGGCACTCCGGGGTCCAAGAAAAATCGTTCTTCTTTTTGAGTAGGGAGAAAAATTTATGACTTCGATCAGATGATCTTGAGATGAACCGGCTTATGGCGGCAATCCGACCCGTTAGCCTTCGTATGGCCTTCACGTTGTCCATAACGACGATGTCTTTGATGACCTTGATTTTATCGGGGTTAATCTCTATTCCCCGATGTGACACCATGAAGCCGAGAAACTTGCCTGAACCGACTCCGAAAGCACATTTCTCGGGGTTGAGCTTCATGTTGTATTTCCTTAAAATCTCGAACGTTTCCTGAAAATGAGTTAAATGGTCCTCTGCGCGCAGGGACTTAACTAACATGTCATCAATATAAACTTCCATTGATTTTCCTATTTGTTCTTCAAATATTTTATTTACTAGGCGTTGGTAAGTTACCCCTGCGTTTTTTAGCCCGATGGGCATCACATTATAACAATACGTTCCATACTTGGTGACAAATGAAGTCTTTTCCTGGTCCTCCGGGTTCATCTGGATTTGATTATACCCGGAATAGGCATCGAGAAAAGTGAGGATCTCGTGGCCGGCCGTGGCAGCGATCGATACTGGGCAGCGGAAAGGAATCTTTGGGACATGCTTTGTTCAAATCCTTATAGTCCACGCACATTCTAAGTTTGTTCCCTTTCTTAGGGACTACAACTACGTTGGCTAACCATTCGGGATATTTCACCTCCCGAATGGACCCTACTTTTAGAAGCTTGGTTACCTCGTCCTTTATGAATGCGTGCTTTCTATCGGGCTGGGGTCTTCTCTTTTGCTTTACCGGTCTGAACTTGGGGTCCAAACTTAGCTGATGCGTCGCTATGTCCGGCGGGATCCCTGTTATATCTAAATAGGACCAGGCAAAACAATCGATGTTATCGATAAGAAATTAAACGAGTTTCTTCCTGAGTTCAGGGCTCAACCCCGTTCCCAAGTATACCTTTCGCTCGGGCCAGTGCTCGATTAATATGACTTGCTCTAGCTCCTCGATCATCGATTTTGTGGCGTCGGAGTCATCGGGAATCACGAAAGATCAAGGGACCTTTTGATCACCATCCTCTTCGATTTTCTGGTTGTTTGGCTGGGTTGAAGCCGATGTATGTGATTTCTATTTGGTGTCCCGTTCTCCTTCCGGGCCCGATCCTTTTATCGGCGAAAGTGAGGACACTAGTTTAGCTTCGTCGACGGCGAACATTTCTTTCGCGGCTGGTTGTTCTCCGTACACCATTTTGACACCTCCCGACGTCGGGAATTTGAGGGCCTGGTGTAGGGTCGAAGGCACATCTCTCATGTTGTGGATCCATGGCCTTCCGAAAAGGGCGTTATATCTCATATCGCCTTCGATCACGTGAAACTTTGTTTCCTGAATGGTTCCGGCCATGTTTATTGGTAGGACTATCTCACCTTTGGTGGTTTCGCATGCCATATTGAACCCGTTTAGGACCAGAGTTGCTGGTACGATCTGATCTTGTAGGCCGAGCTGCTCCACTACCTTCAATCGGATGATGTTGGCCGAGCTACCTGGATCGATTAACACACGCTTAATTTTAGTTTTATTCACGAGTACGGATATTACCAATGCGTCGTTATGAGGTTGGATGACCCCCTCTGCATCTTCATCATCAAAGGACAGAGTCCTCATGGGTGCGTAATCTTGAGTCTGAGATCGCTTTTCCCTCACCATCGATGTTTTAGTGCGTTTAAGCATTGGTCCCTGAGGGGTATCGATGCCGCCGATGATCATGTGAATGACGTGCTGCGGTTCTTCTTGCTCGTTTTGCTTGCTGAAATCCCTACTTTTAAAATGGCTCTTTTCCCTATCACTTAGAAACTCCCGAAGGTGCCCTTTGTTAAATAAGCGAGCTATTTCCTCTCTTAGTTGCTTGTAATCTTCTGTTCTGTGGCCATGGGTACCATGATATTCACACGTTTGATTAGGATTTCTTCGGGCAGGATCGGTCTGCATTGGTCGAGGCCATTTAGTGTCTTTGATGCGTTCGATGGCCGACACGAGAGCGGATGCACCAATGCTGAAGTTATATTCTGTTAATCGAGGTGCTTCTATAGGATCGGCATATTTATCGAAGCCGCTCTTACTCATAAGCCCCTGAGAATTTTGTCCTCGATCAATCCTTCGATTGTTCCGAACTGCGTTACGTGCTGAACCGTTGTTCACCCGATCTGCGACGTATGGTCGATATCGGTCTCTGTTCGACCTTTGTTCTCTGTTGATCTGTTTTTGATTAATAACTGTCCTGTTATGATGAACGGGTCCATACGGGGCTCCCGACTAATCATTCTCGACCCTAATTTTCGATTGATATCGGTTGTGCACATCCGCCCAAGTTACCGCTGGATACTCGATCAAATTTTATTTCAGCCGATGTGATGCTATCGAACTTAGCTCGTTCAACCCTTGGGTGAAGGCTTGTACGACCCAGTCGTCTGTGACAGAGGGTAATTCCATGCGTTCCATTTGAAATCGGGATACGAATTCCCTCAGCATTTCACCCTGCCTTTGCTTTACTTTGAAGAAGTCTGATTTCCTCGTTGCAACCTTTATGGCACCAGCATGTGCCTTTACGAATGAATCTGCTAACATGGCAAAAGAATCGATGGAATTCGGCGGTAAATTGTGGTACCAGATCATAGCTCCTTTCGAGAGGGTCTCCCCGAACTTTTTCAGCAGCACGGATTCGATCTCATTGTCTTCCAAATCGTTGCCTTTTATGGCACATGTGTAAGAGGTGACAAGTTCGTTAGGATCGATCGTACCGTTATATTTGGGAATTTCGGGCATACGAATTTTTTTGGGGATTGGCTTCGGTGCCGCACTCGACGGAAAGGCTTTTGTATGAATTTTTTCGAATCAAGCCCCTTTATCATTGGTGGAGCCCCTGGGATTTGGTCGACCCTGGCATTGTACGTTTCCACCCTCTTGTCGTTGGCTTCGACTCGTTTTATGAGTTCTTCGAGCAATTTAGTAATTCCGGGAGTAGTCCCCGATTCTTGCTCGTTAGATTTCACTATGACAGGCTCTGTTCTGGGGGTGACTTCTCGAAGTGGATTGAAAACCGGCCTGCTTTGTGCGTGGGATTGGCTCTGTAGTTGAGCTATCGCTACTTGTTAGGTCTGCAGCATCTCGAAGATCATACGTAAGCTGTCCCCGATTTTCCCTGGGTTTTGGATATCTCGGGCTACGGATCGAGTACCGCCCTGAATGCTTCTTTACGGTTCGGAACGCTGGTTTGTCTCCAAAGCTATTTGTGAATTGACATCCAATGTTATTTCGGCTCGAATTTCGGGTACTTCGATTCGAGCCTCGGGTGGGAAGTTGTTGGTTTCACCTTGAAGGCCGAATTCGTAATCGATCGGTGAAGCCATTCGATCGGTGGTTATTCGTAGCTGACCCGAAATTCAAGATATTTTCGGAAATAAGTGCAAAGCACTGGCGTGTTTCTTTTTTCAGATTTGTATCAAATGACCACTGTTATCCTCGACCCCATGGTGGGCGCCAAATTGTTTACCCAAAAAATGGATAGAGTTGAATTTATATACAGTTCTGAGGATATGTGGCGTAACTTGATACAAAATGCAAGGATAAATAAAAATATAAATGTAGATTGGAGAGAATGCAATTTAGATAAGGTTATCAAGAACAATGAAACTTAGGATTCGACAAATAGAATCAATCTAAGAAACTGAAAGAGCTATTTTTTATTGTAGAAGAATATAGTACTTTTATTACAATGTAAGTCTCAGAAAAACTTGTCCTACAGAAATGATAACCAAGCCCTTTTATAGTGGAGGGATTCGGCTCCAAGCATAATAAAATAAACATTCAGTGGGAGACCCATGATAAGTCAGCTTTTCCATAATTTCTGCCAAGATTCTCTCTAGTGGGATTGCAACGGCTTTTGTCTGCGAGCTCGATCTTGCTTAGAATCCTCGATTTTGGTTTGAGCTTGATTTCGGCTCGAACTTGTGATCTTGGTTCGAGCCCGATCCTGGTTCGAGCCCTCGAATTGATTCCAGGTCAATGTTGGTTGGTCTCTGAATTATCAGTACGGTAGGTCTACCCTGCATCATGATTTGATTCTTATTCGAGTTTGATTATGATATCGATCTCGACACGGACCGGTCTCCCCGGGTTCGAGGTTAGTTCGTCCCCCTTCGTGATCTTACTTCGATACATCACCCTTCGAACTCGATCGGACATGCCAAGACTGAAATCTATTTCGACCGTATACAAGAAGACAGACAGGCCAATGAAAGGTCAGTGAGATACTAATAATTAAAGTCATTGTTGTTTACTACTTTTCTAAAATCATTTGGTATTCGTAATATTTTGGTCCAACTAATTAGAATTAGCCTCAAATAAATCTAGTACGAGGTAAAATACTTTTTACAAAAAGGTTTTTCATTTCTAAAACTCGTGATTTGATATATTTCTTGATTATTTCTATTTGAATTAGATGTATCTTTTCTCAACCTACTTTAAGAGCTCATGACCACAAAAACAAGCATTTTATTTGAGAAAAATATTTTAGACGGATCTCCTATTTTTCATAATCGTGTTCTTGAATCATTTTATTATATGTCGATTAATTTTATGAAATACTTGTTATCTTTATCAGTACAGGTAGCAAATATTTTCAACGGACCTCCTTATCATTATATTCACATAGCTCATGTTTCAACGCCTTATACGACCATATCTCCGTTGGGTTTTATTTTCTTTACTTTTCTTTATTTTAAAGTCAGACCCTCTCTTTATTGATCTTATTTGACTTTGCTAAGTAAGTTAAAGAGACCAAAATGTTTCCAAATGTCAAAATTGATTTAACAGTATTAATTTCTGTTCTAGTGGAGAGCTGTCTTACATCAGCTAATATATATATGCACAAACACGTCTGATGAGTTTAGTTTATAGCCACTAAGAATATAAATTATTTTATTATTATCCATAAATTTTAGTATGTTGTTGCGGAGTATGTATCTGACTTATTTTTCAAATTATTAAGTACGTCAAAATTGATTTGATAATATTACTGGCTTTTTTTCTAGTGGAGACATGTCCTATCAATAAATACATACCGACAGTCAAACACTAACAACTTAAATAATTTTATCGCAATAAATGATTTTTAAGTTTTTTATTATAACATCATGTATGGAAGTAAAGTATGTATAACCTCGTCTCATGGCGTTTAGACAATTCTTAGTTCTCTCAGAATCAACAACAACAAACCCGGTATTATTTCACAAGTGGAGTTTGAAAAAAATAACGTGTACGTAATTTTATTCTTATCTTGTGATGATAGAAAGTCATCGGCTTAGTTAATTTTCACTCTATATCCGCGTCAAGCTTAGTTTGTGGAGGAAAAATGTAAAAACAAAGAAAATTGTTGTTATATGTCAAGGAATTCATCATAATTACAGTATTGACAAAAATGGTGGCAAGAAAAGCTTGGACTTGCACATGTTTGGCCCAAAGAATGGTTTTTGCTTCACCTATAATAGGTCAACCATTAAATTGTTGGATTGTCTAAAATTTGCGAGAATCGATTGTGTGAATGATGAATAATTGGAGCATTGAATAAGGTGGAATTTTTTTTCGTTGGTTCTACCTTTTTGTATTAACTGTTTAGTAAATGACTTTATTTTTTAAATTTCTCTTCCAACTGATCGATAGACCCGTTAGACCACAATTTTCAAAAACAATTGTTAGCAGACTGAAAATTTTATAAGAAAACATTAGATCGAGGTCTAAAATTTTGTAAGTTATTACAAATATTATAACACAGTCTAATATTTTACAAGCAAATTGAAAATTATATGTGCAAACATTTAGACTGAAGTCTAACGTTTTCTGGAAGGAACAATTTCATAAGGGCTATATTTGCACGCCCTTTTAAAATAGGGACAAGATCTAAAGAGTAACTTTAAAAGGGACACTTGGGTAAATCAGCCTCACTATGGTAATTATTTTATTTATTTTTGACAAAGAAATCTTGTTGGTAAAAAGCGTAGATATGGCGTGCGATAGCCACTTTTTAACATGTCATTTAGTTTGTATCTAGTGTTTTAAAAGTTTGAGCAAAAAATAGTCACTACTTTATTAATATTAATACGAAAAGATGTTTTTGCCCTTTCTTTATGAGTGCTGTGTAAATATTAAGGACATCATGTCCTTAACATTTACACTGCACATATGAAGTTAAGGACGCCATGTCCTTAACATTTACATTACACATATGAAGTTAAGGACATGATGTCCTAAAATTTAATAACGGAAGGTGAAAATACAAGTTAAGGACATTATGTCCTTAACATTTACATTGCACATATGAAGTTAAGGATACAATGTCCTTAACATTTACACTGCACATATGAAGTTAAGGACATGATATCCTAAAGTTTAACAACGGAAGGTGCAAATACAGAACACTTTGTCCTTAATATTTACATAGCATTCATGAAGTTAAGGACACCGTGTCCTTAATATTTACACAGCACCCATGTCTAGCACATGGGTATTTTCGTCCGGGTGGATAAAAAATTATTAAGCACTGACTAAAGAATAAATACATTTTAAACAGTGACTAAAGAGTAAAGACATCTCTATTTAGTGGTTAACTGTGTACTTCTCCACGTTTACTCCCTTAATGAGCATATTCAACATGAATCTAAATTACTGGTCAGTAAATTTCAAATACCGAATGTTTAAACCATTCACAAAATAGAAAGAACAAGAAATATTTAAACCTAGAAATACCGATTATTTTGTTTTGTTTTCCCGTGTGGCTCAGAAACTGCTCAAATTATAGCTTGTTATATTCTTTTTCTGTTATAACTTCATGTCTTTGGTCTTAATTAAGGATCACCTCATCCTGACATCATCATAACACATACACATACGCTCCTCTTATATAAATATATATAATTTAAGAAATGTAGAGTTGTAGGTCTTATCTTTAATGATTAAATCTACGGTTTATACCTTTTCTTAATCATGACGAGTGTTGATTTATATGTAGAGAAGAAAAAGCTAGGTCTGACCTACTGTTTACCCCAAATTCCAACCCCCCACCCCCCACCCAAACAAAAAAGAAAAAAGAAAAAAAACAAAAATAAACCCTTTCTATAATCTTCATGATTGATTTTGAAGGGTTTTCCTCACAAATGTTCACACTTACACCTTATCCTTTCATCCCCCCCCCCCCCATTACAAGGGGAATTTAATTTTTAAAATAAAGTTGAAAATATAAATAATTTTCACTTATATATATATATATATATTGACTTGACTTTTTTATTTTTTTATATTTTAAATCCTTTTAGTAAAATACTGACTATGCTTTCATTCCCCCTCCCATTCTAATTCCTTCATAATATTTTTAAAAAGGCATATTTTGCTAATAGATAAAACTAGTAAAAGGAGGGTGTATACGGTCAAAACCGGTTAGTCCTTCGTACGAACTGGTCGAAATGGTAATATATTGGATCGGAGAAGCATCTTCATAATATCAGGTTGAGATCCGAAGTCAGGTCATCAAGCTTCGAGTCCTAGGGACCGATCAATGTCGAGCTCGATATCATAAACGATCTCAAGTCCAAATCGAACTATGATACGAAGTGAAGTTATCGAGCTTATGAGGCATAGACCGACCAACACTGACCCCGAACCAATACAAGGCTCCGAGTCAAAATCGAGCTCGAGTCAACATCGAGAGCTCGAGTCGATATCGAGCTCATAGACAAGAGTCGTTGCAACCGCACTAGGGGAGGGAATTCTGGCAGGAATTAGGAAAAAACTGATTTATCATGGGTCTCTCACTATGTATTATTAATTATATCTAAAGCAGGATCCCTCCACTATAAATGTGATGATTATTATTTCTGTAAAGGCAGGACATTCATACATTGTAACAAAGATATCATATACTCCCATATTGAATAATTATCCTTTTTTAGCTCCATAGATTGATTCATCTTGCTTAATCCATAAATCATCTTCTTTTCAGCTTTGATTATTTTTCATCCTTTATAGTCAATATTCGATATTTCTATTTGCTCTTACGATTTGTGTCAAGTTATACCACATACCCTTAGAATTACATACAAATTTAACTCTATCCGTTTTTCGGGTAAACAGTTTGGCGCCCACAGTGGGGCTAAGGATAACAGTGGTTATTTGATACGAATCTGCAAAACATACCATTTCACGCTTGTTTTTGGAAGTATCTTTGATTTCGGATTAGCAACGACGAGCTCTCAATTAAATGGCCTTACCTATCGAAAACGAAGCTAGCTTTCAAAGTGAGAACAACGACTTGACGCCCATGGCCGAAAGGCCGCTTATTGACGCCGTTAGATCTCGGATCGAAGATCCAATAGACATTAATTCACATGTGCCCATCGAGGCAAACCAACGATCCGACCCTGAAAATAGCGTTCAAGGTGGGACTCGGTCTGCAGCTCGAAATACTTAAAATGCTGAGAAAAACGGAATCAGCTTACGTATGATCTTCGAGATGTTGCAAGCTCAACAAGTAGAAATAGCACAGTTGCAGAGCCAAACCAAGGCACCAACCAGACTCGAGCCCAGTCCACCCCAAGAAGTCACCCACAAAACGGGACCAGCTATAGTAAGGTCAAATGATGAAGAATCGGGGACTAATCCCGAAATTGTTAAGATGTTCGGAGAACTGACAAAACGAATAGAGTCAGGAGAAAAGAGGATCGAAGAAAACAACAAAAAAATGGAAACGTACAACTCCAGGGTTGATAGGATCCCGGGGCACCCCCGATATTGAAAGGCTTAGATTCCAAAAAATTCGTACAAAAGCCTTTCCCCCCGAGCGCGGCTCCTAAACCAATCCCAAAGAAGTTTCGCATGCCCGAAATTCCAAAGTATAATGGAACGACTGACCCCAACAAGTATGTCACCTCTTACACATGTGCCATTAAAGGGAACGATCGAAAGGATGATGAGATAAAATCTGTATTATTGAAAAAATTCGGTGTAACCTTGTCGAAGGGAAAAATGATATGGTATCATAATTTACTGTCTAACTCTATCGATTCTTTTGCTATACTTGCAGATTGTTTCATAAAAGCACATGTCGAGGCCATAAAAGTCGAGACCTGGAAGTCGGACCTATTCAAGGTAAGACAAAAGGATAACGAAATGCTAAGAGAATTTGTATCTCGTTTCCAAATGGAGCGAATGGATCTACCACCAGTGACAGACGGTTGGGTTGTTCAAGCTTTCACTCAAGTTCTAAATGAACGAAGCTCGATGGCCTCATGGCGACTGAAGCATAACCTAATCGAATACCCAACTATTACTTGGGCCGATGTGCATAATCGGTATCAATCTAAAATAAGGGTCGAAGATGACCAGTTGGGTTCTCGGCCCGATTTTAAAAGGGATATCGACCAAGAACCAAGGTCAAACAAGGATCGATACCGGGCGTATAACGGAGATCGTAGGGGTAGCAAACTTTCACGCAACCCTGTACGAGGCGAAAAGAGGAATGATCGAAGCCAAGGGTCTCGGGGGCTAATGAACATAAATGGGTTCGGTAGGAATACCGGACCTAAGGAAGCGCCACGGTTATCGGAGTATAACTTCAGCATCGATGCATCAGCCATCGTGTCGGCTATCGGACGCATCAAAGACACTAAATGGCATCGACCTATGCAGACCGATCCTGCCCAGAGGAACCCCAATCAAATGTGCGAATATCATGGCACCCATGGACACAGAACAGAAGATTGCAGGCAACTAAGAGAGGAGGCAGCCCGGTTATTCAATAAAGGGCACCTTAGAGAATTTTTAAGCGACAGGGCCAAAAATCATTTCAAAAATAGAGATTTCAGCAGGCAAAACGAACAAGAAGAACCACAACACGTCATCCATATTATCATCGGCGGCATCGATACCCCTCAAGGGCCGGTGCTTAAACACACTAAGATATCGGTTATGAGAGAGAAGCGACCTCGAACTTAGGATTACGCACCTATAGGAGTCCTGCTCTTTAATGATGAAGATGCAGATGGAGTCATATAACCTCACAACGATGCACTGGTAATATCTGTACTTATGAATAAAACTAAAGTTAAACGTGTGTTAATTGATCCAGGTAGCTCGGCCAACATTATTAGATCAAAGGTCGTAGAACAGCTCGGTCTACAGGACCAGGTCGTACCCGCAACCCTGGTTCTCAACGGATTCAATATGGCATGTGAAACTACCAAAGGAGAGATAATTCTGCCAATAAACGTGGCCGAGACTATCCAAGAAACGAAGTTCCACGTAATCGAAGGCGATATGAGGTACAACACCCTTTTTGGAAGGTTGTGGATCCACAATATGAGAGTTGTACCTTCAACCCTCCACCAGGTTCTTAAATTCCCGACATCGGAGGGAATCAAAACAGTGTACGGAGAACAACCGGCCGCAAGAGAAATGTTTGTCGTCGAAGAAGCAATTCCGATATCCTCGCCTTCATCAACAAAGGGGTCAGACTCGAAGGGGGAACGTGATGCCAAATAGCAATTACAAACGTCAGCTTCGACCCAACTAGAAGATCAGAAGATTGACGAAGATGATGAGCAAGGGATCCCTCGATCCTTCGTGGTCCCCGATGATTCCGACGCTACCCAATCGGCAGTTGAAGAACTGGAGCAATTTGTACTAATAGAATATCTGCCCGGACAAAAGGTATACTTGGGATTGGGATTAACCTACGAACTCAGGAAAAAGCTTATTCAATTTCTTATTGATAAAATAGATTGTTTTGCTTGGTCCCATTTAGACCTAACAGGGATCCCACCGAATATAACGACTCATAGGCTAAGCCTGGACCCTAGGTTCAAACTGATAAAGCAAAAGAGAAGGCCTCAGTCCGAGGTAAAGCACACATTCATAAAGGATGAGGTAACTAAACTTCTCAAAATAGGGTCCATTCGGAAGGTGAAATATCCCGAATGGTTAGCCAATGTAGATATAGTCCCTAAGAAGGGGAGCAAACTTAGAATGTGTGTGGATTACAAAGCTTTAAACAAGGCGTGCCCCAAAGATTCTTTTCCGCTACCTAACATCGATCGCATGATCGATGCCATGGCCGGCCACAAGATCCTTACTTTTCTCGATGCCTATTCCGGGTATAATCAAATCCAAATGTACCCGAAGGACCGAGAAAAAACTTCATTTATCACCAAGTATGGAACATATTATTATAATGGAAGGCCCTTCGGGCTAAAGAATGCAAGAGCTACTTACCAATGCCTAGTAAATAAAATGTTCGAAGAACAAATAGGTAAATCAATGGAAGTTTATATTGATGACATGCTAGTTAAGTCCCTGCGCACAGAGGACCATTTGGCTCATTTGCAGGAAATGTTCGAGACTTTACGGAAATACAACATGAAGCTCAACCCCGAAAAATGTGCTTTCGGGGTCAGTTTGGGCAAGTTCCTTGGCTTCATAGTATCGAATCGGGGGATCAATATCAACCCGGAGAAAATCAAGGCCATCGAAGACATAACCGTCGTGGACAGTGTAAAAGCCGTGCAGAGGCTAACTGGACGGATAGCTGCCTTAGACCGATTCATTTCGAGGTCGTCGGATCGAAGCCACAGATTTTTCTTCTGCTCAAAAAGAAGAACGATTTTTCCTAGACCCCGGAATGCCAACAGGCATTAGGGGAATTGAATCCATACCTATCGAGCCCACCACTGCTTCACACCCCAAAGGAGGTGAGAAACTTTACTTGTACTTGGCAGTATCGAAAATCACGGTAAGTGGTGTCCTAGTTCGAGAAGAGCAAGATACGCAATTTCCCGCTTATTATGTAAGTCGGACCTTAGGGGAAGCAGAAACTAGATATCCACACTTGGAAAAATTATCACTTGCACTGATAAGCGCCTCTAGAAAGTTAAGACAATACTTTCAATGTCACCCCATGTGCGTATTAACCACTTACCCACTTCATAATATTTTACACAAGCCCGAACTATCGGGCCGATTGGCCAAATGGGCCATCAAACTCAGTGGGTACGATATCGAATATCAACCCCGGACGGCCATCAAGTCTCAAATTTTAGCAGACTTCGTGGCTGATTTCACGCCAACCCTCGTACCCGAAGTCGAAAAGGAACTCTTGTTGAAATCGGGTATATCATCGGGGGTATGGACCCTTTTCACAGACTGGGCTTTGAATGTGAAGGGTCCGGGCTGGGCATCGTTTTAAAACCGCCTACGGGTAGCACTATTAGGCAATCTATCAAAACTACTAGGTTGACTAACATTGAGGCCGAGTTTGAGGCCATGATTGCAGGTCTCGAGCTAGCTAAAAGCTTGGGAGCAAAAGTCATTGAAGCCAAGTGTGACTCTTTACTAGTGGTAAATCAAGTAAACAAAACCTTCGAAGTTCGAGAGGATAGAATGCAAAGGTATTTGGACAAACTACAGGTAACTTTGCACCGTTTCAAAGAATAGAATTTACAACATGTGTCTCGAGAACAAAACAATGAGGCCGATGCACTTGCAAATTTAGGATCATCAGTCGAGGAAGATGAGATCAGCTCGGGGGCGGTCGTATAACTCTCGAGATCCGTGATCGAGGAAGGTCATGCCGAGATAAATTCTACAAGCTTAACCTGGGATTGGAGGAATAAGTATATTGAATACTTGGAGAATGGAAAGCTCCTATCGGACCCTAAATATTCGAGGGCCCTACGAACCAAAGCTGCTCAATTCACATTGACTGCAGATAGAACATTATACCGAAGGACATTCGATGGACCATTGGCAGTATGCTTAGGTCCAGGAGACACCGACTACATCATTCGTGAGATTCACGAGGGTACTTGTGAAAATCATTCCGGTGTTGATTCATTAGTCCGAAAAATAATCAGAGCAGGATATTATTGGATCGATTTGGACAAAGATGCAAATGAGTTTGTTCGAAAATATGACAAATGTCAAAGGTTTGCACCGATGATCCATCAGCCGGGAGAGCAACTTCACTCAGTCCTATCCCCATGGCCATTCATGAAATGGGGAATGGATATCGTCGGCCCTCTTCCATCGGCCCCAGGTAAAGTTAAGTTCATTTTATTTATGACTGACTATTTCTCTAAATGGGTTGAAGCATAGGCGTTCGAGAAAGTAAGAGAGAAAGAGGTTATAGACTTCATCTGGGATCATATCGTATGTTGATTTGGGATACCCGCCAAAATAGTGTGTGACAATGGGAAACAATTTATCGGCAGCAAAGTGATGAAATTCCTTGAAAACCACAAAATAAAAAGGATATTATCAACACCGTATCACCCTAATGGGAACGGACAGGCTAAATCGACGAACAAGACTATCATTCAAAACCTAAAGAAAAGGTTGAACGATGCTATGGGAAAATGGAGAGAAATTCTACCCAAAGTTCTTTGGGCATATCGAACAACATCAAAATCCAGTATGGGGACAACCCCGTTCTTCTTAGTATATGGCTCCGAAGCCTTGATTCCAGTCGAAGTCGGGGAACCCAGTGCCAGGTTTTGATATACAATAGAAGAGTCAAATCACGAGGCTATGAATGCTAGTCTCGAATTATTGGATGAAAAACGAGAAGATGCTCTCGTCCAATTGGCCACCCAAAAGCAGCAGATCGAAAGATACTATAATCGAAGAATCAATCTTCTCCATTTTAAAATCGGGGACTTAGTGCTAAGCAAAGTTACCCTCAGCACCCGAAATCCAAATGAAGGAAAACTGGGTCCAAACTGGGAAGGACTGTATCAGGTACTCGAAAACGTCGGTAAAGGATCCTACAAGCTCGTTATAATAAACGGCAAGCAACTTCCAAATAATTGGAACGTGTCGTACCTAAAGCGACACTACTGTTAAGGTACAACATCCTATGTTCATTTATATTTTGAAATTAACCATTGCAGGTGTTCGAGAAGAAATAGGAATGGATTATTCGGCTCGAAGCCTTAGAGCACGCGTTGCACTCTTTTTTCCTTAGACCGATTTTATCCCAAATGGGTTTTTCGGCAAGATTTTTAATGAGGCAACCAATGATCGTGCTAACTTAGAACAATTTAACAGTATCCGGGGCCTCTTTACAATCAACCTCGAACACTCGGGGGCATTACCCTCAAATGTATCAAGTAAGTTCGATTATCAAGTTTTGATGCCAGAAAGTTACTTCATAACAACATGGTTTCAATAGGAAAAATTGTAAGAGCCAAATGGTCGAAATGAACCATGCTCATGTAGTTTGCTCGATCCCTGGTACATAACATAAACACATGTATAATGATATAAAGAGATTTGTTTTTTTACCGATATCTCATATCTCACAACCCATCCTCTATTTCATGATCTATTACACAAACAGTCTCAAGGGCTGATCATTATCCCACAAATCGGGGACTGCCACTCAACCATTAAAGTCTACGGGCTACGTTACTTCGAGTTCGAGCAAGCACTCACTCGACTACTAAGCCTACGGGCTACTCTTAATTTGAGTTCGAGAAATCACTCACTCAACCATTAAGCCTACGGGCTACATTACTTCGAGTTCGAGCAAGCACTCAATCGACTACTAAGCCTACGTGCTACTCTTATTTTGAGTTCGAGAAATCACTCACTCAACCATTAAGCCTACAGGCTACATTTCTTCGAGTTCGAGCAAGCACTCACTCGACTAATAAGCCTACGGTCTACTCTTATTTTGAGTTCGAGAAATCACTCACTCAAACCATTAAGCCTACGGGCTATGTTACTTCGAGTTCGAGCAAACACCCACTCGACTAATAAGCCTACGGGCTACTCTTATTTTGAGTTTGAGAAATCACTCACTCAAACCATTAAGCCTACGGGCTACGTTACTTCGAGTTCGAGCAAGCACTCACTCGACTAATAAGCCTACGGGCTACTCTTATTTTGAGTTCGAGAAATCACTCACTCAAACCATTAAGCCTATGGGCTACGTTACTTCGATTTCGAGCAAGCATTCACTTGACTACTAAGCCTACATGCTACTCTTATTTTGAGTTCGAGAAATCACTCACTCAACCATTAAGCCTACGGGCTACATTAATTCGAGTTCGAGCAAGCACTCACTCGACTACTAAGCCTACGGGCTACTCTTATTTTGAGTTCGAGAAATTACTCACTCAACCATTAATCCTATGGGCTACATTACTTCGAGTTCGAGCAAGCACTCACTCGACTACTAAGCCTATGGGCTACTCTTATTTCGAGTTCGAGCAAGCACTCACTCGACTACTAAGCCTACGGGCTACTCTTATTTTGAGTTCGAGAAATCACTCACTCAACCATTAAGCCTACGGGCTACATTATTTTGAGTTCGAGAAATCACTCACTCAACCACTAAGCCTACGGGCTACTCTTATTTTGAGTTAAAACAAAATCACTCACTCAACCATTAAGCCTACATGCTATATTGCTTCGAGTTCGAGCAATCACTACTAAGCCTACAGGCTACCTTATTGAGAGTTCGAGCAAGCACTCACTCGGTTATAAAGGCTACAAGGTCCGAATTCGATCAAATTGTCTAAGGCCTTATGAAAACCTTCATGAGGCATGAATGAAACAAAATCTTCACAAGGAAGAAAATAAAATAGAGGCAAGTCGGGAAAAGAAAAGATCTTCATATATATATACAAGAGTGTTTACCCCGTCCGAACAGGACCCTACACAAAAAACCAAAATACAGAAAATATATCCTAAGTCTCCTGGTTATTTTTGGGGGAGGTCTCTTCTCCATCGGGCTCCTCCCCGCTCTCAGACCCACTCTCGCTCCCATCACCGTCATCGTCATCATCGGAAGCCAATACTTCAGCATCGGCTTCGAGCTCTTTGGCCCTTTTTATATCTTCGGTAAGATCGAAGCCTCGAAAATGGATCTACTCGAGGGTCTCCCTCCGAGATCAGCATTTGGCAAGTTCAGAAACCCAATATGCTCGAGCTTCAGCGGTCTCGGCTGCCTCTCATGCCTGTACCTAAGCAGCTTCAGTATCGGCCCGATAGACGGCCACAAATGCGTCCGCATTAGCCTTTGCTTCCTCGGCATCAGATTTGGCCTTGGAAAGTTCGGAGGCCAACCGAGCCTCGAGTTCCTCTATTCTTCTCGCTTGAACCAAGCTCTTCTTCTTCATGCCTTGAAGTTGGCTTGCAACCGATAAATATTGGGCCCGAACAATTTCTTTTTCTGCAGCAAGATGGTCCATGCCATCTTTTCATCCCATGGTCTCCGCCCTTATTATATCAACTTCCTCACGGAGCTGCCCGATCGTCTCGAGCTTCTGCTGCAGCTGTGAGATCGAAATATTAGCCTCCGATCCTGAATCAAGCCCATGAGTTTTTAAGATTATCATTACCTGCTCAGTCAGGTCGGTCTGGTCTTGATGAGCCTTGGCCAACTCAGCTCGAAGGCCTTTGATTTCTTCTTCCCTTTGCCCAAAAAGGAGTCTAAGGACGTTCCTCTCCTCCGTAACCCGTCGGAGGTCGGCCTCAAACCGATGCAGCTCAGCTCGAGACCGAGAACATGCTTCTCGATGAACCACCGCGGCCTAAAAAAAAGAAGAAAAGAAGTTAGAAAAGTATAGTAAACATAAAAGTAGTGCCAACGAAGGGAATTAGGGCTTACCCGAATTCAAAGCTTGTTGCACTTCGTGGAAAAGACCCAACGCATCACTAGGGCACGCAGCATCCTCGATACCAGTAAACATGTCACAGAAAGGGTTCTCTCCTCCGTGAGGCCCGTCTACCTCAAGGACCCCCAAAGCTTGGGCCTCTCGAATCGCCCCTTCGGAAAAGGCAGGAAGAGTAGGCAAGTCTCCGATCACTATTGCCCTAAGAGAGTCGCTTGGAGCATTCTCCTCGGTCCGGAGAGCTTCGGGATCAGCCCTCTAGGATATACCCACCGGTTGTCAACTTCGGTGGGAGGCATCCTCGACCTCTACTAACTCGAGGACTTTGCCCGAATCCTTTATCACCTCAGTCCGAGGCGGAGACACACGAGCCACCATCGATCCAGTAGCCTTTGGGGTATCGACGGTTTTCTTCACTCGGGCCACCAGTACGGACCCGTCGTTTTCTTCTTCCTCTTCTTCTTCTTCATCCCTTAGACGCAGAGCCGACTCTATGGTTAAAGGGATGGTATTCTTCCTCGGTTTACAAGTCATCCTCGTCTTTGGTTTTGGATCTTTGGGAGAAGAGGCCCTTTTTCTCTTATTATCCTTCACTGGTTTTGGAACAGAGGTCGAACCCTATTCCTCGACGGAGGGGGGCCTCAAAACTGCATCCTTGGCCATACCTACATACAAGAAAATCGATTTGAGTATATGGAAATCATCTTGTTCGAACTACCAAAAATACGAGAAAGATGCTTACCGTGATTTTTGGCCTCCCATCGCCCCTTTGACGAATCACGCCACGAGCGCTCGTCGTATGAAGAGGTCGAAGACACGTCCCGTACCCATTTCTTGAGGTCTGGAATTGCACCGGGCATCCAAGAAACCAGTGCATCACAGAAAGGCGATATCGGTGAGAAAGAAATGAAGGGGCAAAATAGTAGGAGATAACAGCAGGATTACACTTACGCTTCATGTTCCACTCCTCGGGAAATGGCATCTTTTTAATCAGAATCAGGTCCGAAGTCTTCACTCGAACGAACCTGCCCATCCAGCCTCGATCCTTGTCCTCGTCTATGCTCGAGAACAAAACCTTGGTAGCCCGGCGCTGAAGTTTTATTAATTCGCCTCGAAAGAGGCGAGGGCAGTACAATCGAATGAGATGATCGAGGGTGAAAGGCATCCCCTCGATTTTGTTCACAAAGTAACACATCAAAATAATGATCCGCCAAGAAGAAGGGTGGATCTAGCCTAGGGTTATTTGGTATTGACGGCAGAAATCGATAATAACAGGGTCGAGGGGACCTAACGTGAAAGGGTAAGTATACACACTTAAAATCACGTAAGTGGTGATATCTTCCTCAGAAGACGGGATCATTATTTCTTTGTTCTCCCAATTGCAATCTTTCCTTATCTGTTCGAGATGCCTCTCGGTTATCGAACATATATACCTCGATGCCGGCTCATATCGACCGGGAACCGATGAGCCTTTGTCGACCTTAAAATCAGAGGTAAGAACACACGCCTCGGGAACACATTCCTCAGGTCGTGGCTCCACCTGTATTTTGTCGGCGGCAAGTTGTGAAGAAGAAGCTTGGTCATTTTTGGGAACGGTTTTTGATGTTTTCACCATTTTGGATTTAAAGAAGGAGATAACGAAGATGTGGTATTTTAAAAAAAGATTTTGCAGTAGAAAATGCAGAAGGAAAATTTTGCAGACTTACAGATGAGTTCAGAAGGTGCGAGAAAAAAATTAGAAAATTTGGAGATTGGAGATGTAAAAGTAATTAAGAGTGAAAAAGGGGGGTTATTTATAGGTTAAACAATGGCGGTTCAATATCGATAATGGCCGACCATTGTCTGACACGCATTAAATACCTCGGTAAACCGAACCGACGGGACAGTTATCAAGCACGTCATAATCGGGATCGATGTAAACGTCAATATATATATATCTAATCGTACCATTGAAAAATCATGTCGTTTATCGCTACATCCTTTCCGAGAAACGAGGGGACTATCTGTATATGGTTAAAATCGGTTAGTCCTTCGTACAAACTGGTCGAAATGGTAATACATTGGATCGAGGAGCATCTTCATAATATCAGGTTGAGATCCGAAGTCAGGTCATCAAGCTTCGAGTCCTGGGGACCGATCAATGTTGAGCTTGATATCATAAACGAGCTTAAGTCCAAATCGAACTATGATACGAAGTGAAGTTATCGAGTTTATGAGGCAGAGACCGACCGACACTGACCCCGAATCAATACAAGGCTCCGAGTCTGAATCGAGCTCGAGTCAACATCGAGAGCTCGAGTCGATATCGAGCTCAATTTAATATCGAGCTCATAGACAAGAGCCGTTGCAACCGCACTAGGGGAGAGAATTCTGGCGGGAATTAGAGAAAAACTGATTTATCATGGGTCTCCCACTATGTATTTTTAATTATATCTAAAGCAGGATCCCTCTACTATAAAGGGGATGATTATTATTTTTGTAAAGGCAGGACATTCATACATTGTAACAAAGATATCATATACTCCCATATTGAATAATTATTCTTTTTTAGCTCCATATATTGATTCATCTTGCTTAATCCACAAATCATCTTCTTTTCGGCTTTGATTATTTTTCATCCTTTATAGTCAATATTCGATATTTCTATTTACTCTTACGATTTGTGTCAAGTTATACCACATACCCTTAGAACTACATACAAATTTAACTCTATCCGTTTTTCGGGTAAACATAGGGGGGAAAATCAAGAGTGTGCCTTTATTTGTTGACAATAGAAATATACTCCGAGTGAGTAAAAGAGTGCGTTCTCCAATAGGACTGGTCTTAGCTGAATATTCTCGTAATTGGCGGTAATGTCAAACATTTCTATAATATCATCATTTGTTCTAATATGTTTTGACTTTTATAGTGAATGGTTGTTATACACATATAACAATATTCGATATTTAAATATTTTTTAGCTGTTATAAATAAAATTATCCAAAAATCTATTTTTTTTAGTTTATGTTACATGTAAAAGGTAAAAAAAAAGTATTCACATGTAAATACTCAAAATATGCATATTTCACTAATTAAATGTTAAAGAAAGATAATACATTATTAATAAATTCATAACTAAATATAAAAAGATTTAAACTCTAAGGCACACATTTTATAGCTACTAAAAAATTTAAATCTTTCAAGATTGATGAAAGAACTCTGTAGTTGTAGCTTATTTCATAGATTTCAGTCTCCTACTAACGATATAATGCTTGAATTGGCGAAAATTTATGTCCAAACTTTCAGCAATCCGATACCTTTCGCTTGAAGGCAATCTAGGAGCTTAGTAATTAAATCTTCTATCACAATCCAAGTAGTAATAAGTTTAGGTTAAAGTATGTAAACTGATCATTGGTGATCTTAAATTACAGGGGGGATAATTTTATAAAGAGCGATATTACTATAAAGATGGATGTTGCTTTTATAAGTAAAAAACTGTTATAGAGAGGTAAAATATAACATAAAAACTCAGTTCCGAGAAATACTTGGCTTTTATAATGAATGATTGTTATATAAGGATGTTGTTATAAAGAGTTCTGACTGTATTTAATAATTGAACTCGGTCTCTTTCCCTTGTGTACCAAATCATATTTGTTCCTTGAGCTCCTTCTCCATCTCTTCTTCTTTGCCAAGAATACTATAATTCTTCAAGTTTAGAAGCTTAAAATTCTTGTTTGGCATTGGAAAGTGTTATTGTTAAAATCGTTTGAATGTTGGTAATTGATGCTTAAATTTGTAGTTCAACCATTAATTTAATAATTTGCTTTAAAAATCTCAAAACTTCATTATTAGTCCTTAAAAAGTGTTGAATAAGACAAAATGGTCCTTCTTGATTTGTTTTTATTTATTACTAAATTGACAATTGGGGATCATTGGTGTTGGTATTTAGATGCTTTATTTTAAATTTAAGAGCATTTGGAGTAGCTTTGTAGTGATTTGATCGAAATCAAAATTGCAAAATCGAAGAACGTATTGTTGAACAACATAAAAAATTATGCTAATGAGGCAGACTTTGATGAGCAACTTAACATGGTTGAATAAATTTAAACAAAATTACGCCAATCTAGTAGAGTTTGATGAATAATTGAACAATCACAAATCACGTGAACCGAGTATATTTTAATTTAAAAGATATGTCAATAGTAGATAACATAGAATTATACCAATCAGGTAGAGTTTGGTGAACATTGAACAAGCACAAAATTAAGCCAATCGGATAGTGCTTGTGACAACTATTAATATAGGTAGAGTAAATATAGTATAAATTCTATCAATCCGATAGAAAAATTTCTGAAGAGCAATAACTGTGTGTGCGGGTCCGGGCATTATCTTTTAAATACATTTTAAAACAAGGATAATATTTAAAGACCTGCACTTTATGGGGTCAATCCTGTTAATCACACGTTGTGATAAGATAAAGTTATCCAATATTAATGCGCGTCCCCAAGGGCTAGATCATTTTTATTGTAAACGTGGTTAATACGCACTTTCAGTGTTGTTGTTTAAAATATAATCAATATTTGCAATGTTGTAAAGTGCAGTTTTTTGGGTTCAAACTTATGGACATTGTCTTAAAGTTCAGTTCTTACAGTTCAAATATCAGGATAGTGTTCGAGTTCAGTTTTGGCAGTTCCAATATCATGCCACTGTCCTAAAGTTCGAATTGCAATTTTACGATAAACCATGCAAAGCAAGGCCACAACAATTTTCTTTGCTATGGTAATTCAAATTTTGACTTGATAAGCCAAATAGTTCAAGATATGTTAATGTCTGAAATTTATAAAAAGTTTGCACAATTTTGCTTTTATTAGAAGTCAATACTTTGTATATATAAAATTATTTACGAGGAAGAAGCATGAGGGAAGAAGAAGGGGGAAGAAGGATGAGTAGGCAGGCAAAGGAAGTGACTAAAAATTAAATATGTTGTGAACTGCGATTGTATTTTAAATAGCACCATTAAAAGTGGTCATCTGGTGTTATTTCTACTCATAAACGTAAGACCAACACGTACACTAAATTGTTCGCCAACATGTGTATGTCAAGTAAGGGTGGCATGTGGGCCGGTTCAGCCCCGGGACCGGCCCGAGACCACGGACCATGTGAGTTTCTGGGCCTAAACGGTCCTTAACCGGTTAGAATCGGGACAGTGGAGGTGGGCCGGTCTTCTGGGCCAGTCCTTCAAAAAAAGACCGCAAGACCGGGACCGGACCGATCCTAAGCGGGCCTAAACGGTTCCAACGGTCAATTTTTTTTAAAAAAAAACAATTGCCCGTTTGGGCATTTAAAAACTAGTCGTTTGGTCTACCAGAATAGCCGTTGGCTATTTGCAAAATAGTCATTTAACCCCCCAAACTTTGTTTTAACCCCAAACTTTTTATAATTACACTTTTTTCCTATTTTCAACTATAAATACCCCCTCATTCTTTCTTTTTTCTCACAAAATCATCAATCTCTCTCTAATTTTCTTCTATAATTGCTACTATTGCTTACTTTATTGTTACAATTTGTGAAAAAATTGTGAAGTTGGTGAATTGAAGTCTTCAAGTCTTCAACGATAATCAATTTTCAACAAGTTGTTCGTCAATTCGGTAAACTCGTTCCAACTCTTAATTTTTAATATTATAGTTTTGTTTGTTTTATTTATTTTCTATTATTTGATTTATTAAGATGACTTCCTTAAAAAAAATTGGTAAAAATAAGGGAAAATCCAAGAGTGGCGAATCTAGTGGCCAATCTGTTCCTCCTCCACTTTCCCCGGCTCCCCGACCCAAACCTCATGCCAGTCCTACACCTGCTATTCTTGATAGTGATAATAGTTTATTACAATTTACTGATAGTCAATTTTGCCATAATGTTGGAACTGGTGAACAATTAGACCATGAATTAATGAATGCTCTTTATTCTAATCCAACTATTGATGAAAATAATGAGGAGGAAATAGATTTTGATGAAATGCAACCGGATGACGATGCACCCACTAGTCCTGCTCCTGAAGTTAACTCATCTAATGATAATCCAAATGATGCCCTGTCTGACCCTCTTGTTACTACCCCTACATTTTCTAGACAACGTACAAAACGGACATAAACATCTATTATTTGGCCATTTTTTACTCAACTAATTCCACAAAATAAGGCTAAGTGTAAAACTTGTGGCAAGGAGTTAGCTTTTAAATATTTTGGAGGTCGGGGAGACGGGACCTTTGGCTAGACAGATATTGATACACCCTCAAGATAAAGTCAAATATCTTCATGCCAAAGCTTTGGCCGAGGGGACAAGTGTACCTACTCCTAGTCAGGCTGACCCAAGTACCAGGTCAAATCAATTTCAACCGGGAATTAACACTGTTACCGGTGGTATTTTATATTATGATCCAAAAAAAATCGGAAAGAATTGGCAAAAATGGTTACTGTTATGTGCTTACCCTATAGTTTTCCTTCTAACTCTCACTTTGTGCATTATATTAGAAATTTTTTTAATCCTACATTTAAAGGTTTTCCTCGCACAACCGTAAAGAGCGATATTTATAAATATAAACATGAATATGAACAATATTTGCGCTATTTATTTACTCATATAAATTGTAGTGTTGCTATTACAACTGATATTGATAGAAGTGGTAATGACTGTGATTACCTAACTGTTACCAGTCATTGGATTGGATAATACAAAAGTGCATTATTGCTTATAGAATAATTAATTCACGTCACACAAGGCAGTTTATTGCTAACTTGTATTTTGGCACATCTTGATTAGTTTCTTTTCTTCTCAATGGTGGTATTAGCACCTTGTTGTGCTTATTTCATAAGGGGGAGCAAGATTAAGAAAGATATTGCCATGTTTTTTAATGCTATAATAAAATTATAACGCATTGCTTTGAATATCTCTTTACAATATTTTTATCTTTAAATTTGAATTAAAAAATTTAGCTCACAATTCTATAATATAATTTACAAGGAAATGCCTTAGATATTTTTATTACCATCTTTTTATCTCTAACTTCTATAAAATTAAAAATAAAATATATGTTGGGTCCACTTAAGCCCACTTGGGTCCACTTAGCCCGGGACCGGCCTACTTAGCCCGGGACCATTAGTTCGTGGACCCGGTCCCGGGCCGGTTCCTACAAAAGGACCACCAAGATCGGGACAGCGAAGCCCGTTTAAATTGGGACCGACCCACTTAGGACAGGCCCACTTAGCCCACTTAAGCCCGGGACTGGCCCACATGCCACCAGTAATGTGTCAATAGCTGCATGATATGTGTTTGCAAATAGACTTTAATTATTTAACCATATTACTTAACTGTGATACATTGATATAGTTTGATATAAACACATAATGTGATAAATTCAAACTGTGGAAGATCATGGATTCTTGATTTTGTTTCATTCAATCAATCACTCACTATAAATAATAGAGTATTCAACTTGTGTTGTATTTGCAACAATTTTAAAACACAACTTGGTACTTTTGACACACAATTACAGTGAAATCAGACACATACAGATCGGATTTCATACCCAATAAAGGAAAAATAGACTTCAACAATCACAAATATAAATTTTGTAGTTCTTTTTTTTAGGATTTGAGAAGAAATGTGTGAATGCAAAGATTATCTTTGCAGGAGAGAAATTAGGCTGCACCTTTGAGTTTCTTGGCAATACCGGCAATGTATTTACCCTGGTGAAACGCCTGCTGCAATTCAAGATCGGATGGCTGTCTCGAGCCATCCCCAGCAAATGTTCCCGCCCCATATGGACTTCCTCCTTTCACTTTCTCCATTTCAAACATACCAGCACCGAATGTGTATCCGATAGGTACAAAGATCATCCCGTGGTGAACAAGCTGAGTTATCGCAGTCAACCTACCAAAGATCTTGGGTTAAGAAAAATATCAAGAAAACTAATGACAGTTATCAAGTTACTGCATAGATTTCAAGACTCTAACAACATGTGTAGTAATATGAAATTATGTGATATAAGATCATACGGTGTAGTTTCTTGGCCACCGCCTTGGGATCCAGTGCTATAGAATATGCCGGCAGGCTTGCCAGCTAGTTGTTGTGTTCTCCATAGACCTCCAGTTGCATCAAGGAATGCTTTAAACTGAGCAGCCATCATTCCGAATCTCGTAGGAAATCCAAAAACAAAACCATCTGCTTCAGCAAGTTCTTGAGGTGTTATAGCAGGCACATCACTCTTTGGAGGTGCACTCATTTTTGCTAGCACTTCTTCCGACAGCGTTTCAGGTACCTGTACCACAAAATGATATATTTCATAAACAGAAAGATATGATTACAGTAATGTGGAAAGCTAGGGACTCTAGCACGTCCTAAATAGAAAATTAGCAAATGGTCCAGTTACATTCTTCCCATGAAAAGTGTACTCACTGACAATAAAGAAGCAAACGGTTTCCAACACTTGGTAATTATTTGCATAAGCCAACTTCAATGTAGCTCTGCTTTGTCTTATTGCTGGCACTGGCCTTGTCTAAGTTCTTCTCTAATTTCTATATTTGTTACTCCTTATTTCAGTCCCTTACTGAGAGACAAGAAAATGGGAGAAAACCACCAAACAGAGTCATAAGAAACAATTTTCACAATTAGCATGAACTTTTGTTCCTTCAACCAGCCTACACCAATAGGGCTTACTTAAAAATGGTCCTTCCATTTTGAACAGCGCAGAGTTTCAAACCCAAATAAATTATGGTCCTTCCATTCTTCCCAATAAATTAGTTTCGTGAAAGTTGAGAAATACTATTTCTTTACCAGACTCACATGGGAAAACCCCAAATATTATACTTCCTGGCTCATTTTTTGTCAATAACACAAACTTGCAGATACTTTTTTTTTTCAGCGCAAAATATCTTGTAGAGATTGCAGATACTTTCTCTGATTAAGACAACAACATACAAAGTGTATTCCCACAAGTGAGATCTGGGGAGGGTAGTGTGTACGCAGACCTTACCCCTACCTTGTGCAGGTAGAGAGGTTGTATCCAATTTTCTCTGATTAGTATAACATAAATTTTCGCCAAAGGAAAAGAAATCAAAAGACAAAGTAGCACCTACTTGCCACAATTTCGCTTCAACTCCTTCAACAGAAGCTGCCCCTTTCTTTATCTCTTCTGCTAGTTTCTCCACATGACCATACATTGAATAGTATCTGTTGATAAAATAAAATGTCAGCTATCATTATTTAATGGATCCGCGATACAAAGCATGCAACTCAATTTACTCAAAGATTTAAGAAAATAGCAATCTGTCCCTCTTTCCAATCAGATTTACTAACTAGTTCCTGATCCCTTTACTCCGACTGCTATTCATATATATCTTCTTAGTTTACCATCCTTGCAACTCTAGCTAAGATAAAACCTTTTGCTCTGTACTTGGTTACAGATTTGACATTATTGCTGTACCATGTGGCCGTCACATTTTACGTACCCAGATCCTAAACTTCCAAAGAAACTATTATGAATCCGACTCTATTGGACTAAGAATGGGGTACATATAATCTTGAGCATGGACACAATAGCTCCAACTGTATCCAAATTGATGACCTACAAGTAGAAATCCACTAAGCGCCACGAAAACATGAGAATGCTTCTTTCCAAAAGGTGTGAATGAATTCCAGGATAAACATTTCATAAAGTTTATGCAGTCATTGACTCATTCGAAAGAGTCAGGACAGGTGAGTGAAACCAACAAAAGACGCCAAAAGGAATCAGATTCAAGATGGTTTTAAGCTCTGATTAACACCTATGACAAATGTAGCTAATTTGACAAATCTAACTTCATTCTAAAATACCATCAAGGCCCGACAAATAGCCTAATATCCCTCAGCATAGCATTGTATGTAACTTTAACCACTTCTAATCAGGGGCGAAGGTACACAGCCCTAAGGGTGGTCAACTGACCACCCTTTGTCGAAAAATTACACTATATATATAGGCAAAATATTAGATTTTAAAGGTATATAACATACATTGAACACTCTTTATCGGGAATTTTGTTTTTACTTATTTCAAGTTTGAACACCCTAAATGAAATTCCTGGCTTCGCCACTGCTTCTAATGATTTTGTCTTCTTTCATTTTCTAGTTTTTTTCATGGACTTGTTTCTCGGATGGTCCCATGGATCCGCTTCTGTACCAAACAAGTCGAATATAGGCTAAATTCTTGTTTCCTACTATAGATTCACCCTATTCTACTACCTGGAAGAAAAGGTGACCCAGAACACGAACACAGCAGTTGCAGGGGTAGCCAGTCCCCAAACCGCTCTAAGCAATTTGACGTGCCAAATAGTACTTCAGAGAAAAGAAGAGTACTACGGCATTTGATTTTTAAGATCACTAACGTCAAATAAAGATGAGTACTACTACACCCACTATTACATTTTAGTAGCGTCTGGAGCGTAGTATACACTCCCTCTGTCCCAACTTATATGATGCACTTTCCTTTTTAGTCTGTCCCAAAACGGAATGAACTCTATATTTAACACACACACACACACACACACACACACACACACACACACACACACACACACACACACAAATATATATATATATATATATATATATATATATATATATATATATATATATAATTTGTTTTAAACCACAAATTTCAAAGGTCTTTCTTTTTTTTTCTTAAATTCCGTGCCTAGTCAAACTGTATTACATATAATGGGACAGAGGAAGTATAATTTTACACAAAATTGTACAGCTCTATACATAGAGTGGCGGATCCAGAAAGGACTGTATGAGTTTTGCTGAACCTATCAACCCTATATGAATATGTGGAACACAAGTTTATATAGAGTTAGATATGTCTGTGTATATATAATTCACACATTTCAACTCAAAAGCCTCAATATATAAACCCTGAATACATATATATATATATATATATCCACACTTGATATCAAACTACGCGAAATTAATTAAAAAACTAAATCAATGCAATGAACAATTCATAGGCTCAAACTTTTCCTGCAAACTGTGCTTTATCAAATCAAGACAAGTGACCAACAGATCCTTGTAATTTATAATAAATTTATTTAAACAGAGCAACAGGAAGCTAAAATGGAATCCATCATTTACTATAAATTAAAGTACGAATTCGTTGAATGAAAATCACATCAGTAACGCTCAATCGTTGATTAATTGATCACAAATTGAACACGAAATTGATCAAATTGAATGCAAATTCAGTAGAACACGAATTTTTAATTTATTTATGTTTCAAAAAACAGCTGAAAAGCAAAGCGAAAAAGATGAAAAGAATACTCACACGATGTAAACCTTGGTAGCCATTTTTCGGATTTGGTTAGATTTAGGCCTTCGCTTCTCGAAAGAAAAATGGGGTAACTGTCTTTCTCTTTATAGTTGGGAAGAACAGTAAGAGGATTTGGACTACAGCTAATTGCAGTGTAATTACTTCATTGCACCCTACTATTATCCCAAGAATGAAAGATTATTTTTTAAATAGTATTTTTTTTTAAAAATATTTTTGAATTTTTAATTTGCTAATAAAAAATATGACTTGGAAGAATTTGTGTTTGTTTTTAGAATTTATGTCATGTGCGTGTGAAATCTTTTTTACACAATTAGATTAAGTTTATCTATAATAATAGATTTTACATATAAGCTCGTATATGGTAAATAAAAAATTAGAATAATTAGTAGTTTAATTTACACAATGTTAGTGGACAATGCTTGACACGTCCATCATCATTCTTAATGATTATTCACGTCTCTATTTCTCCTTTTTCCTTTTCATGTTTTCTTACTTATATTAGTCCCTAACTTGATGGACATATCTGAATATTTATATTATGAGAGACAATAGATATTTTGTAGAATTAATTAAGGTCCGAAAAAATTAGAGCAAATACCACGATTATTAAAAAAAAATCTATTAGATGGACGTTGGCAAATAAATCAGAACAAACTCTTCATATAAGTATATGGAGGAGGGTAAGAATGGAAGAGATAATAACATATATGTCTCTAACACTTCTATCCAAATATATTATTATAAAAAAAAAATTCAAAAACTATTATTATTTAGTGACTATTAACTTCCTATATCTAACATATATATAATTACTTCCAATAGCTACTATTCAGTTGTTATGGTAGCGCAACTGTATTCATGAATACAATAACAAAAATCGCCTAAAAATAGGGGAGTCCAGCTATACGCGACCGTATTCAGATGTATTCGCGTCATGTATTCATGAATACAGTAACGACAATCACCTTATAAAAAGGTTTGTCCAACTGTCTAATAATGGAAAGAGGATCAATTAATGTGATACACTCCTAATATAACTCAACAAAATCAATTCTATATAAATTTCGCTGCAATTGTTCTGTATTCCATGTATTCACGCGACTGTATTTATAAATACAATGAGGTAAAAATATAGGGATTACAGATGTTTAATTATGTATTTCATGTATTCGCGCAAATGTATTTATAAATACAGTGAGGTAATCCGCCTAAAAAATAGTAATTACGGGTGTTTAATAACGGAAAGCGCAATATTGAATTATATTCAATTTCACTATATTGAATTCGGTTGTATTCAAACAATAAAAAATCAAGAAAATAGGGTGTATACCGTTCTATTCAATTTGATTGTATACATTGTATTTAATTCACAGATATTCACTATTATACATTGTATGCAATTCACCGTATTGAATTCGACTGTATTCAAACAATAAAAAATCACAAAACACAGTGATATTCGGTTGTATTAAAAAAATACATATCTTGGAAATACATAAATACAGCTGAAAAAATAATATATTTATACAAAAATATAATATATTTGAGTATATTTGTACAGAATATAATGTATTTATATCATTGCATGTGACTAAAAAATAAAAAAAGAAGAAAATTCCATGCTTCCAGATGAGAAGATTGTGTTCCATGCTTCTCCTGTGCCAAAGCATGACCTTCCTGTTCGCCTTCTGCCTCATGAAAATTAGCAGAATTTCATCTCAAGAAGTAAATCATGTTCTTGTTTTAATTAGTTTGAGCGAAATTAAGATCTGGCAATCGTGTTCAGCAATTCTAGTATTCGGCCAGATTAGGAGGAGGAATTTTGCTCGAAGAGAGAAGGAAGAGAGAGATTGAAGAAAATTTTTGCTCAGATTTTGAGAAAGAATCATGTGTTAACCGAAAGAAAAAGAGAGAAAAAAAATATAAATAGCGTATTTCATGCCTTAATGGTAGGGTATACCATAAATACCTATTTTGCTATAAAATATAAAAGGTAGCTATAGAAAATAATATTTTAAAATAATTTTGATTTATGATAAATATGGTGTATACCTTTACTATAGGAGATAAAATTTCTATTATTATATAAATAAAAAAATCAACTTTAATATCTAAATATACTTATCATCACTTGTTACTTATCAACAATTTTTAATCAGTTAATCTGATCACCAAAGATTGTGCTGGGATGATCAAGATCCCTCTACTTTTAACCATAGGTTTCAAATTTGAGCCTTGAAAATAGAAAAAATTCTGGTAAGCAAGGTTTTTCCTTTTTATATGCTTTACGTAATGTGAATTCGGATTAATCGAAACACCAAACCAGATATTAAACGCCGGGTTAAAAACCAAAGAAAAGTTAATTGCTCTTGGTCTAAAGGAAATTCAATGAGAAGGCATGAGTGGATAAGTTTGACATTGCCCCATGACTACTTGCCTTGCACTTTCAGCCTTACCAAACCTCTCAATTATCACTCATTAAAGTTTTTCCCTTTCTTTTCTTAATTGGACTTTTTTAACGTGTAAAATACTTCTGATATTATAAAATAATAGTAATACTGTTTGCTTTAAATTATGATTGATAGGAGGGTCCAAATGTATTATATCTTCCTTTGTTTCACATTACCAAGTTTCATAATGATACCTTTAATATAAAGACAATCTTCAACAGATTTTACATCTGAAATTGGAACTCCCTATAACATCATCATCCAACAAATTATGGTAAGAGAGTTATTAAAATCATTGAATTAGAAATATGGTAATTTACTAAAGGTAAATGCGAAAGGGAGCGAATAGGAATAGATACCCCAATAGTCTTAACCATAAAGGGCGAATGCTACGCGTTGTGCGTATCATTCTATGGCATAGGAATTATCTTATTCTGATTTTACATATTGATCGTTTTGAACTGAAAGCAAACTTTTGAGTGAAATATTCATATTATGTAGAATATCTTTACTTTCAATAGCAATATATATAACATCATCATCTTGGAAGGGATATTCCCCTTTCTTGAAACTATAACAGTAAAGATCTACTTACCAGAAAGTGACTCGAAAACAGCCCCTCTACTTTTAACGTAGAGGTAAGATTTGCGTACACACTACCCTCCCCATACCCCACTTGTGATATTATACTGAGTTTGTTGTTGTTACCGGAACATGACTACTAGGTCTTAGCAGCAGAAAATTCAAACTCTGATCCAGAGGATTCATGTCAAATATTCTTGCTACTTACCATTTCTTCTCTTTTCAGTTCACTGATTCTTCTAAGAGAATTGGAGAATACATAATGAAAACCAAGAATACAGAAACTACGTCTTAATCCCAAGCAATTTGAGGTCGGTCATATGAATCATCAATTTTCATGTCGAACTATTTAAGCATATTGGAGTCCAATGAAAACCAAGAATAATAATTGTAAATAAATGATGTATTCAGAATTGGAATACACTTGGGATTTTTTCAGATAACAGTAGTGAGCTTAACGAGCCTCAAATTCAGGTACAAAATCAGGTTATATTATGATCTTGAGAATTCTTTGTTCCTTTGGACAACACAAAATAAATGTCCTATAAGGTAGGAAGAAAGTCAAATGCAACAAATATATTGGAAAGAAAAGAAAGAAGAACTATCCGCAGACACCGGAGCTCCGAAACTTTAAAGAGAGAACCAACAACAACTACGTCTCAGTCCCAAAACAAGTTGTTGTCGGCTATATAAATCGTCACATTGTATTTAAGTTCAACTCTTGCCATCATAGTACAAAACTTAAAAAGAGATCGCAAAGCCAAATTCAATAGTTTCAACTTTCAACTAGGGAACCCCTAACAATTTCTCAGTCCAATGTCTTACACATATAGACTCCCAACCCTTCTGCTCCAGAGAAAAATGGAGAGCTAAAACTGAGAGATAACAAGAACACCACATGTAAGCAAGCCTCCAACCAGAAGTTCAAGCTATCGTGCTGCAACCCCGCCAAACCCCCTCTCCCCACCCCACCCAAACCCGTTCTTTCAGCACATTGTGCTCGGTATATAATTCACCTTGCGCCCTCAACCATTGACAGCATACACTCTCCAACCCGTCACCTGAAATAAGCATGATAGCCATCAGTCCAATATGCACCACCTAACATTGGCGCTCATCTCCATCTCTACTTCAAGGTTTGATTTAGGTATAAAATTCTTTTCATTTCTGAAATCAGGATACTATTCCACCTTCTAGGACAATAAACATTGAAGATGAAAGACAAAAGAGTGACAACTAGCATAACAAATGATGACTAATGAAAACATTTGCGAGAACCAACACCAACACCATGTTATATGTACATCTCCCATTCTTCTTCCTATTCCTTAATTCCATATTTCTATTCCACCAAACAAATTAGCTTCTCCTCTGCTTCGTAAAGGCAGAACTCTCAAATATGGAAGTTTACCTTGTAAACAGGTCCAGATCCTCCTTCACCAAGCTTGTTGTTTACTGCAAAATTATCAGTAGCATGAGCTACAGTAGCTGTACTGAAAATGCTTAGCTTCGAGATAGGAAAAGGAAATAATTACTACATGAATGTTAAACTAAAGATCCTTAAAAGATAACCAAAAACAACAACAACAATAATCCCACTAGTGGGGTCTGGAGAGGATAGTTTGTACGCAGACCTTACCCCTACCCTGGGGTAGAGAGGCTGTTTCCGATATACCCTCGGCTCTCTCCCTCCAAGAACTCCCCACTTTTGCTCTTGGGGTGACTCGAACTCACAACCTCTTGGTTGGAAGTGGAGGGTGCTCACCACTAGAGCAACCCACTCTTGTCAAAAAGAATGGAATATAAGTAATTATATTTGAAGGAGGTCAAGCATCACCAGTACTTTGTATTCCAATAAGATAAGAAATTGCATGTTTTCAAATTGGAGGGGATTGGGAGGGGGGGAACAGAATGCAACAATCTGAATTCTGAAGAATGCAATTACCATGACTCCATCGCGAGTTTAAAACATTTTGTTACATTTTAGTGTTATACAACACTGTGAAATTAGCTCTGCTGCACACACATTTATCCACCTTCTTCCTCCGAGAAACATAGTAGCAGAGAAGAACCAATCCAGAAAGCACGGCAACTGTGATTAGACTAATTAAGACTGCTTTACCCACACGTCTTTAGCAGTTAAAGTCTTAAAGAGAAGCAACTTCTATCAGCAATAAGATAAAGTAGTGACAGATTGACATACGATCTTAGAATGGGAGGATCTTTATTTATTTAAGCAATGCTCTCACTATCACTTAGAGATTGAGATTGATCGATACTATGGGACACTGCATGCGTTCTCCCCATTGAGTAGAGTAAAACAAGCATAATAGGGAATAAGCCAAAGAACATCCATAGGTTGATAACATTAGCTTACACGATTAGTCGTTAGGAATCCATAAAAAATCATCATATGATGATGCATTTAGCCATTCTGTACACAATCAAAATACACTTATTCATTACTATACAACAATTACAAGGAGAAAAAGACATAGACAAGCTCTACCTGTCCCAAAGTGATGTTGACTTTGCCAAGAATTATATGTATGGGTCAACATGGTAAGATGAACCCTGAACTATTCTAAGGCTCGAGCAAATTCTTCAGGACCTTTCAGTGTAAACTTATGAGATGACTGGAGAATATTATCACAAAATTTGTGGTTTTTGCTCTCTTCTTGGTGGAGAGATTACCAACAAATTTAGCCGTCACAACAATAAGGGCAGCCCCATGCATAACGCATCCCATATTCACGCAGCGCCGTGGAAGGGCCGCACCCCAAGGGATGTGATATAGACAACCTAACCTAATACAAGCATTAGTGACTCACGGCTCGAACATGACCTATAGGTCACATGGAGACAACTTTATTGTTGCTCCAAGGCTCCCCTTCCCGACACACAAAGCATCCCGGATTCCACGGCTCGAATCCATGACCTATAGATCACATGGAGACAACTTGACACAACAATGCAATTTTCAATTAGCTGAGCAATTACAGAAAGAGGTGTAGAACTATTAGAGTCGTGAACTGGCAGCTATCATTTTAGTCAATTTTACTTGTAAAAGTAGGCAAATATCATTGTCAAGGTAACAAGCGTGAATATAGTCTAGTTTCCTAGGTTTGGTTAAAATAACAAGCTCAAAGACATACATAAATAAAGCCACAAACAACAACAAAAGGAGAATAACACAAAAGGTGCAGTAAACATCTGTGTATATTATCAATGTGTTTTATGTGTTTACATTATAGAAAGTATAAGAGAAAAAGTTAGAATGAAAACTCAGAATCTTGGTTAAGAGCCTCATCTAACAAAAACTGAGATTGTTCCATTAACTCAGGACTCAATCTAAACATCAAAACACAAAATTCCATCTGATTAAGAGCTCCATCTCCATCAAAATCACCTTCTTTAAGCATACTCTTAAGATCATCATCACTCAAATCTTGAAGCCCTAACAAAGCAGAGTTCTTTTTTAGACTCTCAAATGTAATGACATCTTTATCCCTATCCATTAATAACTGAAACCCTTTACATAACTCACCAATCAAACCATCCCCACCTAATTTTTCAGCCATAAGTGGCAAAAAATCATTGAAATTGGATTTTCTTGAAGTAGCCATTGAAGAAAGATAGAAAGAATTGATTTTGAGAGAAGCTTTGAACTGTTTTGGTAAGAAGGGTGTGTTTGTGAATAATATATAAGGAGAATTTGGACGGTAGAGAGGGGTTTCGGAGAAGGGGACATAGGGAAAAGGCCATGAGAATACAACTAAGAAACTGTCTTTAATGCGAAATTGCCTTTGCTTTGGACTGACGGTTAAAGAAATTGCCTCCCAATTTCTATGTTTGGTCCTGTTACGCCACTTGCCGGTTGATATTTGTCTTTTTGTAGCTCTTTTTTTTTGTTGGTACATTGTTTAAAGAGAAAATTAGTTAATGAGGAGACGCCGCGTATTTTATTTTTTTTAATTAAGTTTTTTCTTTAATTTCTTCATGCAGGAGTGAGAATATTGTTAATAGTTACGAATTATATTTTAATAAAAAAATAATCAGAATAATAACTAATAAGCGATCATACCAAAATCGCTTAGACCATCATAAATAATTTATAGGCGATTGCTAAGTAACACATATGCGGTTTATGATTTCAGCAGAATCTCCCACTTTATAAAAAAGGAAAAAGGCCCAAAAATGACCTTGTGGTATTCGAAATTGATCAATTATAACCTCCGTTTAAATTTGAATCCAAAAGTGACCCTGCCGTTATAAAATGGGTCTAATAATGCCCTTGTGTTATTCAAAATGGATCAATAATGCCCTGAATTTTATTTATTTTTTTAAAATATTTTTAAAAACTGAAAAAAAAACATATTCTGTAAAAACTAGAAAAAGAAAGGAATTTGCAAAAACTGAAAAAAAAACTGAATTTTAAAAACTGAAAAAAAAAATTAAAAAACTGGAAAAAAAACTGAAGAAAAAAAAATTTAAAAAACTGGAAATTTATTTTTAAAAAAACCGACATATAACTGTAAATGAATATTTAAAAACCGACTAAACCGACATAATCGTACCGTGCCGAATCGATGTTTAGGTTTTTTTTTAATAAAACCGTATGTTTTTATCTATAACTGTACCGATAATTATGGTAGATTTTTTATTTTATAAAAATAAATCGAAAAAATATTGAACCGTCAAATTGAAGAAAAAAAAAAGATTTTGCAAAATATTTTTATTTTTTTAAAACTAATGCATATGTAGTCCACTGCTTTAGGAGAGTTTTTTTTCTAGTTTTTTTTTAAAAAAAAAAATCAGTTTTTAAAGTATTTTAAAAAAAAATATGTTGTGCTTACACAGCATATTTGTTTTTTTTCCAGTTTTTAAAAATATTTTTAAAAAATAAATAAAATTCAGGGCATTATTGATCCATTTTGAATAACACAAGGGTATTATTAGACCCATTTTATAACGGCAGGGTCATTTTTGGATTCAAATTTAAACGAAGGTTATAATTGATCCATTTCGAATACCACAAGGTCATTTTTGGGCTTTTTCCCTATAAAAAATAATCTTGATAATAACTAATAAGCAATCAACCAAAGATTACTTAAGTGATTATAAACAATATATGGGTTATTTTTAGATAACACATATGCGATCTATCATTTTACTAGGATCTCCTACTTTATAACAAAATAATCCTAGTAATAACTAATAAACGATCAACTGTAAATCATTCATCCGATCATAAATAGTATATGTGCGATTTCTAGGTAACACATAGGCGATCTATGATTCTACCAGGATCTCCCACTTTATAAAAACGATCCTGGTAATAATTAATAGGCGATCAACCGGAGATCACACATGCTAGCATAAATAATACACGTGCAATATCTATATAACACATAGCCAATCTATGGTTTCATTAGGATCTCCCATTTTATAAAAAAAAAATCATGGTAATAACTAATAATCGATCAACCGGAGATCACTTAGGCGATCATAAATATTACATAGGCGATCTATGATTTCACAAGGATCTTCCGCTTTATAAAAAAAAAGATCCTAGTAATAACTAATAAGCGATCAATCAGAGATCACTTAGGCGATCATAAATAATACTTGGGCGATTTCTAGATAACACATAAGCGATCTATGATTTCACTAGGATCTCGCACTTTATGAAAAAAAATCATGATAATAACTAACAAGCGATCAACCGGAGATCACTTAGCGATCATAAATAATATATGAGCGATTTCTAGGTAATACATAGTCGATCTATGATTTTGCCAGAATCTTCCACTTTATATAAAAATAAAAGAATCCTGGTAATAAGTTATATGCGATCTGTCGACCATAGATTACTTAGGCGATCATAAATAATACATGAGCGATCTCTAAATAACACATAACCGATCTATGAGATCACCGAGATCTCTCACTTTATAAAAATGAGCCTGATAATAACTAATAAACGATCATCCGAAGACCATTTAGGCGATCTACTACACCAGATTTTAGAAAATCTAAAGTACTCTCATGATCTTCCACATTTTTACCTACTGAAACCAGAAAATAAAATCTACTAATCAAATGCACATTTATCCAAAACGTCAACTATTACTCTAAGTTACAAGTATGAATATCCAAGAAAGTGAGCCCATTAATTCTTGTATCCCTATATATGTTTGCAATGTATTACATGATTACATTAAAAGGAAGTATTATAAAGTTAAAAAGGTAACAATGAGAAGTCACAATCTTTAAACCCCTAGCAAAGAGCCTAGAGACAAAAGAGTTAGAATGAAAAGTCAGAATCTTGGTTAAGAGCCTCTTCTAACAAAAACTGAGATTGTTCCATTAACTCAGGACTCAATCTAAACATCAAAACACAAAATTCCATCTGAGTAAGAGCTTCATCTCCATCAAAATCACCTTCTTTTAGCATACTCTTAAGATCATCATCACTCAAATCTTGAAGCCCCAACAAAGCTGAATTCTTTTTTAGACTCTCAAATGTAATGACATCTTTATCCTTATCCATTAATAATTGAAACCCTTTACATAATTCACCAATCAAAGCATCCCCACCTAGTTTTTCAGCCATAAGAGGCAAGAAATCATTAAAATTGGATTTTCTTGAAGTAGCCATTGTTGAAGAAAGTAATATTAGAAGGGAATTTGAGAGAAGATTTGCTCTGTTTGGGAAAAAGGGTGTGTTTGTGAATAATTTATAAGGAGAGATTGGAGGGTAGAGAGGGGTTTCGGAGAAGGGAACATAGGGAAAAACCATAGGAATACAACTAAGAGACAGTTGCCTTTGCTTGGCCTGACGAGTAGATGAAATTGCCTCTCAGTTTCTATTTTGGACTTTTTCAGCAGGGGTATATTTGTCCTTTCGAAAGCCTTCTCAAGCTACGAAAAGGAAAAAAAAAAAAAAAGCAGATTCCCCTAACTCGGCGCGAATAATTTAGTCGGGCACTAATGCGAGTATTGGACACCGAATAAGAATAATAATTAAAAAAAAAATAATAAGGGTGGAATTGGCCCGAGTATTTCTTGAACTATCATTGAAGGTTATGGTAAGCTAAATACGATTTCTTTATCTTTAATCACAATTTTTAGGTTCGAGCCTTAAAAATTAAAATTATCCTAGAATGAGACATGTGCGACTTGAATCCGGATTAATCCATACTCCAGTGGATATCGATTTCCGAGTAGAAAATCAAAAAAATATGTTTGAACCTCAATTTCGATCAGGAGAACGAAAATATTCATTGCAGGTAGTGCTTTCTTACTTAAATTAGTTTAAGTGGCACGTTGAATTAGTTGAACTAATAGCTTTCGAGTACTACACTATTCAAAAAAAATTAAACGCACTCAATACGGGTGAACGTCACCGGAACCATACGGGAAGCCAAGTTCTATGTAATCGAAAAGGATATGAGATACAACGCTCTGTTCGGGAGACCATGGATTCACAACATGAGGGCAATACCCTTGACACGATGTATACGGTCGAAATCGAGCTCATCTACTACATGGTAGGTCAGGTTCGGAATATGGCAATAAAGGACTGAAGATCGACCCCAAGTCCTACTAGACTAGAATCCGGGGTTGGAACGCCTGCCTTCGAGAATATCGAGGCCGTGATTTCGGAATCGATCCTAGCCCTGAATGAGCTCGAAGAAACATTGTTAGCATAACAGAAGACCAAAATATCCGTAACCGTTCAGATATTACGGCGAGAATCTCGGCACGTATCAATAAGAAACCGACAATCAGCAAATCAAGAGATTTTTACCTTTTATAGAGTTGTACCTAAAGTAGGACTCCTCTACTATATAAAGGGGGTCTGATAATTCATTTAGCAGATGGTAACACGCATTCCAAAGCAATACATTATTATTATTATTATTATTATTATTCTCTTTAAGCTCGTGTTCTTCTATATCCTAATACCGATCGAAGTGCATCTGACTCAAGGGTGGCTAACCTTCCGAGATTGAAATTGTCCAATTCGTGTGGTTTGAATTTACTTTATCATTGTTTATTTCAAGTGCAACTTAACTTAATCATTTTGTATCAAGTTAATCCGCGTATCCTTAAAACCACTTACAAATTCAATTGTTATCCGATTTTGAGGTAAAGAGTTTGGCGCCCACCGTGGGGTTAAGGATAATAGTGGTTATTTGATACAAATTTTCATAACACACTCTACTTTACACTTGTTCTTTGAAGTGTCTCTAATTTCAGGTTAAAACTCAAAATGTCAAACTCTCAATCAGCACCCCTACATGTTGACAATGAATCCGGCCATCACGGTAAAAATAACAACATATTTCCTAGTGACGAGATACCGCCCGTTGATCCCATCGGAATTCCGGTCGCGGACCCAATTAACGCTAATTCACATGTGGCTATCAGCACAAACCTGCCTACCGATCCTGAGAATAACGTCCATGGTGGAGCCCGATCGGCAGCTCAAAATACACAAAATATTGAAGGAGACGGGATCAATTTACAGATGATCTTCGAAATATTACAGGCTCAACATGCGGCGATAGCTCAGTTACAGAACCAAAATCGCGCACCGAGCAGAATTGAACCCGATCCGTCCCGGAAAGTCACACGCAGGGATGAACCAGTCGTAGAGAGGTCGAATGAAAATGAATCGGGGACTAACCCCGAGATCATAAAGATGCTCGATGAACTAACAAAACGGGTAGAATTAGGGGAGAAGAAAATCGAAGCTAATGACAAAAAAATAGAAACCTACAATTCTAGGGTCGACCAAATCCCAGGCGCACTGCCAATATTGAAAGGCCTGGATTCTAAGAAGTTCGTGCAAAAAACTTTTCCTCCGAGCGCGGCTCCAAAGCCGATCCCTAAGAAGTTCTGCATGCCCGAGATTCCTAAGTACAACGGAACGACCGACCCAAACGAGCGTGTTACCTCATACACATGTGCCATCAAAGGAAACGACTTGGAGGATGATGAGATCGAGTCCGTCTTGTTGAAAATGTTCTGAGAGACCATGTCAAAAGGATTTATGATATGGTATCACAACTTACCTCCTAATTATATTGACTCATTTGCTATGCTTGCAGATTCTTTCGTGAAAGCACACGCCAGGGCTATCAAGGTCGAGACCGGGAAGTAGGACATTTTCAAAGTAAAACAGAAGGATAATGAGATGCTTAGAGAGTTCGTGTCCCAGTTTCAAACGGAACAGATGAACCTGCCACTGGTCGCTAATGATTGGGTCGTTCAGGCTTTCACCTAAGGACCCAACATTCGGAGGTCGTTGGCTTCACAACAGTTGAAACAAAACTTGGTGGAATATCCGGCTGTCACTTAGGCCGATGTCCATAACCGGTATCAATCGAAAATCAGGGTCAAAGATGATCCGCTTGGGGCCCCTTCCGGGTCCGTGTATCCCGTCAGAACCATCGACAAAGTCAAGAGAGACATCAATCGTGAACAGAGATCAAACAGGGATCAGTATTAGCCGTACAATGGGGACCGAAGAAATAGTGGATCCGGGCGGAACTCTATGAGAAATGATCGAGGTCAGAGCAACTGGGGACTCATGAGCAAAAACAGCTTTAACAGGTCCATCGGGCCTAAATAAGCGCCAAGATTATCAGAGTATAACTTTAACGTCGATGCCACCGCTATCGTATCTGCCATCGGGCGCATCAAAGATACCAAATGTCCAAGACCTTTATAGTCCGATCCATCCCAAAGAGATCCCAACCTAATGTGCAAATATCATGGCACTCAGGGTCATAGAACAGAAGACTACCGACAATTAAGAGAAGATGTGGCCCTACTGTTCAACAACGGGCATCTCCGAGAATTCCTGAGTGATCGGGCCAAGAACTACTTCAGGAACAGGGATTCTAATAAGCAGACCAAGCAGGAAACGCCTCAGCATGTCATTAACATGATCATCGGTGGAGTCGACATTCCCCAAGGTCTGATGTTGAAGCGCACAAAGTATCTATCACAAGGGAAAAACAAACTTGGGATTACGTACCGAAAGGAACCTTGTCTTTCAACGACAAAGACGCTGAAGGGATCATGTAGCCCCACAACGATGCACTGGTAATATTGATACTCATAAATAAATCTCGAATTAAGCGTGTGTTAATTGATCCAAGTAGCTCAGCCAACATTATTAGATCAAGGGTCGTGGAACAACTCGGCCTACAAGATCAGATCGTACCTGTGGTCTGTGTCCTGAACGGGTTCAACATATCATGCGAGACCACTAAAGGGGAGATAACATTACCGGTGAACGTCACCGGAACCATACAGGAAGCCAAGTTCTATGTAATCGAAAGGGATATGAGATACAATGCTCTGTTCGGGAGACCATGGATTCACAACATGAAGGCAATACCCTCGACACGATGTATACGATCGAAATCGAGCTCACCTACGACATGGTAGGTCAGGTTCGGAACATGGCAATAAAGGACTGAAGATTGACCCCAAGTCCTACTGGGCTAGAACCCGGGGGTGGAACGCCTGCCTTCGAGAATATCGAGGCCGTGATCCCGGAATCGATCCTAGCCCCGAATGAGCTCGAAGAAACATTGTTAGCATAACAGAAGACCAAAATATTCGTAACCGTTTGGATATTACGGCGGGAATCTCGGCATGTATCAATAAGGAACCGACAATCAGCAAATCAAGAGATTTTTACCTTTTATAGAATTGTACCTAAAGTAGGACTCCTCTACTATATAAAGAGGGTCTGATAATTCATTTAGCAGATGGTAATACGCATTCCAAAGCAATACATCATTATTTTTCTCTTTAAGCTCTTGTTCTTCTATATCTTAATACCGATCGAAGTGCATCTGGCTCAAGGGTGGCTAACCTTCCGAGATTGAAACTGTCCAATTTGTGTGGTTTGAATTTATTTTATCCTTGTTTATTTCAATTACAACTTAATTTAATCATTTTGTATCAAGTTAATCCGTGTATCCTTAAAATCACTTACAAATTCAATTGTTATTCGATTTTGAGTGTAAACAAACGATAAATGAATAATACATGTTTTGACATAAATATTTATTACTTAATCATAGTTAAAAGTTTTATATTTTTATCTCATGTATTATTATGTAGTTAAAAAGTTTGCGAGCTAGAATGTTATCCGGAAAATATACTTTAATATTCTTCTTCTTCTTCTTCTCTTCTCTTTTTCTTTTTCTGTTTCTTTTTGTTTTTCCATTAAACTTCTACTACGGATAGAGCTCGAAATTTGGAAGATCGGACTGTATCCCAAGAAAGCACATTATCTTGGACTGTGCGCCCACCAGAACTAAGGAGGAAAGTATGTAAGTTTATTGTTAAACAAATTAAAAGAAAATAAATTATATCAACTTATGTGTAATTGTGTACAATTTTTATTTTGAACGTGCAAAATGTTTAACACAATTATCCTAATATATTTTAATAAACACCTTTAGCCAATTTGATTCGGTGGAGAGATAAATCAGTGGCCTTTTTCATTGTACAAGCATGGTTCATTGGATTCGTTTGTTTTTTATGTAGGTTATACATTCACTTATGGGGGTTGATTACCTTTATAAGCCACCTTTGCTGTTAGTAATTCTAGGATTGTCACCTACTAGCCGAAAAAGTATATATTATTTTCTTTATTTTTAAGCCTCAAAGCTATTAGATTTACTAAAGAAAATTGCAGTTACAATTTTATCAGCCACTCACAAACCACCAAAGATCTTAGATTTAGCTCGAAAAGGTAATGCACCCGACCTTTTTCTTAAACTATACATGGAGAGCTGAAGATAAAGACAGGAAGACAAGATACTTTTTCTAAAGTTCTAAAATATTAAATTCATGACCAAATCCAATTCTTAATTTGTTAATTTTCTTTTCTACTTACTAATTTCAAGTCGAGAAAGCTGACTAAATTGAGAATTCTAACAATTTTTTTAGCCGTAATTAATAACACCGTTAATCTCCGGCAACGGCGCCAAAATTCGATCACACCGGACTATGACTCCTAAGAGGTCTAGCAGTCGTTGCAAATATAATCCGATTTACTAGTACGGAGTCAAATCTCATAGGAAATTAACCTATTAATCACAACCACTAGTTTCGCAAGAATTCAAGTAATCAACCTTCAAAAATACTAAATATCGATTTGAGTGTTTACTAACTAAGAGAAGAGTAATTAAAATGCAGTAATTTATAACTAACAGAGCAAATGTTATAGACAAGATTTGAAAAAGTCTAGGGTTATGATTTCCCCTATTGTCGGAATTTCCCCCGCTACGTTTCCTATAAATTCGCCTAAGTATTCTCTACTGATCGTGATCACTTTGGGTGTCGTAGCTCTCTCTCGAGCAACTACCATAATTTACTAGACATATTCTCTCGAACTACGCTAGCTGGCACTAATTCACCGCTCACTGCGATCGCACCAAGGTTTCGTTATCTCTAATCCCGCCTTTAAATCCTTCGTATTGGTCTCTCAAATACGTTAGAAGTGGTGTTGTTCAATGACTACCTAAATGGTACTCTCTCTCTCGAGTAATACACACTAATTAGGCACAGTTAGTTGAGAGCTCTTCAATCAACAACAACGAAAATATAGTTGAACAAGTAGAGAAAGATCAACGGCAAATTTATATTAAACGTATTGAACAAATCATCCTCCAATAGGTTCCATCAAACCCTAGATGGGAAAATTCAGCTACTCATAGACATACTAACGATCATGATAATAATTGAAAGCATTAAAATACAGATTAAGGAAGAACGAAAGAGAAAAACTCTTGCGATTCGTTGCTTCTAAGTGTTCCCGTAGCCTTTTTCCTCTCCAATAATGTCTAACCCCCAAGAAATAGGTTTAGAACTCCTTTTATACATGTTGGGGACGTGTAGGGTCGAAACGACTAAGTCCTAGCCGAATTAGGATGAAATCCGTCCTTGGCCGTCTCGCTTGGCGCCTGGCGCCAACCTGGACACCGAATTTTTTTCACTTCTGTGCTCTTCTGCCCATGGCGTTTTGGTTGGTGCCCGGCGCGAACCTGGGCACCAAAGTCATACTCCCTCCAGTTCTTCTGTTTTTACTTTACTTTGCATGCAAGCTTGCCAAATCACGTCAAAATGACTCATACACATATAAATACCATTATTAAGCTCGAGTCACAAATATTCACATCAAAGTTAACAAGATCGAGGTATAATACAAGGCAAATTACATGCAAAAACACGAATTTTTAGCCTAACATCACCACCCTACACTTAAGCTCTTGCTCGTCCTCGAGCAACCTAAAACCTTGCTAACCAAACAATGCACGCAAGACATCATACAACGGAGGAACATTTGGCAATTCAACACACTACACTTATGACCATGCTTGATACCAACAATTAAGCCCTTGTATACGCATTCATACCTTTCCCAACTTTCACATGCCGGAATATTAGTGACCACTTAAAAATACTCAAACAACCTGCCCATAACCACCCAACCTCAAAGACCGACTCGTCGCCAATAAGTACTCTCAACTCGTGCACTCACCCAACAAGGGATGTTTAATAACATTACCTATACGTCATGGAATCATGTACCTCACCAAAGAATAAGAGGGCATTTTCTTCCACACATTCAAATATGCATTCGAATATAATTTAAGGACATCGCATATATGAACAAAGAACCACTCACTCTTACAAAGAAATTCATGTGCATTCCGTGGTTGTACCATAGGCTTTCCCGTAGTGTATATCTCCATTAATCTAAGCTCGTACAATCTAAGATCAATTAGGTCTTTACGTGTTGTAATGTAGGCTAAGGGACGGGTAGGATATATTTTGGGTATAGTGACTAACCCTCCTAAGCACTTTAATACATTACACTTAACTTTCCAATACACACTTTTCATGACCAATTCAAGCAATGCCACGAAACCATATACAACTTGGCCCTTCTTCTTTAAGCACAACTATGCATTCACTAGCCCGGATTGAGATGAATAGGAGGTGTATTTTCTCTTTTTTTGGTTTTTTTATATTTTCTTTCCTCTCTTTTTCTCAACACTCTCCATATTTAGGTTGCCAGGGTAAATGATCTACCAAACATACGTGCACCAGGTTAGCTTTTCTATGGTTCCATTCAAAAGCTACCCCAACTTTCACCTTACTCTTCTAGCGACTTAAGTGCTTCGGAGGTAAAGGTTCAACAAAAATTTACTTGAAGAACAAAATGGGACTCAGCTTGTACTTTGGGTACCAAAAAAAAGGTTTATAGGCTCAAATGGGCTATCTAAGGATAATTTTTATTTATGGTGGCATAATAGCTCAATGGACAATCAAAGAAACGCCTACATCATCTCCTAGACTCACAAAACTTACTTATTTCGCTTCGACTAACACACTTGGCAAGTTCTAGACAAACACATGATAGCATAGAATGTAATCAATATCTCACATCACACAACGCACATGACCCCAATCGGTACGGTTCCATTCCACTCTCAAGTTTAGGAAAGTAATCACAAAGTCAAGAAGTATTAAGCATTAAAGCACTACATGAACAACGAGTCAGATAACTGAGAGAATGCGTCACAGACATGCGATTCAATCTTTCTCGGCATCAATTTTTATTAAAACATATTAGTAAGGTAATTTGCATGCTACGGCCTAACAATTCTAGCATCAAACAGGTCAAAAGGCCTATAGGACACTTAATTTTTCTTCCCTATGTTTCCTAAAAAATAAAAAATAAAAAAATTTATCCGGTTTAAGTTACATCCCTTGAAAAAGAACGGATGTCAAAAGAAAAACCAAAGGGGGATTATTATCTACCTATGACTAACTAAAAATAAAAAAAAATTGGAATTTCTCATTGGACCTTAATCCCTCAAGAAAGTTGTCCAAGAGATCCATTATCGTGAAAAGTCCAAATTGTTTTTTGATGTTTTTGCATTTTTTTCTGAATTAACTACTAAACTAATTCTACTATACTACATTACTAATTCTATTAACTAAGCAATTAAAATCAAGAAGCTAGAATCTAAAAATAAGAAGTTACATTACTACTAGGTACTAACGTACTACTACTACTCATCAAAGGAAAAATCCCCACCCCACACTTAAAAAGTGCAGTGTCCACAATGCACATACAACAAAAATATAAAGCAGGAGGGTGGATAGAAGGAACTCCCTGGCTAAGCGGACCCATTCGGGTCGTACTCGGAGCCCTCCCCGTCTGACTTCTCATCTACTAATCTGCGAGCCTGCCCCGATCTACGAGACATTGAACCACCTGATGTGCTATCCTCCGCAGTGCCCACAATGGCTAAAGGTCCATCAACCTCCTCACCAGCCTCGCCACTATTAGGAGATCGTGGAGTAGTGTTCTGATCCTCAGAAGAGTGGAGTGGGCTACCCGGTGACAATCCCAAAAGCTTCTTGGTCGACCCCAATAATGGACAATCCCGGTTCAACTTCTGCTTTTCTGCCTCTGTCACCCCCACCTTCTACAAAAGTAGGCTCATCATACAATACATGTGACGTTGTAGATTGTCATCCCGTTCTTGCCTGGCATCAGTGCTTAACTTTGGACCATTCTCCGGAGGTATCGCCGAGATATCTAGCAACTTGGTCGGTGTAGGCACAATCTCATCAGCTCCCGCATAAACCGGCACCTCCCACTACAGCAACAACTGTGTCAACAGGTCTCTGTAGAAGAACATCCTGGAGTCATTCTGAAATCTAGTGTGAGTCATCTCATCGAGCATTCACTGACCAATATTGATATATTTTCCCGTTATCAGAAAATAGATCAAACAAACCCTCGCTCTCGTGCAATCTGAAGAATGCTCACCGGGCATAATACGAGCAAGAACAAAGTTATGCCAGACCTTAGCCGTTCTGTTGAAGTCAGTCCGGCACATGTCCCTATGGGTGTCATTTCGTTATGAACGAATCCACTTCGCCATCGAGTTCACCCCACATAATGTCTGACGGGTGGTCGAGTAATCTGGACTGTACACAAACTTTTGAAAAATTTGCGGATCATGGTTTGGAGCCTCCAAAAAATCACAAAGCGCTTGAGCTTGCAAGTTGATCCACACACCTCGCACATCGGATTCATTTTTCTAACAATGCCAATTAGCATATAATTCTTTTACCATGCTCAAGTTAGCTGGCCCGGGGCATTCTAACAAACGGTGCAACTTCAACTCCTTTATCCGGTCCAGAATGGTGGGAAATATTTTCTCCAAAGCTATGGTGTTGATGCCCATCTCTGAGATATACCGCTCGCATGGTTCAAAGGAGTGGTACCATCTTTTTGCATCATCTCTATCTACCTAGAGGGCTAGACGTAGCACATGAGGCTGCCTGGTAGAAGGCTCAGCTACTTGCTTTTCTTTTCCCAATTTGCGTGAAGCAACCTCACGTTGTTTACGCTTCTTTTTGGATGGGGAAGCCGTAGAAGGCTTTGCCATTTCCTTTGCCTTTTTGCGAACCTTCACGAGTCATTAGTACCGACACCTATGAACAATGAATTCTGCATTAGTTAGAACTTCAATGACCTTCTATAGACAAAAGGTAGGATTGGGGAGACCCCATACTTAAGATTCAAGCAATGCTTCGGGTACTCAAGACTTTCCCTTAGCAACCAACAACATCCGCACGTAGCATATAACAACAACACATACAATACAATGCATCTCACTACACTCGGGCCTTTAAAGTAGATTGATCATAGCATCATTTCCCCTGAGTCGCTACACACGTAATTATTATACACTACAATTCAATGAAACAGCTAAAAAGGAAAAAAACAATACAATACACGACAAGTGCCATAGATAGGCACACACATACGACCTTTGTGCACGACATCACTCCCTAATACCCCACACTCATACCTTAGTGCCAACAAACAATGCTTGGCGACTCAGACTTCGCCGGCAATCAACAATTTTCTTTCAAGAATTTTATCAAACGCTTGGTGAGCAACACTTTCATTCAATCCTTTCAAACCATTGGACAAGTGCCATACCCTCCCAAATTAAACGAGGTGGTAGGACTTTTAGTTTTCTACCCCGTATTCAATTAACAACGTTTAAAAATCATACTAAGTTGGAATTCAATACACACTTTCCAACACTCTACTCTAGGGGAAGTTGGGGTGAAAGGAAAAGTGAGAGATAAGAAAACAAACAATAATACAAAATCAAGAAGTAATAAAAAAAAAGAGAAGAGAAGACAACAAAAAAAATAAAAATTAGAGAAAAACAAGAAAAACTCACCTGGTGCTTGAGAGAAGAAGAAGCAGTGAGCGGAGAGAGGGGATTCGGGGGGAGAGAGAGAGATGGGCATGGGGAAAAATCAGGGAGAGAGAGAGAGAGAAAGAGAGAACTGGGGGGGGGGGGGAGGGATTAGGGGTTTAGGGTGTGATGGGTCGTGTTGGTTATTATTTTAGGTGGTGATGTTTTATTAGTATTATTATTATTAGTTGGGGAGACGGGTTTGGGTCGGTTGGGGGTAAACAGGTAGGGGACTTACCTGGGCGTTTTTATCTGCGCCTGGCGCTGAAGAGGATAGTTGTGTGTGATTGTTATTGCCCTTGGCATTTTCGTCCGCACCTGGCACCTAACTGGGCGTTGAACTGCTTTTTTGTTTTTTACTAAATGACAACTAGATGGAAACAAGAAAATTGAGTTGCCTCCCAACAAGCTCTTGATTTAACGTCGCGGCATGACGTAGTCAATTGAACTCAAGGTTTACTCAACACTTGAGGCTCCTTCAAATGAATCACCGATACAACGTTTTCCTCATCCATGCCAAAGTAATGTTTCAACCTTTGCCCATTGACTCTAAACTTGTTCGTTCCATCCTCAGATTCAATTTCTATAGTTCTACTTGAGAACACTTGCACAACTCTAAATGGATCTTTCATAACACTAAATGGTCCCGACCATCTAGACTTAAGCTTACCCGAAAATAATTTCAATCTTGAGTTGTACAACAACACGACATCTCCGGGTTTGAAAATTCTCTCTTGAATGTGTTTATCGTGCATCATCTTCATCCTTTCTTTGTACAGCCTAGTACTTTCAAAAGCATGGTAACAGTACTCAACAAGTTCATGCAGCTCTGTGACTCTACTCGTACAAGCGACCTCTAAGTCAAGATTTAATTGCCTTAACGTCGCCCAAAAATCTCTATGCTCTAACTCCACCGGTAAAGTGACACGCTTTTCCAAATATCAATTTGTACGGTGACTTATCAATCAGAGTTTTGAATGCAGTGCGGTAGGCCCATAATGCATCATCCAATTTTTTTGCCCAATCAGTCTGAGTAGCATTTACAGTATTGGTCAAAACACTATTGATTTCTCTGTTTGACACCTCCACTTGCCCATTTGTTTGTGGGTGATACGGAGTGGCAACCTTATGGCGCACGCCATATTTTTCCAACAACTTTGCAAAGGCTCGGTTGCAGAAGTGGGTGCCTCCATCACTGATGATCGCTCCTGGAGTGCCAAATCGGGTGAAGATATTTTTTCTTAGAAAACCAATAACTCCCTTTGCATCACTTGTTGGGAGTACTACGGCTTCTACCCATTTCGAGACATAGTTCACAACTACCAATATGTATTTGTTGCTATATGAGCTGACAAATGGTCCTATAAAATCGATTCCCCATACATCAAATTGGGTTCATGGGTATCACATGTCGACGAGAAATATTCCCTTTCCGTTGGCACTCATCACAACCCTTTACCCAAAAGTGTGCATCTTTAAACAATGTCGGCCAATAAAAGCCCGACTTTAACACTTTTGCAACTATCCTTACTCCTCCAAAATAGCCTCCATAAGGCGAAGCGTGACGTGCCTACAAAATCGAAGCTTGATCTATCTCGGGAATACATCTCCGAATCATGTTATCAATACAAATCCTAAACAAATATGGTTTATCCCAGAAATACATGCAACAATCACGGAAGAACTTTTTCTTTTGTATAGAGAAGAGGTCATAGGGGAAAATATCGCTCGCCAGGTAGTTTGCAATGTCTGCATACCATGGCGCTACCTCAAGGCTTATGGCCAACAGTTGTTCGTCCGGGAAAGTTTCCACAATCTCTTCCACCTCAACCTTCTTCTCTCCTTCCAGCCTAGACAAGTGATCAACCACTTGGTTTTCCATCCCTTTCGGTCACGGATCTCTAAGTCAAATTCATGCAGTAGTATCACCCATCGAATCAGGCGCGGCTTCGACTCCTTCTTCTCAATTAGGTACCTGAGAGCAGCGTGGTTAGTATAAATAATTACCTTCGAGCCTATCAGGTATGACCTGAATTTGTCAAATATGAACACCACTGCTAGCATCTCCTTTTCGGTCACTGTGTAATTTAGTTGGGCACCACTCAAGGTTCTACTTGCATAGTAGATTGGATGCATGACTTTATCTTTCCTCTGCCCAAGAACTGCTCCCACAACATGGTCACTTGCATCTCATACATCAGCTCAAAAGGTTGTTCCTAGTCAGGAGCCACTATGATTGGTGCATTCACCAGCCTCTTCTTCAACTTCTCAAAAGCTACTCTGCAGTCATCAGAAAACACAAAAGGGTGATATTTTTCAAGAAATTTACACAAAGGGTTAGGAATTTTGGAAATATTTTTTATAAACCGCCTGTAGAAGCCGGTGTGACCAAGGAAACTTCTTATGTCCTTGACAGAAGTGGGTGGAGGTAACTTCTCAATTATATCAACCTTAGCACGGTCCACCTCAATGCCCTTACCCGACACTAGGTGTGTCAAAACTATACCTTCATGTACCATGAAATGACACTTTCCCATTTTAATACCAGATTAGTCTCCATACACCTCTTCAATACTCTTTTCAAGTTCATAAGACAATCATCGAATGAGTTACCCACCACTGAGAAATCATCTATGGAAACCTCCATTATTTCCTCTACCATATCTGTGAAGATGGCCATCATGCACCTTTAGAATGTGACGGGTGCATTGCATAGGCCAAACGACATTCTTCGAAAGGCATAGATGCTATACGGATAGGTGAACGACGTCTTCTCTCTATCCTCCGGGGCAATAGAGATCTGGTTGTACCCCGAGTATCCATCCAGAAAGCAAAAGTGGGACCTCCCCGCCAATCTATCTAGCATTTGATCAATGAATGGCAACGAAAAATGGTCTTTTCGAGTGGCCTTGTTCAATCTTCTATAATCCATACAGATTCTCCATCCCGTGACTGTTCTTGTTGAGATCAACTCGTTATTCTCATTTTGCACTACAATCATTCCACCCTTCTTTGGCACACACTGAACTGGGCTGACCTAGTTGCTATAAGAGATGGGGAAGATGATTCCCACATCTAACCACTTGATCACTTCTTTATTCACCACTTCTTTCATTTTGGGGTTCATCCTTCTTTGATGCTCTCTGGAAGGTTTGTGCCCATCTTCCAGTAGAATCGTATGCGTACAAAACATTGGGTTGATACCCTTTATGTCTGCAATGGTCCACCCAATTGTAATCTTGCACTCCTTCAGAACCTGCAAAAGTTGTTCTACCTGCACATCTAACAAATTAGAAGAGATAATAACAGGCAATATCGAACTAGGTCCCAAGAAAGCATACCTAAGGTGGGACGACAATGGTTTTAGCTCCAACTGTGGTGGATCTTTGATTGATGGCTTAGCTGGAGGGGTCTATCTTTCTTCTAAGTGTTACGACTCAAATTCTAGCTCTCTTCTTTGGTACCCTTGGCCTTCAAGGGCCAAAACCCACTCCGCCAAGTCCTTACCATCTACCTCTTCTAAGTTCATCAGGTAGGCTGCTAGGGGGTCTTTTGCATTCAGTGCCTCATCTTCCTCCTCTAAAATCACATCTACAGCTTCAATCAGAGAGCAATTAGCAAACTTATCGGGTCTCCGCCTAGACTTCTACACATTGAACGTTATTTCTTCATCGTTCAGTCTCATCTTTAGCTCCCTAGTTTCACAATCAATCAGAGCTCTCCATGTGTCCAAGAATGGCCTTCCCAAAATTATGGGAATCTCTTCGTCAACCTGGCAGTCCAAAATGACAAAATCTGCCAGAAACACAAACTTTCCAACCTGTATAGTTACATCATCGAGTATACCTGATGGCCTTTTCATCGTTCGGTCGGCTAGCTGTAGTAACATGGATGTAGGTCTTGCTCTTCCAATTCCCAACCTTTTATATATAGACATGTGCATCAAGTTTATGCTCGCCCCCAAATCACACAATGCTTTAGCAAAATCATAGTTCCTATTGTGCATGGGATTGTGAAACTCCCTGGGTCGGATAGCTTCTCAGTTATGGGTCTCGTCACGACAGCACTACATGTCTGAGTTAGTGTAACAGTTGCCAAGTCTTGAAAGACAAACTTGCCAGACATTAAGTCCTTCATCATTTTTGCATAACCGGGAATCTCCTTCAAGACACCAATCAGTGGAATGTTCACCTGAATCTGCTTCAACATCTCCATGGATTTCTTATACTGCTCATCCTTTTGATATTTGGACAACCTATGCGGGAAGGGTGCTGGCGGTCGCTTCTTTCCTGTGACTTGAGTTAGATCCTGCTCAGGCACTTTTTCTAATGCCTTCTCTTGAACTACGTCAGTCTCCTTCACAACCTCTTTTTCTTTGCTTGTGTTCTCTTGTGCATGTTGTATCATCACCTCAGTTAACCTAGTTGAATCATCTACCTCAATGGGTACTGGCACAAGTGTTTCAGTTGGTCGTCTTTCGCGAGCAATTTCTTGCTCTAGATCTAGGTCTCTACCATTTGCCTTCAAGCTGTCTGTAAATCCCATGTAGAACCTCTGCCCCAACATCTAATCAGGAATACCATGGTGTGGACACTTGACCAATATCCCCTTGAACCTCTCCCATATTTCTTGTAGTGTTTCAGCTGGTTTCTGCCTGAAGCTCAATATCTCATCAACTTGCTTGGCAGTCTTATTGGGTGGGTAGAATCTGTTCAAAAACTGCTTGAATAATTCTTCCCAAGTAGTGATGGAGTTTATGGGGAGCGAATTGAGCTAAGTCTGAGCCTCCCCCGTCACTGAGAATAGAAACAACAACCGTCTTACTGCTTCCGGTGTCACATTTGGTTGCCTTTGCGTGACACAAATCGACAGAAAAGTTTTCAGATGCTGCTGTGGATCTTCAATGTAAGACCCCGAGAACAGTCCCTTGTTCTGCAACAAATGTAACATGTTGTTAATAATTTGAAATGATTCCACTTGTATCGGAGGGACTGCAATTGCGGTTGCCAGGTTTTCAGTAGTGGGTTGTGCCCAATCATACAAGGCTACTTCTGGCACAAGAGGTGCCACACCCTGATTGTTTGGGTCATTCACATTGTTTATGTTGTTTTGGTCGTCTATTATATCGCCCATGTCTAGTTCGATTCGTTCTGTTGTCGTTTATCTTTCTTGTTTGCTCGATTTTGTGCCTTGAAAGCTTTCTCAGGGTCCGGTAATGCTTCGTACAATTCACCAGCTCTTGAGAAATTTCTAGGCATGCATCTGTAACACACAAGAGTACAAACGTTAGAGTTTCAATATAATGAATTTCAAGTCGAGAAAGCTGACTAAATTGAGAATTCTAACAATTCTTTTAGCCGTAATTAATAACACTGTTAATCCCCCGGCAACGGTGCCAAATTTGATCATACCCAATTATGACTCCTAAGAGGTCTAGCAGTCGTTACAAATATAATCTGGTTTACTAGTCCGGAGTCGAATCCCACAGGCAATTAACCTATTAATCACAACCACTAATTTCGCAAAAATTCAATTAATCAATCTTCAGAAATACTAAATAGGGATTTAAGTATTTACTAACTAAGGGAAGAGTAATTAAAATGCAGTAATTTATAACTAACAGAGCAAATATTGTAGACAAGATTTGGAAAAGTCTAGGGTTATGATTTTTCCTATTGTCGGAATCTCCCCCGCTACATTTCCTATAAATTTACCTAAGTATTATCTACCGATCGTGAGCACTTTGGGTGTCGTAGCTCTCTCTCGAGCAACTACCATAATTTACTAGACATATTCTCTCCATCTACGCTAGCTGCGACTAATTCACCGCTCACTACGATCGCACCAAGATTTCGTTATCTCGAATCCCGCCTTTAAACCCTCTGTATTGATCTCTCAAATACGTTAGGAGTGGTGTTGTTTAATGACTACCTAAATGGTACTCTCTCTCGAGTAATACACACTAAATAGGCACAGTTAATTGAGAGCTCTTCATTCAACAACAACGAAAATATAGTTGAACAAGTAGAGAAAGATCAACGACAAATTTATATTAAACGTATTGAACAAATCATCCTCCAATAGGTTCCATCAAACCCTAGATGGAAAAATTTAGCTACTCATAGACATAATAACAATCATAATACTAATTAAAAGCATTAAAATACAGATTAAGGAAGAACGAAAGAGAAAAACTCTTGTGATTCGTTGCTTCTAAGTGTTCCCGTAGCCTTTTTCCTCTCCAATAATGTCTAACCCCCAAGAAATAAGTTTAGAACCTCTTTTATACATGTTAGGGGCATATAGGGTCGAAACTACCAAATCCTAGCCGAATTAGGATGAAATCCGTCCTTGGCTGTCTCGCTTGGCGCCTGACGCCAACCTGGACACCGAAATTTTTCCACTTCTGTGCTCTTCTACCCTTGCATTTTGTTTGGTGCCTGGCGCGAACCTGGGCACCAAAGTCATACTCCCTCCAAAATCTTCTATACTTTACTTTGCATGCAAGCTTGCCAAATCACTTCAAATTGACTCCTACACATATAAACACCATTATTACGCTCGAGTCATAAATATTCACACCAAAGTTAACAAGATCGAGGTATAATGCAAGGCAAATTACATACCAAAATATGGATTTTTAGCCTAACATCACAGACATAGCGCGTTAGTGATTCGATTTGGCCGGTTATTTTAAGAAATTTTTATTATATTAATTTTTCAGTCACTCGATTGTATATAACCAAAATTAGATTTAGCGTCTCAGTTATCTCCGTTTCTTTTCAGTATCGGAACGGTTCGATCAATTCTCGATATTTTACTTTAAAACGCCGTATAAAAAGCGCATTGTTATTAGGATGCATGTATCACTTGTTATATAAAATAATAAGTAATAAGTTTTAAAATAACACATAAAATATAAATTAAAAGTATTATACGTTCATTGAATACAACTTTTACTACAAGAGCATATATGCACATCGCAAGTTTTGATTTACAACGGTTGCAATAACAAAGAAGCTGATAGCCCTGTAGTTTCATTTTCGTGGTTCGATCCTTTCCAGAAAAATGCTGCGTGTTTGAGTTCTGATAGCTAGTTGTACACCCCAAAAACACTCTTTACTTTGTTGAGTTGCTAACAAAAGAATTGCAATTCAAAAGACATTAAATCTAAAAACAAAATAACGTGTAGCATGTAAATCCATCCCATTCCTTAAGATCCACTTTTTCAATATTTACGTCCATAAAAAAATAATAATTATATAACCCCATTAAAAACTTCCATTGTCTTTTTTCTCCTCTTACTTTGTGTTTTGACTTTTTCCATGAGAATGCAAATGAAAAGCATATCAAACCAACTGTATTGCCTAAAACAAAGTCAAGCAAAATCTGATGGACGATTTTCAACGATAGCTACTAGCACCCTTTTCATTTTCCCGTAATGACTTTCGTCATGATTTCCATATAAAATGTGCGCACTTGTTTTTATATCTGACATAGTAATTAGTTTTTGTTATTAGGTTAGTAATTAAATATTTTTATATATTTAATAAATTTTTGATAAAAAATCAGGGTTTAAGCAAAAACTACTGGATTCGTCCGAACGCATAGCTACTACGCTACCTCCGTCCCGAAAGCAATGATATTTATGTTGGTCGTGCAAATTGCTATCAATCATAGGTGAATTTAGTATTTTAAGTTATTGATTTCTTGATTTTTGAAATTACAGCTCGATGAATTCTATACATGTTAAATAAAATTTTAATACAAATATAAAGTTTTAACCAAAGGTACTGAATTTTGCTGAATTCATAAGCGGAATTGTAGTTTGTCACTACTATTAGTGGAATATATGAATTAAAATTTGGTAGGAACAAAATAATCCTTTGTGCAATAACAGCGAACTTTACGTATGGAGCAGGGCACAGACCAAGTAAAGTAAACACATGGTTGACTCAGTAAAACAATATTTCCATATTGACTATTGAGAGATTTGTTAACTATATATACTTCAAATATCAAAATGCATATTTAGGGATATAAATCTAGTAAGTTCAGAGTTTGGTAAAAAGTTTATTTTTTTTAATTTAAAAAAAAGGACATTAAAGTTTGGTAACACATGAATTAGTAAATTAATGAGAATATTGCATAACCTAAACCAAAGTTCGCTATATGCATTGAATTTTATAATTCAAAGAGATTTTATTAAAATTGGGAAATATCAAAAAATAAGGCCAAGCAAGTTTGGTAGAAACTTTAAAGTATAGAAAACTTAGCCGAACCAAAGCTGTTATTTGTTTATTACAAAAGTAAGAAGACAGAGTTAAGGTTATGTTTAAAATTAGTCTAAATTTGTTTTTTGAAATTTTATTTTTTTGAAAGAGCTTTTAGAAACTAATTAATGTGCTGATGTTTTTGGCTAACGCCATGTAGTTTACGAAGTTTTTTAAGAATATGTCTAATACTTTTCATTGAAGGGGAGCCTTGGCGTAACCGGTAAAGTTGTTGCCATGTGACCAGGGGGTCACGAGTTCGAGCCGTGGAAGCAGCCTCTTGCAGAAATATACAGGATAAGGTTGCGTAATAAACTCTTATAGTCTGGCCCTTCCTCATACCCTGCGCATAGCAGGAGTTTAGTGCATCGGCAAATAAAAAAAATGTCTAATAATTTCTATTGTATAATTTGTTTTGGAAAAATGGACCAATATGTGTGAACTGCCTGAATGGTCCTAGCCAACACTAATTATATACTTGTCAATGGGACCCACAACCAGACTAGAAATATTGCAAATTGACTTTGGTTCTCATATTTCTCATATTTTGATTCTTGCTTTTCATTTCACCAATTCAAAGCTGCCATGAAACAAAGATATGAAGCAGAAAAAACAATGAACGCATTTTTCTTCTTTCTCTTTACTTTTTCCTTACTTCAAAATATTTATTCTCAAGTTGACACAATAACTACTACTAAATTTATCAAAGATGGTCAGACTATAGTTTCATCAGATGGAACATTTGAGTAAGGATTTTTTAGTCCAAGAAATACTTCAACAAATCGTTATGTTGATATTTGGTACAAGAAAATCTCAGCTTTTACACCAGTTTGGGTTGCTAATTGACAAATTTCTATTAAGGATAATTCTGGAATATTGAAAGTTATTAAGCCAGCTTTCTTGTTCTGATTAATGTTACTAATAACACTATTTGGTCAACTAATTCTACAAGAGCGGCTGATTAACGAGCAAATGTTTGCAAATGCTTGAATGTATATTCTTCTCAGAATCCTTGCCTCCTCATCTTTCCCTCCCTCTTCCGGTGCCCGCTAAACAGTTCCCTTCCCAGTGTCTAGTTTGAATGATGTGTGTCTAGTGTCTCTTTTTTTTTTTTGGCTTGGTGTTGTTATGACCGGTACTTTAAGTTGTTCTTATGTGGATGTTTTTGTAATAATGATGCTACTATCTTTGTTTTCTTCTAGTATAAATTAATGAGCATCTCATCTTTTGCTATGTATGTTATACTCTTGCGCTCTATTTTTTAGCCATATTGTGCACATATATTGCATGAGTTAATCTTGCTAGACTTCTTTTTGCACTTATGTGCAATCTTTTTATGATGCCAAAAGGGGAAATAAATTGAGAGAGTGAACAAGTTCTCAAGGGGAATAAAGTCATTTTGCAGGGAAAATTGTAAAAAAATCTGGTTCTGAGGGGGAACTTCAATTATAAGTTTGTCATCATCAAAAATGGGCAAATTGTTAAGCTATGTGCCTTTTTGTATTTTGATGACCTAACAAACTTCATATGAGAACCAAATTGGGAACCTGTTACACATCCTCAAAGTGCTCAAGAACAACAAGTCTCATGTCTGGTACAAGTTCCAACAACTTGAGTCAAAGAACGGTAGAGGGGACAAATGGTATCAGTTCCTTCGGTGACAGTACAAGTCAACTCTCTACCGTTGTTAAAGTCGCTGCACTGTTTCTTTGTACATGCAACAATGCACCAGTCACTTTATGGAGCTAGCATGCCTTGTATCGGATAATTGCTTACATCATCCCAATGACCTAACTTATATATTACCAACATGAGTCAAGGAAAAACACACACTTGCAAATCCTAAATCATCAAGTCTCTCTCTCAAGTGTGCTGGTGACTTTCAAGTAACTCCAAGGCTTGAAGAACAAAGCAACAATAGAATGAATGATCAAATCCCAGTACTGAGTTTATCATATATCCTTAGTGTTGTTGTATCTTTGTTAGTGTTATCTATTTGTAATTCCTACTCAGCTTATTTAAAAGCATTCTGTAGGAGAATGTTTGTAAAATCATAAACCTTGCGTTTGTGTTTTGGCTAGAGTTAGTCAAAGTGTGAGCTTTGTGATAGAGTTATTACAAAGAGGCTTGTAATAAAGTTATTACAAGTAGGTGAGGTATTAAGAGGTCAATTCCTAGATTACAATAGGTTGTAATCTAAAGTTTGCTCAGTTAATGAAGTTGAAATCCTACAAGTGTAGGTCGTGGTTTTTAATCCCACGAGTTGGAAGTTTTCCACGTAATCTCTGTTGTGTCATTTACTTACTGTTGTGTGTGTGTGTTTTGTGAAAATTGATAAAGAACTAGGTTTTCTATATAGTTTGGTGGACTCTAAATTCACATCACACATTAATTAGTAAGTTAATGAGAATATCGTATAACCTAAACCAAAGTTCGCTATATGCATTGAATTTTATAATTCAAAGAGATTTTATTAAAATTGGGAAATATCAAAAAAGAAGGCCAACCAAGTTTGGTAGAAAGTTTACAATATTGAAAAGTTAGCCGAACCGAAGCTGTTATTTGTTTATTACAAAAGTAAGAAACAAAGTTAAGGTTGTGTTAAAATTAGTCTGAATTTGTTTTTGAAATTTTATTTTTTTGACAGAGCTTTTAGAAACTAATTAACAGGGGTGTCAATGGCTCGGTTCTATTGGTTATTTTATAAAAAAAATTTACCGTATTAAATTTTCGGTTATTCCATTTTGTATAACCAAATTAGACCTTTCGAAACCGTCCTAATCATCTTGGTTTCTCTTCAATATCGGTACGGTTCGGTTAAGTTTTATTTTTTTATAAATATCATGTAAAAGTTGCTAGTCGAAGTTAGAATGCGATTATGTTTTCTTGCATAGAACTTTGGCAAAATTCTTTAGACATTTTTACTATCTTAAAAGTGATTATTAAAGGAACATGAAAGATGTCCATAATTGACATTCATCCCACTATTCTATGGTAGCATAAAACAAATTAAGCAAAGACAAGAGAAATATAAAGAGTTAATACCCTAAAACTCTCTTAAATTATCATATTTTTGCCAGTTTCCTACTTAAACTATTCGGTGTCCCCAAAACCCCTCTAAACTATGTTGTTGCTCGTATTAAAACCCCCTCGTCGTTGAACTAGCATAACATGTGTAAATACTCGCTTAAGAGCACGTGGTAACTGAAAAAAGCCATTAAAATGGCCCACCTAACAGAAAATAATGGCTAATTAGCCTAACCCTCTTTCAAATTTATTTATTTTAATAAATATTCTCCTTATTTCAGTTATATCCATCTTTCTTCCTCATTTTTCACCATTCTTACTTATTTTTTCACCTTTCTTCTTTGATTTTCACCTTCTTCTTCATTTTTTAACCTTTTTTCTTCGGTTCTTCATATGAGTTTCCTCTGGAAAAATTTCTCCCCCTCTTGTTTTCTCTGAAATTATTTATTCTCTTTCTTGTTTTAGTCTTCTTTCATGCCTTACACATATTGTTAAAAGAATACCAATTTAAATCTTCTTATTAAACTCAATATATTGTAAAGAATAAAGTTGAATCTCTTGAACTTTCTTTATATAATCTGGAATTAGAGAATATAATTGTTGGGCAATTGATTTTTTATTAGCGAAATTTTATTTTGTGTAATCTTTTTTATGTAATACAAGATGACTTTTAATAAATATAACATTATATGCCTTTATTTATATTTTAACTGTGCTACAAAGTGAATATAAATAAAGACTTATTGTCACGACCCAAAATCCGTTAAAGCCGTGAAGGCGCCAGACACTGCTGTCAGGTAAGCCAACCATAATCAATTAACTTAATTGCCCATTTTAGTATTTTTGAAATTAAAATTTCCTCAAATTAAATAATAAATATAGAACTCATAGAGTAAGTGATAAATAATTTAGCAATTAAATTACTGAACAACCCATAAATTCTCTCAAAATCCGGTGTCACAAGTGCATGAGCATTTACTAGGGAGTTAAAATAAAATACAACATCTGTCAGGAATACAAATTAGACAGAAAATATATAATAACTCTGAAAGAGACTCTGTTGGCTGCGGATCGTAATACAAAATGCAGCTCACCTAAGTCCCCACATTTTAATCACACTTCTGTGCCCACAAGGCCGCTAAATCTGTCTCAGATCCTGCACAAAAAGTGCAGCAAGTGTAGCATGAGTACGTAAATAACGTGTACCCAATAAGTATCAAGCCTAATCTCGAAGTGGTAGAGACGAGATGGCTGACTTTGACACTCACTAAGGGTCAATAATAATAATTGAAATAAAAATATAATATCTAAATCAACATGATTTACAGAGTTAACAATAATTTTATTTAACCAGGAGAAATAATTAAAATTACTTTAAATGCAACAATTCTCAATCTATTAATTAAATTCACAAGCTGCAATTAAAAATAGCAAAGTATCATGTAATTATTATTATTAGGCACGATTTCTGCCGAGGTCGTACGGCCCGATCCAGAGTATCGTATACACTGCCGAGGGACGTGCGACGCGATCCATAGATGCATCTATTCTGCCGAGGCGTTCGGCCCGCTCCACAAGAAAGGAGGACATTTTCTTATGTACCTCCGGAATGAGAGTATATTTATTATAAGATCAATTCGAGAGGATGAACAAATTTCTTTTAACAATTAATTAATTTAAACAGAAAATTAAGCATATAAGATTTTCATCTTTTACTATCTTTCCCTAACAATTCACAATATATTTCAAATAATTTAATTAAATAAAGGATACAATTTACACACATAATTTATGCTTTGAGTCCTAAACAACCCGGACTTTAGCATAGATAGTAGCTACGTACGGACTCTCGTCACCTCGTGCGTACGTAGCCCCCCATAATTAGCAACAATTATTATTTTAATCACCTATGGGGTAATTTTCCCCTCACAAGATTAGACAAGAGACTTACCTTGTCTCAAAGCCCACTTCCAATCACGATGTCGTGTAAAAACTTCAATTCGATGCCGAAAATAAATTCAAAACTATCCAAAAATTATATAAAATAATTAATACATGTTCAATAATTCGAAATGAGGCTATTAATTCAATTACCCAACCCAAAATGGTAATATTCCTAAAATTTACCTTGGGCCCACGCGCCCGAATTTCGAAAATTTCCGGAGGGAATCGTTACCCATAATCTCAAGAACTCAAATATATAATTTCCATCCAATTCCATAACCATTTTCGTGGTGAAAAATCAAAAATACCAATTTTCTAGGTTTTTCTTCAAAACTCCAAATTTTTACAAATTTTCATGTCTAAATCCATGTATAAACCTTGTATTTAACTCACAACTAGTAGGAATCACTTACCTCATGATTGATGGTGAAAATGGTGATAAAAAATCATCCCCAAAATCGTCTCCCATGAAGAAATAGGGTGGAAATGAGTCTAACCCCCGTCTTTAACAGAACACTTCTCAAACCCGTTCTTCTTCGTGTTCGCGATAAATGCCTCGCGTTCGCAAAGGCCAAAAGTTCATGCCCCAGCATTTCGCCTTCACGTTCGCGTGACCAGTGTCGCGTTCGCGAAGGCCTGTCCATGCAAGGCATCGCGTTCGCATTCAAGCCATCGCATTCGCATAGGCCAAATGGCCTTAGGCCCGTCTTCTCCTTTCTTCTACGCATTCGCGATTGACCCTTCGCGTTCGCGTAGTTTCCTCAGCCAATCCCTCCGCGTTCGCGAACTACACCTCGCGTTCGCGAAGGCCAAACCCCAGCGGCCTCAAAACCCCTCTTCGCGTTTGCGACCCACTAATCGCGTTCGCGAAGCACAAGATAGCAGCCACCATTTTCCTTCTTCGCGAACGCGGGACTTCCTTCGCGTTCGCGAAGAACAAAACCAGAACCAGCAAACCAGCAATATCTTTTCATCCAAATTCGATCTGAAACCACCTCGAAATATACCCGAGGCCCCCAGAACCTCGTCCAATTATACCAACCTGTCCTAAAACACAACACGAACTTCCTCGAGGCCTCAAATCGCATCAAACAACATCGAAACCATGAATTGCGCATCGATTCAAGCCTAATAAACTATTGAACTTCTAACTCCCACATCTGATGCCGAAACCTATCAAATCAAATCCGATTGACCTCAAATTTTGCACACATGTCATAATTGACATTTCGGACCTGTTCCAACTTTCAGAATCGGAATCCGACCCCGATATGAAAAAGTCCACTTCCGGTCAAACTTCTCAAAATTATCCAACTTTCCAACTTTCGCCAAATGACTCCAAAATGATCTACGGACCTCCGAATCCACTTCCGGACGTGCTCCCAATACCAGTATCACCATACAGAGCTATTCCCAGACTCGAAATCCCAAATGGACATCGATAATATTGAAATACATCTCAACCCAAATTTATAAAATTCTTCCAAATTACTAACTTCCACAATAGGTGCCGAAACACTCCCGGATTATCCAAAACCCGACACGGACATACGCCCAAGTCCGAAATCATCATAAGAACCTGTTGGAACCTTCAAATCCTGATTCTGAGGTCGTCTACTCAAAATTCAAAGTTTGGTCAACTCTTTCAACTTAAAGCTTTCCAAATTTAGAATTTTCTTTCCAAATCAGCTCCGAACTTTCCGAAATTTAATTCCGACCACACGTACAAGTCATAACACCTAAAATGAAGCTACTAAATTCCTCGAACCGTTGAATGACACGCTAGGGCTCAAAATGACTAGTCGGGTCGTTACATTCTCTCCCACTTAAACATACGTTCGTCCCCGAACGTGCTAAGAACTGCTCTGGAGTTGTCCGAAATCATTGTTTAATGCCTCGTGCACCTACTCATGCTACCGCAACTCAGTTGAGCACATTAGCTCGATCAATTATGAAGACATTCTCTTTTATTTAGGTAAATAAGCCTTAGAGCCAAATTCCGACATCTGAAATCCTCTACCAGGACTGCTTCCATCATACGAACACCGTTTCAATTACTACAAAATGTACCAATACATGATTGTATACTCTCACAGAATTCACACCATGCACCGCATCATTCACATGACCATAATAACATCCTCTGACAACAATAGCTGAAATCACATGAATCTGATGCTCACAACACACCTCATGACACATATAAGTCTGGTTCCAACTCTTGCAATGCTTCCACGATGGAAGAAATGTGTAGAAATTCATAACCAACCACCGAGTCAATAAATTATTGAGTTTATCCTTTTGACAATGACCATTACCTTATTCTGAACTAAGTAGCAATATTTACTCTTTAATATACCTTATATAAATTTGATTGCACTGATTTCAGGTCCAATAGTCTCGTCTCACCCAGTATAAACTACACAGGAAATAAGCCACCTCAAACCCTGACCAAGATCTCGTATGATGCCAATAATGCGCCAACATGCCACAAACTCGAATGTGATACATAAGGAAAAGTGAACTCTGGAAAGAACCGCCCAACCCGCGTAACTAATTTAACAACTGAAAAGATGTCATGAATCTCTCTCAGAAAATGTGAACAAAATACACAAGTATAGATATAGGGAAATGTGCCCAACATCACGTTATTTCGGCGTGCAACCCAATTCACATATAATACCCGTAGCGGCGTGCTACCCGATCCAATCATGTTACCCGTGGCGGCATGCCACCCGATCCACACGCAATAATATAAGGAAAACACACCTCGAACCGTAATGCTTATACTCACGAATGCCTGAATATCAACCATAAGCACGCCAAGTTCATAATGTAAATCTTGGGGAGACGGATAGCGTCATACGCTATAAAACTCAAGCACATATAAGGTGCGATATATGATCTGCATCTCAAGAGCTATCCTACTCACATAATACCACCGATGTGCGGGACCTCAACACATTGTACAAATAATCGAGTTGTCTCACAGCCCACATGGCACAATAAAGTATCATCTAAAATAGCTGGCGACAAAATTAACATCCCACGCCCGAATATTCTTCTATAAGGAATGCTATGCTAAGTGAACACGCCCAGGATGGTGTAGAGTACACATCCACATTTGGACCCATAAATGGACCTCAAACCGTTTCTGATCCTACCACGCTTGGGTAAATAATCTCTCAAGGATCCACAATGACCCTTTTCCTATGACACGCAAGAACAACCATCGAATTCGAAACAAACTTTCACCATTCTCAACCAACTGAAAAAAGCGCCCTTCAGGCATAATTTCTCAAATTAGTGATAGTACCACAATCTCCATACTTGGTCTCAATCTTTGATCAATTAAGTGACTACAGGTCATACTTATACAATCTTCCCGTGGAATACGCTCCCACGACCTTCCGCACTAGACCACAAGTCTGCACATCCATACCACCAGCCATACAAATGTTGAAAAGCAAATCAAGGATCTACATATCAACACACAAAGCCTCTTACACATGACACCGACCTCAGGTGATGCTAAAGACAATACCAGCTTGCTTTAAACCTCTAAATCCTTTTCTGCTCGTCCGAGCTTGTGACATTCTTGTCAAAACCGAACCGCAACCTCGATCCTCAACTTCCAATTCCATACCTCTCACCGCACTTATCATGCCAATACGCGAGGGTACAAGAATTCCAGCATAACTCTTGAACCACTAATAGACCAAACATTTCATCATACAACAACCTTTTGCTTAACTCAATTCAGGAGAACCATTGCAACATGCTACTGAATTCCCATAACTGTAGGAAATAAACTCCTCCAGTAGTGGACTAAACCACCATAACTCTTCTGGGATCCATCTACCCAACAAGGCCATTTGATTCAACTACCTCCCAAATCAATCAGTTATTGGTGGTTGTCAAGTCTGCACGCATAACCACAAATCACATGTTATAACTTCACATACCGGATGAACCGATCATTGTCACAATCACGCTGATTCAGCCATTGCAACCAACCCAACTTCTTTAAATTTACCCTTAACATGCCTTAGAAATAACGTTAACTCCCTTCACAACATATCGAACTTAATCTGCACTCATCCCGAGTGACCCGAATCGCGAGACTATATCATCTTAATACCCATGAATCACCTCATGCCTTTCTCCAGCGCACGATAGCCTCTCTGACTGGTATACACATTATGCAAAACCTCCCGCAAATCCTAAGCCATTTCTTTCTTTCCTCCAATACTACACCGCTTTCCCAATAATAACATAGAACACTCCAAGTTCCGTTCGCAACCTACTACAGAAATCGATCTTTAACCATACCACGGAACCGAAATCTTCAAGTGCCAGACTTAAATTCTTGAACTCACTGAACCGTTGCTAAGAGTCACCCACTCTGACCTAGTCTCGAATATAACCAAACTCCATTGCCCCGTTAGTACATGAATACCCTCACAACGAAGCACCCAGCTAGATCACTTTCCTTGTACATCACCTCCACATGAAGCATAAACCTTGAGTCTTCCCAAAGCCTGAACATGAATCGATAAAACCAATTACAGCACACATTCCTCAAATCCCTTGCTCAAATTGCCATTAATGTCCTTTTTCCTTAGTTGAAATGACCCACCAATACATCGATAACCAGAAACCTCACAAATAGACAACCCTGTAATCCAATTGTAAACGGTGGGGCTCTCCCACTTAGCTTGAAGCTACAATTACATAACTCTGGAACCCACTAAGATTTCTTATCCCCTATTGACATAATCTCGCATAATCGACCCACCAAATTCCTCTAAATCCTTGTGTTACACATTTCATGAACATTCTGAATCACTAGAGACATTCACACACTTGACCTCTTACTGGATAGTCAATAAAATTCTTTGTAGAAGCTCCATCAACACCACACACCTGCTAACCTGCTCACATGAGATATCTCACCTGTGGAAATTCCATGCTGACATCCTCCAACAACGCTGCACCGAGTACTATTACCACTAAACCAACAAACTATCCTGAGCCCGTGCTCGTTTACCAGCTGTACAAGTCCGTTCACTCCCCGTTGACATCAACTAAAAGGTGCAACGATACATCCAAACCCAAAGTCATGTTGCATCCCACTACATATTAAGCAACTCCCTCATGTCACGCCCAATCTTCCTCGATATAGCAGCCAATATTACAACTTAAGTCCGTAGACCTAGTCACTATCCATCATGAATCCCAATTCACTCCAAACTTTCCTCAATACGTGTAATTATCCTACCACGTAACCCATATGCTACCTTGCCACTCTCCCACTTTGGCCAAACCCTCTCCTTTAAACAACTACTCGACTTATGTTTCTCACACTTGGCCTTCTAGGAACTTAACCACCACAAGGCACCTCTTACATGTCCTTCCTCGTCCTCCGCTACCCAGTTGTTGCCTTAACCCAAAATTCGTCTCTGTAGCACTTGAACCAATAGATCGCTACCAGCTTTAAACCTCTCCGAAGATTATCCTTCTCGAGACATCAATACTAGGAACACCGATTTGATCCCGAACAACTGCACACCGCGATTTCTGACAATTATTTCCCCGACACCAATTCCTAACACCCTGCCGTGAAGGCGAGTTGAAGAAAACCATAACACCGGCGAACCTTAATGCATTTAACAAGGCGATGGCACCCCATCACAATTGAGAACTCTACCACGCTCGAAAGTATCACGCCTCATTACTCCATCAACCCCAAAACCTGAACATTCATAGTACGATTACCTTTCCATTGCTGGGATTAAATGCCGAACCTCTACATCATGTACTGAGAATAACCTTCTTTCAGGTCGTTCACTGCGTCGGTACATAAATGAGCACCCCGCCATTTCATCAATTCCGCAAAATAATAACTCATGAACATCGTAGCAACCTGTGTGTGGCCTCAAAAACCATCCGAAATATAGCTACTGAGCTGAAATGACAGAACATAGTTCTGCAAGTCGACGACAATAGCCCAATCAATTACACAGGGAGAAACATCCTGCACCATATCTATAGTACCATTACAATTCCTCAATTCCCGATTTATAACAAGCGCTTTACGTCGCATAAGATCGAGTAGGAAAGAAACAAAGGCATAAGCCTCAAAGGAATCGAATCGCACGATGAGGAATCAAGAAGGGAAATGCTCCTACCAGCCCTGTAGCCTCTCGAAGATAAGTACAGACGTCTCCATACCGATCCGCAAGACTCTACTAGACTTGCTCATGACTCGTGAGACCTAAGTGAACCTAGTACTCTGATACCATGTTGTCACGATCCAAAATCCGTTAAGGCCATGATGGCGCCGGACACCACTGTCAGGCAAGCCAACCATAATCAATTAACTTAATTGCCCATTTTAGTATTTTTGAAATTAAAATTTCCTCAAATTAAATAATAAAGATAATTTTTTTTTAACAATTAATTAATTTAAACAGAAAATTAAGAATATAAAATTTTCATCTTTTACTATCTTTCCCTAACAATTCACAATATATTTCATATAATTTAATTAAATAAAGGATACAAATTACACACATAATTCATGCTTTGAGTCCTAAACTACCCGGACTTTAGCATAGATAATTGCTACGTACGGACTCTCGTTACTTCGTGCGTACGTAGCTCCCAACAATTAGCAACAATTATTATTTTAATCACCTATGGGGTAATTTCCCCCTCACAAGATTAGACAAGAGACTTACCTTATCTCAAAGCCCACTTTCGATCACGATGTCGTGTAAAAACTTCAATTCGATGCCGAAAATAAATCTGAAACTATCCAAAAGTTATATAAAATAATTAATACATGTTCAATAATTCAAAATGGGGCTATTTATTCAATTACCCAACCCAAAATGGTAATATTCCTACAATTCACCCCGGGCCCACATGCCCGAATTTTGGAAATTTTCGGAGGGAATCGTTACCCATAATCTCAAGAACTCAAATATATAATTTTCATCTAATTCCATAACCATTTTTGTGGTGAAAAATCAAAAATACCAATTTTCTAGGTTTTTCTTCAAAACTCCAAATTTCTATAAATTTTCATGTCTAAATCCATGTATAAACCTTGTATTTAACTCACAACTAGTAGGAATCACTTACCTCATGATTGATGGTGAAAATGGTGATAACAAATCGTCCCCAAAATCGTCTCCCATGAAGAAATGGGGTGGAAATGAGTCCAACCCCCGTCTTTAACAGAACACTGCTCAGACCTGTTCTTCTTCGCATTCGCGACAAATGCCTCGCGTTCGCGAAGGCCAAATGTTCCTGCCCCAGCATTTCGCCTTCGCGTTCGTGTGACCAGTGTCGCATTCGCGAAGGCCTATCCATGCAAGGCATCGCGTTCGCGTTTAAGCCATCGCATTCGCGTAGGCCAAATGGCCTTAGGCCCGTCTTCTCCTTTCTTCTACACATTCGCGATTGACCCTTCGCGTTCGCGTAGTTTCCTCAGCCAATCCCTCCGTGTTCGCGAACTACACCTCGCGTTCGCGAAGGCCAAAACCCAACGGCCTCAAAACTCCTCTTTGCATTCGCGACCCACTGATCGCGTTCGCGAAGCACAAGATAGCAGCCCAGCAACAACTTTTCGCGAACAGGTTTTCCTTCTTCGCGAACGCGGGACTCCCTTCGCGTTCGCGAAGAACAAAACCAGAACCAGCAAACCGGCAACAACTTTTCATCCAAATTCGATCCGAAACCACCCTGAAACACACCCGAGGCCCCGTCCAATTATACCAACTTGTCCTAAAACACAACACGAACTTGCTTGAGTCCTCAAATCGTATCAAACAACATCAAAACCATGAATTGTGCATCGATTCAAGCCTAATAAACTATTGAACTTCTAACTCCCACATCCGATGCCGAAACCTATCAAATCAAGTCCGATTGACCTCAAAATTTGCACACAAGTCATAATTGACATTTCGGACCTGCTCCAACTTCAGGAATTGGAATCCGACCTCGATATCAAAAAGTCCACTCCCGGTCAAACTTCTTAAAATTATCCAAATTTCTAACTTTCGACAAATGACTCCAAAATGATCTACGGACCTCCGAATCCACTTCCAGGCGCGCTCCCAATACCAGCATCACCATACAGAGCTATTCCCAAACTCGGAATCCCAAACGGACATCGATAACATTGAAATACACCTCAACCCAAATTTATGAAATTCTTCCAAATTTTTAACTTCCACAATAGGTGCCGAAACACTCCCGGGTTATCCAAAACCCGACACGGACATACGCCCAAGTCCGAAATCATCATACGAATCTGTTGGAACTTTCAAATCCCGATTCTGAGGTCGTCTACTCAAAAGTCAAAGTTTGGTCAACTCTTCCAACTTAAAACTTTCAAATTTAGAATTTCCTTTCCAAATCTACTCCGAACTTCCCGAAATTTAATTTCGACAACACGTACAAGTCATAACACCTGAAATGAAGCTACTAAATATCTCGAACCATTGAATGACGCGCTAGGGCTCAAAACGACCGGTTGGGTCGTTGCATTTATCAATTGGAGTCTAGCATAAAGCACAATCACAATTAAACCTAAAATTAACACAGTACATTAGATATTATTTTGGCCAAAACTCCTAGAATTAATCAATCATTCGAGAGTAATACATCATGAATAAACTATATATGTTTTTTGTACAAACCATAAGTTAATATAGTTAGACAGACGTACCTTTCAAAGTCCAACATGGGGGTTTAATATATAAAGAAATATAATTCAGGAGGGTTTTGGGGACACCAGATAGTTTAAGTAGGTAACTGACCAAAAAGTAATAGTTTAGGCGGGTTTTAGGCTGAGTTAAATAGCCACGTGTAGTGCTACATGGCAAATTTTATAGACAATTAGGAACGTGTACTAGACGCACCTATAAGAATGCAATGAGGGATTTTTAATATGAAGGGCAATATAGTTCAGGGGGTTTTGGGAACACCGAATAGTTTAAGTAGGAAAACTGACAAAAACTCGATCGTTTAGGGGGATTTTAAGGTATTTACTCAAATATAAATCATACGAGTAGAAAGATACTAATCAAGTTAGGACTAAAAATAGAGCTTATTAAAAGATTAGTATCCAACAAGAGAAATCTAAATCATACGATAGGAAAGATATCCAATACCTTGTGACTAGCTATTGAAGATCATTGGAATACCTAGCGACTTGTTACTCAAGATGTTAGAACTAATTTAGTTTTGATATGAGTAGTATTATAGGTTTGGAAGTTGGGACTTTTGATATTAATTAGTTGGTCACTTGTAGCCATGTCCATAATCCTAAGACCAAAAAAAAAACTTAATGCTTTGTTAGTTTTAAATTAATATGTAAAATATATTTTTTATATATAAATTTATTCGGTACGGTTCGATATTTTTTAGTTTATTTTTATAAAATTAAAAACTTACCCTATTATTTGGTATGGTTATAAGTTTATATAAAAACTATGGTACGATTCTGTTGGTTTAGTTAGTTTTTAAAGATCCATTCACAACCCTACTAATTAATGTGCCGAGTTTTTTGGCTAACGAATGGCACATACATGAAACGATTTATTTATCTGCAAAATTGCGCTCAAGAATATGAAGTTTCTTCTCCTCGCTAATTTAAGCCATATAGTTTACGAAGATTTTAATAATATGTCTAATACTTTCCATTGTATAAAAACAATTGGAAAAATGGACCACTGTGTGTGAAGTGTGAACTGCCTACATAGTCTTAGCCAATACTAATTATATACTTGTCATGGGACCCACAAAAAGACTAGAAATATTGCAAATTGACTTTGGTCACCAACAAATTTCTCATATTTTGAATCTTGCTTTTCATTTCACCAATTCAAAGCTGCCATGAAACAAAGATATGAAGCAGAAAAAGCCATGACTACATTTTTCTTCTTTCTCTTTATTTTTTCCTTACTTCAAAATATTTACTCTCAGGTTGACACAATAACTACTACTCAATTAATCAAAGATGGTCAGACTATAGTTTCCTCAGATGGAACATTTGAGTTAGGATTTTTTAGTCCAAGAAATACTTCAACAAATCGTTATGTTGGTATTTGGTACAAGAAAATCTCAGCTTTTACACCAGTTTGGGTTGCTAACAGAGAAATTCCTATTAAGGATAATTCTGGGATCTTGAAAGTTATTAAGCCAGGTTTTCTTGTTCTGATTAATGTTACTAATGACACTATTTGGTCAACTAATTCTACAAGAAATGTGCAAAATCCAGTTGCACAGTTACTAGACACAGGGAATTTGGTAGTAAGAGATGCAAATGATCATGACCCTGATAATTTCTTGTGGCAAAGCTTTGATTATCCTACTGATACTTTGTTAGCAAGTATGAAGCTTGGTATAAACTTGGTGACCGGCTTGGAAAGGTAAGTTGAATTGCCTGATCGTCTTATCTAAAAGCTTAAACTGTTAGAGAGCGTACTTTTATTTACTTAATATAATTATGTCTTCAACATGCCTCGAGCATGCCTAAGTATCTTTTCTGATAATGGATGGTGGTGAGATGTATGTCAAGCATGGGTGGAGCTGGGGGCGGAAGGGGTTTGACCCCTTTGCCGAAATATTACACTATATATACTAGGTCAAAATTAATTTTTATGTATATATAGTAGATGTTAAATACTCTTGACTTCTTCGTATGTTTACTTCTTTATATTTTGAAGCCCCTTACTGAAATTCCTGACTCCATCGGTCAAAGTATTGTTTGCTTGGCCGCGACCTCTCTGGGCCACCTTAAGGCTTATCGAGCCTCACGATTTTGTCCCCTTGGGATCAAACTTAAAAGGCGCCTCAATAGTTGAATCTTGAACTCGCCCTTATATGACCCCTAATTTTCCTCTCCCATTCTGATGTGAGACTTGCCTAAAGACAAGTTTCTTAGAGAACTCCCTTTCGTGTAAACTACTAGTGACTCGTGGGCTGTTACATGAGAATTGAACCTAGGACCTCTGCTAGCTGCTCTGATACCACGTTGAATTATGTGATCATTCCATCTAGAATTTTAAATTGTTAGATAGAATATACTTTTGTTTGCTTAATTTAATTATGTCTTCAACAGGTATCTTAGTTCATGGAAAAGCGATGATGATCCTGCGCCTGGGGATTATACATACCATTGTGATCCTACAGGTTATCCGCAAGACCTTATGAGAAAAGGGCCTAATGTAGTTTATAGAGCAGGGCCGTGGAATGGTCTTCGATGGAGTGGAGCACCGAACATGGTGAACAACTCGATCACCTCTTTCGGGCTAGTCATGAACAATCAGGAAATTTACTACAAATTCGAACTAGTAAATAAATCTGTCATTTCAACTTTCGAACTAAAGCCTAATGGTAACGCGATGCGTATGATTTGGGTGGAAAAGAAAGAGGGTTGGATCAATTACCATTCAGCTGATGCAGATCATTGTGAAACTTACAAATTATGTGGTGCATATGGAACTTGCACAATCTTTAGCGATCCAGTGTGTCGTTGCTTGGATAAATTCGAGCCAAAGCATCCGGATGATTGGAACAGGACTGATTGGTCCAGTGGATGCGTTCGCAGAAGTCCACTGAATTGTACAGGAGATGGTTTTATCAAGTATTCTGGCGTTAAGCTGCCAGACACGCGGTATTCCTGGTTTAACGAGACTATGACACTTGACGAATGCAAGTTAGTTTGCTTGAGAAATTGCTCGTGTATGGGTTATACGAATCTGGATATCAGCAACGGAGGAAGCGGCTGCTTGCTATGGATCCGGGAGTTGGTTGACATCAGACAGCTATCTGAATCAGGACAAGATATCTATATTAGAATGGCTGCTTCTGAGATAATAAGTAAGGAGTTGATGTCATTGAATTGATCGATCAACGTTTGTGTTTAAAGCTATTGTGACGCGAACTAAAGACTAACTATCTGATCTTTTCGGATGGGAACTTTTGCAGGTTCTAATGATGGATCAAATAGAAAGAAAACTGTTATACTGGCAATAGTTTTGCCATCATTGGTTGTGATGGTTCTGCTAGCCGTAGGAGCGTGCCTGATTCTTCGTAGTAGGCAGAAAAGGAGAGAGGAAACAGTGCACATAGAAAAGGGTAAGCGAAACACACTAAGAAACAGATAGTTTTCTAAATTCTTTAACTTGGTGGTCTGAGCTGTCTACTTGTATGCACAAATTGCAGGAAGATTAGGTCACACATCCAAGAAAAGTGATAGCAATGAAAGACACCATGAAGATTTTGAGCTACCACTGTTTGACTTGTCGACGCTAATAAAGGCTACTGATAACTTTTCGAATCAGAACAAGATCGGACAGGGCGGTTTTGGGAAAGTTTACAAGGTAAAGATTGCCACAATGTAACTTTTTCTAAGTAATTATGCTCCACTGGTAATGCATTAGACATTGAAATCTTGAAAATCAGTGCAAACAGCATTATGTATCCCTCAATAGAACAAGTCATGCGCCTTATTCTGCCTTGTAAAAACATAGGTTGACAAATAGAGAAAGGAACATGAAGTCGGACGAATGTCAATTGTTGTTTCGAATTTCTAATAGTAAGTGCACATTTGCAGGGTGTGTTAGAAGGGGGACAGGAAGTAGCTGTCAAACGGCTCTCAGAAACTTCGAGACAAGGAAATGATGAGTTCAAGAATGAAGTCGTCTGTATTGCGAAACTTCAGCATCGAAATCTTGTGAAGCTTTTGGGATGCTGCATTCAAGAAGAAGAGAAGATATTGGTGTATGAATACATGCCTCACAAAAGCCTGGATTTATTTATATTTGGTTAGTTTTGCTCATGCAATCAGCCAATTCTTTCGATGCATTAACTAGTTTCAATATAATAGACCTCTTAAATGAAATATAACTTATATATACAGTGACACTCTAAGTTACTCGGACTCGAGTGCGGGTATTCGATAAAGGTGCGGATCTAAAGATCGGATCTTTTATGATCTAAATTTTAAGATTCGAGGGTACAGATCTAGGTGTGGATACGGGTGCAGAGATTCAGCTATATCTAAAAGTAGAACTATAAAATATGTCTAAATTATGAGACATTATGTAAAAAACTTATATGTAGCTTATAGAGTACAGTAACTCAATCTTTTAATCTCATGTTGTAGGTAGCCATCGAGAAATCTATAGTGGCTTTTGCCTAGAAATCAATATGCCAAATCTTATCTCCAATTTCTATGTAGTTTCTGGTCAAAATACCCAACGTTGATTGACCAAATCCACTACGTATCCGACACCCATACTAGTGTCAGTGTTGTATCGACACGGATGCAGCACCACAAATGAAGAGTCTGTGCAACTTAGTTGACAGTGTAAATATACGCTAATGTTCTCCAAACCAAATTGAGAAAGAAGAATCTGGGAATTCTGTTATTCAGGATTTGATTTAGTTAGTTTGGAACTTCTAAATTGATGTTACACTAGTCATTTATCTTGCCTATAGTAGCAAATTATAAGAAGCAAGTTGATACCTTTTGGCAGATCAAAGTAGGAGCACATTACTTGATTGGCCTAAGCGCTTCAACATTATCAACGGGATTGCTCGAGGACTTGTGTATCTTCATCAAGATTCTAGGCTTAGAATCATTCACAGAGACCTGAAAGCTAGCAATGTTTTGCTTGATATTGAAATGAACCCAAAAATATCAGATTTTGGGATGGCAAGAAGTTTCGGAGGGAATGAGACGGGAGCCAATACACATCGAGTGGTTGGAACATAGTAAGAAATTAAACTTTTGGCTATAACATATTGTCATTTGACACCTTTTTAGTTATTCTCCGGATTATGTAATCATGTGAATGATTTTATGCAGTGGTTACATGTCCCCTGAGTATGCAGTTGATGGTATTTTCTCTGTAAAATCAGATGTGTTCAGCTTTGGCGTATTGGTATTAGAAATTGTGAGTGGAAAGAAGAACAGAAGATTTATTCATCCTGATCACAATCTCAACCTCCTCGGACATGTAAGTACTATGTCCCGTCTCCCCCTCTTATGAAACATCATAAGTTTCATTCTCGACAGTCCAAGCTCTTTGGTAAGATCATTATTTGATTTATCTGATTTGGACGAGAATTTGTTAACAAAAAGGATAAAAAATTGGCCGCTCAGCCAAAAATATTTATATTCGCTAGTCAATATACATACGTTATACACTAATGATACATTTTATACATACATCGATCTGCCGACTTCTTTTGGGGGGTGGGAGGCTATACAGTGTAAAAATTCCTATAAATTTTTCAGGCATGGATGCTTCATAGAGAAGGAAGATCATCGGAACTAGTAGATTTCAACGCGGTTGAATCATGTTATATATCCGAAGTACAACGATCGATACATGTCGGGTTGTTATGTGTTCAACAAAATCCAGACGACAGGCCAAGCATGTCTTCTGTGGTACTGATGCTGACAAATGAAAGCATTTTGCAGCAACCTAAGCCTCCTGGTTTTTTCATGGAAAGGAACATAGCTCATTCTACATATTCTTGGAGTAGTCATACACCTGGTTCTGTCAATTATGTAACCATCACTTCGTTGGACGCTCGATAGAAAGTATATATACGATAAAGACAGTAATGTACGCAGAATTTTGCACAAACAGTGTTGGTCGTCTATTGTCACAATTCAGCTTTTACTTCCGTCTAAGTAAGATTTACTTTGTATCATTGTGTATATGCATATTTTTTAATGAAAATATTGTTTATACACACTATATAAAGAATTTTATTTTTTGAAGCGCTGTCCGATGACACCTCTTACTAAAGGATATCACTGCCCCTGGATATAGAGATACCATTTTTCTTACTATTATTTCTGAGTCTTTTATCATGAATGCCATCTTTTTCCTTCTTTAATGTTAGGGAAAAAATATTAGTATCATCAATCTATGATCGAAGTTTCAACTACACACATTTCTATTATCACCGATCTTGGATCTGTCATCAATCCAAAATAATCATTATGGTCTGAACTAGATATTAATAAATATTAACGTACTTTCTTAGTTTCAATTTATACTCATGTCTTACACTCTTACTTTTTCTTTATATCTTTTTTTTTTGTTCATAAAAATCTTATAGTTGTCATGGTGACGATAGCTTCACGTTACAGAGGGACACGAGGAGATAATCCATGTTTTTGTATTGGTATTTCTTTAGTTCAATGTTTTGTTTTTTTGGGCAATATTTCTTTATGTCCACTTTGTTGCAAATATTAATAGATGTCGCTTTTGGTCAATCAAGAATTCAAGACGTTGGATCTCGTCCCAAAAATTGAGATACCAAACCTAAATAGACCTCCAACCTTTTGAGTGAGCACCATTTCCTTTTTATTTTATTTTAACCTTTTTTATAATTTGCTTTTAGGCTAATGTCATTTTCTATTCAGAAAAGGGCCAAAACTGTCCTTGACCTATTCGCTTAGGTTTAAAATATCCTTCATCCACCTATTTTGTAAAAATTGCTCTCACCGTTAAAAATCTGATCCATTCATGCCCTTATTTGTGATGTACCTTTGCTGAATAAAAAACTATTTTTATTATATATGACGTGTCAATTACCTAACTATTTTGCAATAATTTTGCAATTGCCAATAACTTATGAAGTAATCTTATTTGCACTAATGTTTTAACCATTTATTATTCAAAATTAATTAGTCCGACTAATCAAGATTCACATTGTGTATGACCTGTTAAGATACTCTCTTCATTCCAATTTATGTCGTATAGTTCAACCCGACACAAACTTTAAGAATAAAAGAAAAACTTTTAAAACTTATAATCTTAAACCTGTTACAATACTTCTTTGGCTCTTTTTCATAAAAAGATAAATGTTGTTTGATTAATTAAAAGGAAAACAAAGAGAGAAAGAAGGTATTCTCCATCAAAAGTCAATGCATAGAGAGGGAGGAAAAGATAGGAAGATGAATAAAAATATTAGGAAGAATAAAGGGGGATGGTTTTGAACGGTAGGGACTGAGAAGTCAAAGGTGTACAACTTTGAACAATTGATCTTTTTTCACATCCTAATAAAAGGTCTTTAGAATTGAGGTAATTTATATTAAAAAATAATCAATTTATATCATTTTCTAATGTTTAGTTGGGCATAAGAATGTTTGTGATGATTGTAGAAGGTGAATGATAGAATCAGATGTGATTTTCTTAGTATTTAAAGTTGACAAGAATGTAAAGTGTAGTTAAAGCAAATGTAAGATTTGAAATATGTCCAAGGAAAAAGTCTATGTTCTTTTTAGTGGAAATTAATTTTCTTAGCTAAGAACTTTTCAATGGTAACACATACTAAAAATGATTTCTTTAAGAATATTTTTTTCTCGTATCAATTACTCCATAGATTTAATTTTATATGACATTGTTTGACGAGGCATAATATTCAAGAAAGAAAATAAAATTACTAAAATTATAATCTTAATTTTTTTTGTGTGACTATAAAGCGTGTCGGTGAGGGTAAAATGCAAATATAAGTGTCGTTCTTTTAGAAATAGATTAAAAAGGAAAAAATGTCACGTAAATGGAGCTGACAAAGTATCAAATACTCCCTCCGTCCGAAAATACTTGTCACATTTTGCTTTTCGAGAGTTAATTTAACTAATCTTTATAGCTAAATTAGATAAGATTAATTTAATATTTTAAAATTAAAATTTAAAATATTTGAAAACTATATGCAAAGTATTATGATATGCAATTCTTCTCATATCAATATGGTAAAAATCATATTCATATAATTTGAATCTCGAAAAACAAAAAATGACAATATTTTTGAAACGAAGGAAGTACATTAGTAAAACCTTTGGCCAAAACAAACTTGCCATTTGACCATTACAAGTAAGATCATTCAATTAGTCAAGAAATAAGAAAACAATTTTTGAAATATCATTTTCCTAGTATGAACATGTGGGCTTCCAGGAAATGAGCCTTTCAACTTAACACTTTTTTTTTCTATCAATTATTATACTAAGGTTCTTGAAAATCAAAAGCCATACCTGAAAAAAGGCTTAAGATTGAATCAATGAATTTGCTATCTTCTTTATTCATCTATTTCAATTTTCTTTCCATTGCACTAATCTCCACAGCATTAGACACCATAACCGTTGATCAACAACTTAAAGATGGTGATACAATTATTTCAGCTGATGGGGTTTATGAACTTGGATTTTTCAGGCCTGGAAATTCAATGAATCGCTACGTCGGAATATGGTACAAGAAAATATCAACTGGAACAGTTGTTTGGGTTGCTAACAGAAATAGTCCATTAAATGATACATCAGGAGTGTTGATGCTCAATCCTGAAGGAATCCTAGTACTTCTCAACAGTACTAACTCGACAATTTGGTCGTCGAATTCATCAAAAATATTGAAGAATCCAATAGCAAGATTATTAGATTCAGGGAATTTTATAGTCAGGGATGAAAATAACAGTGACCCTAAAATTTTTGCCTGGCAAAGTTTTGATTATCCAGGGGATACTTTGTTACCTGGAATGAAGCTCGGGCGAAATTTTGTAACAGGCCTGGATTGGTACATTTCGTCGTGGAAAAGTATCGATGATCCTGCTACTGGTGAATATGTTGACAGGGTTGATATTCAGGGATATCCACAGATATTTGTATGGAAAGGTTCTTCTATTTCATTTAGTTCAGGTCCCTGGAATGGTCGTCAATTTAGTGGAAGCCCTAATTTACAACCAAATACATATTATTCGTTCGGGTTTGCCCTGAATCAGGAGGAAGTTTATTACAAATATGATCTTAAGAATGAAACATTGCCTACTAGGGTTGTGTTAACTCCTGGTGGTTTGATGAATCACTATACTTGGATCGATCGTACAGAAAGTTGGTTTCTTTACTTGACAGTGTTTGATAACTGTGATCGTTTCGCGTTATGTGGTCCTTATGCAAGATGTGTAATTAATAACTCGCCCCCGTGTGAATGTTTGAGAGGTTTCGAGCCAAAGTATCCGCAACAAGTGGATGCAGCAGATTGGTCTGGTGGATGTGTTAGGAGAAGTCCTTTGGCTTGTCAGCAAGATGGATTTAGGACATTTACGGGTATTAAACTGCCTGATACGCGGAAATCACGGTATAATGAGAGCATTGGACTCGAGGAATGCAAGAAGTTGTGCTTGGCCGATTGCAACTGTACAGCCTATTCAAATCTTGATGTTCGAAATGGTGGAAGTGGATGCTTACTCTGGTTTGGTGATCTCATCGATATGAGAGAGTTTAGCGAGAATCAACAGGAACTGTTTGTGAGAGTGGCTGCTTCAGAAGTAGGTAATATGATGAAAAAATACATTTCAAAATGTTGGTCAAAGTTTACATAGGAAAAAGCAAAAAGGTTTACATAAACTGGAATGGAGAGTACTTAACTATTTTCGATTCTAACTAGAAATTGAGGGCTGATATCTTATTTATGGTCTAACTATCAACAGATCAAGACAAGAAACGGAAGAGAAAGCGGTCAAGGCTGATTGCAATCTTATCAGCAGCAGTCGCGACTTGTGTCCTCGGCCTTCTAGCTTGGTGTGCATTAACCAGAAGAAAAAAGAGAACAGGTAAGTTAGCTATCGTTCACCTTTCTCAAAAGATCGTATTGCTAACGTTCTGTTTAGTATATTTTACCAATTGATTGCTCATTCTACAGGTAGGGAAGTTGGAACGGACGATATGGAGTTGCCATTGTTTGATTTAGTTACTGTTGCAACTGCTACTAAGAACTTTTCTTCTGCTAATGTGATCGGAGAAGGTGGTTTTGGACCTGTTTATAAGGTACAATAACTAATTCCATTTTCAAAATTTAGCTAGAAATGACATCTTTAACTCGTTGATTTGACAAAATTGCAGGGTAAACTACCAAATGGACCAGAAATAGCAGTGAAGCGGCTTTCGGAATACTCTGGACAAGGTCTTCAAGAGTTAAAAATGAAGTGATTCTAATATCCAAACTACAACATAGGAATCTTGTCAAGCTTTTGGGCTGTTGCATTGAAGGAGAAGAAAGGATGCTAATATATGAATTTATGCCTAACAATAGCTTGGACTATTTTATTTTTGGTATGTTTCTCTTGACTGCTGAGGGTCTATCGGAAACAGCCTCTCTACCTTTATAGTGTAGGGGTAAGGTCTGCGTATACACTACTCTCCAGTCCCCACTTATGGGATTACACTTGTTGTTGTTTGTATGTTTCTCTTGACTAGTTACCTATATACCACGTTGCTCGTATCCTCCAAAAATTGTTGTTGCACCCGTGTCGTGTCAGATCCTCAAAAAATGTACATACTGTTTTTGGAGGATTCAACATGGGTGCATGACATTTTTGGAGGATCTGAGCACTAAATATTTATTTCTGAAGTGCTAGGAATGAATTAGGATTCACTGACATTTTACTTAAATGAACTACATATTGTAGATTCAAGCAGAAAAGGATCACTCGTTTGGAGAAATCGCTTTAAAATTGCTATGGGAATATCTCGAGGCCTTCTCTATCTTCACCAGGACTCAAGATTAAGAATTATTCACAGAGACCTGAAGACCAGCAACATTTTACTGGATACTGACTTGAATCCCAGAATTTCTGACTTCGGCTTAGCTAAAATATTTGTTGGAGATCAAATGGAAGGAAAAACGAAGCGAGTAATAGGAACATAGTAAGTTTCTTAAGCCTTTGTGATTGAGTTTTTGACATAATCAACAGTTCATCAACTTAAATTTGATGCGTCGTGCAGCGGATATATGGCCCCAGAGTATGCAGTTGATGGGAAATTTTCAGTGAAATCTGATGTCTTCAGTCTTGGTGTGCTTTTACTTGAAACCGTCAGTGGCAGAAAGAACAGGAAATTTCATCATTTGAGTCATCATCATAATCTTTTGGGACATGTAAGTACATATGTCACTAAACTTTGATCCTTTACCCTCTTTTTTAACTGAAAATTCCAAACTTTGTGAGCTTGATCACATTGCTAGTCCTAAGCCTGGCTAAAGGAAGAGGGCTACAATAGGCGAGCAACCAGCGTAAAACTAGCCGATACAAAATGAGTCCTCGTATAGTCAGAATCAGGGGTGGATCTAGAATTTCTAGTGCATGAGTGCACTACCAAAAAAAATGAGGAAAAGATGTATTAACCGGGAATTGATATCTATTCCTCTTGATAGATAACTCAACCTTTAACCAAGTGCATCATTCAACCTTCTTAGAGCATGGGTGCCAACAGTTAATATTATACCAATTTTAAAAAATATATACATAAAATATCTAATTTTGTGGAGAGACCACGGGTGCACGTGCTCCATAATAACCCCTATAAATCCGCCCTACCTAAAATGTGTTCGGATTAACCAGCTCAAAGATACTGTTAACTTGGTATGATATTGTCCGAAGGCCTCACACCATTAAAAGATCGCAACATCTTATATGTAGTCTCCCAATCTTTTCAACTACCAACGTGAAATTTTATTTCTGAATTGAGAAACATGGTTATTGGGGATTCAATACATAGTCGACCATAACTTGTTTGGAACTGAGGCGTAGTAATTACTGTCATTTTAGCCTCATTTTCTACTAATGCAGATGTATAACTGTGTTGTGGTAATATTTCAGGCATGGTTACTATGGAATGAAGGCAAAGTCTTGGAACTAATGGATGAATGTTTAAAAGAATCATATGTTGAATCTCAAGTGTTGAAATGCATCCAAGTAAGTTTATTGTGTGTACAAAAATTCCCAGAAGATAGACCAACAATGGCATCAGTAGTTTTCTGGTTAAGCAATGAAGGTGTGGAATTGCCTCAACCAAAACAGCCTGGTTTCTTTATTGAAAGAGATTCAACTGAATCAAATGAATCAACTGATGAAAGATATCTCACTGATAATACAGTGTCACTAACAATTCTTGAGGCAAGATAGACAAGATTTCTCCAATTGGTACCACAAAATCCCAGTTCAAAAATACGAATTGGCAGAGGCGAAGCCAAGATTTGAAGTTTATGGGTTCGAAAGTTTAATATTTTTAAGTTACTGAGTTCTAAAAAAATAATTTATACATATTCAATAGATTTCTTAAGATAAATATGGGGTTTGGACCATAGTTACTGGAGTTGGCCGACGTCGGGCGTGGCCATAACACAAAGAACCAAAGCAGAAAATATAATTGCCAAGAGTAACATAACACAAAGAACCAAAGCATGGTTTCTTGTTCATCTTGCTCATGTGAAAAGAAATCATTGACTTTTAATTGGTGAGCTGCAGAAGCTGGTGGATTCTCTTCTGATGCCAAGTGTGTAAACCAAACTTATATGTTGAGAAAATATTAATTGCCTTTTGTATATAGTAGTCCTAATTCCTAGTCCACTACCATTTTTAGAGTTGCATGATCTTGAAAAAATTGTAACAGAGTAATGATATGTAAAAACTAAGGCTTCACATAGAGTTTGGAAGTCTTAGCATTCCATCAACTCTGTAAATGTTCAACATTTCCTAAACTGCAATTTATAAAGTAGACACATTTGTTTTTCCATCCGGTATCTGGTATTCGCATTAGGGCCTCGACTTATCTGGATTCTTGCCGTGTAAGGCCCATTAAATGAGAAATCTCCCTACCAGATTTTTTTTTTCATTACTAAAACTCGAAAGTGCGACTTGTGATTGAGTATGTGGATCCTATCTATCCCACCACAATCCTTTGTCGCAAGTGCATGCATTTTGCACCATTGGAATAATACATAAGATCAACATCATGGTATATCACAGTACCTCATCATTCAAAAGTAAAATAATGACATACTCTCATAGATATTGCAAAATATATACCTAAGTTTTGATATACATGTTCCACATTCAATGTATTTCACCTAAATTATAAGTCAAAAATGGCATACTAAACCGTTCAAGTTTATGTGATACAATTTGTTTTATAGTATATTAAACAAGTGTAACACATTTATATATTTGGGAAAAAAACTTTCCATTTTATATATTAAGAAAAAATTTTTATAATCACAAAAATATTATAGCATGTTCAAATTAAAAGTTTTAAAATCTTATAGTCACACAAATGTTATAACTCGCTTAAATACAAAATTTCAATTTTTTTTATTTTTTTAAATTCCGTGTCAAGTCAAACTACGAACACTAAAAAAAACTTATTAGATGAATCCTTATCGCATACACAAAAATATACAAATACGTATGCAACAGAAATTACATGATATCTCCTGCCATAATAAATTAATAATTAGACGCAATTAATTAGAATTTTCACCCAGGAAAAGACAGAATTATTTATTATGGTTCTATAAACTGTTTTCTTGTACTGATGGTCTATCGGAAACAGTTTCTTTACCCCACAAGGTAGGGGTAAGGTTTCCATACACATTAACCCCGACCCCACTTGTGATATCATGGTGGGTTGTTGTTGTTGTTGGTGGTTTTATAAACAGTAACATGTAGGTTAGTCTTGTACTATTGTATGAATTATTATAATACTTCTAAGCGGCCATAATTATACTAATTGAGATAGCGCCAAAACACACGTTTAAAACTTGGGAGGAAGCCGCAGCGAACCTTCCAAGAACGGCCAAGAAAATTAAAATGATGAAAGTTAAGACCCTATTTTCATACTTGTCCTACTTGTCTCTTGAAAAAAACAGATTCATGTTACTTGTCCCCAAGTGGTCACAAATTTATGGTCCCTTATGTTTGTATTTGATACCACGAAAATTATTTTTTAGTAAAATATTTTTATGAGAAAAACAATTTTTTTTCATCAAATAGAAGAAAATGATTTCACTCATTTATAAGCGATTTTTTTTAATTTTATTTTATTAGGAGAGGTGGAAGGGAGAAAGAAAAAAGAGACACTCCCGTCGTTTCAATTTATGTGAACTCATTTGACTGGGTATGAAGTTTAAGAAAATAGAGAAGACTTTTGAACTTGTGGTGTAAAATGAGACACATATTTTTTGTGTGGCTATAAATCATTGTATAAAAATAAATTATTTCTAAATAAAGAAATGAGTCATTCTTTTTGACACGGACTAAAAATGAAATAAGTTCAGATAAATTGAAACGGAGGGAGTATTATGCTACTAATTGAGTTTAAACCGTCCGTCTCAACCGTAAAAGACAGGGAGCTTAGCATGTGAATTGGTCCTCAATCACTTACGAGTGAAAGTTTTCTTATAATATCTGAACTTCTAATTTTATATTACTTACGCCGACTAATACTCATACATTATTGTTAATCTTTAGAATTCAAAATATTCATCAAAAACTCTCTGATTTGCTAATATATACTCCATCCGTTCTAATTTATGTGAACCTGGTTGACTTGACACAAAGTTTAAGAAAAAATGAAGATTTTTGAAATTTGTGGTACTAAACAAGTCAAAAAGGGGCCCAGAGTATTTGTGTGATTATAAAAGCTTCTCATTAAGGGTATAATTGTAAGTTTAAACTAAATTGATTTCAAATTTAGAAATAAGTCATTCTTTTTGGAACAGACCAAAAATAAAATAGGTTCACATAAACTAAAACGGAAGGAGTATATAATTCTCTCTCCGATTTGCTAATATATAGTTTTTCTAAAAGTTATTTTTCTTTCACCAACCAAACATCACTCCCCTTGCTTCCAGCAATCTGCAATATCCAGAAAGATTGTTGATATTCTATATGGAGGGAACAACATCGTTATATTATACGATTCCTCGTTTGGTTGGATTTCTTCACTTACTAACATTGTTTCTAATTCTCTCAATTTCTTGGGTAGTGAAAATTGTGGGACGCAATAATACATTGATGACATTGGCCAGATTCAGCTTCATTTCCGGAAGTAGTTCAGTCCTCCTGAACTGCAATCTTGGTTGCTATTGTAAAAGAACCCCTCCTGAACTGCAATCTCTCTACGACTTTGTTATTTCAATTATTTCTCTCCTTATTTCATTCTACGTGACAATACTTGATTGGAGAGAAAAATTATAGAATTTGTGGTGTTAAATATGTCATGATAGTTGTAACTATAAAACATGCCTAGGGGTAAAATGAACAGCTTAAAATTATTAGAAACATGTCATTTTATGAAACAGATTAAAAAGAAAAAAGTATTCCATTTCTTTTTTTACCGCATTTCAAATCATGAAATAATGGAGATTTTTCGTTGAATCAACTAAAAATACCGAGGAATTAAGAAGAAATCGATTAGCCAAGTGGGGTATTGGTAGCACTGTGATTTATCCATTGTGTGAACATGATGATGAACCTATTAATCACTTATTTTTTAAGTATAACTTCTTTGCGTCTCAATGGAATAAATTACTCAGATGCCAAGCTAAGGAGTGCATAAACAGGTTATGGGATAGGTGCAAGAGCAGGAGTGGGCAGTTAAATTTGCAAATGAGAAAAAAGCAAAAGCAGAAATGTATAGAATGGTACTGGCATTGTCCCGACCCAAAAACCGAACCGTCGTGATGACATCTAACCCGACCCGCTAGGTAAGTCAATTAACAATAAAGTAAAATATAATAATACTGATGTGAGTCAAAGATGAGATAACTGAATTTTATACAACTCCCCCAAGAACTGGGAGTACAAATCATGAGCTTCTAAGATTAGAATTTACAAAGTTGGTATCAAATAAATACATCATCTGTCCGAATGTACATAAACAAATTTTCATAAGTCTAGGGCTACCATGAACAAGAGGCAGCTGTAATTGGAACGCAGGTACGTCTTCAATGCTAGCTTCCGTCATACACAGCAATATCAACATCCAAAATCTGCACGCAAGGTGCAGAAGTGTAGTATGAGTACAACCGACCCGATGTACTCAATAAGTAACAAACCTAACCTTAGGTTGAAAGTAGTGACGAGTTGAGACAAGGGTCAGAGTCCTACTCCAATAACCAGCAACAATTCATAACAATATAATAAAAGGGTACATGAAAATAACTCAGAGGTAAGAAGCTCAACTCGTTCATAGTTATAGAAAATAGACATGCTTTTCAAGTATGCCAGTAAATCCCAGATCTTTCACCGAAAGTCCCAAAAGCATACGAGTAAGTTTGAAAACTATGATTTGTCCAAAAACTTTTCAACAGTAATTAAGATGTTTTCATTTTCAGATAGCATGAGGAAAATACATCTCTATGCCTACATGTCAAGATACAGATAAGATCATGAATGTCACCAAGACCGGGTAGCAGAAAGAAATGCATCTCTATGCATGTATCTCAAGTACGCATGTCAAATGAAATGTATCTCAGTGATAAACTCGTGTACTCACACTTTCAGAGTACTCAATCTCATGGTCTCACTCTCTCACTCGTCACGCTCAATACTCAGCACTGTACAGGGCAGATCGAGCCCAACCAAACATAAATACAACCTCACGCTCAGTACTGTATATGGCCAATCTATCCCAGGGAAGATCCATCTCATATATATATATATATATATATATATATATATATATATATATATATATATATATATATATATATATATATATATATATATATATATATATATATATACTGACAGTCATTCACTCAGTACTGTATAAGGCCAATCCAACCCAGAAAACATTCATCCCCAAATATAAATGATTCAGGCAAGATCCATGCCCAGGGAATTAATCACAATTATAAATAAATAAGGCAACTCCGTGCCTTGGAAGTCCATCCCAAATATAAAATCATCTGCGCTCACCGTGGGGGGTGTAGACTCCGGAGGGGCTCCTTCAGGCCAAGCGTTATAATAAGCCAATCTGGCTTGCTGTGGCATGCAGCCCGATCCCATAATAATAAAGCCTATAAGGCCTGCTGTGGCGTGCAACCCCGATCCATATAATAATAACATATATAAAGCCAATATGTCCTGCTGCGGTGTGCAGCCCGATCCCATAAATATCCCCACAATCAAGCCCTCGGCCTCACTCAATCACCAATCTCTCCAGTCTCTCGAGCTCATAATGTCATGAAACTAGCTCAAAATGATGATATGATGAATCAATAAATAGCAACAGAGACTGAGAGATGATATGAAATGAATGAACATGACTGAGTATGAAGTTACAATTTAAACAAATAATTCAACAGCAATACGACCTCTGTGGGTCTCAATAATACCGGCATATAACCTCGGCATGATTTTTAACATGAGTCACAACTCAGTTTCTATAACATATAAAAATACACAAAAAATAACAAGTTACTTGATTACACAGCTCTACATAATTGACTGAGTTACAATTTTTACGGTGCACGCTCACACGCCCGTCACCTAGCACGTGCGTCACCTCCAAATAAATCACATAACACGTATAATCGGGGTTTATACCCTTAGCTCCAAGTTTAGAAATATTACTTACCTCAAAACACGTTAACTCAATCCACTGGTAAGCATTTTCCGCGATTATCCAACTCCGAATGGCTCGGATCCAGATGAATATTTCCTTGAAAACCCCTCGGCAAAAATCGCTACAAAATCGAGCTTTCTTGATTTAGCTCTTTAGTGATATTAAAACCTCCAACTACTCTTACAACTTCAATCTACATCAACATAATTGAAATGGACCAATATTAGTAAAATTTTCAGATTTTAGGTCATTTAGGCATTTTATCAAACATCTAGAGTGCATAAATCTCTACATCTCTTAACCATGGAATTAGTTCATCCAACTACCACCATTTACCAATAATTTGTAACTTCCAATCATCATATGCGTGATCATTCATCCACACCCAACCAACAAAATTACATCAATTATTCACCTTTCAATCTCCACCATGGTTATGTATTTAAATTGGGAATTTATGGCTTGCAATCACCATACCCTGAGTTTCAATACTTAATTCATACTCATCTTCTATAATAAATACGTACATGTAAGTCTAAGGGTGTAGGATTACCTTTTTGGAAGAAATCTTGTAAAATCCTCCTTTGAGTTGTTGAAGAAATTTCTTGAAGATCTAAGTATTTTATGTGTAGATTTCATCAATACTAGTATAAAAATGATGGAATTTCATACTAAGATAACATGGATTTCTTGCCTTGAATAAGAGAGGAGTTGGTGGTCTTGAGTGAGTGGAGACGAGCTCCAAATTCCGTCCAAGTGAAGTGGGGAAAATGAACCCCGAAATTGTATCTATAGGCCCAGATTTCTGGGTTTCGGATGCTGCCCCGGATGCTATGGCAGCACTTAACTGCCAGCCCTTCTTTCGGACACGGCCCTGGATGTTTCGCATCCGCAGTTCACTCCTCTGCCAGCCTTTGGTAATCTGTTCATAACTTCCTGTAGAAATATCCAAATGACGAGCGGTTTGAAGCGTTAGAAACTAAACTCGAAGATATTTCATTTGATAGGTTATATATATATATATATATATATATATATATATATATATATATATATATATATATATATATATATATATATATATATATATATATATATATATATATATATATATATATATATATATATATATATATATATATATATTAGATCTTGTGCCGAAACCTTCTAGAAATATCCAAATGAAATTCCGGGCATACGCCCGATTCCAAAATTATCATCCGGACCTAACGCCATCAAAACTTCGTTCCGAGGTCAAATACTAAAAAGTCAACTTGGTCAACCCTTTTTCATATAAGCTTCCAACATGAAATTCATTCTTCCGAACTAATCTCGAAATACCTGAAAATCAACATCGACAATTCAGACACGTCATAATACATCATATGAAGCTATTCAAGACTTCAAATAGTTGAAAGGAGCATAAATGTTCAAAACGATAAGTCGGGTCCTTACAGGCATGTAGTGTTTACTATGCTTGGCAAGAGAGAAGTCAAAGAATATTTCATGGAAGAAGAAGAAATGTTGACAGTCTTGGCAGGCTAATAGTGCAAGATATACATTATCGAGGAGCCACAACAAGAAGATTGCAAAGCAACTGGAAACCATGAACTTCTATCCTTGATAATTGTCCTGGAGGGAAAGAGTAGGAAGAATAATAGGGTAGTAGTGACATTTTTGTAGTAATGAGTCTGCTGTTTTCCTTAGTATTGAATAGATATCTCATAAGAGAGGAGGGGATAATTGTTGAGCTATAGGTCCCAGTTACTTAACTATATTGAATTTAGTAGTAGAGTTATCTATAACTAATTCTGTATAAATAGTAGTAGATATACGCAAATAGTTGGAACAATTGTATTGTTACTTTGTGCAATAGAATGAAGTAACTGCCATTTCCTTCTCTCAATCTCATTCTTCTCTCTCTTTCTCCGCGATAACTAGAGATTCTTGACATGTTATCAGAGCTCGGTTAAATGAGTAATCGTAGCTCAACTGCGATGGCTCTCTTGAGTCTCATTTGTACTCTCTGTATCACATTACTAATTGAGCGAATTTCTCAATTCAGATCTCACTTCTCACGAGCTAGGGTTTGTGATTTTTGGTTGAGTCTCAATTGACTGCGAATATTCAATGCCTTTTTTGACAACTACATTTCTCACTTCAATTCAAAATCTCTAGAAGATTTCAATTTGCAAAAATGTCGATCAATGAAGAAGTTATTGATACTCAGTCTACTACTCAAAATTTTACTTAGTCAGTCGATCAAGTCGATCATCATCATCCTCTGTACATTCATCCTTCGGACGGACACACAAGGTTCAATTCTCATTTATATTCAGCTACAAGGTTCTGAAAACTACTAAATTTGGAGTAGATCATTGAAAATTATATTGCATGGTAAAAACAAATTAGGTTTTATTATAGGCTCCTGCATGAAAAGTAACTATGATGTTAGTCTTCATGAACTATGGGACAGATGCAATGCAATAGTGTTGGCAGGGATCATGAACACAATATCTTAAAATATGATTAGTACTGTAATCTATGTATTTGATGCCTACACAATTTGGGAAGATCTTTGTCACGACCCCAATTTCCCTCCGTAGGATATCGCGATGGCACCTACTCTCTAAAACTAGGTAAGCCTAACATTCATGCGGAAATAACTTAAATAGTGATTAAATTCTCAATAACTCAATAACTAATATAAAGAAACTCCGCAACTCAGTATATACAACTTTCCAAAATCCAACGAATACAAGTCACAAGATCTATAAATTGGTACTGAACATCCCTATACACCAGTGTCTATAAAAGGATAGGGAAATAAAATAGTCTAGATAGAGGGGGACTCTGAGACCTGCAGACGCCGACAAGTATACTTTGAAGTCTCCGAACTGAGCTCGCCTCACTGGTGCCTGGACTGGTAGGAGGTACCAGGATCTGCACAAAAAGATGTGCAGAAGTGTAGCATGAGTACACCACAAGGGTACCCAGTAAGTGACAAGCCTAACCTCGGTAGAGTAGTGACGAGATCAGGTCAAGGCCCTACTGGAAAAAATAAGGGACCGAACGAGTAATTAACAGTGCAATAATAATAACAATGGAAATGAAACAATTCAGAAGTATACCCAGATTGGCTACATTGAACAAGACAAATAAGGCATCACGGAAGAAAACACGGAAGCAAGCAACACAACACTAGTGAAGTAATAGAAAAATGTCAACAAGAATCATTACCAAGGTAGTGCCTCGTAGTCTCAAATTGCAAATCATTTCACAATATTTTCTTATATCACCGTGGGAGCCTTGCATTTAGTTTTGAAAATTATTTTTCCCCACATAGCCTCCCACGTTTTAGCCCACCTTATCACACCGCGTGGCTTCAAGTAGTTCCCCTACTAGCAACATGTGTATCAAGCCCACCTTATCTCACTGCATACATTTCAACCCCACAACCTTATATCACCGCATGCGTGTCAATATCACAACGTATCGCAAATCGCACCTCCAATGCCTAATATCACAACTTGCCAAGAAACCAACAACAATATTGTTTTGACAACAAGTAGCCCATGACTCAACCATAATATCCACAAGAGTATCACAATAACAACCGAAGGTGAACAAATCAACAATAATAGTATTTCACAACTTTACCACTTTGCCTCAATGTGAATCACGACCTTCATAACTCAATACCAAATTCAACAACAAGATATTCCAAGAATAACAACTTCAAGTAAAGAACTCTACAGTTAAATAATGAATACAGAATAGAGGAAACAATTCTTCAACTAAACATATAAGGAAAATTTAACAAGTAAGAGATAAGACAAGTAAAGTATGTGAAGATAGACTAATGATGCTGAATATACCATGTTAAGGTAACTCAATTAAGGCATGAAAGGAATCTACTTAGCTAAAACCGGTAATTTCCACATTTAGCCCGTGGACACACTCGTCACCTTGCGTACACGGCTTTCACACATCATAATTATCACAAACAACACCAATCCTAAGGAGTAATTCCCCCACACAAAGTTAGGCAACACACTTATCTCAAAACACGATACTCAATCCACTAGTAATCCTTTCCCTCGATTATCCAACTCCGAATGGCTCAAATCTAGCCAAAACAACTTCATACCATAAGAAACTATTTCGAACAATAAAGTTACGCTCTTTACAAAGAAAGAATAAGTCAACTAAGAAAGTCAACACGAGCTCGCATCTCGAAACCCGACCAAAATTATAAAATCCGAACTCCCATTTGATAACGAGTCCAACTATACAAGAATTACTCAAATCCAACCTCAATCGCCTTTCAAATCCCCAAAATTTAGCCTAAGTAGTTTCACAAATTTTCCCCCAAATTTCCAACTTAAAACACTTATTAAACGATGAAAATAACAATAGATTCGTGTATATAGCCAGAACAAAGTTAGAATTACTTACCCCAATGATTTCCTTGAAAAACTCTCAAAATATTTTCACAAACCGAGCTCTCTAGGTCCAAAAATGAAAATGAGATCAAACACTAGAACTTAGGCCTTTTCTGCCTAGTGATTTTGATTTGTAGTCACTCAGATTCTTTTGCGACGCCGCACCTGCGGAGAAACCATCGCAGGTGTGATTCCCACTTAAGCCAAGGCTTTCCGCTTCTGCGCTTCTGCTTCTGCAAACCAAAATGTGCTTCTGCGCACTCGCTCCTGCGGGCAAGGCCCACTTCTGCGACATTAGACAAAGCTAGCCCAGTCCGCATCTACGACCAGTTCCTCTACACCTGCCAACTCGCAGATGCAGAAATCTCCTCGCACTTGCGGTCCTAGGCCCGGGCAGTCCACTTTGCTTTTGCGGCTCAAGGGCCGCTCCTGTGGCGCCGCACCTACGACCCAAAAAGCGCAGGTGCGATTGCACCAGAAGCAAGAGTGCTTCAGCAATGCACCAAGTCCAATTTTGATCCGGATTCAATCCGAATCACACCCGCCCCCCGAGACCCAGTCTGAAAATACTAACAAGTTCCAAAACACATAACGAACCACCTAATCGAGGCCAAACATCACATCAAACAATATCTATTCTACGAATCGTAACCCAATTCAATCTTATTGAAACTATGAACTTTAGAATTCCAAAACTAATGCCGATTCATACCAAAACATCTCTGATTGACTTCAAATTTTTCACACAAGTCATAAATGACATGACGAACCTATTCCAACTTCCAGAATCGTAATTCGACCCCGATATCAATAAATTCAACTCCCGATCAAACTTTCCAACCTTCCAACCTTTAACTTCCTAACTTTCACCAATTCATGCCGAACCGACCTGCGGACCTCCAAATCAACATCCGGTCACGCTCCTAAGTTCAAAATCACCATACAGAGCTATTGGAACCGCCAAAACTCCATTCCGAAGTCTTCTGCATAAAAGTCAAACTACGGTCAACTCTTCTAACTTAAAGTTCCAACTTAGGGACTATGTGTCCCATTTCACTCCGAAACTCACCTGAAACTAAAACCAAACACTCCTGAAAAGTCATGTAACCTTAGTTCAACATAGAGGAGGCAATAAATAGTGGATCGGGGCTAAAATTTTCAAAACGACTGGCCGAGTTGTTATATTCTCCCCTTCTTAAAACAAACATTCATCCTCGAATGATTATATATTCATACCTGAAGTGGTGAAAAGATACGGATAGCGGCTACACATATCATGCTCGGTCTCCTAAGTCGCCTCCTCGATTGGTTGACCCCTCCACTAAACCTTCATTGAAGAAATGTTCTTCGACCTCAACTTTCGGACATGCCTATCCAAAATGGCCACCGACTCCTCAACATAAGACAAATCCTTGTCCAACTGGACTGAGCTGAAGTCTAACACATGAGACGGATAACCGTGATACTTCCGGAGTATAGAAATATGGAATACTGGATGAACTGCGGCTAGACTAGGTGGCAGTGCAAGCTTGTAGGCCACTTCTCCAATCCTCTCAAGAATCTCAAAAGGTCCGATATACCTAGGGCTCAACTTGCCTTCTTCCCGAACCTCATAACATCCTTCACGGGCGAAACTCGGAGCAAGACCAACTCCCCAACCATGAATGCAACGTCATGAACCTTCTGATCCGCATAACTCTTCTATATAGATTGGGCTATGCGAAGACGATTTTGAATCAATTTAACCTTTTCCAAAGCATCCTGAACTAAGTCTGTACCCAATAGCTTAGCCTCACTCGGCTCAAACCAACCCACCGGGGACTGACACCGCCTTCCATACAAGGCCTCATATGGAGACATATGCATGCTCGACTGGTAACTATTATTGTAGGCAAACTCCACAAGCGGCAAGAATTGATCCCAAAAACCCCCAAGCTTCATCACACATGCACGAAATATATCCTCCAATATCTGAATAGTGCACTCGGACTGTCCGTCCGTCTGAGGGTGGAATGCTGTACTCAACTCAACTCGTGTGCGCAACTCATGTTGTACGGCCTTCCAGAATCGCGATGTAAACTGCGTACCCCAGTCATAGATGATGGATACCGGCACGCCATGAAGTCGGACAATCTCGCGAATATAAACTTGAGCCAGCTGCTCTGAAGAATAAGTAGTCACCACTGGAATGAAATGATCCGACTTGGTCAACCTATCTACAATCACCCGTACTGCATCAAACTTTTTCTAAGTCCGTGGGAGCCCAACAACAAAATCCATAGTAACCCGCTCTCATTTCCACTTTAAAATCTCTAGCCTCTGAAGCAATCCACCTGGCCGCTGATGCTCATACTTCACCTGCTGATAATTTAGGCATCGAGCTACATACTCCTCTATGTCTTTCTTCATCCTCCTCCACTAATAGTGCTGCCTTAAGTCCTGATACATTTTGGTGGTACCCGGATGAATGGAGTACCACAAACCGTGGGCCTCCTAAAGAATCAACTCACGCAAACCATCTACATTAGGCACACACAGCCTGCCCTGCATACGTAACATATTGTCATCCCTAATAGTGAATTCCTTGGCATCGCCGTGCTGAAATGTGTCCTTGAGGACAAGAAAATGGGGGTCGTCATACTGACGATCTCTGATACGATCATAAAGAGAAGAACGAGAAATCACACAAGCCAAAACTCGACTCGGCTCCGAAACATCCAATCTAACAAACTGGTTAGCCAAGGCCTGAACATCCAATGCTAATGGCCTTTCTACTACCGGTAGATATGCTAAACTGCCCAAGCTCTCCGCCTTTCGACTCAAGGCATCGGCCACCATATTGGCCTTCCCTGGATGATACAGAATGGTGATATCATAGTCCTCAAGCAACTCTAACCACCTCCGCTGATGCAAGCAAAGGGCATCACCAAGAACTCGTAGACTCCGGTGGTCGGTATAGACGTCACAAGGGACACCGTACAAATAGTGCCGCCAAATCTTTAAGGCATGAACAATAGCTGCTAACTCAAGATCGTGGATATAATAGTTCTTCTCATGCACCTTCAGTTGTCTAGAAGTGTAGGCAATCACCCTACCATCTTGTATCAACACCATGCCGAGGTCAACAAACGACGCATCACAGTACACAATGTAAGACCCCGAACCCGTAGGCAATACCAACACTAGGGTTGTAGTCAAAGCAGCCTTGAGCTTTTTAAAGCTCTCCTCACACTCCTCGGTCCACCTTAACGGAGCACCCTTCTGGGTCAATCTGGTCATAAGTGCAGCAATAGATGAGAAACCCTCTACAAAATGACGGTAATACCCTGCCAAACCAAGAAAACTTTGCATCTTAGTAGCTGAAGACGGTCTGGGCCAACTTTGCACCGCTTCAATCTTTTTAGGATCTACCTTGATCCCCTCACTCAACACTACATGACCTAAAAATGCCACCGAATCAAGCCAGAATTCACACTTTAAAATTTTTGCATACAACTTATTTTCTCTCAAGGTCTGGAGCACGGTCCTCGGGTGCTGCTCATGATCCTCCCGGCTCCGAGAGTACACCAAGATTTCATCAATAAACACGATGACGAATGAGTCAAGATAGGGTTGGAATACACCGTTCATCAAGTGCATGAATGATGCTGGGGTGTTGGTCAGCCAAATGACATCACAAGGAACTCATAATGACCATACCGGGTCCTGAAGGCAGTCTTCGGAATATCTGGCTCCCAAATCTTCAACTGATGATAGACTGACCGCAAATCAATCTTTGAGAACACTCTGGCACCCTGAAACTGATCAAATAGGTCATCAATGCATGGCAATTAGGTGTGTTCATGATTCAGTTTGGATCGATTTTTCCCTAAAAAAAAATCAAACCAAATAAATCGGTTCTTCAAATATTGGAACCAAACCAAACCAAACCAAGTAAATCGGTTTTTTATCGATTTAATTTTTGTTGGTTTTTTTCAATTTTTTAAAGATTTTTTTAAATATGAGACATACACTACCAAACACATATTCCGGCGAATACATTTTTAACGTAGCACTATCAAACCAATTGCTCTTTGAGAAACCTATCATTTACCAAGATATATTAATGATAATTGAATCAAATAGTGATGAATAATTTAAGTACTCAATTAAAAATTAATTATTTTTAACATGAAATAAATTCTTGTATTTAGCAAAAGAAAACTACCAATCAAACTAGAATATAAAGGCAAAAAATTAGATTATTATAATAGCAAACAACTAGACTAAAAATATAAACATATGTACCATAAAATTTTAGAAACTTTATATAAAAATATACATATATATAGGTGTAATAATAAATTTAAATAGCTATTTCTATAGTCAGTTTGGTTCATTTTGTTTCAGTTATTTTTTGATTAAATCCAAAACCAAACCAAATTTGATCGTTTTTTAAAATTCAAAACCAAAACCAAATCAAACCTAAAAAGTATAGATTTTTTTGGTCGGTTTGGTTCGGTTTGGTTCGGGTTTTCGGGTTTTATGAACACCCCTAGTGGCAATGGATACATGTTCTTCACTGTAAACTTCTTCAACTATCGATAATCAATACACATGCATATAGAACCATCCTTATTCTTGACAAAGAAGACCGGAGCACCCCAAGGTGACACACTGGGCCGAATGAGACCCTTATCAAGCAACACTTGCAACTGCCCCTTTTGCTCTTTCAACTCTAGTGGGCCCATACGGTATGGTAAAATAGAAATGGGCTAAGTTCCCGATAACAAATCAACACCAAAATCGATATCCCTATCGGGCGGCATGCCCAGAAGATCTGTCGAAAATACATCTGGATAATCTCTCACTACCGGTACTGACTCAATGGTAGGAGTATCAATACTGATATCTCTCACGAAGGCTAGATATGCCTCACATCCCTTTCCAACCATATGTTGTGCCTTAAGGAAAGACACCACCCTACTAGGAACATAATCCAAAGTACCCCTCCACTCCAACCGCGGCAAACCTGGCATGGCCAATATCACCGTCTTGGCGTGACAATCAAGGATAACATGATAGAGCGACAACCAGTCCATGCCCAAAATAACATCAAAATCTACCATATTGAGCAACAATAGGTCAGCTCTGGTCTCAAAACTACCAACAATGACTAAACAGGACCGATACACACGGCCAATAACAATATAATATCCCACTGGCGGGGACACATAGACATGCGAACTCAAGGAATCATGTGATATACCCAAATATAGAGAAAAGTAGGATGAGACATAGGAATAAGTGGAGCCTGGGTCAAATAAGACTGATGCATCTCTATGACAAACCCGGACAATACTTGTGATAATAGAGTCGGATGCAACCGCCTCCACCCTTGTCGGAAGAGCATAACATCTGGACTGACCTCCCCCTCTAGGGTGACCCCTGCCTGCTAGACCTCCACCTCTAGCTGGCTGTGCAGGTGGAGTGGCAACTGGTGTGGTAACCACGGCCTGAGAAGTCTGGTGCCCATATGGAGTACGTGGAGCCTGAGTAGTCTGTGAAGGTGCACCCCTCCTGAGTCTAGGACAGTCCCTCACCATATGACGAGTATCACCACACTTAAAAAAATCTCTCGGAGGACATGGCTGCTGGAACTGGCTCTGGCCTGGTCGGCTGGACTGACCACCGAAAGCACCCCATGCAGGAGGTGCACTAGACAGCGGCGGTGCATAATGGGCAACCTGAGGCCTAGGAGTAGCCGGAATACCGAACCTAAATCAAGCGTATGCCATGATCATCAATGTAGAAAGTAAGAGGATTAATAGAAAATGTGTAAATAGCTCTAATGATACCAATGAAGCTGTTACTATGATGAGTAACAGAGTTTATTTCGTGTCTTAGAGTTCACAGACTCTCCACTAATAATGCTAGTCACTCTTCAGTTCCAGGTCATATTGTTCCTGATATTCAAACCTTATCCCCTTCTTCTAGTCCTTCCTGCGATGATCACTCAGCTTTTAGCCCTCATGTGTTTTCTACTGAGCATTTTGTCCTACACGTGGGACTAAGGAGGTCTTCCAGGACCTCTAAACCTCCCGTGTGGCTTACTGATCATGTAGTTCAGACTAAGAAGTCTTCCTGCAACTACCATATTTCACACTTTGTGTCCTATGATCAAATTTCCCCTGCCTATCAGGCTTCTCTTGCTGCCTACTCAGTCATTATTGAGCCTAGAACTTTCAGAGAAACAAGTGCTGATCCTAAGTGGGTGGAAGACATACAAGCTGAAATTTCAGCCTTGAAAGAAAATAACACTTGGTCCATAGTTTATTTGACTCCAGAGAAGGTATCTATAGTGTGTAAATAGGTCTTTAAGGTCAAATATAAGTCTAATGGTGAGACAGAAAGGTATACGGCCATACTAGTAACCAGATTCTACATTCTTCTAGAAGGTCTTGATTACACAGAGACCTTATCTCCTGTGGCTAAGATGGTCACTGTGAGTGTTGTGGTTGCTCTAGCCATTATTGAGCCTAGAACTTTCAGAGAAACAAGTGCTGATCCTAAGTGGGTGGAAGACATACAAGCTGAAATTTCAGCCTTGGAAGAAAATAACACTTGGTCCATAGTTTATTTGACTCAAGAGAAGGTACCTATAGGATGTAAATAGGTCTTTAAGGTCAAATATAAGTCTAATGGTGAGACGGAAAGGTATAAGGCCACACTAGTAGCCAAAGGCTATAATCAACAAGAAGGTCTTGATTACACAAAAACCTTCTCTCCTGTGGCTAAGATGGTCACTGTGAGGATTATAGTTGCTCTAGTTGCTGCCTCTAGTTAGTACATCTTCCAGATGTATGTCCATAATGCATTCCTTAAAGGTGACCTACTAGGAAGTACATATGCAAGATCCTGATGACTTTTCAATCCAGGGGAGTGTCAGAAGGTATGCAAACTTCATCAAATCCTTGTATGGGTTAAAACAAGCTCCTACACAGTGGAATCTCAAGCTAATTGAGGCACTCCTAGACATGGGATTTGTTCAAAGTCACTATGACTACTCCCTGTTCACTAAAAGGATAGGTGATGAATTAGTGGTGATTCTAGTATATATAGATGACTTGTTGGTGACTGGTAGCAATCTATCTCTTATCAAGTAGGTAAAAAAGGATTTGAAGGAGAAATTCAAAATAAAGGATTTAGGAGAATTGAAATATTTTTTTGCATTGAGTTCTCAAGGTCTCAGAATGGTATATTGATTTGCCAAAGGAAGTATGCTTTAGAACTTGTATCTGAACTTGGTTTAGCAGGTGGAAAACCAACTTATACACCTCTTGAGTTTAACCATAAGCTTACATATGTTGAGTTTGATTAAGTGGTGAAGGATAATTCTTCTGAGGATGTACAACTTGAAGACTAAGGGAACTATCGAAGATTGGTTGGCAGGCTTCTGCACCTGACTATGACAAGGCCATACATAGCTTTTGTAGTTCAGGTACTTAGACAATATATGCATGCACCTAAAGCTTCTCACATGGAAGTTGGAAGGAGGGTAGTGAAATATATCAAGTCAATACCTGGACTTGGTTTGCTTATGCCCACTAGAAGCTGCAATCAGCTAATAGCTTACCGTGACTCTAACTGAGGAGAATGTGTGGAGTCTAGGAGATCAGTCGTTGGCAATGTGATAAAATTTGGTATTGCACTGATATCTTGGAAGTCAAAGAAGCAGGGGACAGTATCTAGGAGCTCAGCTGAAGCAGAATTTAGAAGCATGGCAGCCACAATGGCTGAGATTGTATGGTTGGTCAGGCTCTTCAAAGAATTAGGAGTAGATGTCACACTACATGTGTCTCTACATTGTAACATCAAGGCAGCCATTCAGATTGTTGCTCATCCAATATTTCACGAAAGAACAAAGCATATAGATATTGATTGCCATTTTTTAAGGGAAAAGATTGTGCAAGGCTTGGTTCAAATACAACATATTGGGACAACAGAACAAATAGCAGATGTACTGACAAAAGCACTATGCAAACCACATCATGACTACTTACTAAGGAAGCTGGGAATGAAAGATGTATTTCATCCCTCAGCTTGAGGGGTAGTGTTGAGAGCGGTAGGTCCTAGTTATTTAACTATACTGTGGTTAGTTATAGAATTAGTTATAATTGATTGTGTATAAATAGTAGTAGATATACGCAGATAGTTGGAACAATGGTATTGTTACTCTGTGCAGTAGAATGAAGTAACTGCCATTTCCTTTTCTCAATCTCATTCTTCTCTCTCTTCCTCTGCCATAGCTAGAGCTTCTTGACAATAATAGATAAATATTTTAACAGGTTTCTAGAGGTGGATTGCTGACCATCTCTAAGGGTTTTTGTTATAATTGTAAATATTTTGCCCTTGGTAATAAAAGTTACTTATTTACCAAAAACAAGTAGGGTAAATGTTTTTTACAAGTTGAAAGATCAAAAAGTAGCAAACACATAAACTCTGAAACAGACGTGAGCAACTTGATTAATCCACGTTTGGGAATTTAGTGGTAGCTTAATTAGTTAGAACTATTACTTGTTATATCTAAGTTTCAATGGTGACAATTGTGCAAAACTAAATCCTATCTACTTTGATTGTAGAAATCAAGGCATCAACAGAAGGAAATGAGATCAAAGAAGAGTTTGTGATGTAAAATAGAAGGATCCGATACTAGGACAAGAAGCTATAAAAAAGGAAACTAAATCATAGAAGATTAAGTAGAAACTCAAGACAAGAAGATCAAGAAGAAAGGACAAAAGGAATGGGAGACAATTTGAGTGGAAAACACATCATAGTGGGAGACAATTGGAAGTGGTGCTTCTTTCTTTAATAAAACATGAAGTACTCCTTGGATTAATTAATGCACCCCACCAAATAAAGACCATTTGAAACACGCTCATCTCCTCAAGAAAACATGAAGCATCTCGGCATGGAACATAGCACTCCATGGTTTAAAATATTCTAGCCCATCTCTCTTGAAGGAATCAGAGACACCCTGCTCGAATCCAACACCCATCTCCCCTGAAAGAATCAGAGACACCTTGCTGGAATCAAACACAAACACAAAACAATACTTGCCTATAAGAACACTGGCAAACTCAAGGAGTGAAGTGCGCAACTACAAACACTGTCTTCTAAGTCTCTCTAGTTATTAAAACAAACATTGTATTCTTGAGTCTACAAGTGTCATAAAAGATAGAAAGAGTTAGAACACAAAAGAGAGTTGTGTCAACATCCAGAAATCATTGTTACTAAACATCATTGGTGGTGAACGAGCCATAACCATCACTGTTGTAATTCTTTATCAAGATCTAAGAGAACCCTTGTGACCCAAAGGAAACTGGACGTAAGTACCATACCGGTACTGAATCAGTATAAAAACTGTTGTGTCTTGTTTTGCCTTTAATTCATTACATTCATCTCTATCTAAACTGCATACTATACGAAAACTAGTCGACTAAGCTAAATCTTAGTCAACTAAGTTTTAATAGTCCACAATTCAACCCCCCCTTTTGTACTTTCAATTGGTATCAGAGCAAGGCTCACAAAATTTGCTTAACAACTAGTGAGGAAAAGATCATGGGATCAAACACAGTCGTGAGTGCATTATTTCAAGAAGGAACCTCTCAGGTACGACCTCCATATTTCTACGGACAATATCTTTCTCACTGGAAAGTTCGCATGGAAACGTACACTGTGTCATATGACATCAAAATTTGGCGTGTTATCAAAAAGAGAAATCTTCCAATTCCACCAAAGAAAGATGCAAATGATCAAATCATTGTATCAACTGATCCACTTGACTTAGATGATTACACTAATGAACAAGCTGCTGTTATAACCGTGAATGCCAAAGCAAAAAATCTACTGTATAATGCTACTGTTGGAAATCACATATGAAGGAACCAACAAGGTAAAGAAAACAAGGATCAATCTTCTAGTTCGTGACTATGAGCTATTTCAAATGAAGGATGGAGAATCAGTGGAAGAAATATTATCCAGGTTCAGCAAAATCCTTGGAAATCTAAAATCCTTTGGTAGACCAATAAAAAGTGGAGAACAGGTCAGAAAAATCCTTAGAAGTCTACCCACAATTTGGCAGCCCAAAGTTATTGCTCTGGAATGTCAAGACCTTGACAAAATATCCTATGATGAACTAAGATGTGATTTAATTGCCTTTGAGAAAACTCACTTGGACAGAAAAATTCAACAAAAAAATAAGAAAGCAGTAGCCTTTATTAAAGCAACTGTGGTTAAACCAGAAAATGAAGAAGAAGAGGAAGAAGGAGAACATGATGAAAATATAGCCATGCTTTCTCAAGTTGTAGCTAGCATGATGAGGAAGAACAAATATAGCAAAAGAGGGAAATCAAACTTCATAAGAGGAAGGACAAATAGTGAAAATGATAAAAATAATGGAAGATGCTATGAATGTGGAAAACATGGACACATTAAACCTGATTGTCCCATGCTGAAAACAAAACTCAGTAGAAACTTTCAAAAGAAGAAGTCTTTTGGAGCCTGGAGTGATGAAGAAGAATCTGACATTGAAGAAATTGTAAATATGTGTTTCATGGCCATAAAAGAAGATAGCAATGAGGACTCAGGTGAACTTGGTCTTATGGCAGACGAGGGAACTAGTGAGGTACGTCTTTCTACTTATCCTAACTGTTATGAACTTCAAGAATTTGTTAATATTGCTCTTGCAGATATTGAAAGAGTTCTAAATGAACTCAGAAAAATCCAAAGAGAAAAAAAAGACTGGGCCTTGAAGCTAGAAGTGTGTGAAATAGAGCGTGACATACTTCAAGAGGAAGTAAATGAACTTCAACTTCAACTGAATGGATTACAAAAATTCACTAGTCATAGTTCCATCAAATCAAATACGACCACTCCTCATAACTATTTGATTAGAACTAGAAACTTTTATGCATGTTATTACTGTGGTAAAAATGGTCACAACACTAACCAATGAAGGAACAAAATCAGAGCAAAAAAAGGCTTTGAAAATCCCAATAAACCGTCGTGTTTTTATTGTGGAAAACGTGGTCACACTTCTAACCATTGTAGGTTCAAGGACAACAGGAGATGGGTCTGGCGACCTAAATCCTCTAGTCAATCTAACACTTAGAAATCTAACCATTCTGGACCCAAGCAGACTTGGGTACCTAAAAACAAGTAATCTTGTTTTGCAGGCACACCGCAAGAAGAATCGAAAAGGAAAATGGTATCTTGACAGCGCGTGTTCCAGACATATGACTGGTGACAAATAATTATTCAAAATAGTTACCAAACTATAACAACTTTTGAAATAGGTTCCAAAGTCTGTTGTTATAGGAAAAGATTGTCAAGAGGAGTCAATTGGTCAGCAAAATCAGTCAATTGAGGAACATAATGAAATCCAAGAATCTTCTTCAACAGAACAGTCGACTACTGAGGAAAGGGAACCAACCACAAATATCCCAAATGAATGGAAAAGTGAACCTGGATATCCTCATAAATTTATTATTGGAAATCCACAGGAAGGAATCACTAACAGAAGATTTCAAAAGCTCAATTCTCACATGGCTCTAATTTCTCAACTTGAGCCAAAGAAAGTGGATGAAGCACTGAAAGACGCTTACTGGGTCAAAGTAATGAAGAATGAATTTGATCAATTTGAAAGAAATAAAGTATGGAAACTGGTTCCAAAACCCTCAAGTGCTTCTATTATAGGAACCAAATGGGTTTACAGAAATAAGTTAAATGAATCCGGACTAGTGATGCGAAATAAAGCACGGCTTGGGTTATTCTCAGCAAGAGGGAATCGACTACGATGAAACATTCGCACCAGTAGAAAGATTGGAATCTATTCGAATATTACTTGCCTTTACTGCTCATAAAGGATTCAAACTATTTCAAATGGATGTAAAAAGTGCTTTTCTAAATGAATACATCTCTGAAGAAGTTTATGTAAAGCAACCTCCTGGTTTTATAAATAATACTCTCCCAGATTATGTATATAAGTTGACTAAAGCTCTATACAGACTCAAGCAAGCTCCCCGAGCCTGATATGAAAGATTAAGTTCCTTCCTTCTAAATCAAGGCTTCAAACGAGGTAATATCGATACAACTCTGTTTATTAAGCACTCAAATTCAGGTAATCTTCTACTCAAATTTATGTTGACGATATTATTTTTGGAAGTCCTAACTCTATTTTATGCGAAGAATTTGCTCATTCTATAAAAGGAGAATTCGAAATGAGTATGATGGGAGAGCTAACTTACTTTCTTGGACTATAAATCAAACAGTCTCTCAAAGGGATCTTTATCAGTCAAACCAAGTACATCAAAGAACTTATAAAAAAGTTTGACATGGAGAATGCTAAGCCCATTGAGACTCCAATGAGTCCAACAACTATGCTTGATGAAGATAACAATGGAAAAAATGTTAATGAAACTCTGTATAGAGGAATGATTGGATCCTTATTATATCTCACTGCTAGTCGACCAGATATAATGTTTAGTGTGTGTAAATGTGCAAGGTTTCAGTTGGCTCAAAAGGAATCCCATCTTACTGATGTTAAACGCATTATAAGATATCTTATTGGGACCTCTGAATTAGGATTATGGTATGCTCACTCTAAAAATTTTGTCTTGAAAGGTTTTTTAGATGCAGATTTTGCAGGTGATAAGATCGACAGAAAAGAACTAGTGGCACATGCCAACTGTTGGGAAATGCACTAGTTTCCTGGCATAGCAAGAAACAAAATTATGTTGCCTTATCAACAACTGAAGCAGAATATTTAGCTATTGGAAGTTGTTGTACACAAGTTCTTTGGATCATGCATCAACTTCTCGACTATGATTTATCTCTTACCTCGACTTCCATATTTTGTGATAATACTCTTGCTATATGTTTGACAAAATATTCTGTGCATCACTCCAGAGCAAAGCATATATAAATCAAGCATCATTTTTATCCGTGATCATGTTTCTTAAGGTGATATTGCATTATAATTCATTAGTACTGAATCTCAACTTGCTGATATTTTTACAAAACCTCTTTTAGAAGAAAGATTTTGTCTACTACGAAAAATGATTGCATCATGTATGTTTTATAAAACAAATCTTTTGTGTATGTTTAAAACACTTTAATTTCCTCTTATGAGTGTTAATTTTACTTGATGTAAGTGTAATTATTACACCTCCATCAGTACCACCAAAACATCTCCTCAGAAGAGTCACTTCCTTCTGAATCCGTCCTTTTCTTTAACCAATGCAACCCTTTAGCCTTCCAAAGTCTAGATAAGAATCCTCCTACTCCCTCTCACTCTTCATCCTCTCCAAAGAAACCCTCACCATGGTGAAAAGAAACCTCTCATCATCCACTGTCACTAGACGAAGCAGAAGGTTTTAGAAAACCCTCATCCCTGAAGAAACTGTAGACTTGGAATCATCCATCGACTCAGACCTTCTCAAGACCGACAATGAAAGCAGTAAATCTTCTGAGGACCTTCCCATTAGCTAGAAAAGGCAGGAAAGAGGACCATGGAGCAAACCCCCAAAAAATCTGCATGCAAGAAAGAGAAAGTGGAGAATACAAAATTTGGGCCAGAGGATAAATTAATCTTCTATGGACCAAGTGAGAAATCATGGTTTAAGTCATATAAGTCGAAATCTATGGCTTATGGACGCACTGTAAGTCTCTCTCTTATGAAAAATCTGCACTGTAATGTGATTGCTGTTTTTGATTTTCAACGTCTTTCCTCTATGTTCGATACTATTGAGAGCTCCGTATATGAAGATCCTATGAGAATGTTCTATGCAAATTTGTTTGTGAATGATAAAGATGAATTGGAATCCATGATTTTAGGCACTCGAATTGTTCTTAACTCTTATCAATTTGAGAAGATTTTTTCTGCTAAGTTTAACGGGTATGAGGTTTTTGTGCAAAATTCCTGACCAAAAGACTTTGAAGTTTCCTTAGAAGAAGCAAAAGCCTTCCTGTATGATAACCCTCCCGACATTAGTCCAAAAAATCTAAAGTTTGAACACCGGGTTTTGTCCCACATGATAGCCACCACTCTACTTCCTAGAGCTGGGTCCCTTAGCACCTTATCTACCAGAGATATCTTTGTTCTTTACTGTCTTGTGAACAACAAAAGACTCAATTGGTTTGTATGGATTTGTCAATACATGCTTGAGAGTATTCTGCTACTTGTCTACCCTATTGCCTACTTATCTCACATATTCTTGGAGTTATGAAGGTTGACTTGTCACCTTTCACACCCAAGCATATTACCAGTACCTATGATAAGACAACCTTTTCTATGATGGGTTACACTTTAAGTGATGATGGATGGGTCAAGTGCGCCAAAGTTGAAAGTGTCCCAGTGATGATTGAAGCTCCCACTGAACCACCAGAGTCTGAGTCAACTGCCTCTCAAAATCTTCAGCAGATTCAACAATATCTAGATGGTATAAGACTCATGCTCGTTGAGATGAAAGAGCAGGTTAACAAAATCAGAGAAGTCACCAAGGAAATAGGTACAGATGTGGCCAAGCTTAGGATGGATATAGGAGCCATACGGAGACGAGGAACCATGACATTCAACTCCATGACAGAAATAATGGACAAGCTCGTCAAAGATGTTGAAACCTCCCATGAATCCTTTTGCACCAAAGTGATCAATACCCTCAAGTACTTCCTCAGGAAAAATTAAGGCGTGTTTGTGTGTGTTAAAAACAATCTTTTGTGCTTGTTTTTGTTTTAAAAACTTATTTTTACATTGGTATGTATGAACCATCACTCTGAATGCATATTATCTGTATATTATTTTCCTATCTAGTGTGCATATTATCTGAATGCATATTGTTATAAATACTGGGCTTGCATTTTCCTTTTTTGATTGATGTCAAAGCGGGAGAACATTTATGGAGAAGTAAATCAACAACTCAGGGGGAGCAGTAATGAGTACAACAACTCTAAAGGGAGTATACTTTGATTACTCTCTCTTTATTGTCATCATAAAAAAGGGGAAGATTGTTCTATCTAAGTTTTAATGATGACAATTGTGCAAAACTAAATCCTATCTACTTTGATTGTAGAAATCAAGGCAACAACAGAAGGAAATGAGATCAAAAAAGAGTGTGTGATGCAAAATAGAAGGAGCTGATGCTAGGACAAGAAGCTATAAAAAAGGAAACCAAATCATAGAAGATTCAGCAGAAATTCAAGCCAAGAAGATCAAGAAGAAAGGACGAAAGGAATGGGAGACAATTTGAGTGGGAAACACATCATAGTGGGAGACAATTGGAAGTGGTGCTTCTTTCTTTAATAAAACATGAAGCACTCCTTGGATTAATTAATCCACCCCACCAAATGAAGTTCATTTGAAACGCGCTATGTCTTCAAGAAAACATGAAGCATCTCGGCATGGAACATAGCACTCCATGGTTTAAAATATTCTAGCCCATCTCTCTTGAAGGAATCAGAGACACCCTACTCGAATCCAACACCCATCTCCCCTGAAAGAATCAGAGACACCTTGCTGGAATCAAACACAAACACACAACAATACTTGCCTATAAGAACACTGGCAAACTCAAGGAGTGAAGTGCGCAACTACAAACACTGTCTTCTAAGTCTCTCTAGTTCTTAATACAAATATTGTATTCTTGAGTCTACAAGTGTCATAAAAGATAGAAAGAGTTAGAACACAAAAGAGAGTTGTGTCAACATCCAGAAATCATTATTGCTAAACATCGTTGGTGGTAAATGAGCCAAAATCATCACTATTGTAATTCTTTATCAAGATCTAACAGAACCCTTGTGACCTAAGGGAAACTGGACGTAAGTACCACACCGGTACTGAACCAGTATAAAACTGTTGTGTCTTATTTTGCCTTCAATTCATTGCATTCATTTCTATCTAAACTGTGTACTGTACGAAAACTAGTCGACTAAACTAAATCTTAGTCAACTAAGTTTTAATAGTCTACAATTCACTCCCCTCTTATAGTTTCATTAATTACGTTCTAACGACGATAAATACTTATTTGTACCGGTTGTCTACATTTAACCTTATCAATAAAAGAAGTTTACGTACAAATACATATAGCATATCGCGTATCTATTAAATTGAAATAAACATGTTTGTAATTAACTTTTTACCTACCTCCTGAGGCTAAGCTATGAGTGCAATTAATGCAACTGTACTATAAGGTTTCATTTTCACACAATCTTTCTCTTTTACTTATCCTACCTCGTACATTTCCCTACCTAGGACATTCTCCATTCAGAAAAATAAAATAAATAGTTGATCTAAATTTAGCGTTGGACTATTGCAAGGACAATAGTTAGGGGCGGAATTACAATGTAATATTTGTATATTCGTGAACTCAATAATTTTTGCTAGAATTTTATACATATATAAAAGAATCATTAAATATGTATAAATATTTTCTTGTGAATCTTATTAAAATTATATATGAACTTGTATTTTCCCTAGAATTAGCTGTATAAGTCAGTCACAAGCAATATAACCTTTACCAAAGAGTCCACAAACATCTTAATCATCTGAAATAGAATACAGTTTATGACACCACGTATACAGTTTTCAGATGATAACATGCAACTTCCAGGAAGGAGAACTATAGTATAACCAACGAAATAGCAATTGTAGACACACCAAATAAAGCCATATTGAAATATTAACCTGTAACTGTAAAGCCAATAATTTCACGAGCTCCAAAAAAATTCTATTTTTGTATATATATAATTAAATCTTCTCGTACTCGTTCCCTCAGGTTAGCCCCAACAATCAATAATTAACAGTACTATCTTTCACTTTTCTTCTTTTCTGAGGCTTCTCCTAAAGGATACTTTTGCATCGGCTCGCTCTCTCAGGTAACGTTGAATTGTTAATTTCCGTGACTAATTTATTTAATTTAGTTGTTAGAGAAAATATATATATTTTTAATTGGTTAATTGCTCCCTCCGTTTCAATTTATGTGAACATGTTTGACTGAGCACAGAGTTTAAGAAAAAATGAAGATTTTTGTGGAAATAGGGTCCTTTAGTCTCCTTATATGGTTTTGAACAATTCTTACATCTTAAGCTAGCTTTTGATATTGAGTTAAGCCAACGTCCATTTCTTTATCTTGGTATTAGAGCAGTCTCATCCCAATACTTGATTTACTTGATGTTTGGACCCCCATATTATGTTGTCCATGCTCCAGTTGGGTGTGCTGGATGGGTATTGGATATTCCATATCCATGGGGATGGAATCTTAGGATGCTCAGCTCCTAAGATAGCTTATGAGTTGAGTTACGCCCATGGTCTTTTTTTTTTTTTTTAAATCTCTGCCTACTCTAGTACCATGTTGAATGGCACGACCGACTTATCTAAAAGGTATAATCTATTTGATAGAAAAAGATTTTTGATTGTTTCATTATATTATGTCTCAACAGGTAAAATTACCGAGGCGAAATCAGCTCTCTCATGCATGGCTGCTGTTGTACATCATGAGGATCCTTTTGGTTTTGAAGATTACTTTCCCTCAATGATTGAAACATTGGGTGCAGAAAGGTTTATGATGGAACTATGCAATGGTTTCTGCTTGCTGATGGACGTAAGCATAGGGCTTATAACATTTGAAAGCTTGAAGAGAAACACTATATTAATGGGATTGCATGAATTGAGAGATGATGAGCTAGTTTGCATGTTGGCTGAAGGAGATTTGGATGGAGATGGAGCTCTTAATCAGGTTGAGTTTTGTGAACTCATGTTCAGATTGAGTCCCGGATTGACGTGAAATCAACCATTAATGATTGCGTTGGGATAGATTATTTATGGATGGATGACTCTGGGACTTACTGGTTTTCGTTTCTAATCCCTTTATTTTCTATGTCTATTGTTTTGATGGACTTTTAATTTTCTTCGGGGGCCGAGCTAGAGTGTAACGTACGGGTAGTAGCTTTGCTAGATTCTGTATTTATATTAGCAAATCCATTAAATATGTATTTAGTTGCAAATCCAATAACCAAGACGAGCTATGAATTTGATGATAAATTCTGAACTCATAAACTTCAAATTCTAATTCCGCCTCTATTCTTTTTCGTTTATCTTTTTCTAGCGGGAGTAAATTGTACTAATGTCAAGAGATGCTTGTTGCTGAGTATGTTTTAATTTCTCTACCTATTGTAAAATGATAGTCATAGTGAATCCAATGATTTCTATTTCATGCCATTATTATCTTCTGTTGTTGGTGTATTCTTAATGGATTTACATTTATATGCACCGACGGCGCCGTAAAGAAACGTTACACTATCCGTGCAATTTAATTGATTACATTAGGTTATTACTCTTGTTTTTGGTTGTCGCATCACTTGCTTGGAAGAGTTCTAATTGTTGTATGTCAATTCAATCTGTTGGTATAAACAAAACTTTCACTCATTCTTAATAGCTGGGTAACTAAAACCAGTTATAAGTGTAATGACAAATTCAAAATCCATAAACGAGCTATGAATTTGATAATAAATTTAAAATCTATAAACTTTAAATCCCGACTCATCTGAATTCAATAGTATGAAGTGTGAAGCTCATATGTCCTTTACCTATAACCTGAATCCATGAAATGACTTAAAGTTGAATGCAGTATATACATCATTATAGAAGAAGACAGGAACTGATGGCAAACAATACTTTTGTTTTTGGAAATTCCTCACTAGAGATCTTGAACAAAAGAAGAAGGATATAATCTAATAGTACATCTATTGGTATATCTGATTAGGATTGTTACACAAATAGCTGACCAGATTTAATGTTTATTTTTTTAATTGATATGTCTAGATTAAATATTAATTATACATAATTACATATATATATATATATATATCAGTGACTACTTTCTGTTTAAGATATTAGATGAGATTAATTCTTCTGAAATATCACATCAAAGTGAGGTTAGTGATGAGATTGCTTGTACTCTTCCATTGTAATTTTTCTGTTATTATTATTAATATAAAAATTACTAGGCAGCATGCCCGTGGCCTATTTGCTTAAAAATAAAAAGTGAGGTTGTGGACAATGGACATAAAGACGAAACTGGTAAAAGCCAATTCATTGGATAATGCTAGATATCGTTATAGATTATGAGGTTTATTGAAATATGTAAACACGTGAACTTTCTTTATTTTATTCAGCCTTTTTCAGATTCCCTAAATATAAAATGAAATCTTTATACAAATAGTCGATCGAATTTACTGTTTATTTTTTCTAATCGATATTCATAAATTATACTACATTAATAATATCAACAACAACAATAAAAAGCCAGTGAATTCCTACAAGTGGGATTTGGGAAGATGAGATGTACGTAATCTTACCCTTACCCTAAAAGGTAGAGAAACTGTTTTCGGAAGACCCTCGGCTAAAGAAAAGATAAAAAGAAGTAATGACAGCGAGTATAAACAACAATAAAGATAAAAAGAGGACCGAAGCCAATGCAACAATTAAAACGGTAATAATAGCAATCTAAGAATAAAGGGATTACAAACTAACACTAATGCTATCGAACTGAGGAACATAAAGGGAAACACTTAATTACCTACTAACCTTCTACCCTAATTCTTGATCTCCACACCCTCCTCCCAAGAAATTAGGCGACTCGGAGCCGGTCGCCCGAATTTATCCAGATGACATGGACTATATCACACAAAAATTTGAAAATCGTATTGAATTCCTGTTTTATGACATTAAAATACCAAATATAAGGAACGATTATGGAGAATCGATGCCTATTGTTCATTAAGTTATTTTTTATGTCCACGCAAAATTTTAGGTGATTCGGAGTCGGTTACCCGAATTCATGCATATGGTGTGGGATATTACTGGGTTGTTGTTGTCGTTGTTGGCGTGGACTATATCATACGGAAATGAAGAACGATCACAGAGAAGTGATGCCTATTGTTCATTAGTTTATTTTTATGGTCCCACAAAATTTTAGGGAATTTTGATTTGTTCGCCCGAATTCATGCAGATAGCGTGGACTATAGCATACGTAAATTTGAAAATCGTGCTAAATTCTTGTTTTATATTTTAAAACGCCAAAAAACGAAGAATGGTCATGGAGAAGTGATGCCTATTTTTCATTAGGTCATTTTATGGTCCCACAAAATTTTAGGTGATTCGGAGCCGGTCGCACATTTGGACTATAACACACGTATATTTGGAAATCGTGTTGAATTCATGTTTTATAACCCTAAAATACCAAAAAATGAGGAATGGTCACAGCGAAACATGAAAATTTTTCATTAGGTCATTTTTTTATGGTCTCACAAAATTTTAGGCGATTCAAAATTGGTCTCCCGAATTCATGACGATAACGTGGACTATAACACACAAAAATTTAAAAATCATGCTGAATTACGATTTTATGGCCCTAAGAAGTAAATAAAAGAGTATCGGTCATGGCGAGGCGATGACTAGTGTTCCTTAGGTCGTTTTTGATGGGCCGGCAAAATTTTAGGGGACCTGGGTTTGGTGGCTCGTGCTGAAGTAGAAGGCATGGGCTATAACACATGAAAATTTGGGAATCAAGGGGAATTCCCGTTTTATGGCCCTAAAATACCAAAAATGAGTAACGGTCATGGCGAGCCAGTGAACATTGTTCCTTAGGCCGATTTTGATGTGCCGACAAAATTTTAGGCGATCTAGGTCCGATGGCCTCGACCGATGCAGAAGGCGTGGGCCATAACACACAAAAATCTGAAAATAGGATGGAATTCCAGTTTTATGGCCCTAAAATGCCAAAAAAGAGTCATGGCGAGGCGGTGACTATTGTTCCTTAGGTCGTTTTTGATGGTCATGCAAAATTTTAGACGATGCGGGCCTAGTGGTTCGGGCCCATGCAGAAGGCGTGGCTATAGCATACAGAAATCAAGAAATCTGGCGGAGTTCCAGTTTTATGGCCCTTACACGCGAAAAAATAAGTAACGGTCATGGCGAGGCAGTGACTATTGTTCCTTAGGTAAATTTTGATTGGCCGACAAAATTTTAGGCAATCCGGGTTTGGGTGATTATGGATACATTGACCAAGTTAGCTCATTTTATTCCTGTGGTTACTACTTATACTTCATAGCAGCTGGCTCAGGTTTACATTCGCGAAATTGTTAGGCTTCATGGCGTACCGCTATCTATCATCTCTGACGGGGGTACGCAGTTTACATCACGGTTCTAGAGAGCCGTATAGCGGCAGTTGGGTACTCGTGTGGAATTGAGTACATCATTTCACCCTCAGACAGATGGGCAGTCCGAGCACATTATTTAGATATTGGAGGATATGCTTTGTGCGTGTGTGATGGATTTTGGAGGTGCTTGGGATCAACTCTTGCCACTTGTGGAGTTTGCCTACAATAATAGTTATCAGTCGAGCATTTAGATGGTGTCGTATGGGTCTTTGTATGGTAGACGGTGTCTGTTTCCAGTGGAATAGTTCGAGCCGGGCGAGGCTAGGCTCTTGGGTACAGACTTGGTTCAGGATGCTTTGGAAAAGGTTAAATTGATTCAGGATCGACTTCGTACAACCCAGTCCAGACAGAAGAGTTATGCGGATCGGAAGGCTCGCGACATTGCATTCATTTTTGTGGAGCGGGTCTTTCTCTGAGTTTCGCCCATGAAGGGTGTTATGAGGTTCGGAAGAAAGGGCAAGTTGAGCCCTAGGTTTATCAGGCCTTTTAGGATTCTTGAGAGGGTTGGGGAGGTGGCTTACAGACTTGCATTGACACCTAGTTTCTCTACAGTTTATCCAGCATTCCATGTTTCCATGCTCCGGAAGTATCACCACGATCCGTCTCATGTGTTAGACTTCAGCTCAGTCCAGTTGGAAAAGGATCTATCCTATGTTGAGGAGCCGGTGGCCATTTTGGACAGGCAGGTTTGAAAGTTGAGGTTAAAGAACCTCGCTTCTGTGAAGGTTCACTGGTGGGGTCATCCGGTCGAGGAGGTGACTTGGGAGACTGAGCATGATATGCGTAGCCTATATCCTCATCTTTTCACCATTCCAGGTATGTCTCTATACTCATTCGAGGACGAATGTTTGTTTTAAGAGGGGGAGGATGTAACGACCCGTCTGGTTGTTTTGAGAGTTAGAGTCCTAATCCCCTATTTACTGCTTTCCTCTATTTCATTTTGTGGTTACGTGACTTGCGGGGCGATTTGTTTTTGGTTTTGGAGAGAAATGGGACACGTAGTCCCTAAGTTGGGAGTTTAAGTTCTAGGAATTTACTGTAGTTCGAATTGTGTGAAGACGACTCCAGAACAGAATTTTGATGGTTTCAATAGCTCTGTAGTGTGATTTTGGTCTTAGGATCGTGTTCGAATGTTGAATTGGAGGTCCGTAGGTCATTTTAGCGTCAATTGGTGGAGGTAGGAGAATTGGGTGATTTTTGGGAAGTTTGATCGGGAGTGGACTTTTTGATATCAGGGTCGGATTTCAATTCCAGAAGTTGCAGTAGGTCCGTAATGTCAATTTTGACTTGTGTGCAGAATTTGAGGTCAATCAGACTTGATTTGATAGGTTTCGGTGTCGGATGTAGGAGTACGAGGATTTAAAGTTCATTAGACTTGAATCGATGTGCAATTCGTATTTTTAGCATTGTTTGATGTGATCTAAAGGCTCGACTAAGTTCGTATGATGCTTTAGGACTGGTTGGTATATTTGGTCGATCTCCCAGGGGCCTCGGGTGAGTTTCGGATGGTTAGCGGATTGAAATCGAAATTAGAGCAAAGCTGGGATTTTTCTACAGTCTGGAAAGGCTCAGAATAGAATTTGGGGCTTGGCCCGGGGTTGTGTCGCAGGTGCGTGAAGGCTTCCGCATCTGCGAGCCCGCAGGTGCGAGCGAGGCTCCGCAGATGCGGAGTGAAGGAAGGACAGCTAGTGTCGCAGAAGCGGAGAAGCGACCAGAAAAGTGAGGCCGTTGAAGCAGACCTCCTATCCGCAGAAGCGCTAGAAGATGCAGAAGCGGGGAGGAGCTCACATCTACGAGACCACGGATGTGGTTAAGTTTACGCAAAAGCGGAAATTCTGGCAGAACACTTAAATACAAAGGTTCCCGATTTTTCTTCATTTTAGACATTTTGAGCTCAGGTCTTGGCAATATTTGAGAGCATTTTCGAGGGATTTCTTGAGGTAAGTCTCTTGTACTCATTTTTCATCAATAATCTTGTTTCCCCATTGATTTTCCCACCTAGTTTGTATGTATTAAATGTGAAATTTGGGAGTTTGAGGCTAGGGATTTGGAGAGTTTAATTTGGGGATTTGAGTGGCGACTTGGTATCGGATTTTGGTAAAATTTGGTATGGTTGGACTCGTGGTCGAATGTGTATTCGTATTTTGTGATTTTTACCCAATTCCGAGACATGGGCCCGGGTCGACTTTTTGCGGCGATTTTTTGATTCTTAGCTAAAGTCGTAGATTTATGATTTAAATTAGTTCCTTGTAGTTATATTTATAGTATGTAATTGTTTTGGCAAGATTCGCGCCGATCGGAGTCGGAAAGTCGAGGGAAAGACATTCTTATCGATTGATTAAGTGAGATTTGAGGTAAGTGACTTGTATAACCTTGTATGGGAGAAATGCCCATAGGATTTGTTACTGTTGTAACCATTTGTGATATGTGTGCGCCGTGTACGCGAGGTGACGAGTGCGTGCACGGGCTAATTGTGGAAAATTTCAGTTCTTTCTGAGTAGACTTCTTTTAAATTCCTTAACTGAGTTGCCTTAGCATGTGTAGCTGTCATGTTAGCCTAGTATCGCATGTCTATGTGTCTTAACCTTACTTGAAGTTCGTGCAACATTCTTAGTTGAATTACATGTTTCCTTGATTATTATATTTGGTCTTTAACTGTAGGATTCCTTACCGTAAATTCGTGGTTCCATAATTTATGAGTTGCATATTTACTTTTGGGACTACGAGGCGGTACCTCGGGAGATCCCTCTGCTTGCATATTTACTTTTAGAACTACGAGGTGGTTCCTCGGGAGATCCCCCTGCTTGCATATTTACTTTTGGGGACTACAAGGTGGTACCTCAGGAGATCCCTCTGTCGTGCATAATTACCTTTGGGACTACGAGGCGGTACCTTGGGAGATCCCCCTACCTGCATATTTACTTTTGAGACTACGAGGTGGTACCTCGGTAGACCCCTCTGCTTGAATATTTACTTTTGGGATTGCGAGGCAGTACCTCGGGAGATCTCCTTGTTGAGCATTTACATTTGGGTTTACGAGGCGATACCTCGGGAGCGCCATTGTTGTTTTCCTCTATTTATTGTGCTGTTACTTTTTTGTAATCTCTCATTGTTCATTTCTCTGACACTTCATTGTATTATTGTATTTTCTGCCTCATTTCCTTTTTAACCAGTAGAGCCATGACCTGACCTCGTCACTACTCTAATGAGGTTAGGCTTGGCACTAACTAGGTACCGTTGTGGTATACTTATACTACACTTCTACACATCTTTTTTGTGCAGATCCAAGTTCTTCCTACCAGACCAGATGCCAGTGAGTTGGACTGTACATGGAGACTTCAAGGTATATCTGCCAGCGTCCGCAGACCTCAGAGTCCCCCTCTATCCTTATTATGTTATTTTCCTTATTCTCTTTAGACACTGATATATAGCGACGCTTACTGTTTTCTCTTAGAAACTTGTGACTTATTTCTACCGGATTTTGGGAGTTGTAATTATTTAAATCACAGTTTCTATTTATATATCATGTATTGAGATTGGAGTTCAGTTTATTATTCAGTTTTCCGTAAATTGTTAGGCTTAACTAGTCTTAGAGACGAGGTGCCATCACGACATCCTACAGAGAGAAATTGGGGTCGCGAAATGACTACTGCTCCTTAGGTTGATTTTGATGGGCCGACAAAATTTTAGGCGATCCGAGTCCGGTGGCCCGGGCCCATGCATAAGGCGTGGGATATAACATAAGAAAATTTTGGAATCAGCCGGAATTGTAGTTTTATGGCCCTAAAATACCAAAAATTGAGTAAAGGTCATGGCGAGGTGGTGACTATTGTTCCTTAAGTTATTTATGATATATCAAAAAAATTTAAGGTGATCCGGGTCCAGTGGCCCGGGCCTATGCAGAAGGCATGGGATACAACACACTAAAATCTGGAAATTGTGCGGAATTTTAGTTTTATGGCCCTAAAACGCTAAATGAGTAATGGTCATGGAGAGGTGGTGATTGTTATTTATGAAATTATTTTTGACGTGCAGGCTTAAAGTTTAGGCGATCCAGGTCCAGTTGCCCGGGCCCATGTAGAAGGCATGAGTTATAGCACAAGAAAATCTGGGAATTAGATGGAATTTCAGTTTTATGGCCCTAAAAATCAAAACACGAGTAACGGTTATGAAAAAGTGGTGAATAATGTTCCTTAGGTCGTTTATGATGGTATATCAAAATTTTAGGTGATCCGAATCCGGTGGCCCTGGCCCATACAGAAGGCGTGGGCTATAGTAGACGAAAAATCTGGGAATCGGGTGGAATTCCAATTTTATGACCTTAAAATGCCAATAAACAAGTAACGGTCATGGCAAGGCGCTGACTAGTGTTCCTTAGATCGATTTCGATGGTACGAAAAAATTTAAGGCGATCTGGGTCGAGTGGCCTGGGCCCATGAATAGGCTTGTGCTGTAGCATATGCAAATCTAGAAATCGGGCGGATTCCAATTTTCTGACCCTCAAATGGCAAAAAACGAGTAATGATTATGGTGAGGCGGTGACTATTGTTCCTTAGGTCATTTTTCACTGGACGCCAAATTTTTAGGCGATCCGGATTCGGTGGCTTGGGCCTATGTAGAAGGTGTGGGATATATCACACAAACATTTAAGAATCGAGTAGAATTCCAGTTTTATGGCCCTAAAATGCCAAAAATGAGTAACGGTCATGGCAAGGGGTGACTACTATTCCTTAGGTCATTTATGATGGACCAGCAAAATTTAAGGTGACTATTATACATGAAAATCTGTGAATCAGGCGAAATTCTAGTTTTATTGCATTAGCACGCTAAAACACGAGTAACGGTCATGGCAAAGCGGTAATTATTGTTCCTTTGGTCATTTTTTATGGGCCGAAATTCTAGTGACTATTGTTTCTGGAGGCCCGGGCTCTTGCAGAAGGCATGGGCTATTGCCCACAAAAATATGACAATCGTGATTCAAGTTTTATGGCCCTAAAACACCAGAAAATAAATGACGGTCATGGAGAGCCGATGACTACTGGTCCTTAGGTCGTTTTTTGTCACGACCCAAAATTCCACCACAGGCGCCGTGATGGCACTTAGTCTCTAAGACTAGGTAAGCCGATTATAATAACAATTCAAGCCATTTATTTTTTTTTCAATACAAGTGTCAAAACCAACTTCGAAAATATTCAAACAACCTCCCAAGACTGGTAATACTGAGTCACGAATTTTAACTAAATACATGGAATGATCTCGAGGACCGAATATACAACACTGTTTGAATAAGAAATTTATAGTACAATAAAAATGGAAAGACTCCAAGGGACTTCGACGACCAAGCGGCTCTACCTTAAGTCCTTGCGATCATACTCTAACTCTGTCCGAGTTCGATATCTCCAATACCTGGCTCTGCACAAAAATGTGCAGAAGTGTAGTATGAGTACACCACAGTCGGTACCCAGTAAGTATCTAGATTAACCTCGGTGGAGTAGTGACGAGGTACAGTCAAGGCACTCACTAGTCTAATAACCTGTGCAATATAACATATAAAAATAATAAAAAACTAATAGCAGTGATAACAACAATAATCAACCTATGATATAAACAGCAAGGCAGCAAAAATACCATAAATATTGCTCAAACAAATAATGAATACAAGTACAACCTATAATCAAGTCCTTCAAAATATACATCTTTCATCTATAAGTTTTTCGAATAAAAATCTTTACAGTATAATCCTTTCCAATAAATATATTTCAAATATACTTCCTTCAAATAAATATCATCCAAATATAATTCTTTCAATTAAACATCTTTCGAATATAATTCTTCTAAATAAATATCTTTCAAATATAATTCTCTGAAATAAATATCTTTCGAATATAATTCCTTTCAGGTAAAAGTCACCATGTGACACCTCATTTCATAATTATAAAAATTACGGGTTTCAACCCACTTTCATATTTTCACGACACCTCGTGCCCATATTTCTGTCACAACCGCACTGACAACTCATATGCCAATAATAAAATTATCATATTCCTCCAGAACCTCGTGCCCACGTTTCTTTCATAATCGCATGGAAACTCACGTGCCAATAATAAAAATCGCTCAGCAATAGCCACAGGCTCATAATTTCAACATGAATCAGACTATTATCATGTTTACCGAAACAACAAGACAAGTTGCACAAGAGATAAAACAATAAATACCAGAAAAATCACAACATCATATAAAAATCACTAACATAATAATCCCACATTATCACGTATCATCTCTGACAATAAACACTCTTATCTCTCTTATAGCCACCCCTTATCTCTCCTATAGCCACCCTTATCCCTCCGCCCTGACATTATCAATAGCCACCCTTATCGCTCCTATAGCCGCCCTTATCGCTCCTATAACTACTCTTATCACTCCTCCCATACAATATTCCAACATACATAACCACAGTGAAATGCCACCCTTGTACCCACATAATATTAACAGTGGAATGCCACTCTTATGTCCTCATAATAATAACTCAAATCACACAATAATTCACACGGAACATTATCACGACAACACAACACAATAAATTTATATAAAAAAATTCCGAATGGCCACAACCAATTCGAAAGATACAACAAAATCAATAAATTTCACAGCAAATAGCCCAAGGTTCCCTACAACGTATATAAAACCTCAAAGACAACAACAGAGATGAAAAAGTAACTCAACATAGGACAATGCTTTTTTTAATCCAAATTTTTAATAAATATATTAAAGCCTCATTTTGAACTTATTTGATAATTATTTGCAGATAAGAATCCATAATAAAATTATTTCCAATAAATGTCGACCCAACTAACCACGGTATTTCACATAACAATTAAAGTGACAGTCACATCAAATTATCATATAAAAATAAATAAAAGTGACAGTCACCTCGGAAAATATGGAATGAGGTATGACAAATAAAGGATTTAATAAGCTCTAACAAATTTTCCAATTTAATACTTAAGGGTGTCTACGAATTTTAACCGATATAATTTGCACATATAAACCAAGTACGTACTAGTCACCTCGCGTACATGGCTTTCAATCACACAATTTTTACATAAGACTCAATGCCTAAGGGGTATTTTCCCCACTCAAAGTTAGGAAAGATACTTTCCTTAAACAGTGTAATTCTTTATTCCAATATGCCTTTGCCTTGCGAATCGGCCCCCGAACGCCTCGAATCTCGATTAACTGCAATTGCATTTAAAATGTGACCTCCCAATTCACGTACAAATAAAGAGATTCGACCTTCAACTTGCCATAGATCTGAACCAAGACCGGAGCTGTTGAACATGACTTCGAACCCGACTTCTAGAGCTGCTGTTTTAGTGCGAAAGAGGGACTTTTTCGAGGTGTTTCTAGCAGAGTTTTGGTGTTGATTTTGGGTAGAAAAGAGGACTGTTTTAGCTGCTTTTGGCAGCATTTTTGGTGTTTTGATCTCAGTTTTCGTGTGAGAGACTGGTGAAGAGGTGGTGCGAGGAGCTGTTTTTATGGTGGTTTTAGGTGACATTTTGGCTAAATTTATGGAGAAAATAGCAGCTGATTTTTGGAGCTTGTGAGTTGTTTTAATGGAGTTTTCAGGTGGATTTACATGGCTGGATCTTAGATGGTATTCATGTTGTGTATTAGATCGAAGAAGAAGAACAATAACCATCAAAAATAAAAAAAAAAAGAAACCCAAACCAAAAGCTGCGCTTTTCCCCTTTCTCTGGTGTCTTTGTTTTTCCTTTTATTTTTTCGTTCCCTACTTTCTATTGCTACTCCAGATGTGCGTGTGTGTTTTAAGTCCGAATTTTGTCCATTAATCATCCTAAACTCTCCCGAGGCCCCTGGGACCTCAACCAATTATACCAACAAGTCCTAAAACATCATACGAACTTAGTCGAGATCTCAAACTAAGTCAAACAACATCAAAATTACAAGTCGCACCTCGAATCGAATTATGAATTATTTCAAAGTTTCCAACTTCTATAATTTGCCCCGAAATGTATCAAATCAATCCGGAATGATTTCAAATTTTACACACAAGTCATAAATGACGTAATAGAGCTATTCCAATTTTCAAAATTGAAATCCGACCTCGTTATCAACCAATCGACTTACGGCCGAATTTAAGAATATTTAAGAACTTCATTTTCCAACTTTTTTGCCAAAATGTGCCGAATTTCCCTACGTGCTTTCAAATCCAAATCCGTACATACGCCTAAGTCCAAAATCACCATACGAAACTATTGACAACATAAAAATTTCATTCCAGAGTCGTTTACTTAAAAGTCAAACTCCGGTTAACTTTTTTCTTTTAAGCTTATAAAATAAGCATTGTTCTTTCCATTTAATTTTGGATCTTCCGAAAACCAAACTCGACCACACACATAGTTCATAATACATATCACGAAGTTGCTCGGGACCTTAAGCCGCTGAACGGAAAGTTAATTCTCAAAACGACAAATCGGGTCGTTACATTCTCCCCTATCAAAACATACAGTCGTCCGCGAACATGCCAAGAATTTTTCTGAGGATGTTAAATTACTAAGTGTACTATTACACACTTACTCGCGGTGAGTCGATGTCACCGAAATTTTAACATGGTCCGACAACACCATCTCAGTTGAGATTATTTCTTTTATCCGCATTTATAAACTTTAAAGCCAATTTCTTACACTCCTATTAATTTCAAAAGATCTGTTTTTCATATCAACACACTGTGTTAGTCTCAACCGGTTATAGCAATTTTTGCCTACGCACATATTATACATATACCCATAACCACGTCTTTGGTCATAATAGTTGTTCATAATTAATTCCAGCATCCTCAATTAACCTCATATTAATCATACCCTCATTTCAATTTTTCACAATACTGACAGCAAATGGCGAGGCATGAAGACCTCATAATTATTTGCCCGAATTAACGATTCACATTTAACGCCACCTGGGCACTCACCTCGTAGGCTAAAACTCAATAATTACAACACGAATATGGCTAAATATGCATAGAAAAACATATACAAGAATTATCAAATAAGCCTAACAGGCATGACTCCCCATTAGTACCATAGTACAAATTTAAATTTCACAAAGGGAGAATTTAAAATACATGAATTTAACCACAAGGATTTCATCTTGATATAACTTCCACTGCGGTACGTAGCCCCGGTTAAACATATCAAATCACATTAAACCGCGAGGATCTCATCCTCAACTCTGAATCACAAGTACTTTGCACATTATTCCAACTGAAAATTTTCATTTCTTTTCTTTCTTCTTTTTTAATAAACTTCGTGAAATAATTTCACAACACATAATGAACTCCCATACCGGTAGGGCATATAATTCATAAAATTGTAATCAATTATCCAAAAATTATATCAAAACCCACTGCAATGAGTAATAAAAAGTCACTTTTGGACTCATAGCCCACAATAATGTACAAAACAAAAATGATAGACACAGGCTAACACCATCAAATATCCCAACAGGGATAAACACGGGAGTGGAGTACAAATTCACAAATCCACAATATAAGGAGCATGAAAGGAGTTCTCACCTCGATAATCGGAATCGAATCAAAATAAGTCTAGTACTCCTTTTATTATAAATTAAATCATACCTGTAATGACACCATTTGGTGTATCGGCCTCAGCCACTTCATAGTAATTATATCAACGGGCCGTGCCTCCCCCTCTTGGGCGCCCCTACCTGCCTGTCCTCCACCCCTAACTGGATGTGCACGTGGAGTATTAACTGGAATAAAGCATGTAGCCTGAGTGTTCTGATAAAATCCACCCCTCCCAAGTTTGGGACAAACTCTCATGATGTGCCTAGTATCACCACACTTATAACAACCCCTCTAAGGTCGCAGCTGCTCATACTGAGTCTGTGCCGGATAACTGGAATAACCACTGTAAGAACCTCATACCGGTGGTGCACTAAAAGTATTAATAGGAGAAATACGAGTACTCTGAATTGCGGACTGGGCTGACCGGCTGCTCGAGCCTCCGCCAGGATGAGTTATAGCTGCAGAGTAGAATCCACTGAATCCTCTAGAGTTCTGAGACCCTTTGACCTCCTTAGACTCCTTTTCCTCACTCTGAACACGTTCTAACATTCTGGCAATCTCTACTACTTGCTGAAATGGTATGTCAGTCTGCAACTCTCGAGCCATACATATTTTAAAATCATAATCGAGCCCTTCGATGAATCTGCGGACTCGATCTCTAACTGTAGAAACCAAGATAGGTGCATGACGGGCTAACTCATTGAACCTTATAGCATATTCTGACATCGTCATGGTGCCCTGACACAACTGTTCAAGCTCTATACGCCACGTATCCTGGAGAGTCTAGGGTACAAGCTCTTTCAAAAGCATTTCTGAAAACTGAGCCCAAGTTGGCGGTGTTGCATCGGCTGGTCTGCGCTCTTCATAAGCTTGCCACCATTGATACGCTGCTCCTCACAACTAAAATGTAGTAAAGGAAACTCCGCTTACTTCCACAATACCCATGGTGCGGAGAATACAGTGACACTTTTCTAGAAATCCCTGGGCATCCTCGGTAGCTGTGCCACTGAAGGTAGGTGGACTATACCTCTTAAATCTCTCAAGACTCTTTTGTTCTTCTTCTGATGCCTCTGGTCTGGACTCAGGCTGAACTAGAATAACATGCGGTACCGGTACTATACTCGGAACCTGACTAATGTGAACCTGCTTCTCTAGAGTATGAGTGATAGGAGTTTGAACTCCTCCCCCAATTTGTGAAATATTTAGTGAAACGGAGGTCAATCCTGCCTGAGTTAATATACCAAACATACTCAGGAGTTGTGCTAAAGTCTTATGAAGTCCGGGGGTAACAATAGGTGTCTCTGGTACTACCAATCTATCACGACCCAAAAACCTAACCTGTCGTGATGGCGCCTATCGTGGAACTAGGCAAGCTGACTCATTCCAAAACAAATCGATATTTTCATTTCAAGGATAATTTCAAGGCTATTTAGCGTAAAAACCCTTCGTAAAGGAGTTCAAATCAAAACAAAAATGCGGAAAAGAAAAGCCCGACATCGGGGTGTCACTAGTCATGAGCATCTACTACAATATGTCTAACAATATGAAGACTAACATAGTCTGGAAAATAGCTAATACAACTAAAGGAAGATAGGAGGGAGAAGAGCATGGCTGCGATCGCCAGGCAGCTACCTTGCTATCCCCGAGAAAGATCTACAATCGAAATAGTCAACAGCCGCTACCGTGTCCAACTACACCTGGATCTGCACACAAGGTGCAGGGAGTAACATGAGTACGCCAACTCAGTAAGTAACATCAGTAATTAATGACTGAGCAGTAGTGACGGGCAGTAAATCATATAAAGTTCATATAATGAAATCTCAATAAAATACCACATGCTTTTAAAATTAGGGTTTGAATCAAAATATCTGTTTTAAACCCAGTTCCAGTAAAATCATTTAAAGATATTTTTCAACAGTTTTTCAAAAAAAGAGGCTCAATGCAAGGTGAGCAAAAATGATGAAATCATAAACAGCCCCTCGGGCAAAACATCACTCATATACAGCCCCTCGGGCAAACCTCACAGTCACTCATGCCTCTCGGGCATACTTCACAATCACTCATGCCACTCGGACATACCTCACAATCACTCATGCCTCCCAGCCACTCAGTACTCAGAAGGTACCTGCGCGCACTGGGGGTGCGTACAGACTCCGGAGGGGCTCCTACAACCTAAGCGCTATATTGTTGCGGCGTGCAGCCCGACCCAATACTGCTGCGGTGTGTAGTACGATCCATATTTTACTGCGGCGTGCAGCCCGATCTCATAAATATCCTCACAAATCAGGCCCCCGACTTCACTCAGTCATAAACCTCTCAAGCCACTCGGGCTCTCTGTAAAACAGGGTATTCAGCCCAAAACAACTTTTATATGCATCAAAACAGAGTAATGAAGACTGAGTTATGCAGTAAACAGGTATAACCATGAATGAGTATAGATTTTCAATCTAAAACAGTGAGAGAATAGTAAGAAAAGGCCCCTAAGTTTCCACACAGCACTGGCACAAGGCCCAAAACATGGCATTCAGTCCAATTTACAAAAACTCTTTCTAAAATATATAAGTATCATATAGTTTCAACAAAATATTCAACTTTACAATTGCTACGGGACGGACCAAGTCAGAATCCCCAACAGTGCACGCCCACACGCCCGTCACCTAGCATGTGCGTCACCTCATAATAGTAGAATGATACAAAATCCGAGGTTTCATACCCTCAAGACTTGATTTACAATCATTACTTACCTCAAACCAATCAAATCTCTACCCCGCGATGCTCTTGCCTCTCGACTCGGCCTCCAAATGCTCTGAATCTATTCACAATCAGTACAATACCATCAATATAAGCTAATGGAATGAATTCCACAAGAAAAACTACCAATTTAGACCAAAAGCCGAAATTGGCTAAAACCCGCCCCCCGGGCCCACGACTTGGAATCGGGTAAAAGTCACAAATTACGAATACTCATTCACTCACGAGTCCAACCATACTAGTTTCACTCAAATCCGACTTCAAATCAACAGTCAAATCCCAAAAAGTCATTTTTATGATGTTTCTACAATTTTTCCCAAATTTTCACCTCAAAGTACTAATTAGATGATGAAATCCTTGATATATTCATGTATATTAACCAAATTCGAGTTTGAATCACTTACCCCGATGAATTTCTTGAAAAACTCACAAAACATCACCCCAAACCGATCTCCCTAGGTCCAAAATGTGAAATAATACCCTAAACCCCATTTATATAGTGCATCTTTTATTTCCCACTTCGCGGTCCGCGGAATTTTGAGCGTGCCCGCGCCCCGGGTCCCGCGGTCGCGAAAAACTGGTGCGGTCCGCAATATTCTTGGGGCTGCACTGCCAGGCTTTAGTATTTTCGCCATAACTTTCTCTACTGATGTCCAAATGATGACTTCTTTACCTTTCTAGAAACTAGACACGAAGGGATACAACTTTTGTTTTTGAATTATCTCAACATTCCTTGTGGATCAAAAGATATAGGCTTCCGAAATCGGACCAGCAGATCTGCAGAACTTCCAAGCGCAGTCCGCAAAATTCTGCCGCGGTCCGCGAAATTCCAAGCACCAAAACCATACCTGAGTTCCGAAAATGCCTAGACTCGCTCAAAACTCATCCTGAAACACACTCGAGGCCCTCGGGACCTCAACCAAACATACCAACCACATCTAAAATACCATACAAACTTAGTCGAACCTTCGAATCACTCAAAACAATATCAAAACACCAAATTACCCTTGGATTGAAGCCTAAGAACTTCTAACTTACGAATTCCATAACCGATGCCGAAACCTATCAAACAACGTCCGAATGACCTCAAATTTTGCACACACGTCAAAAATGACGCTACGAACCTACTCCTACTTCCAAAATTCCAATCCGACCCCATTATTAAATTTTCCACTGCCGACCGAAATTGCCCAATTTCCAACTTTCGCCAATTCAAGCCTAATTCCATTACGGACCTCCAAAATCACATTCCGGACGCGCTCCTTCCGGCAATAGCCACATGCTCATAATTTCAACATGAATCAGACTATTATCATATTTACCGAAACAACAAGACAAGTTGCACAAGAGATTAAAATAAACACCAGGAAAATCAAAACATCAAATATAAAAACCACCAACACAATAATCCCACATCATCACGTATCATCTCTCACAATAGCCACTCTTATCTCTCTTATAGCCACCCGTATCACTCCATAATAATAGCCACCCTTATCCCTCCGCCCTGACAGTATCAATAGCCACCCTTATCGCTCCTATAGCTGCCCTTATCGCTCCTATAACCACCCTTATCACTCTCCCAGACAATACCCCAACACACATAACAACAATGATATGCCACCCTTATGTCCGCATATTATCAATAGTAAAATGACACCCTTATGTCCTTATAACAATAACTCAAATCACCCAACAATTTACACGGAATATTATCACAATAACACAACACAATCAATTCGTATCACAAAATTGCCCAATGGCCACAACCAATTCTAAAGATACAACAAAATCAATAAATTTCACAGCAAATAGCTCAAGGCTCCACACAATGTATACCTCAAAATCAACAAAGACAACAACAGAGATGGAAAAAATAACTCAACATAGGACAATGCTTTCTTTAATCCAAATTTTTAATAAATATATTAAAGCCTCATTTTGAACTTATTTGATAATTATTTGCAGATAAGAATCCATAATAAAATTATTTCCAATAAATGTCAACCCAACTAACCACGGTATTTCACATTAAAATCAAAGTGACAGTCACATCAAATTATCATATAAAAACAACCTCGGCAAACAAGGAATGAGGTATGACAAATAAAGGATTTAATAAGCTCTAATAATATTTTCAATTTAATACTTAAGGGTGTCCACGAATTTTAACCAATATAATTTGCACATATAAACCAAGTACGTACTAGTCACCTCGCGTACATGGCTTTCAATCACACAATTTCCACATAAGACTCAATGCCTAAGGGGTATATTCCCCACTCAAAGTTAGGCAAGATACTTACCTTAAACCGTATAATTCTTTATTCCAATATGCCTTTGCCTTGCGAATCGGCCCCCGAACGCCTCGAATCTCGATTAACTGCAATTGCATTTAAAATGTGACCTCCCAATTCACGTACAAATAAAGAGATTCGACCTTAAACTTGCCATAGATCTGAACCAAGATCGGAGCTGTTGAACATGACTTCGAACCCGACTTCTAGAGCTACTGTTTTAGTGCGAAAGAGGGACTGTTTCAAGGTGTTTCTAGTTGAGTTTTGGTGTTGATTTTGGGTGGAAAAGGGGACTGTTTCAGCTGGTTTTTGCAGCATTTTTGGTGTTTTGATCTTAGTTTTCGTGTGAGAGACTGGTGAAGAGGTGGTGCGAGGAGGAGCTCCTTTTATGGTGATTTTGGGTGACATTTTGGCTTAATTTATGGAGAAAATAGCAGCTGATTTTTGGAGCTTGTGAGTTGTTTTAATGGAGTTTTTAGGTGGATTTACATGTCTGGATCTTAGATGGTATTCATGGTTGTGTAGAATATGTAAGAAGAAGAACAATAACCATCAAAAATGAAAAAAAAAAAGAAACCCAAACCAAAAGTTGCGCTTTTCCCCTTTCTCTAGCGTCTTTGTTTTTCCTTTTTTTTTCGTTCCCTGCTTTCTATTGCTACTCCAGATGTGCGTATGTGTGTTTTAAGTCCGATTTTTTTCCGTTAATCCTCCGAAACTCATCCGAGGCCCCTAGGACCTCAACCAAATATACCAACAAGTCCTAAAATATCATATGAACTTAGTCGAGGCCTCAAACAACGTCGAACAATATCAAAATTACAAGTCGCACCTCAAATTGAATTATGAGTTTTTTCAAAGTTTCCAACTTCTATAATTTGCGCCGAAACGTATCAAATCAATCCGGAATGACTTCAAATTTTTCACACAAGTTATATATGACGTAATAGGGCTATTCCAATATGCGAAATTTAAATCTGACCTCGTTATCAACCAATCGACTTACGGTTGAATTTAAGAATATTTAAGAACTTCATTTTCCAATTTAAGAATTTAGTTCCAACTTTTTCGCCGAAATGTGCCGAATCGCCCTATGTACTTTCAAATCAAAATCCGTACATACGCCTAAGTCCGAAATCACCATACGAAGCTAGTGACATCATAAAAATTCCGTTTCGGAGTCGTTTGTTCAAAAGTCAAACTCCAGTCAACTATTTTCATTTAAGCTTCAAAAATAAGCATTGTTCTTTCCATTTAATTTTGGATCTTCCGAAGACCAAACTCGACCACACACACGGGTCATAATAATTCTCAAAACGATAAATCGGGTCGTTATATTTTTGATGGGCCGGCAAAATATTAGGCAATCGGATCTGGTTGCCCGGGATTATGCAGAAAGTGTGGGCTATAGCATACGAAAATCTGGGAATCGGGCAAAATTCTTGTTTTATTGCTTTAGAAGGCCAAAAAATGATGAACGGTCCTGGAGAGGGGGTGACTATTGTCCCTTAGGTCATTTATGATGGGCCAAAAAATTTTAGGCTATCCGAGTCCGGTGGCCTGGGCCCATGTAAAAGACGTGGGCTATAACATGTAAAAATCTAAAAATCGGGTGGAATTCAAGTTTTATAGCTCTAATACGTCAAAAAACAAGTAACGGTCAAAGAGAGACGGTGACTATTGTACCTTAGGTCGTTCTTGTAGGCCAGGAAAAATTTTAGGCGAACCGGGTTAGGTGGCCCGGGCCCATGCAGAGAGCGTGGGCTAGTATGCGAAAATTTGGGAATCGAGCGGAATTTCAGTTTTATGGCTCTAAAATGCCAAAAAATATGTAAAGGTCATGGCAAGGCGGTGACTATTGTTCCTTAGGCTATTTGTGATGGGCCGGCAAAATTTTAGGCGATCCGGATTCGGTGGCCCATGCCGATGCAGAAAGTGTGGGCTATACATACGAAAATTTAGAAATCGAGTGAAATTCCATTTTTATAGCCTTATATGCAAAAAAATGAGTAACGGTCATGGAAATATGGTGACTATTGTTCCTTAGGTCATTTTTGATGGGTTGACAAAGTTTTAGGCTATCTGGGACCTGTAACGACCTGGCCGGTCATTTTGAGAACTTAAGTCTCGTTCGGTGGAATAAGGCCCTGAGAATCTTTATATTATGTGTATTGACTTGCGTGCGTGATTGAATTCAGTTACCAGATGATTCAGAGTGATTTAGGACACATAGTCCTTAAAACGGAAGCTTAAGTCTTAGGATTTTGACCCTAGTCGGAACTATGTGAAGATGACTCCGGAATGGAGTTCTGTTGGTTCCATTAGCTTCGTTGGGTGATTTTGGACTTAGGAGCGTGTCCGGACTATAAATCCGAGGTCTATAGTTGATTTAGGGTTGAAATGACGAAAGTCGAATTTTTGGAGATTTGGACCGGAAGTGAACTTTTTGATATTGGGGTCGGAATGCGATTCCGAGAGTTGGAACAGCTCCGTTATGTTATTTCGGACTTGCCTGCAAAATTTGACGTCATTTCGGGTTGATTTGATAGGTTTCGGCACGGGTTTTAGAAGTTGAAAGATTTGAAATTTATAAGTTCGATTCATGGTGCGATTCATAGTTTCGACGTTGTTTGATTTGATTTGAGACCTCGAGCGAGTCCGTGTTAGGTTATGGGACTTGTTGGTATGTTTAGACGGGGTCCCGGAGGCCTCGGGTGAGTTTCGAATGGGCTACGGGTCTTTTCCCCCTATTTTTGAACTGTTGTTATCTGTCATCTGGTTTCCTTCATCGCATTCGCGCCCTTGCCTTCGCATTCACGTATTGTTATTTTGGAGGGTGAAATATTTCCTCTTCACGTTCGCAGTCACCCTCTCGCGTTCGCGAAGTTCTACCACCCCCCTTCTTCGCGTTCGCTCATTTTCCTCCTCGCGTTCGCGTGTCACTTACGCGTTCGCGTAGCTATTCCATTACACTCTTCGCGTTCACGTACTACTTCACGCGTTCGTGAAGAGCAGATGTTGGGCCATCATATTTTTCCTCTTCGCGTTCGCGAAGAACAACAGGGCAGCTTTGTTTCTCTTCTTCGCGAATGCGTACCTTTCTCCACGTTCACGATGCACAAAACTCCTGGGCAGAATATAAAGTCCTCTATTCCGAGGGTTTGCCATTTTCATCATTTTTGGAGTTCTAGAGCTCGGCTTTGAGCGTTTTCTTGTGGAATTTTCATGCAAATCAATTGGGTAAGTGTTCTTCACCTAGAATTTATTTATTTTCATGATTCTATCTTTATTTTTATCATTTAATTTGTGTTTTGAGTTGAGTAAAATGGTAGTTTTTGAAAGAAAAATTCAAAATGAAAAATTACGATTTGAGGGACGAAATGGTATCAGAATTTGATGATTTTTGTATGGTTAGACTCGTGAGTGAATGAGCGTTCGTATTTTGTGACTTTTATCCGATTTCGAGATGTGGGCCCGGGTCGACCTTTAGGGCGGATTTCGGAATTTTTGTTAAAGTATTGATTTTATTAATTAGATGAGTCTATTATGGTTGTATTCATGTTATGCAATTGTGTTTGGCTATATTTGGGCCATTCGAAGTCGGATAATTGAAAAAAGGGTATTCTTACAGACTGGTTGAGCTTGGTTTGAGGTAAGTATCCTGCCTAACCTTGTGTGGGTGATTTTTCCCTTAGGATTGAGTCTTCTATGTTGATTGTAGTCCATGCACGCGAGGTGACGAGTGCGTGCTCGGACTTATTTGTGAAAAGTTGGCCTCTTAGGATTCTTAGGTCCTTATATTCACTGAGTATGAAGTTGTTCTTGATATGATTAAATTCCTATTTACTAGTTTCACCTCTACATGCTTTAATTAGAATTAATTGCTTTCAGGATTCACTCTTATTGCCTATTTGACTCTTATTTGACTTAACCGAAGATTTTACCTCCTCTATTGTTATGCTATCTTTTCATAACTGCTTATCTTTATTTGAAATTATTATTATATCATCTTATAATTTGTTTAGTCTTAATTAAGGTTATGATTATCTTTTCGCTGCTTATCCTAAATTAAATCGTTGAAAATCCTTAGTAATTCCTCAACCTTAAAAGAAGTTTTAGATATCCTATATCTTCGTCGACTTGTTTTATTTGGAATTATTTGACTCGTGTTAGTTTCCCTGTTGTTGAAATGTATATTGTGGGATCATTGATACACATTAGTTTCCCTTTGTTGAGTTGTTCTCTTTATGCCTAACATTCTTTACTGTGGTTATTCCTTGTGATTTGGTCCCATATTTTTCTGTGATTTAAAAGTTCTTGAGTTGATTTACTTGTCGTACTTTGTATTATTGTCATTGTTGCTGTGGTACTTGTTGTGGTGATGCACGAGGTTTCTACCGTGCGGTTGTTATTATTGTGATACACGAGGTTTCTGTCGTGCGGTTGTTACTATGGGGTTGCACGAGGTTTCTGCCGTGCTATTATTACTATTGATATTTGCACATGCGGCGTGATAAGGCGGGATATGTATATATATTTATGGGTTGCGCATGTGGCGAGACAAGGAGGGAACATTATTATGCACGTGTGGCGAGACAAGACGGGTATTTATGTTACTATTGCACATGTGGCGAGACAAGGTGGGCTGTGTCAGGGATTGATTTGTGATGATTTATGGCCTGGGGCATTCTTGTTGTTGATATTTGTGTAGTAGTATACGTACATGTGTGAGCTTTATCTTGTGAAAACTGTGAGAAAATATTCTACGTGTTGTCCATTCTTCTTCTTCCTTATGCTTATTTGCTGGTATGGACTATGTTAGGATACTTGCACAAGCATACACGTAGTTAAGCACTCTTATCGGATAAGAGGTGTTCTTGATATTGTTGAGCATAGATGCTCACCCTTGTTTACTTGCCTTCTATGTGAGAATGGATCTATTGGCACGTGAGTCGTCAGTGTGGTTATGAGGTATTATGAGGGCACAGGATGCCAAGTGTTAGGGTTCAAGTATTGAGACCCATGAGTTGTGAATTGTCCGAGGTTCTGTACCTCGTGGAGTTGTTGACTAAAACCTGATGTAAAAGCGGTTGTAATTACTGAGTTATTACTTGTCCTTATTGTATTCGTGATTTCGGATTTAGGTTGTGTTCCATTCACTTTGTCTGCATCATTTTCATGATATTCCGCTGATACTTGTTGTTTCTTGCTTTAATTCCATTACTGTATTGTGATCCATATTGCATAATCTTTATGTAGACATTATACTTCTGTTATTCATGTGCTTATATCTGTTCAGTTTATTAGACCAGTGGGTGTCTTGATTGTTCCTCGTCACTACTCCACCGAGGTTAGTCTTGATACTTACTGGGCACCGCTGTGGTGTGCTCATGCTACTCTTCTGCACATTTTTGTGCAGATCCAGGTACTTGTTTGTTAGCTAGCTGTGTGGATTATTGCTGTGGAGACTCAAGGTAAACCTGCTGCTGTGCTCGCAGGCTTCGGAGTCACCTTCAACCTTTTCGTTTTGCACTATTTATTCTTATTTCTGGACAGTTATATTTAGAAATTTTTTATCAAATACTCTGTAGAGCTTATGACTTGTACTACTGGTTTTGGGAATTTTAAGAGATTCTATTTAAATAATGTTGTTGTTTTAATTATTTTTAGGCTTACCTAGTCCCTAAGACTAGGTGCCATCACGATACCCAACGGAGGGAAAATTGGATCGTGACAGGTCCAGTGGCCCGGGCCCATGTAAAAGGCGTGGGCTATAACACACGAAAATCTTGGAATCGGCTGAACTTCCAGTTTTATGGCCCTAAAATGCCAAAAGATGAATAACGGTCATAGCAAGGTGGAGTCTATTGTTCCTTAGATCATTTATGATAGACCAATAAAATTTTAGGCGATCCGGGTCCGGTGGCCTAGGCCCATGCAGAAGGCGTGGGATATAACTCACTAAAATCTGGGAATCAGGCGGAATTATAGTTTTATGGACCTAAAGCGCCATAAGCCATATAACGGTCATGATGAGGTAGTAACTACAGTTCCTTAGGTCAGTTTTTAAGGGCCGGCAAAATCAGGGAATCGAGCGGAATTCTAGTTTTTTGGCCCTATAACGCTAAAAACGAGTAACGGTCATGGCGAGGTAGTGACTAGTGTTCCTAATATCATATTTGATGGGCCGAAAAAATTACAGGTGACTCAGGTCCGGTGGCCCGGGTCCATGTAGAAGGCATGAGCTATAGCACACGAAAATCTAGTATCGGGCAAAATTCATATTTTATGGCCATAAAACGCCAAAAAATGAGTAACGGTCATGGCAAGACTGTGACTATTATTTTGTAGGTCATTTTTGATGGGCCGATAAAATTTTAGGTGATCCGGATCTGGTGGCCCGGGCCCATGCAGAAGGTGTGGGCTATAGCACCAAAAAAGCTGGAAATTAGACGGAATTCTTGTTTTATGGCTCTAATACGCCAAAAAATGAGTAACGGTCATGGCGAGGCTGTGACTTTTATTTTTTAGGTCATTTTTATGGTCCAAAAATATTATAGGCGATCCGGGTCCGGTGGCTCGGGCCAATGCAGAAGGTATGTGCTATAGCGCACCAAAATCTAGGAATCAGCCGGAAATCTAGTTATATGGCCCTAAAACACCAAACAATGAGTAACGATCATGGTGAGGCGGTGATTATTGTTTATTAGATTTTTTTTTATGGGCAGAAAATTTTTTAGGGGATTCGGGTCCAGTGTCTCGGGCCCATGCAGAAGGCATGGGCTACAACACACGAAAATCTGGGAATTGAGCGGAATTCCTATTTTATGGCCGTAAAATGCAAAACAAGAGTAACGGTCATTACGAGGCAATGGCAATTGTTCCTTAGGTCTTTTTTGACGGTCCGAAAAAATTTTAGGACATCTGGGCCTAGTGGCCCGAGCCCATGCAAAAGGCGTGGGTTATATATAGCACACGAAAATGTAAGAATCGAGCAGAATTCAAGTTTTATGGCCCTAAAATACCAAAACAGAGTAACGGTCATAGCGAGGCGGTGACTATTATTTCTTAGGTAGTTTTTGACGGGCCGACAAAATTTGAGGCGATCCGGGTCCAGTGGCCCGGGCCCATGCAGAAAGTTTAGGCTTTAGCATATGAACATTTAGGAATTGGGCGGAATTCTAATTTTATGGCCCTAAAATGCCAAAAAATAATTAACGGTCATGGCGTGCCAGTGACTATTATTTCTTAGGTTACTTGTATGGGCCGGCAAAACTTTAAGCGATTCGGGTCCGGTGGCCTGGGCCCAATACAGAAAGCGTGGGCTATAGCACACGGAAATGTGGCAATCGAGCAAAATTTTAGATTTATGACCTTTAAACGCTAGAAAATGAGTAACGGTCATGGCATGGCTATAACTATTGTTCCTTAGGTCGTTTTTGATGGGGCGACAAAATGTTAGGCGATCCGCGTCCGGTGGCCCGGCACATGCATAAAGGGTGGACTAGTGGTGGCAAATGGGTCGTAAGAAAATACTTTTAATAACATCATGAAAAGAAATTACTTTTTTTGTTGAAATAAAAGAAAATATTTTTTTTACATCATGAAAAGAAAATACACATTTTGTTGAAATGAAAGAAAATACTTTTTTTTACATCATGAAAAGAAAATACTTTTTTTGTTGAAATAAAAGAAAGTACTTTTTTTACTTCATGAAAAGAAAGTATTTTTTGTTAAAATAAAAAAAAAAGTACTCTTAATAATAGTAAACAGTACTTACAATATTTAGAAGAAAAAAACAAAGAAACAAAATACTCACATAGTCAACTATAGTGAGAAGAGAAGATGTAAACATATTGGAATCTCTCTCTCTAGAAAAATTTCTCTCGCCTCTCACTAAACAAGACAAGTCTACTACACTTGCTATAACCTACTCCAGTAGCTATCGAAAATCCAAGCCAATTGTGCCAAATCCCACCCAACCCACCAGATATAGTTTCAAAATCCACTAACACAGATCCAGGTAAACCTAGTCCAAGTTTCAAAAATAAATTAATAGCGGGCGAGCATGGTACACTAATTAATGTATACACCCCTTCATTTGGAAGCTATCCATCACTATCTCAAGAATCAAGCCCGCTATCCTTAAATACAAGTTCTATTGGAGGTCACCAAATCCATCTTTCATTGGAAGAACAAGAGCGCATCTATCAACCATGGAAATTTTCAGTCAGTAACAAACTTCATGGTAAAAGAATCCAACACCATCTTCTTAAAAGGAAAATACAAGAAATTTGGAAAATCCGAGAGAACTTCCCTTTAATTGATCTAGGGGCAAACTACTATATAACTAAATTCAATTGTGAGGAACACATGTTTAAGGTAGTACATTATGGTACATGGTTTATATTTTGTCACTTCCTATCCGTTCAGCGGTGGAAACCAAGCTTTGTGGCAATGGAAGCTGATAATTCACTAACAATTATATGGGTCCACTTACCACAATTGCCAACCGAGTTCTACGATGGTATTATACTAGAAAAAAATTGGAAATACCATTAGTAGACTATTAAAAATCGATGCTTGTATATCTTCTACTCTAAGAGGTCGTTATGCAAGACTATGTATTGAATTGCCATTAGAGGTGCCTGTTATTACTTTTATCCATATTGGAAGTCACAAGCAATATGTCCAATATGAGGGCGAGAATTTCTTATGTAAAAATTGTGGAAGGCTAGGTCATCGCTGCAAAGTGCCAAATTAAAAAGATTACACCAACTGTGCCGACCACATTATCAAACAGCACAACTTCCCAATCAAATGAATGCAACAATGCCTAGGAAATCAATGGAGAAGTGCGGCAGACGGTTAATTTTACCAAGAAAAAGAGAGCCAATGGGAGAGGGAACGAGGCAATCCAAAAGCCAGGTATAATCACTAAGCTTCCACATGGAATACCGGGTAAGTTTTTTACTCAATACCATAATACCAGCTATAACCCTAGTAATCAAAACAAGATCAAAGCAAAGATCATCACTAATGATAATGATCCTTCTACACAAGATCACGTTACCAGGGGAAACAAATTTATTGCCTTGGAGAATCCGCCGATGGAACTAGATAAAAAAGAAATTCCGAATTCAAAAATGATTTTAGGCTTAAAAGCATCTGACGTGGCTTCAAATAACACTACTAATAACAACGTGTCTACATGGAGGAGACTAGCTTATCTAACATGCAATTGCCTAAGCTACCTACTAATGATAATAACAAGACTGAACCCACATACAATTCTCACCAACAAAGTACTAAAGACCCACTAATCACTGGAGTTAACCCCCCTAGTATCACCAATAACAACAATATTAGTTGCATGGAAGAAGATGGTGCCCCACAACACCTGTCCCACAAGAACCTCTTGGTTGCATAATTGGCCAATAAAGAGCAACACGTTCCTTACCCTATTACTACACCAAATCCTTTTAAAGTTTTATCGTCCACAAGCAACCAAAGTATGCAAATAGATCCGATCATTACCAACCTATCTAATTCTACTACTCAAACCCCTTCCCCTTCTACCAACTTATCCCCTATAGAAAATATAAACCAATACTCCGGCAATAACTATGCCAAGAATACCAATATCCCAAAGGAGAAGGTCCTGACTTGTTCAATTCTAAGACACCAAAGAGCACACACAATGGTCAATCCACCACCAAACTTGAACACTCAGACAGGAAACCGAACGATTTTCTTCATTCAACCACCCCTACCTCAAGACCACCAACCACTGTCTTTGATAGAGCAAGCACTAATGGGCCATGCAATATCGTTCAACATGGTCCTGGAGGGTCAGGAGACAATAATCATTCTCCAAAACCCATACTCCTTGGCCCAGCTAGTATCCGAGGGGATTCACACTACTTCAACCATGTATGGTTGAATAATATTCTCCACCCACTAGCCCCTACAATGAATGCAAACCAAGCCCAGGTAATGAGGAACCAGTGGAACCTTCCTCCACACTTCAACACTCTACAGCCACAGAACATGTCAATGGATCTCCCTTTCTTCCCACTAGGGGAGATCTCGAACCTAAACCCAATCTTCATGCCATAGGCAGCAACTCAAAACCATGCCTAAAACCAAGCCTATGCTACGCCACCAGTAAACCATGCACCACCTCATGCACCCCATCCCAATGTACCAGAACCAGAAGACCATCAAGTGGGGAATGCAGAAGAGATGAATTTGCTAGGATCAGAGGAAATAATAGAATTTTCAATCCTACACTAAGTAAAGGTATATCTCTTCAGGAAAATGCAAGAAAAAAGGTATATTTTCAGCTGCCCCCCCCGGCTCTATACAAATGCTCGATGGACATCAGGCCACCACAGGATCCAACAGTGGGGAGCCATGCAATGATATTAGTTCCCTCACTAAGGAGGAACCCAATACTCCATGCAAGAATGGAGAATGGCTCAATCAACAACCATGCAGCGATGATGTATCGACCAACTAATATTATAATCTGGAAGATACGGGGTGGTAACAATGATAACTTTCGTGTTAATTTTAGAAAAATTGTTGATACTCACAAACCATGCATGGTGACACTGTTGGAAACTCGAATGGAAAATCATGTCTCTCTCTTAAATGACTTTGCATTTTCGGAGATGATTGACGTCCCATATGAGGGACAAGCCGGTGGAATAGTCATCTTGTGGGATTCTAGTAAAAAGTTCACAACTTTGTTAGGAGGAACCAAGAAATCCACACCACTGTTGAGGTACTCTCTACTCAAACTACTTGGCTATTCTCCTCTATCTATGCTAGTACTAAACTAGATAAAATATGTGAATTATGGCATAATATTGAAAATATTTATAGTAACTATAAGGGTCCTTGGCTATTAGGGGGTAATTTTAATGATACTTTTAGTGTAAATGATAAATTTGGTGGGAACTCCATCAATCGTAAGCGTAGTTATTTCTTATGGAATAGTACTAATAATTGTAACCTTATAGATTTAGGATATAAGGGATGCAAATATACCTGGTCTAATCATAAAAAAAATCTAGGGGTTTAACCATAGAAAGGCTTGACAGAATTTTTGTTAATAACGATTGGTTGTCTTTATTTCCTAAGTCAGTGGTTATACACCTCCCTAAGACTCATTCAGACCATAATACCCTATTAATCCAACTCACCCCGAGGAATGTGAATTATAGTGGTAAAATAATTAGATTTGAGACAATATGGTATAGGCATCCCGACTTCATTAACATTGTGAAACATTGCTGGACTAGTAACGACCTTATTAGTGCTCATAAATCCTTTAAAGAGATAGTTATCAAGTGAAAAAATGAAACATTTGGAGATATCTTCAAAAAGAAAAAAAGGTTATTAGCTCGTCTAAATGGGATTCAATATTTTCCATCATACCAAAAGAGTTTTTTCTTGCAAGATTTAGAATCTCAATTACAACTTGAGTACAAAAATATTCTTAAAATGGAACAAGATTATTGGAAACTTCGCTCTAGAATTTCTTGGCTTAATGATGGAGATGCAAACACAAGATTCTGTCACATAATGGCCTCCAACCATAAGCGTCTTAATGCTATTATGTATTTCACTAATGACAACGGTGATTGGATTTCAGACCCTAAGTTAATCCTAGACCATACCCTCACGTACTTTCAAAACACCTTTAAAACTTCTAAATCCATCACCCATAAAAATGCTATCCTAAAAGACCCCACATGCCATACCAATGTAGATTTAACTAGCCTTGACATGCCTCTATCAAATACTGAAATTACTAAAGCTATTGTTTCCTTTAAACCCTTTAAAGCCCCCGGTCTAGATGGTATACATCCCTTTTTCTATCAAAAGTACTGACACATTATTGGAGATTCTGTTATTAATTATTGTCATAACGTGTTTGAAACCCAAACCTTTCCAACAGGTATAAATAAAACCTTTATATGCCTCGTACCTAAATTTGCTAATGCTAACAATCTCAAATATTTCAGGCCTATCGGTCTATGTAATACTTCTTATAAAATTATTACCAAGATCATTCCTAATAGGATCAAACCATTCCTCCCATACCTTATTAGTCATCTCCATTCCAGTTTCATTAAGAACAAAAGAGCTAGTGACAACGCAATTATTATCCAGAAAATTATGAATAATCTTCGTAGTTCAAAAAATTTCAACTTTGATATGTTGATAAAAATGGACCTTAAGAAGGCTTTTGATAGACTAAAATGGTCTTTTGTCTATAGAACTTTAAGATGTTTCAAATTCCCCCCTCCCCCGAAATGATCAAATTAATCATACATTGTATTAGCACTAGCTCCCTGGGAATCCTGGTAAATGGTTCTAGAACAAATTTCTTTAGTCCTAGTCGAGGTATACGCCAGGGGATCCTATATCTCCATATGTCTTCATCCTTTGCCTTTAGATACTCTCAAAGCTCATAAATCATCAAGTAGACATATTGTGGTGGGATCCTATTAAAACAAATCATAAGGGCCCATCCTTCTCTCATGTTCTATTTATGGACGATATTACTCTATTGGGAAAGGCTAACCAAAACACTAGGCAATGCATAAAATCATGCATGGACCATTTTTGTCAAGAATCGGGGCTTTCCATAAATTACTCGAAATCAAAAATTATCTTCCCAAAAAGTTGCCCCTTGGAAATTACCTCTTATTTCACAAATCTTTTTGGCATAAAGTCAAGCCACGAATTTGATAAATACCTTGGCTTCCCAATCCTAAATCACAATTCAAAACCAAAAGATTTTCAATTTGTATTAGATAAATTGCGTACTAGTTTGTCCCATTGAAAATGTTCCTTCCTAAATATGGCTGGATGGACAATATTGACCACAAGTACCTTAAGTGCTATTCCTACCCATTCCATGCAATACAGATTACTCCCCATCAAAATCCTTAAACAAATAGATAAAATACAAAGGGATTTTATTTGGGGATCCACCAACTCTTCTAGAAAATTACATCTTGTTAATTGGCAAATGGTCACAAAGGATAAAGTTGAGGGTGGTCTTGGTATACGCTCAGCTGCATCCAAAAACATCGTCTTGTTAACAAGCCTCACTTGGAGACTCTTGCAAAATCCTACTACCCCTTGGGCACAACTCATTTCTCTAAAATATGCGCGGAAAAAGTCTATCATTAACACCTCATTCATTTGGAAGGATATTCTTAAAGACTGGAAAGTTTGTAATGAAGTTATATTATGGCACCCTTGTATAAACTCCAATATTAACATCTGGTCCTCCAAATGGATTTATAACTCTAATACCCTTAGAAATTCCATATACGACCCTCTTAGTAAGGATGACCAAAATATTTCCATAAAAGATCTTATTAAGCAGGACCAGTGAAATATCTCTAATATTTCTTTTGAATTGCCCTCCACAATTATTAATAATATTTTTTTTAACTCTGTTACCTAATAATGTCCTAAACAAAGACATTATGAGTTGGGGTCCTAATTCAAATGGATTATTTTCTACAAAATCTTGCTACAAGCTGTTAAATCATAATAACACTTCTAACACCACCTTTACCTGGATTTGGGACCTCCGTTGTCCTAACAAAATCAATTACTTTCTTTCGCAATGCATGCATCGTATTTCTTGTCAAGCCTTGTTAGCATATATTGGCATTAATATAGATGCCACTTGCACGATCTGTAAGCAAAATGTGGAAGATATCCAGCATATCTTTATACTACCCAGCTACTAAACGCTTTTGGAACAAAATGGGCATTCCGACTCAAACTATCGATAATAACCCTCACTGGTTGATAAGCCTTAAAGAAAATTTCATTCGGAATATCAATCATTCTTCAGGGTGGGACTCCTTTCTCCATATGGAACATTTGGGAAAATAGGAATAACAACAATTTCAACAACTTAGACCTTGATCTTAATGCCCAAAAAGTTATACAACAAGCCTGGGAATTTAACTTCTTTTCTGAAAAAAATCCTTCCAAAATCCATAAGATCAAAATTGAGATTAAGTGGGATAAACCACCGACTGGTACGGTCAAATTAAACATAGATGGTGCTTACTCAAAAACCACTATGGCAGCTGGACTAGGTGGAATATTTAGAAATAGCAATGGAGACTGGATCGTTGGCTTTCATAAATCATTTCATGCAACATCAGCCATACAAGCTGAATTAATGGCTTTACAGGAAGGATTAAAGATTGCAAGAGATATGAATTTCGTCGATATGAAAATTGAAACAGACTCAACAGAAATCATCAAACTCTTATATGAAGACAATCAATATCTTTCTAACACTATTATTGAATACAGGCTGTTAATGCACCGGCTGAAACTCCCAACTCTGAAATATAACTTCAGAGAAGGAAATGAAGTAGCACACCTATTAGCTAAAGAAGTTGTTAAAGACTTCTCCCCTATTAAATATTTTTACTATGCTCGTCCACCCCTTTTTGTTGAGCTAGAATTAATCAGGAACAAGCATGGAATTTGTAATAGTACTAAGTATCTTCCTACTACTGTTTGTAATAGTATTGCCACTTTAGGCAACAATAATGTCCTCAAGGACTATGCATTGTCTATGGAATCTTATGTTTAGTAATATAATGTCCGTTTTCCCTTCAAAAAATAAACTATAGTAAGAAGAAACATACAAAGGAAGAGGAGTTGGAATACCTATGTAGCATTTTCAGTTTAAAAAATGATATCATTTATTTTGAGTGAGAAAAAGTTGGAAGATATCCCACTAGGCTAACCCATATTTTACTCATGAATACCCATATTTCTACAAGTTGAATATGGGTTGAAGCCCAAATTTTACCCAACTTAAATATCACTCATCCAACCCACTAAAATATGGGCTAATTGGGTGGGTTGACAAAATATGGGCTCATTTTGCCAACACTAGCGTGACGTATAACTACGAAAATATGGGAATCGGACAGAATTCTAGTTTTATAGCTCTAAAAGTCGAAAAAAAAGAGTATCGGACATGGAGAGGCGGTGACCTCTGTTCCTTGGGTCGGATTTGGGCGGTGTTAAAAATTGGTTTAGCAAAAATGGGTTGGGTCTCAACTAGCCCATATTTCACGCGGGTCAAAAATGGGTTGGGTGTCAAATGGGCAGGTTAAATATGGGTTAACCTATATTATAAGTGTAATATTTTATCAAGTTCAATTTATAATTTTTTTTGCTCAGATTATTTAGTGACATAAACTTAACTCGAATAATATATACTCTTCTTCATTAAATGTCACGACCAAAAATCCACTATAGGTCGTGATGGCGCCTAACGCCGCCGTCAGGCAAGCCAACAGTGATTTATCACACTTATACAAATCTCCCCGTGGGGGTACGCTCCCACGATCTTCCGCTCAGGTAGCAAAGTTCGCACATCAATACCACCAACCGTACTAATTCTGTAAGGCAAATCACAATCCGCAAATCAATACACAATGCCTCTTCCACATAACACCATTCTCAGGCGACACTAAGATAAACCCAACTTACTCTATACATATGAATCCTCTCGTGCTCATCCGAACTCGTGACATTATTGTCGACACCAAACAACAACCTTGGTCCTCAACTTTCAAATTCCCATGCCTCTTACTGCACCTATCATGCCGCTATGCGAGAACACATGCATTCACCATAACCCTTGAACTACCAGTAAAATAAACGCTTCATAGGCTAGAAACCTTTCACTTAGTTCATTTCAGAAGAACCAATGCAACACGCAACTGAATTCCCAAACCGCAGAAAATACAAACCTCAAATCGTGATCTAAACCATCATGACTCTTCCGGAATCCATTTACACAACAAGGCCATTTAAATCAAATACCTCCCAAATCAATCAAGCCGTGGTGGCCCTCAAGCCCACACGTACAACCATAAACCATATGTATAACTTCACGCTGAAGGAACTAATCACTGCCACAATCATACTGATTCAATCATTATTAACCGACCCAACTTCTTTCAATTTACTCTTGAACTGACTTAGAAATATAACAGCTCCATTCGCAATATAACAAACTCAATTCGCACTCATCCTGAGTGACCCGAATCGCGAGACCGCGTCGTCTCAATACCCATTAATCATCTCATACCTCCGTACGCGCACAATAGCATCTCCAACTGGTGCACCCATTCTGCAAGACCTTCCGCGCATCCGAAGCTATTTTTTTCTTTCCTCCAATACTGCACCACATACCCAACGATAGCATAGAACATTCCAATTCTCGTCCGTAATCCTCTGTGAAAACACGATCCTTAACCATACAATGGACCCGAAATCCTTAGGCACTACACTTTAATACTTGAACCCACTAGAACCGTTATTGAGAGTCACACACTCTGACCTGATCCCGAATATCAGCAAACTTCAACGCTCTGCTAGAACATGAACACACTGTTGAAGAAGCAACCAGCATACGCTCAATCGATAAGGCGAAGTGTAGCACACATTTATCAAGTTCCTTGTTCGACTTACTCCTGACATTTCCTTTTTCCTTAGTCACAATAATCCACCAATACACCGATAACCAGGAACCGCACAAGCAAACAACCATGCGATCCAATCGTAGACGGTGGGGCTTCCCTACTTAGCTTTAAGCTATCATCACATAATGTAGAGCCCACAATGATTTTTCCTTCTCATTTACCATGATCCCACACCATTAACCCGCCAAATTTCTCGAAGTCTTTTATTAAGCTTTCCATGAACATTCCGAATCATCAGTCACAGTCACACACTCGACCTCTTACCGGGTAGCAAGTAGTATTCTTCGCAGAAGCTTTATCAACATTACGCAACCGCTAACCTGCTCACAAGAGATAACCCACATGTGGAATCCCTTACCAACATCTTCCAATAACACTGCAGTGGGTACAACTACCACGTAATTAGTAAATTCTCCTGAGTTCATGCTGGCCCACCAGTTGTATAAGTCTGCTTCTTCCCTATTGACATCAACTGAAAGTTCAACAATATCTTCCGAACTTAAGTCATATTACATCTGGAAAGATAAATCAAATCTTTACACCCCTCTTCATTTCAAGCAAACTCTTTTCTGCCGTATTCGATCCTCCTCTGTACAACAACCACCATCCTAAATAAAATTCATAGACAAAATCACCTTCCATCACGATTCCCAAAATCGCTCTATACTCTCTCAAAGCACGTGGCTATCCTACCACATAATCTATATGTTACTCTGCCACTCCCACTTTGGTCAAACCATCTCCTTCAAGCAATTTCCCAACCTCTGTTGTTCATACTTGACCTGCTAGTGATTCAACTACCGCGAGATACTTCATACCATGTCCTCCCTCATACTTTGCTTCCTAACTACTGCCTTATACCAACTCCCTATTTGTAGCACTGGAGCTGATGAATTGCCACCAACTTTATCCTAGAAGATCATCCTTCCTGAGCCATCAACCTTAGAAATACCAATTGGATTCTAAAATGCCGCACACCGCTATCTCTGATAACCTCCCCACAGGCACCATTTCATAACACCCTGCCTCGAAGGCAAAAATCAAGAAGACCATACCTCAAGAGATCCTTAATGCATTCAAACAAGGACGACGACACTACATCACAATGAAAATTCCACCACGCTCGAAAATACCAAGTCTCGTTATTCCATCAATGAAAACCTGAACATCCATAGTCCGATTGCCTTTCCTTTGTTGGAATTAAATGCTAAACCTCTAAATCATGTACCAAAAAAATCTTTCTTTAAAGTCATTCACTGCCTTAACCCATAAACGAGCACCTTACCATTACACCAACATTGTGCGATAACAACGCATAGACATCGTAGTAATCTATGTACAGTCTCGAAACCAAAGAAAATACATATATTGAGCTGAAAAAAAGAACATCCTTTCGTAAAGCGACGGTAATAGCCTGCCCTAACATGCAGGAAAAAATATCCTACACCACGTCTGCAGTACCACCACAACTCCTCGACGCCCAATCGATAACAAGCATTTCGCGTCTCATAAGATTGAGTAGGAATGAAGTAAAGGCACAAGCCTCAATGGAATCAAAATGTATGATGAGGAAATCAAGATGGGAAGTGCTCCTAACAGCCTTGTAGCCTCTCGAAGATAAGTACATGCGTCTCCGTATCGATCCGCAAGACTCTACTAGACTTGTTCATGATTCGTGAGACCTAGGTGAACCTAACGCTCTGATACCAAGCTGTTACGGCCCAAAATCCACTATAGGTTGTGATGGCACCTAACGCCGCGTCAGGCAAGCCAACGATGATTTACCAATTTAATTACTCATTTTAGTATTTTGAAATCATAATTTTCCTTAGTTGAACAGTATAAAAGAGAATCTATAGAGTAAATAAAATATTTACAAGATCCACAATAATGAATAACCTGAAGGAACCCCCAAGACTCGGTGTCACAAGTGCATGAGCATTTTTCTAAGGAATATAATAATAATACAACATATGTCCCAAATGTAATATGACAGAATAAAATAAATAGTACAATGGAGACTCGGTGGACTGCAATGCGTAGCCTCGAATGCAGCTCATATAAAGTCTCCTCAACATGTGCGCCCGTGCGAAGGTGATCATCAATGAACCTGTCAGATCATGCACATTTAGTGCAGAAGTGCAGCATGAGTACGTAAATCAATGTGTATTCAGTAAGTATCTAGCCTAACCCCGGAGAAGTAGTAACATGGGGTCGACATCGACACTTGCTAGATGTCCAAATAAATAATATGATAAATTCATAACAGATATGAAGTGTACAACTATAGTGAAGTAAATCTGAAATCCCATAATTAATTTCCAATTTGTTCCCTTTAAAGCATAAATTTTCTCAATCTTGTATTCTTTCTTAATATATCAGAACATGCCAAGTGTCAATACCAAATAAATAGGAAATATCATAAAATGTCGGGCATCAGTGGAAATATTAGGTTGAAAATATTCGGGCTACTAACGATTCAACGCACGATATTGCCGAGGTCGTTCGACCCGATCAAGAATAACGCGTATACTACCGAGGGACGTGTGGCACGATCCATAGATGTATTTATATACTGCTGAGGCATTCGGCATGCTCCACAAGAAAAGGAAGGAAGTACCAAATTACGAGACATGTATTTACAATACCGTACATGGGTACAAAATGGATATAATCTTTACCATTTCTCAAATAACTCGCCCACAACTCAAAGTGTTAAGGATTGGCCTAGTATATATATATATATTTATTTCTAGATCAATTTCATTTTCAATTAATTAAGCCAGCAAAATGAGTTCAAATAATTCAAATATTACATGATAAAATCCTAAGTCTACCCGGACATAAACATGTTTTGGCTACGTACGGACTCTCTTCACCTCGTGCGTACATAGCACCCACAACTAGTTGCACATAACAATAAATATCACCTATGGGTAGTTTCCCCCTCAAAAGGTTAGGCAAGAGACTTACCTCGCTCTGAAGTTCCACAACCGGCTCCAAGGCCTCTCTAACACCTCAAACCAAAGCTCGTCGATCCAAAACTATTCAAACAACGTACAAACCAATCAAAAGATACTCTAATACCCATAATTAATCAATTTAAACAATTCTCAACTCCGCTCGAAAAGTCTATAAAATCAACCCTCGAGCCCACGTGCCCGAATTTCAAAAGTTGTCAAAAATAAACGTTACCCATAACACCACGAACTAAAATATATAACTTATTCTAAATTTCATGTCCAATTTCGTGGACAAAATCCAAAAATATCAAATTCTAGGTTTTCTACCAAAATTCCAAATTTCTTCTAATTCCCATGTTTAAATCCTTATACAAATTATGTATTTAACTTGTAATATGTGGGAATCACTTGTCTTGTGTTGCTTGATAAAAATCTTTCCTTGAAGCCCTCCAAAATCACCCCAACCAAGTGAGAAAATGAGGGAAATGAGAAAAACTCCGATTTTAAAATAATCTGCCCAGTCGACTTTCCGCACCTACAGAAAATCCCTCGGAGGTGCGGTTCCCTTCAGGCCAGGCAAAATCCGCTTTTGCGGACCACTTTTCATTTATGCGGTCTACGACCCACTCATGTGCTTCCGCATGTGCGGAGACCATCCGCTTTTGCGACCTCAGCTGCCACTCTCATCTTCCGCTTCTGCGGAGCTTGCCTCGCATCTGCGGGCTCGCAGATGCAGAAAAACCCTCGCATATGTAGCCATCCCAGTGTAGTCCAAAAGTCACTTTTGCGGCTAATGGGGCCACTTCTGCGGGCTCGCACCTGCAGCCTTTTCCCACACAGGTGCGATTGCACCAGGATTCAGCAGCCTCAACACTTTTCCCAAGTCCAAACTCGATCCATTTTCAATCTGATTCGCACTCGAGGCCCCCGGGATCCCAACCAAATATACCAACACGTCCCAAAATACAATATGAACTTAGTCGAAGCCTTAAACCATGTTAAACAATATCAAAATCATGAATCACACCCCAATTCAAGCTTAATGAACTTTAGAACTTCAAACTTCTACATTTGATGCCGAAACCTATCAAATCAAGTCCAATTGACCTCCAATTTTTCACACAAGTCATAATTGACATTGAGGACATACTCCCACTTCTGGGATCGGAATCCGACCTCGATATTAAAAAGTCCACTCCCGATCAAACTTTCCAAAAATCATCCAATTTCCAACTTTCGCCAATTGATCCCGAAATAACCTAGGACATCCAAATCAACATCCGGACATGCTTCTAAGACCAAAATCATCATACGAACCTGTTGGAATATTCAAATCCCGATTCCGAGGTCCTTTACTCAAAAGTCAAACCTTAGTCAATTCTTTCGACTAAAAGCTTTCAAAATTAGAAATTTCTTTCCAAATCAATCGCGAACTTCCCGAAATTCAATTCCGATCACACTTATAAGTCATAATACCTGGAGTGAAGCTACTGAAGGCCTCAAACCGCCGAACGAAGCACTAGAGCTCAAAACGACAGGTCGGGTCGTTACATTAAATTTATTCAAATCTGACTATCATATTGTAAACTTAAGTTACTCTTCCACAAAATATGGAAGTTTTCATTTTAGAAAGAAAGCGTGCTTAATGCACGTCAAGCAGTATCACTAATAATGTCTGACTTTATGCTATTTGTTTACTTTGTTCTATGTTGTCTGCAATCCAATATAAAACTAAACAAATTCAAAAACAAATACTATAAATAGGAAGTTATTATTTATATTCAAAAAAATCACTATAAAATATATGACTCTATACAAATTCAACATTAAAATATGTATTTCATAACTAAAAAAAACTACAATTATTTCCGTTGAAAAAGAAAGCTCTTCCTACAATACGAGAAAGTACTCATTTTGTTGAAATAAAAGAAAATATTTTTTTATATTATTTTATTAAAATGTAAGAAAATACTTTTAATAACATTATGAAAAGAAAGTACTTTTTTTGTTGAAATGAAAGAAAATATTTTTTTTAAATCATAAAAATAAAATACTCATTTTGTTGAAATGAAAGAAAATACTTTTTCTACATCATTTTATTAATATAAAAGAAAATATTTTTTTCACATCATGAAAAGAAAGTACTTTTTTGTTGAAATAAAAGAAAATACTTTTTTTACTTCATGAAAAGAAAGTACTTTTTTTGTTGAAATAAAAGAAAATATTTTTGTATGTCATAAAAAAAAAACTTATTTTGTTAAAATAAAAAATAAAGTACTCTTAATAATAGTAAACAGTACTTACAATATTTTGAAGGAAAAAACAAAGAAAAAAAACTCATATAGTCAACTATAGTGAGAAGAAACATACAAAGGAAGAGGAGTTGGAATACCTTTATAGCATTTTCAGTTTTAAAAATGATATCATGTATTTTGAGTGAGAAAAAGTTGGAAGATAACCCACTAGGCTAACCCATATTTTACTCATGAATACTCATATTTCTACAGGTTGAATATGGGTTAAAGCCCAAATTTTACCCAACTTAAATACACTCATCCAACCCACTAAAATATGGGCTAATTGGGTGGGTTGACAAAATATGGGTTCATTTTGCCAGCATTAGCGTAGCGTATAACATACGAAAATCTGGGAATCAGACGAAATTCTAGTTTTATAGCCCTAAAAGTAGAAAAAAAGAGTATCAGACATGGAGAGGCGGTGACAACTGTTTCTTAGGTCATTTTTGATGGGCCGACAAAATTTTAGGCGAATCGAGTTCGGTGGCCCGTGCCGATGCAAAAGGCGTGGGCTATAGCACACGAAAATCTGGAAATCGAGTGGAATTCCAGTTTTATGGCCCTACAATGCCAAAATATGAGTAACGGTCATGGAGATGCGGTGAATATTGTTCCTTAGGTCGATTTTGATGGGCCGACAAAATTTTAAGTGATCCGAGTCCGGTGGCCCGGGCCCATGCAGAACGCGTGGCTATAGCACACGAAAATCTAGAAATCGGGGAAAATTCAAGTTTTATGGCCCTTAAACGCTAAAAAATGAGTAACAGTCATGGATAGGCGGTGACTATTGTTCCTTAGGTCGTTCTTGAAGGACCGGTAAATTTTAGGCAATCCAGGTCCAGTGGCGCACAAAATTTTGGAAATCGGGTGAAATTCTTATTTTATGATCCTAAAACGCCAAAAATGAGTAACGGTCATGGCGATGCGCTGACAATTGTTCCTTAGATCATTTTTATGGGTTGGAAAATTTTTAGGCGATCCAAGTCCGGAGGCCCGAGCCAATGCAGAAAGCGTGGTCTACAGCATATAAAAATCTGGGAATCGGGCAGACTTCCAGTTTTATGGTCCTAAAATGTCAAAAAAACGATTAACAGTCCTGGAGAGGGGTGACTATTGTACCTTATGTCATTTATGATGGTCCAAAAATATTTTAGGCAATCCGAGTCCGGTGGTACGGGCCCATGAGGAGGCGTGTGCTATAGCACAAAAAAATCTAGGAATCAGGCAGAATTTCAGTTTTATCACACAAAAATCTAGGAATCGGGCAGAATTCCAGTTTTATGGCCCTAAAACGCCAAAATATGAGTAACGGTCATGGCGAGGTAGTGACTATTGTTCCTTAAGTCATTTTTTATGGGCAGAATACATTTTAGGCAATCTGGGTCTGGTGGCTCGGGTCCATGTAGAAAGCGTGGGCTAGCACACAAAAATTTGGAAATCAAGCGTAATTCGAGTTTATGGCTCTAAAATACCAAACATCATATAACGGCCAATGCGAGGCGGTGAATACTGTTTCTTAGGACATTTTTGATGGGCCGGCAAAATTTTAGGTGATCCGGATTCAGTAGCCCGTGCCAATGCAGAAGGCGTGGGCTATAGCATACGAAAATCTGGGAATCGAGTAAAATTTCAATTTTATGGCCCTAAAATGCCAAAAATCGAATAACGGTCATGGCGAGTTGGTGACTATTGTTCCTTAGGTCAATTTTGATGGGCCGGTAAATTTTTAGGCGATCCGGTGGCTTGGGCCCATGTAGAAGGCGTGGGATATAACATAAGAAAATTTTGGAATCTGCCAGAATTATAGTTTTATGGCCCTAAAATGCCAAAACATGAGTAAATATCATGGAGAGGTGGTGACTATTGTTCCTTAAGTTATTTATAATGGATCGGCAAAGTTTTAGGCGATCCGGGTCTGATGGTTCTGGCCTATGCAGAAGGCATGGGATACAACATACTAAAATCTGGAAATTGTGCAGAATTTCAGTTTTATGGCCCTAAAATGCCAAAAATTGAGTAACGGTCATGGCGGGGTGGTGACTATTATTTATTAAGTTATTTTTGATGGTTTGCAAAATTTTAGGCATTTCGGGACTAGTGGCCCGGGCCCATGCTAAATGCGTGGTCTATATCACATGAAAATCTGTGAATCGAGCAAAATTCAAGTTTTATGTCCCTAAAAAGTCAAAAAATAAGTAGCGGTCATGGCGAGGCAGTGACTATTGTTCCTTAGGTCATTTTTTATGTGTTGGCTAAAATTTTAGACGATCCGGGTCTGATGGCCCGGGCCCATGCAGAAGGCATGGGTTATAACACAAGAAAATCGGGCGAATTCCAGTTTTATGACCCTCAAATGACAAAAAACGAGTAACGATTATGGCGAGGGGTGGCTACTATTCCTTAGGTCGTTTATGATGGAAAGGCAAAATTTAGGGTGATTCGGATCCGATGGCTCTGGCCCATGCAGAAGGCGTGAGCTATAGTACAAAAATCTGTGAATCAGGCAAAATTCCAATTTTATTGCATTAATACACCAAAAAATGAGTAACGCTCATGGCAAAGCGGTAACTATTGTTCCTTTGTTCATTTTTGATGGGCCGACAACATTTTAGGCGATCCGGGTCTGGAGGCCTGGGCCCATGCAGAAGGTGTGGGTTATAGCCCACAAAAATATGACAATCGGGATTCCAGTTTTATGGCCCTAAAACACTGAAAATAAGTGGTGGCCTGGGCCTATGCAAAAGGTGTGGGCTCTAGCACACACAAATTTGGGAATCGGGTAAAATTCCAGTTTTATGACCCTAAAATACCAAAACACAAGTAACGGTCATGGCGAGGGGTGGCCACTATTCCTTAGGTCATTTATGATGAACCAACAAAATTTAGGGAGATTCGGATCCGATGGCTCGGGCCCTTTCAGAAGGCGTGGGCTATATATAGTACATGAAAATGTGTGAATCGGGCGAAATTCTAGTTTTATCGCATAAATACACCAAAAAACAAGTAATGATCATGGAAATGCGATGACTATTATTCCTTTGCTCATATTTTATGGGCAGGCAACATTTTAGATGATCCAGGCCTGAAGGCCCTGGCCCATGCAGAAGGCGTGGGCTATAGCCCACGAAAATATGGTGATCGGGATTCCAGTTTTATGGCCCTAAAATGCCTGAAAATAAGTGGTGGTCATGGAGAGGCGATGACTATTGTTCCTTAGGTCATTTTGTATGGGCCGAAAAAATTTTAGGCGATCCGGGTCTTGTGGCCTGGGCTTATGTACAAAGCGTGGGCTATAGCATACGAAAATCTGAGAATCAGGTAGAATTCTTATTTTATTGCCCTAAAATACCAAAATACGATTAACGGTCCAGGAGAGGGGGTGACTATTGTCTCTCAGGTGATTTATGATGGGCTGAAAAACTTTTAGGCGATCCGAGTCTGGTGTCCTGGGCCCATGCAGATGACGTGGGCTATAGCATACAAAAATCTAAAAATCTAACGGAATTCAAGTTCTATGGCCCTAATACGTCAAAAAGCGAGTAACGGTCATAGCAACGCGGTGACTATTGTTCTTTAGGTCGTTCTTGAAGGCCAGAAAAGTTTTTAGGTTATCTGGGTATGGTGGGCCGCGCCCATGCAGAAAGTGTGGGCTAGCACACAAAAATTTGGGAATCGAGCGGAATTCTAGTTTTATGGCTTTAAAATGCCAAAAAACGTGTAAAGGTCATGGCGAGGCGGTGACTACTGTTCCTTAGATCATTTGTGATGGTCCGGCAAAATTTTAGGTGATCCGGATTCGGTGGCCCGTGCCTATGAAGAAGGCGTGGGCTATAGCAGACGAAAATCTAGAAATCGAGCAAAATTCCATTTTTGTGGCCCTAAAATGCCAAAACATGAGTAACGATCATGGCAATGCGGTGACTATTGTTCCTTAGGTCCTTTTTGATGGGTCGATAAACTTTAAGGCTATCCGGGTCTGGTGGCCTGGGCCCATGCAGAAGGTGTGGGCTATATCACACGAAAATCTTGGAATCGGCTGGACTTCCAGTTTTATGGTCCTAAAACGCCAAAAAATAAAAAACGGTCATAGCAAGGTGGTGTCTATTGTTCCTTATATCATTTATGGTAGACCAACAAAATTTTAGGCGATCCGGGCCTGATAGCCTAGTCCCATGCAGAAGGCGTGGGATATAGTTCACTAAAATCTGGGAATCAGGCGAAATTACAGTTTTTAGCCCTAAAGCGCCATAAACCATATAACGGTCATGGTGAGGTGGTAACTATAGTTCTTAGGTCATTTTTGAAGGGCCGACAAAATCAGAGAATCGGGCAAAATTCTAGTTTTTTGGCCCTAAAATGCTAAAAACGAGTAACGATCATGGCGAGGTGGTGACTAGTGTTCCTAATGTCATATTTGATGGGCCAGAAAAATTATAGGTGACTCAGGTCCAGTGGCCTGGGCCCATGTAGAAGGCAGGTGCTATAGCACACGAAAATCTAGGATCGGGAGAAATTTATATTTTATGGCCATAAAACGCCAAAACACGAGTAACGGTCATGGCGAGGCAGTGATTATTGTTTCATAGGTTTTTTTTAATGGGCAGGAAAATTTTTAGGGGATTTGGGTCAGGTGGCTCGGCCCCATACAGAAGGCATGAGCTATAGCACACAAAAATCTGGGAATCGGGCGAAATTCTAATTTTATTGGCCCTAAAATATCAAAACACGAGTAATGGTAATGGCGAGGTGGTGACTACAGTTTCTTAGGTCATTTTTTATGGGCCTTCAAAATTTATGGAAATCCGTGTCCGGTGGTTCGGGTCCATGTAGAAGGCGTGGGCTATAGCATACAAAAATCTAGGAATCGAGCGAAATTCCAATTTTATGGCCCTAAAATGACAAAACAATGAGTAAAAATCATGGCGAGGCGGTGATTATTGTACCTTAGGTCATTTATGATTGGCCGATAAAATTTTAGACAATCCGGGTTTGGTGGACCGGGCCCATGCAAAAGGCGTGGGCTATAGCACACGAAAATTTGGGAGCCAAGAGAAATTCAAACGAGTAATGTTCATGGCAAGGCGGGGACTATTATTACTTAGGTTTGATTTGATGGAAGGGAAAACCTTTAGGCGATCCAGGTCCGGTGGCCCGGGCCCATGCAGAAGGCGTGGGCTATAGCACATGAAAATCTGTGAATCGGGCGAAATTCCAGTTGTATTGTCCTTAAATGCCAAAACAACGAGTAATAGTCACAGCGAGGTGGTGACCACTATTCCTTAGGTCGTTTATGATTGGACAGTAAAATTTTAGGTGATAAGGGTCTGGTGGCCCGGCCCCAGGTAGAAGGTGTGGGCTTTAACACACGAAAATCTGATAATCGGGTGAAATTCCTGTTTATTAACACTAAAATGTCAAAAAAGAGTAACGGGCATGGCGGGGTAGTGACTATTATTTTTAGGTTGCTTTTTATTGACCGATAAAATTTTAAGCGATCTGGGCCTATGTTGAAGTCGTGGGTTATAGCATATGAAAATCATGAAATCGGGCAAAATTCCAGTTTTATGGCCCTGAAACGCCAAAAAATGAGTAACAACCATGGTGAGGGGGTGACTATTGTTCCTTAGATCATTTTTGATGGGCCGGTAAAATTTTAGACGATAATGTTCTGGTGGCCAGACCCCATGTAGAAGGTGTGGGCTTATAGCACATGCAAATCTTAGAATCCGGCGGAATTCTAGTTTCATAGCCCTAAAACGCCACAAAACGAGTAACGGTCATGGAAAGGGGTGGCTACTGTTCCTTAGGTCAATTATGATAAGCCGGAAAAATTTAGGGGAATCCGGGTTTGGAGCCTGGGGCATATCCAGAAGACGTGAGCTATAGCATACGAAAATCTGGGAATCGTGTGTAATTCAAATTTTATGGCACTAATACGCCAAAATATGAGTAAGGGTCATGGCGAAATGGTGACTATTGTTCCTTAGGTCTTTTTTTATTAGCCTGTAAATTTTTAGGTGATCCGGGTCTGGTGGCCAGGGCCCATGCAGAAATAGCACACAAAAATCTAGGAATCGGGCGAAATTAACATTTTATAGCCCTATAACGCCAAAAGATGAGCAACGGTTATGGCGAGGTGGTGACTATTGTTCGTTAGGTCATTTATAATTTGCCGGTATAGTTTTAGGCAATCCGGGTCTGGTGGCCCGGGCTCATGCAAAAGGCGCGGGTTATAGCACACAAATATTTGAGAATCATGTGGAATTCCAATTTTATAGCCTTAAAATGCCAAAACAAATGTGTAACGGACATGGCGAGTGGGGACTAGTATTCCTTAGGTTGGTTTTGATGGATCGACAAAATTTTAGGCTATCCGGTCCGGTGGCCCAGGCCCATGCAGAAGACGTGGGCTATAGCACACGAATATCTGTGAATCGCGCGAAATTCCAGTTTTATTGCCCTAAAACGCCAAAAAGTGAGTAACAGTCATGGCGAGGTGGTGACTACTATTTCTTAGGTCATTTTTTATAGGACCGTAAAATTTTAGGCGATATAGGTCTGGTGGCCCGGCCCCAGGTAGAAGACGTGGGCTATATAGCACACGAAAATTTGGAAATTGGGCGATATTCTTGTTTTATAACCCTAAAATGACAAAAAGTGGGTAACAACATGGCAAGGCGGTGACTATTATTTCTTAGGTCGTTTTTGATGGACCTAGAAAATATTAGGCGACTCGGGTCCGGTGGTCTGGGGCCATGTAGAAGGTGTGGGCTATAGCACACGAAAATTTAGGAATCGGGCGAAATTCTAGTTTTATGGCCCTAAAACATCACAAAACAAGTACGGTTATGGCTAGGAGGTGATTATTGTTCCTTAGGTAATTTTTGCAGGGATGATAAATTTTTAGGCGATCCTGGTCCTGTGGCTTGGGCCCATGCAGACGGCATGGGCTATAGCACACGAAAATATGGGAATCAGGTGAAATTCCAGTTATTTTGCTCAAAAATGAGTAACGGTTATGGCGAGGCGATGAATACTTCTCCTTAAGTCATTTTGGAAGGGCCGGCAAAATATTAGGCGATCCAGGTCAGTGGCTCGGGCCCATGCACAAGGCGTGGGCTATAGCACGTAAAATCTAGGAATCGGGCAAAATTCAAATTTTATGGCCTTAAAATACCAAAAAATGAGTAACGGTCATGGCGAGGTGGTGAATATTATTCCTTTGGTCATGTTTGATGGGTCGTTATATTTCTACGCAATCCAGGTCTGGTGGCTCGAACCCATGCAAAAAGTGAGCTATAAAACACGAAAATTTGGTAATCAGGCAGAATTTAATTTTTACATCCCTAAAACACCAAAAAACTAGTAACGGTCATGGCGAGGTGGTGACTACTGCTCCTTAGGTTATATTGTATGGACCGGCAAAATATTAGGTGCTCCGGGTCCTATGGCTTGGACCCAGGCAGAATATTAGGGTTATAGCACACGAAAATTAGGGAATCGAGCAGAATTCAACTTTTACGGCCCTAAAACGCCAAAAAATGAGTAACGGTCATGGTGAGGCGGTGACTATTGTTTCTTATGTCACGTGCGGAATTCCAGTTTTATGGCCCTAAAACGTAAAAAAATGAGTAATGGTCATGGAGAGGTGGTGACTACTATTCCTTAGGTTCTTTTTGATGGGCCAACAAAATTTAGGCGATCCGGGTCCGGTTTCCTGGGCCCATGCAGAAGTCGTTGGCTATAGCACACGAAAATCAAGAAATCAGGTGGAATTCTAGTTTTATTCCCCTAAGATGCCAAACAATGAGTAATGTGAGTAATGGTCATGGATAGGCTGTTATTATCTTTTCATAGATCTTTTTTTAACGCCCGGTCCCATGCTGAATGCGTGGTCTATAGCATACAAAAATCTGAGAATCGGGCGGAACTCTAGATTTTCGTGAGCTATAGACCACGCCTTCAGCATGGGACCGGGCGTTATGGCGAGGCAGTGACTATTGTTCCTTAGGTAATTTTTAGTGGGACGTAATAATTTTAGATGATCAGGGTCGGTGAATCGGGCCGATGCAGAAGACGTGGACTATACACATAAATTTCTGCGAATTTGGCGAAATTTTAGTTTTATGGCCCTAAAACGCCAAAAATATGAGTAACGGTCATGGAGAGGCGGTGACTATTGTTACTTAGGTAATTTTTAGTGGGCCACCATAATTTTAGATGATCCGGGTCGGTGACTCGGGCAGATGCAGACGACGTAGGCTATACATACAAATTTCTGCGAATTGGGCGGAATTTTATTTTTATGGCCCTAAAACGCCAAAGAATGAGTAACGGTCATGGAGAGGTGGTGACTGTTATTCCTTAGTTCATTTTTGAGGGGACAACAAAACTTTAGGCGATCTAGGTTTGGCAGCCCGGGCTCATGTAGAAGGCGTGGGCTATAGCTCACGAAAATCGAAGAACCAGCCAAAATTCTAGTTGTTTTGCCCTAAAACATCAAAAAGGAATAGCGGTCATAGCGAGGCAGTGACTAGTGTTTCTTAATTTGTATTTGAAGGGAAAGAAAAGGTTTATGCGCTCAGGTGCGGTCGTCCGGGCCCATGTAGAAAGCGTGGGCCATAGCACATGCAAATTTGGGAATCGAGCGGAATTCTAGTTTTATGGCCCTAAACGCCAAACACCAAGAATGGTCATGGCGAGGTAGTGACTATTGTTCCTTATGTAAATTTTGAAGGGACGACAAAATTTTAAGCGATCCGGATCCGGTGGCCCGGGCCCCATGCAGATGACCTGAGCTATAACACACGAAAATCTGGAAATCGGGCGGAATTCTAGTTTTTAGCCCTAAAATACCAAAAAACGAGTAACGGTTATGGCGACGCGATGATTACTGCTCCTTAAGTTATTTTTGATAGGCTGAAAAAGGTTTAGGCGATCCGGGTCCGGTGGCCCCGTGCCATGCAGAAGGCGTGGGCTATGGCACATGAAAATCTGGAAATTGGGCGGAATTCCAGTTTTATGGCCCGAAAACTCTAAGAACTAAGTAACGGTTGTGGTGAGGCAGTGACTATTATTCCTTAGGTTGTGTTTGACGGGCCGACAAATTTTGTGGCAATCCAGATCCGGTGACTCGGTTCCATGCACAAGGCGTGGGCTAAAAAATACAAACATTTGGGAATCATGCGAAATTCCATTTTTACGTCCCTAAAATGCCAAAAACGAATAACGGTCATGGTGAGGTGGTGAATTCTAAATCTTAAGTCATTTTGTATGGGTCGGAAAATTTTAAGGTGTTTCGGGTCATGTGGCTCAGGCCCATGCAAAAGGCTTGGGCTATCGCACACAAAAATCGAGAAATCAGGTAGAAGTCCAGTTTTATGGTCCTAAAATGCCAAAATATGAGTAACGGTCATGGCAAGATTGTGACTAATTTTAGGTGATCCGGGTCTGGTGGTCCGAGGCTATGCAAAAAGCATGGGCTATAGCACACAAAATTCTGGGAATCGGGCATAATTTCAGTTTTATGGCCCTAAAATACCAAAAATGAGTAATGGTCTTGGCGAGGCGGTGACTATCGTTTCTTAGATCATTTTTGTTAGGAAGGAAAAATTTTAGGCAATCCAGGTCCGGTGGCTCGGGCCCATGCAAAAGGCGTGGGCTATAGAACACGAAAATTTGGAAATCGGGCAGAATTCTAGTTTTATGGCCCTAACATACCAAAAACGAGTAACGGTCGTGGCTAGGCTATGGTTATTTTTACATAGGTTATTTTTTATGGGCTAACTAAATTTTAAGCGATCCGAGTTCGGTGGCCCTGTCCCATGCAGAAGGTGAGGCCTATAGCATACGAAAATATAGGAATCAGGCGGAATTCTAGTTTTATGGCCCTAAAATTCCAAAAGCCGAGTAACGGTCATGACGAAGCGGTGACTATTGTTTTGCATGTCGTTTTTGAGGGGCCGAAAAAATTTTAGGCTGTTCGGGTCCGGTAGCCTAGGCCCATGCAGTAGGCGTGGGCTCTAGCACAAGAAAATCTAGGAATCGGGCGAAATTCTAAAGATGCCAAAAACCAAATAACGGGCATGGCGATGCGGTAGCTATTGTTTCGTAGGTCATTTTTGAAGGGCCATAAAAATTTTAAGCGATTCGTGTCCGGTGGCCTAGGCCAATGGAGATGACGTGGGCTATAGCATACAAAAATTTGGGAATCGGGCGGAATTCCAGATTTTGTCCCTAAAATGCCAAAAAATGAATAGCGGTCATGGTAAGGTGATGACTAGTGTTCCTTAAGTCATATTGTTGTATGGCCCTAAAATGCCAAAAACGTATAACGGTCTTGGCGAGGCGGTGACTATTGTTTCTTAGATCGTTTTTGAAGGTACGGTAAAATTTTAGGCTATCCGGCTCTGGTGGCCCCTGCCCATGCAGAAGGCGTGGGCTATAGCACACGAAAATCTGGGAATCGTGCGGAATTCTAGTTTTATGGCCTTAAAACACAAAAGAATGAGTAACGGTCATAGAGAGGTAGTGACTATTGTTCCTTTGGTTATTTTTGATGGGCCGGAAAAATTTAGGTGATCCGGGTCCGGTGGCCCGGGCCCATGTAAAGGCGTGAGCTTTAGCACACGAACATCTTGGAATCGGGCGGAATTTTAGTTTTATGGCCCTAACATGCCAGAAAATGAGTAAGGGTCGTGGCTAGGCTGTGGTTATTTTTACATAGGTCGTTTGTGATGGACCGGCTAAATTTTAGGCGATCCGAATCTGGTGGCCCTGTCCCATGTAGAAGGTGAGGTCTATAGCATACGAAAATATGGGAATCAGGCGGAATTCCAGTTTTATGGCCCTAAAACGCCAAAAGCCGAGTAACGGTCATGGCGAGGCGGTGACTATTATTCCGTATGTCATTTTTGAGGGGCCGGCAAAATTTTTGGCGGTTCGGGTCCGATAGCCTAGGCCCATGCAGTAGGCGTGGGCTCTAGCACAAGAAAATCTAGGAATCGAGCAGAATTCTAGTTTTATGGCCCGCAGACGTAAAATACCAAGTAACGGGCATGGCGATGCGGTGACTATTGTTTCATAGGTCCTTTTTGAAGGTCCGTCAAAATTTTAAGCGATAAATGTCTGGTGCCCTGGGCAATGGAGACGGCGTGGGCTATAGCAAAGGAAAATTTGGGAATCGGGCGGAATTTCAGATTTTGGCCCTAAAATGCCAAAAAACGAATAACGATCATGGCGAGGCGATGACTATTATTCCTTAAGTCGTATCTCATCCGCAAGCAAAACTTTATGCCACTCGCGTCCGGTGTCCTGGGCCCATGCAAAAGGTGTGGGCTATAGCACACGAAAATCTGAAAATTAGGCGAATTGCTAGTTTTATGGCCCTAAAATGCCAAACCCCAAGTAACAAACCAAAAAATGAGTAACGTCAATGGTTAGGCAATCCGGATCAGGTGGCATGATCCCATGCAGAAGGCGTGATCTATAGCACATGAATATCTGGGAATCGAGCGGAACTCCAGTTTTATGGCCCTATAATACCAAACAACAAGTAATGGTCATGGAGAGGTGGTAAGTATAGTTCCTTAGGTAATTTTTTGTGGGCCAGCAAAAATTTAGGCGATCCTGGTCGGAGGCCTGAGTCGAAGCAGATGACGTATAACACACGAATTTCTACGAATCAGGCAAAATTCAAGTTTTATGGCCCTAAAGTGCCAAAAAAAGAGTAATGGTCATGGCGGGGCGGTGATTAATTTTAGACGATCCAGTTTCGGTAGCCCCAGCCCACGTAGAAGGCGTGGGCTATAGCACGTGAAAATTTAAGAATCTGGCGAAATTCTATTTTTACGAACCAAAATAGCTAAAATTGAAGTAACGGTCATGCGAGGCGGTGACTATTATTCCTTAGGTCATTTTTGGTGGGCTACCAAAATTTTAGGTGATCCGAGTTCGGTGGCCCAGGCCCATGTAGAAGGCGTGGGCTATAGCACTCGAAAATCTGGGAATCCCGTGAAATTTAGTTTTATAGCCCTAAAACGCCAAAAAGCGAATAACGGTCATGGCTAGGCGGTGGCTATTGTTCCTTATGTCATTATTTATGGGTCCACAAAATTTTACGTTATCCAGATTTGGTGGCCTGAGCCCATGCTGAAGGCGTAGGCTATAACACATGAAAATCTAGGAATCTAGCTGAATTCCAGTAATATGGCCCTCAAATGCCAAAATATTATTAACGGTGATGGTGAGGCGGTAACTATTTTTCCTTAAGTTATTTTTTATACGACGCAAAATTTTAGGCAATCCGGGTCCTGTGGCCCTGACCATGCAGAAGGCGTGGTGGCACACAAAAATTTGGAAATTAGGTGAAATTCTAGTTTATGGCCTTAAAACGCCAAAACACGTGTAACGGTCATGGAAAAGCGGTGACTATTGTTCCTTAGATCGTTTTTGATGGGCTGGCAAAACTTTATGCAATACGGATCTGGTGGCTCAGGCCCATGCAAAAAGCACACGAAAATCTGGAAATCAGGCAAAAATCAAGTTTTACGGCCCTAAAATACCAAAATACGAGTAACGGTTATGGCGAGGTGGTGTCTATTATTCGTTAAGTCATTTTTGGTAGACTAGAAAAATTATTGGTGATCCGGATCTGGTGGCCCGAGACTATGTAAAAGGCACAAGAAAATCTGGGAATCGGGCAGAATTTCAATTTTAGGGCCCTAAAACATTTTAAAAACGAGTAACGGTCATGGCATGGCTGTGACTGTTGTTCCTTAGGTTGTTTATAATGGGCCGGCAGAATTTTTGACGATCGGGGTCCGATGACCCGGGCCCATGCAGAAGGCACACAAAAATCTAAAAATCAGGCGGAATTCCAGTTTTAGGGCCCCAAAATGCCAAAAACGAATAACGGTCATGGCAAGGCGGTGGATATTATTCATTAGTTCATTTTTGATGGGACGAGAAAATTTTAGACGATTCGGATCTGGTGACCCGGGATCATACAAAAGGCGTGGGCTATAATACAAGAAGATTTGAGAATAGGGTGGAATTCCAGTTTTATAGCCCTAACACGCCAAAAAAGTAATGGCCGTGTGCTAGGCTGTGATTATTGTTCCGAAGGTCGTTTCTGATGGGCCGGCAAAATTTTAGATGATTCGGGTCTGGTGGCTCGGTCCCATGCTGGAGTCGTGGTCTATATAGCACACGAAAATTTGAGAATCAGGCAGAATTTTAGTTTATGCCCCTAAAATGCTAAAAAGATGAGTAATGGTCATGGCGAGGCGGTGACTATTATTCCTTAGGTAGAATTTTAATGGGCCAGCAAAATTTTAGGCGAGGTGCTGACGATTGTTCCTTAGGTCATTTTTTAGGGCCGACAAAATTTTAGGCGATCAGGTCCGGTAGTCGGGGACTATGTAGAAAGCGTGGACTATACGAAAATCTAGGAATCAAAAAATTGAGGCGCTGACTATTGTTCCTTAGGTCATTTTTAAAGGATCGGCAAACTTTTAGGCGATCCAGGTCTGGTGGCCCTGGGAAGTGTATACGGCGTGGGTTATAGCACACGAAAATCTAGGAACCAGGCGAAATTCTAGTTTTTTGGCTCTAAATTTCAATAAACTAGTAACGGACATGGCGAGGCAAGGACTAGTGTTCCTTAGGCGACTCGGGTCCAGTGGCCCTAGCCCATGTAGAAGGTGTGAGCTTGCACACGAAAATTTGTGAATCGGGCGGAATTCTAGTTTTATGGCTCTAAAACACCAAAATCCAAGAACGGTCATGACGAGGCCCATACAGAAGGCTTGGGCTATCGCACACGAAAATCGAGGAATCGGGTAGAAGTCCAGTTTTACGGCCCTAAAATACCAAAATATGAGTAATGATCATTGAACGATTGTGACAATATTTAGACGATCCGAGTCCGGTGAACTGGGGCTATGTAGAAGCCGTGGACTATAACATATGAAAATTTGGGATTCAGACATAATTCTAGTTTTATGGCCCAAAAATGCCAAAAACAAGTAACGGTCTTGGCAAGGCGGTGACTATTGTTTCTTAGATCATTTTGATGGGACGATAAAATTTTAGGCGATCCGGGTCCGGTGGCCCACACCCATGCAGAAGGCGTGGGCTATAGCACACGAAAATCTGGGAATCGTGCGGAATTCCAGTATTATGGCCTTGAAACACAAACAAAATGAGTAACGGTCATGGAGAGGTAGTGACTACTGCTCCGTAGGTTATTTTTGATGGGATGAAAATCTTTTAGGCGATCCAGGTCCGGTGACCCGGGCCCATGGAGGGGCGTGGGCTGTAGCACACGAAAATTTGGGAATCGGGCGAAATTCTAGTTTTATGGCCCTAACATGCCAAAAATCGAGTAACGATCGTGGCTAGGCTGTGGTTATTTTTACGTAGGTCGTCTTTGAAGGGCCGGTAAAATTTTAGGCGATCCGATTCCGGTGGCCCTATCTCATGTAGAAGGCGAGGTCTATAACATACGAAAATGTGAGAATATGGAAAAATTCCAATTTTGCGGCCTAAACGCCAAAAGCGGACTAATGGTCATGGAGAGGCAGTGCCTATTGTTTCGCAGGTCATTTTTGAGGGGCCGGCAAAATTTTAGGCAGTCCGGGTCCGGTAGCCTAGGCCCATGCAGTAGGCATGTGCTCTAGCATAAGAAAATCTAGAAAACAAGCGGAATTTTACTTTTATGGCCCTAAGACGTAAAAAAAAATCAAGTAACGGGCATGGCGATGCGGTGACTAATCTTTCATAGGTCCTTTTTGAAGGGCCGTCAAAAATTTAAACAATCCGTGTCTGGTGGCCCAGGCCAATGGAGACGGTGTGGGCTATAGCATACGAATATTTGAGAATCGGGCAGAATTCCAGATTTCGGCCTTAAAACACCAAAAAATGAATAACGGTCATGGAAAGGCAATGACTTGTGTTCCTTAAGTCGTATCTGATGGGCCAGAAAAAATTCAGGCAACTCGGGTCCGGTGGCCTGAGCCCATGCAGAAGGTGTAGGATATAGCACACGAAAATCTGAAAATCATGCGGAATGCTAGTTTTATGGCCCTAAAACTCCAAAAACCAAGTAACGGTCATTGTGAGGTAGTGACTATTGTTACTTAGGTTTCTTTTCATGGGTCGAAAAAATTTTAGGCGATCCGGATTCGGGGGCCTGGGCCCATGCAGAAGTCGTTGGTTATATCACACGAAAATCTAGTTTTGTGGCCCTAACAAAACAAAAAAGGAGTAACGGCTATGCTAGGCTGTGATTATTTTTCTGTAGGTCATTTTTTATGGGCCTGCAAAGGTTTAGGTGATCCGGGTCCGGTACCCAGTCCTTTGTTGAAGGCGTGGTCTATAGCATACGAATATCTAGGAATCGAGCATAATTCCAGTTTTACGGCACTAAAACACCAAAAAATAGTAATGGTCATGGCGAGGCGGTGAGTATACTTCCTTAGGTAATTTTGTGAGGGCCAGAAAAATATTAGGCGATCTTGGTCGGTGACCCGAGTCGAAGCAGAAGACATGGGCTATATCATATGAATTTCTCCGAATCGGGCAAAATTCTGATTTTATCACCCTAAAGCGCCAAAATATGAGTAACGGTCATGGCGAGGCGATGACTATTTTTCCTTAGGTCATTTTTGAGGGGCCGACAAAATTTTAGGTGGTCCGGGCTCTAGCACATGAAAATCTAAGAATCGGCTGGAATTCTAGTTTTATGGTCCAAAATAGCTAAAGGCCTAGTAACGGTCATGGAGAGGCGTGGGATATAGCACTCAAATATCTGGGAATCGAGTGAAATTTAGTTTTATGGTCCTAAAACACCAAAAAATGACTAACGATCATAGTTAGGCGGTTGCTATTGTTCCTTATGTCGTTTCTGATGGGTCCACAAAATTTTAGGCGATCCAGACCCGGTGGCTTGGGCCCATGCAGAAGACGTAGGCTATAGCTCACGAAAATCTAGGAATCGAGCTGAATTCCAGTAATATGGCCCTAAAATGCCAAAAATGATTAACGGTCATAGCAAGACAGTGACTATTTTTTCTTAGGTTACTTTTGATGGGATGCAAAATTTTAGGCAATCCGGGTGCGGTGGCCCCGGCCCATGCAGAATGCATGGCACACGAAAATTTGGGAATTAGGTGAAATTTTAGTTTTATGGTCTTAAAATGCCAAAACACGTGTAATGGTCATGGAAGGCGGTGACTATTATTTCTTAGGTCATTTTTGATGGGCTGACAAAATTTTAGGCAATCCAGATCTGGTGCCCCAGGCCCATGCAAAAGGCACACGAAAATCTGGAAATCCGGAGAAATTCAAGTTTTACGACCGTAATATGCCAAAATACGAGTAACGGTCGTGGCGAGTTGGTGTATGTTGTTCCTTAAGCCATTTTCAATAGACTAGAAAAATTTTAGGTGATCCGGATCTGGTGGCCCGGGCCTATGTAGAAGACACATGCAAATCTAGGTTGTTCCCTAGGTTGTTTATAATGGGCCGGTAAAATTTTAGACGATCCGGGTCCGATGACCCGGACCTATACAGAATGTACACGAAAATCTGAAAATCAGGTTGATGTGCTGGAAAATTTTAGACGATTCGGGTCCGGTGACCTGGGCCTATGCATAAGGCGTGTGCAATGAAACAAGAAAATTTGAGAATTAGGCAGAATTCCAGTTTTATGGCCCTAACACGCTAAATATTAGTAATGGTCATGGCTAGGCTGTGATTATTGTTTCGTAGGTCATTTTCTGATGGGCCGGCAAACTTTTAGTTGATCCGGGTCTGGTGGCCCGGTCCAATATTGAAGTCGTGGTCTATAGCACACGAAAATTTGGGAATCACGCGAAATTTTAGTTTTACGCCCCTAAAATGCCAAAAAATGAGTATTGGTCATGGCGATGCGATGACTATTGTTCCTTAGGTCGTCTTTGATGGGCCAATAATATTTTAGGCGATCCGGGTCAGGTGGCTCAGGTCCATGCAGAAGGGATGGGCTATAGCACACGAAAATCTAGGAATTAGGTAAAATTACATTTCTGTGGCCCTAAAACATCAAAAAATCAGTAACGGTAATAGCGGGGCGGTGACTACTTTTTCGTAGATCATTTTTTATGGTCCGACAATTTTTTTGGTTATCCAGGTCCAGTGGCCCGGGTCCATGTAGAAGTTGTGGATAGCATACGAACATTTGGGAATTAGGCAAAATTCTAATTGTATTGCCCTAAAACGCCAAAAGTGAGTAACGGACAGAGCGAGGCAGTGTCTACTATTTCTTATGTCAATATTTATGCGCCTGCAAAATATTTGTTGATCCGAGTCTAGTGGCCCGCGCCCATGCAGAAGGCGTGGGATATATCACACGAAAATTTAGGAATAGAGAGGGAAAAACGCCAAAAAATGAGCAATGGTCATGGTGTAGGGTGATTATTATTCCTTAGCTCATTTCTGATGGGCAGACAATATTTTAGGCGGCCATGTTCGGTGGCCTGGGCGAGTGTAGAAGGCGTGAGCTATATCACATGAAAATCTGTTAATAGAGCGGAATTTCAGTTTTATTGCCCCAGAATGCTAAAAACAAGTAACAATCATAGTGAAAGATGACTACTATTCCTTAGGTCTTTTTTTATGGGCCAGCAAAATTTTTAGCGATCCATGTCCGGTCGCTCGGGCCCATGCAGAAGGTGTGGACTATAGCACAGGAAAATCGAAGAATCAGGCAGAATTCCAGTTTTATAGCCCTAAAATTCCATGACAATGAGTAACGGTCTTGGCGAGTGTTGCTCCCAAACGCACACGCAAGTATACATGGTCGACAAGTAATATAGGATTGTAAGTCAAGATATCATACCCACAATAACTTGTGATTAACTATCAACTAAATTAAATCCAAACAATTAATCTATTCAAGCGAATCATAAAGTATGAATATATAACTAAAATTTAATCTAGAGTAACAATTTAGGAGATTAAAGAAAACAACGACAAGCTTAAAGAAGAATTCAATGTGAGTGAATATTCTAGAGCTATGGGTTAGCTAACAATCCAATTGAATTTTTCACTTAAATTGTCTAATTAATTTATCTGGTTTATTGGTTGACAGGGTTAATATTGCTCGTAGCCTTCTCCCGAAGTACAACTCGCCTATTCAAGCTAATCTAACGCCTATATTCCTATGGAATTAGAATTAATAAGAACGCATTAATAATTCCTATATAGTAACCAAGCAAGGCGATTAGGTATATTCCTATCCTAACCGCAAATCCGCCCCCCCCCCAGAGTTAAGATCTTGGTCTACTCAATCTTATATGCAATCTAGAATTTTCTCTCTCGAGTTCAATCCTAGATTCGTAGATAGTATTCAATTGGTGATCAAGCAATCAAATAATTAAGCGCAAGATTAAATAAATAAACCAATATGATAAACTAATAAGAACAATTCAAGCTTCAAACTACAACATTCATGTAGCACCCAAAACTCTAGAACTAATAAACTATTAGATTAAAGAAAACTAGTTAGAAGCCTCCTCCAAGCCTGATATTCTTGCCTCCGGTCACAAAACTTACTCCTCTAAAAGTGGTGTTAATGACTATTTTTATGTGTAGGGAAAAGGCCCAAATAAAATAACCAAGTCCAAAACCAAATAGGAGACAAAGTAAGCTTTAAAAATCCGGAACACGCTCGCCACGGGCCTCGCCTCGCGAGGAAAAATGCACAGTCCACCTCGCCTCAGCCTGTGCGCCGCAACCTCCATAGCAAGCAGCAAAGCTTGCGTCGCATGCTCTATAGCTAGCAAATATTCTCTCGCGTCGTCGGCTGCTTTTCTGCTTCAATTCTCATTTTGATTTGCTGTCTAACGCTGCTCTCTTTCCCATTCAGTTCTTTCTTTGTCAATTATTTGCATTTTGTTTTATTTGTATTCCTTCTTCCTCATTTGTTCTTGCTTTGTCATCAAATAATTATAAGCCCCTTGTTATAGTGCATAAAATACACATTAAATATTTTCTTTGCTCCAAATTTTATTTTTAACGTACCTACACATAAAATAAACTTAATTAAGCATAAATATAGTATGGTTTAGCATTAAAGCCCCAAAATATAAGCTAATAATGCACTAAAAATATGAATTTATAGCCAAACATCAGCGAGGCGGTGACTTGTGTTCCATAGGTCATTTTAGATAGGCCGGTAAAATGTTAGGCAATCCGGGCCTAATGGCCTGGGCCCATGCAGAAGGCGAAATTCTTGTTTTATGGACCTAAATGCCAAAAAATGAGTAACGGTCACGGAGAGGTTGTGAATATTATTTCTTAGGTTATTTTTTATGGGATGGCAAAATTTTAGGCGATCCAAGTCTAGTGGTCTGCGCCCATATAGAAGGTGTGGGCTATAGCACAGGAAAATCTAAGAATTGGGTGGAATTCCAGTGTTTGTGGCCCTAAACTACCAAAGCATGAGTAACAGTCATGGCGATGTGGTGTCTAATGTTCCTTAGGTTATTTTTTGATGGGCCGGTAAAACTTTAGACGATCCAAGTCCGGTGGCCCAGGCCCATGCTTTAGGCATGGGCTATAGCACATGAAAATTTGAGAATCGGGCGGATTTCCAATTTTATGGCCCTAAAATGCCAAAATATGAGTAGCGGTCATGGCAAGGTAGTGACTACTATTTCTTAGGTCTTTGTTTATGGTCCAACAAAATTTTAAGTGATCCGGATCCTATGGCCCAGACCCATGTAGAAGGCGTGAGTTATAGCACACAAAAACCTGAGAATTTGGAAGAATTCCAGTTTTACGGCCCTAAAACGCCAAAAAATGAGTTACGGTCATCGCAAGGAAGTGAGTAATGTTCCTTAGGACATTTTTCACATGCCAGCAAAATTTTAGGCGATCAGGGTTAGGTGGCCCAAGCCTATGTAGAAGGCGTGGGCTATAGCACATGAAAATCTAGAAATCGGGAGGATATCAAGATTTATGGCCCCAAAATACCAAAACATGAATAACGGCCATGGCGAGGAGATGTCTATTGTTCCTTAGGACCTTTTTTATGGGCTGGAAAATTTTTAGGTGATCCGGGTCTAGTGGCCAGGGCCCATGTAGAAGGCGTGGGCTATAGAACACGAAAATCTAGGAATCAAGCGAAATTTTAATTTTCTAGCCCTAAAATACCAAAACACAAGTAACGGTCATGACGGGGTGGTGACTATAATTCCTTAGATCATGTTTGATAGGCTATCAAAATTTTAGGCGATCTTGGTCTGGTGTCCTCGGCCCATGCAGAAGGCGTGGGCTATAACACACGAAAATCCGGGAATCTAGAAGAATTCATGTTTTATGGCCCTAAAATGCCCAAACCTGAGTAATGGTCATTGCGTTGGGTGACTATTGTTCCTTATGTCATTTATGATGGGCCGATAATATTTTTGGCGATCCATGTCCGATGGCCCGCGCCCATGTAGAAGGAGTGGGCTATATCACACGAAAATTTTGAAATAGGGCAGAATTCCAGTTTTATTGCCCTAAAACGCCAAAAAATAAGTAACGTTCATGGAGAGGTAGTTACTATTGTTCCTTAGGACTTTTTTGAAGGTCCGCAAAAATTTTAGGCGATTTGAGTCTTGTGGCCCGGCCCTTGCAGAAAGCGTGGGCTATAGCATAAGAAAATCTCTGAATCAGACGGAATTCCAGTTTAATGTCCCTAAAATGCCAAAAATTAATTAACGGACATGGTAAGGGGGTGAATTATGTTCCTTAGGTCACTTTTAATGGTCCAGAAAAATTTGGGATGATCCGGTTCAAGTAGCTCGGTCCATGTAAAAAGCGTGGGCCATAACACACGATAATCTTGGAATCATGCGGAATTCTAATTTTATGGCCCTAAAATGCCAAAAATAAATAATGGTCATGGCGAGCCAGTGACTATTGTTCCTTAGGTCATTTTTTATAGGCTGGAAAATTTTAGGCGATCCAGTTCTGGTGGCCTGGGCCCATGCAGAAGACGTGTACTATTGCACATAAAAATCTGGGAATCAGGAGAAATTCTAGTTTTATGACCCTAAAACGCCAATAAACGAGTAACGATCATGGAGAGGGGGGGTGACTATTGTTCCTTAGGTTATTTTTTATAGGCCATCAATATTTTAGGCGATCCATGTCCAGTGGCCCCAACCCATGCAGAAGGCATGGTCTATAGCACACGAAAATGTGTGAATAGGGCGGATTTCTAGTTTTATGGCCCTAAAATGCCAAAAATCGAGTAACGGTCATGGAGAGGCGGTGAATAGTGTTCCTTAGGTCATTTTTATGGGCCAACAAAAATTTAGGCGATCTATGTTCGGTGGCTCAGGCCCATGCAAAAGGCGCAGGCCATAACTCAGAAAATCTAGAATTCGGGCGGAATCCGAATTTATAGCCCTAAAATGCCAAAAACTGAGTAACGGTCATGGAGAGGTGGTGACTAGTGTTCCTTAGGTCATTTTTTTATCGGCCGATAAAATTTTAGGCGATAGGGGTACGGTGGCCGGGCCCATGTAGAAGACATAGCACACGAACATATTGGGATCGGGTAAAATTCCAGTTTTATGGATCTAAAACGCCAAAAACTAACTAACGGTCATAGCGAGGCTATGACTATTGTTTCTTACGTCCCTTTTTAGGGGCAGAAAATATTTTAGACGATCCAGGTCTGGTGGCCCGGGCACATGCAGAAGGCGTGGGCTTTAGCACACAAAAATTTGAGAATCGGGCAAAAAACCAAAAAGTTTAGGCGATTCGAGTCCGTGGCCCAGGCCCATGCTTAAGGTGTGGGCTATAGCACACGAAAATTTGGGAATTGGGCATAATTCCAGTTTTATGGCCCTAAAAATCCAAAAAATGAGTAACGGTCATTGCGATGTAGTGAGTATTGTTCCTTAGGTAGTTTTTTATTGGTCGAAAATATTTTAGATGATCCAGGTCCGGTGGCCCGCGCCCATATAGAAGGTGTGGGATATAGCACACGAAAATCTAGAAATCAAGCGGATATCAATGTTTAAGGCCCTAATATGCCAAAAAGATTTACGATCATGGCGAGGCAGTGACTATTGTTACTTAGGTCATTTTTGATAGGCCGGCAAAAATTTTGGTGATCCGAATCAGGTGGCCTGACCCATGAAAAAAGTGTGAGCTATAGCACACGAAAATCTGAGAATCAGACGGATATACAGTTTTATGGCCCTAAAACGCCAACAAACGGGTAACAGTCATGCCAAGTTAGTGAATATTGTTCCTTAGGTCATTTTTGATGGGCTGGAAAAATTATAGGCGATCCGAGTCCCGTGGCCTGTCCCATGTAGAAGGCGTGGGCTATAGCACATAAAAATCTAGGAATCGACCGGATGAATAATTTTATGGCTCTAAAATGCCAACAAACGAGTAACGGTCATGGTGAGGTGGTGACTATTGTTCCTTAGGTCATTTTTGATGGGACAACAAAATTTCATGAAATCCGAGTCTGGTGGCCCGGGCCCATGCAGAAAGTGTGTGCTATATAACACGAAAATCTTGGAATCGGGCAAAATTCAAGTTTTATGGCCCTTAAATGCCAAAAACATAATTAACGGATATGGTGAGGGGTGACTATAGTTCCTTAGGTCATTTTATAGGGTCCGGCAAAATTTTAGACGATCCTGTTCTAGTAGCCCCGGCCCATGTCTAAAGCGTGGGGTCATAAAACATGATTATCTTGGAATTGGGCAAAATTCCAATTTTATGGCCCTAAAACGCCAAAATATGAATAACGGTCAAGGCGAGGCGGTGACTATCGTTCCTTAGGTTATTTGTAATAGGTTGGAAAAATTTTAGGTGATCCGGTTCTGGCAGCATGGGCCCATGCAGAAGACGTGTGATATAGTACACGAAAATCATAGAATCGGGAAGAATTCTAGTTTTATGGCCCTAAAACGCCAATAAACGAGTAATGGTCATGACGAAGGGGTGACTATTATTTCTTAGGTCATTTCTGATGGGCCAGTAATATTTTAGGCAATCCATGTCCGGTGGCCCCAGCCCATGCAAAAGGCATGGGCTATAAAGCACATGAAAATCAATTAATAGGGCAGATTTCTGGTTTTGTGGCCCTAAATTACCAAACATAACGTGTAACGGTCATGGAGAGGCGGTGACTACTATTCCTTAGGTCATTTTTTATAGGCCAACAAATTTTTAGGCAATCTGTGTTCGGTGGCTCGGGCCCATCCAGAAGACGTAGGCTATAGCACACTTAAATGTAAAACTCGGGCAGAATCCAATTTTATAGCCCTAAAATGCCAAAAAATGAGTAATGGTAATGGAGAGGAAGTGAATAGTGTTCCTTAGGTCATTTTTGATAGGCCGGCAAAATTTTAGGCGATTCGGGTCTGGTGGCCCGGGCCTATGCAGAAGGCAAACCACACGAAAATCTGGGGATCGGGGCAAAATTCTAATTTTATGGACCTAAAACGCCAAAAATCGAGTAACGGTCATGACGAGGCTAAGACTATTGTTTCTTACATCATTTTTATGGGCCGAAAATGTTTTAGGCGAAATAGGTCCGGTGGCACGGGCCAATGCACAAGGAGTGGGCTTTAGCACACGAAAATCTGAGAATCGGGCACAAAACGAAACTTTTAGGCGATCCGAGTCCTTGGCCCGGGCCCATGCTTAAGGAGTGGGCTATAGCATACGAAAATATATGAATCGGGTGGAATTTCAGTTTTATGGACCTAAAATACCAAACAACGAGTAACGGTCGTGGAGATGAAGTGAGTATTGTTCCTTATGTCATTTTTTATGGGATGGCAACATTTTAGGCGATCTAGGTCCGGTGGACCGGGCCCATATAAAAGGTGTGGGATATAGCACACAAAAATCTGGGAATAGTGCGGATATCTAGTTTTATGGCCCTAAAACGCTAAAAATGAGTAAAGATCATGGCGAGGCGGTGACTATTGTATTTTAGGTCATTTTTAATAGGCCGATAAAATATTAGGCGATCCAGGTCTGGTGGCCCGGCCCATGTAGAAGGCGTGAGCTATAGCACAAAAAAATCTGAGAATCGAACGGATATATAATTTTATGGCCCTAAAATGCCAACAAACGAGTAACGGTCTTAGCGAGGTGGTGACTATTGTTCCTTAGTTCGTTTTTTTAGAGGGCGTGGGCTATACCACACGAAAATTTGGGAATTGGGTGGAATTCCAGTTTTATGGCCCTAAAACGCCAAAACCTGAGTAACGGTCATAGCGGGACGGTGAATATTTTTCCTTAGGTCCTTTTTGGCATGGCACCAAAGTTTTAGGCGATCTGGGTCTGGAGACCCGGGCACATACAGAAAGCATGGGGCATAGCACATGAAAATCTGGGAATCAGGCGGAATTCCAATTTTACAGCCCTAAAATACCAAAAAGGGAGTAACGGTCATGGCGAGGGGGTGACTATTGTTCTATCGGATGGTTTGATAGGCCAGGAAAAATTTTAGGCAATCCGGGTCCGGTGGCCCGGTCCATGCAGAAGGCGTAGGCTAGGCATACGAAAATCTGGGAATCGTACAGAATTCCAATTTTATGGCCCTATAACGCCAAAATATGAGTAACGATTATGGCGAGTCAGTGACTATTATTCCTTAAGTCATTTTTGATGGGACGATCATCGCGATCAGGGTCCGGCGGCTCGCGCCCATGTAGAATTCATGAGCTATAGCACACGAAAATATAGAAATTGGGTTGATATCTAGTTTTAAGGCCCTAAAGCGCAACAAATGAATAACGGTCATAGCAAAGTTGTGACTACTATTTCTTACATCATTTTTATGGGCCGACAAAATTTTAGGTAATTCGGGTCCAGTGGCCTGGGCCCATGCAGAAGGCGTAGCACATAAAAATCTGGGGATCTGGCAGAATTCCAGTTTTATGGCCCTAAAATGCCAAAAAATGGGTAACGATTATGGCGAGGAGGTGACTATTATTCCTTAAGTTATTTATGATGGGCCGACAAAATTCAGGGTGATCTGGGTCCGGTGGCTCGCGCCCATGCAGAAGGCGTGGGCTATAGCACACGAAAATCTAAGAATCGGGCGGAATTCAAATTTTATGGCCTAAAATACCAAAAAACAAGTAACGATCATCGCAAAGCGGTGGATAATGTTCCTTAGGTCATTTGTTATTGGCCGACAAAATTTTTGGCGATCCGAGCTCGGTGACCTGGGCCCATGCTTAAGGCGTGGGCTATAACAAACGAAAATTTGGGAATCGGGCGGAATTATAAATTATGGCCCTAAAACGCAAAAAAACGAGTAATGTTCATGGCGAGGTAGTGAATACATTTCTTTAGGTCGTTTTTGATGGGCTGGCAAAAATTTTGGCGATCCAGGTCCGGTGGCCCGGGCCCATGCAGAAGGCGTGGGCTATCCACTTTTATGGCCTAAAATGCCAAAACACGAGGAACGGTCGTGGCGAGACGATAACTAATGTTCCTTAGGTCATTTTTGTTGTGCCGACAAAATTTTAGGTAATCCGGGTCTGGGCGCATGAGCTCATGCAGATGACGTGGGCTATAGCTCACGAAAATCTGGGAATTAAGCGGAATTCTTATTTTATGGCCTTAAGATGGCAAAAAAATGAGTAATAGTCATGGCGAGGCAGTGACTACTATTCCTTAGGTCCTTTTTTGATGGGCCGACAAGATTTTAGGCGATCCATGTCTGTTGGCTCGGGTCCATGCAGAAGGCATGGGCTATAGCACACGAAAATCTGGTAATCAGGAGGAACTCAAGTTTTATGGCCAAAAAAAGCAGAAATACGTGTGACAGAGATAGCGAAGCAGTGACTAGTGTTCCATAGGACGTTTTTGATGAGTCGGAAAAATATTAGGCGATCTGGGTTTGGTTGCCCGGAACCATGCTGAAGGCGTGGGCTATAGCACACGAACATTTGGCGTTATGTCCCTAAAGCGTCAAAAATGAGTAACGATCATGGCGAGATGGTGACTAATATTCCTTAGGTCATTTTTAATAGGCCGGAAAATTTTTAGGCGATCCAGGTCCTGTGGCTCGGCCCATGCAGAAGGCGTGAGCTATAGCGCACGAAAATCTGGTAATCGAACGGATATACAGTTTTATGGCCCTAAAATGCCAACATACGTGTAACGGTCATGACGAGGCTGTAACTATTGTTCCTTAAGACATTTATGATGGGCCGAAAATATTTAGGGCGATCTGGGTCCGGTGGCTCGAGCCGATGCAGAAGGCGTGGGCTATATAGCATATGAAAATATGGGAATTGGGCGGATACTAGTTTTAAGGCCCTAAAACGGTAAAAAACGAGTAACGGTCATGGTGAGGCAGGGAGTATTGTTCCTTAGATCATTTTTGATCGGCCGACAAAATTTTAGGCGATCCATGTTCGGTGGCTTAGGCCTATGCAGAATGTGTGGGATATAGCTCACAAAAATTTAGGAATCGGGCGGAATCAATTTTATAGTCCTAAAATACCAAAAATGAGTAACGGTCATGGAGAAGTGTGACTAGTGTTCCTTAGGCCTTTTTTGATAGGCAAGAAAAAATTTAGTCAATTCTGGTCCGGTTGCCCGGGCCATGCAAAAGGCATAACACACGAAAATTTGGGAATCGGGTGAAATTCTAGTTTTATGGACCTAAAACGCCAAAAAACGAGTAACGGTCATAACGAGGCTGTGACTACTATTTCTTACATTATTTTTTATGGGCCGGTACAATTTTAGGCGATTCGAGTTTGGTGGCCCGGGCCCATGCTTAAGGCGTGGGTTTTTTCACACGAAAATCTGAGAATCGTACTCAAAAACAAAAATTGTAGGCGATCCGAGTCCGTGGCCCGGGCTCATGCTTAAGGCGTGGGCTATAGCATACGAAAATTTGAGAATCAGGAGGAATTCCAATTTTATGGCCCTAAAATGCAAAACAATGAGCAATGGTCGTGGCGTGATAGTGAGTACAGTTCTATAGGTCATATTTTATGGGCCGGCAAAATTTTAGGCGACCCCGGTTCGGTGACCTGGGCTCATGTAGAAGGCTTGGTCTATAACGTACGAAAATCTGGGAATCAGGCAGATATCCAGTTTTATGACCCTAAAACGCCAAAACAAGTAACGGTTATGGCGAGGCAGTGACTACTGCTTTTTATGTTATTTTTTATTGGCCGGCAAAATTTTAGGCGAACCAGGTCTGGTGGCCCGAGCCCATGTAAAAGGTGTGGGCTATAGCTCACGAAAATCTGGGAATGGGGCGGAAATTCCTATTTTATGGCCCAAAATGGCAAAACATGAGTAATTGTCATGGCGAGGCAATGACTATTGTTCCTTAGGTCATTTTTGATGGGCCGGCAAAATTTTAGTCAATTCATGTCCAATGGTCGGGGCTCATGCAGAAGGAGTGGGCTATAGCACACGAAAATTTGGGAATCGGACGGAATTCAGGTTTTATGGCCCAAAAATGCAGAAAAAAGTGTGACGGCCATGGCGAGGTGGTGACTAGTGTTTCTTAGGATATTTTTTATAGGCGGGTCCAAATTTAGGCGATCCAGGTTCGTTGGCCCGGGCCCATGCTGAAGGCGTGGGCTAGCACACGAAAATTTGGAAATGGGGCGGAATTTAAATTTTATGCCCCTAAAGCATCAAAAAATGAGTAACGGTTGTGGCGAGGCGGTGACGATTGTTCCTTAGGTCATTTTAGATAGGCCGGCAAAATTGTAGGTGATCCAGGTGTTGACGGCCAATTTGGACCCTCCTTTTAAAATTATAATAAATGTTTTGAAATTATTTTCTTTAAATAATTACTTATTTTTACAAAATTACTTAAATATTAGTTTTAAAATTAATAACCTAGTATTAGTATTATGTAATTACAAGTATACTCATTATACTGTTAAAATATTTTTTATATAGAGGTTTTATAATTAATCTAACAAATTACTTATCCAATTTTGATTAATTAGCTTACTATATCGATAATTCAAAACTAGTGTTAAAATTTAGAAAATAATGTATTTCACTAATAAATAGTTACAATAATTAGTAGTATATTTGACATTTATAATTTTACTATATTTTATTAGAAATAATTAAGTTTATTTAAATTAATTTCAAAAGGGTTAAAAGATTAAGAGGCTATAATTGTAATTATTTAATTAAACACACAATGGCTACCATTTCAATTAATTTTGCCCAACACAAGAGCCCAATCCGAAACTATTCAGTCCAAACAACCCCTTCATTCAAAGATGGCAATCCTTGCCACTCCATTTGAGCCAATCAGATCGTGCCACATCGTCCGTTCCATTCACTCACAACACAAACACGCACCATCCTATTTGTTGATGATTTAATCCGATTTTTTTAGTTATTTTAAAAATCCCTATAATATTTTATCTCCGTCGTTGGATCACAAGAATCCAACGGCCATCGATTTTTCTAGTTTAATTATTTCTAAATTCCTAAATAGCAAAACCAACGGAGTCGTTAATCAACAGATCCAACGGCCCCCGTTCCGTCTACCACTTTTATCCCTAGAGAAGATCAACCCCTACCCCAAAAACCTAATTCATTTCCCCTTGACCCCAGCCATTACCCTTTCCATTTTCCTCTCTTTTCTCTCCATTCCCATCACCATATCTATCAAAAGAACCTTGCACAAATTCATGCAAGGTCTCAAATCACCAAGAAAAGCATATCTTCTATTTCTCATACCCAAGATCCTCACTGAATTCTTTCCCAATTCCGTCTTTAAGATTCAAACACCCAAATCCGAAAACCCTAGCTTAAACATGAAACATCAAATCTTCATATTTCTCTTGTGTTACGTTAAATCGAAGCATGCATGGAGCTTCTTCAGGGTCTCATGATGAATATTCTCTACCCAGAGGTCAAACACAGTGACCTCTGGGTTTCTGAGCTTTGTCCATTGATTCTTTCCTTCGGTCAACCTCTCTCCCCTCAGGTAAAACCCTTACTGATATCACCTCTATTTCTTAGATTTTCACTCGATTTTGCTTGCATCATCTGGTAGTCGTCACTCTCCACTACCAAATTTGAATCCGCTGAAGCCCTAAGCCATTTAATGGCACTATACATAGAGCTTTGAATGCTCTCACCTACCAGACCAACCATACCTAACAAGAGCCAAAATCTCATATGAATATCAAAAAAGCATTAAGATTTAGAACTTAGGTCCTCTCTGATTCTCCTTTCTTTTTCGAGTTGTTTTGCTGCTCAAGCCTGAAGCTTGGGTCCTACGCAATTAAATTGAACTCATGTTTGGTCAGCTGCACTAGAAAAGGTCAGTAAATTTCAATCCCGCCTCTCTTTCTTCGTTTGTTTGGTTTTGGATGATTTGTTCTGTCATTGAATAATTATTAGCGATGCATCAATGTCTTGACTGTTGATATGTTTTATTAAAAATATATAGTTATTGAATACGTTTCAAAAAATCATGAAGCCCCTGAGTTATTGGAGTGAGAGTACTGCGACAGTCCTAATGAGCATTTGGTGGACTATCTCTGTTGTTAAACCTTAAGAATAGTCTAATAATTCTTAAGATATCCTGATATCTTCTCTCTTTAGGCTACCTTGATGTTTTGTTAAGCATTGCCATTTTGCCTTAATTATCATCTGTATTTGTGGTAGCTTATTTGATAACCAGACTTAATCAAATGTGAGCCTGTGAGCCTGTCATCTTGGCCTGGGGAATGTTAGTTTATGATATTTGAACTTATCCTCTCTTTTAACATACTTTTCTTTGATCCTTGCAGACTCTTTAGAGGTCATTGACTATCTAATGAGCTTGTAGTTATTTGATCATACTATATGAGCATGATTTGAGCAGACTAAGTTCCAGTACCATCTTTGTATACATTTTGAAGTTCATCACATGTCTGACCTAAGTCATGAGGCCTTATGCAAGTGCTGATATTCTAAGTTGTTAAAACTAAGCTCCATTATGTCTGAAATCCTACCCTTTACCTGTTTGACAAATTTTCCAAAGTGATAGCATCCCTATCCTTTTTTGGAGTCTATGTGTTGACATTATTAGCTTAATGATAATGGCATTTTCATTTTTTGAGATAATATGGCTTCATGTTCCCTGTATAGGTGATCCTGCACTCATTTGATCCTTCAATACTTGTTTATTTGCTTTCTGCAATCATGTGCATGTCCTTGTTGTCTTTAGAGCTTCATTAAGCCTGCATGAATAAGACAAACATAGCTTATGAATTTTAGATGAACTCCTTGTTGTTACTGATTGAGTTTAACATCATGCTTTGTCAATATGAATTTGAAAAGTCTTAGGTAGAAGTAGTCATGTCTTAAGCTTTAGAATAAACAAAGCTTGTAGCTTAAGGTTCTTTAATACTCTTTAGGAGTCCTTAATCTGGAATATGAACTTATGATCATGTCAATAATCTTTAAAGGTCCTGACTAGGTTAGTAGTTTGCATCTCTATTGAAATTCTTGATTGGTAAATCTGTTGACATTCTTAGAAGTTTTGATTGAGGTTATAAGTCTGTAACCTTTGCTAATATCTTTGGATCTCTAATTGCAATGGTTATTCCATAATCCTCCCAATATCCTTTAGAAGTGATAATTGATAATGGTATCTCTATCATCACCTTTTAACGAACTCAATTAAAGTGGTTAACTGTCTATCTGTTAATACCCTCAGAGGTTGTCAATAAGGACTGTTAGCTTATATACATGCTAGAAGTTAAGACTTAGGTTATGAATGGAATGTATCCATACTCATGAACTTTATAAATTCAAATCATGCAACTACTTTATCTTTAAGGTGCTTGATCTCAAGTGTTTGTTTTTTAATAGTAGTATGCTAATACCACTGCCTCTATATGTGTTTGAAGCCTTGACCCTCAGACCTGTTTAATGTGTTCACTTAGTGTTGGAGATATAGTTAGGTAGATAAAAGTGATTTTGTGTTCCTTATGCTATTTTGATTAAGAGAAGGGTATACTTCTGTAGTATGGTATTGTGGTGACTGATTCACATTGAAAGTGCCTCATTGGAACTTAAACATATAGAGAAGAATAAGTTGTTAGTGGTTAAGGGTATTTGAGAGTAGAGTTTGACTCTTGGTTGGGCTACTCTCCCCAGCACGAGCATTGCCCTGGGCCTTGAGACCTGTAGGAACTTTGAAGTGTCGAAGGATTCAAAGGGGGCTTTGACCTTGGGTGGGACTCTCTCCTTAGCCCTTAATTCATTGACACTCGTTATTCTCTTTGGGTTTAGTATTTAATGACAGTGAAAGGTTTTCAATGTGGATCATTTGCTATACATAGCCACCACATTAGTGTGACCTTCCTAATGTTTAGATACTGTTAGTGACTGTCTTCTTACTTTTGCTCACAAATTGTTTTTTTCTTTTTCATGTATGAATGTGTATTGATTATTATTCTCTAATGAATTTCTCTTTTCTTTAAACATGTAAAATTGTCTGGGCCTCAAGTCTAGCATTGTTGTGTTCTAAAAATTCAATGTCCGTCGTTGCCCGTTATTGCTACTGCTGGGCCTGTCTCTTTGAGGCCCAAATATCAGAGTCTAATCCTCTCCTTTACTTCTATATTGTTACTGCTTCTCTACCTTAGATTTATTTTCTCGTTATTTTGTTGCACTCTCGTTGTTTCATCTCGCACATGTATGCAACAATTATCTTATTGGATTGGATATCTTACTTTATACCTTAAATCATGTGAACGACTTAGGAAATCCTAAAGAACCTAGGATTAAAAAGAAGCCTTAGTTAGCAATTAATTTCATATCCACTAATCGTAAGTTGTTATTAATTCATCATGCTTAACTAACCCTTTTTTAAAAAACTTTTGATGCCCAAAGGCAGCTGTCCCTCTTTCAAAAAATCAGAATTGTCGCGAATTTGACCTTTTTAAAAGGAATCATTTATTTCGAAAGATTAAGGTGTTGCTGCCCCAAAACAAAGGCTTTCAAATAGTTTTCTACTTCAAAACCAAGGTATATCGTAGAATCATTTGCATAACACTTTCACCATAATAGAATGACATAAACCTCCATGATTTAGGGAACAAAGTGCTTCCGTCTTTTTTACATTTATACAAACATTTTCATCTTTCAAAAATTCTTTTTTAAGCTTATATATATTAACACTAATTTCCTAAAAAACCCTTTTCTTTAAGTCCATCTTCTTTAACCATACCCTCCCCTTTAGGTATTATGTCCTAATATATGGTAAGCTATACTGCTTAGAGCACAAATTAAGGCATAACACAAATAATTAATTCCAAATCTACTTTAACTCCTATGGAGCTACATCAGGTAGATTTTAAGAGGGTGCCTAACACCTTCCCCTTAGAAGAACAAGAACTCTTACCCATAATCTCACTAGTTAGCAGACTAATAAAGAATATGACTTTAGTAATTAAATAGGTACCCTATTATATCTTTAAATATTATGTGGCGACTCTCTTTCATCAACAATAGAGAAACCACAAGTTGAATCTTGTTTTGACTAGAGCAAAATAGGGAATCAAACGGAATTCCAGTTTTAGGGACCTAAAATGCCAAAATACGAGTAACGGTCATGGCGAGGGAGTGACTATTGTTTCATAGGTCAGTTTTGATGGGCCAGAAAACTTTTAGGCAATCCGGGTCCAGTGGCCCGGGTCCATATAGAAGGAGTGGGCTATAGCACACAAAAATCTGAGAATAGGGCAGAATTCCAGTTTTATGGCCCTAAAACGCCAAAAGGTGAGTAACGGTCATGGTGAGGTGGTGACTATTATTCCTTAGGTCATTTATGATAGGCCAACAAAATTTAGGGCGATCTAGGTCTAGTGGCCCGTGCCCATGCAGAAGGCGTGGGCTATAGCACATGAAAATATGTGAATTGGGCGGATATCTAGTTTTAAGGCCCTATAATTCCAAAAAACGAGTAGCAGTCATGGCGAAGTGGTGACTATTGTTCCTTAGGTTATCTTTGATGGGGCAAAAATATTTTAGGCAATCAGGGTATGGTGGCCCGGGCCCATGAAGAATGTGTGGTCTATGGCATACGAAAAATAGGGAATCATGCAGAATTCCAGTTTTATTACCCTAAAACACCAAAACTCGAGTAAAGGTCATAGTGAGGCGGTGACTATTGTTCCTTAGATTGTTTCTGATGGGCCTCCGAAATTTTAGGCGATCCGGGTACAGCAGCTTAAGCCCGTACAGAATGTGTGGGCTTTAGCAAATAAAAATATAGGAATCGGGCAAAATTCCAGTTTTATGGCCCCTAAAATGCCAAATAATGAGTAACGGTCTTGGCGAGGGGGTGACTACTATTCCTTAGGTTGTTTGTGAAGGTCCGGCAAGTTTTTTAGGCGATTCGGGTCTGGTAGCCCGGGCCCATGCAGAAGGTGTGGGCAATAGCACACGATAATCTGTGAATGGGTGAATATTGTTACTTAGGTCGTTTATGATGGCCCGAAAATATTTAGGGTGATTCGGGTCCGATGGCTCGGGCCCATGCAAAAGGCGTGGGCTATTGCATACAAAAATCTTGGAATCGAGCGGAATTCAATTTTATGGCCCTAATACGCCAAAAAAAGAGTAACGTTAATGGCAAGGCGGTGACTACTGTTCTGTAGGTCATTTTTGATAGCACGGTAAAATTTTAGGTTATCCGGGTCCAGTGGCCCGGGCCCATGCACAAGGCGTGGCCTATAGCACACGGAAATCTGAGAATCGGGCAGAATTCTAATTTATGGCCCTTAAATGCCAAACAATGAGTAACGGTCATGGCGATGCGGTGAATTTTGTTCCTTAGGTCATTTTTGACAAGCTATCAAAATTTTAGGCGATCCTGGTCTAGTGCTCTAGGCCATGCAGAAGGCGTGGGCTATAACGTAAAAAAATCTGGAAATCGTGCGGAATTCCAGTTTTGTGGCCCTAAAATGCCAACAAACAAGTAACGGTCATGGCGAGGCGGTGATTATTGTTCCATAGGTCGATTTTGATGGGCCAGCAAAATTTTAGGCGATCCGAGTCCTGTGGCCCATCCCCATGTAAAAGATGTGGGCTATAACACACGAAAATCTGGGAATCAGGCTTAATTCTAATTTTATGGACTTTAAATGACAAACATTGAGTAACGGACATGGAGAGGAAGTGGAAATTATTAAGCATATTATTTTTGATGAACCTGCCAAATTTTAGGCAATCCGAGTTCGGTGGCCTGGGCCCATTAGAAGGTGTAGGTTATAACACAAGTAAATTTGGGTATCGGGCGGATATCACGTTTTATAACCCTAAAACGCCAAAAAATGAGTAGCGGTTATGCCGAGGCGGTGAATATTGTTACTATCATTTATGATTAACTAGCAAAAGTTTAAGCGATCTGTGATCGGTGGCCCGGGCCCATGCAGAAGGTGAGGACTAGCATACGATTAAGTTGGAATCGGGCGGAATTTCAGTTTTATGGCCCTAAAATGGAAAAAACGTGAGTAGACGTCATAGTGAGGGGAGAATATTGGTCCTTAAGTCGTTTATGATGGACCGACAAAATTTAGTGCGATTCACAAAAATCTTGAAATCGGGCGAAATTCTAGTTTTCTGGCCCTAATATGCCAAAATACGAGTAACGGTAATGGCGAGGCAGTGACTATTGGTCATTAGGTCATTTTTTATAGGCCGGAAAATTTTTTGGTGATCCAGGTCTGGTGCCCCGGCCCATGCAGAAGGCATCGACTATAGCACTCGAAAATCAGGGAATTGGGTGGATATACAGTTTATAGTCTTAAAACGCCAAAACGAGAAACGGTCATCGCGAAGCGGTAACTATTATTCCTCAGGTCATTTTTTATTGTTAGGCAAAATTTTAGGCTATCCGAATCTGGTGACGCGGGCCCATGCAGAAGGCGTGGGCTATAAAACACTAAAATCTGGGAATCGGGCAGAATTCCAGTTTTATGGCCATATGATGTCACAAATTGAGTAACGGTCATAGCGAGGCGGTGAATAGTGTTTCTTAGGTCATTTTTTATGGGCCAAAATTTTTTTAGATGATCCAGGTCCGGTATCCCGTGCCCATATAGAATGCGTGGGCTATATATAGCACACGAAAATCTGGAAATCGGGCGGAATTCAATATTTATTGCCCTAAAACACCAACAAACGAGTAACGGTCATGGCGAGGTGGTGATTATTGTTCCATAGGTCGGTTTTGATGGGCCAGCAAAATTTTAGGCGATCTGAGTCCTGTGGCCCGTCCCCATGCAGAAGGAGTGGGCTATAGCACACGAAAATCTGGGAATCGAGCTTAATTCTAGTTTTATGGACATTAAATGACAAAAATTGAGTAACGGACATGGAGAGAAAGTGAAAATTATTAAGCATATTATTTTTGATGGACCTGCCAAATTTTAGGCAATCCGAGTTCGGTGGCCCGGGCTCATGTAGAAGGCGTGGGTTATAACACAAGTAAATTTGGGAATCGGGTGGATATCACGTTTTATAACCCTAAAATGCCAAAAATTGAGTAACGGTTATGCCGATGAAGTGACTATTGTTCCTATCATTTATGATTGACTAGCTAAAGTTTAAGCAATCTGGGATCGGTGGCCCGGGCCCATGCAGAAGGTGTGGGCTAGCACACGATTATGTTAGAATCAGGCGGAATTTCAGTTTTATGGCCCTAAAATGGCAAAAATGTGAGTAGCGGTCATAGCGAGGGGGATAATATTGTTCTTTAGGTCGCTTATGATAGGCCGACAAAATTTAGGACGATTCACAAAAATCTTGGAATTGGGCAAAATTCCAGTTTTCTGGCCCTAATAAGCCAAAACACGAATAACGGTAATGGCGAGACAGTGACTATTGGTCATTAGGTCATTTTTTATAGGCCGGCAAAATTTTTGGTGATTCAGGTCTGGTGCCCCGGCCCATGCAAAATGCGTCGACTATAGCACTCGAAAATCAGGGAATCGGGCGGATATACAGTTTATAGTCTTAAAACGCCAAAAACGAGTAACGGTCATCGCGAAGCGGTGACTATTGTTCCTCATGTCATTTTTTATTGTTCGAAAAAATTTTAGGCTATCCGAATCTGGTGATGCGGGCCCATGGAGAAGGCATGATAGCACACCAAAATCTGGAAAATCGGGCAGAATTCCAATTTTATGCCCCTATGATGTGAAAAATTGAGTAACGGTCACAGCGAGGCGGTTACTAGTGTTCCTTAGGTCATTTGTTATGGGCCGGCAAAATTTTAGACGATCCAGGTACGGTGTCCCGTGCCCATATAGAATGTGTGGGCTATATATAGCACACGAAAATCTGGAAATCGGGCGGAATTCAATATTTATTGCCTTAAAATGCCAAAAAACGAGTAACGGTCATGGCGAGATGGTGATTATTGTTCCATAGGTCGGTTTTGATGGGCCAGAAAAATTTTAGGCGATCCGAGTCTTGTGGCTCGTCCTCATGCAGAAGGTGTGGGCTATAGCACACGAAAATCTGGGAATCAGGCTTAATTCTAGTTTTATGGACTTTAAATGACAAAAATTGAGTAACGGACATGGAGAGGCGGTGACTATTGTTCCTTAGGTTATTTTTGATGGGCAGCAAAATTTTGGGCGATCCTGGTCTAGTGGCCCGGGCCCATAAAGAAGGCGTGGTCTATGGCACATGCAAATCAGGGAATCGAGGGGAATTCAAATTTTATGGCCCTAAAACGCCAAAATCGAGTAACAGTCATAGCGAGGCGGTGACTATTGTTCTTTAGGTCAGTTTTGATGTGGTCGCCAAATATTTAGGCGATACGGGTCTAGCGGCACAGGCCCGTATAGAATACATGGGCTATAACAAATGAAAATCAAGGAATCGGGAAAAATTCCAATTTTATGGCCCGAATATTCCATAAAATGACTAAAGGTCATGGCAAGGGGGTGACTACTATTCCTTAGGTCATTTTTGATGGGTCGGAAAAATGTTAGGCGATTCGGGTCTGGTAGCCCGAGCCCATGCAGAAGGTGTGGGCTATATAGCACATAATAATGTGAGAATATGGCAGAATTCCAGTTTATGTCCCTAAAATTTCAAAAGGCGAGTAACAGTCATGGCGAGGGGTGATTACTATTTCTTAGGTCGTTTATGATGGGCCGACAAAATTTATGGCAATTTGGAATGGTAACTCTTGCCCATGTAGAAGGCGTGGCTTTATCACACGAACATTTTGGAATCGGCAGAATTCTAGTTTTATGGCCCTAATGCCAAAAACCAAGAACGGTCATGGCGATGCGGTGAATATTGTTCCTTATAAAAAATTTTAAGGGTCGATAAAATTTTAAACGATCCGGATCTGGTGGCCCAGGCCCATGCAGACTGCATGAGTTATAACACAATAAAATCTGGGAGTCTCGCAGAATTCTAATTTTTTGGCCCTAAAATGCCGAAAAGTGTTTAACGGTTAAGGCGAGGTGATGACTACTGTTCATTAGGTCATTTTTTATGGTCCGGCAAAATTTTAGGCGATTCGGGTCCGGTGGCCCGTCCCCATGTAGAAGACGTGGTGGCACACAAAAATATGTGAAATTCTAGTTTTATGGTCCTTAAACGCCTAAAAACCAGTAACGGTCATGGAAATACAGTGACTACTATCTTTAGGTCATTTTTTATGGTCTGGAAAAATTTTAGGCGATCCGGGCCCATGTAGAAGGCGTGGGATATAACTAATGAAAATCTAGAAATCGAGTGGATATCGGGTTTTATAACCCTAAAACGCCAAACAACAAGTAACGGTCATGGTGAGGCAGTGACTATTGTTCCTTAGGTGGACCAGCAAACTTATAGGCGATTCGGGTCCGGTGGCCCGGGCCCATGCTGAAGGTGTGGGTATAGCACACGAAAATCTAGGAATCAGGTAAAATTCCAATTTTATGGACCAAAAATGCCAAAAGACTAGTAAAGGTCATGGCGAGGTGGTGACTATTGGTCCTTAGGTCGTTTCTGATAACCCTACAAAATTTTAGGTGATCCAGGGCCGGTGGCACGGGCCCATGCAGAAAGCGTGGTCTATAGCACATGAAAACCTGAGAATCAGGTGGAATTCCAGTTTTCATGGCCCTAAAACGCAAAACAATAGTAAGAGTCATAGAGAGGCGGTGACTATTGTTCCTTAGGTCATTTTTTATGGGCCACTAAAGTTTTAGGCGATCTGGGTCCGGTGACTCGGGCCCATGCATAAGGAGTGGGATATAGCACATGAAAATCAGGGAATCGGGCTGAATTCCAATTTTATGGCCCTAAAATATCAAAATACGAGTAACGGTCGTGGAGAGGGGGTGACTACTGTTCCTTAGGTCATTTTTGATTGGCTGACAAAATTTTAGCACACGAAAATTTGGGAATCGAGCATAATTCTAGTTTTATGCTCGATTCCCAGACATTCAAGTCTGGGTTATAACACACGAAAATTTGGGAATTTGTGAGGATATCCAATTTTATGGCCCTAAAATGCCAAAAACAATTAAATGTCATGGAGAGGTAGTGCTTTTTATTCCTTCGGTCGATTTTAATGGGCCGACAAAATTTTAGGCGATACGGATCTGGTGGCCTGGCCCATGCAGAAGGCATGGGCTACAGCACACAAAAATGTGTGAATCAGGCAGAATTACAATTTTACGGGTCCGGTGGCCTGGCCCATGCGAGGCGGTGACTATTATTACTTAGGTCGTTATTGATGAACCTGCCAAATTTTAGGCAATCCGGGTCCAGTGGCCCGAGCCCATACAGAAGGCATGGAGTATATAACACGAAAATCTAGGAATCGAGCGGATATCCATTTTTACGGCTCTAAAACACCAAAAAATGAGTAACGGTCATGGCGAGACGGTGATTAAGGAGCAAAATATTAGGCAATCCGGGTCCGCTGGCCCTAGCCCATGCAGAAGGCGTGGGCTATGGCACACGAAAATATAGAAATTGGGCAGAATTCGAGTTTTGTGGCCTAAAATGCCAAAAGCGAGTAACGATCATGGAGAGATGGTGACTATAGTTCCTTAGATCATTTTTGATGGGCTGAAAAAATTTTAGGCGATCAGGTACTGGTGGCCCGGGCCATATAGAAGGCGTGGTCTATAGTACTCAAAAATCTGAGAATTGGGCGGAATTTTAGTTTTAAGGCCCTAAAACGCCAAAAAATGAGTAACATTCATAGAGATGCGGTGACTATTATTCCTTAGGTTGTTTTTGATAGTCTGCCAAAACTTTGGGCGATCCGTCCAGCGGCCCGGGCCCATACAGAAGGCATGGACTATAGCATAGAAACATTTGGGAATCAGGCAGAATTCAAGTTTTATGACCTTAAAATGCCAAAAAATGAGTAACGATCATGACGAGGGGGTGACTACTATTTTTTTATGGTCCGGAAAAATTTTAGGCTATTCGGGACCGGTGGCATGGGCCCATGCAGAAGGTGTGGGCTATAGCACACAAAAATTTAGGAATCATACTGAATTCCAATTTTATGGCCCCAAAATGCCAAAAAATGAGTAACGGTCATGGCGAGGGCATGAATATTGTTCCTTAGGTCATTTTTGATGCACCGGCAAAACTTTTGGCGATGTGGGCCCGGTTGCCTGGGCCTATGCAAAAGGAGTGGGCTATAGCACACGAAAATCTTGGAATCAGACGGAATTCCAATTTTATAACTCTAATACGTCAAAAAACGAGTAACGGTAATAGAAAGGCGGTTACTATTGTTTCTTAGGTCATTTCTGATAGGCTGGAAAAATTTTAGGTGATCCGGGTCGGTGGCCCCGATCCATGCATAAGGCGTGAGCTATAGCACACGAAAATCTGTGAATCGAGCATTTTTATAGCCCTTCAACGCTAGAACACGAGTAGCGATCATGGAGAGGCGGTAACTATTATTCCTTAGGTCATTTTTTATGGGCTAGCAAAATATTAGGCGATCCGATTTCAGTGGTCTAGGCCCATGAAGAAGGCATGAGCTATAGCATAGAAAAATTTAGGAATCGGGCAGAAATTTAGTTTTATAGACCTAAGGCGCATAAATCCGAGTAACAGTCTTGGCATGGTGGTGAATATTGTTCCTTAGGTCATTTTTTGTGGTCCGGCTAAATTTTAGGCTATTCGAATCCAGTGGCCCAGGCCCATGCAGAAGGTGTAGGATAGCACACGAAAATCTGGGAATCGAACAGAATTCCAGTTTTATGGCCCTAAAATGCTAAACAATGTGTAACAGTCATGGCGAAGGGGTGAATATTGTTCCTTAGGTCATTGTTTATGGACCGACAAAAGTTTTGACGATCCGGGCCCGGTTGCCCAGGCTTATGCAGAAGGCGTGAGCACACAAAAATTTGGGAATCGTACGGAATTCCAGTTTTATTATCCTAAAATGCCAAAAAACGAGTAACAATCATGGCTAGGTGGTGGCTCTTGTTCCTTAGGTCATATTTAACGGGACGTAAAATTTTTAGGCGATCCAAGTCCGGTGGCCGGGGCCCATGCAGAAGAAATATACAAAAATCTAGGAATCAGGCGGAATTACAGTTTCATGGACCTTAATGGTCATAGCGAGGCGGTGACTGCTATTGCTTAGGTCATTTTTTATGGGTTGGAAAAATTTAAGCGATCCGTGTCCGGTGGCCCGGGCCGATATAGAAGGTGTGGGCTATAACATACAAAAATCTGGAAATCTGGTGGAATTCCAGTTATATGGCCTTAAAATACCAAATAATGAGTAGTGGTCATGGCGAAGCGGTGACTACTATTACTTATGTTGTGTTTGATGGGCCTACAAAATTTAAGGTGATACGGGACCGATGGCCCGACCCCATGCAGAAGGCGTAGGCTATAGCACACGTAAACCTAGGAATCGGGCGGAATTCTAGTTTTATGGCCCTAAAATGCCAAAAGATGAGTAACGGCTATGGTGAGATGGTGACTATTGTTCCTTGGGACATTTTTTATGGGCCGCCAAATTTTAAGCGACAAGGGTCCAGTGGCCCTAGCCTATATAGAAAGCGTGGGCTATAGCAAACGAAAATCTGGGAATGGTGCGGAATTCCTATTTTATGGCCCTAAAAAGCCAAAAAATGAGGAACGGTCATAGCAAAGCGATGACTATTGTTCCTTAGAACATTTTTTATGGGCCGGAAAAATATTAGGTGATTCAGGTTCGATCGCTCGGATGCATGTAAATGGCGTGCGCTATAGCACACAAATATCTGGGAATGATGTGGAATTCCTGTTTTATAGCCCTAAAATGCCAAAAGATGAGTAACTATCATGGTAAAGCGATGAATATTATTCCTTGGGTCGTTTTTAATAGGCCAAAAAAATTTCAGGCGATTCGGGTCCAATCATCCGGATAGGTGCAGATGGCGTGGCTATAGCACACAAGAATTTGGGAATGGTGCAGAATTCCTATTTTTTGGACCTAAAATGCCAAAAAATGAGGAATGGTAATGTTGAAGCGATGACTATTGTTCCTCAGGTCATTTTTTATATGTCGGCAAAATTTAAATGATCCGGGTCCGATTGCCCGAATGGCATGGGCTATAGCACACGAAAATCTAAAAATGGTGCGGAATTACTGTTTTATGGCAAAAATGCCAAAAAATGAGGAATGGTCATGGTGAAGCGATGATTATTATTCCTTAGGTCATTTCTTATCGGCCAAAAGTTTAGGTGATTCGAGACCGGCCGCCTGAATGCATGCAGATGGCATGGGCTATAGCACACGAAAATCTAGGAATGATGCGGAATTCCTGTTTTATATCCCTAAATGCTATAACCAAGGAACGGTCATGGTGAAACGATGACTATTGTTCCTTATGTCACTTTTGTTGGACCAACAAAATTTTAGGCGATTCGGATCCGGTGGCCCGGATGCATGCAGATGGCGTGGGCTATGCATACGCAAATCAAGAAAAAAATGGAATTCCTATTTTATGGCCCTAAAATATCAAAAAATGAGAAATGGTCATGGCGAAGCGATGACTATTGTTTCTTAGGTTATCTTTTATGGGCCAACAAAATTTTAGGCGATACGAGTCCTATCGCCGAGATGCATGCAAATGGCGTGGGTTATAACACACGAAAATCTTGGGATGGTGTGAAATTCCTAATTTATGGCCCTAAAATGCCACAAAATGAGTAACGGTTATGGCAAGGCGGTGACTACTATTCCTTAGATCATTTTGTATGCGCCGGCAAAATTATAAGCCATCCGTGTTCGGTGTCCCGGGCCATGCAGAAGAAATCTGTTGATCGGGCCAAATTCTAGTTTTATTACCCTAAAATGCCAAAATAATGAGTAACGATTATGGAGAGACGGTGATTATTATTCCTTAGGTTTATTTAGATGGGCCAAAAAATTTTATGCGGTCCGGGTATGGTGGCCCGAGCCCATAAATAAGGTGTGGGCTATAGCACACGAAAATCTAGGAATCGGGCGGAATTCCAGTTTTATGGCCCTAAAACGCCAAAAAATAATTAACGATTATGGCGAGGCGGTAACTATTTTTTCTTAAATCATTTTTGATGGAGTGACAAAATTTTAGGCGATTCGGGTCCAGTGGCTCAGGCCCATGCAGAAGGCGCGGTCTATAGTATACGAAAATCTTAGATTCGGGTAAAATTGTTCCTTAAGTCATTTATGATGGATCAACAAATTATGAGAATCGAGCGGAATCAGGGAAATGGTCATAGCGAGGCGGTGACTATTATTCTTTCGGTCATTTATGATGGACTGGAAAAATTTTAGGTGATTAGGGTCTATGGCCTGAGCCCATGCAGAAGGTATGGACTATAACACCCTAAAACTTGGGAATTAGGCAGAATTCTATTTTTATGCCCCTGAAACTCCAAAAAATGAGTAATGATCATGGTGAGGCGATGACTATTTTTGCTTAGGTTGTTTTTTGACGGGCCGGTAAAATTTTAGGCGATCCAAGTCCTATGGTATAGGCCCATGCAGAAGGCGTGGTCTATAGAACACGAAAATCTGGGAATCGGACTGAATTCTAATTTTATGGCCCTAAAACGCAAAAAATGAGTAACGGACATGGAAAGGTGGTGACTAATTTTCCTTAGGCCATTTTTTGATGGGCCGGTAAATTTTAGGCGATCTGGGTTCGGTGGCCCGAGCCCATGCATAAGGCATGGGCTATAGCACACGAAAATGTGGAATCAGGCATAATTCTAATTTTATGTCTCTAAAAAACAAAAAACAAATGAGTAATGGTCATGGATAGGCGGTGACTACTGTTACTTAGGTCGTTGTTTATGGGCCGACAAAACTTTAGACGATCCGGATCCGGTGGGCTATAACACAAAGCAATGTGGGAATCGTACGGAATTCCAGTTTTATTACCTTAAAATGCCAAAAAAATGAGTAACGGTAATGGGAGACGGTGACTATTATTCCTTAGGTCATTTTTTATGGGCCAACAAAATTTTAGGATATCCAGATCCGGTGTCCTGGACCCATGCAGAAGTAGCACTCGAAAATCTTGGAATCAAGCAAAATAATTATAGTTTCACGGCCATAAAACGCCAAAAAATGAGTAACGGTCTTGGAGAGGCGGTGACTATTGTTCCTTAGGTCATTTTTAATGGGTCGGCAAAATTGTAGGCGATCCTGGTCCGGTGGCCCGGGCCCATGCAGAAGGCGTGGGCTATAGCATACAAAAATTTGGGAATCGGACGGAATTCTAGTTTTATGGCCCTAAAATGCCAAAACACGAGTAACGATCATGGCGAGACTACCACAAGTGTTCCTTAGGACATTTTTGAGGGGCCGAAAAACCTTTAGGCGATCTGGGTCTGGTAGCTCTAGCCCATATAAAAGGCGTGGGCTATAGCAAATGAAAATCTAGGAATGGTATGGAATTCCTATTTTATGGTCCAAAAACGCTAAAAATTGAGGAAAGGTCATGACGAAGTGATGACCATTGTTCTTTAGAACATTTTTGATGAACCGAAAAAATATTAGGCGATTCGGGTTCTAGCTTCCAGATGCATGCAAATGGCGTGCGCTATAGCACCGAAATATATGGGAATGGAGCGGAATTCCTGCTCTATGGCCCTAATACGTCAAAAAATGAGGAGCAGTCATGGTGAAACCGATGAATATTGTTCCTTGGGTCATTTTTGATGGGTCATAAAAATTTTAGGCGATTCGGGTCTGGTCGTCCAGATACGCGCAGATAGCGTGGCTATAGCACACAAAAATTTGGGAATGGTGCGGAATTCCTGTTTTATGGCCCTAAAATGCCAAAAAATGAGGAACGGTCATGGTGAAGCGATGACTATTTTTCCTTAGATCATTTTTGATGGATCGAAAAAATTTAAACGATACGGGTTCGATCTCCTGGATGCATGCAGATGGCATGGGCTATAGCACATAAACATTTAGAAATGGTGCGGAATTACTGTTTTATGGCCCAAAAATGCAAGATACGAGGAATGGTCATCACAAAGCGATGACTATTGCTCCTTAGGTCGTTCTTTATAGGCCTTCAAACTTTTAGGCGATTCAGGTCCGGTCGCCTAGATGCATGCAGATGGTGTGGGCTATAGCATAGGAAAATCTGAGAATGGTGCGAAATTCCTATTTTATGGCCCTGAAATTCTCAAAAATGCGACACGGTCATGGAAAAGTGATGACTATTGTTTCTTTGTTCATTTTTATGGGACAACAAAATTTAAGCGATTCGGGTGCGGTTGCGCGAATGCATGCAGATGGCGTGGGCACACAAAAATCTAGGAATGGTGTGAAATTTCTGTTTTATGGCCCTAAAACGTCAAAAATGAGAAACGGTCGTGGCAAAGCGATGACTATTATTCCTTAGGTTATTTTTTATTGGCCGGCAAAATTTTAGGCGATTCTGGTCTTGTCGCACGGATGCATGCAGATGGCGTGAGCTATACACGAAAATCTGGGAATGGTGCGGAATTCCTATTTTATGGCCCTAAAACGCAAAAAATGAGAAACGATTATAGTGAGGTGAAGACTATTGTTTCTTCAATCGTTTTTGAAGGGCCGACAAAAGTTTAGGTGATTCGGATCCAGTCGCCCGGATACATGCAGATGGCATGGGCTATAGTACACAAAAATCTGAGAATGGTGCGGAATTCCTATTTTATGGCTCTAAAACGCCAAAAATCGAGGAACGGTCATGGAGAAGAGAAAACTATTGTTCCTTTGATCTCTTTTGATGGGCCAATAAAATTTTAGGCGATTTGGATCTGGTCGCCCGGATACATGTAGATGGCGTGGGCTATAGTACATGAAAATCTGGAATGGTATGGAATTCCTATTTTATTGCCTTAAAACTCCAAAAATGAGGAACGGGCATGGCAAAGCGATGCCTATTGTTCCTTAGATCATTTTTGATTGGCCAAAAAATTTTAGGCGATTCGGGTCGATCGCCGCGTTGCATGCAGATGGTGTGTGCTACACACAAAAATTTAGGAATGGTGCGAAATTCATATTTTATGGCTCTAAAATGCCAAAAATGGATGAACAGTCATGGCGAAGTGATGACTATTGTTCCTTAGATTGTTTTGTATGGGCCGGCAAAATTTTAGGTGATTCGGGTCCGACTACCCAGATGCACGCATATGGCATGGGCTATAACACACGAAAGTTTGTGAATGGAGCGGAATTTCTATTTTGTGACCCTAAAATGCCAAAAATGAGAAACGGTCATGGAAAAGCGATGACTATTGATCCTTAGGTTGTTTTATATGGCCGGCAAAATTTTAGGTGATTTAGGTCCGGTCGCACGGATGCATGCAGATAGCATGGGCTATAGCAAACAAAAATCTATGAATAGTGTGGAATTCCTGTTTTATTTCCCTAAAATGAAAATCAAATGAGGAACAGTTATGGCAAAGCAATGATTATAGTTTCTCGGGTCGTTTGTGTTGGACCGGCAAAATTTTAGGCAATTCGGATTCGGTCGCCCAGATGCATGCATATGGTGTGGGCTATAGCACGCAAAAATCTGGGAATGGTGCGAAATTCCTGCTTTATTTTCCTAAAATGCCAAAAAACGAGAAACGCTAATAGAGAAGCGATGACTACTGTTCCTTAGGTTCTGTTTTATGGGCCGGCAAAAATTTAGGGGATTCGGGTCTATCGCCTGGATGCGTGCAAATGGCGTCGGCGCACACAAAAATCTTGGAATCTCGCGGAATTTGTGTTTTATGGCTCAAAAATTCCAAAAAAATGAGAAACAATCATAGCGAAGCGATGACTATTATTACTTAAGTCATTTTATTTAGGCGCGCAAAATTTAGGTAATTCGGGTCCCGGTAGCTCGGATACATGCAGATGGCGTGGACTATAGCACACGTAAATCTGGGAATGGCACGAAATTCCTATTTTATAGCCCTAAAACGCCAAAAAAGAAGGAACGAACATGGATAAGCAAGGACTATTGTTTCTTAGGCCATTTTTCATAGGCCAGTAAAATTTTAGGCGATTCGGGTCCAGTCACTCGAATTCATGCACATTGTAAGCACACGAAAATCTAGGAATAGCGCAGAATTCTTGTTTATGGCCCTAAAATGCCAAATGACGAGGAACGACTATGGCAAAGTGATGACTATTGTTTCTTAGGTCATTTTTGATTGGCCGGAAATATATTAGGCGGTTCGAGTCCGGTCGCCGGGATGCATGCATATGGCGTGGGCTGTGGCGCACGAAAATCTAGGAATGGTGCAGAATTCCTATTTCATGCCCCTAAAATGACAAAAAAAGAGAAACGGTCATGGAGAAGCTATGACTATTGTTCCTTAGGTCATTTTTTATGGAACGAAAAAATTTAAGCCGATTTGGGTCCAGTCACTCGGATGCATGCAGATCGTGTAGGCTAGAGCGCACGAAAATCTGGGACGGTGCGAAATTCCTATTTTATGGCCTTAAAATGCCAAAAAATGAGGAACGTTCATGGCGAAACTATGACTATTGTTACTTAGGTCATTTTTATGGGCCGAAAACATTTTAGGCCATTCAGGTCCGGTCGACCGGATACATGCAGATGGCCTGGTTTATAACACATGAAAATATATGAATTGTCCAAAAGTCCTGTTTTATGGCCCTAAAACGCCAAAAAGGAAGAACGGTCATGGCGAAGCGATGACTATTATTCCTTAGGTCATTTTTTATGGGCCAAAAAATTTTAGGCGATTTGGATTCGGTCGCCCTGATGCATACATATTGTGTGGGTTATAGTACACGAAAATCTGGGAATGGTGCGAAATTCATGTTTTATGGACCTAAAACTTTGATAAATGAGGAACGGTTATGGCAAAGCGATGACTATTATTCCTTAGGTCGTTTTGATGGGCTGGCAAAATATTAGTCGATTTGGATCCGGTCGTCCGGATGCATGGAGATGGTTGGCTATAGCTCACAAAAATCTGGTAATACTGCAAAATTTCTATTTTATGGCCCTAAAATATTTTTAAAAATGAGAAACGGTCATGGAAAAGCAATGAAAATTATTTCATAGGTCGTTTTGATGGGCCGGTAAAATTTAAGGCGATTCAGGTCTCGAACGCATATAGATGGCGTGGGCTATAACACACAAAAATTTGGGAATGGTGCGAAATTCCTATTTTAGGTCCCTAAAACACCAAAAAATAAGGAACGGTCATGGAGAAGCAATGAGTATTGTTCCTTAGGTCAATTTTTATGGGCCGGTAAAATTTTAGGCAATTCAGGTTTGTTGCACTCTATTTTGCACGAGTGAAAACAAGATTCAACTTGTGGTTTCTCTGATAGTCGCCATCTAATATTTAAAGGTATACTAGGGTACCTATTTAATTACTAAAGTCATGTTCTTTATTAGTCTACTAAACTGTGAAATTTCTGGTAAGGATTCTTGTTCTTCTAACGGGAAGGTATTAGACACCTCTTAAAATCTACCTGAGGTAGCTCCATAGGACTTAGACTAGATTTAAAGGGTTAGTTGTTTGCATTCTACTTAACTAGTGTTAAAGGGTACGGCTTACTATTTATCTAAGTGAGAATATGATATTAACAAAGGGGATGTGCGACTTTAAAAAGGTATGAGTTTTATAAAGGAGTCTTGGAAAATAATGTTGGTGTATATAATTGAAAGAATTAAAATATGTACATAAGTGGTTTATATTTATAAACATGTGGAAAGGGGCTAATTATAAAACACTTTGTTTTCAAAAGAATGGATGTTCATATAATTCTAGTAAGATAAAGATGTTGTAAGCAAGTGAGCCTAAGATATACCTTGACTTCTAAAATCATTAAATATTAGACTTGAGGGACCGTTTTGAAAATCTTTGCTGGGCGGCAACACTTAGGTTTTGAAAGAGTCATTTTTTTCTCTCAGAAGACCAGTCTCGCTATTCATTTTTGGTTTTGAAATGGGGGTTGCCATCTTTGCTAAGCTATGTCATCTTTAAAATCTTCATGAAAGGTTAGTAAAACATAACAGATTAATAGGGTGAGTGGTACAAGATTAACAAATTGAAACTTGGTTATTATCTAGTTTTTTCTTTTTAACCCTATGTTCTTTAAGGCTTGACTAAGTTGTTTATGTAATTCAAAGAGTAAAGTAAAATATTAAATGAAATATGATGAGAGCAATTTCACATACATGTACAAAAATATAAATGACAGTATATAATAAAGCAGTAAAGGGGGTAAGGAGTGACTCTGGTTTTGGCGTGAAAGAGGTAGGCCCAGCAATCAACAGGAACAGACATCAGTGAACTCTAGATTTCCAGATGCATTGGTACGAGGTTTGGGCCTGGTTCCTTTGAGAAAACTCGGCACGCCCAATGGTTGCACATGTTCAAAAGAGAAAGAGAGAAGGTTATTAGACATAATACTCGATACATACAATCATTCATGAAATATATAAGTAAATGACTTGAATAAAATATAACAATTAATAGTAACTAAATATTTTGAAAGGTTATGCTAATGTGGGGTCACATATGGTGAAGTGATTTATATTGAAAACCTTTCGTTATCATTAAATACTAAACCTAAAAGGAGTAATGAATGTCAATAGGTTAGAGGCTAAGGGTAGACCACTTAAGGTCAAGGCTCCCTTTGGATCCCTTGACAGTTCAAAGTTCTTAAGGGTCTCAAGGCCTAGGGCAATGCTTGTGTCAAGGAGAGTAACCCAGCCAAAAGCTAAACTCTACTCTAAATACCCCGAATCATGAACACACTCTTCCCCACAGGTTTAAGTGCCAATGAGGCACTTACAGTGTAAATCCTATCACCGCAGTAATACCATACCACAGAAGTATATACCTTTCTCATGATGTCCAAAACAGAACACAATAAGACTACAAGATAGTTTATCTATGTTATTATAACCATATTTCCAAACTAAAGGGATGATTAACACATTAAACAGGCCCAAAGAGATAAGTTTCAAACTTATATAGAGGCAAAATTATTATCATGCTATTGCTAAAGAACCAAACATCTGAAGTAAAGTATCTTAAGAATAGAGCAACAGAACTGCAATAGTTTATGAACACAGATACATTTTTCTTAACAACCCTTAATTAGACTAAGCATTGATTGGTTTAACTTAAGTCTTGTCCTTTAGCACACACATGTTAACAATACTAATGAAAACTTTTGAAAGTATCAATAAGGATTCAGACCAAACAATCATAGTTAGAACCTCTACGGATGCTATCAGAGATACCAAAATAAAATCAGAGTTTCAACAAAACTACAGATTTACAGATTTAAATGGAACTCTTAAGAGTATTTAACAAAATCTCAAACCATCAATCTTGCTTATATTTGAAATTAATGACATGATCACCTCTTTCTAAGAGTTTTAACTTCACACTAATCTCATTAAGAACAAAAAGGTTGTTATATCAAAGGGATTTGCCTTCACAAGCTGGGTTTAATTCATTTAAAGGAGCTTAGTGAGGTTTCAAGATGGTGTAAACATGCATTAGATCATGAAGGACAAACAGAAGCATTGAAAAATCATAATGAGTGCAGGATCACAAGAACATACACGAAGGGTACTTAGCGGAGATCATATTAGGGAAGTATTGCCAACGGTATCACTATGTGAGCTTCAAAGGGCTAAAGGTGTCATCCATAAACTAGGTCCTGAATTATATTAGATGATGAGTTAACCTCTTCATTCAAGAATCTCTTAAAGAGCATTAGCAGAGGTATTTGTGCTAGTTGACAGGCCAATATTACCCTAAGCATATGATATGGTTGCTCTCCTTTCAAAGAACTCTAAATCTCACATTCATATTGACTTTATTTGAAAGTTAAGGCACATTGCTATACTCAAGCAAAGAAGATTATATCAAAGTATTTCATTAGTTTCAATAGTGGATTACAACATACTCATACAACTTAGCAAGTTCTGATGTAAGTTGATGTGCATGCATGAGCATGGGGAACAAATGAAGGCCTATTTTGAAACAGGGATGGATGCAAGACTCTCATTCAAGTACATACATGACATGTTCCAGTCTATGTTATAACTTTACAAAAAATATTGGGTTTCAAATATTATGAAATCAATTCAACAACATCATTAAAGAAGTTCAGAACAGTAGAGACTGCATACTAAGTAGGTCTAGTTCAGCTGTACAGATTAAGGGTGATAATCTAAATATGATGAAGTTCCGTTCAACTTGCTGACATAATAGTTAATACCCAATCACAACAGATATAATTATATCCTAATTCCTATAAGATAACTTGATCGTGATAGAATACATACAAGAATAGTTGCAAGGGGTTCACCAGAGTTAGACTAAAAAAAAGTTAGACTAGTTACCTTATGATACCAATTTATGCAATGAAGCTCTCAGATGTAATCAGCTGTTATATAAAGATACAAAGACTTTCACAATAATGCCTCAAAGGCTACTTCAGAATTAACCATCACTCATGTAAAGAAAGAAAGCAACTTAAACAATTAAATTGTCATATTTCAGCTAAGTGAAACCTTGGAATTAGACCTTAAGGGTTATTTGGTACACATACTAAATTATCCCGGGATTATAATCTCAGGACTAATTTATACCACATGAGAGATGAGATAAAATAATCCGACATTTGATGGGATAATGTGGGATAAGATAGGATATCCTGGATTAAATCTAGGATTAAATTTATATCTTATTTGGTCAGTGGTACAAATTTAGCCCAGGATAAATTTATACCTCCAACCAAACACAGTATAAATTTAATTCCATCAGCTTTTGCGACCGAACTTTAATTTCTGTGAGACACATTTTTCACGACCCAATTTCTCCTATAGGCCGTGATGGCGCCCAACGTCGCCGCTAGGCAAGCCAACAGTGAACTAATCATGTAGTTGTTCTTTTTAATAATTTCAAAGTAGTTGATTTTATTTATTAAGAGAATTATTAGTAGAAAATTTAATAAAATAAAATAAAGGGAACTGAGTGGGCAAATATAGTGACATAAATACTCCAAAATCATAAAGTCTACTAGTATGTGTGCCAAGATCTGGTGTCACAAGTGTATGAGCAACTAGTAGAATATACAAAACTCTAACTACTGTCTGAAATATAGTAGATAGAAAATAGATACAAAAGAGAGACTCTAGGTGCTGCAGAACAGCTCAGGAAGCAGCTCACCACTATGCATCGGGGTAACAGGGGTGCGCACCGGTATGACTGCCAAATGTACCTGCCTCAGATCGTGTACGGTTAGTGTAGAAGCGTAGCGTGAGTACATAAATAACATGTACCCAGTAAGTATTTAGTCTAACCTCGAAGAAGTAGTGACGAGGGGTCGACTTCGATACTTACTATGGGCTAACAATAAAATACATAAATTATAAATAAGCATAGGTTATATAAACAATAAGTATAACTCAATGACAAGCAGTAAATACATAATTCTTTCACTAATCGTAAATTCTAGGCCAAATGTTGTCATTAATAATTATAACCTCTCAAGCTAACATCAAGAATAATTAGGCTCCGAGTATTATTACGCAAGATTTATGTTGAGGTCGTACGGCCCGATCCAGAATAATGTGTACACTATCGAGGGTCGAGCGGCACAAACCATAGATTCATCTATTCTACTGCCGAGGCGTTCGGCCCGCTCCATAAGAAAAGAGGATACTTTATGAACAGCCGATTTAAAAGCTATTACAAGGCTAATAATTAAAGAAGCAAAATTTCTATTAATGGTCAAGTAACCCGCCAAAACTCAAGTATGTGAAATTCGGTCTCTTACAATTTCTTTAACAAGTTCCAATATAATTTAGGCACTTTAATTAACAAGTAGGGTACAAACATCACAGGTATTTCATGATTTGGATCCTAAACTACCCGGACATAAGCATAATTAGTAGATACGCACGGACTCTCCTAACCTCGTGCATATGTAGCCCCCACAACTAGAAGCAATTAGTAATTTAAACCACCTATGGGGTAGATTCCCTCTTACAAGGTTAGGCAAGAGACGTACCTCGTCTCAAAGCTCATTTTTCGATCCTCAAATTCGTTCTAAAGCCTCAACTCGGTGTCGAACAATCCGAAACTAGTCAAATATTATATAAATTAATCAACACATATTCTAAAGTTCATAATTTAACTATTAGAGTAATTACCCAACCACAATTGGAAGATTCCTAAAATTCACCCGGGACCCACGTGCCCGGACTCCGAAAAGTTTCGAAGATAATTATTACCCATGACCTCATTAACTCAAATATATATTTTTCACCCAATTTCATAATTATTTTCGTGGTTAAATCCCATTTTTATCAAAACTTAGATTTTTTTCCAACTAAATCCATAATTTTCACAATTTTACATGTTGAAATCTAACCATAATCTATGTATTTAACTTACATTGGATAGAAATTACTTACCTTCGATAGCTAGGTAAAAACCTCTCTCTAAGAATGTTACACCCCATATTTATTTTGTACGTGAAAGTACGCCATAAATAAATTGGTGAAAGCTCGGAAATGAGATGTTACGTCCCTCATTTTTGTACGTTAAAGTTTCGTCGTAAGTTAATCGACATAAGTTCGGGAATGAGATTATTTTGGAATTATAAGTATTATGCTATTTCAAACAAGTGATAAGTAATTTGAGATAATTCTTAATTATGTGAGTAAGTGGTTAATTATTAGATTAGTGGGGAATTAATAAGTTGATTAAGGAAAAGGGGTGAAACTTTGGATAAGTTTAAGTGCATCAACGTGGTAGCCACATAAGGTCCATTAAGTGACTCATATACTATGTAGAAAGGTGTCCATTAAGTGATTCACTCCCTCTTTAGCCTTCTGAACGTAATTTGCACATGCAAGCTAATGTATTGGAAATTCAAGAACCAGATTTATAACAATATGGCCAAACTTGAAATGGCTAGTATCAAACCACAAGTATTCATCAACCAAAACAAAATCCAAACTTGTCTAATTTAAGTAATGGCAACAGGGAAAAGAGGGAATCGACAATAAACAGATCACCTCGGCAAGCTAATGTTTGCGTACCCCCTTGAGATTAGAAGATACAAGCATCGTTTCAGCACAAAAATTAAGCCAAACTTGACAATGGTCGGAGCTGGTATATTGTCGAAATCGTGTATAATTTCATACAAATTGTATATGTGATTTGCTACAATCAAATCTCATACAAGACTACTTAATATTTAGCAATATGAGATTTTGCGATTCTAAGGAAGTATGGTGCAATCTTTCTCAAGAATATCATACGAATTTTCCCCTACTTCGATCCGTCGTTATGTGTTCTTCGCAAAAGACGTGTGTTGGAGGGATTGTCAAGAGAATTGGCTCAAGTATGTTAAGGCTATCCCTTCTTTCTTTTTGCACTATATGACACGAACGAAATGAACAAATGCACAACTTCCATAAATGACTCTATTTATAGAAATACTAGGGGTGTCTATATTCTTGATTACCCATGTGAATTATTATTATTTCTTCTGTTCATGGGTCTCAGAAAAATATGTATTTGATAAAGTTTATCCGACAGGCATATTATTTTTATGACATTCCGTGAAATCTTATTAACGTATTTCTTATGCATTTCATGTATTTATACATATATATTGACCCATAACCAGATGGCGTTATATACGCGTATATATATATATATGTATTATATACACGTATTTATATGTATATATATGTATATGGGATATGGGAAAAGGTTACGGCGTTATATACGTACCACCACCTGATCAGCTGGTATACATTGATGATTTTGCCCACAGTGACCGAGATGATATGATGGGATACCCTCAGAGGCTTGATGATGTTATGAATGCATGTACCTATGCACGGCATGACATTCATACGCATATGTATGACACTATAAGTATTTCATGTTTCACAGAGCTATTCAAACATACATGTCGAGTCTTTTACTTTATGTTTTTCTCATGTCTATTGTTTACTAATTTTCATTCCTTACATACTCAGTACATTATTTGTACTGACGTCCCTTTGCCTGGGGATGCTGCGTTTCATGCCCGCAGGTCTCGATAGACAGGACGAGAGTCCTCCAAGTAGGCTATCAGCTTAGCGAAAGATGTTGGTGCGCTCCATTTGCTTCGGAGTTGCTTGTTTGGTCAGTATAATTTAGACGTGTATTGTTTGAAGTGGCGGGGCTCTGTCCCGACCTTTATGAAAATTATGTATTCTTAGAAGCTTGTAGACAGATGTCATGTACGTAAAAGATTGTATGGCCTTGTCGGCCTATGTTCAGTGTGCGAGTGGTTATTTTGGTCTTATAGGCCCGTATGTCTTATGCATAAATTGATATTTCATGTGGTATTCTACTTATCTCATGGCAGCCCCTCCGGCTCAGTTATCTATGATAGTATGATACAAAAATATATGTTATGTTGGTACTCGGTTGAGTAAGGCACCGAGTTCCCGTCGCGGCCCGCCGGTTTGGGTCGTGACAAAAGTGGTATCAGAACAGTTCTGTCCTAGGGAGTTTATAAGTCGTGTCTAGTAGAGTCTTGTTTATGGGTGTGTTGTGCACCACACTTATAAGCAGGAAGCTACAGGGCATTTAGGACTGTCACTCTTTCTTCTTACTCTAGATCGTGTAGTAGAGCTCAGTTGTAAGAACTCAATTTCCTAAACTCTATCTTATTCATAATACGACGATGCCTACATCTAGAAAGACGGTTGATAAGAGATATAGTTGTGGAAGAGTTGAGTCAGAGGAACTCGATTTTGCATCATACTTATGATGAGTAAATGTGAAGTCTTCATCAGATCTTGTGTATATTAAGACGTGTACGCTTCTTGATAAGGAGTCTTAAGGTAAGAATATCTATCCACCCCTAAGGTGAAAAGCAATGAGAGATTTAGAAGATAGATACAAATTTCAACAAGTAAAAAAAGCAAGGTGAAGAAGGGTAAGAGGTATCTAGTTAGTAAAGATGAACATTATCTACAATTCAGGAAGAGAGATATAAGCATTTTGAGCTACCTTCAACAGTAAGAGAGGTATGTACAATTGGCCATACCCATCTCATTTATGCCTTATGGGGGCTAACAAAAGTAGTATAAGAGAATGATGGATATCAAGATCCGGATGGGGTAAGAGTAACCCAAAATGGTGAATGGATTATTTGTGTTAGTTGACATTTCCGAAGGATATTGCAAATGTGCTAAAATATCTCCTTGTGAGACACCTAGATGGTGCATTCTAAAGTAATACAGCATATGAGTACTACAAAGATAGGCACTGGAAGCCTGAAAAGGATAAATATTATCTTAGTATGACTCCCGTCCCTAATAGAGAGAGAATGTTAGGCGACCCGAAGAGCCAATGGATGGAGCAAGGGGAGCTAAAAGCCAAAGAATGTCTTGTTGAAGTTTTCAGAATAAAGTGATAGAGAGAAATGTTAGCATGGAAATAAGGAGAGAGTTAATGAAGCATTATGAGTAAGATGTGATACATGGATGACAACGGTATATCAAAACAATGACAGTATTATAGAGTTTATAGTCAAGTGAAGGAAAAGACGAGAGGTGACAGGCCTTGAGACAACAAAAGAGTATAGGCCATAAAGTCATATCCTCATTTCTAGAAATAAGTTTGTGACTCCAACGTGACTATCGGAAGGAAAAGCTAGCCCCAGAATAATAGAAATCAGTATGGGATGGTGAACAAGATAAACTAAACATGAATTAGGGACTGAGTGATTTGATAATAGTCAGTATCATGAGAATTTCATATTGCGTTCCGCCGATAATAGAATGGACAGTAGAAGACGATTCATGAGAATTTTAGAGAAAGGTCATTCAGGAAGACACTTCCCTAAAGTAAGCAATGGGAGCAAAGTTAAGCTTAAGGGACTGTATGTGCCAGTTACTTTAAGTGTCACCCTCGCGAGTAAGGAAATTTGCTATCCTTGGTACAGAAGGATTACCACAAGGCAAGTAAGGGTCATCGATGATGTGAAAAGACACCAAAGATGAAGAGGTAAAACATCTATAGGTAGATTGTCGTAGCTCCAACTCTTAGTACTCCCCTAATGGGGGGGAATATAGAGTGATGTGGCATGAAGTCTGAATTAAATGGTTCTAGTAATTATGGAATGGTAAAGAAAAAATACGATAAAATGAAAAAGGAATGAGCTTGCACTTACCCAAATCCTACAGATATGCTAAGACTCTAAAACATTATGCAAGCACGATGTCAAGGAAAGGAAGTAAGGGTTCCTGCCCTGGATGTTATTGATAAATAAGGAGCCAGTGCGAGAGGTAAGTTAAGACAAAGGAAATAACCCAAGAAAGATTACGTGGAATATTGATATGAGAATGGGCCAACGAGTAGTTAATAGTTGATTCAGGAAGAGCCTAGTTAATGGCTAGGCAAAAAGACACAGACAAATCAGCAGATCGTGCAAGATGAACATAGTTAACCCCAACATGGGGAATTCAGTCTCGCAGATATGACATCGTGATCCTTGAGAAATATTCAGATAGGAGTTAGGGTAGTAAAGGTACCGTATGAGTGTTACGAAAATAAAAGAGAGTCCCACTGGGAAGACAGTCAAAATATCAGTTCACAAGCAACCCTACAAGCGCAAGGGCGTGGAGATAAGTAACTACGGGTAATTATAGGCGAGAAAGGACATCAAAAAAATTCCATCGGGTATACGATGTTATAAGCTCACAACTTTACAAGAATCAGAGGATCCTCCCTAAATACTACAATGAAAGACTGGATGAGGAAGTAAGGAAGAAGGCTTCAACCTAAGCTCAGTAACCTAAGGAGGAAATGGTCTTGTAACAACAGTCTCACAACAATATTGTATGCATTTCATAAGGAAGTGGCACCTACCATGGCTAAGGAACGGGAAGAAAAATCAAAAGTAATATTCGAGATCATATGAGTTGCACGAAAATTTCGGCATGCGTGGGAACTAAGATAAGCCAAGTATACATGCAACAAGTGGTAAAACGACCAGGAAAAGTAATTGCTTACATTTAAAGAAAGTGGAGAAGGAACGAAAGAAATTATTCGATTAGTGATCCAGAGTGAGTTATGTTATGAATGCACTCAAGATTTCGGAGTATTATCCATGCAGTATATATGTTGACAATCATACAGCCATAGAAGACTCTGGTAAAAGTTAAAAGAAAGAATTTAGTCCAAGTCATAGGCAATCGGATTGAATTGTTAGAAGATTGTATCATGGATATTCCAAGAGTCCATAAAAGGCTAAATAATAACTAATACCAGGAGCCGCATATCGGAAGATAGTTTAAGCCTACATGAAGGCTGATCAGAAGGAAGAGAAAACTAAAGAGTTACATCAACTTAGTAAATCAGGAGTCTGATTATTGGACCAAGAAAATTTTAGACCTCGTGATTGAGAACATTGCAGGATCACTCTTAAATACAAGACAGATAGTACATTAGCCATATTCTATAATGGCTCTACGATAAAGCATGTCAGAAAAGTACCAGCCTTATAAGAAGTCAGTATGAAGCTCCCACCGGATTGTGTATGCACCAGAGGTGCAAGTATTATAATAGGGCTTCAAGTTGTAGATATGAATTATACATATGTGAAATGGAGGTCATGAAAGAGATAGAAGATGTGATGCGAGATTTTAAGGTAAGTAAGGTAAAAGTGAACAACGTATGATATACTTAAATACAGAAGGTTGGGAATAGTCCGTACTGCGAATAGAAGGCTAGAAGCGGGATTAAGTATCTAGGAATGATAGCGGCGTCATCAGTGACATATCTTCCAGTCGATGATTTCTAGGTACCGAGAGGTCCAGTTACGAGAGTAAAGAAGAGTTAGAAACGATGTGATGTCTCGCTTGATGTTCTAGAATAACACAAGGAAATCTATGGTGCAAGCAAGTTTAAGGAAGGTTGCAAATAATATAAATAGATATGTGTATGTCGTAAGCTAAAGTATAGTAAAGCGACAAGGTTTTAGGAAGACAGGAGTAAGGATAAGTAAGGGCAAGTATGGATACGTCCTCGGGATTAAGCCAGTGAAAACAAGAGAGATGATGGTTTCTCTAAGATATAGAAAGCTCAGTATAGCCTGAATGAACTCAAAGAAGTCTAAGACTAGTAGTATTTAGAAGAGATGGAATGTTGCCCTGGTAGTAGAATGAGGGTGTGATTTTGATAGATAAAGGATGACGTTTGGGACTTCGATCGAGTAATGACTTGAAGAGGATTTCATGAGTTGTACGGAATTAAAATACCCACATAAGTGAATCACATTGGGATGCTATAAAATACGGTTATTAAAGTACAGTATCGCCGCTAAGTGGACCAGGAAAATCACTTCAAATATTCCTCGATGCAACATAAGCCCTAGCGACAATGTATTATGTAAGAAGTTTCAAGTTATCAATGGAAGATTGTAAGATAAACATTGAGGTGAATCGACAATGGATGGCTAAAAGTTACAAAGTACAAGACGAGATTAGTCCATCAGTCTTAAGATGAACAATAATGAAAAAGCGTTAAAAGATTTAGCTTTATGCATATAGGATAAGCAACGAGAGTAGCCTGGAGTTTGGTAGCAGACCTCAGTAATGATTAATCGAAGTAAGAGTTATGGTATAGTATGACCTACCTAGAGCAGTAAAGTCATACGGCTGGATAAACGGATCTATGAAATAAGATATAGCAATATTCGTAAGTTCAACAAAGTACCGAGCGAAGAACTTCAGTATACTTATAAATACCAGAGGAATATCTTATCAGCTCAGCGGAAGATGTTGGTGCGCTCCATTTGCTTCGGAGTTTGTTATTTGGTCAGTATGATTTAGACGTGTATTGTTTGGTATGGTGGGGCTCTGTCCCGACCTTTATGACAATTATGTATTCTTAGAGGCTTGTAGACATATGTCATGTACGTAAATGATTGTATGGCCTTGTCGGCCTATGTTTAGTGTACGAGTGGTTATTTTGGTCTTATAGGCCCGTATGTCTTATGCATAAGTTGATATTTCATGTGGCATTTTACTTATCTCACGGCAGCCCTTCCGGCTCAGTTATCTATGATAGTATAGTACAAAAAGATACGTTATGTTGGTACTCGATTGAGTAAGGCATCGAGTGTCCATCGCGGCCCATCGGTTTGGGTCGTGACAAAGAAGCTCCAAAATCGCCCAAGAAGTGAAAGAAATGAGTCAAAATGGCCTAAGTCCCGACATTAAAAGACCTCATTGCCTCCAGCATTTTTGCTTCTATGGACTTGAGGCAGCATCTGCGGCGCCGCTTTTGCGGACAAAAGTTCGCTTCTGCTGAAAGCACCAAGCCCAGCACTGGCGCACCTGCAGTAAAGCGCCGCACCTGCGAGCCCGCTTCTGCGGCTTGCATATCGCACTTGTGACCCTTGCCCATGCTGGCTCCTCCGTACTTGCAATCCCCACATCGCATAAGCGAGTCTACTTCTGCGGACGCTCTAGCCGCTCCTACAGCCATACCCACCGCAGGTGCGAACGCACCAGGTGGCAGGCACCACAGCTCTTCTCCAAGTAGAAATCGAGCTCCGTCGACCCTCTGAATCCTGTACGGGGCCCCGAGGCCTCGACCAAACATACCAACAAGTTGGTAAACGTAAAACGGACTTGCTCTCACTCTCGGAACACAGAAAACAACATCAAAACTAAGGGTCACAACCTAAAACCAAATAGAATCAACTTATGAACTTCAAATTCTTCAAACATACTCCGAGCACGCCGAATCATACTTAAACTACTCGGAATGACACCAAATTTTGTGTGCAAGTCTTAAATCACCAAGCGGACCTCGATAACTCCAAAACCTACTCCAAAACAAATTTAAAGAACTTTATAACCTTCAATACACCAACTTTTAACTTTATGCGCTGAAACGCTCCCGGGTAATCCAAAACCTGATCCGAACATACGCCCAAGTCCAAAATCATCATACAAACCTATTAGGATCGTCAAATCCCGATTCCGAGGTCGCTTATTAAAAATGTTGACCCAAGTCAAACTTAACCTTTTAAAGTCAATATTAAGGAACTAAGTGTTCTGATTTCAACCCGAACCCTTCCAAACCCGAACTAACCATCCCCGCGAGTCATAAAATAGTAAAAGCATATACGAGGAGTCTCATTTAGAGGAACAGGGATCTAGAAAGCAAAACGACCGGTCGGATCGTTATATAAGTGTTCATATCTGTTATAGTTAAAATTATCAGAGCAACAGACTACACTAAAACATGATTAATGGGATAGACATAAAGGCCACAACAGAACATTAAGAAGTCTGAAGACAGAACAAGTATGGGAAAGCATCAAGGCATCTCAAGCTATCTCAAGCTAATTATAGAGGGATTATTTGTATTGGTTGTTTAATTCAAAATGATGGTTATCAAGGTCACATAATAATAAAGGGATACTGATTCGAGACACATAATATCAAAGTATAACAATAGATCATAAATTAATAACAATTCATTGTGAGCAGGAACAACCAATCATAAACTGATGACAAACGCTATAAACAAAAGCAGTCAATAGAAAGACAGCAGTGTAGTCATAATTTTGAATAAACAATTAAAAAGAGAAGGGGTCGAAGTATACTGACCTCCTTTTGAGCAGCAGACCAAACAAAGGTTTTGCATAGCCATATAGGAACCAAAGTTTCAAACTTTTAGTAGTGAAAGAACTCGGAAATAAAAAGAGAATCAAAAGTCAACAAAAGAGCCCAAACCTTGAAATATTAGTGTTGTTTGTTGTGTTCGTATTAGGTCTTTGGTCTTGTTAGGCGAGAGCAATGAAAGCCCTATTTATAGTGGCATTCAATACCTTAGGTTCAGCAGATTTAAATTAGATAGTAGCATATGACGGAGAGTTGATGATGTGAGCACGATTGAGTGAAATCAGAGATGACAGAGGGGAAAAACATCATAGAAATTACCTGGCATGAAGAAGTGAGAGATCGACCATTGAAGCATGAAAAAACATCGGTCGCAACCCTGATATCCAGAGGTCATTACATTTGACCTCTGAATGTCGACTATGAATTATGAAGCCAGCTAATATCTTCATGCTTGCTTCGATCTGAAAGCAGGGAGCTAAAGAGGATGAAATCCCAAGTCAACGTTTTAGACCTAAGGTTTTTGATTTTGGGTTTTGAATTATAACAGCGAAAGAGGAAAGATTTGAGCGAGAATCCCGGCTAGAAGGGACAGAGGGAATGATTTCGTGGTTGATTCTTTGACCTTGTACGGATTTGTGCAAGTTCTTGAAGATTGATGTGGCTACAGGTCTGAGAAAATATGGAGGAAAAGGGAAAGGGGGCGGCTGGGCTTGGGTGAAAAATGATTAGGGTTTGAGGGTTTCTCAAAGTTAAAAATGCGAGACTGAATCCGGGTCGTTGGATCATTTGATCAACGGCCCTGATATTTAGGGAGATAAAGATTTTAGAAAATGATTAAATTACTAAACAAAAGGCGACTGTTAGATCTTCTTGATCGGATGGTGGAGATTAAATCTTACAGGATTAAAGAATAATAGCAAAAGGGATATTAAGCGTGGACTGTTGATGTAATAGATCAACAGTCCAGATCTGTTATGCTTTCTTTGTGAGTGAGGGAGTCAGGTGATGTGCGAGGTCTGATTGGTCTAATGGCAGTGGCATGGATTGCCAAAGTGGGGAGGGAGGGATTGTTTGGACTGGGTATTTCCGGAATTGGGCTTGTCATTTGGGTCAAATAAATTTAAAAGAAAGCCATTTTTGTATTTAATAGAGAATTGTAATTATAGCCTTCAGCTATTTTTAATCCCTTTTGAAATTAAATTACATAAATTTAATTATTTTCAATAAAATTATAATTATCATATACACTACTAATTATTGTAAAATAATTAATTATAAAATACTCAATTTTCCAAATTGTGATATTAGTTTCGAATTATGGAAATGATAGATCAATTAACTAAAAATCGAAGAAATAACTAATTACACTAATTGCTAGACCTATGCAATATTTATAAGGTTATTTTACTAATCGTAAAATGGTAGGTATAATATATTTAAATTACAATTATAAAAATTAAATTATCAATTTCAAAAATTACTAGTACCAAATTAATTTTGTAAAAATAAATATTATTGATTGAAAATATATTCAAAATATTCATTGTAAATTATTAAGTATAAATAAATTAATTTTAAAAGGGAGGGTCAAAATTGGTTGTCAACAAGATTCGGTCTCCAGGATGCATGCAGAAGGCGTGGGCTAGCACACGAAAATTTAAAAATTATGCGAAATTTTTATTTTATGGCCCTAAAATGCAAAAAAGGGAAGAACAGTCATGGTGAAGCGATGACTATTCTTCCTTAGGTCACTTTTTATGGGCAGACAAAAGTTGCCCGGATGCATGCAGATAGCGTGGACCATAGCACACGAAAATCTATGAATGGTGCGGAATTCCCGTTTTATGGCCCTAAAACGCTAAAAAGGAAGAACGGTCATGGCGAAGCGATGACTGTTTTTCCTTAGGTCGTTTTTATGACAACAGGCATCGCTTTGCCATGATCGTTCCTCGTTTTTGGCGTTTTAGGGATATAAAATAGGAATTCAACACGATTTCAAAATTTTCATGTGCTATAGTCCCCCACTGTCTGCATGAATTCAGGCGACCAGCTCCAAATCGCCTAAAATTTTGCGGGACCTTAAAAATGACCTAATGATCAATAGGCATCGCTTCGCCATGACCGTTTCTCATTTTTTGGCATTTTGGGCCATAAAATAGAAATTCAGCATGATTTCCAAATTTATGCGTTTATGTTCACGCCAACTATATGAATTCGGGCGACCAGCTCCGAATTATCTAAAAATTTGTGAGCCCATAAAAATGACCTAATGAATAATATGCATCGCTTTGCCATGATTGTTCCTCATGTTTTGGCGTTTTAGGATAATAAGCAGGAATCAACGTGATTTTCTAATTTTCGTGTGTTATAGTCCACGCCATCTACATGAATTCGAACAACCGGCTCATAATCTCATAAAATTTTGCGGGACCATAAAAATAACCTGATGAACAATAGACATCGCTTCGCCATGACCGTTCTTTTTTCGGATGTTTTAGGGCAATAAAACAAGAATCCAGCACGATTATTAATTTTCGTGTGCTATAGTCCAGACCATATACATGAATTCGGGAAACCGGCTCCTAATAGCCTAAAATTTTAGGGGATCATAAAGAATGACCTGATGAATAACAAGCATCGATTCACCATGATCGTTCCTCGTTTTTGACATTTTAGGTCCAGAAACAGGAATTCAGTACGAATTTTAATTTTTATGTGCTATTGCATGTGCATGAATTCCGGCAACTGGCTCTGAATCGCCTAAATTTTGCAGGACCGAAAAAATTACCTAATGAACAATAAGCAACGCTTTTCCATGATCGTTCCTCCTTTTTCACGTTTTAGGACCATAAAATAGGAAATCAACTCGACTTCGAAATTTTTCATGTGCTATATTTCATGCCATCTGCATGAATTCAGACGACTGTCTCCAAATAGCCTAAATTTTTGCGGGACCATAAAAAATAACCTATTAAACAATAGGCATTATTTATCCATGACCGTTTCTCATTTTTAGCATTATAGGGCTATAAAACATGAATTCAATACAATTTTCAAATTTTCGTGTGCGATAGACCGCGCCATCTGCATATATTCGGTCGACCGACTCCGAATCGCCTCAAATTTGGCAGGACTATCAAAAATGACCTAATGAACAATAGGCATCACTTACCCATAGTCTTTCCTCAGGTTTGGGCTTTTAAGGGCCATAAAACAAAATTTCAATACGATTTTCAAATTTTGTGTCATATAGTCCCCGCCATTTGCATGGATTCAGGTGACCGACTCCGAATTGCCTAAAATTTTGCGGCACCATAAAAAATGACCTAATGAACAATAGACATTAATTTGTCATGATCGTTCCTTATTTTTTAGTGTTTAAGGGTCATAAAATAGAAATTCAGCACGATTTTCAAATTTTCGTGTGCTAAAATCCATGCCATCTACATGAATTTCGATGACCGGCTCCGAATCGCCTAAAATTTTGAGGGACCATAAAAAATGACCTAATAAAAAATAGTCATCGCTTTGCCATAACGTTCCTTATTTTTGGAGTTTTAGGGCCATAAAACAGGAATTCAGCATAATTTCCAAAATTTTGCCACGATGTCTGCATGAATTAGGGCCACGGTGTCTGCATGAATTCGGGCGACCGTCTCCAAACCGCTTAAAATTTTGCGGGACCTTAAAAATGACTTAATGAATAATAGGCATCGCTTCGCCATGACTGTTTCTCATATTTGGGCGTTTTAGGGCCATAAAACGAGAATTCAACACAATTTTCAAATTATTGTGTATTATAATAGTTCACGCCATTTGTATGAATTCGGGTGACCACCTCTGAAACCCCTAATATTTTTCGGAACCATAAAAAATTATCAATTAAAAAATAGGCATCGTTTCGCAATGACCGTTCATCATTTTTTGGCGTTTTAGGGCCATAAAACAGGAATTCAGCACGATTTTCAAATTTATGTATGTTATGTTCACGCCATCTGCATGAATTCGGGCGACCGGCTCCGAATCGCCTAAAATTTTACGGGACCATAAAAATGACCTAATGAATATTAGGCATTGCTTTGCCATGATTGTTCCTCGTTTTTGGCGTTTTAGGATGATAAAACAGAAATTCAGCATGATTTCTAAATTTTCTATGCTATAGTCCGTCATTTGCATGAATTTGGGCGACTGGTTCCGAATCGCCTAAAATTTTACGGGACCATCAAAAATGACTTGTTGAATAATAGGCATCGATTCTCCATGATTTTCCATCATTATTTGGCATTTTAGAGCTAAAACAGGAATTCAGCACGATTTTTAAATTTTCGTGTGCTATAGTCCACGCTATCTGCATGAATTCGGATGAGCAGATCCAAATCACCTAAAATTTGTGGTACCATAAAAAATGACCGAATGAAAAATAGGCATCGCTTCGCCATGACCGTTCCATGATTTTGGCGTTTAGGAGTCATATCCTCGATAAGCTCCAATTGCGTCATATCCCGCCTAATCACTTCTTCCCAAGACTTCCCTGTCCTACCTCTACCCCTCCTCATATCCACCAAGGTTAACCTTTCACACCTCCTAACTGGGGACTTCTATGCTTATCCTCTTAACATGTCCGAACAATCTCAACCTTGCCCGTCGCATCTTATCCTCCAAGAGAGTCGCTCCCACCTTATCCCGAATAACTTCATTCTTAATCTTATTCAATCTGGTATGCCCACACATACAACAATTATAAATAATTATACATATGTTATACATGCATTATACATATAATACATTTGACAACTATTTTAAGTTTAAGCGCTTGGAAGGCAGCTATTTAAGTTGTCTTTAAATAATAAAATATTAGGGAGCCACTTTTAATTGTCTATTTAATACAGCCGAAGTCTACAATGTATTTAAATTTTAGCGACATCGTTGTTGCCTTCCTCAGTGCACTTCTTCTGGATATATACAAAGTACCGAATTCAAACGAAAAGCAAATATATGTTCGTATATTTTATAAATTTCAAATTTCGATATTCAGATGCCTTAAACTACCTCAGTTATCTAAAACACGCTAAAAACTTGAATTACCCAGAAACAAAAATTGTTATTGTATTGCTTCTTATGATTTATCAGAAAATTGCAGTTCTAATATGAATCAAGAACACCAAGGACCTTTCATTAGGAGGCAAGCCAGGAAGTTCAAGGATTTAAATAAAAGGACTATTTACGAATATTAAAGCATTGGAAGGATCTTGAAAGGCATTCATTGGAGCCTACAACCAGGAACGGAGGTAGCCTTTAATATATGTGTTCTATAGAACTCAATAGCTTTATCTCAAACCTTTTACATGTGTTAAAATATTGTAATGACCCGACTGGTTGTTTTGAGAGTATTAGCCGTGAACCCCTTGTTTACCCGAAAAATAGATGGAGTTGAATTTGTACGTAGTTCTAAGGTTATGTGATATAGATTAATACAAATCGTAAGGATAAATAGAAATATCAAATATGGATTGCAAAGAATGCAAAATAAACAAGGTTGTAAAGAAGATGATTTTTAGGACTAAGCAAGATGAATCAATTTATGAAGCTTAAAAGAGTAACTCTTGAATATAGGAGAATATGGTGCTTGAATTACAATGTAAGCCAAAGAACCCTGTCTACAGAAATGTAGTCATCATCTTTATAGTGCAGGATCCTACTTTAGATATATTTAAAAATACATAGTGGAGAACCAATGATAAATCAGTTTTTCCCTAATTTCCGCCGAGATTCTGTCCCTTAGTGTGTTTGCAAGGGCTCTTGTCTGTGAGCTCGAGCTCGATCGGCCTCGGTGCTGGTCGGTATTGCTTCTAGAACTAGATATGGACTCGGGATCAAGTGATGATTCGGACTCGATTCTGGTTGGCCTCTGCCCCTTAAGCTCGAAATCATCTCATCATAGTTCGATTCTGACGCGAGCTTGATAATGACTTCGAACTCGGAGTTTGATCTATGCCCGAAATCTGAAGCTTGTTTATACCACCTTCGGAACACATCTTGATATTACGAAGTATTTCTTTGATACATTATGTTTCGACCCCGATCAATCATTCGAAGGCCGAAATCTATTTTAACCGTATACAGATAGTCCCCCATTTTCTCGGGAAGGATATGGTGAGAAACGATATGATTTCTCAATGGCTCGATTGGATTATAAGCTGACGTTCACATTGGGCTCGATCATGACGCACGTGATAGTTGTCCCGTTGATTTAGTTTTTCAAGGAAATTAATGCATGTCAGACGGTGGTCGGCCACCGCTGACACTGAACCGCCATTGCTTTAATCTATAAATAGCCCTTCCTTTCACTATTTACCACTTTTACATCTTCAATCTTCCAAATTTCCCAAGTTCTTTTTCGTATCCTCTGAGTTTATTCGCAAATCTATGATTCCTCTTTGCAAAAGCCCTTCTTCAAAATTACCAAATCTTTGTCACTTTCTTCTATTCTCGACCTTTAAATTCGAAAATGGTGAAAACATCACAAATTATTCCTCAGAAAGAGAAAGCTTCATTTTCACAGTCTGCCGCCGACGAAATACCGGTAGAGCCACGGCCTGAGGAGTGCATTCCTAGGGCGTGTGTTCTTACCTCTGATTTTAAGGTCGATAAAGGCTCATTGGTTCCCGGCCGATGTGAGCCAGTATCGAGGTACATGTGTTTGATAACCGAGAGGCACCTCAAACAGCTAAAGAAATATTGCAATTAGGAGAATAAAAAAATAATAATCCCTTCTTCCGACGAAGATATCACCACTTACGTGAAAGGATTTTTAAGTGTGTATACTTACCCTTTCACGTTAGGTCCCCTCGACTCTGTTATTATTGACTTCTGTCATCAATACCAAATAACCCTAGGTTAGGTCCATCCTTCTTTTTGGCGGATCGTTATTTTGATTCGATATTTTCTGAACAAAATCGAGGGGATGTCGTTCACCCTCGACCATCTCATCCGATTGTATCATCCTCGCCTTTTTCGAGGAGGGTTAATAAAACTTAAGCGTCAGGCTACCAAGGCTCTGTTCTCGAGCATTGACGAGGACAGGGATCGAGACTGGATGGGCAGGTTCGTTCAAGTAAGGACTTCGGACCTGATTCTGACTGAAAAGATGCCTTTTCCCGAGGAGTGGAATATGAAATGTAAGTGTAATTATGCTGTTACTTCCTTCTATTTTTCCCTTTCATTTCTTTTCTCACCTATATTCCTCTTTTTGTGATGCAACGGTTCCCTGGATGCCCGGAGCAGTTCCCGATCTCAAAAATTGGGTACGAGCTCTGGCATCGACCTCCACATACGCCGAGCACTCATGGCGTGATTTGTCAAAGGGCCAATGGGAGGCCAAAAATCATGGTAAGCCCCTTTCTCGTACGTATTGGTAGTTCAAACGAGATGCTTTCTATATACTTTAATAACATTTCCCATATGTAGGTGTGGGCAAATATGCGGCTTGGAGGCCCTCGTCCGTCGAGGAAGAGGCTTCGGCCTCTGTCCCGAAGCCGGTGAAAGATAATAAGAGGAAAAGAGCCTCAGTTCCCGAAGATCCAAAACCGAAGAAGAGGACGACTCGTAAGCCGAACAGGAATACCATGCCTTTGATCGTAGAATCAGTTCTGCGTCTAAGGGATGAAGACGACGACGACGAAGAAGAAAAAGAAGAAGAAGAAGAAGAAAATGATGGGTCTGTGCTGGCGGCCCGAACGAAGAAGACCACTGACGTTCCACAGGCAGCTGGATCGACGTTGGTTCATAAGGCTCCGCCTCGAACTGAGGATACATCGTAGAAAGATTTGGGCAGAGTCCCCGAGTTGTTGGAAATCATAGATGCTTCCCATCAAAGCTAACGGATGGGGGATATGTTTGAAGGGGCTCTCCTCGGATCTCTTCGAACCGAAGAGAATGCTCCAAGTGATTCACTTGGGGCAGTAGCAATCGAAGACTCGCCCACCTTCCCTGCTCTTTCCGCAGGGGCGATTCGGGAAGCCCAAGCTTTGGGGGCCCGCAAACTAGACAAGCCTCAAGATAGAGAGGATCCTTTTCGTGACCTGTTTACCGGTGTCGAGGACGTTACCGGTACTAGTGATGCATCGGATCTTTTTCACGGGGTACAGCAGTCTTTGAATCAGGTAAGCCTTAAATTATTTTGTTGGTATTACCTTTATGTTTGCTTTCTTTTCTAACTTCATTTATTCTTTCGCGGTAGTTCACTGAGAAGAATGTTCTCGGTCCTGAATCGAGTTGCGTCGATACGAGGCCGACCTTCAACGGGTTACGGAAGAGAGGAACTCCCTAAAACTCATTTTAGGGTAAAGGGGAGAGGAAATAAAAGACCTCCGAGCTGAGTTGGCCAAGGCTATCAGACTGATCTATTCGAGTAGGTAATAATACTTTTAAAAGCCTATGGGCTCGATACCGGAATGATGGCTAATCTTTCGGTCTCATAGCTACAGCAGAAAATTGAGATGATCGGAAAACTCCCTGAAGAAGTCGATGTGATAAAAGTGGAGTCTTTGAAGTGGAAAGAAGGTATGGACCACTTTGATGCAGAGAAAGAAGCTGCTCGAGCCCGATTATCATTGGCCGAAAACCAACTCCAAAAAATGATGGAGAAAGGCTCAGTTCAAGCAAGAAGAATAGAGGAGCTCGAGGCTCGGTTGGCCTCTGAACTTGCCAAGGCCGAATCTGACGCCGAAAAGGCAAAGGCCGATGCGGATGCACTCATGGCCGTCTATCGAACCGATGCTGAAGCTGCTCAGGTCCAAGCAAGAGAGGCAGCCGAAACTGCCGATACTCGAGCACATTGGGTCGCTGAACTTGCTAAGTGCCAATCTTGGAGGGAGACCCTTGAGGAGATCCATGCTCGAGGTTTCGATCTTGCTGAAGAGATAAAAAGGGCTAAAGAACTCGAAGCCGATGCGGAAGCCTTGGCTTTCGATGACGATGATGATGATGATGATGATGAGATTAAGAGCGGGTCCGAGAATGGGGGGAGCCTGGTGGAGAAGAGACCGCTTCTGGAGATAACCAAGAAACTTAGCCCTTAGTTTCTACGTTGCAGTCAATCATGTAAACAATCTAGTATATATAAAAATATCTTTTTCTTTTGCTGACTTGCTTCTGTTTTGTTTCCTGCCTTGTGAAGATTTTATTCATGCCTTATGAATGTTTTCATGAGTATTTAGGCAATTTGATCGAATTTGGACTTCGTAGCCTTTATAACCGAGTGAGCGTTTGCTCAAACTTGAAATAAGGTAGCTCATAGGCTTAGTAGTCGAGTTGAGTGATTTGAATTCGATGTAATATAGCCCATAGGCGTAATAGTCAAGTGACTATTTTGAACTCGAAGTAATATAGCCCGTAGGCGTAATGGTCGAGTGACTATTTTGAACTCGAAGTAATATGGCCCGTAGGCGTAATGGTCGAGTGAGTGCTTGCTCAAACTTGAAATAAAGGTAGCCCATTGGCTTATTAGTTGAGTGAATGTTTCGAACTCAAAGTAATACAGCCCGTAGGCGTAATGGTCGAGTGACTATTTCGAACTCGAAGTAATATGGCCCGTAGGTGTAATGGTCGAGTGACTGTTTCGAACTCGAAGTAATATGGCCCTTACGCGTAATGGTCGAGTGAGTGTTTGCTCGAACTTGAAATAAAAGTAGCCCGTAGGCTTATTAGTCGAGTGAATGTTTTGAACTCGAAGTAATATAGCCCGTAGGCTTAGTAGTCGAGTGAATGATTCGAACTCGAAGTAATGTAGCCCGTAGGCGTAATGGTCGAGTGAGTGTTTTCGAACTCGAAGAAATGTAGCCCTAGGCATAATGGTCGAGTGAATGATTCGAACTCGAAGTAATGTAGCCCGTAGGCATAATGGTCGAGTGAGTGCTTGCTCGAACTCGAAATAAGAGTACCCCTTAGGCTTATTAGTCGAGTGAGTTCCTGCTCAGACTCGGAGATGTATCTCAATCCTGTTTGTATAATAAATCTCGAAATAGAGGAATATTTCTTGGATATAAGATATCAGTAAAGAAGAGAACTTTCTTTGCAAGTCATTGTACATGTGTTCGTTTTGACCATTTGGCTCTTACAACTTTTCCTATTGGAACCCTGTTGTTACGAAATAACTTTCTTGCATCAGAACTTGATATATTTGAGGGCTAATGCCCCCCAGTATTCTAGGTCGATTGTAAAGAGGACTCGGATACTGTTGAATTATTTCTAAGTTTAGCACGATCATTGGTTGCCTCATTAAAAACCTTGCCGAAAAACCCATTTGTGATAAAACCGGTATAAGGGAAAAAGAGTGTAACGCGTGCTTCCAGACCTAGGGCTTCGTATTGAAGGATCCATCCTAGCTCCTGATCGGACTCCTGCAGGGGTTAGTTTCGAAATGTAAACGAAATTGGGAGGGTCGTACCTTAGCAGTAGTATCATTTTAGGTGCGACACATTCCAATTGCTTGATAGTTATTTTCTGTTTACAATACCGAGCTTGTATGATCATTTTCTGACATTTTCGAGAACCTGATACGGTCCTTCCCTGTTCGGTCCTAGTTTTCCTTCGTTTGGATTTCGGGTACTGAGGGTGACTTTCCTTATAACTAAGTCCCCAAGTTTAAAATGGCGAAGCTTGGTTCTTCGATTATAGTATCTTTCGATTCGGTGCTTTTGGGCGGCCATTTGGACGAGAGCAGCTTCTCGTTTTTCATCCGATAATTTGAGGCTAGTGTTCATAGCCTCGTTATTTGACTCTTCTATTGTATATCGAAACCTTGCACTGGGTTCCCCGACTTCGACAGGAATCAAGGCTTCGGAACCATATACTAAGGAGAACGGGGTTGCCCCCGTACTAGATTTTGATGTTGTTCGATATGCCCAAAGGACTTCGGGTAGGATTTCTCTCCATTTTCCTTTAGCGTCGTTCAACCTCTTGTTTAGGTTTTGAATGATATTTTTGTTCGTTGATTCGGCATGTCCGTTCCCTTTGGGGTGATACTGTGTTGATAATATCCTTTTTATTTTGTGGTCTTCGAAGAATTTCGTCACTTTGCTGCCGACAAATTGTTTCCCATTGTCACACACTATTTTGGTGGGTATCCCGAATCGACATACGATATGATCCCATATAAAGTCTATAACCTCTTTCTCTCTTACTTTCACGAATGCCTGTGCTTCAACCCATTTAGAGAAATAGTCAGTCATAAATAAAATAAACTTAGCTTTACCAGGGGCCGATGGCAGAGGGCCGACGATATCCATTCCCCATTTCATGAATGGCCATGGGGATAGGACTGAGTGAAGTTGCTCTCCGGGCTGATGGATCATTGGTGCAAACCTTTGACATTTGTCACATTTTTGAACAAACTCCTTTGCATCTTTGCCCATATCGATCCAATAATACCCTACACTGATTATTTTTCGGACTAATGAATCGACATCGGAGTGATTTCCACAAGTGCCCTCGTGCACCTCACGTAGGATGTAGTCAGTGTCTCCTGGAACTAAACATACTGCCAATGGTCCATTGAATGTCCTTCGGTATAGCGTTCCATCTACAGTTAATGTGAATTGAGCAGCTTTGGTTCGTAGGGCCCCCAAATATTTAGGGTCCGATGGGAGCTTTCCATTCTTTAAGTATTCAATATACGTATTCCTCCAATCCCAGGTTAAACTCGTAGAATTTATCTCGGCATGACCTTCTTTGATCACGGATCTCGAGAGTTGAACGACAATCCCCGAGCTTATTTCGCCTTCTTCGACCAATGATCCCAAATTTGCAAGTGCATCAGCCTCACTGTTTTGCTCTCGTGGAATATGCGGTAAAGTCCATTCTTTGAAATGGTGCAAAGTGACCTGCAGTTTGTCCAAATACCTTTGCATTCTATCTTCTCGAACTTCGAAGTTTTTGTTTACTTGATTTACCACCAGCAAAGAGTCACACTTGGCTTCAATGACTTCTGCACCCAAGCTTTTAGCTAGCTCGAGACCTGTAATCATGGCCTCATACTCGGTCTCGTTGTTAGTCAACCTAGTAATTTTGATAAATTGCCTAATAGTGTTACCCGTGGATGGCTTTAAAATGATGCCTAGACTGGAACCCTTCACGTTCGAAGCCCCGTCCGTAAAAAGGGTCCATACCCCCGATGACGTACCCAACTTCAATAAGAGTTCTTTTTCGACTTCGGGTACGAGGGTCAGCGTGAAATCGGCCACGAAGTCTGCTAAAATTTGAGACTTGATGGTCGTAGGGGTTGATACTCGATATCATACCCGCTAAGTTCGACGGCCTATTTGGCCAATCGGCCTGATAGTTCGGGCTTGTGCAAAATATTACGAAGTGGGTAAGTGGTTAATACGCATATGGGGTGACATTAAAAGTACGGTCTTAACTTTTTAGGTACGGATATCTAGTTTCTGCTACTCCTAAGGTTCGACTTATATAATAAACGAGAAATTGAGTACCTTGCTCTTCTCGAACTAGGACACTGCTTACTGCAATTTCCGATACTACCAAGTACAAGCAAAGTTTTTTGTCTGTTTTTGGAGTATGAAGCAGTGGCGAGCTCGATAGATATCGTTTTAGTTCCTCTAATGCATGTTGGCATTCCGGGGTCCAAGCGAAATCGTTCTTCTTTTATAGTAGAGAGAAAAATCTATGACTTCGATCTGACGACCTTGAAATGAATCGGCCTAAGGCTGCAATCCGTCCCATTAGCCTCTGTACGGTTTTTATGCTGTCCACGATGGCGATGTCTTCAATGGCCTTGATTCTATCGGGGTTAATCTCGATCCCCCGATTTGACACCATGAAGCCGAGGAGCTTGCCCGAACAGACCCCGAAAGTACACTTCTCGGGGTTGAGCTTCATGTTGTATTTCCTTAAAATCTCGAATGTTTCCTGCAAATGGGTCAAATGGTCCTCTGCGTGCAGGGACTTAACTAGCATGTCATCAATATAAACTTTCATTGATTTACCTATTTGTTCCTCGAATATTTTATTTACTAGGCGTTGGTAAGTAGCTCCTGCATTTTTTAGCCCGAAGGGCATCACATTATAACAATATGTTCCTTACTTGGTGACAAATGAAGTCTTTTCCTGGTCTTCCGGGTTCATTTGGATTTGATTATACTCGGAATAGGCATAGAGAAAAGTAAGGACCTCGTGGCCGGCCGTGGCATCGATCATGCAATCGATGTTGTGCAGCGGAAAAGAATCTTTGGGGCATGCTTTGTTCAAATCCTTATAATCTACACATATTCTAAGTTTGTTCCCTTTTTTAGGCACTACAACTACATTGGCTAACCATTCAGGATATTTCACCTCCCGAGTGGACCCTATTTTGAGAAGTTTGGTTACCTCGTCCTTTATAAATGTGTGCTTTACCTCGGACTGGGGTCTTCTCTTTTGCTTCACCGGTCTGAACCTAGGGTCCAAGCTTAGCCGATGTGTCATTATATCCGGTGGGATTCCTGTTATATCTAAATGGGACCAAACAAAATAATCCATGTTATCGATAAGAAATTGAATAAGTATGTTCCTGAGTTTGGGGGTTAATCTCATTCCCAGGTATACCTTTTGTTTGGGCAAACGCTCTATTAATATGACTTGCTCCAATTCTTCGATCGTTGATTGGGTAGCGTCGGAATCATCAGGAAGCACGAAGGATCGAGGAATCCTATGATCATCATCTTCATCGATTTTCTGATTTTCTGGTTGGGTTAAAGCTGGTGTCTGTGATTTCTATTTGGCATCTTGTTCCTCTTTTGAGCTCGATCCCTTTATTGGTGAAGGCGAGGATATCAGATTCGCTTCCTCGACGGCAAACATTTCTCTTGCGGCCGGTTGCTCTCCGTACACTGTTATGACCCCCTCGATGTTGGGAATTTAAGAACCTGGTGTAGGGTCGAAGGTACAGCTCTCATGTTATGGATCCATAGCCTTCCAAAAAGGGCATTGTACCTCATTTCGCCTTCGATTATGTAGAACTTCGTTTCCTGGATGGTCCCGGCCACGTTTATCGGCAAACTTATCTCGCCTTTTGTGGTTTCACATTCAATATTGAATCTGTTTAGGACCAGGGTCGCGGGTACGATCTGATCCTGTAGACCGAGTTGTTGTGTGACCTTCAATCTAATGATGTTGGCCGAACTACCTGGATCAATTAACACATGCTTAAATTTAGTTTTATTCATAAGTACGGATATTAACAGTGCAATTTTATGAGGTTGTATGAATCCTTTTGCATCTTCACCATTGAAGGACAAAGTTCCTATGGGTGCGTAATCGTGAGTTCGAGATCACTTTTCTATAACAATCGATGTCTTAGTGCGTTTAAGCACCGGCCCTTAAGGGGTATCGACACTGCCGATGATTATGTGAATGACGTGTTGTGGTTCTTCTTGTTCGTTTCGCTTGTCAAAATCCCTATTTTTGAAATGGTTCTTAGCCCTATTGCTTAAAATTTATCGAAGGTGTCCTGTATTGAATAACTGGGCTACCTCCTCTCTTAGTTGCCTGCAATCTTCCATTCTGTGTCCATGGGTGCCATGATATTCGCACATTTGACTGGGATTTCTCTGGGCAGGATCGGTCTGTATGGGTCGAGACCATTTAGTGTCTTTGATGCGTACGATAGCCGATACGATGGCGGATGCATTAATGCTGAAGTTATACTCTGATAACCGAGGTGCTTCCTTAGATCTGGCAGGCCTGTCGAACCCACTTCTGTTCATCAGTCCCCGAGACCCTTGACCTCGATAACTTCTTTTGTTGATTTGTCCGGGGTTACGTCTCAATTCATTGATTCTGTGGTTTCTATTATATGGTCGATATCGATCCCTGATCGGACCTTGTTCTCGATTGATATCCCTTTGAGCAGCGCGTTCAGCCCCCAACTGATCACCTTCGACTCTAATTTTTGATTGGTACCGATTGTGCACGTCGGCCCAAGTGATAGGTGGGTACTCGATCAGGACATGCTTCAGTCGCCGTGTTGCCGTCGAACTTCGTTTGTTCAAACCTTGAGTGAAAGCCTGAACAACCCAATCATCTATGACTGGTGGCAGATCCATTCGTTCCATTTGAAAACAAGATACGAACTCCCTTAGCATCTCGTTATCCTTTTGTCTTACCTTGAAAAAGTCTGATTTCTTCATTGCGACCTTTATGGCCCCGGTGTATGCCTTTACGAAAGAATCTGCTAACATTGCAAATGAGTCGATCGAATTCGGTGGTAGGTTGTGATATCAAATCATTGATCCCATCGAGAGGGTCTCTCCAATCTTTTTCAACAACACAGATTCGATTTCATCGTCCTCCAAATCATTATCCTTGATGGCGCACGTGTAAGAGGTGACATGCTTGTTAGGATCGGTCGTTCCGTTATATTTGGGAATTCCGGACATACGAAATATTTTGGGGATTGGTTTTGGGGCTGCGCTCGAGGGGAAAGGCTTTTGCCCAATGTTTTTGGAATCCAACCCTTTTATCATTGGTGGAGCCTTCGGGATCTGGCCGACCCTGGAATTATATGTTTCTACTTTTTTATCGTTGGCTTCAACTCGCTTTGTGAGCTCCTTGAGTATTTTAGCGATTTTGGGAGTAGTCCCCGATTCTTGCTCATTTGACCTCACTATGGCTGGCTCCGTTCTGTGGGCAATTTCTCAGGGTGGACTGGGCTCCGGCCTGCTTGGTAGCTGGGTTTGGCTCTGCAACTGAGCTATCGCTACCTGTTGGGCTTGCAGCATTTCAAAAATCATACACAAGCTGACGTTGTTTACCTCAATATTATGGGTGTTTCGAGCTGCAGACCGAGTGCAACCATGAATGCTATTTTCAGGTTTAGAATGTATGTTTGCCTCAATGGCCACATGCGAATTGATATCTATCGGCACTCCTATCCGATCTCCAACGGCGTTGACAAGTGGTCTTTCGGTACTGGGTGTCAAGTTGTTGTTCTCATCTTGAAGACTAGCTTCGTTGTCGATAGGTAAGGTCATTTGATTGGTAGTTAGTCACTGCTAATCTGAAATCCGAGATACTTTTGGAAAGAAGCGCAAAACGGTGTGTTTTTGCAGATTCGTATCAAATAACCACTGTTATCCTTAGCCCTACAATGGGCGCCAAACTGTTTACCCGAAAAACGGATGGAGTTGAATTTGTACGCAGTTCTAAGGATATGTGATATAGATTAATACAAATCATAAGGTTAAATAGAAATATCAAATATGGATTGAAAAGAATACAAAATAAACAAGACTGTAAAGAAGATGATTTTTAGGACTGAGCAAGATGAATCAATTTATGAAGCTTAAAAGAGTAACTCTTGAATATAGAAGAATATGGTGCTTGAATTACAATGTAAGCCAAAGAACCCTGTCTACAAAAATATAGCCATCCTCTTTATAGTGGAGGATCATACTTTAGATATATTTAAAATTACATAGTGGAGAACCCATGATAAATCAGTTTTTCCCTAATTTTCGTCGAGATTCACTCCCTTAGTGTGTTTGCAACGGCTCTTGTCTATGAGCTCGAGCTCGATCGGCCTCAGTACTGGTTGTTATTGCTTCTAGAACTCGATATGGACTCGGGATCAGGTGATGATTCAGACTCGATCCCGGTTGGCCTCTGCCCCTTAAGCTCGAAATCATCTCATCATAGTTCGATTCGGACCCGAGCTCGATAATGACTTCAAACTTGGAGTTTGATCTATACCCGAAATCTGAAGCTTGTTTGTACCACCTTCGGAACCCATCTTGATATTACGAAGTCTTTCTTTGATCCATTATGTGTCGACCCTGATCAATCGTTCGAAGGCCAAAATCTATTTCGACTATATACACCCCTATTTATTGCTCCCTCAATTTCACTTTGTGGTTACGTGACTTGCTGGGAGGTTTGATTTTTGGTTTCGAAGTGAAATGGAACACATAGTCCTTAAAATAGAAGTTTGAGTCGTACGAATTGGCCGTGGTTTGAGTTATTTGAAGACGACTCTGAAATGGAGTTTTGACTGTTCCAACATCTCCGTAGGGTGAATTTGGTCTTAAGAGTGTGTCCTGATGTTGACTTGGAGGTCCGTAGATCATTTCGGCGTTAATCGGCGAAAGTTGGAAAATTGGATGATTTTTGAAAAGTTTGATCGGGAGTGGACTTGTTGATATCGGGGTCGGATTCTGATTTCGGAAGTTGGAGTAGATTTGTAATGTCAATTATGACTTGCATGCAAAATTTGAAGTCAATCGGACTTGATTTGATAGGTTTCGGCGTCGAATGTAGAAGTTAGAAGTTCTAAAGTTCATTAGGCTTGAATTGAAGTGCAATTCATGTTTTTAGTATTGTTTGATATGATTTGAAGGCTTGACTAAGTTTGTATGATGTTTTAAAACTTATTGGTATATTTTGTAGAGGTCCCGGGGGCCTCGGGTGAATTCCGGATGATTAACAAAATGAAAATTGGACTTAGAGCAAATCTAGAAATTTTTGCCTTCTGGTGCAATCGCACCTGCCGAATTTTGCTCGCAGGTGCGAGCTCGTAGAAGCGAGCATGGCAACGCAGAAGCGGAAAGGGATGATTGTGGCAGTGGTCACAGGTGCGCGTGAATGACCACAGAAGCAGAGTCGCATCTGCGGCAAAACTATCGCAGATGCAGAAATAGGAGAAGGGGAGCTGCTTCGCAGAAGCGAATGTTTCTCCGTAAAAGCAGGATCGCATGTGCGAGCCCTGGTCCTCAGAAGTAGAAATCCTGGCCATAAGTGAAATCCGCACCTGCGATGGTTTTTCCACAGGTGCGACTAAGGCCTCGCAGAAGCGACTTCAATGGGAAGAAAAGGGGTAATGTCGAGGGTTTAATCTCACTTTGATTTTTAGACCAAGAGATCTCGGTTTGTGGCGATGTTTTGAGAGACTTGCAAGGAAATCATTGGGGTAAGAAATTCTCACTCAGTTTTGGCTATATTACATGAAACTATTGTTGCTTTCCTCATTTAATTAGTGTTCTTAGTTGGAAATTTGAAGAAATATTTGGGAAAACTTCTTAGACTAAAATTTGGAGATTTGAAAGGCGATTTGAGGTCGTATTTGAGTAATTCTTTTATGGTTGGACTCGTTATCGAATGGGTATTCAGATTTTGGGATTTTGGTCGTGTTCCGAGACGTGGGCTCGGGTCGACGTTTTGGGGAGATTTTCAAATGCTTTGCTAAAGTCGTAGATTAATTATTTAAATCAGTTTCTTATAGTTATATTTATAGTATGTAATTGTTCTTGCTAGATTCAAGACGATCGGAGTTGGAAAGTCAAGGGAAAGGCATTCTTATTGATTGATTGAGCGAGATTTGAGGTAAGTGACTTGTCTAACCTTGTGTGGGGGAAACTTTCCTTAGGTTTGGTACTGTTATGGTATTTGCAATATGTGAAGGCCGTGTATGCCGGTTGACGAGTACGTACTCGGGTTAAATATTAAAAAATATGGTTCTATCTAAGTGGTTTCCTTTTTTTTATTCCTTAAATGAGTTACTCTAGCATATGTAGTCATCATGTTTAGCCAAATGTCACATGTCTACATGTCTTATCTCTGACTTACAATTTGTGCAACATGCTTCATTGGATTTCCTGCTTCCTTGATCTTGTATTCAGTCCTTAACTGTAGGATTCCTTGCTGTAATTTCATTTTCCCGACGGATATTTGTTGCATATTTATTTTGGGACTACGAGGTGGTACCTCGAGAGCGCCCATATTATGTATTTACTTTTAGGACTACGATGCAGTACCTCGGGAGCGCCCCTATTGCATATTTACTTTTGGGACTAAGAGGCGGTACCTCGGGAGCGCCCCTCTTGTGTATTTACTTTTGGGACTACGAGACGGTATCTCGGGAGAGCCCCTGTTATTTACCTCTATTTATTGTGTTGTTATCTTTCTGTTATTTCTTATTGTTCACTTCTTAGTCATTTCATTATATTATTATATCTTCTACCTTGTTTCCTATTATTTCCAGTAGGGCCCTTACTTGACCTCGTCACTACTCTACTGAGGTTAGGCTTGGGACTTGGTGGGTACCGTTGTGGTGTACTCATACTACACTTATACACATGTATTTGTGCAGATCCAGGTGCATCTCACCAGCCCCGACATTAGTACGTTGTGTTGCCGCTTGGAGACTTCAAGGTACACCTACCCGTGACTGCAGGCCTCGGAGTCCCCTTTTATTCTGTCTTTCTCTTAATTCTTTATATTTTGATAGACAATGATGTATATGATTATTCGGTATTGTACTTAAAGCTTGTGATATATATCTCACCATGTTTTGGGATTTTATGTATTGAGTTTTGGTAGATTCCTTTTATGAAATTGTTGGGATGTTCAAGTTTTAATCTCTTATTTAATGTTTCCGCGTATTGTTTAGGCTTATCTAGTATTAGAGACTAGGTGTCGTCACGATATCCCACGAAGGGAAATTGGGATCGTGACAAGTTGGTATCACAGCCCTAGATTTATAGGTTTTATGAGTCACAAGCAGGTTTAGTAGAATCTCGCAGATCGGTACGGAGATATCTGTACTTATCTTTGGGAGGCTATAAAAGTGTTAGGAAAAGCTTCACTTCTTTGATTCCTTATCGTGCGAGATTTTGATTTTGGATTCTAAATTTCTATGTTTCTATTCTCTCACATATGGTGAGGACATGTACAACTGGATCAGATAACCAGGCACCAGCATGCCTTGCTAGATCCACGAGAGGTCGGGGTCGGGGTAGAGGTCGAGGACGTCTATGTGGTGCAGCCAGAACACCCGCACGAGCGACTACAGAGGAGCCACCAGTAGATCCAGTGAGGGCAGGCACCTGAGATGCATGTTACTGTATAAACCCCCCGGGAGACTCTCACCCAGTTTCTGAGCATGTTCAGCACGTTGGCTCAGGCAGGGTTGATACCACTTGCTCTTGTCATATCTCAGGCCGGGGGAAGAGCATAGACTCCCGCCGTTTGTACCCCAGAGCAGCAGGTCCAGGTCGACCAGGTTCCTGAGGTCATACTGATGCTGCTGGTAGCCCCAGTTCAGCCCAAGGTTAGGGCAGCAATTTCTGAGGGGGAGCAACTCAGGCTCGAGAGGTACAAGAAGTACCACCCTCCTACTTTCAGTGGCTTGGCGTCAGAGGATGACCAGGGTTTTCTTGAGAAGTGCCACCATATCCTCCGTACTATGGGAGTTGCGAAGTCTAGTGAGGTTTCTTTCACTACGTTCCAGCTTAAAGGAGCGGCCTATCAGTGGTAACGAGCATATGAGTTGGGTGGTCCTATCGAGGCAGCTTCACTCACTTGGACTCAATTCTCATATATGTTCTTGAGGGAATATGTCCCCTATAGTCTCAAAGATGCATGACGCACAGAGTTTGAGCAGTTGCGCCAGGGTTCTATGACCGTGTCAGAGTATGCGGTCTGGTTTAGTAATTTGGCTAGGCATGCACCAGCCTTGGTTGCTACTGTTCGAGAGAGGGTTCGTCGATTTATCAAGGGGCTCAACCCCAGTATAAAATTTAGCATGGACCGAGAGTTGGATATGTACATCGCATACCAGTAGGTAGTGGGGATTGCTAGAATATTAGATGGTATGTTGACTCGGGAGAGGGAGGAGAGAGAGGACAAGAGGTCTTGAGAGTCTAGCACATATAGTGGTACTCGTGCCCCAACTGTAACTCGTCAGGGTAAGGGCTATGTGGGTTGCCCTGTTCATTCAGCACTTCCATCCGCCAGCGGTACTCCGGCCACTCCTAGGCCCCATGCTCCTTATTATGCACCGCCATTATCTAGTGCACCTCCTGCATAGGGTGCTTTCAGCGGTCAATCCAGTCGATCAGGCCCGAGCAAATCACAGCAGCCACGTCCTCTGAAATCTTGTTTTGAGTGTGGTGGCACTCGTCATGTGGTAAGGGGTTGCCCCAGACTCGGGAGAGGTGCACCTCCACATACCACTCAAGCATCGCGTGCTCCACCGCATCCTCAGACTATAGTTATAGCACCAGCTACCACTCCACCTGCACAGCTAGCTCGAGGTGGAGGTCGGACATGTAGAGGTCGCCCTAGAGGGGAGGCCAGGCCAGATATTATGCCCTTCCTGTTAGGATGGAGGTAGTTGCATCTGATTCTGTTATCACAGGTATTGTTCTGGTCTGTCATAGAGATGCAACAGTCTTATTTAATTCAGGCTCCAATTACTCCTATGTGTCATCTTATTTTGCTCTGTATTTGGGAGTATCCCGTGATTCTCTGAGTTCTCCTGTCTATGTATCTACACCCATGGGTGATTCTATTGTTGTTGACTGTGTGTATCGATTGTTTTTGGTTGTTCTTAGTGGTTTTCATACTAGAGCCAATTTATTATTGCTCCGTATGGTGGGTTTCAATGTTATTTTGGGCATGGACTAGTTGTCACCCTATCACGCTATCCTTGATTGTCACGCCAAAATAGTGACGTTGGCTTTGACAGGTCTACGGCGGCTAGAGTGGAGAAGTACCTTAGATTATATTCCTAGCAGGGTTATCTCATTTCTAAAGGCTCAGCGGATGATTGAGAAGGGGTGTGATGCATATTTGGCATATGTGAGGGATGTTAGTGTTGATACTCCTACCGTCGAGTCAGTTCCAGTAGTGAGGGATTATCCAAACGTATTTCTGACGTATCTTCCGCGCATGCCGCCCGACAGAGATATCGACTTTGGTATTGATTTGTTACCGGGCACTCAGCCTATTTCTATTCCACCCTATCGTATAGCCCCAGCAGAGTTGAAAGAGTTAAAGGAACAATTACAAGAGTTGCTTGATAAAGGATTCATTCGGCCTAGTATGTCGCCTTGGGGTGCTCAATTCATATTTGTGAAGACGAAATATGGTACTATGCGGATGTGTATTGATTATCGCTAGTTGAACAAGGTTACAGTGAAGAACATGTATCCATTGCCATGTATTGATGACCTATTTGATCAGCTTCAGGGTGCCAGAGTGTTCTCTAAGATCGACTTGCGTTCAGGCTATCATCAGTTGAAGATTCGGGAGCCATCCTGAAGACTGCTTTCAGGACTGGTATGGTCATTATGAGTTCCTTGTGATGTCTTTTGGGCTAACCAACGTCCCAGCAGCATTCATGCACTTAATGAACAGTGTATTTCAGCCTTATCTTGACTCCTTCATCATTGTGTCTATTGATGACATTCTGGTGTACTCCCGGAGTCAGGAGGATCATGAGCAGCACCTGAGGACTATGCTTCTGACCTTGAGAGAGAAGAAGATATATGCAAAATTTTGAAGTGTGAATTCTGGCTAGATTGAGTGGTATTTTTGGGTCATGTAATATCGAGTGAGGGGATCAAGGTAGACTCGAAGAAGATTGAAGCAGTGCAGAGTTGGCCCAGACCATCTTCAGCTATGGAGATCCGGAGTTTTCTTGGCTTGGGAGTATTACCGTCGATTTGTAGAGGGTTTCTCGTCTATTGTAGCACATATGGATAGATTGACCCAGAAGGGTGCTCTGTTCAGGTGGACCGAGGAGTGTGAGGAGAGCTTTCAAAAGATCAAGACTTCTTTGACCACAGCCCCAGTGTTGGTATTGCCTATTGGTTCGGGGTCCTATACAGTGTATTGTGATGCGTCATGCATTGGTATCTGTGCGGTGTTGATGCAGGATAGTAGGGTGATTGCCTATGCGTCTAGACAGCTGAAGGTGCATGATCAAAACTATCATGTCCATGACCTCGAGTTAGCAGCTATTTTCATGCCTTGAAGATCTGGCGACACTATTTGTATAGTGTCCCTTGTGAGGTCTACACCGATCATCGGAGTCTACAGCATCTATTTAAACATAAGGATCCTAACTTGCGGGAGCGAAATTGGTTGGAGTTGCTTAAGGATTATGACATCACCATTCTATATCATCCCGGGAAGGCCAATATGGTGGCTGGTGCCTTGAGTTGCAAGGCGGAGAGTTTGGGTAGTTTAGCATATATACCAGTAGCATAGAGGCCTTTATCCTTGGATGTTCAAGTCTTGGCCAACCAGATTGTTAGATTGGATATTTTCGAGCCGAGCAGGGTTTTGGCTTATGTGGTTTCTCAGTATTCTCTTTATGATCGTATCAGAGAGTGCCAGTATGATGACCTCCATTTGTTTGTCCTTAAGGACACGGTTCAGCACGGTGATGCCAAGGAAGTCGCTGTTGAAGAGGACGGTGTATTACAGATGCAGGGCAGGCTATGTGTGCCCAATATAGATGGTTTGCGTGTGTTTATTCTCCAGGAGGCTCACAGCTCGCAGTACTCCATTCATCCAGGTGCCACGAATATGTATCAGGACTTGAGGCAGCACTATTGGTGGAGTAGGATGAAGAAGGACATAGTGGAGTATGTGGCTCGGTGCCTAAATTGTCAACAGGAGAAGTATGAGCATTAGCGGCCAGGTTGATTGCTTCAGAAGCTAGAGATTCCAGAGTGGAAATGGGAGCGGATCACTATGGATTTCGTTATTGGGCTCCCACGGACTCAGAGGAAGTTCGATGCAGTTTGGGTGATTGTGGATAGATTGACCAAGTTAGCTCATTTCATTTCTGTGGTTACTACTTACTCTTCGGAGCAGCTGGCTCAGGTTTACATTCGCGAGATTGTGAGGCTTCATGGCGTACCGGTATCTATCATCTCTAACCGGGGTACGCAGTTTACATTGTGGTTCTAGAGAGCCGTACAGCATGACTTGGGTACTCGGATGGAGTTGAGTATAGCATTTGACCCTCAGACGGACGGACAGTCCGAGCGCACTACTCAGATATTGAAGGATATGCTTCGTGCTTGTGTGGTGGATTTGGGGGGTTCTTGGGATCAGTTCTTGCCACTTGCGGAGCTTCCCTATAATAACAGTTATTAGTAGAGCATTCATATGGCCCCGTATGAGGCTTTGTATGGTAGGCGATGCCGGTCTCTAGTGGGTTGGTTCGAGCCTGGCGAGGCTAGGCTATTGGGTACAGACTTGGTTCAGGATGATTTGGAAAAGGTAAATTGATTCAGGATCGACTTCGTACAACCCAATCCAGGCAGAAGAGTTATGCAGATCGAAAGGTTCACGACATTGCATTCAAGGTTGGGGAGCTGGTCTTTCTCTGGTTTTCGTCCATGAAAGGTGTTATGAGGTTCGGGAGGAAGGGGAAGTTGAGCCCTAGATATATCAGGCCTTTTGAGATTCTTGAGAGGGTTGGAGAGGTGGCTTACAGACTTGCACTACCACCTAGTCTCTCTGCAGTTCATCCAGTATTCCATGTTTCCATGCTCTGGAAGTATCACGACGATCCGTCTCATATGTTAGACTTCAGCTCAGTCCAATTGGACAAAGATCTATCTTATGTCGAGGAGCCGGTGGACATTTTGGATAGGCAAGTTCGAAGGTTGAGGTCAAAGAACATCGCTTGTCGAGGAGGCAACTTGGGAGACCAAGCATGATATGTGCAGCCGTTATCCTCATCTTTTCACCACTTCAAGTATGTCTCTATACTCGTTCGAGGACGAATATTTGTTTTAAGAGGAGGAGGATGTAACGACCCAGCCGGTCATTTTAAGAGTATTATCCCTGAACATCTATTTATTGCTCCCTTTATTTCATTCTGTGGTTACGTAACTTACCAGGAGGTTTGATTTTTGGTTTTGGAGTGAAATGGGACACATACTCCTTAAAATGGAAGTTTGAGTCGTAGGAATTAACCATAACTTGAATTGTATGAAGATGACTCCGGAATGGGTTTCAATGGTTCCAATAGCTCTGTAGGGTGATTTTGGTCTTAGGAGCTGTCTGGATGTTGATTTGGAGGTCCGTAGGTCATTTCAGCATTAATCGGCGAAAGTTGAAAATTGGATGATTTTTGAAAAGTTTGACCGGAAGTGGACTTTTTGATATCAGGTCAGATTCTGATTCCGGAAGTTGGAGTAGGTTCGTAATGTCAATTGTGACTTGCATGCAAAATTTAAGGTCAATCGGACTTGATTTGATAGATTTTGGCGTCGAATGTAAAAGTTAGAAGTTCTAAAGTTCACTAGTCTTGAATCGATGTGCAATTCAGGTTTATATCGTTGTTTGATTTGATTTTAAAGCTTGACTAAGTTCGTATGATATTTTGAAACTTATTGATATATTTGGTTGAGGTCCCTGGGGCCTCGGGTGGATTCCGGATGATTAACGGAACGAAAATTGAACTTAGAGCAAATCTGGAAATTTTTGCCTTCTAGTGCAATCGCACATGCGGAATTTTTCTCGCAGGTGAAAGAACGCAGAAGCGAGCATGGAAGCACAGAAGAAGAAAGGGCTGAGTGTGGAAGTGGCTGCAGGTGCGGGTGAATGACTGCAGAAGCGGAGTTGCATCTGCGGCAGGATAACCGCAGATGCGGAAATAGGAGAAGCGGGGCTGCTTTACAGAAGCAGATGTTTCTCCGTAGAAGCGGGCTCCCAGGTGCGAGCTCTGGTCCGAATAAGCATAAATCCTGGCCATAAGTGGATTCCGCACCTGTGATGGTTTTTCCGTAGGTGCGGCGTCGCAGGTGCGACTGAGACCTAGCAGAAGCGACTTCACTGGGCAGAAAAGGGCTAATGATGAGGGTTTGATCTCACTTTGATTTTTGGACCTAGAGATCTCAGTTTGTGGCGATGTTTTGAGAGACTTGCAAGGAAATCATTGGGGTAATAAATTCCCACTCGGTTTGGCTATATTACACGAATCTATTGTTGTTTTCCTTATTTAATTAGTGTTCTTAGTTGGAAATTTGAAGAAACATTTGGGAACACTTCTTAAACTAGAATTTGGGGATTCGAAAGGCGATTTGAGGTTGGATTTGAGTAATTCTTGTATGGTTGGACTCATTATCGAATGGGTATTCGGATTTTGCGATTTTGGTCAGGTTCAAAGACATGGGCCCGGGTCGACTTTTTGGGGCGATTTTCCAATTTTTTGCTAAAGTCGTAGATTTATTATTTAAATTAGTTTCTTATAGTTATATTTATAGTATGTAATTGTTTTGGCTAGATTCGAGCCGGTCGGAGTTAGAAAGTCAAGGGAAAGGCATTCTTATTGATTGATTGAGCGAGATTTGAGGTAAGTGACTTGTCTAACCTTGTGCGGGAGAAACTTCCCTTAGGTTTGGTACTTTTATGGTATTTGCAATACGTGAAGGTCGTGTACGCGAGGTGACGAGTGTGTACTCGGGTTAAATGTTAAAAAATTCGGTTCTTGCTAAGTAGTTTCCTTTTTTTAATTCCTTAACTGAGTTATTCTAGCATATGTAGTCATCATGTTTAGCCAAATGTCACATGTCTATGTGTCTTATCTCTTACTTATAATTTGTGCAACATGCTTAGTTGGATTTCCTGCTTCCTTGATCTTGTATTCAGTCCTTAACTGTAGGATTCCTTGCTGTAATTTCATTGTCCCATTGGTTATCTGTTGCATATTTATTTTAGGACTACGAGGCAGTACCTCAGGAGCGCCCTTGTTGCATATTTACTTTTGGGACTACGAGGCGGTACCTCGAGAGTGCCCCTCTTGTGCATTTACTTTTGGGACTACGAGGTGGTACCTCGGGAGAGCCCCTGTTATTTACCTCTATTTGCTGTGTTGTTATCTTTTTGTTATTTCTCATTGTTCACTTCTTAGTCATTTCATTATATTATTATATATTCTACCATGTTTCCTATTATTTCCAGTAGGGCCCTGTGATGACCCAAAAGGTCATCTTATGTTTTAGAACTCGAATATGTTCTCTTAAGCCTTTAAAATCTCATTTTTACCCTTCTCAATTTGCATGCACAGTCCGTCATGTTTTCGGAAAGCTTTTATGTTGAAAATTGATGAAAATAAGAATTTATCCCTTAAAGTTGATTTTAGTTGACTTCGATCAACATTTTTGGTAAACGGGCCAAGATCCATATTTTGACGATCCCGGTGGGTCCGTATCGAATTATGGGACCTGGGCGTATGCCCAGAATCGAATTCAGAGGTCCCTAGCTTGAGTTATGAATTTTTGATGAAAATTAAAAATCTGAAAATTATTTGTTTTTAAGAATTGATTGATGTTTGGCATTGTTAGTACCGGGTCTGTATTTTGGTTTCGGAGCCCGGTACAGGTTCATTATGATATTTAAGACTTGTCTGTGAAATTTTGTGAGAAACGGAGTTGATTTGACGTAATTCGGACGTCCAGTTGACAAGATAGGAATTTTAAAGTGTTCTTGAGAATATCATTTGATTTGGTGCTAAATTCGGAGTTCTAGGTGCTATTTCGGCGATTTGATCACGCGAGCAGGTCCGTATGATGTTTTTAAACTTGTGTGCATGTTTGGTTTGGAGCCTCGAGGGCTCGGGTGAGTTTCGGATAGACCACGGGATGTTTTGGACTTGGGAAAAATCTGGTTTTCTGCAGATTCTGGTGTCTGGCATATACTGGGGAGGCTGAGACTTCTTCTTCGCGAACGCGAAGTCCTGGTCACGAACGCGAAGTGATGGGGGATTTACCATTTGCGAACGCGACCGGCTCATCGCGAACGTGAAGTACTTGGGGACCTGGGGGAGGGTTGGTCGTTCCTTCATCGCGAACGCGAGCAATGTCTCGCGAACGCGAAGGCCAGGGGGAGTAACCATCACGAATGCGAGCAGGGTCTCGTGAACGCGAAGGCTTGGAAGCCAGTACCCTTCGTGAATGCGACAGTGGCCTCGCGAACGCGATGCACACTGTCGCCCAGTGCATAAAACAGAATCAAACACGGGTTTAAGCCATTTCTTCAACATTTTTCAAGAACCAAATATTAGGAACCTTAGATTACTTGCTAAGTGAAATTTATGTGAGCGGCGTATATGTGAGGTGACGAGTACTTATGCGCCGCCAATTTATCTGTTTTCCATGTTTCTCTGATTTTCTTATATTGTCTCTTTTCTATGCCTAATTGCTACGTGTTATACTAGTGTTTTTCAATTTATCGTTCTTATCATGTTTATGGATTTTCTGGTCATAATTGAGTTTTTATTTCAAAGTTAGGGTTGATATTATGTATTATGGAACCAAATGTTGAATTAAGGTTTGTACTTGTTATTCAATCGCCATGTTATTATTTATGCATTGCATTATGGTAAGGGAGAGTGTTAATGCACGAAGGGTGATGCCGTGCCATTTTGTGAGTGTTAATGCACAAAGGGTGATGCCGTGCCATATTGTGAGTGTTAATGCACGAAGGGTAATGGCGTACCATATTGTGAGTGTTAATGCACGAAGGGTGATGTCGTGCCATGATATGAGAGTTAATGCACGAAGGGTGATGTCGTGTCGTTTCTATTGATTTTATGGTGAGATTGAGAGTAAAAGCACGAAGGGTGATGCCGTGCATTTTTCCTTTACTATATTCACTATTCCTGTTGATTCATGGTATGTTGACTACTCCGGTTATCATTCTGTTATATTTCTTTATCTCGTATTCCCTTCAGCATGTTCCCCTCCCGACATTTCCTCTTTAGTTCTTCATTTCTATTATTTGTATATACACTGTTAAATTGTGCATGTTGATTTGTAGGTGCCTTGCCTTAGCCTTGTCACTACTTCGTCGAGGTTAGGATCGACACTTACCAGTACATGGGGTCGGTTGTACTGATACTGCACTCTGCACTTTCTGTGCAGATTTTGATACCGGCTCAGGTTGATCGAGATTTTGCTATTGGTCCGCTGTCCGGAGACTCAAGGTAGATTTGTCGGCATTCACTGACCTTGAAGTCTCCGTCTATCTTTTTTGTTCTACTGTTTCTTTCATTCAGACAGTTGTATTTCTTTCAGACTATTACTTGTAGTAAATTCTAGAATGCTCGTGAATTGTGACTCCAGATCCGGGTGGTAGTAATTAATATAATTTTATGATATTCCGCACTTATTATATTTCATCTTAGTTAATTATTATTAATTACTAAGTAGGATAAAAGAATTGGTTTAATGATTCTCTAACGTTGGCTTGCCTAGCAAGTGAAATGTTAGGCGCCATCACGGTCCCGTCAGTGGGAAATTTAGTGTCGTGACAAGTTGGTATCAGAGCACTAGGTTGCCTAGGTCTCACGATTCATGAGCAAACTTAGTAGAGTCTGGAGGATCGGTACGGAGACGTATGTGCTTATCTTCCAGAGGCTATGAAGTTTAGGAACAAGTTTCACTTCTATTCTTCTCTGTCGTGCGATTTTGCTTTCTCAATACTAATTGAACTCTTCTACGTTTATTCTCTCACAGATGGCGAGAACACGTACCGCTTTCTCAGCTGAGCAGCAGCCAGAGCCTCCAGTGGCAGCTCCTACGCGGGGCAGAGGTCGAGGCCGAGGCCGTGCTAGAGGCCGAGGCAGGGGCAGGGCTCAGCCTAGAGCCCGAGCAGTAGCCCCAGCGGTGGAGCCTCAGATAGAGCTTGATGAGAAGGTTCCAGCCCAGACTGTTCCTGTCGGACCAGCTCAGGTCCCGGAGGGGTTCATTGTCACCCTAGTACTTCAGGACGCTTTGGTCTGTTTGGTGGGCCTTATGGAGAGTGTGGCCCAGACTGGCGCATTTCCCATGGCACCAGCAGTCTCTCAGGCTGGAGGAGGAGCCCAGACTCCCATTACTCCCACTCCGGAGTAGATAGCTCCTCAGTATCAGGCTTCAGCAGCTCATCCAGCCGGAGTAGTTCAGCCGGTTGTTGCGTCACAGACCGGTAATGGGTCAGCTATATCTTCTAAGGCTTTATGGAGATTGGACAGGTTTACCAAGCTCTTTCATGTTCACTTCAGTGGTGCTCCTTCAGAGGACCCCTAGGAGTATCTTGACAGCTGTCACGAAGTTCTACGAAACATGGGTATAGTGGAGAACAATGGGGTCGATTTTGCTGCATTTCAGATGACTGGTTCCACCAAGAAATGGTGGAGAGATTACTTGTTGACCAGACCAGCTGGTTCGCCTTCTCTTACTTGGGACCAGTTCTCCCATCTCCTCATAGAGAAGTTTCTGCCTATCACATTGAGAGAGGAACGTCGTCGTCAGTTTAAGTGTCTCCAGTAGGGCAGTATGACTGTTACCCAATATGAGACCCATTTTGTGGATTTGGCCTGTCATGCTTCTCCTCTGCTCCCCACTGAGAGAGAGAGAGAGAGGGGTGAGGAGGTTTATTGATGGACTTGCTTAGCCTATCATATTGCAGATGGCTAAGGAGACTGGGAGTGATATTTCTTTTCAGGTGGCTACTAATGTCTCCACACGAGTCGAGATGGTTCTTACTCAGGGAGGTCAGGGGTCTGACAAGAGACCTCATTATTTCGGTGAGTTCAGTGGTGCCTCATCTAGAGGCAGGAGTACTTTTGGTAGATATCATCCTCCCATGCCGTTTCATTCAGCACTCCAGGCATCCCACGGTGCCTCAGGTGGTCGTGGCCCTCAGATGCATTATTCCGAACAGCCAGCCGACAGTGCACCACCAGCTCCTATTATTGCACTTCCACTCCAGAGTTATCAGGGTGGTTATTCAGGTCGACAGGGTCAGTTTTAGGATCATCAGTCACAGCAGCCGAGGTTATGTTATACTTGTGGTGATCCGAGGCACATTGCTAGATTTTGCCCTCGGGAAACAGGAAGCTCATAGCATCAGAGTTCTCATGCCATGGTTCCGGCACCAGTTGCTTCACCACCTGCTCAGCCAGCTAGAGACAGGGGCCATGCAGCCAGAGGTAGAGGCCAGACTGTTAGAGGTGGAGGTCAGGTCGTTAGAGGTGGAGACCATCCAATTAGAGGTCATCCCAGGGACGTAGTTCAGAGTGGTGGGGCCCAGCCCCGATGTTATGCTTTCTCAGCCAGGCCTGAGGCTGAGTCATATGACGCTGTTATCACAAGTACTGTTTCATTTTGCAATAGAGATGCTTCAGTTCTATTTGATCCGGGGTCTACTTACTCCTATGTGTCATCCTATTTTGCTTCATATTTGGTTATGCCCTATGATTCCTTGAGTGCTCATGTGTATGTGTCCACACCAGTGGGGGGATGCTATTGTTGTAGATCGTGTTTATCATTCGTGTGTGGTCACCATTGGGAGTCTTGATACTCGTGTAGACCTTCTACTTCTCGATATGGTTGATTTTGATGTCATATTGGGTATGGATTGGCTGTTATCTTATCATGCTATATTAGATTGTCACGCTAAGACGGTGACCTTAGCCTTGTAGGGGTTGCCTCGATTATAGTGGAAAGGGACTCTTGGACATTCTACCAGTGGGGTTATCTCTTATGTGAAGGCTCGGCATATGGTCGAGAAGGGGTGTTTAGCTTATTTGGCTTATGTCCGCGATTCTAGTGCGGATGTTCCTTCCATGGATTCAGTGTCAGTTGTTCGCGAGTTTCCAGAGGTGTTTCCTGCAGACCTGCCGGGGATGCCACCCGACAGGGATATTGATTTCTGTATTGATTTGGCTCCGGGCACTCAGCCCATTTCCATTTTGCCATACCGCATGGCCCCACCAGAGTTGAAAGAATTGAAGGAACAGTTACAATATTTGCTTGATAAGGGCTTCATTAGACCTAGTATCTCGCCCTGGGATGCACCCGTGTTGTTTGTGAAGAAGAAAGATGGATCGATGAGGATGTGTATAGATTATCGGCAGTTGAATAAAGTCACCATCAAGAACAAGTATCCATTGCCAAGGATTGATGATTTATTTGATCAGATTAAGGGTGCCAAGGTGTTTTCAAAGATTGATTTGAGATCTGGCTACCATCAACTGAGGATTAGGGCATCCGATGTTCCTAAGACAGCTTTTCAGACTCGGTATGGGCATTATGATTTTCTAGTGATGTCATTTGGGCTAACAAATGCCCCAACAACATTCATGGATTTGATGAACCGGGTGTTCAAACCCTACTTGGATTCCTTTATGGTTGTGTTGAATGATAATATCTTGATCTACTCCCACAGTCGAGAGGAGCATGAGCAGCACCTTCGGATCATTCTTCGGACTCTGAAAAACAGCCAGTTATATGCTAAGTTCTCAAAATACAAGTTTTGGTTGAGTTCAGTTGCTTTCTTGGGTCACGTTGTATCAGCAGAGGGTATTCAGGTGGATCCTAAGAAGATTGAGGCAGTTCAGAACTGGCCTAGACCCACATCAGCTACAGAGATCCGTAGTTTCCTGGGTTTGGCGGCTATTACCGTCGATTTGGGGATGGGTTTTCATCCATAGCAGCCTCGTTGACCAGATTGACCCAGAAGGGTGCCTCGTTTTGGTGGTCAAACGAGTGTGAAGAAAGCTTTCACAAGCTCAAGACAGCTTTGACTACGGCACCGGTATTAGTGTTACCTACAGGTTTAGGATCTTATACGGTATATTGTGACGCATCTCGTATTGGTCTGGGTGCAGTGTTGATGCAGGGTGGCAAGATTATTGCCTATGCTTCGCGGAAGCTGAAGGTTCACGAGAAGAATTACCTTGTTCATGATCAAGAGCTGGCAGCCATTGTTCAGGCGCTGAAGATTTGGAGGCATTATCTTTACGGCGTGCCATGTGAGGTATTCACGGATCATCGGAGCCTGCAGTATTTGTTCAAGCAGAAGGAACTCGATTTGAGGCAGAGAAGGAGGTTGGAGCTATTGAAAGACTATGATATCACCATATTGTATCATCCCGGGAAGGCCAATGTGGTGGCCGATGCTTTGAGTAGAAATTCAGTCAATATAGGTAGCCTTGCATATATTCCAGTTGGTGAGAGACCGCTTGCATTGGATGTTCAGGCCTTGGCCAACCAGTTCATGAGGTTGGATGTTTCTGAGCCCAGCCGTGTTCTAGCTTATACAGTTGCTCGGTCTTCTTTGTTTGAGCGCATCAGAGATCAACAGGATGACGATCCTCATTTACTTGTCCTTAGAGACATAGTACGGCACGGTGGTGCCAAGCAAGTTACTGTTGGAAATGACAGAGCTTTGAGGATGCATGGTCGTATTTGTGTGCCTAATATGGGTGAACTTCGTGAGTTGATTCTTGAGGAGACCCACAGTTCCCGGTATCCTATTCATCCGAGCGCCGCCAAGACGTATCAAGACTTGCGGCAGCATTATTGGTAGAGGAGGATGAAGAAAGACATAGTTGCATATGTAGCTCGGTGTCTAAATTGTCAGCAAGTAAAGTACGAGCATCAGAGACCTGGTGGTTTGCTTCAGAAGATAGAGATTCCTGAGTGGAAGTGGGAGCGTATCACTATGGATTTTGTTGTTGGACTTCCACGGACTCAGAGAAAGTTTGATGCAGTTTGGGTCATTGTGGACAGGCTGACTAAGTCAGCGCATTTTATTCCTATGGCAGTTACCTATTCCTCGGAGCGGTTGGCAGAGATTTACATTCGGGAGATCGTCCATCTTCACGGTGTGCCCGTGTCTATTACATTTGACTGAGGTACGCAGTTCACCTCACACTTCAGGAGGGAAGTATAGTGTGAGTTGGGTACGCGGGTTGTGTTGAGCACAGCATTACATCCTCAGACGGACAGGCAGTCTGAGCGCACTATTCAGATCTTGGAGGATATGCTTCGTGCTTGTGTTATAGACTTTGGAGGTTTTTGGGATCAGTTCTTGCCCCTTGCAGAGTTCGCCTACAATAACAGTTACCAGTCGAGAATCCAGATGGCTCCCTATGAGGCATTATATAGTAGGCGGTGCCGGTCGCCATTTGGGTGGTTCGAGCCGGGAGAGACTCGGTTGTTGGGCACAGACTTAGTATAGGATGCCTTGGATAAGGTCAAGATTATTCAGGATTGACTTCGCACAGCTCAGTCCAGGCAAAAAAGTTATGCCGACTGTAGAGTTCGTGATGTTGCATTCATGGTCGGAGAGAGAGTGTTGCTTCGGGTATCACCCATGAAGGGTGTAATGAGGTTCGGAAAGAAGGGCAAGTTGAGCTCTAGGTATATCGGACCTTTTGAGATTCTGGAGAGAGTGGGAGAGGTGGCTTACAAGCTTGCGTTGCCACCTAGTTTAGCAGCTGTTCATCCGGTATTCCACGTGTCCTTGTTTCGAAAGTATCGCGGTGATCCGTCCCATATGTTAGATTTCAGCTCTGTCCAGTTGGACAAGGATTTGACTTACGAGGAGGAGCCGGTGGCTATTTTAGCTCGGCAAGTTTTCCAGTTGAGATCAAAGAGTTACCCTTCAGTTCGAGTGCAGTGGAGAGGTCAGCCTATTGAGGCAACTACTTGGGAGTCCGAGTTCGATATGCGGAGTAGATATCCCCACCTTTTCACCAGCCCAGGTACTTTTCTACGTCCGTTCGAGGACGAACGGTTGTTTTAGAGGTGGAGAATGTGATGACCCAAAAGGTCATCTTATGTTTTAGAACTCGAATATGCACTCTTAAGCCTTAAAAATATCATTTTTACCCTCCTCGATTTGCGTACGCAGTCAGGGCATGTTTCCAGAAAGCTTTTATGTTAAAAATTGATGAAAATAAGAATTTATGCCTTAAAAGTTGATTTTAGTTGACTTCGGTCAATATTTTATTTTGACGATCCCGGTGGGTCCATATCGAATTATGGGACCTGGGCGTATGCCCGGAATCGAATTCGGAGATCCCTAGCTTGAGGTATGATTTTTTGATGAAAATTAAAAGTCTAAAAATTATTTATTTTTAAGAATTAATTGATGTTTGGCATTGTTAGTACCGGGTCCGTATTTTAGTTCCGGAGCTCAGTACAGGTCCATTATGATATTTAAGACTTGTCTGTGAAATTTGGTGAGAAACGGAGTTGATTTGACGTGATTCGAACGTCCAGTTGAGAAGATAGGAATTTTAAAGTGTTCTTGAGAATTTCATTTAATTTGGTGCTAAATTCGGAGTTCTAGGTGTTATTTTGGCGATTTGATCACGCGAGCAGGTCCGTATGATGTTTTTAAACTTGTGTGCATGTTTGGTTTGGAGCCCCGAGGGCTCGGGTGAGTTTCGGATAGGCCACGGGATGTTTTGGACTAGGGAAAAATCTGATTTTCTACAGATTCTGGTGTTTGGCATATACTGGGGAGGCTGAGAATTCTTCTTCGCGAACACGAAGGCCCGGTCGCGAACGAGAAGTGATGGGGGATTTACCCTTCACGAACGCGACTGGCTCATCGCGAACGCAATGCACTTGGGGACCTGGGGGAGGGTTGGTCGTTCCTTCATCGCGAACGCGAGCAATGTCTCACGAACGCGAAGGCTAGGAGGGGAGTAACCATCACGAACGCGAGCAGGGTCTTGCAAACGCGAAGGCTTGGTAGCCAGTACCCTTCGCAAACGCGACAGTGGCCTCGCGAACGCGATGCACACTGTCGCTCAGTGCATAAAATGGAATTAAACGCGGGTTTAAGCCATTTCTTCAATATTTTTCAAGAACCAAATGGGTAGAGGCGATTTTCAAAAGTCATTTTCTTCCCCAAAGTGTTGGTAAGTGATTCTAAACCATTTTCTTTCAATTACTCATTACATTTCTTGAATTATCAACCTAAAATCTAGAGTTTTCATGGTAGAATTAGGGATTAGGGTAGAAACTAGGAATTTTGGAAATTTGGGGATTTAGACCTCAATTTGAGGTCCGATTCAAAAACCAATTATATATTCGGGCTCGGGGGTGAATGGGTATATGGATTTTGGTCTGAACCTCAGGTTTTGACCAAGCGGGCCCGGAGTCGATTTTTCGACTTTTTGGAGAAAAATTTAGGCAATTTAATCTATGCAATATAATTGATTTATTTAACAATATTTGATATTATTGAGTCATTTTTTAATAGATACGAGTGGTTTGGAGGTGAATTCCAAAGGAAAAGTTGTGATTGAGAATTAAGTGGCCTTCAGAGCGAGGTAAGTGTTGTGTCTAACCCTGACTTGAGGAAATTAGGAACCTTAGATTACTTGCTAAGTAAAATTCACGTGAGCGGTGTATATGTGAGGTGACGAGTACTTATGCTCCGCCAATTTATCTATTTTCCATGTTTCTCTATTTTTCTTATATTTTCTATTTCCTATGCTACGTGTTATACTAGTGTTTTTCAATTTATCGTTCTTATCATGTTTGCAGATTTTCTGGTGATAATTGAGTTTTTATTTCAAAGTTGAGGTTGATATTATAGAATCAAATGTTGAAGTAAGGTTTGTACTTGTTATTCTATCTCCCTGTTATTATTTATGCATTACATTATGGTAAGGGAGAGTGTTAATACACGAAGGGTGATGCCGTGCCATATTGTGAGTGTTAATGCATGAAGGGTGATGCCGTGCCATATTGTGAGTGTTAATGCACGAAGGGTGATGTCGTGCCATGATATGAGAGTTAATGCACGAAGGGTGATGTCGTGCCGTTTCTATTGATTTTATGGTGAGATTGAGAGTAAAAGCACGAAGGGTGATGCCGTGCATTTTTCCTTTACTGTATTCACTATTCCTGTTGATTCATGGTATGTTGACTGCTTCGGTTATCATTCTGTTGTATTTCTTTGTCTCTTATTTCCCTCAGCATGTTCCCCTCCCGACATTTCATGTTTAGTTCTTCATTTCTGTTATTTATATATACACTGTTAAATTGTACATGTTGATTTGTAGGTGCCTTGCCTTAGCCTCGTCACTACTTCATCAAGGTTAGGCTCGACACTTACCAGTACATGGGGTCAGTTGTACTAATACTGCACTCTGCACTTTCTATGCAGATTTTGATACCGACTCGGGTTGATCGAGATTTTGCTATTGGTCCGTTGTCCGGAGACTCAAGGTAGATCTGCCGGCGTTCACAGACCTTGAAGTCCCCGTCTATCCTTTTTGTTCTACTGTTTCTTTCATTCAGACAGTTGTATTTCTTTCAGACTATTACTTGTAGTAAATTCTAGAATACTCGTGAATTGTGACTCCAGATCCGGGTGGTAGTAATTAATACAGTTTTATGATATTTCGCACTTATTATATTTCATCTTAGTTAATTATTGTTAATTACTGAATAGGAATAAGGAATTGGTTTAATGATTCTCTAGCGTTGGCTTGCCTAGCAAGTGAAATGTTAGGCGCCATCACGGTCCCGTCGGTGGGAAATTTCGAGTCGTGACAGGCCCTGACCTGACCTCGTCACTAATCTACTGAGGTTAGGCTTGGCACTTACTGGGTACTGTTGTGGTGTACTCATACTATACTTCTGCACATGTCTTTGTGCAGATCCGGGTGCATCTCACCAGCCCTGATATTAGTACATTGTGTTGCCGCTTGGAGACTTCAAGATACACTTGCTCGTGACCGCAAGCCTCGGAGTACTCTTCTATTCCGTCTTTCTCTTATTTCTTTATATTTTGATAGACAATGATGTATAGGATTATTCGGTATTGTACTTACAGCTTGTGACTTATATTTCACCAGGTTTTGGGATTTTATGTATTGAGTTTTGGTAGATTCCTTTTATGAAATTGTTGGGATGTTCAAGTTTTAATCTCTTATTTAATGTTTTCGCATATTGTTTATCTTACCTAGTCTTAGAGACTAGGTGTCGTCACGATATCCCACAGAGAAAAATTGGGGTCGTGACAAAAACCTACTAAATATGTACAAAAAATTAAATTAAGAACTCAATTATTAATACTTGAGATAACCATCTTAGTATTCAGGCGGGGGCGGAGTTAGTATAGAGTTTACGGGTTCGGCCGAACCCGGTGGCTTTGATTGCAACCCTATATTTATCTTAAAAAATTCATCGAATATATATAAATTATTAATTTAAAATCCAATAACTTAAACGAATTAGAATGTCGAACCCATAAGCTTTAAATATTGGCTCTGCCTCTAGATTCAAGAGAGGATTTTTTATAAAGCACTATAGTTTTGAGCCTAATAACTACAGTTTGCTTAATTAGCATTCGTAGCTACTGTATAATTGTTACCAGTTTATATCACTTGTATTCAAACATGCAACGAATACAACTTGTGTCAATTGTATTCGTTCATGTAACTAATACAACTTGTATCAATTGTATTCGTTCCTGCAATACAATATGTATCAACTGTAACCAAGGCGATATACGTAGGTATATACAAAGGATAAAAGTTGTTTCGACTATATTCGTATTGTCTATATTCAAACATGCAACGAATACAACCAAGGCGGAAACAAAAATACATAAAAATAAAATGCTCTTGCTGAGAGTCGAACTCAAGACCTCCGCTAACTAAGTTGACGCTCTAACCAACTAAGTTAGGAGAGCTTGTTGTACTCTTATTTCAGTTCAAAACAATTTTTAAAAAAAATCATGAATTTGCTATAAAATTCAAATATAGGTACAAACGGTAAATACAATGTATATGTTTGACGTATCGCGTAATTTTTTCTATTCAGAATTCATAAAGTTCAAATGCTAACTCGGCCGCCGTTGAATTCAAGAAGGAAGATCAAGACCCAAGCTTCATGGAACGAGCATCCAAGAGGTGGGCTGCCCACTGAAAAGGCCCATCGCCCCTTTGAGATCAAAAGCACAAGGCCAATCGGCCCATTTTTAGGCCCAAGTCCAAGACTTAATTCTTAGAAGGCCCTAATTTGTGGGGTATTTTAGTACTTTGGTTAGTAGTATTAAACACGAGTATAAAAAGATTATTATTCCCTGTCATGTAATAATTTTTCCTTTAAATCAAAGAAACATCTTTTTATATTTAGTAATAATTTAACTATAAATTTTCGTTTTACTCTTAATGTAGTGATTTATAGCCGAGGAAATTATGCTAGGTGGACCTTCTTAGGATCACCGTTTAAACTTTAACTCCGTAAGAAAAATCTTAGGAAAATAGCCCCCGGCCAAAATTTTAGGAAGCAATCTTGCCAAGCTAAAAAATTTCCCCATATCAAAAATTCTGGCGATTGACATATTTTATGATAAATCCTTATGATCACCATATGAATTTTTTGGCAATTATTATATTTTGTGATAAACCATGTTGATCACCCTATGAATATTCTGACAATTGCTAAGAGCACTTTCCAAAATTATGGCCAGAGAATATTTTCCCAAGATATTTTTTATCGGGGTCAAAATTTAAACGGCGGCATCGAATGATTGTATTTGTGCAAATCATCACATAATATTTATGGCTTATTTTAGACTATAAGTTTTTAAAAACAAAATTCATTCTTGAATCGAATTTTTACCTCCTATAGCAAAGCTTAACAGCTTATTTATTTTAAATAAATACCATTTTAAAAAATTATATTTTATAGCTACATATTAATATTTATAGCAAAATATCTATTTATGGTTACCTCCTACCCTTAAGCCATTATATACGCTATTTTTTATTTTTTTTCTCTCCTTTTTCAGATTTTTCTCTCACATAATTACCGTATTTGATGTAAACTTCTCTCTCCACGTTCTCTCTCTCTAATTTCATACACGCCATTCTCTTTCCCCATTCCCAGAAACCGCAATTTTGTAACTGAAAATCTCTCTCACCCACATCGCCTAGATCTTCCCCATTCTTAGTCACCACGCTAATTTTATACACGCCATATGTATTGTCTCTCTCAACTTTCGTTATTTTTTGCTACAAATAGTTGTGGTAAGTATTTAACTTGTTAGAATTTTGCTTGTATTTTGTTTATTCTGTTTATCTCTACTAATTTTTTATAAACAATAACCATTGTTATTGTATTCAACAGAAAACTTGAGATTTTCTCTCCAATGGCTGATTCAACATCCCAGAAGAGGGTTACCAGAGGTATACCCACCAAAGTACTCAATTTCGATGGGCCCTCTTTCTCTTTGCAAATCACTCAAGCGAAATTAGAATTTGCAGGTTCAACAACAAATACAGCTGCAGAGAGGAGAACAAAAATATGCAATGACACATTGAAAGAAGCCCCAAGTTGAGAAATCTTCAAAAGAATCAACACTTCCTGTTGCGTAAAAGAGAAAAAAAAAACCTATGGATGATGCTTCAGGTGTCAAGGGAAAGGAGGTCGATGCAAGAAATAGCTCGGATACACAGGACGAAAAGGTAATTATTGATGTATCAATATGTATTTGAGTCCTCATACATTGAGTATTACCTTCTCCAATGGGTTTCTATTATTGTATGTTATTGTATTTATATGTTGTATTCATATGTGTGCAATAGTGGATACATAGCTTCCTCTTCTTATTTGTTGATTTGATTTATATGTATGTTGATGTATTCATAAGTATTCAAAATTGCCTCCACTATTTTATACTTATTACACTGAATTTTGCATAACGTATTTAGATGTATTCATAAGTATTCAAAAATTCCACCACTGATTTGTACTTATTACAATGACTTTTGCATGTGTGTATGTAGATGTATTTATATGTATACAAAATTTGGCTTCACTGATTTGTGCTTATTTATTCTAGTGTATTTTGCATATTGTATTTAGATGTGTTTAGATGTATTCAAAAGTTCATTCACTGTATTTGTACTTATTGCAGTGACCTTTGCATATTGTATGTAGATGTATTCATAAGTATTTCAAAGGTGCCTTCACTGTTTTGTACTCATTACAATAACTTTTGCTTGTTGTATGTGGATACTTCTATATTCAGTTTCTATATTCAATTTGTTTTCCTTGATTTCATTCAATGTACTGACGCTATGTATTCAATTTTATATATAGCATATTGATGTCATATTTTACTACTTGAGAAAGAAGGGCAAGTACAACAAAACAACCAACTTCAAGTATACAACTATTGATTGTATATTCAAGACAAGAATCGTTAAAATCGTCGACAGGTATGCTGATACATATAGTAATGCAAATGTAGCCAAAGAAGAGGATGTGGTATGTGAGTACATAAAGGGCTACAGATTGCTAACTAATGTACTGTGGCATACTGTTGACAATGTCTTGATACCACTCAACTTGAAGGACAAACTTCATTGGATATTGGCAGTTGTCTCATTCAAGGAGAGATGTATCAAAGTGTATGACTCATACAGATCAGCAGGTCATGATGCCTATCTGGCTTCTGAGGTAGATAAGCTTGCTAAGCTTGTACCTCTGTATCTATCGATCAGTGATTTTTACAAAGATAAGCAAGGCATAGATTGGTCTCATGACTCAGCATACAGTGACAAGGCACAAACTGATCCCTTTGATGTTGTTTTCATTTCAAATCTACCTCAACAAAAATCTGGGAGCATGTATGTATTCAATCCTCTTGCTTGTATCATTTATAAATCTAATAATATGAATTATTTTTAATTATTTCAATCTACATTTTCAGGGATTGTGGGTTGCATGTCGCGGCATACGCAGAGTTTCTGAGCACTTTTGGTTTGGTTTCACAAACAACATTTGATGCCAATTTACTCCGTCAAAGATATGGTGTACTCCTTTGGGACTATGCTATGCAGAAGATAGATGTTGATTCCATAAGCGAGAACGAAGCACCCTCAAAGATTGTTAGGCAAATCACGGATTCGAATACATCGGTAAAGATAGTGTTAGAGTAGTTTTAGGTGAATGTAGTTTTGGAAGGTAGTTTTATGTGAATACTATTTTTTTGAATATTGTTTTGGTAAAGATGGTGTTAAGTTAAGAAAAAATCATATTTTCATTTTATTCACTGTATCCACAGTGTTTATATATGATAATTTCAAGTATTCAGTCGATGTTTCAATGTTTTGTGCAGTAGTATTCATATGTATTCAACAGGTTGTATTCGTATGTATTCAACAGATGTATATATACAATATACATTCATCAGTTTACTAAAAATGGTCCTTTAGCAGATTGTATAGTTATGTATATATGTATTTATATATTGTCACGACCCAAAATCCAACTAGTCGTGATGGCACCTAACCCAACCCGCTAGGTAAGCCAACTTTCAACTATCCAATTCCAATAACAATTATTAAAGAAATTTAAGTAAATAATTATCTTAACCTTATACATTCCCCAATAACTGGAAGTACAAATTATGAGCTTCTAAGAATAGAATATACAAAGCGGAAATGAAATAATACATAGTCTATTTGAATAATACATAAACAGAGCTTTTATAAATCTAAGGCTACCCTGAACAAAAGGCAGCTACAACAGGAATGCAGGTACATCTTCAAGTCCCGCAACCATTGAGCATAGCAACAACAGCAGCCAACATCTGCACGCAATGTGCAGAAGTATAGTATCAGTTCAACCGACCCCATGTACTGTGTAAGTAACAAACCTAGACGTAGGTTGAAAGTAGTGACGAGCTTCCACCAAGGTCGGATCCAAAACCAATAGTCCACAATAATCCATTATAACATAAAGCAAATAATGCGAGAAGTAACTCAGGGATAAAATACCCAGCTAAATCATGATTTCAAAAATAGTAGTTCTTTCTTTCAAATACATCAGTGGAAAAAAACCAAATCGTTTGCTGGAGTTGCCAAAAATATGAATAGTTTGAAAACAATAAATTTCTCCCAAAATCTTGTCAATAATAAATAAGATGTTTCATTTTCCTTCCGTACAACCCGTGTAAAAACAAATACATCACTATGCCCATCTGTCAACAATGTGTGAAAAATCATGAATGATGTGATGGAGTACAGCACGAGGAAATACATCTCTATGCATGTATGTCATGTGTGCATGTCAATGCAATGCAACTCAATGATAAGATCATAAACAACCTCTCGGACAGAACATCACTCATATACAGCCCCTGGGACAAAACCTCACAGTCACTCGTGCCACTCGGGCATACCTCACAATCACTCTTGCCACTCGGGCATACTTCACAATCACTCTTGCCACTCGGGCATACCTCACAATCACTCGTGCCTCCCAGTCACTCAGCACTCGGCACTCGCACTCAGTAGGTACCTGCGCTCACTGGGGGCGTGTACAGACTCCGGAGGGGCTCCTACAGCCCAAGCGCTATAATCTGCACGGACAACTCACGTGCTGCACAGACAACTCACGTGCAATAATAATAAAGTATGCTGCAGGCGGGCAGCCCCGATCCACACTCATCCTCACAAATCAGGCCCTCGTCCTCTCTCAGTCATAAATATGTTGCAGGCGGGCAGCCCCGATCCACACTCGTCCTCACAAATCAGGCCCTCGGCCTCACTCAGTCATAAATATGCTGCAGGCGGGCAGCCCCGATCCACACTCATCCTCACAAATCAGGCCCTCAGCCAATATCAAACATGCTGCGGCGTGCAGCCCGATCCCATAAATATGCAACATAAATCAGGCCCTCGGCCTCACTCAGTCATAAACCTCTCAAGTCACTCGGGCATCTCAGTAAAACGGGGCATTCGGCCCACAATATTTATATGCATCAAAATAGAGTCATAAAACTGAGTTATGATATGCAATGAAATGAATATGACTGAGTATAAATTTTTAATTTAACACAATAATTCACAGCAATATGACCTCTGTGGGTAGGGCTGCTTATCGGGCGGATTGGGCGGTTAATTACTCTTAATGGTTTGGCTTAACGGTTATCGGTTTTTAAATATATTAATCCGCTAGCCACCCGATAAGATATCGGGCGGATTGGTATCGGTTTAGCTCTTATCGGGCAGTTTATCGGCCTAATTCAATCTATATTGCGTGCGTTAATTGTTTGTTGAACTCCTAGCATACAAATTCAGAATAAGAAATTACACATTGAGTCGAGACATACATGTCTGTTAACGCCTACATAAGAATGATGTAGTCTGTGATGTGGTGTAGAGTGAAAAAAGCAGAACACATTGTAGTTTACATTACATCCCAAAGCAGACTATATGATATGATGTAATTAAGGAAAAAGTAGTTCTAATGGATATGCCACTGTAACTCTTGCTAGCTATAACATGGATCATACAAGGATATCAAATTTCAATTAGATAACTATGTGATTGCCTGGGTTTAGATGCAAAGGAATAATTTCAGTAGTTTAGCTCATTAAATATGATGGCATCTAAGCTTTTATTAATTTATTCATAGCACAAACGAAGCAAAATTACAATAAATGTGCGGTTCTTCCCTTTGTTTCTTGTTCATTTCTCTTAGAAAGGTAACAATATATTAATAATTAACACAAAGGCTGTGCTGGAGCCGTATTTATAATTTTAAAAAGCAAAAATATGAGCTTCCTCTTCATACTAGGGCACTAAGATAGAGTGCTGGAAGCCTGGAAGTCGACGAGATAGAGTATTACGGGTGGCTGCTGGAGTACTGGTTGAATTTCTACTGAAGCTGGTTGAATTATGGTTGAATAAAGAGAACCATAATTCTGCTGGTGGCTGCTTGTTGAAGTTTAGGCATTAGGGTTCTGATTATTTAGGAATTAGGCGTTAGAACTTAGAGATAGAGTACTGGAAGAAAGTGGAAGGGTTTTTGATATTTAATATATATATATGGATAAAAATAAATTTTATATATATATATATATATATATATATATATATATATATATATATATATATATATATATATATATATATATATATATATATATATATATAACGGGTTAACGGATTATCCGTTAAGAAAATTGAATAATCCGCCCCCAAACCGATAAGCCGTTAATAAAAAAAATTCAATCTGTTCCCCGTCCGTTAAACCGTTAACCCGATACCAATAAGCGATTAAGCTTCGGTTTCGGTTCGATTTTCGGTTTCGGTTCGATTTTGAACACCCCTATCTGTGGGTCCAAATAATACTGGCACATAGCCTTAAAATAATTTTTAATATGCTTTTCAGCTCAATTTCTTTAACACATAAAACCGCATGGAAAATGCCAAGATTATTTAACTATAAAATTCCACAAAAATAATTATGTCACAATATCTATAGTGCACGCCCACACGCCCATCACCTAGCATGTGCGTTACCTCTCAACAATTCACAAAATACATATATTCAGGGTTCATACCCTCAACTCCAAGATTAGAAGAGTTACTTACCTCGAACAAGCTGAATTCAATGTCGAGCAAGCTAAACAATACTCCAGAAATCCCATTATGCGTGTATCAACTCACGAACGGCTCGAATCTACCACAATTAATTTGATTCAGCCCACAAAATTTATAGGAATTAATTTCATATCAAAATACTAATATTTTCACAAAATCCGAAATTACGCCCCAAAAATCACCCGTGGGGCCCACGTCTCGGAATTCGATAAAACTCACAAAATCCGAACCCTCATTCAACCACTAGTCCAACCATACCAAAATTACTCAAATCCGACCACAACTCGGCCTTCAAATCTTCAATTTAAACTAAGAGAGTTTTCAAACTTTTCCAACTTATTTCACCAATTAAATGATAAAAACAACCATGGATTCGGGTGATTTAACCAATATTGAGTTAAAAAAACTTACCCCATTATTTTCTCTGAAAATCTCCCAAAAATCGCCTCAATCCGAGCTCCAAATCGTTAAAAATGGAAAAGTCCTATTTTCTGAACTTAAACTTTCTGTCCAGACCTCTCTTCTTTGCGAACGCGACAGGTCCCTCGCGTTCGCGAAGCACAAAATGTGCTTCCCAACATTTGCTCTTCGCGAACGCGAGACACTGTTCACGAATGCGATGCTTTACGGAGCCCTTCTTCACGAACGCGAAGGCAAAAGTCCATGCCCACTATGTTTCCCTTCGCGAACGCGATACCCCATACGCGAACGCGATGCACAACCCAGCTTCTATTCGCGAACGCGAGAGCTACTCGCAAATGCAAAGATTAAACCTTGCCTGCCGCAAATTCCTCTTCGCGAACGCGAGGGCCCACTCGCGAACGCGAAAGAGAAAATACGAAAAATGCAGCAACAGACATCAGCAATCTCACCAAGGCCAAAAATGATCCGTTAACCATCCAAAACTCACCCGAGCCCTTCAGGAGCTCAACCAAATATACCAACAAGTCCTAAAACATCATACGGACTTAGTGGAACCCTCAAATCACCTCAAACAATACTAAAACCATGAATTACACCCCAATTCAAGCCTAATGAACTTTGAAATTTCTAGTTTCTGCAAACGACTCCGGAACCTATCAATTCACGTCCGATTGACCTCAAATTTTTCACACAAGTCATAAACGACATAAAGGAGCTATGAAAATTTTCAGAACTGGATTCCGACCTCGATATCAAAAAGTCAACCCCTCGGTCAAACTTCCCAAAAATTCAACTTTCGGTAACTCAAGCCAAATTCCACTACGGACCTCCAAATAATTTTCCGGACACGCTCCTCAGTCCAAACTTACCATACGGAGCTATTGGAATCATCAAAATTAAATTCCGAGGTCATTTACACATAAGTCGGCATCCGGTCACTATTTTAACTTAAGCTTTAAATCTTGGAACTAGGTGTTCCAATTCATTCCAAAACCTCACCGGACCCGAACCAATTATCCCGGCAATTCACACAACAACTGTAAAGTACAATTTGAGCAGTAAAGGGGGAAGCGGGGTTGTAATACTCAAAACGATCGGTCGGGTCGTTACATTCTCCCCCACTTAAACATACGTTCATCCTCGAACATGCTAAGAGTTGTTTCCAAGCCATCAAATCACTGTTCCATCTTACCACACACGTACCCGGGGGTGAACCCACGTCACCCTATCCCATATAGGCTTGACTACACAATGCAACTGAAAATCATTAATTTAACCTTAGCCCATAAACCTTGGAGTTTAATTTCCAACCTTTAAAATTTCTTTCAAGACACGAATCTTACATTTACACACTGTATAAGTCTGAATAAGCTGCATCGAGCTATAACTATAACCACGGATATAATCACCCAGCATATTACACAACTCGCATGCTCGTAGCACCATTCCTGTTCGCAGTGACTACTCCAAAACCAACTGCATGCTAGTATTAAACCCATATCGAACCAAACCTCATCCCAAAACCTTCATACACTGTTGATAATAAAAGAAACATGCAGAATCTCGTAACCCTTTATCAGACCAACAAGTCATGGAGGTCTCTTGCCCCAACCGGAACCATAATCACTTTCTGAGCCGACTTTCAATATTATACTCCTGAATATACCGAAATTAAACCTGATAGTACCCATTCCAGGTCCAATGATCTTATATTACTAAACATAACTACTCCACAGACATACCGTACCAATATAAATCGGAGCCACAACTCGTGCCATATTGCACTAATACGCAATAATTCAAATGTACCCAGTCATGGAAAATGACTCAAATGAGAGAACTGCCCCGCCAGATTAACAAGTACTTCCACAACGAAGCGCTGAAAATTCATCATACACCGTAGAACCATCACCCGATTCTAACACGAGGTTCATATTATATACTCCGAGCCACCCTGCTCTAATTTAATAACGACGGAGAGGCAAATGACAAAAATACCACACAAAAACCTAAAAGGACATAACCATTACGCTATCGATCATGCAATACCCAATTACTCATCACACTCAAATTCCGCTATAAAGCTCAAATAGAACCGCACCATCTGTGCACATAACTGATGAATCACAACTCCTCGTAGCATAAAGGAATAACTCACAGATTATTTGAGAACACGAATAAGTTCAACATCAACCAAATGACATATGCCTCAATAATAGCAATATGGAGCCAACCATTCCGGCTCGGTGTAGAATACACATCTTAATTGGGCCTACCTATGGACCCCCAAATCAACTCGGGTTACCCACAAATAGATAAAACTTCTTCCGAAAATCCATAATAACTGAATCATAACACATTCCATCATATGGCTAGCTCCAGCCACAACTTCACAGTCCACAACCTTGAAACAATCCGCTCCTGAGAACTCCCAATCTCCAAATCCATAGAACACGCGAATCACCATATTTGATTCCATCTCCACCGCCCGAATGCCTAATAACTCTCTCATACACGATCATCCCACGAGAAATACTTTAAAAGTTCTTCCGTGCCAATTTGAATAAAATTTGAGTACCGCAATACTAATTTATACCTCTGAGTACCGCAATACTAATTTATACCTCCGTAAGTAAAAAAAATACAATGCGCCTTCTAAAGTCCGCCCCTTTCTCATATAACACCAAGTAGTAATAGTATTTATCTAGTTATTTGAAACCGTCCATGTTGTCCAACATTCGTTACCTTCTCTTCAAGACTGTACTGCCACCTTGTACATAAAAATCTAGCTTTTGTACAACACGTAACATCTATATTGCCATCATGTGAAAAGCACAAGAATCTTATTATCAACTTTGAGTCACCAATAATTTACATACCATTTTAGTTAGAAACCTTTCTCTTGCTTCTTTCTAGGAGGAAATCACAATACATAACACGTTCTCCACATTGGTAGAAACCATCAAGAATACTTTGGAATCCATTTGCACATAATCAAGCCCTTAAAACTAAATTCCTCTAACTCGACCAAGCCACGCAGGTCGCCAAGTCCAGGTGTATTGCCACAAAGTACCTGTAGAAAACCCTCACATCATAAGCACTCAAAGAACCGATCATATCCATTACCATACTGATCCAACCTACTACCAAGCTGTCCTATTTCTCCAAGTCCCTTCCAAATTTGTCTTCAGATTGATACTTCTTCTTGCTAAAATACCATGATCTTTAACCATAACTTACCCCACAAATATTAGCATAGAACCACAACGCCCTACGGCCCATAAGCAACTGTATTCTTCTTAAGCACCTTCAAAAATACCACAACTACAACACTCACTCTGAGAATACATTATGTGAATTTGAAATTGTTCTTCTTACCTTCCTAACACAAAAATGTAGAATACATACACAAGTCCGGAAACATTCTCAATTGCTATATATAATTCTCAACCCACTGGAATCTTCTCGGGAGTCACCCACTTTGCTCAAATCTAATTGCACCGCCCAAATGGGCCAAAAGACACGTGCCCCATTAGCACCACAACACTCAAAAAAGTAAATTTACTTTAACACCACATATCAAATTCATACTCCGTGCGCACTACATCATTCACCAATAACAACTCACTCATCCCGTGAATTTCATTTAATCATATGTGAAATATAATCCTTAACCAGAAATTTCCTTATTCGAGTCATCCTCGATCTCAACTTCTGCAAGTCATAGCTAACCCACAAGTATGCCTCATACCAAAATTAAAATTTAACACCTAACCATGAAATCAAATTGTCAATATCAGACTCCCCCATTTGGCTCAAAGCCATAGATTAAAACATTCCATAACTCACAATACTAATACTCTCTTATTGACATAATGCCACAGTCAGTCCAAAGAAACTTCTTCCCAAGTTCATACAACGCCAACCATAAAAATACCTCAATCATCCGCTAAGCTCGTATTCATTCTCTCAACACACAAGTCAACTTTCTCAACCAGATTCAGATTCAAATCTCCACCCATACACCCCGTAGGCAGAAAAGAAACTCTCCACTCACATCATAAGAAATACTCCTACATAGATTACTCCACAGGGGATAATCCACCTGCTTAGCCTCAATCTGGTATCTTGTTATATCTTTTCGCAGTCACAATTACTATGCAATCACTTAGTCAATCTGCGTCCAAACTCATTACCCAGACATGAGAATTTAATTTACCCCAAAATTTAACAATATAAAAGATCCTTCAAAACATTCATACTCGAGACTGTACGTCACATTAAAACGAAAATCAAGCACCCAATGGCCATTTCTTTACATTTCAAGGAAACACTTCTCGTCACATTCAAATCATCTTAACACATCCCCGCGGTCACATCATACCCATCATACCGCCATTCCACCGTTCATCGAGCCACAAATTCCAATGTAGGGTCATTACCGGACATATGAATCTAAATGTACAAGTTACAACTGAAGCTATCGAGCCTAAGCTGCGGTCTAAACCTGGCCTCAAGTCCTCAAGACTGGCCCATCACCAAAATACAGAATACTCACTTCGAACCTCATTCATAGAATCACAATCCGGCAATGCAAAGCTGATACTGAGCGCTTATGTGCGCATACGAATGTGTGGAAGGAATTCAAAGAGTTTCTATCTCAAGCTGAATCAATCTCGCACGATAAGGAAAGAAAAATGGGAAGTATATATCCTAAATGCCCTGTAGCCTCTCGAAGATAAGTGTGGACGTCATCATACCGATCCGTAAGACTCTACTGGACACTTGCTCATGACTTGTAGAACCTATGAACCTAGAGCTCTGATACCACCTTGTCACGACCCAAAATCCAACTAGTCGTGATGGCACCTAACCCAACCCGCTAGGTAAGCCAACTTTCAACTATCCAATTCCAATAACAATTATTGAAGAAATTTAAGTAAATAATTATCTTAACTTTATACATTCCCCAAGAACTGGTAGTACAAATCATGAGCTTCTAAGAATAGAATATACAAAGCGGAAATGAAATAATACATAGTCTATTTTAATAATACATAAACAGAGCTTTCATAAATCTAAGGCTACCCTGAACAAGAGGCAGCTATAACAGGAACGTAGGTACATCTTCAAGTCCCGCAACCATTGAGCACAGCAACAACATCAGCCAACATCTGCACGCAATGTGCAGAAGTGTAGTATCAGTACAACTGACCCCATGTACTGAGTAAGTAACAAACCTAGTCGCAGGTTGAAAGTAGTGACGAGCTTCCACCAAGGTCGGGTCCAAAACCAATAGTCCATAATAATCTATTACAACATAAAGCAAATAATGCGAGAAGTAACTCAGGGATAAAATACCCAGCCAAATCATGATTTCAAAAATAGTAGTTATTTCTTTCAAATACATTTGTGAAAAAAAACCAAATCGTTTGCTGGAGTTGCCAAAAATATGAATAGTTTGAAAACAATAAATTTCTCCCAAATTCTTGTCAATAATAAATAAGATGTTTTATTTTCCTTCCGGACAACCCGTGTAAAAACAAATGCATCAATATGCCCATCTGTTAACAATGTGTGAAAAATCATGAATGATGTGATGCAGTACAGCACGAGGAAATACATCTTTATGCATGTATGTCATGTGTGCATGCCAATGCAATGCAACTCAATGAGAAGATCATAAACAGTCCTTCGGGAAGAACATCACTCATATACAACCCCTCGGGCAAAACCTCGCAGTCACTCGTGCCACACGGGCATACCTCACAATCACTCTTGCCACTCGGGCATACCTCACAATCACTCATGCCTCCCAGTCACTCAGCACTCGGCACTCGGCACTCGCACTCAGTAGGTACCTATGCTCACTGGGGGTGTGTACAGACTCCGGAGGGGATCCTACAGCCCAAGCGCTATAATCTGCATGAATAACTCACGTGCTGCACGGACAACTCATGTGCTATAATAATAAAGTATGATGCAGGCGGGCAGTCCCGATCCACATTCATCCTCACAAATCAGGCCCTCGGCCTCACTCAGTCATAAATATGCTGCAGGCGGGCAGCCCCGATCCACACTCATCCTCACAAATCAGGCCCTCGGCCTCACTCAGTCATAAATATGCTGCAGGCGGGCAGCCCCGATCCACACTCATCCTCACAAATCAGGCCCTCAGCCGATATCAAACATGTTGCGGCGTGCAGTCCGATCCCATAAATATGCAACATAAATCAGGCCCTCGGCCTCACTCAGTCATAAATCTCTCAATCCACTCGGGCATCTCAGTAAAACAGGGCATTCGGCCCAAAACATTTATATGCATCAAAATAGAGTCATAAAACTGAGTTATGATATGCAATGAAATGAATATGATTGAGTATGAATTTTCAATTTAACACAATAATTCACAGCAATATGACCTATGTGGATCCCAATAATACTGGAACATAGCCTCAACATGATTTTTAATATGCTTTTCAGCTCAATTTCTTTAACACATAAAACTGCATGGAAAATGCCAAGATTATTTAACTATAAAATTCCACATAAACAATTATGTCATAATTTCTATAGTGCACGCCCGTCACCTAGCATGTGCGTCACCTCCTAATAATTCACAAAATACATATATTCAGGGTTCATACCCTCAACTCCAAGATTAGAAGAGTTACTTACCTCGAACAAGCCGAATTCAATGTCGAGAAAGCTAAACAATGCTCTAGAAATCCCATTATGCGTGTATCAACTCCCGAACGGCTCGAATCTACCACAATTAATTTGATTCAGCCCACAAAATTTATAGGAATTAATTCCATATCAAAATACTAATATTTTCACAAAATCCGAAATTACGCCCCAAAATCACATGTGGGGCCCACGTCTCGGAATATGATAAACTCACCAAATCCGAACCCCCATTCAACCACTAGTCCAACCATACCAAAATTACTCAAATCCGATCACAACTCGGCCTTCAAATCCTCAATTTAAACTAAGAGAGTTTTCAAACTTTTCCAACTTATTTCACCAATTAAATGATAAAAACAACCATGAATTCGGGTAATTTAACCAATATTGAGTTAAGAACACTTACCCCATTGTTTCCTCTGAAAATCTCCCAACAATTGCCTCAATCCGAGCTCCAAATCGTTAAAAATGAAAAAGTCCCATTTTCTGAACTTAAACTTTCTGTCCAGACCTCTCTTCTTCGCGAACGCGACAGGTCCCTCGCGTTCGCGAAGCACAAAATGTGCTTCCCAACATTTGCTCTTCGCGAATGCGAGACACTGTTCGCGAACGCGATGCTTTACGGAGCCTTTCTTCGCGAACGCGAGCTCCCCCTTCGCGAATGCGAAGGCATTCGCGAACGCGATACCCCATACGCGAATGCGATGCACAACCCAGCTTCTCTTTGCGAACGCGAGAGCTACTCGCGAACACGAAGATTAAATCTTGCCTGCCACAAATTCCTCTTCGCGAACACGAGGGCCCACTCGCGAACGCGAAAGAGAAAATACGAAAAATGCAGCAACAGACATCAGTAATCTCACCAAGGCCAAAAATGATCTGTTAACCATCCAAAACTCACCCGAGCCCTTCGGGAGCTCAACCAAATATACCAACAAGTCCTAAAATATTATACGGACTTAGTGGAACCCTCAAATCACCTCAAACAACATTAAAACCATGAATTACACCCCAATTCAAGCCTAATGAACTTTGAAATTTCTAGTTTCTGCAAACGACTCCGGAACCTATTAATTCACGTTCGATTAACCTCAAATTTTGCACACAAGTAATAAACGACATAACTGAGCTATGAAAAATTTCAGAACTGGATTCCAACCTCCATATCAAAAAGACAACCCCCCGGTCAAACTTCCCAAAAATTTAACTTTCGAGAACTCAAGCCAAATTCCACTACGGACCTCCAAATAATTTTTCGGACACGCTCCTAAATCCAAAATCACCATACGGAGCTATTGAAATCATCAGAATTAAATTCTGAGGTCATTTACACATAAGTCGATAATCGGTCACTATTTTAACTTAAGCTTTAAACCTTGGAACTAAGTATTCCAATTCATTCCAAAACCTCACCGGGCCCGAACCAATTATCCCGGCAATTCACACAACAACTGTAAAGTACAATTTGAGCAGTAAAGGGGGAAGCGGGGTTGTAATACTCAGAACGACCGGCCGAGTCGTTACATATATAAAGTAATATATCATGTTGTATATGCATTATGTATTGATATATATTCAAGAGATTGTACTGTATGTGATGTACACTTTGTATTCAGATGTATTCGAATATATTTATATTATGCTGTATGTGTACTACATTTTGATTCATAAGTATTCAAATATTTCCAGATTGTATTGTTTGTGTAAGTCATTTTGTATTGATATGTATTCAGCATATTGTAATTATGTATTCAGATTTAACTGCACATGTATGTATTCATATTTATTTAAAATATAAATGCAATATGTATTCAGCAGTTTACTAAATTATATTCAGCAGAATGTATTCACGCAATAATCCAATACACCAACTAACTATATCCAGAATGTAATCACGCAAAAATCCAAATACACCAACTAATCAATATGTATTATTTCAAAATGTCACCGAAATCTATGACACATCGTTATAGCACTAATACAAGTCAGAATGTGAACTAAGTCCTACGTGGAGCATTTCTACAAGTACGCTTATTATGTCCTCTCTGCCCACATATGCTACATGAATGTTGATTTTTCTTCTGCAACAATTCACTGAGCGGCTTATCGCGCTTCTTCTTTGGCCTTTCAGGAGGTCTTTTCCATTTGGGTGGTAAGACAACTTCCTGTGATATATGTGCTGGTATATTCCATTTATTTTGATCCGGTAGCGGATACACGGGCACCTCGTATGTCATTACAACAGACTTTGGTTTGTAATAGTCAGAGCAATAATCTTCTGGCATTAGAAACTTGCTCTTCAAGACAGCTCAAGCGTGTGGGCATGGTAATTCATCAACTTGGAACCGCCCACAACTGCATTTTCTCTCTAAGAGGCACACGGTGTAATGCCTTCCTTCATCGTTCACCATATGCAAGTATTCAATCGATGGTACCACCTACATTTAAACATAGGCCTAGAAGTTTTGAACATTTTTAAAAAAAATCATATATATATCAAAGAATAGACGTATTAATTACAGTATAGATATATACAATTAAAATATAATTTAAATATACAACAGTAAATTTTTATTTATCTTTCAGAATCATCATATATATTTATTTCAAACAAATATGTATTTAATACAAATATATATGTATATATAAAATACAAAGACATACAGTTGTATACAATGAAATACATTGAATACAGTGGAATATATTTTATATGTAGGCTGGCAGAATATTAAAGATGATGACATCTTAACTGATGAATACAGTGATATACAGTAACTATCTGCTTATGAAATGCATATGGTTAGAAACAAAACCATTAAATTCAACTAACGATACAATGAGCATATGGACTGTATTTCGAATAGTAGAAATTGTATCAGAAATAAATACACCTTGTACCAGGGTTAAATATATGATACAATGACTTAAAAAAAAACTTACAGTCATGCATGTAGACATTGCCTCATTCAAAGTAAGCATCTCCTGGTATTTTTTTCCAAGCGTTGTGTATGTAGGTGAAGCTTCTTTCCGATTGCTGCAATTCCAACGTCCAAACATCTTCCTAACTTCTTCGAGCAATTCCCTTGCTGACACAAGTGCGGCATTGATTGACTTAGTAATATTTGACGTCATGGTCTATCCCCTATTAACAGGTGCATACAACCTAGCCCACTTTTTGTATCCAGCTAATTCCAAGTATTCTTTCACCCTAATATCTACCTTCTCCACCTTCTCCATTAGACCGTCAAATTCAGCATGTGTGTATGCTTTTGCCATCGAGAAGTATATCTCGCTCAACTTTGAATGACTCTTTTTAAATTTTTTATATACGTTGTTCCATAGATGCCATATACAAGTAAAATATGGTACCGCTGGATACACTCTCGATACAGATTTGATGATACTCTCACTCTTATCTGAAACGATGCACATGTTTTCCCTCTCACCATATGCTTCCTTGAATTGTTCAAAGAACCACGGCCAAGCAGCATCGTTCTCTGAATCAATAACACCATATGCTGGTGGCAGTATATGACCTGTAAAAATAATTGCATACATATTAAAAATATGTATTTCAATCTTTAATAGGCAGTAAGATTAACAAATTTTATTACAATCTCCATACTCACCTGCACCATCCAACGTATTGGTTGAGATGAATGTCCCGGTGTAATATGATTTTAGGTGGCTTCCATCCACAATCACAATGGGTATACAATGATCGAACCCTTTTATAAAGGCATACAAAGATATATACACATACATGAACTCATATTTTGGCGATTTTACCATTCTAATGTGCGAACCAGGATATGTCATATCCATTGTATATAAGTACCCTAGTAATTTATTGTATGAATCAGCCTGTTCGCCTCTCAAAAAATTTATTGCCTTTTCTTTAGCCCGCCACGCCAACATGTAACTAACATCTACACCCAAATCTGATTTCACATCATCAATTATATCCTTTGGGGTGTATTTTCTCTTATGATTAGTAAGCTCGGACCTAATCATACCACCGATAAGACTACTACTTGCTTGACGTTGCTCATACACCTTATTCTTCAACGGACATGTATGCTTATCATTGAACTCTCTCACTTTGAACATTTGTGATTTGTTAATGCTAGAAGCCTTAAACCTCCATTCACAATCATTTGACATGCATAATAATGTATAGCTGCAAATAATGTTTCCTCAATATATACGATGAGTATAAATGATTAACAATTCACTAATATATATGCGAATACATTGTTACATATATATATATATATATATATATACACACACACACATTATTATAAAATACACACATATACATGTGAATAAGACTGTAATTATATATATACATTTAAATATGTATAAATATATCTAAAAACAAACAGCGAAAGCCACTGTAATATCTATTTTATCAATAAAATATAGATGAATACATGTGTTCGAAATACATAGGTACACCAATGAAAGTCATGTAAATACATCCAAGCATATCTGAATACATCTAAATACAATTTAAAAATTCTACCATGAATACAATATATAAAAAATCTCAAAATACACACAAGTATACATGTGAGTACGGCTGTAATTATATATATACAATTAAATACGTATAAATACATCCAAGAACAACCAGTGAAAGTCACTGTAATAAATATTCATCAGTAAAATACAGATGAATACATGTATTTGAAAGTCACATTAATAATTATTATATGTTTAATATTTGAAAGTGATGTAAATACATCCAAACAAATCTAAATACATCTAAATACAATTTAAAAATTCTGACATGGAAACAATATACAATTTCACATTCAATATACATAACCATACATTTGAATATAATATGATGTTTAACAAGTTGCAGCTAAGAACGCTCAAACCTGATAGCATTAGACCTATCAACCCGGAATTAAAATCTTTCACATATTGCATAATGCTCCATCACCTGTTTCAATGTAGCTTTATCCTTATATACTTGTCCAGCCATAACCTCGCTTTGATTTGTTTTTGAAATAATCAAATTCGTATCCAATTCGAACACCTCAATTGATTCTCCTGAATTGACAGACTCAATAGCAAGTGTATCATCTGTATCAAAATTACACCTTTGATTTGCTTCATCAATTTGCACAATGTCGCCTTGAATTAAACTACCTCCAGCTACAACTTATTTGTCAATTGTTGTTATGCACAAAGGATACATTCTGAATTCTCTGTTCACTTTTTTCAACTCTACATACACCATGTAACCCATGTCGTTATGTATTTCCATTAGCGTGCAATTTCTATCTATTTTGTATTCGATTTTGATTGACTTTGAGCGCAAATCTATGTCGAATTGTTTCGAAATTGAAGCAACCAAATCATTGTACGAGGCATACCCCTTTATCAGTATCCCCTCAATCGAATAATCGACATAGTTGCTCTCACTGTCCCACTTACCAGAATGACGCAGTAGCACGGTTAAACTTGCCATATGTAAAATCGAATTATACCGATTTCTGTATATAATTGTATGAATCTTGAATTTTATTGGTTGAAAACAGAAACACCCAAGAACGATATCAACAGAAAAAGGGAAGGATTAGAAACTCGGCGATTGCTCTGTTTTGTTGTATTTATCGTGTGAGAAAAATATTCAGCATATTCGTGTCAAATACAGATTATGGGTGATGTAATTGAGTTAATTGAGTTATATTAGGAGTCTATTATGTTAATTGATTCACTTTCCGTTTAAAAACAGCTGAATAGACCATGAATTGTGCTATTTACGTTACTGTATTCACAAATATATATCGTGAATACAATCGAATACAATAATTGTCTAGCTGGAATCCCCTGTTTCACGCCGATTTTTGCTACTGTATTCTCGAATACACTCTAAAAAACTGAAAACATAGCTATAGGAAGTAATATAGTAAATGGTAGCTACAACTAGTTAATAACCACTAAACAATAGTGGTTTGTGAAATTTTCTCATCTTAAATTCCGTACTCAGTCAAACATATATCACATAAATTAAAATGGAGAGAATATGTCTTTCTTTTAGGTTAGACTTTGATGTTATTGTACTAAAACATAATATTCAATTCATAAAAAATGGTGAAGCAGAAGAGATATTGCAATATTACCGGGGTAAATACTTGTTTGCACCTGAGTATTTGCATTAAAATATACTAATTTATCCTTGCTGAGTTGATTAATGTAAAAATATGTAATTAACTATGACTCAGTGGTAACCATATTTGTGAAAACAAGTGTAGGGATGTTCACAAAAAAAAAAAAAAAAAAAAAAAGCCCGAACCAAAATCAAATCCAAAAAATCTATAATTTGGGTTTGATTTTTAATTTTAAAATTCGACAAAATCTAGTTATGTTTTTATTTTAAGTAAAATATAATTAAAAAAAATAAACAAAACCAACTATATAAATATTACTGTAAAAGTTATAATTATATCCTATATATGCATGAATAATTCTCTCTATATATATATATATATGATTTTTTTATGGTATATGTTTTGTTTTTCAAAGTAGTATTATTTAGAGAATAATGGGTCTAAGTTAACAAGAATATACAAACAATAGAAATTGTCGATAGACCTTCCGCCCTTCAGTCTATAGTATTTTTTATTCACGACTTACGACTACTTGTTTGGATGGTTGTTACCTGTTGTGTTGTGTTGTACGTATACTTATTTTAAATACAATATTTGTTTTGATTGTTACTTAAATTTTATTGTATTGTATCGTTAAATCTGTCGTTATGTAACGATGAAAAGTGTCACTTTATGGAATGACAAATTTGGTGTGATCGCACCGTTACCTTTTTTCTCATCTTGCCCTTCCTTATTATTAAGTAATCATATTTTATCATTTATCCTACTTTTTATATAACTAGTGTTAGTGTACGCGCTTTGCGCGTGTACCTAACTCAATAAAAATTTATTTAAAATTTATCTTTGAATTATAAAATAAAAATATAAGTTCTTAAAAATAATGAATGTTGGTCGTATATAACTAATAAAAAATAAAACTGGTCTACGGAAATACTCAATATTCAACTTAAAATGCATTTCAAAGAATGACTTAAGTTAGAAACTTAGAATAGAAAGTGTTTATTTAATTTGAAAGTATTATTATTTAAGTGAGATTAGTATTTAAATAATATTAATTAGCTAGCTCATACCAAATTTTAGGTATTTAATTGCAACTATATTTTTATTCGATAAGAATTCTTTCTCAAATAGTAAAACAATTAGGTGAAAAATCATTCATGCATGACGTGTTCCAAAAAAAAGCAAATTAAATTCTTTGTAAATCTAAAAAATTTAAGAATCACTTTATATCATAAATAAGGCCTGCAATTGAAATGCCCTTTTAGAAGCCATAATTATAGTCAAGAAACTCGCTTATATTCAGCTAAATTTAATATAATCTAGAAAAGTTAAAAGATCTCATAAATTATCTTGTTGGAATAATTGATAATTTTGGAGTTTGTTATTGATTTCGGCTCAATATTCCAAATAATTGTAATTGCTAATTTAAAAGCTTTGAAAACTAAAATTATAATATAGAATACTATTATTAGTGGAATAGACTTCTATATATTTTTAAATATTCTAATATATAAGAGTTTAGTATAAATCAGAACGTATAAAGGTTAAAAAATTGGACCACTCCATGTTATCCAAAGCCAAACTCATTTCCTCTTTCTTTAATGTTCTTATTCTCTCCTTTATTTATTTTATTTATTATTTATAAATTATAAATAATTTAAGTGTACAATTTATATAAGGTAAAATATTAATAATTTTAAAGTTCTAAATGTAAGAATAGTTAATACAGTTCAAATAAGGAAAAAAATTATTATACAAACTCCTAAATGTTAGGGAATTAATTAAATGACTATTTTTTTAATATTAGAAAAATAAACAAATGACTATTTTATCCAGTGTGATCTCTATTTTTAAAGGGTAAAAAAGGCGAACGACATTTCGCTAAGGGCCTTCGTGCTTTTAATATAGTATAGATAATTCCACCTCGTATTTTATTTTTTTTAATTTAGAGGATATTATATGCAGTTTATTAGGTGCAAATAACTTATGTTTAGTTTTCTTATATATTTTATCCTTCTAGCAATTCTACCTTTATATACAGCCAATGATCCGTTCACTATAAAGTTTTCAAATTTAGCAATATTTTATCACATGAGCAGATTTTAAAAAAGGACGAAAATCGACTTATTGAAACAAAAGACTTACTTGTTATGGTTTCACTTAACAATTTGAAACATTGAATTAATTGATTTGATTTTTTTTAAAATAAAAAATCGATTCAAATCAAATTATGAACACTCTCAAACACATATGTCATGTATTTATTAAATTGATAATTAATTTTTATTCATTTACCAGTCTACCTTCCCTCAAATTGCCAGCTCCCTTTGCCAATAGGTAGAATTAGAGGTGTACATAGGTCGGATTGGTTCGAATTTTTAAATTATCAAACCAAATTAATGATATCGGGTTTTTAAATTTATAAACCAAACCAAACCAAACCAACAAAGTCGGGTTTTTCAATCTCGATTTTTCTCGGTTTTTTCGGGGGGTTTTCCGGTAAAGTCTTCATAGCATAAAATATGTAACTTGTGCTCCAAATATTTTTTAAGTCCTAGTAAAATACAATTATATAATATATTTTCCAAGAAATTAACATAATAATATGAGATAAGTCATAGCATTATACTAAAATATTCAATAACAAAGATAAAATAATAAAATTACATAAAACAAATATTGCTAATTAATAAGCCATAATAAAAAATAACATAATCTAAAAATACTATATAGGTCATGCTAAAATAAGTATAGCTAATAAGTACTAATATTAATTACATAACTAAGCACTAAAGAAAAAGATAAACTAAGTTATGCATTTTAATTATAAACAATGTAAAACTAAAATAATTATCTAACACTTTCGTCATTTCTAGTATTGAAATTGAATTTTTTTTTTGTTAGCATTAGTATTTATTTGAACTTTGTTTGAGTTACTACATATATGGGCTTTAAAATTTATTTACCATTCAAGAATGTTAAATCTAAACTTGAAATAATACGTTAAAAGATAAAAATGTGAAAAAGTTTAAGAAATATTTATAAATTACATTACAATAAATATTTATATGTATAAAATATTTTTAAAAATTATATAAATGTACTATCGGGTTGGTTTGGTTTCGGTTTGACTTTTTTTAGTTAAAACCAAACCAAACCAGTTATGGTAAGGTTTGATTTTCCAATACCAAACCAAATCAAACCAAACCACATCGGATTTTTTTTCGGTTTGACTCGGATTATCGATTTGGTGCGGTTTATCGGTTTTCTTTGTACACCCCTAGGTAAAATCATTCATATTTTTCATTAAATTGTCTCCATGTGACCTATAGGCAGTGGCGTAGTCACATACATTGAAGGTTGGTCAACCAAATACCCTTCATCGAAAAATTATAATGTAACTGTATATATAAAAATTTATATTGTGTATATATATGTCAAAAATTATTTTTTATTAAAATTTGAACATACTTCGCGAAATTTCTGATTTTGTCACTGCTTATAGGTCACAGGTTTGAACTATAAAAACAATCACTAATACTTGATTCGAGTAGACTGTCTACATCTCACCCTTTGGAGTATAACTCTTCTCCGAATCTTATATAAATACGAATTGATTTGTGAATCGAGTTGTGCTTTTATCCATATTTGTTTTTGCGGCCCTAAAGACCCCATGGTTGTTGAAACTAAAGTTTGGAATTGGTACCCTTCATATATATATATGTATATACAGAGAGAGACCATGTACTTGCCCTTTCTCCTTGGTCTTTGATGCAAAGAACCTCCTATCCACAATTTCCTCCCACTCTCTTGTTTTCTCAACCACAAATAAAAAAACATAAAATTTTCTCTCTCACACAGTCACACATTGATGCCAAAATCAAGATTTGTCCATGTAAGCAAAATCAGATACTTGGAGAAGGAGAATCATATTCTTTTGATGCCACATCAGACATGTTCACGTGGTCTCACTCCACGTAAGCAATTCAATCGACAAAAACCTCAGCTGCTGTAGTCCACACTTTTGGTATAGAATGGGTGGATTGAGCTCTTCTTTTCTTTTCTTTTTAATTATTTTGAAATATACTTTAGGTTAAATTTTATGGGCTGTTTGAGTTTGTGCAGATGTACCGCATTTGACGTACACAGTAACCAATTTATCATGTAAATCTGTCTTAAAATAATACATTCTTTTATATAAACGTAGTTTGAGTGAGCTTCGAGGTGAAAAATAATCTTAAATTTATAGCTCTAAACTTGTCGTAAGATTTACGTGGCTATAAAGTATATAAGTAAGAATAAAATAAAATAAAAATTAAAATTAAATCATTTATATATATGTGTGTGTGATACTCTTCTTCAAATAGATATGATAAAAAGATAATGTCACATCAAAAGAAGAAGTATATATCTGCATCTTCGCATTAAGGTTAAAAAAGATACTTCTTTCGTTCAAATTTATGTGGCAGTGTCTCACTAAAAAAATTTAAAAAAAAAATTGAAACTTATAATTGAAAGAAGTCATAAATATTTGTGTGATTATATATTATTTTATTAAAAAATTAAAATTAAATTATTTTAGAAAAATATGTATAAAAATTGGGACAGAAGAAATAACAAAAGCAATAACACTTTCAAACAACCTCCTTAAAATTATAAATCTTCCTTTGTTAAAACCTTATTTATGAAAGTTATATATATATATATATATATATATATATATATATATATATATATATATATATATATAAGATAAGATAGAGCAAGTGGATTAGGCTAAAATGTTTTGACACCCTTATCCAACTCATTCTTTTTCTTTTTCTCCTTATCTAAGACATTAAATAATAATTAGCATAGGAAATGCCCATACTCCAAAAGACAGATAATGAAAAAATTGAAGGCCAAGGAACGCAGGTGGGTTTCACATGGTTCAATCTCTTATGTGGACTAAAATTAGCCATGTAAGCAAACACACAGAATTTGATTTCCTTTGTCCGTTACAACTTTAATTAAAGATTTCGGGTTTAAGTTCAGGTATAAAATCATTTATGTTAGAGAGCATTTTTACTCGAATGTTAGACTTTTCGTACAAATTCGGATATAATCAAATTCTAATAAGCGGACTCACTATCGATTAAAAATTTGAGCCAATACAAGAATAGGAATCGAACTTAATTAAGCAATGCACTAAAGGGGTCGTTGGGTATGATGGATAAGCAAAATAATCTGAGATAAAAATTTAGTATTGCCTTATTTTTTATTTGGTTACTAATCCTAGGATAAATTATCTCAGGATTAAAAATAGTATCAGGATAACTTATATCTGTCAGATAGTAAAATAGTAGTCTCAAGATAAGTTATCCTAAAATAAAATAATAAAATTGACAATTTCAAAATTAATATAACATACTAACAGACAATAAGAAATAATATTAAGGTAACTAATTTCAAGATTAATTAACACGAAAGTTCTTAAAGACTTTTTTGCCTCATGAGTTGGCCTCAAGTTGTTTAGTAAAGAATGAAGGTAAAACTATAAATATTCCTAATACGTATTCATACAAAAAAAAAAAAAAAATTATATGCGGCTTAAAAAGGAAGAAATGAATATTGTTATCATCATATCGGGTGTGTTTGGTATGATGGAAAATATTTCGTAAAAAATATTTTTATGAAAAATGAGTGATTTTATTACTTATTTTCTTTTGTTGGTTGGCGAGTGGAAAAAAAATTTTCGAAAAATATTTTATAGTGTTTGGTTAGAAAGTAGAAAAATATTTTTTTAGGAAAATACTTTTTTATGGTACTCTCCTCACTCCCACCCCTTCCCCCCAAGTCCACATGCTTCCTTGCTCCCCCTCCCCCCCACTCCCCCCTCTCCTCCCCCTCCCCCCAAATAGCCAATGTTTTTAGGACTTTATTTTCTTCAAAATTTTAATTATTCTTCTAAAAATTCACACAAACCTAAAGGAATTAATGTGATACTTTACTTTTTTACGCAAAAATAACGTTGAAATTTTTGCTCCATAGCTAAAAAGAAAATACTCTTTTTTTGGTTGAAAAAAAATACTCTTTCTACGGCATGAAAATAAAGTACTCATTTTATTAAAATAAAAGAAAATACTTTTTCTATATCATGACAGAAAAATACTCATTTTGTTGAAATGATAATACCGTTTTTACGTCATAAAAAGAAAATACTCCTTTTGTTGAAATGAAAGAAAATACTTTTTACTTATCATTTTTTGTTGAAATGAAAGAAAATACTTTTTCTATATCATGAAAAGAAAGTAATATTTTTATTAAAATGAAAAAAAAAATATTATATCATGAAAAAAAAATACTCATTTGTTAAAATGAAAAAAAAAATATCTATAACATAAAAAAGAAAGTACTATTAATAATATTTTTATTTAGGGTGGGGTGGAGTGGGGACGGTAGGTGGGGATGTGGGGGTGCATTGGTGGGGGTTGGTAGGGATGGGGAATAAGGTGTGGAAGGTTGAAAAAGAATTTTGAAAAATATTTTCTTTCTCTTGATAAGGAAAAATTTTTCCTCCAAATGAAGGAAAATGAGTTCATGAAAAAAATATTTAAACCAACCAAACATGAAAATTTTAAAAATTCTTAATGGTGCTTAATTATAGAAACATGAAAAATAGAGAAAATGTTTGATTGAATACTGAGTTATTCACTCGCGGGAACAGATCAATTTTCTTGAAGTTTAAGGGGAAAAAAGGACTTATAGTCAGAATAAATTATAGATATTTGTATGGTTTTATATTAATTCATCAAAAAACATTTTAAAAAATTAAAATTAAATTATTTTTAAAAAAAAAGGTATGCATAAATATTAAAATGCAATAACACTTCAAACAACCTACTTAAAAGTATAAAATTTCCTTTGATAAAGGTGATAAGATAGAGCAAGTGGATTAGGCTAAATTATTTTGACTCCCTTATCCAAGTCACTCTTTTTCTTTTTCTCCTTATCTAAGACATTAATAATTATCATCATAGGAAATGCCCATATTCCAAAAGACAGATAATCAAAAATTGAAGGCCAAGGAACGCAGGTGGATTTCACATGGGTCAATCTCTTATGTGGACTAAAATTAGCCATGTAAGCAAAAACACACAGAATCTAATTTCCTTGATCATTATAACACGTTGTTCCCTATGCTATTCGAAGCCACTTTTACATGCCGCAAACTAAAAGAATATTCTCCGAATAAGTTATCCTAGAATAAAATAATAAAATTATCAATCTCAAAATTAATACAATATATTATTTTATTCGTCTCATATTATTTGTCATAATTCTCTCGTACACATTCTTTAAAAAAAAATTAATTAGAATGTACTTTTTACTACTTTATCCATTCATATCTTAATATTTAATCTTTCTTTATTGATAATTGAACAAAGTTCGGTGTTTGTAGTATTCAAAGATAATTATTACTTCATCCATTTATTTTTACTTGTTAACTATTAACTTTGTACGCCCCTTAATAAATAAATAAAGTGTATAATTTATTATGATACCCATATTAATTGGTGTATAGCCTTAATGGATTTGGAAAATAATTTGGAATGAGTAATTAATGTTAATTGCAAAACAGAAAAAATAAATTATTTTTCTCTTGATATGCGAAAGTGGACAAGTAAAAGTGAAAATCTATTTTTAGAATAGTGGACAAATAAAAGTAAACGGAATAAGTACTAAGGGTAAAAAAGGAAAAATATAATTATTGTATCTTGAACTTCTAAAATGACAAATAATTTGAAATAATTATTTTTAGTAGCTATGACTGATAATATAAGACGGAAGAAGTAACAGACAATAACAAATATTATTAAGATAACTCATTTCAAGATTAGTTAATTAAAAGTTATGATATCGGGGTCGGAATAAAATTTCGAGAATTGAATTAGCTCCGTTATATTATTTGAAACTCAGCATGTAAAATTTGACGTTATTCCGTGTTGATTTGATAACTTTTTTGCCTCATGAGTTGGCCTAAGTTGTTTTGGTAAAGAATGAAGGTAAAACTAAAAATATTCCTAATACGTAATCATACAAAAAAACAAATCTTATGTGGGGCTTAAAAAGGAAGAAATGAATATTGTTATCATCATATCGTTTCTTCTCCCTTGTCTTTAGACAATTATTATTTTAATTTTACCATCATTCCTAACTCAAGCAATAGCAAATATTAGTGATTTGCATAAAGTACAATATTAATGACTCAAGCACAAGAGTTTAACATAAAATATTTGAACTTGTCTGTTGCCAACGAGTTGCACTAATATTCATTTGTATTAAATTATTATGAACATACCAATCTAACAATTTAACATTTAAAAAAAAGTTAACTTATATATATTGAGAGTATAAATAATTTCTAAATCATCAGCGCATTTTACTCTCTTTGTTCCAATTTAAGTAAAAGTATTTAGTTGAACACAAAATTTAAGAAAGAACCGAAAACTTTAAACTTTTAGTCTAAATTGAGATGTAAATATTTGTGTGACCGTAAATTATCTCATTAAAGATAAAGTGCGCATTTTAAAGTTAAATTTATACTACTAAATATAGAAAGATATCTTTTTTTTTGGTACTAATAAAAAAAAAATAATGTCATATAAATTGGGATGGAGAAAGTAGCTTACATTAGCAAATAACATTCCAGATTTTCCCAGTTATTATCCTACATTTATTATTGATGATTGCAATTTTTTAGATAGTCTGATGGGGCGGATGCACTCTTAGTGAAGCGGTGTCACGCTACACCGCTTCGTCAAATTTTTTTACTAAATATATGTATTAATATTGTGAGAAAACGAATAAATAGGAAAAAATGACACCACTTGACATAAATTGTCTTTTGGTGCGTTGGTTATGTGCTTGATTTTGCTTTAAAAGATCAGTTTGAAAGAGTCTGTATGATTAAAAAATGTGATGAAGTAGAATTGAACCCAGGACCTTTTCTAACTTGAAATTCAACAAAACCAATAGACTAGGAATATTTCTTGTCTAGAAGTATAATATTTGAAGTTATAATTCTTGTACTTCTATAAATTTTGACACCGCTTATAAAAATTCTTGCGTACGCCATTGTCTGATGGTGTAAAAAATTATATTGTTAATATATAATAATTAATAAAAAAATTTATATACACCGAATATTTATACCAAATTAACCAATACATAATACGTGTCTGTATCTATATTATATTAAAAACACAAAGCCCCTTAGCGAAATATTGTTCGCCTTTTTACCCTTTAAAAATGAATTTCACATTAGACAAATTGTCATTGTTATATCATTATTTTCTAATATTTAGGACTACTTATATTAACTAAAATTTTGACTATTAAATTTTTCCTTATTTGAACTATGTAAAAACTTCTAATATTTAGGAATTTAACTATTTCATAATGTTTAATATTAAAAAAAGGAACATTACATCGACATTCACGACATCTAAAAAATTAAAAGTGCTTGTTTTCATAAATAAATAAAAAATTGTTATTTCACAAAGAATGCAAATAATTCATATGTTTTTTATCTTTCTCGTAATAATTAGGAAAATTGAAATTGGATAACCAAACTGGGATGGAAAAGGTAATAAAGAGATGTTAATAATCAAAGCACCAAAGTTAGCCATTAAGCATCTCCTTATCGGTATATAATTGGATAAAATAATATTAAAAAATTTATTTGCACTTAAATTTTGAATTCTAACAAAACCACGATCTTCCAATTTATTAATTAGGATCTTAGAAGTAAACTATGTTTTTCTTTCTGTTTATTGAAGTGTCCTATAGCAATCTGAATATGATAATCTCAATATATTTCCTTTTTGAAAAATTGCCTATTATATTGGACATTAAAATCGAATTGTAAGAAAAAATATTTTTCTGTTACTTGTTTGTATTTATGTTAATTTTCGCTTGTATGTTTTCCACAGTCCTAAAGCATATTTTGTAGTCCCACTTTTTGTAACGAGGTTTCGTGTTGAAGGCATTTAATGAATGTGTTTTCTCCTAAATGTGCGTTTCTTTTACCTTATAAAAAGTGAAGTTGATTTATGTTTTTTAATTAAAAAATAGTACTAAGTACGCTCTCAAATATTAGTCATTTTGATAATCGAATCTACTTAAAATATTTAGTAAAAATTGACTTCTCTATCATCAGTACATTTTAACTTATACTAGTAGCAAATAACATATCGAATTTTCAGCTTATTATCCTACACTTATTATTGATGGTTGCTATCATTTAGATTGTCTAGTAATGTAAAAAAATTATACTATCAATACATAAGAATTAATAAAAAATTTACATGCACCGAGTGTTTACGTCAAATTAATAAATACATAATGCGTGTTTGCATATAAATTTTTTTCACTTAATTAATAGTTAATTAATATATATATTCTCACTTTATTAGAGCATGTAACCATAGTAAAATGATATAATTAGATATAAATATCTGATGCAGGTAATTCCACTATTCTAATTACTCCATCCGTTCATTACTTAGACTTTTTATGCTCCTTAAAAAATAATAATTATCGTATATATTTTACCATATAATCCGTATAATGATAGCATTTCAAAAAGTCTTAGGGAATAATTTTGAAAATGAGTAATTAATGATAAGGGTAAAATAAGAAAAAAAAATTGTCTTTCTCTTGATTTGCTAAAATAAATAAATAAAAATAAAAAAATATTTTTAATAAAAAATTGTTTAATTATTTTAAATTAAATGCAACATGGTATTTTAATATTTTCAGTAGGCAGCTAGGTAGCACCTTGCTAGAAGTGTAATAGCCATGGAAATATATACCAAAAATAAATGAGGGACCCATCCCCAAATAGGAGAGACACAATTCTTTCCAAATACTATAAGATTACCAATTGCAAACTTTTCATTCCCTATTTTCAGCTTTGTCCATCCAAATTCCAAAACTTTAAACCCCTCAAACATTATTAAAACCCAAATCACTCAACCCCCAATTCCTCCTATTTCTTGAAGTTCCTATATTTTTGAAGAGATCTACTTGAAAACCTAAATCACTCAACCCCAATTACTTCTATTTTTTGAAGCTCTAGTATTTTTGAAAAGATCTACCTCCATTTGTTTGGAACTGAATCGTAATTATTGTTGTCCTGTTTTCTAGAAGAAAAAATAGACATGAACAAGAAGAATTGTGAGTTGTGTGGTAAAAACAAGGCAAGAATGTATTGTGAATCAGATCAAGCAAGTCTTTGTTGGGATTGTGATACAAATGTTCACTGTGCTAATTTTCTTGTAGCTAAACATTCAAGAAATCTACTTTGTAATTCATGTCAATCACTTACTCCTTGGTCTGCTTCTGGTCCAAAACTTTCACCTACACTTTCCCTCTGCAATTCTTGTCTTGAAAATACCTCGGCGGCCGCCGTTCATTTGCAGAACCAAAATGAAGAAAGAGTTGAAGAAAATTATGAAACAGAAACTGATGAAGAAGAAGAATATGAAAGTGAGAGTGATTCTGATGATGAATATGATGATGATAATGAAGATGCTGGGAATCAAGTTGTTCCTTTGTCTTCTTCTCCGTCAATTTCTTCTTCTTCTACCGGCAGTTATGGAGATATATCTGCCGGAGACGGCGGTGACACGGCGGCTGTTTCTTCTCAGTGGAAAAAGCGATTAAGGGAAAGTGATTGTCTCCATTCTGAGGTAGGTCATCTACTCACTCAATTCAGAATTTACGATTTGACGTGTTTAACCTTTTAAGTTCTTATACTATGAGTATTGAATATAATATTTGTTAAAAAATTTAGTAAACTTTAACATATATTTAAATATCGTATCAACTATAATGAAGCTAAGGAGAGTTAAAAATTTAAAACATTAAATACACAGGGGATTCAATACATGATAAATTATGAGTTCAGAAAAGATTTTATGATTTTTCATGTATATAATCATGTTTTTATTAAAAAATATTGGGTTCAATTGAATATGTGGCTCAAAAGTTACATCTGCCGCTAATCGGCATCTACATATGTTTAATTGAACGTGGAATTATAAGTTCGGAAAAGATTTTGTGATTTTTCATATTTCGAAAAGAATATTAGGTTCAACTAAATCTATAGTTCAAAAAGCTACATTCGCCGTTGGTTGGCATGTACATACGTTCGATTGAGTGTGAATGTGCATTCGTAATTTATATGTTGTATCCGTCTCTTTATAATGCATTCGTAATTTATATGTTGGATTCGCCTCTTTATAATGCGTTCGTAATTTATATGTTGGATCCGCCTCTTTATAATGCATTCGTAATTTATATGTTAGATCCGTCTCTTTACAATTTCTCTATCCCGTTAGGACTAATATATGCTCTAATAATTATGCAGGATGAAGAGGCTTGCTCCTCAGATTTGAACTGCAACAATTTGTTGGAAGAGAATAAGGGGACATCTTCTTCAATAGGATTCTTAAGACCAATGAAATTGCTTAGGACAAATGAATTGTCTTAAGATTTCTACAAAATATGGATTCTCATTAGCAGGGTTGGATTGGAGTTAAGATTTTGAGTTTATGGTTTTAGATAAATTATTTAATACGTATTAAGTTCGATTTTTTGATACAAATATAGAATTTGAATTAATATTGTTGAACCCGTAAACAGAATCTTAGCTTGTCACTATCCGTTAGAAGTATGTAAACCAAATTAGTAGTCTTTTTATTTGCACTATCTTGTTTCTTTTACATTGAATGATTTTGACAAAAAGATATATACACAAATAGTTTATATAGCCCTTTGTTTACTAATTCTAATTTAATTAGAAGAATTATTGAACCAAAATTCATTTTTGGCTGAATTCTTTGTTTTGTTTACTCTAGTTTCTTCTACCTCTTGTTGCTGCATATATTACAATCTATTTCCAGTTTCTGGTTGCGCCGTAAAGATTAGGACTGCTTCGACCGGATTTAAAAATTTAGAAGATTAATTCTTAATGTATGATTTAATTATAATAAATCAGTATTGCTTGGTGTAAATACCGAATGCAAGTTAGTTTTTATTCATCCGAACAGAACAAGATATTAATTTGGTCAGGGAACAAGATATTACCTCATTATTTAAAAAATAACAAAGCTAGGAATAAATTCACACTTTGGCATCTGCCACGTGTTAGTTCAGCGGCTGGTGACAGCAACGCAGTTAAGGCAGCTCCATTATTTGCATAGTCAATACATTTGAGGTGCTTATACATACATATACACATGTTGATACATATATGTTGATATAAGTTATTTATGACAAACTGTTAATATAATGTAATATTTTTTATTTTGAACCAAACTTTTACGATACTCATACAATTAAGAGTATACTTACATCTTATCATCATAACTAGGAGCGTATCTAGAGGGGGTTCTCGGAGGTCACGTGAACCGATACTTTACTCTCTAGATCATGTATAGTAATGTTTTAATTTTTTAAAATATATTTATATATATATATGTGTGTGAGTATCATATGATGCAATGATTATATCTATCTCGTTAGATTTTTCCTTTTTTAACTAGAATTTGGTGCAACCACAAAAGATGACAAGTCTAATGTTACTTTTTGCATATTAATTAAATACTTTTCTTTTTCTTTCTTTCTTGTTTAGTGTATTCTTCCCAAAATTTATGTGCGTGAAAATAGCTAAAGGTTAAACCCGTAAAATTACTGGATTCAATTCTTTATAATCAAAATCCTAGATCTGCTTTAGATCATAGCTACTATCAAAGGTTAAATCTTGTGTGTGGTTGCTGATTTAACAACTGCACCACATTCTCAACCAAGTTGGAATTGAATATATAATACTTCACTAATTATCTCAAACTTAGATTACACAAAAGAAAAATAAAAGAAAAAGTAGTAATAGATGTTATTTATATTTTTTAACAAAAATATATAAATTTAAAGATGAGGCATGGAAACTAGGGACTAGGTAGTACTAGGACCACTATTTCTAAGTGCAAGGGAATGGCCTTAACAGATCATTACTAAGGAAAGTGCAGCCCCTCTGCCCTGTATTCTTGCACTTCTCTTTTTTTCTTTTTTCTTTTTTCTTCTAAAATACTTTTTAATTTGTAAGTGAAACAAGCAGTAGTGTTTTGTTTCATTTTTGGATTCTTCTATATGGCCTAATTCCTATTTAAAGACTTAATAACTTCTCTGATAGTTTTAGTTAATTCTAATTCAAAGAATAAAAGTTAGACTGTTTTCATATAGTTTGCAATTTTTTACAGATTTGATTAAAAATATATAAAGCAATATTCCTCCATCCCAATTTTTGTGATATTTTTTCCTATATAGTCCGTCTAAAAAAAAATGACACATTTTATATTTAGTAACATTTCAACTTAAATTTTTTTTTTTTATCCTTAATGAGAGGATTCTCAACGACACAAATTTTTGTAATTTATTTTAGATCACAAATTTTAAAAGATTTTTTTACATCTTAAATTTCATTCCCCGTCAAATATCTTCACATAAATTGGAACGGAGGAGTGATACGTTACTAAATTAAAATTAATCGGGTCAATCCTCGTAAGTTGATCAATAACCGAGAGTTTATCGAAAATAAGATCTTTATTTCACACAAGATAGGAGTAAGATCTGCATACACTATATCCTTCTCAAACCTTATCTATAAAATTATATCGGATATGTTGTTGTTATTGAATCCTCGTAAGTTGATCAATAACCGAGAGTTTATCGAAAATAACATCTTTATTTCACACAAGATAAGAGTAAGGTCTGCATACACTATATCCTTCTCAAACCTTATCTATAAAATTATATCGGGTATGTTGTTGTTATTGAATCCTCGTAAGTTGAATTTAGCCATATACCAATTGAGAGGAGGTGGTAGTAGATATTGCTAAGTTTCAACTTTTTTGTAATCCCCCCCCCCCCCCCCCCCCCACCCCCGACCCCCCCCCCCCCCTCCTATCCTTTGTCTCTTGATAGCAGTAGTTGGATGGAGTAGTTAACTAGCTGGTACCGATAATCAGTCTTAGGAGTACTTGGTCCACTCTTTTTCAAGTGCAGAGGGATGGCCTTCAAATTCAACAAATCAAAAGTTGTGGTTATTATTTATTTGGGAAAGTGCAGCCCCTCTGCCCTGCATTCTTGCACTTTTTTGTTTTCTAGAATACTTGCCTTTTCGTATCTTAATTCTTGAATTGGAGTAAATTCTTTTCTTTTTTTTAAATGGAAGTGTTCGAAGTTCAAACCAGCTTAACCAACCTCGTCAGTCTCGCACAAACATAAGTACTGATTAACTCTACTCATTAAGACTTACGCAAATAAAATAACCTAAATTTTTTGTTTGTGTTAAAATTTAAACCTTAATCTTCAAGATTTTGTATTTCAGTTCATTGACTACTGGGCAATAGCCTTGAATAAATTGAAGTATATTCTAGTGAAACAAGTAAAAGGTTGTATTATCTATCTTTGGCTTCTTTTTTAAGTTGTATGTGAGGGTGTTTGGCTAAACTTATAAGCTGGTAAAACTGACTTATAAGCACATTTTGATTTTTCTACGTATTTGGTAAACATCCAAAGTGCTTATAAGTCAAGTGTTTATAAGTTAAAATCAGTCATAAGTCATAAGTTGGTCACCCCCAACTTATGACTTTTCAGCTTATAAGCATTTTTAGTTTGACCAAGACTTTTACTAGTTTATCCTTAATAATATTTTTAATTTACAAAATATTTTTCCCAAAATAATTTTTTAAATTTTCTCTTCACTCCATATTCGTTGTTTATCATTTTCTCTACAAAGAAACTTTTTAATTCATATTTTTTTGTAAAAACTTTAAGGGTATTTTAGTCTTTTTAACAAGAGAACAACTTATCAGCACTTTTCTACCAAACATGTCAATTACTTATTATCAAATGTTTATTTTAAAAATTAGTTTCAGCACTTAAAAATAATTTTAAGCACTTCAAATTTATCAGCTATTTATAATCAGCTAATCCAAACGGACTCTAATTCCTTCTATAGAGTTAATAGGTTCTTTTTTATTTACTTTTAAAAGATAAAAAATAACGGAGTACAAAATTAATCAGGCCAATCCTCGAAGCTGAATTACGCAATGCCATCTTAGAGGAGCTAGCAGTAGATTAAACTCCCTTCATTTTTAACTGAATGTCCCATTTTAATTTTTAAACCGCTCTAAAGATAATCTCTTTCCAAGAACATAAACTATCTAAAATAATTTCCCTCAGATGACAGAGTAACTTATTGTGGATAGAACCACAAATTTGTACATGTTAATTTTGTGTATCTATCACTTGCAAAGCACACTAAGGACTTCATTTAGTTATGTTAGCCCCTTGTATCTGAATAAAGGAAGTATCAAATCACTCATTCTTATACATTACCAACAAACAAAAGAAATAACACATAAATCATCTCACAAGCCAAAAGATATTCAGCTTTATCATCTTATATGACTCGGATTGTGATTGTCACATGGCAAATTCATGCCTATCTTCTCAAACATCAAGTTTCCATGATTTCATCTAAGCTTAAATTCTACCAAATCACATGGCAAATTCAAGCGTAACTGGTAAAGTTGTTGCCATATAACCGTGGAAACAACCTCTTGCAGAAGTGCAAGATAAGGCTGCGTATAATAGACCCTTATGGTCCGGCCTTTTCCCAGACCCCGCATAGCAAAAGCTTAATGCACCGGGCTGCCCTTTTTTTGTTACCATCCCTAAGGGGCAAGATATGCATTGCCTTCATAAACCACGAAAAGGGACAATAGTAGCAATTGTTCTAGGCAACATCCAAATGCAGAGATCGTCTAGACATATTAACCCATCGCAACCCAGAAAACATGAAATTGATGACAAATGATTTCTCATCCAGGCTTATCAGTATTTACTAGTCATCATAGTAGATATAAGTAAGTGGAACTAACATTAGACTACATCAATACGAACAGGAAATTTCTATAACGCATATCCAACTAAGCTTGAGGATGTGAACAGGAGCATAAGTCTTAAAAGTTAAAAGAGTTTAGATTGCACCGGAAAGATCATTAGTGACAAAAAGGCACAAATTAAGTGAAACCGTACGAAGCCAGCAATCTCAAGAGAAGAACACGACAACATCATCTAGCCAACTGTGACAAGGTGAAGATGAGAGAGAGGAGCAACCACAATTCAGTTACAGAAGATGACTCCAGAGTCCAGTATAACACAAAAGATCAAGTGGTTCTCACACAATCGCTCAAATTTTGTGCAGCAAAAGGAGTGATCACCGCAACTTCCGCTAGGAATCTGTCAACCAAAGAAGCAGGTATATCAAAGTCTTATCAAACAAACAGAAAACTATCAGTAATCATCGAGTCAATAGAAAACAAACTAGGTGATGAAAAAGCTTCTAAGATTATTCTGCACATCAGAGTGCAAATATCAATTGCATAAAAAATATAAGGGCATACAAGAACTTGGTTCGACTGGTTTGCAACTCTCTGCATGGCAATCTGCACAGACCAAACACCTGTCCTCGATACTAAGCAGGGTGTTACACTTACCAGAAAAATCAATGTCAAAGATACGTTTCTAAACAGTCGAGCTAAGTGAACGCATCCCTTTCCCTAAATGTTAAAATATGGATACAATAGTGACTCTAAGTTGTATGTACATGTTAAAGCAGGTGAAATAAGTTTCTTTTTGCTATAATGAAGGGAGGCACAAATGCTTCTTATCACTTGCGTTTCAAAGTTCATTTTTTATGTTTCCGCAGTCATAACTGTTTTTAGGAAAAGTTCACTGAAAGAAAAACTTCTATTGTTACCGATCAGAAAAAGATTCTATTTTTTCTCTGAAACACAAGGTATGCAATTCTATTTTCAGGAAGGCAAAAGGAGGTTATCCAATATTTTGAAGAAACTGTCATTTTTCTAACTAAACCACGAAGAGACTAGCAATCATCAATTAACAGACTATTAAACAATTTGGATGCATATTGCTCGGGACCTCTAACTCATAGATATGATGGATAATGCATGAACCTCCTACAAGAGCAGAACAAATGGCATGAAAATTGTCAAAAGGTGATTTTTCTTCAGGGAAGAAAAGTGGTTCCTCATTCTCGCAAAGAATATTATGAGTGGACCAATCACTGAAAATACCAGACAGAAAAAGAAATAAAATGCCATGTTGCATCCCACTTGTATTCTCCTCCCAACATCTTTCGCAATGTGTCCTTAAATAAAGCACAGTGGAGAGAAATGATTCATCTATGTAATCTTTAGTGGCGTGACAAAGTTGATTTGACATCACCCACAACTCTACTAATTCAAATATAGAGGCCATGCAAACAAGTGTCTGCTCTTCATAAACATTAAACCACAATCCATAAGACAAATCAAGCTTAGGCAAACACTACAAATATTCAATAAGGTCTAGAGTTCAAATATTGGAAAGTCAAATCAAATTGACTCTAGGATAAACCGGCGTCTCCTTTGACAAAGTTGTTATTTCAACATCACACCTGCTTTATTTTTCCCCGGCTTTCACAACCAAAGGCAGTTATCACAAAATTACATCTTCCTCAAATCTGTTATGGAATTCATGTTTACATTTTTCATCCATTAACCCGAGGAAGAACTAGGCTTATTGGAGGTAAAAGTGCGGAGTACACAACTCAGTCCTAGCAAATCCTTTCATTTAAATGTTAAGCCCAAAAGCAGCCTGTAGGGGTGCCAAATTAAATTACATACACTAAGTTTACTTTCTAACAAGGAAGCAACAATAATCTGAATTCATCTTATTTAAAGTCCTCTCACAAACTTCATTAAAGAGTCGAAACTTAACAAGAATCCTATTGCTCTCATACAGTGGGAGATAGCTCGCACAAATGAATCATGCCCTAAATTCTACTCCTAGGCAGTGCAAGTACAATTTGTAAGTTATGCGAGCAACAAAAGTACAACGTTTCATAATCTAAAGTAATGGAATTTAAAATGAAAGAAGAGAAGCGATATTCATTGTGAAAATAAAAGTAACAAGCAATGTACCTTTCGCTTATCGTCTCTTCAAAGGACTTCTTAAACAACCTTAAGTTATTTATCCGTTTTCGAGCCTTTTCCTATCGCTGGCTGCAATCCTGCTTCATGGAGTTAAACAATTTAAAACAGAGTACCCTCAGGATTCAGCACACATGAGTGAGCATTGTAATAATAAGTTTTATTGAGGATTCTTTTGTCCAAGTTCTCATTTTAGCTTTAGACATTTGTTTCATTTTTTTCCAAAACAATGCTCACATATTGTTACCTTTAAAGCCCGTGTTCTTACATATTGCTGCCAAACATATAGTCGTTATAAAAAATTAAAGGTTTCTCACACTTTGCGTGACAAAATCATATGCAAACACTGTAAAGAGCATTGCGTTTCTTGAATGCAGCTATTTTGGGGCGTAATCCACCCAGTTTTCCTCTCTATCAATTTATTTGCTATAAAACACCACCAACTGTCAGAATTGGCAGCAGTATGCCAAATTAAATTTTACGTTATAAAATATGAAAGATCTTTCATTTCAATGAGGAAACGCACAAACTGATAACCAGTAGCAGAAGTTGCATAAATTTACATCAACACAAAATCCACTTTCCTCTTTCATGCAAAGATTTATAACTAACTGAAAGACTATTAGTATAAGGATCTACGAACCAACAGTTACAACAGTTTTTTTCGCAACTTACCTCGGCGATCATCAGAAGCATCATGATACTCGGTTTCCTCCTCATTTTCTTTTACCGCAGACGCCACAGAAACTAGCTGCTTACGAGCAGCATTCCCTCCATCCTTCTCATCAGGATACCTCACAACCACAACAGGGCAAACACAATGCCTAACACAGTAATCACTAACACTTCCAAGCCTCCCATCATTTCCTCTCTTCGTCGCCCCAAATCCTCGACTACCCATAATAACCGCACTCAATCCTAGCCTCTCAACCTCAAGACAAAGCCTCTCTTTCATATCATGATCTTTCACAATATGAATTTTGTACGGAATTTGTGCATCAACAAGCGGCTGAGCCAAAGCAGAAGATTTAGTGGCAGTAAAATTATCGAAATCATCTTCAAGCTTCCGGTGAGACTCTTCGTTATCGGGATCGATAATGGAGAGATCAACAGAACCCCAATCAGCACCGTAGAGGACGGAGGTAGGGCGGACGTGAAGAAGGATAACGGCGTCACCAGGACGGAGGTAGTGGTGGACGGCCCATTTAACGGCGAAGGCGGATTCGTCACTGAGATCAACGGCGATTCCGATTTTGCGTTGTGCACCGGCGGTGGGGGTCTCTGTGGCGGATGGAGTGGTGGGCGGTGGAAAACGCGGCGATGAACATTTCACCTTGATGTTCGCGAGATTTGGGATGTCGGAATCCGCCATGTGCGGTGGTTGTTTCTGCATTTCAAAGCTAGGGTTAGGGTTTTAAATCACAATTGAGTTAACTTTTTTTCCTTTCTGGTTTCGTTGACTGCTTTGTGCTAGTGTCTGCCTTCGATGACGGTGATAACTAACAAATAAAAACAAGAAACAAACACTTTTGTTTTTTGACGGCTTATGATCCGTTTAAAATTTTGTAAGTGCATAGTAACTAATATTTTATGGTATTTCGGACTTATGTAATACCAATTTATGATTAATATTTATTTTTTTGTTTGTATTAGTATATGGTGATTTTGTAATAAAAAAATTGACGGGCTTCGATTGGTCTGAAATATCGTAGGTCTATAAGAAACGACCTAGTGACCAATACTCATTGTTTCGTCATGATTATCGGGTTCATTTTATAGCATTTCATGGCCATGCAATACTAATTTAGGATTACATCAACTTTGCTTGTGTATTAGTAGTACATGCTAATTTTATAGAATTTTTTTAACGGATTTCGATTAGTCTGAATTTTCGTAGGTCCATATGAAATGGTCTAGTGACCAATATTCATTGCTTCACTCTGGCTTTCGGGTTCATTTTTGGTATTTCATGGTCATGCAACACGAGTTTGTGATTATATCCATTTTTTCGTGTATATTAGTATATACTGATTTTGTAGATTTTTTTGACAAATTCCGATTGGCCTGAAATTTAGTAGGTCTATAGGAAACGGCCTAGTGATCAATACTCATTGCTTCGCCATAACTTTCAGATTCTTTTTATGGCGTTCATGGTCATGCAACACGAGTATGTAATTATGTTCATTTTTTTCGTGTGTATTAGTCGTGATGATCTTGTAGCATTTTTTTGACAAAATTCGATTGACTTGAAATTTCGTATGCCAATAGGAAACAGTCCTAGTGACCAACGCTCATCGTTACGCTATGACTTTCAGGTACATTTTATGGCGTTTCAGGTTATGCAACATGAATTACTGATTATGTCCACTTTTTTGTGTGTATTAGTACATGCTAATTTTGTATAAATTTTTTACGGACTCCGATTGGGATGAAATTTCATAGGTCTATAGGAAATGGCCATGACTTTAGGGTTAATTTTTTGGGGTTTGGGGGTCATGCAACACGAACTTGTGATTATATCCATTTTTTCGTGTATATTTATACATGCCAATTTTGTAGAATTTTTTTGATGGACTCAGATTGGCCTGAAATGTCGTAGGTCCATAGGAAACGGCCTAGAGACCAATACTCATCGTTTCTCCATGATTTTGGGTTTATTGATTGGTATTTTAGGGTCATGCAACACAAATTTATAATTATATCCACTTTTCATGGCCTGAATTTTTGTAGGTTCATAGGAAACGACCTAGTGACCAATACTCAATGCTTTGTCATGACTTTCAGGTTTATTTTATGGCGTTTCATGGTCATGCAACACAAATTTGTGATTATATCCACTTTTTCGTGTGTATTAGTACATACTGATTTTGTAAAATTTTTTTGATAGACTCTAATTGGCCTGAAATTTCATAGGTCCATAGGAAATAATCATAGTGATCAATACTCATTATTTCACCATATATTTTTAGGTTCATTTTATGGCATTTCTTGGTCATATGTAGACGATTAAAATTTTATTAAATTCAAATCCATAAAGGATTTGAATTTTACCACAAATTAAATATATATTAGTCCAAATAATATTATGACCTAGTATAATTGGGTCAATTTTTTAAATTCAGTTAAATTGATTTGAATAAAGGTCCATTATATTAGTGGGCTAGCCTCCTAAATTGGTTTTGTATCAAATAAATCGACCTAATATGAGCCCCAAGCCCAATGGCCCGTGAGTCTTTTCTTGGAGGCTACTCCACCTCACGTCTATATAACTGGGTTACATTTTTCATTGTTAGGAGGAAAACATCACAATGTCAGAAATATATCAAGCAAGCAGAAGGAAGGTTATAGAAGCTACGAAGAGCGGCATCAAGGTATCCCTCTATATCTGTAATCTTTATCTGCGGTCAAATCCCATAAGCGGACTCAAATTCTAGGCGACCAGCTTCAAGTCTCCCGTTCGTGATAACTTAACATCAAATTCTAGTTCATTACGATCTTCAGATTGTTCACAAACACACCACAAGTCCAAATCCATCAAGTTGAAGATCAAGCTCTCGGGTTCTTGAACCATCATTCGTGAGGAGAATAATTAAAGAACTACATCTCTTTAGATTTGAGATATTCTAGAGATTGTAATCCCCTCACTTGAAATCGAATATCATATTTGTCACTATATTTCTTGTCTTGATTATTATTTTTCAAAAACAAAGTTTAGTTGTTACAAATTCTGGCACGCCCAATGGGACCAACTCTACCTTTCATCTCTTCTTTGCCATCTTTATGAATTCGGGCGACGGGCTCCTAATCTCCTAAAATTTTGTGAACTCGTCAGAAATTATCTAATGATCAATAGTCATTGCTTTTCCATGACCATCACTCATTTTTTGGCATCTTAGGGCCATAAAACAGGATTTCAGGATGATATTTAATTTTTCGTGTGCTATTGTCCATGCCATCTTCATAAATTCGGGCAACATACTCTGAATAGCCTAAAACTATAGGGACCCATAAAAAATGACCTAATGAACCATAGTCATTACCTCTCCATGATTGTCCCTCATTTTTTGGCATTTTAGGGCCATAAAATAGATATTTATGATGATTTTTCAATTTTTCGTGTGTTAATGTCAACGTCATATTCATGAATTTGGGCAAAGGGCTCCGGATCGCATAAAATTTTGTGGGTCCATCAGAAACGACCTAATGAACAATAGTAATTATTTTCCATGACCATTTGCTCATTTTTTGGTATTTAGGGTCATAAAACAGGACTTCAAGATGATTTTTAATTTTTCGTGTGCTAATGTTCACGCCATCTTCATGAATTCGGACGACGAGCTCCGAATCACCAAAAATTTTGTGGACTCATCACAAACAACCTAATAAATAATAGATATTGCTTCGCCATGACTGTCCCTCGTTCTTTAGCATTTTAGGGCTATAAAACAGAAATTCAAGACGTTTTTCAATTTTTTGTATGCTAATGTCCACAAAATCTTCATGAATTCAGTCTACAGGCTCAGAATCACCTAAAATTTTGTGGGCCCATCAGAAATGACATAATGAACAATAGTCATTGTTTCGCCATGGTTGTTCCTCTTTTTTGGCATTTTAATGCCATAAAACATGAATTCAAGATGATTTTTAATTTTTCGTGTGCTAATGTCCACGCCATCTTCATGAATTTGGACGACGGGCTCCGAATCGTCTAAAATTTTATTGGCCCATCAGAAACGACATAATGAACAATAATCATTGCTTCGCCATGATCGTTTCTCATTTTTTAGCTTATTGAAACACACTTCTTTTTATAACCCATATTTGAATATCTTTTTAGATATATTTTGACCATTTTTTCAAATCAGAAATATCCTAAAAGTTTGAAACTTTGTGCATAGTTTTATAAATTATTGAAGGTTTTTCTATAATGGTTTTTGAAAACTGAGCAAGCTGAAGAGGTTCTTAAAATAGAGAAGTTAGATGTACAAGGAGGAGGAAGGAGGCAACGGGGGAAGAAGTGGAGTGATGAGTTGGTAGTTTGCCAACTTATTTCTTCTCTTTACTTAGATTTTTGTTGTGATTATTGACTTCAAACACCACAACTAAGGTCAAGATTGTTACATATATATGCACGAGTTAAGTTTCAAATTAAATTTAACAAAAACACTGACTTTTTTTCAGCTGTCCAAGTTTTGGTGGACAGAGTTATTCGATATATGTGCTGGTAAAAGATAGTAAGTATCCTGCTAACAGGTACATGCAAATTGACCCGGACACCACAGTTATAAAAAAAATAATTAAGGATTTTCAACATTTATATATGTACAAAAAAAAAATCCTATTTGCGCAGTATAATTTTTTTGCTGAAGGAGATTCGTGAACTTTGCAATAGGTAACTCCACCCTCTGCAGAACTAGATCAGGTCAAACCCGAATATGTCTAAATCCCAAACTTGTCTATGATTTGTTTCATTACAATATTCAATTACTCAACTATCTTCCCTTTCACTTTCTTGTATCCAGAATCTATTATCCTTTCCTAGTTGAAAATCTTCAAGATTGTGTGCTGCGAAGTAGAATGCAGTACAAAGTTTAGTACTATAGAGAACTGGTAGTACGAGGTCATATTGTTGTTCAAAATGTACTACTTGAAAGCTCTCATGTACTATCGATGATTCAATTCCTATATTAACGAACTAATGAAAATAAGTCATACAGAAAGTTAGGAAGGAGTAGAGATGCAGAACACTTAGAAATATGATTGAGTGCAGCGTTGATGAAAATGTCGAGTTTCTGCCGATCCTGATGCTGCATTATTATTCAGTTGAGACAGTTTTCATCTACGTTGTACTCAATCATGTTTCAGTGCTCTGAAGAGATAGTTTACCCTAATACAGTCCCACAATCTTCTGTTGTCTACCTCATAAGTTCAGACCTCGAGTTTAACATCTTTTTCTGTAGGGTTAGCAACTCATGGTTCAAAACTCGATGGATAATATGAACCCACATATCTATCCTTCTCAAGTTGAATACAAGACTTTTGTTTGAGGAAGAATTTGAACCTGTAACGTGCACCAAACCCACACATTATGTGTTGCACCTCGAGTCTGCTATTTCATGCCCAATCCTCTCCAATGACAAATTAACCATTACCCACGATCAGACGACAAACAAAGGTTCATGGCCATGTTAAAACACTTCAGAAGGATCTTCCCCATGTTGCACAGTTGAATGTTCATAAAACTACTCATCAACTAGTCAAGCAATATACCAAATTATATTGAATATAATGTCCTCAAGGGATACAATATTACCCATAAGAGGAGGGATTACTCATTACACATCAGAAGGATCTTCCCCATGTTGCATAGCTGAACAGTTCATAAAACTACTCCTCAACTAGTTGAATATAAGTTCCATAAGAGACAAGATTACCCGTAAGAGAAGGTATTAACCATTGCAAATAGTATCAAAAGAAGAGTTGAGATTTGTCGCAGAATCTTCAGATCGCTATGAAAGTACTTACTACACAATCATTGGGGAAGTAAAAGTTGGATTACAAAATTTCCCTCACATTTCCACGGGTTTGATCACGGAATTGGATGCATCAGCCTACCGTGAGACATACGGCGTCAATCCCAGAACTCTCTCATCAATACATTCTTGATATTTATTCTCACACAGTGATCAAGAATAAGAAAAAATAACAAGAATTCAAGGTTAGAGCTAAACTAATCGCAGTTTTTTTTTAAAGGCATTTCATCCTTATTCTCTTATAATACCAGATGTTGTGTATATTATCTTTCCTTTACGAGATATTACTCCATCAAAATTGTGGAATCGTTTCCCCTACGTTGGGGTCGGGAGCAGAAGCAAGCAAATGAGACTTTTTTAAGGGGCCATCAGTCCTCCAATTGTGTGAAAGAGAGACTCCGCCCAGTCTTCTTTGAAAAGCAACTTTTGCAATGTCTGCAGCACATCGTATTCCGGATCCAGTTTTCGCTGCCATCCCTGTAGGAAGATAGACAAGCATAATGTAATACATTCCAACAAGTAATAGACATACTATGCTAAGCTTTTCCTTCTATTGGTATCTGGAAGAAAAATAGAGGGAAAAAAGAAATTATATGGCATAAGGCATGGAAAGAAAAGCATCTAGGAAGAAAAGCAGATAAGTTAAAGAAGACGAGATTAAAGATAACAGATAGAAACTAAATTATTTTTTGGAAACCATCATTCATGCTCAGCGGCTTTCACTTCACAAAATATGCACTTATGTTGTAATTACAACAATTCCAAGAGCCTATATGAACCCAGCTCAATAACCACAAGTTGTACAATACTCTTTATCCTAAAGCATCTTACAAGGTTGGGCTTATCATAATAAAGATGTAGTATGGCACAATTACTCCTTTTTTTCTTTAATGGTGGTGTCCGGACTAGCTGCACGCACCTCAACTAATTCCATCGGGTACCTACTACCTCCCACCAGCACAGGTACTGGGTGACTTTGTCCACCAAGGCTTAAATAGATGGAAAGAAATAACCTAATTTTTTGTCTCCACTGAGATTTGAACCCCATAGTCATGGTTCTCCACCCTTTGGTGCAATATGGTACAATTACTTTTGCTAGCTTTTTTGTTAATTGAATGTCAATAATCGTGTTGTGCAGATGTTTGAGCAATTCATACTTGAGAACCATAGATGCTGACTTCCCCAGCACACATAGCAGATAATAAGAACCATAAAAAAAAGGATAAATTAACTTAAGAATATAGCAGACGAGTCTACGCTGTGCAGAGTTATCAGAGGGTAAAAACATCCAATAAGGCCATAAGGTACCTCCAACACCAAAGTAGTCACAATCACAGTGCAAATGTTGCCATCAATATTCACCCGATGACGTCTAACTTGCTCAAGCAATTGTTGCATGCAATCCGCCGGATGAATGCCACCCCCTTCAGGTGTTCTCCAAAAGTCAAAAGTTCCCTCCACTTCCTATTACCAAAGTGTACATTCTTTTGTTATTCAACAAGGACATGAATCTACAAAAATTGGGGGGTTTCGACATAATTCACTAAGGAGACTACAACAATGTGTATTACTTGTATTCATCAGACAGAAATAGGTGAGACAAAAGGTATTTAAAATCGATTCTCATATTTCACACAAGCAACTCATAAGAAAACATCATAAAGCAGTTTCACATGGGATATCTTTTGATTGTGCATCTCCTTTCTCCTTTTAAGGATACTTCCATTAAAAAAAAAAATTTGAAACAGCAACAACAGCAGCAAACCCAGTGAGTTCCCACAAGTGGGGTCTAGGGAGGGTAGTGTATATGCAAAATAAATAACAAATTGGCATATACACATGCTGCATCAAAAAATTTGTCCATACATCGATGATGTGGTAGCACCATCCCATATAAGGAAGACAAACTTTTAGAAGAACGAACCAATTTGTAAGTTTATTTAACATACTGATGTATGGCCCTAAGATAAGATGAGAGGGAGTTTTTGCTTTTTAATTCTTTCCTTTATTATCCCCGAAAGACTCATAATGTACTATATGCACTGTGCTTGAACTAAAGTTAAACCAAAATTCAAGATGCGAATTAATACGTCTATTTAGCTTTTCCTTCTTGGACATTGAATTGACTCCTGAGAATCTAGCGACCAATAGTCTGCCACACTCTACAGTTTTGAGCTTCATCATTCTTTGACAACAATTATTAGAAGGCTAGGAAAGCACCTTGATGAATTCCTCTGGGTTCGGACAGCTCTGTTGTTTAGATAGTCCAAGAGTACATTCTGCGGCAGAGCGGCCATCTCGAAGTGCCACAGCCTTAAAGAACTCCAGCAGAAGGAGTCGATCCTTATTAGATAGCTCAGCAGTCATACCCACATCTAGGAAGACCACATGAGGCCTCGATTTGAAAAGTCCTTTACCTGAACCTCTGTCTTGCGGTGTTCTAACAAGAATGTTCCCAGGATGCATGTCTGCATGTATGAAATTGTCCACCTGGAATTAAAGAGTATAGTATCAAAAAAGAGCGCAGAAATAAATTTAGTGACTATGTTGCAGAAATAAAGAACTGCAAGATCCCAATGGAATAGCATTTCCCCCTCACCCTAACGAAAAGGAGAAAAGAATAAACAATCTCAACTTGAAGACTAGTTCGACAGCTTACAGACTTCTTACTCAAAAATAGAAGAAAAGAACGAAACAGCCAATACAGACTTGTTCAAATAAAGGAAGTTCTCCACTTTTTCTGAAAAACTGCCTTCAGCAATCTACTAGGCCAACATGTTTGATAACCTTGGTCACTAATAGTGAGCACCCTCCACTTCCAACCAAGAGGTTGTGAGTTCGAGTCATCCCAAGAGCAAGGTGGAGAGTTCTTGGAGGGAGGGAGCCGAGGGTTTATCGGAAACAGCCTCTCTACCCAAGGGTAGGGGTAAGGTCTGCGTACAAACTACCCTCCCCAGACCCCACTAGTGGGATTATACTGGGTTGTAGTTGTTGTTGGTGGTGGTGGTCACTAACCCGGAGTGTTTTATGCATTATTACCATTGCAGAAACTCGAGTTGCAACATGCAAAGGTGATTTAGGTATTTATTTTTTTATCAGAAGTTGATTTAGGTATTTATTAATGCAATTCAGAGATAATGCTCAGAAATCCTACATGATGGCCTGATAAAGCAACCCTTTTTTTCCTTATTGGTATGTTAAACCCCAACCCCAACTAATGCCCTTGCACAGGAGTCGACTATGGTCCCTCTATCACCGAACTTCAATATTGGAGGTGAATGGTTCTTAAAATTAGGATATCCTCCCTTGTCTTAGGAACCCATTTTTACTCATGTACTTAAGTAGTTACTTTCAGTTGAAGTTTCTATTGTCATATTCCTTCTTGTATTACTTGTGGTGATGATAACCAAGCTTTGACTTTTCCGGAACGGCTAAAATTACACAGACATACCAACATCATCTTTAGTAGTGCATGAGTCCCAATGTGCGCAAGGGCACTTCTGACACTCTCACGTCCGTCGAGCTCTTTAATATGTTCTTCAAGCTCTTCAATGTAGCGCAAGACATTTTCACCATCTTCATAAGTTTCCACTAAAACTGCTGGATGCACCAAAGGATATAGAGGTCTGGGAAATGATACATCCTTCCATCTGCGGAAGTTGTATATGAACCGACTTAAGTTAGCTGCTTCCCTAGAAAGATCAACCTGAGACATCATAAAGACCGCAAACTGCTGTATGCTTTCATCCAGTCTTAACCACTTCAAAGTCGGGAAGACTTTTGAAACTTTTGCAAACAAGTTAATTAATACGAAATCCCTCCTAATAGATTCACCAACGCCTGGGTGCCTAACTTTGACGGCCACACGAATGGGTTTAACCCGTTGTCTAGGATATCGAAATCTCAAGGTAGCCCGATGAATTTGAGCAATACTACCAGATGCGACAGGCTCCTCCTCAAAATTTTCGAATATTTCAGGCAGCTTGCGTCCGAACGCCTTTTCGATGCTTCTTTTTGTGTACGCATAGCTATGTGCTGGTGCCTTAGAATGGAGTTCCGCAAGTTCATTACACATATCATCTGGAAATAGATCTGGCCTTGCTGCCGCCCATTGACCCCACTTAATGAACGCTGGACCTGCCTTCTCTAGAGTTTTTCGCACAGCACGAAGCCACTTCTTCCTAAATTCAATACCAAGGGAGTCTGCAAAAGGAGCCATAAGTATACACGGGGAGAACAATAGTGTTAAGTATACAGCTCTGAAGAGCAAAATCAAGCCCTCTACAAGTAAGAAGACAACTGAAGTCAGGTAGACATGTCCATCCTTTGCATGCATGTAGAGTGATTCCGGGGATGTGAAGCCTTCTGCTTCGGCAAACACACTTCGCTTCCATGCTAGCTCTCCGATAAGGAAGGCCAAAATGCCAGGAGAAACCAGATGTGAGCGAGACAAAGCAAGGCTCATCATACACGTAACCCTACTTATCGGTGGCAGAATTGCTCCGCCGCTTGAATGAATTTGAAGTAGCCGTTTCCAGGCAATTCGAGCATGGTGTGACACTGTCTCACTTGTTAGGAACAAACAACTCGATTTAGAATTGTATACCTTCCATAAGGTTCCTTTTGCCTCATATAAAACGCTGGAGGTAAATCCTCTATGACAAACTCTACATTGTGAATGTAATCTGGAAAAGATGTAAGAAAATCCGGCAGGGCAAGACGTCCAAACCTCTGAGTAGCTGGCCTTTGGGCTGGCAAGAAAGGCATGAGCAACCCTTTTAACGCTGCCCTTCACCAAAATTCTGCACCTGACAAAACAAAACACATACTATAACAGTCACACTTTTTTGATTGTTTACACTAACAGTCACACTTGGCTGAGCAAAGCTCAAATTGTTGGGGTTAAAGAAACTAATTTTGACATAATGACAAATATTTTGCTTACAATATGTTCCTAGTTGAAATCTTTTTTCACTGTTCAGTTCATGAGTTGTAGAAACTGTTTCTCCAAGGAAAAATGTTTTCTACCAAAAGAGGGAGAATAACTTCGTTACATATGGGCAGTAGTTATTTTACCTTTACAAGTACTGGATTCTTACTCTACATGACTTGCTTCATCAAACAGTTGAACACTGTTGTCAACATTTAGTATTCAAAAACATCATGAAACACTGTCGTTATTCCCTATCCTCTACCTCGTAAGATTGCCATACTTCATCTACTTTTATACCATCTAAATCCTAAGTACCTCCCAGTGTTATAAATAGCGCTCGCCTCAGCGCTAATAGCGTGAGGCGAGGCGAGGCGAGACAGTGTCGCCACAGAGCCTCTGTTGCGTTGCGTTTCGAAATAGCGCTCGCCTTTGCCTGCGTGGCGAGAGGCGACAGTGTCGCGAGAAGCGACCATAGCGTCGCCTTTTGTTTTTTTAAAAAAAAAAAAGAAAAAAAGCAAAGACTCAACAAAAAGGGTCGTGATTAGGGCTTGACAACATATCTTCTTCAACTTGAACAAAACAACAGAGCTTCTTTGAGACTTTGACGTTCTGAACTCGCGAGCCATCGTCTTCTTCTTTCAGAAGCTTGAGGTTCCAGCCATTGAAAGTCCAGGTATGCTTCTTCTCCTTTCTTCTTTCTTCTTTTTTCTTTCTTCTTTCTTCTTCTTCTTCTTCTTTCTATTTTTTTTCCTCTGTTTTTTGTCGAAAAGAACAGAAACTGAGGTCTGTTTTCTGCTCTATTTTTCGAGCAAAATACAGAGGTTTCTTCTTCTCCTTTTTTCTTTCTTCTTTTTTCTTTCTTCTTTCTTCTTTCTCCTTTCTCCTTCTTCTTCTTCTTCTTCTTCTTTCTATTTTTTTTCCTCTGTTTTTTGTCGAAAAGAACAGAAACAGAGTTCTGTTTTCTGCTCTATTTTTCGAGCAAAATACAGAGGTTTCTTCTTCTCTTAACAGAAAGAGAGGTCTGTTTTTGTGCTCTATTTTTTTTGGTTCTGTTTTGGCAAAATAACAGAGGTTTTGAAGCTCTGTTTTTGCAAAATTACAGAGGTTGTTTCGAAGCCCCGTTTTTGCAAAATAACAGAGGTTGCTTCTTCTCTTAACAAACTTTCTGTTTCTTTCAGGCCCCCCTTTTTTTTTTTTTTTTCCAATTATTGACTTATAGTCTCTTATAGAGTAGAATTAATTGCATATTGACTTGATAATTTTTTTTTCAATAAAACAGCGTTGAAATGTCATCCGATAGTAATAAACGAAATGATATAGCTTGGAATTATGCTATACAAGGCTCATCAAGATCCGCAATTAAATGTGTATTTTGTGAAAAAACATACAATGGTGGGATAACTCGTCACAAGCAACATTTGATAGGTGGATTTAAAAATGTAGTACAATGTCCCCTTTGTCCGCCCGAGGTTAGGGAGGAAGTAAAAGCGTTTGTTGATAAGAAAAATGTGACAAGAACTCAAATGAATTTTGAAGCATCGGTGAATCTAATTGATGAAGATGATGAAATGGATGAAGATGGTGAAATGAGACCTCCCCCCAAAAACTCATAAGATATCTTCAAATAGTTCTAGTGGGTCATCCACGACGGCACGTACAGTGACAAAAGGTCCTCTCAATCTTTATTTCTCGGCAAAACAACAAGAAAAGGGAAAAGGTGAAGAAGGTCTAGGTTTAGAAGCCAAGAAGATTTTGAGAGACCGCGCCGTAAGTGCCTTTGCAGCATGGATGTATGATGCAGGGCTTCCTTTCAACTGTGTTAACTACAAAACTTTTGATAAATTCATTGAAGCTGTAGGACAATATGGCCCAGGAATGAAGCCTCCTAGCTATCATGAAGTTAGAGTAACTCATCTTAAAAAAGAGGTGAAGAAGATAGACCAAATTATTGAGGAGCATAAAGTGGAATGGAACAAGTTTGGATGTTCCATTATGATGGATAAATGGACAGCACGGAATGGAAAAATGATCATAAATGTGTTGGTGAACTCTCCAAGAGGGAGTGTTTTTCTTGAATCTCACGATGCTAGCAACTCTTCTACGGATGGAAGCAAAATGTACAGCTTGTTTAGAAAGACTATTGATAAAATTGGAAAGGAAAATGTTGTACAAATTGTTACAGATAATGCTAGTGAGAATGTTAGTGCGGGTAGGATGATGGAAGCTATGTATCCACACATTTATTGGACTCCATGTGCTGCCCATTGTATCAACTTGATGTTTGGTGACATATTCAAGGAAAACCCATATGCTTCAGGTAACTTTAATATAGTTATTTATACTTATGTCCTATCCTATTAAGTATTAACTATAAAATTGTTATTGTTACTTTTACAGTTTTCACTAAGGCCGTCGGGGTATATTCTTACATCAGTCAGAGGCCGTTGTTGTTGAATTTGATGAGGAAATTCACAAATGAAAGAAATTTGGTGAGACCGGCCAAGACTAGATTTGCAACGGCTTTCTTAACTTTGCATAGTTTTTACTTGCAAAAGAAAAAATTGAGAAAGCTAGTTCTTTCAAATGAATGGAAAGATAATAGATATGCAAAGGAAGTTGCGGGAAAAGAAACTGCCAAAGTTCTTATTTCTCCATCATTCTGGAATGACGTCGTTCGGGCTCTTAAAGTTGGTGGTCCTTTGATTAAGGTACTTCGTATGGTGGATGGGGAGAGAAAACCACCAATGGGCTATCTTTATGAGGCTATGGATAGAGCCAAAGAGACTATTGCAGCGTCATTTGAGGGAGATGTTAGAAAATATGAGAAAGTTTTTGAGATAATTGATATCAGGTGGGAGAATCAACTCCATCGACCTTTGCATGCAGCAGGCCATCTTCTGAACCCGGGATTATTTTACAAGAACACTAGAGATGAAACTTTGGCTTCAGAGGTGTGGATTGGATACCATGCATGTCTTGAGAAGTTGGTCCCTAATTCAGCGACGATAGATCAAATAGGGGAGGAGTTTGGTAGGTACTCACAAGCAGAGGGCCTATTTGGTTTACAAGCGGCCATTAGAGCCAGAGACATAAGGTCGCCAGGTAACTAACTTTAATATAGATATCCTTATAACTTTAAATTAATTTATTTGATTTATACTTATTAACTTTTAAAATATTTTTCTATAGTTGAATGGTGGAAGCAATTTGGACATCAAACTCCAAACTTGCAAAAGTTTGCCATCAAAGTACTAAGCCTAACTTGTAGTGCATCTGGATGCGAGAGAAATTGGAGCGTATTTGAGCATGTAAGAAGTAGATTTATTATATTAATATATTTTATATTGTATTATTATTAGTATCGATTAATTAATCTAAACAACTTATGCGCAGATTCACTCCAAGAAAAGGAATAGGCTTGAGCTATCGCGTCTCAATGATCTAGTGTATATTAAATACAATAGAACATTGAGGCGACGTTATGAAGCTCGCGATACCATTGATCCAATTTTGTTGGACAACATTGACGAGGCAAATGAATGGTTAACTGGAGCCCCCAAAATCATGAAGATGAACAAGTGTATGAAGGAGATGATCTTGATTGGGGTACTGTTTCTATGGCGGTTGGAGTTGAGGAGAATATCTATGGTCTTAGAGGGAGTTTTTCAAGTTACAAGGGAAAGGGAGTAGCAAGTTCAAGCCGGTCCCTAATTGATGAAAACTCCGAGGATGAAGAAGACGATAGCCAATATAATGCTAACATTCATGAAGTTGTAGAATTTGAAAATCTTGAAGAAGAATAGACGTTGCTTGTTTTAGACTATTAGACTTTAGTTTATGAATCTACTATGAGTCTATGACTATCTATTGAGTCTTTAATTTTTGAATGATATATTTATTAATATATTATTGTTATTGAGTTTTTAGTTATATGTATATAATATTTTATGTTTTTGTATAAATTGTCGCTTCACATCAAAAAGGCGAGCGCTTCGCTGCGCGCCTCTCGCCTCAGTGAAGCGGGCCCTCGTCGCTATTTGTCGCCGCACGCTATCCAAAACACTGGTACCTCCTACCTCCTACCTCCCACCAGCACAGGCAGGGCGGAGCTACAACCAATAAAGATTGTTCAACTAAACACTCTTCACCGGAAAATTATGCCATGTATTATGTATATAGGCCAAATTCTGTAGTATTTCAATATATACTAGTCGTTGAACACCCTTGACACAACTAAGCCTTCTAGAGTGGTGGTAAAGGGTAATAATTTTAAAGTGGAGGGTTCGAATCTAACACGATAAAGCCTACCGCATAATTTTTTGCTTCATTTGGTGGCAGGTTTGAAGCTCATATGCCACAGCTGCACGTGCTTTCGAATTACAGTTAAATAAAAATAGCCTAATCATCCCAACATCAATCAAAATGCTGCTGCATACATACACTTAAAAATTACAGCCATGGATTCTTTGAGGAAGTAATCCACAGTCAACATGATATTCTTCTTTAGCGAAGTCGATAGAATGATCACTAGTATTTCAGTTTATATAGTAGTCTGTATAATTTTACCCATCCAAAAAAAAAAGTAGTCCATATAATTTCATTACTAAAGCAACACAACTAAAAATTCTGAATGCTTTTCACTGTTTGTATTTGCTAGAAACATATTGTTGAGATTGTTCATGCCAGAATCGCTAGGCTGAACAATCACTAAACCACTGATCGAAATTTTTTGTTATTTACTTTTCCAACTCTTGAACACCCTCGAAAAAAATTCTGGCTCCACCACTGAACACACAGGTACTAGACAACTCTGTCCATCAACGCTTAGGCACATGAAAAAACTAACCTAGTCTTTTTGTCTCTTCTTGAAAATGTTAAGATAATTTATCCAAACATTGAAAATTGATCAAAAAAATTATTTCTCAAGGCAAAAACATTTTCCCCATGTCAACCACAATATAAACCTTAACGAAATAGGAGTGTCAGCGAATAACCATCCTTCGTGTTAAAACATTGCAGCTTAGGGTCCTATTAAGTACGAGCCAGTTCTAGCTTAATCTAAAAATACCGAATTGTACACATGAACAATCCTAAGCATATAAAGAGATCTAAAATTAAGGACAGGAAAAAACAAAACTCCAGAAATGAAAGCAATAATAATTGGGTTAAAATACGGACCTTGATGTGGCCATTGAAAATTGGTGCTGATGAGTCTACGATGAAGAGGTGATACGAATCAGTAGCCGGCATTTTTTACTTGCAGCCGAAGAATCGACGGTTCATGGCCTTCGAGTGAAGAGAACAGAAAAATCAGCTGCGACTGCGAACGGTTGTTTTGGGTTTAGTGGGTCGCGGCCCCCCACTTGCTGGCCCGTTATTTTTTAAAATATAATTTTATATTTTTTTCCTTTAAGTTCTAACCTAAAAACAAGGATAAATATTTAAAAGTTAAAAAATATCTTATTGTAAAAATTTCATTCACTAAAAGTCAAAACTCAAAATAAACTATTCAAGAGAACGTCCATGACGCTTATGGGATATCCAACAAATCATCTTTATCAAACATATTTCAATCCGTTTGTGACAAGGTTGTCTTAACATCTTCACTTTCATCTACACCTACAATCCATATGCAATGTTAATTAGTTAAATATTAAGAATAATTAAATTTAAAAAACTAATAATATTCAAATTCACATAAAGAAAAATATTACCAATTCGAGTTTGGGAAAAGTCGTGCAGCCAATTTCAAGTAGTAACAAGTGTTTGGACATTTTCATGATGGATAAAATTTCTGTACTTTGTCATAACACGCCCACCAAATGTTGATTCCGATGCTACAATGGCAATAGGAATACTAAGTACATCACGCGTCATCACTGAAAGATCGGGATATTTTCTAGAATGGTCCTTCCAATACATGACAATATCCATCTCTTAAAACTTCTCAAGATCAAGCTTTGGTTCTTCAAAGTAAAAATCCAATTCTGACTTTCCATCGCTAGAGGCAGTATACTTTTTTATATTTTATATATTTTTAATAAATATTTTAATTAGGCCCACGGGCCACTAGCTTACTCGGGCCAGGCTTAAAAGCCTCGTTTTTAAATGGGCTCCAAAATTTTAGCCCAACCCTGCTAAATCACGGGCTGGGCTAGGATAGCCCGACGAGCCAAGCCCATATTGATGCCTCTTTGTAGGCGATTGTATCTATTCTTTAGTAATTTTATGAAAGACAATTTTTGCAATTCAATTTTATAGGTTCAAAAACTAAAGAACTCTATTGGTTATGTATACGGTCAAAACCGGTTTCGACCTTCGTATGATTAGTCAAGATTGGAACATAATGGACCGAAGGTCATCTTCATAATATCGAGATGAGATCTTAATCCAGGTTACCAAGCTCGAAGTTATGGGACCGATCAAGTACCGAGCTCGAAGTCACTATTGAGCTCGAGTCCAAATCGAACTATGAGGTGAATCGGTGTCATCGAGCTCAAGAGCCAGAGACCGACAAATATCAAGCCTGATTCGATATCGAGCCCCGAGTCAATATCGAGCTCTAAATCTGAAAATCAACCAATACCAAATCCGACCAAGATCGAGCCAAGAGACAAGAACTGTTACAGCCGCACTAAAGGAGAGAATCTCTACGGAAATTAGGAAAAAACTAATCTATTATGAGATCCCCACTATGTATTTTTAATTATATCTAAAGTCCTCCACTATAACCAGGATAACTACTATTTTTGTAGGGCATCTAACATTGAAGGCATTCTTACACTCTCATATTATTCACAAGAAAACATACTGATATTGATATAGAGATTATCTTTTTTTGGGCTTAGCACATTGATTCATCTTGCTTGTTCATAAGATATTTTTCACTCAGTTTGGTTTGTATTTCATTCTTTATACAATCAATACTCAACATATTTTCCAATTTGTGCCAAGTTATACTACGTACCCTTAAAACTACGTATAAATTCAACTCTATCCATTTTTCGGGTAAACAGTTTGGTGTCCACCGTGAGGCTAAGGATAACAGTGGTTGTTTGGTACGAATCTCTACAAAACACACCATTTTACGCTTACTCTCGGAAGTATCTTTTATTTTTCACGTTAGAAACAACGATTTCTCAATTAATGGCCCTACCTATCGACAAAGAAACCGCCCTTCAAGATGAGAACAACAACTTAACCCCCGGAGGTGGAAGGCCACTTGTCGATCCCGTGGGAGCTCGGGTCGAAGAGCCAATAATTGTTAATTCACATGCGGCCATCGAGGCAAACCAACGTTTCGACCTTGAAAATAGCATTCACGGCTGAACTCGGTCTACAACTCGAAATACCCAAAATGCTGAGGAAAACGGAATCAGCTTGCGTATGATTTTTGAAATATTGCAAGCTCAACAAGTAGCAATAGCCAGTTGCAAAGCCAAACCCAGGCACCAACCAGACTCGAGCCCAGTCCACCCCAAGACGTCACCCACAAAATGGGGCCAGACATAATAAGGTCAAATGAGCAAGAATAGGGGACCAATCCCGAAATCGTTAAGATGTTCGAAGAACTAACAAAAAGAATAGAGTTAGGAGAAAGGAGGATCGAAGCAAACGACAAAAAAGTAGAAATGTATGACTCTAGGGTTGATCAGATCCCGGGGGCACCTCCGATATTGAAAGGCTTAGATTCCAAAAAAATTGTACAAAAGCCTTTCCCCCCGAGCGCGGATCCTAAACCAATCCCAAAGAAGTTTCGCATGTACGAAATTCCTAAGTATAATGGAACAACCGACCCCAACGAACATGTCACCTCTTACACATGTGCTATCAAAGGGAAAGATCTAGAGGACGATGATCGAATCTGTATTATTGAAAAGTTTCGGTGAAACCCTATCAAAGGGAGAAATGATATGGTATCATAATTTGCCATCTAACTCTATCGATTCCTTTGCTATGCTTGCATATTCTTTCGTAAAAGCACACGTCGGAGCCATAAAGGTCGAGACAAGGAAGTCGGACTTTTTCAAGGTAAGACAGAAGGACAACGAGATGCTGAGAGAGTTCGTATCTCGTTTCCAAATGGAATGAATGGATTTACCACCAGTCACTGACGATTGGGCTGTACAAGCTTTCACTCAAGGACTGAACGAGGGGAGCTCGATGGCTTCACAACAGTTGAAACAGAACTTGATCGAGTACCCGGCTATTACTTGGGCCTATGTACACAATCGATATCAATCGAAGATTAGAGTTGAAGGCGACCAGTTGGGGTCTAGGTCCATTATTAAAAGGGATATTGACCGAGAACCGAGGTCGAACAAGGATCGATATCGACCATATAATGGAGATCGTAGGGGTAGCGATCCTTCACATAACCCCATACGAGGCGAAAGGAGAAGTGATCGAGGCCAAGGGTCTCGGGGGCTGATGAACAGGAATGGGTTCGAGAGGCATACCGGACCTAAGGAAGCACCACGATTATCAGAGTATAACTTCAACATTGATGCATCCGCCATCGTGTCAGCTATCGGACGCATGAAAGATACTAAATGGCCTCGACCACTGCAGACCGATCCTGCCCAGAGGAATCCCAATCAAATGTGCGAATATCATGGCACGCATGGTCACAGAACGGAAGAATGCAGGCAACTGAGAGAAGAGGTGGCCCGGTTATTCAGTAAAGGGCACCTTCGAGAAATTTTAAATGACGGGGCCAAAAACCATTTCAAAGACAGGAATTTCAGTAGGAAGAATGAACAGGAAGAGACACAACACATGATCCACATGATCATCGGTGGGATCGATATCCCTCAGGGACCCTAGGGGCCGGTGCTGAAACGCACTAAGATGTTGTTTACAAGAGAGAAGCGACCTTTAACTCAGGGTTACGCACCCATAGGAACCATGTCCTTTAATGATAAAGATGCAGAAGGAGTCATGCAACCTCACAATGATGCGCTGGTATTATCTGTACTTATGAATAAAACTCAAGTTAAACGTGTGTTAATTGATCCAGGTAGCTCGACAACCATTATTAGATCGAAGGTTGTAGAGCAACTCGGTCTACAGGACCAGGTCATACCTGCAACCTTGGTTCAAACGGATTCAATATGGCATGTGAAACTACTAGGGGATAAATAATCCTGCCAGTTAACGTGGCCGGGACCATCCAAGAAATGAAGTTCCACGTGATCGAAGGCGATATGAGATACAACGCCCTGTTCGGAAGACCGTGGATCCACAATATGAGGGTTGTACCCTCGACCCTCCACCAAGTTTTGAAGTTCCCAACATCGGAGGGAATCAAAATGGTCTACGGGGAGCAACCGACCGCAAAAGAAATGTTTGTCGTCGATGAAGTGATTCCTATATCATCAGTATCATCAGCAAAATGATCGGATTCGAAGGGGGAACGGAATACCAAATAACAATCACAAACGTCAGCTTCGACCCAATTAGAGAATCAGAAGACTGACGAAGATGATGAACATGGGGTCCCACGATCCTTCGTGGTCCCCGATGATTCTGATGCTACCCAATCAACGGTCGGAGAACTGGAGCAAGTCATACTAATCGAATATCTGCCCGAACGAAGGGTATACCTGGAACGGGGTTAGATCCCGAGCTAAGAAAAAAGCTTATTCAATTTCTTATAGCTAACATAGACTATTTCGCTTGGTCCCATCTTGACATGACAGGGATCTCACCGGGAATCACCACTCATAAGCTAATCTTAGACCCAAAGTGCCACCCGGTAAAACAAAAAAGAAAGCCCCAGTCCAAGGTCAAACATGCCTTCATCAAGGACGAGGTAACCAAACTTCTTAAAATAGGGTCCATTCGGGAAGTAAGATATCCCAAATGGCTAGCAAATGTGGTGGTAGTCCCTAAAAAAGGGAACAAACTTAGAATATGTATAGATTATAAATACCTGAATAAAAGCATGCCTTAAGGATTCTTTTCCATTGCCTAATATCGATCGTATGATCAATGCCACGGCCGGCCTCGAGAGTCTCAGTTTTCTCGATGCCTATTCAGGGTACAACCAAATACAGATGAACCCAGAGGATCAGAAAAATACCTCGTTTATCACTAAGTACAGGACTTATTGTTATAATGTAATGCCATTCGGTCTAAAAAAAATGCTCGTGCAACTTATCAACGCCTAGTAAACCGAATGGAGGTTTATATTGATGACATGTTAGTTAAATCCCTGCGAGCAGAGGACCACTTAAAGAATTTGCAGGAAACTTTCGACATACTAAGGGAATACAATATGAAGCTCAATCAAGAAAAATATGCATTCGGGGTTTGCTCGGGCAAGTTTCTCGGTTTCATGGTATCCAATTGAGGAATCAAGATTAACCCCGAAAAAATAAAAGTAATCGAGGACATCACAATGGTTGATAATGTAAAGGCCGTACAAAGGCTAACGGGACGGATAGCCGCCTTGGGAAGATTCATTTTGAGATCCTCGGATATGAGCCACTGGTTTTTCTCTCTCCTTAAAAAGAAAAGCAATTTTGCATGGACTCCGGAATGTGAGCAGGCTTTGGAAGAGCTAAAACGGTATTTATCGAGCCCTCCATTGCTTCATACCCCGAAGGCAGACAGATATATTTATCTATATCTAGTTGTCTCGGAGAAAGCGGTAAGTGGAGTCCTAATTCGAGAAGAACGAGGTACGCAATTCCCTATTTATTATGTCAGTCGAACTTTAGGTGAAGCCGAAATTAGATATCCACACTTAGAAAAATTAGCGCTTGCTTTAATAAGTGCCTCTAGGAAACTAAAAACATATTTCCAGTGCCATCCGATACATGTTGTAACAACTTATCCTCTACGAAATATTTTACACAAACCTGAGCTTTCAGGTCGATTGGCCAAATGGGCCATAGAGATCGATGGGTACGACATCGAGTATCGACCTCGTATCGCTATCAAATCCCAAATCTTAGCGGACTTCGTGGATGATTTTACGCCGGCCTTCGTACCCGAGATTGAAAAAGAATTACTGATAAAATCGGGTACCTCTTCGGGAGTCTGGACCCTCTTTACGGATGGTGCCTCGAACACAAAGGGGTTCAGACAGGGCATCGTACTGAAATCGCCCACAGGTAATATAGTTAGACAGTCTATTAAAACTATAAAATTGACTAACAATGAGGTCGAGTATGAGGCCTTGATTGCAGGTCTCGTACTAGCCAGAAGTTTGGGGGCCGAGGTCAAGGAGGCTAAATGTGATTCCCTCATCGTGGTAAATCAAGTCAATGATACTTTTGAAGTTCGAGAAAATCGAATGCAGAGGTACTTGGATAAATTACAAGTAACTCTACATCGATTCAAAGAATGGACTTTGCAACATATACTTCGAGAGCAGAACAGTGAGGTCGACGCTCTTGCGAACTTAGGTTCGTCGGTCGAGGATGACAAACTCAACTCGAGGATTGTCGTGCAACTCATGAAATCGGTAATCGAAGAAGGTCATGCCGAGATAAAATCCACAAGTTTAACATGGGATTGGAGAAACAAATATATAGAGTACTTCAAGAATGGGAAACTTCCATCGGATCCAAAGAAATCGAGAGCTCTACGCATAAAAGCTGCACGATTCACCTTATCCAATGATGGAACGCTGTTTAGAAGGACATTCGATGATCCACTGGCAATATGTTTAGACCGGGAGATACTGACTACATCCTACGTGAGGTTCACGAGGGCACTTGTGGGAATCATTTCGGTGTCGATTCATTGGTCTACAAAATAATCAGAGCAGGATATTATTGGATCGATATGGACAAAGATGCAAGGGAGTTCATTAGAAAATGCGACAAATGTCAAAGACATGCGCCCATGATTCATCAACCCTGGGAGCTTCTCAACTCGGTCCTATCTCCTTGGCCTTTCATGAAATGGGGAATGGACATCGTCGGCCCCCTCCCATCGGCCCAAGGTAAGGCTCAGTTTATTTTGTTTATGACTGATTATTTCTCTAAATGGGTTGAAGCACAGGCTTTCGAGAAAGTCAGAGAAAAGGAGATTGTAGACTTCATTTGGGACCACATCATATGTCGGTTCGAGATGCCATCCGAGATTGTATGTGATAATGGAAAGCAATTCATCGGAAGCAAAGTAACTAAATTTTTTGAAGACCACAAAATCAAAAGTGTGAGACCCCAGGTGTTTCTCTCTTCTCTTACGTAATATACGTAACGTGGCATGGTTATATTAGGTATATATGATTGGATATAGCACATTGGGAGAATAAGACTGAAAATGTGTGGTAATATCAAGGAACTAAACTAAAGCTTTAAGTCAAAGGAATCCCTTAAACAAAGGTTCATGGTTAAAGAAATGGCTCGGGTAGCACCCCGCGCGTTCGGAAGGTTTAAGTTAACTTGCACCTGTGGGATAAGACTAAGAGTGTATAATATGCTAAGAATAATGTATTATGAGGTATTATAATATCACATTGGTCACATGTTAAGTTTTGGAGTCAAGCAAGTTGTGAAATAAAGGTTGGCAAAAGTTATCGTAAATTTCTCTAATACATTTTCTAAACTTTGGGTCAATTGTATTAGATCATTTATCCCAATATATAAAGAGTTATGGAACCCAAAATCTACCAAATCGAAGGTCTACGAGTCTAGTTTGCAACCAAAGAAATCTCACATCAAACCGACATTGGAGTAAAATGTTATGACTGTTTTACCGCAGACTATCCGGGCTGAAATCGGGTCGCGAACCGGGTCAGGTCAAACAAGTGGTATAAGTCGGAAAATCCGACTTTTAAGACCCCAAAACATTTCATCTTCGTCCCAAAACAGTGAGAAAGCTTAAGAGAGGGTTTCATGGTGTTCTTGAGTGATTAAGGTGCATTTTTAACGATTTCTATCGTTAAAGTTTGCCCCGTGCCTAGAAACGCAATCTCTATGCTTTGCAATCATTTTTCCCTTCTATTAGCTGTGTTTGGAGCTATTTTTGGAAGATAGGAAATTGTTGTTCTTGCTGGTTCTTCAGAATTTATACTTGGTTTGCCAAGGTAATCATCTTGGGACTCTTTTATGATCATTTTTACAAAGTTCTATGGGCGTTTCGTCAAGTTAGGGTCATATGGCAAATCTGCCGATTTAAACTCATTTATGAACTATTTATAGGTGCGTATAAGCTGCATATATATAGTGGTTTCGAAGCTTAGGATGTAAGGAACAACTTTCGTGAAGGAACTACAGGCATTCGGACGTTCGTTGGAGAGGTATGTTAAAGCTAAGCTTCGTCCTTCATTTTAGCATGAATTTTGGGAAATTCCTAAGACGCCAAATGTGATATTTTACTATTCTGTTGCTAGAAAGACCTTCTGTGAAAGGCATTGGTATCGTAGCTGAAGTATTTTCATGATGCTATTAGGTTGATATTCCACTCGTTCGGTTAAAAAGGGTATTCGATATCTATTTATGTCATTTTGTCGGCTTTCTTAAATATATGTCCATATATATGAATTCTTATTCGTCTTTGGGTTGTGTGACTTAAAAATAAAGGCATTTAGTATTTGTGATCAGTCCTTCTTCCTTGTTAAAGTGTATTTTAAAATCTCTAAAGTGACACGTCGATTTCAAAATTTTCAAATATAATTTTTATGTTTAAACTACTAAAATATTTGATTTTTTTTTTTTGAAATACTTTCTTTTACTAATTATCAAGAAATCAGGTATAAGGACTAAGTGAAGCACCTTAAGCTTTTTATGAACATATTCAGAGTTAAGTTATCTTTCTAAAAGTCGAGTTAAGTTTTCAAACTTATTGAAAAAGATATGATGTTCCACGAGACATTTGTATGTGATACGAAGGTGATTATGAGATTATGAGAATAAGAGTACCAATGAGCCAAGGTTGGCTAAGTTCTTGTTATGGCCTATTATGTGCACTCAAAGTTCATATCATACATGACATATTATGCATGGACTTCGAGCTATAATCGGAGGTAAGGGGCCTATTTGCCCGAAAGACTATATATATTGTACAGATGGTCACAGGTTGGCAATATGATACCGGTTAGCTACCGGGAGAGACCGCCATTGCTAGCATTTGGTTGGGTATGTCATGCATTTACATCAATATATATGTATTCATGACATACGATTACACGAGCATACCATGCATATTTTATTACTATGAGGTCGGATGTCGGCCATGGAGGCTATCAGAGTTTCAGTGTCAGGTGGTATCTTTATTACCTTTTTACATCAGCTATGTATGATTCTACTTTCTGCCTTACATACCAGTACATTTTTATTCGTACTGATGTCCCGTTGCCTGGGGACACTGCATTTTTGTTTCGTGCGTGCAGGTCCAGGTAGGGACTCTGATCGACCCCTCCGCTAGGATTTCGGGGTTCAGCTGTGAGTTGGTAAGCTCCACCTCTTCCTGGAGCTTTCATAGGATGGTTACTTTTGTTGTACAGTTTGGGTATAGTTGGGGCCTTATCCCGACAGTGCTTATGACACTCTTAGAGGCTATTGTGGACACAATATTCTAGGTTTCATTTTTGCTGCTTTCAGTCTCCAGCCCATAGGCTTGGCATGTATATATAGGTGTCTAGGCATGTATGTCTTCAGTCGCGGCCTCGTCGGCCAGCTAGTATTTTATTATTTTGGCTTGTTTACCTATGTTTATATGGCTTATTTTTATTCATGTCATAACCTTACGGTCCAGGCTTAGTATTTCAGATGTTGTGCTGCCCGATCTGTTGGGCCCCCAGTCTAGTTAGCTAGTATGTTTAGTGGCTAACTCGATCGAATACAGTATCGAGTGCCAGTCGTGCCTCCCCTAGTTTGGGGCGTGACAAACTTGGTATCAGAGCAGGTCGTATCCCAGGGAGTCCACAAGCCGTGTCTGGTAGAGTCTTGCTTATGGGTGTGTTGTGCACCACACTTATAATCAGGAGGCTATGAGGCATTTAGGAATAGTTACATTTCTTTCAATTAATAGATCGTGCTATAGAGCGAAGTTATAAGAACATATGAAATCTAAATCGTGCTTTGTGTTTCCTATCTAACAGGCTACCTACGCTCAGGAGATGGCACAACGAGAGGTAGGTATGGATCCGGGAGAAGGTACCAGTCATTCCCCACCGGGTCAGAGGGATAGATTTCCCTTAGAGGCTCACAGTGAGTCTCCAGTACCCCTAGTTTCAGCTTCCCCAACACTTGTTGGAGCCCAGGGAGATGCAGTACCCCCAGCCTCACCAGTTCCATTGGTACCTGAGGCAGCTAGAGACACAGGACCTCCAGCACCTATTGTTCCCCCATCAGAGACTGGGGAGCAGGGGATGAGGGAGGCTGTTCAGTTGCTGACTAGGATGGTTTCTATTCATGAGCGACAGCTAGAGTCAGGAGCAGATGCCCGGAGAGATCGGATAGGAAGCTCGACGGTACGAGAGTTTCTTCACTTGGCCCCTCCATTATTTACAGGATCAGTTCCACTGAGGATCCCCAGGACTTTATAGACCATATGTATAGAGTATTGAGGGTGATGCATGCCTCCGTCACCGAGGCTGTGGAGTTGGCTTCTTTTCGACTACGTGATGTAGCCGTCCTATGGTATGAGGCATGGGAGAGATCTAGAGGACCTGATGCTCCGCCAGCAGAGTGGGAGGACTTCTCTGAGGCTTTTTTAGCCCATTATTTGCCACGGGAGGTTCGGGAGGCCCGTCTTGACCAGTTTCTTAGCCTAAAGCAGGGGGATATGAGTGTGAGGGATTATAGCCATAAGTTTAATTCTTTGGCAAGGTATGCACCAGATATAGTACGTACCATGAGGGCTAGAGTTCATCATTATGTGGATGGTTTGGGGGATCATCTGATTAGAGACTGTAGGGTTGCATCCCTATCGGATGATGTAGATATTTCCCGCATACAGGCTTTCGCTCAGACTACAGAGGACCTTTCCCGTCGGATTCGTGATACTCGCAGGGATAGGGAGCAGAGTAAGAGGGCTCGTACTATAGGGTGGGTCTTATAGGGAGCCACGAGTTGATTTTAGGCCCCCACTCCATCGATATCCACCTCGGTCAGCAGGTAGTTTCCCACCACAGATGCAGGGCCAGCAGTTTGATCATTATATTCAGTCAGGACCGGGGCAGAGCTCAGGCCAGCCTGAGGGCCGTCGACAGGAACGTTCTGCACAGATGAGATAGCTTACTCCTCCATGTACTCAGTGCGGTAAGCTGCACACCGGGCAATGTAGACAGGGTTCGAGTGCATGTTTTCATTGTGGGCAGACAGGACATTATATTAGCCGGTGCCCGGGGTTAGGCAGAGGTACACCAGCTCAGCCTTCAGGATTCACAACAGCCTCTTCGCCCTCAGTCCGTGCTACCCAACCAGGTCCACAGTCTACTCAGGGCCGTGGTAGGGGGAGAGGTGGAGGAGATACCTCAGGTTCTAGTGGTGGCCAAAATCGCTTTTATGCACTCACAGGCCGACAGGATTCAGAGGCATCCCCAGATGTTGTCACAGGTATATTGACAATACATTCTCATGCCATTTATGCATTGATGGATCCCGGCTCTACATTTTCATATATTACTCCATTTATTGCTGGTAAGCTTGACATGAGATCTGAGTTGTTGCTACAGCCAGTTGAGGTGTCTATGCCAGTTGGCGACTCTATTGTAGCTAATCATGTCTATCGAGATTGTACAATGTTAATTAATAACCGTCCAACCTCTGTTGATTTATTTGAATTGGTTATGCTAGACTTCGATGTCATTATGGGTATGGATTGGTTGGCAGCTTGTTATGCTAATATTGATTGTCGTGCAAAGTTGGTCCGATTTCATTTTCCTGGTAAGCTTGTCCTTGAATGGAAAGGTAATGCAGCCACGCCCAAGGGTAAGTTTATTTCATACCTTAGGGCTCGGAAGTTTATTGCTAAACGTTGTATATACCATCTGGTTCATGTTAGGGATATAGATAAGGAGCCAACGACTCTTCAGTCGGTTCTTATTGTGAATGAATTCCCGACGGTATTCCCTGACGAGCTTCCAGGAATTCCCCCCGAAAGGGAAATCAATTTCGCTATAGATTTGCTTCCTGATGCGCAGCCTATACCCATTCCTCCCTACAGAATGGCTCCTGCAGAGCTAAGGGAATTGAAGGAACAACTGAAGGACTTGCTCGATAAAGGCTTTATTAGGCCAAGTACATCCCCATGGGGTGCTCCGATGCTCTTTGTTCGAAAGAAAGATAGGTCCTTGCGGATGTGCATTGACTACAGGCAACTAAATAAAGTCACTATCAAGAATAAGTATCCTCTTCCACGGATTGATGACTTGTTCGACCAGTTACAAGGTGCCAAATGCTTTTCGAAGATTGACTTGCGATCCGGTTATCATCAGTTACGAGTCAGGGATATTGATATCCCAAAAACAGCATTTAGGACGAGGTATGACCATTTTGAATTCCTTGTCATGTCTTTCGGGCTTACAAATGCCCCAGCAGCCTTTATGGATCTTATGAACCGGGTATTAAAACCATTCTTGGATGAATTTGTGATTGTGTTTATTGACGACATCCTGATATATTCGCGATCGGAAGCCGAGCATGCAGACCACTTGTGAGCTGTATTGCAGACTCTCCAGGACTACAGGTTATATGCTAAATTCTCTAAATGTAAATTTTGGCTAACTTCTGTATCTTTTCTTGGTCATGTTATTACCGGCGATGGTATCAAGGTTGATGGCCAAAAGATTAAAGCTGTGATGACTTGGCCGAGGCCCTTGAATCCGACAGAGGTTCGTAGCTTTTTAGGCTTGACAGGGTATTACCGAAGGTTTGTGGAGGGATTTTCCTCTATCTTTGCACCATTGACGAAACTGACACATAAGGGAGCTAAGTTTCAGTGGACTGAGGCATGTGAACAAAGTTTTCAGGAACTAAAGAAAAGGCTTACTACGGCACCTGTCTTGACTCTTCCGGATGGCACCGAGGGTTATGTTGTATATTGTGATGCCTCAAGAATTGGCCTAGGTTGTGTTCTTATGCAGCATGGTAAGGTTATCATGTACGCCTCCAGACAGTTGCGAAAACAAGAACAGAACTATCCTACGCACGATCTTGAGTTAGCCGCAGTTGTATTTGCCCTAAAGATTTGGCGGCATTATCTATATGGGGTTCATATTGATGTTTTCACCGACCACCAGAGCCTCCAGTATTTATTTAAACAGAGGGAGCTGAACCTACGACAAAGAAGATTTCTAGAATTACTAAAGGACTATGATGTTGATATTTTATATCATCCCGGCAAAGCTAATATTGTTGCTGATTCCCTTAGCCGGAAGTCCATGGGCAGTCTAAGCCATGTTGAAGCTGATAAGGTCAAGATGACCAAATATCTATGCCAGCTAGCTAGTTTGCAGGTGCATTTGGTAGATGCATAGGGTGGACGCACTCTCGTTCAGAATACGGCAAAATCTTCTTTTGTTACTGAAGTGAAAGAGCGACAACAGATCCTGAGCTTATAAAACTGAGGGAAAGTATTCCACAGCAGCGACAACCTTTATTTGAGCTAACTGGAGATGGAGTCCTTAGATACCAGGGCCGCTTATGTGTACCGTTAGTAGGAGAGCTCCGTGCCAAGATTCTTTCGGAGGCCCATTATTCTAGATATGCAGTTTATCCCGGAGCGACAAAGATGTATCGGGACCTTCGACAGATCTATTGGTGGAATGGAATGAAAAAAGATATCGCGGAGATGGTAGCCCAATGTCCTAACTGCCAGCAAGTTAAAGCCGAACATCAGAGGCCTGGAGGCCTAACTCAGCGTATTGAGCTTCCATTATGGAAATGGGACATGATAAATATGGACTTCATCACTGGTTTTCCTCGCACTCCACGGAGGTATGATTCTATTTGGGTAATTATTGATAGGCTTACAAAATCTGCTCATTTCCTGCCAGTCAGGACGACATATTTAGCCGAGGATTATGCCAAGCTTTACATTCGAGAGATTGTTCGCCTTCACGGTGTGCCATTATCTATTATCTCTGATCGAGGGGCTCAATTTACAGCATATTTTTGGAAATCTTTTCAGAAGGGTCTAGGCATGTAGGTAAATCTTAGCACCGCTTTTCATCCGCAAACTGATGGACATGCAGAGCGTACTATTCAGATAGTTGAGGATATGTTACGTGCTTGCGTGCTAGATTTTAAAGGAAGTTGGGATAATCATCTACCTCTTATTGAGTTTGCTTATAATAACAGCTTCCAAGCTAGTATTCAGATGGCTCCTTACGAAGCACTATACGGGCGGAAGTGTAGGTTGCCGATCGGTTGGTTCGAGGTCGGGGAAGTAGAGTTTCTAGGTCCTAACTTAGTCCAGCAAGCAATGGGAAAGGTAAAACTTATTAGAGACCGGCTGCGTACAGCACAAAGTCAGCAAAAGTCTTATGCAGATGTTCGACGACGAGACTTAGAGTTTGATGTAGAAGATTGGATTTTCCTGAAAGTATCACCTATGAAGGGCGTCATGCGATTTGGAAAGAAGGGGAAGCTCAGCCCTAGGTATGTTGGACCGTATAAGATTATTCGGAGGATTGGTAGGGTGGCGTACGAGCTTGATTTGCCTTTAGAATTGGAAGCAGTCCATCATGTGTTTCATGTATTTATGTTGCGGAAGTGCATTGGAGATCCTTCACGTATTACTTCCATTGAGGATATTCACATTGCTGAAGACTTATATTATGCAGAGGTACCCGTAGTTATTTTAGATCGGCAGGTAAGGAAGCTTTGAACTAAAGAAGTGGCTTCCGTGAAAGTGTTATGGCGAAATAACAACATCGAGGAAATGACCTGGGAAGCTAAGGAGGAAATGAGGAAGAAGTACCCCCACCTATTTACGACTTAAGGTGAGTCGCATTTAAATAATTGCCAATTATTTCTTTACAACAACTTAATTGGATTTTAAATGACTTGAAAGTGCAATTTAAATTTTTTTATTGCGAGATAGATATACGAAGCCTAGTAGTTGGAATCTTCAGAATTTGATTTATGCTTTGCAAATGTAACAAATATAGCCTCGCAAATAACGTATTAGCGGACAAGAAATGAAACCAAGGAATTGACTTTACCCATTCGCGGACGAATGTTCTTAAGGGGGGGAGACTGTGAGACCACAGGTGTTTCTCTCTTCTCTTACGTAATATACGTAACGTGGCGTGGTTATATTAGGTATATATGATTGGGTATAGCACATTGGGAGAATAAGACTGAAAATGTGTGGTAATATCAAGGAACTAAACTAAAGCTTTAAGTCAAAGGAATCCCTTAAACAAAGGTTCATGGTTAAAGAAATGGCTCGAGTAGCACCCCGCGCGTTCGGAAGGTTTAAGTTAACTTGCACCTGTGGGATAAGACTAAGAGTGTATAATATGCTAAGAATAATGTATTATGAGGTATTATAATATCACACTGGTCACATGTTAAGTTTTAGAGTCAAGCAAGTTGCGAAATAAAGGTCGGCAAAAGTTATCGTAAATTTCTCTAATAAATTTTCTAAACTTTGGGTCAAATGTATCAGATCATTTCTCCTAATATATAAAGAGTTATGGGACCCAAAACCTACCAAATCGAAGGTCTATGAGTCTAGTTTGCAACCAAAAAAATCTCACATCAAACCGACATTAGAGTAAAAGGTTATGACTATTTTACCGCGGACTGTCCGGGCTAAAATCGGGTCGCGAACCGGGTCGGGTCAAACAAGTGGTATAAGTCAGAGAATCCGACTTTTAAGACCCCAAAACATTTTATCTTCGTCCCAAAATAGTGAGAAAGCTTAATAGAGGGTTTCATGGTGTTCTTGAGTGATTAAGGTGCGTTTTTAACGATTTCTATCGTTAAAGTTTGCCCTCGTGCCTAGAAGCGCAATCTCTACGCTTTGCAATCGTTTTCCCCTTCTATTAGCTGTGTTTGGAGCTATTTTTGGAAGATAGAAAATTGTTGTTCTTTCTGGTTCTTAAGGATTTATACTTGGTTTACCAAGGTAATCATCTTGGGACTCTTTTATGATCGTTTTTACAAAGTTCTACGGGCGTTTCGTCAAGTTAGGGTCATATGACAAATCTGTCGATTTAAACTCATTTATGAACTGTTTATAGGTGCGTATAAGCTGCATATATATAGTGGTTTTGAATCTTAGGACGTAAGGAACAACTTTCGTGAAGGAACTACAGGCATTCGGACGTTCGTTGGAGAGGTTTGTTAAGGCTAAGCTTCGTCCTTCCTTTTAGCAAGAATTTTGGGAAATTCCTAAGACGCCAAATGTGATATTTTACTATTCTGTTGCTAGAAAGACCTTCTGTGAAAGGCATTGGTATCGTAGCTGAAGTATTTTCATGATGCTATTAGGTTGATATTCCACTCGTTCGGTTAAAAAGGGTATTAGACATCTATATATGTCATTTTGTCGGCTTTCTTAAATATATGTCCATATATATGAATTCTTATTCGTCTTTGGGTTGTGTGACTTAAAAATAAAGGCATTTAGTATTTGCGATCAGTCCTTCTTCCTTGTTAAAGTGTATTTTAAAATCTCTAAAGTGACACGTCGATTTCAAAATTTTCAAATATAATTTTTATGTTTAAACTACTAAAATATTTGATTTTTTTTTTGAAATACTTTCTTTTACTAATTATCAAGAAATCAGGTATAAGGACTAAGTGAAGCACCTTAAACTTTTTATGAACATATTCAGAGTTAAGTTATCTTTCTAAAAGTTGAGTTAAGTTTTCAAACTTATTAAAAAAGATATGAGGTTCCACGAGACATTTGTATGCGATACGAAGGTGATTATGAGATTATGAGAATAAGAGTACCAATGAGCCAAGGTTGGCTAAGTTCTTGTTATGGCCTATTATGTGCATTCAAAGTTCATATCATACATGACATATTATGCATGGACTTCGAGCTATAATCGGAGGTAAGGGGACTATTTGCCCAAAAGACTATATATATTATACAGATGGCCACAGGTTGACAATATGATACCGGTTAGCTACCGGGAGAGACCGCCATTGCTAGCATTTGGTTGGGTATGTCATGCATTTACATCAATATATATGTATTCACGACATACGATTACACGAGCATACCATGCATATTTTATTACTATGAGGTCGGATGTCGGCCATGGAGGCTATCAGAGTTTCAGTGTCAGGTGGTATCTTTATTACCTTTTTACATCAGTTATGTATGATTCTACTTTCTGCCTTACATACCAGTACATTTTTATTCGTACTGAAGTCCCGTTGCCTGGGGACACTGCATTTTTGTTTCGTGCGTGCAGGTCCAGGTAGGGACTCTGATCGACCCCTCCGCTAGGATTTCGGGGTTCAGCTGTGAGTTGGTAAGCTCCACCTCTTCCTGGAGCTTTCATAGGATGGTTACTTTTGTTGTACAGTTTGGGTATAGTTGGGGCCTTATCCCGACAGTGCTTATGACACTCTTAGAGGCTATTGTGGACACAATATTCTGGGTTTCTTTTTTGCTGCTTTCAGTCTCCAGCCCATAGGCTTGGCATGTATATATAGGTGTGTAGGCATGTATGTCTTCAGTCGCGGCCTCGTCGGCCAGCTAGTATTTTATTATTTTGGCTTGTCTACCTATGTTTATATGGCTTATTGTTATTCATGTCATAACCTTACGGTCCAGGCTTAGTATTTCAGATGTTGTGCTGCCCGATCTGTTGGGCCCCCAGTCTAGTTAGCTAGTATGTTTAGTGGCTAACTCGATCGAATACAGTATCGAGTGCCAGTCGTGCCTCCCCTAGTTTGGGGCGTGACAAAAAGGATCCTATTAATGCCTTATCATCCCAGCGGGAACGGACAGGCTGAATCGACCAACAAAACCATCATCCAAAATCTTAAGAAAAGATTAACCAACGCTAAAGGAAAATGGAGAGAAATACTACCCGAAGTTCTATGGGCATACCGCACAACATCGAAATCGAGTACCGGAGCGACACCATTCTCGTTGGCTTATGGCACCGAAGCTCTTATCCCGGTTGAGGTCGGATAACCTAGCATCAGGTTTCGATATGCAACATATGAGTCGAATAACGAGACGATGAACACGAGCCTAGAATTATTGGACAAAAAAAGAGAAGTGGCTCTTGTCCGATTAGCCGCCCAAAAACAGCGGATCGAAAGGTCTTATAATCGAAGAACTAATCTTCGATATTTTAAAATCGGGGACTTAGTTCTAAGGAAAGTCACCCTCAACACCCGAAATTCAAATGAAAGAAAACTAGGTCCGAATTGGGAAGGACCGTATCAGGTTCTCGAAATCGTCGGAAAAGGATCCTACAAGCTCGGTGTAATAAACGGCAAACAACTACCAAGGAATTGGAATGTGTCGCACCTAAAACGATACTATTGTTAAGGTACGACCCTCCTATGTTCATTTATATTTCGAAATTAACCCTTGCAGGTGTTCGATCAGAAACAAGGATGGATTATTCAACTCGAAGCCTTAGGCCTGAAAGCACGTGTTGCACTCTTTTTCCCTTAGACCAGTTTTGTTCCAAATGGATTTTTCGGCAAGGGTTTTAATGAGGAAACCATTGATCGTGCTATCTTAGAACAATTCAACAGTATCCGAGGCCTCTTTACAATCAACCTCGAATACTGCGGGGCATTACCCTCAAATATATAAGTTCAATTATCAAGTTCGATGCAAGTTACTTAATGACAACAGGGTTTCGATAGGAAAAATTGTAAGAGCCAAATGGTCAAAACGAACCATGCTCATGTAGTTTTCTCGATCCCTGGTACAAAACATAAACACATGTATAATTCCATAAAGAGAATTTTCTTCTTTACCGATATCTTATATCTCAGAATCCATCCTCTATTTCGCGATCTATTATCCATAAATCGGGGACTGCCAACCGAAACATCGACGAGATCAAAACCCCACATAAGCCTACAAGCTACATCACTTCGAGTTCGAGCAAACACTCATTCGATTATTAAGCCTAAGGGCTACTCTTACTTCGAGTTCGAGCAAACACTCACTCGACCATAAAGCCTATGGGCTACTCTTACTTCGAATTCGAGCAAACACTCACTCGACTATTAAGCCTACGGGCTACATCACTTCGAGGTCGAGCAAACACTCACTCGACTATAAAGCCTAAGGGCTACTCTTACTTCGAGTTCGAACAAGCACTCACTCGACCATAAAGCCTATGGGCTACATTACTTTGAGTTCGAGCAAACACTCACTCAGCTATTAAGCCTAAGGGCTACATTTCTTCGAGTTCGAGCAAACACCCACTTGACTATTAAGCCTAAGGGCTACATTTCTTCGAGTTCAAGCAATTACTCACTCGACTATTAAGCCCACGGGCTACATCACTTCGAGTTCGAGCAAAACTCTCACTCAACCATAAAGCCTACGGGCTACATTACTTCGAATTCGAGCAAACACTCACTAGACTATTAAGACTACGGGCTATATCACTTCGAGTTCGAGCAAACACTCACTCGACTATTAAGCCTAAGGGCCACTCTTACTTCGAGTTCGAGCAAGCACTCACTCGACCATAAAGCCTACGGGCTACATTACTTCGAGTTTGAGTAAACACTCGCTCGACTATTAAGCCTAAGGGCTATTCTTACTTTGAGTTTGAGCAAGCACTCACTCGACCATAAAGCCTACGGGCTACATTACTTCGAGTTCGAGCAAATACTCACTCGAATATTAAGCCTAAGGGCTACATTACTTCGAGTTCGAGCAAACACTCACTCGACTATTAAGCCTAAGGGCTACTCGTTGAGTTCAAGCAAGCAAACACTCGATCATAAAGCCTACGGGCTACATTACTTCGAGTTTGAGCAATCACTCACTCGACTATTAAGCCTACAGGCTACATCACTTCGAGTTCGAGCAAAACTCTCACTCAACCGTAAAGCCTACGGGCCACATTGCTTCGAGTTCGAGTTAAAACACATTTGACTGCTAAGCCTAAGGGATACTCTTACTTCGAGTAAGAGCAATTACTCACTCTACTATAAAGCCTAAAGACTACTTTTACTTCGAGTTCGAGAAACCAAATACACTAAACTATTAAGCCTAAGGGCTACTTTTTATTTTAAGTTTGAACAAACGCTCGCTCGGTTATAAAGGCTACAAGGTCCGACTTCGATCAAATTGCCTAAGGCCTCGAACTTATGAAAACTTTCATAAGGCATAAACGAAACAAAATCTTCATAAGGTAGAGAATAAAACATAGACAAGTCGGGAAATGAAAAGATCTTTATATATATATAAAGAGTATTTACAACGTCCGATCAGGACCCTACACTTTTTTGTCAAAATGGAAAAAACCTAAGTTTCCTGGATATCTCCGGGGGCAGTCTCTTCTCCATCGGGCTCCTCCCCGCTCTCAGACCCACTCCCGCTCCCATTATCATCATCATCGGAAGTCAAGTCTCCAGCATCGGCTTCAAGCTCTTTAGCCCTTTTATCTCTTCGGTAAGATCAAAACCTTGAGCATGGATCTCCTCGAGAGTTTCCCTCCGAAATTGGTATTGGCCGAGTTCAGCGACCCAATATGCTCGAGTTTGAGCGGTCTCGACTGCCTTTTTCGCTTGTATTTGAACGCATCGTCTGACACGCATTTAATGCCTTGGTAACTGAACTGACGGGACATCTATCACGTACGTCATGGTCGGGCTCGATGCAAACGTCAGTATATATCTAGTCATACCATTGGAAAATCATGTCGTTTCTCGCCGCATTCTTCCCGAGAAACGAGGAGACTATCTGTTTCGTATGATTAGTCAAGATTAGAACATAATGGACCGATGGTCATCTTCATAATATCTAGATAGGATCTGAATCTAGGTTACCAAGCTCGAAGTTCTGGGACCGATCAAGTACCGAGCTCGAGTCCAAATCGAACTATGAGGTGAAGCGGTGTCATCGAGCTCAAGAGCCAGAGACCAACCAATATCAAGCCCGATTCGATACCGAGCCACGAGTCAATATCGAGCTCTAAATCTGAAAATCAACTAATACCAAATCCGACCAAAATCGAGCCAAAAGACAAGAACCATTACAGCCGCACTAAGGGAGAGAATCTCTGCGGGAATTAGGGAAAAGCTAATCTATTATGGGATCCCCACTATGTATTTTTAATTATATCTAAAGTAGGATTTCTCCACTATAAGAGGGATAACTACTATTTCTGTAGGGCATCGAACATTGAAGGCATTCTTACACTCTCATATTATTCACAAGAAAACATACTGATATTGATATAAAGATTATCCTTTTTTGGGCTTAGCACATTGATTCATCTTGCTTGTTCATAAAATATTTTTCATTCAGTTTGGTTTGTATTTCATTATTTATACAGTCAGTACTTAATATATTTCTACTTATTTTTCAATTTGTGTCAAGTTATACCATGTACCCTTAAAACTACGTATAAATTCAACTATATCCATTTTTCGGGTAAACAGGTTATAATACCATAAATTCGTAATCGAATAGGCGATTTCAGATATATTTAGGCCATTGCCCTGCTTAACTTAAGCGATTCTACATTAATAATGTTAGGGAAAAAATCTTTAAATCTACTTTCTAGAATTTGCATAAGTACAAAAAAGAAAGCCCGTGGTAGTGGGAACTAGAATTTGCTTATTATACATTACATTTTAGACGTGGCATATAAATCGAAACTAAATGCGACCTATGAAATGGATTTGGTGAATGTGGTTTATAAATTGCAGTTCTTAAATGCGATTTATAAATCGCATGCCACAATTACGACTTATAAATCGCATTAACCAAAATCCGAACTTATTTCCAATGCATAAAGGATTAGGTAAAGAACAAATAATTCAACATCTACAAAGAATTATGAAAATGATTTGGAATTGGCGAGAGGCGAGGCGAAAGCCCTAGGGGCAAGGGCGTAAGTGCTAGCTAACTTTGATTATTGTGTGTGTAACATTGACCGCAAATTCGAGTTATAGGAATTACTTCGATGGTTCAAGTAAACCATTAGCTTCTTCAACAGATCCACTTCTGCACTAAAACCTGAAATAAAAAAAAATAAAAAAATAAAAAATAAAAAAAAAAGTGATAATGGGGTCGCACACACTTGCATAAATTCTTGCATACGTCATTGGTTAAAACATTTGTTTTTATCCATGTAATATTTGAAATTCACTTATCCAACTGATGTAGATTTACTTCCCATAGGATATGAATAATTCCTTTTTCACTTTCCAGTGTCTGCATATTTTGTACATCTGAAGCAAAAACCACCCAACAAGATCCAAAATTTGTGGGGCAATCCAACTAGAAAAATTGATTTACAACATAATTTGTGTCTGCACAGCCACTAGTTGTTTCCAATTCCGCCTAAACTATAGGTAATTTCCCTTCTTCTTTTTTTTAAAATTTTGTTCCAAATAATTACTCGAGTAGATTTCTTATTCTCCTCGACAAAGATGTCCCTTAAATTTGAAGTAAGTCTAAAATGATCCCTGGAATATATATTTGATGAATTTTGATCATCTAAGTTTTTCAAAAGTAAGCACTTTGGTCTTCGTAAAAAATTTAGCAAACGTTAGTTGTTAGATTTAACGAGAATTGTGAAAAAAAAACTATTTAATGGGAACTCACATTTGGAGTTTTTTTTTTTTTTTTTTTTTTTTTGTAGTTTGTACTCTTTTAATATATTTTTGATGTATGGTGCAGTCTTTTAGGTGCAATTTCTATTGTTTTGGAATATTTATGATATCTGATGTAGTTTTTTTATGTTGCAATGGATTCAATGGAACTTCCTTGTTGTTTTTGGTTAATTTTTTTTCCCCACAGTTTTAGTTAATCTAATAGCGAGAGTTTGTTAAATATTTAATGGAGACCAAAAGTATTCGATTTTGACAAATTTAAATGACCAAAACTATTCACAAGTATATTAAGGGACTATTTCAAACATATTCCAAACATAAGGGACCATTTATCAATATTTTCTCGTTGATTTAATTTCATCTTCTCTCCTCTAAAATATATATATACATGATCAAGTTTTCCAATTCCTCAATCTAATAACACATCTCCTAAAAAGAGCTGGCAAATTTAATATTTTGATCAAGAAAATGACTGCAGTAGCAGCAGCTACAAAGAGATCAACATGGATTGTTGCAGTAAGTATAGGAGAAATTGAGGCATTAAAAGATCAGGGTTTTGCAAGATGGACTTACACTTTTAGGTCATTGCACCAACATGCTAAGACTAATTTATTATCTTCTTCTTCTTCTGGTACTACTCCGGCAAAATTATTCCGAGCTGCTACTCCGGCGACGTCGGCGTCGACTGCTTCAGAGTTCTCCGGCAAGATTATGATCAGGCCGGAGATGAAAGAGGAGAGTTTGAATAAAGTTATGAATTTGAGTTGTTGGGGTCCTAATACTATAAGATTTTAGCTATATTCCGCGGACTCTTCAAAATCGTTGTATTCGTGTCGGATCATTCAAAAATACATTATATTTGGATGATCCGACATGCACCCAGCGACATTAATGAAGAGTCCTAGCAACATAGGATTTTAGTGCTAGTCTACTCTTTCTTTTTTCTAATTCTTTTTTGTAATTATGGTGTCCAATTTGAGCGCACCTAAATTATTTTATCAGTTACTTACTTAGTTACTCCTTTCATTTATATTATCATATTTTCTTTTTTATCTGTTCAAAAAAGAATGATCCGTTTAATAAAAATTGGAAACAAAGATCAAGTAAAAACATAGACACTCTAATTTTGTCAACATTTAGAACTATCAGCGTACACAAACTAAACCAAGTTATTAATTATGATTAGAACCCTTTTTTTTTTCACCCGGTATCTGGAATCCGAATTGGAGTCTGTCTAAATTTGGATTCACACCGGAAAGTTGAGGGGTATAAAGCGTTCTCTAACAAAGACAACTCCTTACTCAGGACTCGAACCTGAAACCTCTGGTTAAGAATGCAGGAGTATTACCACCCCACCGCAACCCTTATTAGTATCTAAATAGAACCTTTAATGATATATTAATCGAATTAAAGAAAATTATAAGTATTATATATCAGTACAAATGTCTTTTCTTAAATGATTTTAGAAATCAAAATCATCTTGATTTGGCTTAGGTGAAGTCAACAAAGCAGTATAAATCCTAAGTCTATCTTCCCCTAGCGAAGAACAACGAGACAATGGCCTTCTTGGTCTAATGAAAGACAAAGAAGTAAGTGTTAAACGATGTTTGTATCTTCTCCAAGCTAATTGAATAGCAACAGCACCCCAAGTTCTCCACCCTGGTGAATAATACCTTGCACTTCTCTTCACTTTTTCTTTCACAAATGTATACCTGAAATTATTAGGGACGGATTTAGAATTTAAATATAATGGATTCACCGTTTAAATTTCTAATACTAAATAAATTCTATTTATAGAATTATGAGTTCAGAACTTAATTAATATTTCTTCTAGGTTCAGAGTGCGAGGGGCAATGTACCTAATTTTCGATGTAAACTTGGACATAAATTCTTTAAGTTTTGTTTAACTAAAATATACATATCTAAAAATTATAAGACAACTACTAGTATAATAAGTCAACATAGTTAGCAAGGAGGGAACTAGGGGATGCAAAGGCGTTTAGAACCCCCTTCATGAAAAATTATACCGCATATATAAGGTTAAAATTATATATGTATATAGTAGATGTTAAAAATCCTTTTGACTTCTTCATGTGTTTACTTACTTCTTTATATTTTGAATTATCCCAGTGAAAATACTGGATCCACCATTGATAATAATTCAAAATATTTTAAAACATTTAAAAAAAATCATAGTTAAATAAAAATTATTGACTCCCCAAATATAGATAAAATGAGACAAGGAGAGTATATGTTAAAATTTTATGCTTATTCACATATACCTTTATGTTTTGTATAAAAAATACTGAATTCAACTGAACGCATAACTCAAATACCGTCACTGACCTGAAATGTTGTGTGACATACTTGACATCTTCGGCCTCAAGGCCGAAGGCTTCGGTGGTCTCAAGCGTCACCAGTGTCGATGACGACGGCGGTAGCCGCTCTACAAAAGGCCGCCGGAGGCACCATGACAGAAGTTCATCTCCGCTGAAGTTGCCGGGGCCTAACATGCAACAACTTTTCACACCATCTCGCAAAAATTGACTACTTTGGAGGTGACCTCTTACAATGAATAACATTCTCTGAACTGGATCACCCTCTTTTGTTATCTAACCAAAAAAAGAAATAAGGGAAGATATTAGAATCAAAGGTGGATTCGAGATTTTAAATTAGTGAGCGTAAATATAAGCCAGTAAAATATAATTGTATGTACATAAGATTATGAATGGTTACTCAAATTTCAGTTTCTTACATCAAAGTTAATTACTAGATTATCTTTTGTAACGAAAAAGTCAATTTTATCCTAGTATCACAAAAGGCACTAAACTATATTCTGTAACCAAAAGGGATCTCTCAATTTTAACTACTTAAGTATCGCATAAAATCATATGGATGAAAACAATTGAGATATTTTTTATGATATTTAGGTGCAATTGAGTGACTTTTTTTTGTTTTTATGACTTTCCTGATACTTTAATTTAATAAAGTTGAATAACTTTTTTATTGTAAAAAATAATTTAGTAACTTTAGTGCGACAAAGCAAAATTTAAGTGACCATCTGTGCAACTATTTGGGGAAGAAATTTGCACTTACTGGCCTAATTTTGGGTTATCAGAATAGATTATTACCAAATGCAAATGCTGTTATTAGGTTCGAACTTACCGTTTCCCCCTTTGTAAAAATCAGGGACTTAACCCGATCACATATGTTCTCGAGCACCAAATTATCCATATGTTGAAACAAAGGCACCTGAAATAATTAAGTGCAATATATTAGGTTAATTAATGAAAAATTAGAAGAACTAACCCAAAATAGTTGTCCATGTTGTGATCGAAATAACATGATGCATGCGGGGAAGCTAACAAGGTAAACTTTTGAGACGATAAATTAGACAACAAAGAAAAATATACTAAACTAGACATAATAATTTATAGTGATTTGGTCAATCAACCTACATATAATCTATAACTAATATAAAAAGAGAATAAATTTTTTGGAAGAATAATCTACCCTAAACATGATTCTCGTAAGAACTACATTGTGGAGATTATTGTGTTGTTGTATGAAGGATGAATACTCAATTTATAAATGTCTACAAGTTTTCCTCCAAGAAACGGATAAGACATATGAATGAGATTTATTCCTTTTAGGAGTCTTTTTTCCCTTCCTTAAAGAAAGAGAGTCCTATTAGATTAAAAATATAATCAAAACCTAACAGTCTACCCAACTGCTTAAATTAAAAATAGCTTATAGATATATAATATGTGCATAACCGTAATTAATTAGTATATAATATATGTATATCGGCTAAAAAAGATTAAACAGTGAATCTAGTCGGCGATTTGTGTAAGAATCCCAAATAAAACTTTACCTGCCTGACCAAGTCCAAACATAGATGATATTTAATGTCCCTCCTAAGGCCCTCGGGCAGATTTCTGATCATTTCACATTCATCAACTCCTCTCATTGCTGCCCATTTTTGCCTTTCAAAATTTCGAGTTCTCTGCTTTAACTCCCGAGGCAAACGTCTACTTCTCATCCACCATTCTATCTTTCTCATTTTCAGTTGCATTGCCTGTTTCTTTGATGTTGTTGCATGCAAGAACACCTGCATTTCATGTATCAACATACGCCTCGAAGTTTTATGCGTTGACAGTGTAAAAAAATATTTATACGTTACGATCGAGTTACTTATAATTGGTAACGAGTAAAAGGTAATTAACCATTTGTTAACACATATTAAATGATACTGATTAATTAACACGTAAGAAACTTTACACTATCAGTGTATATATATATATATAGGAGTATAAATTAAAGGGTGAAAATTATTTACACTTCCCAAGTTTGCTTTAAAGATCAAACTTCTCCTCCAACTTTGAACGATACACATTATCTATTTTTCCCTTACATATATAAAAGCCATGGCTAAATAGAGATTGTGTAGTATAGGAGAGGGAGAATAACTATCATTCAAAATTCAAATTAAAATTGGAGGGGGGGTTTGATTTTGAAAACAAGCTTAGGGGTGTGAATGATTTTTCACTCATAACTTAAATCAAATTACAACTTTCATATATTGACTGGTAAAAATATTTTTATATTATCAGGTCATCTAAAAAATAACTATACGTAACCATCGATAAAAAATAGAATCAAAAATTTGAAAAATAAAGAAAATTTTACCTACTAGCTACACATACAGTAAGAATGTAAAAAAGATTATCACACCGGTGTTAGATATAAGTTAAATTCTATATATTATTACGTATTCCATTTACTAGAGCAATATAATATTTCTCTATCGAGTGGTTACAACATTAGGAAATTTACCTTGATATTACCAATGAACATGGTGACCAGAATTAGCCCAGAGGTAAGAACGATGATTATGAAAATCACTTCTAGCCAATCTGTTGTGCTCTCCAAGTTTCCAAATGTACTGTTCAATATAATGATATGCATAATCCACTTTGATTAATTTGTTATTGGCTCGATATAAACATAACCAAACAAAAAGTAAAACCACTAGATTATATTACTTTCTCTACTAACCAAGTATATAAAATATATGTTGAAATATGTATATTATATATTAATATGGTAAAATTATACATTTCCGACTATTATATTGGAAGCGATTATATTGTTTAGATTTCTGAAACTTTTCTTGTAGTGTTAAACACGTCATAGCATTTGTACGGTTATAAAAGTCTGTTATTAAGAGTAAAACGAAAGTTTATTTAAGTTAACTTCTTAAAATTTTTAAAAACTGTCAATTTTTTTTAACAAACTAAAAAGCAAATAATGTCATGTAAATTGAAACAGATGACGAAATAAAAGTACCTGAGAGTCATGAGACCCCAAAAGATGGGAAGGAGTATCTTCTCAAAACGATTTTCATTTGCAAAAAGTTGAACAGTCCATTTATAAGCTCCATAATCAAAATTTTCGCCATTGTTTAAGCATGTAAATCTTGCATTACTGGTTTCACCCCAAATTAATCGACTTTTTTCCTTCACCAAACTACTTGTGCCATAGTAAATTGGCTCTTGACATGCCAACATATTCAGGCCACAACCCTTTGTAACTCTGCACTGTTCTTTTAGACATTTTGCTGCCCTTTGGATTCCTAGCAAGTACCAACATGCCCCCACAGCCTGCTCTAATGTCGGAAGCACGATTTTTACCGAGGGGATTCATAAAAAATAAACACACGAAGAAATCAAGGGAATTCAATACCGAGTATACATGCATAAAAATAATATGGCCTACTCAATGTTTGTATATATTCACTTAGTTATTACAACTCTTAGCTGTTTAGAACGGTGAGAATGGATTATAACAAAAATAATCATGGTTGAGTTCTCGTTCTAAATTCATGTACTTTGAACTTAATTCAATAAGTTTTATTTATTTACTTTAAAACCTAGAGTTATTTTGTTTAACCATTCGGTATTCGGTATTTTATGGCCTGATTAATTCAGATTCGCTCCGCATTGGGTCCAGTGGCGAAACTAAAAATTTCCCAAGGGTGTTCAAACTTCAAAGAAGTAAAAAAATCTTCGATAAAGGATGTTCAATATATGTTATATACCTTTAAAACCTAATATTTTACCTAGATACGCAGTGTAAGTGAACAAAGCTTCGCCCCTGATTGGGCCCATTTAAGGGGGAAGCACCGCATGAGTTTCTCTATTTCCATATCCACCCCTTGTGGTTAATTAAAATCTAGATTTCCTTTATATCATGTACATGATTTTGGGAAGGATTTAAGTTATATATACGGATAGTATAAAATTAAAAAATTTTATAGTATCAAAGTAATTTATCTAACCTTTAATAGACGGTTATCTACTTTTCGAGTTATCAAATCATGCTTGTTATAAGCCTTTACTATAATGTTATTGTAGGTAACTAGACTAATAGTGTATAAGTACTAGTATAACAATATTGAGTGTACATAACTTAAACTTTTGCCGAAATTTAAAATAGGGATTTAAAGTTCGTTCTTACGTGCGAGGCGACGAAATAAGCGATGGTATTAAGAGCAATTCCCCACCAAACAGTGCCAAAGATGTAGCCAGAAAGATTCTGCATTCTTCTCAAGAGGCAAATGGAGTGATAGATTTTGGGCAAATACTGAAACAGAAACATTATTAATAGCACTGTCATCACTGTTGTTGTCGATCCTTTCTCTAGTAGAGCTGGGATTCCCACCCACATCACTAGCTGCAAAAGTTGTTTTGTGAATTAATTAAGTACGTCCAACAATCTGAAAACTATACTATATGTCAGCTCAGACTCTCCGAAAATGTTTCTAGGTGCGTGTCGGATCCTCCAAAAATTGTATATTTATACGACACGAGTGCGGCATCATTTTGGAGAATCCGCACGACATAGGTGCTAAGTAGTTTAAGAATTAATGTGGAGGTGGAAATAATTAATTGTAGTGACACCTTGCTATATTTGAAAATAATTTAATATTAAACTTCTCATTTTATTCTTAATTGCATGATTTTATTTGCTATACTAATCTTATATCATATTTAAGACAATAAATTTCAAAATTTTTTTTTCTTCAAGTTTATGCCCTGTCAAATATATTCACATAAAATAAAACGAGGATAATAACAAAGAAATCGGACTTTTTAATTCGTATGAGGTTATCTTCCGCATGCACAAAATATGTCGAAAATAAATGTCATTTGCAAAGATAAACACCTAGTCGGAGGCGAAGTTAGAATTCTAGTTAGGCTCGGCAGAATTCAATAATTTTGGCCAAAACCTTAATTATATTTATGTTAAGAAATTTATTAAAAATATATAAATAATTTATTTAGAATCTAATGATAAACAACCTTTTCAAGAATCTAGAACTCATAAATTCAAAATTCTGGATCCGCCTCCACACTTAATAATACTTTGTTAGTACAAATTTGCTTAAAACACAAGGTTACATCACATGCTTACTGCTATTGCGATTGTCGCTGCATGCAACAAAAGCAACGGATGACATGCACGCCAGCTTTGTCATCTTTTACTATAATTTCATGCTAAAATCCAAAACATACATTATTATACCATTTGGCATCACCTTCTATTGACTATTGATACCTCATCGGCAGAGCCCGAATTTTCATCAAGAGGTGTCAAAATATAAAAAAATTAAATAATCAAAAAGTTAAGGGGAATCAACATATAGTAAATATACATAAAATAAAAAAATTTATCTAATAATATAGTATAATTTTCCGGCAATACCCCTTGGTTCAATGTGGTTGTGCCACTGCTCAGAAGATATATACACCGTTTTGATTAAAAAGAAAGAAAAATTTGTGAGTAAGGCTGATTTAGAATTTGAAACTATACGTTTCTACATAAACTTTAAGTTAATATACAATAATATATATAACTGGATTTACAGTCAAATATTTATAGATACTTAATAAATTTTTAATATATATTCAGGGCCTATACAAAAATTACCGTACTATGAACATATATGGTATACTGTACATTCGCCTCTGCTTGTGAATCATAGGTTTAATTATTTGTTGATTCTTTCGGAGTGCATGAGCCATAAGTTGAGCCAATTTTAGAACGAGTTTCGTATTTTCAACTGAACATGCTATTTTCGACTCAACCTATATGTATGTATAAAAAAATTAAAATAAAATCACACTTATTCCGAACTCACTAACTTTAATTCTGAATTCACTTGTGATTATAAGGTATGTTGCTCGAACTCTCCAAAAATGTTGGCGCACCCGTATCAGAACCTCCAAAAAATATACTATTTTTGGAGAATCCGACATGCATGAGACAGTATTTTTAAAGAGTTCGACCAACATAGTACATAAGAAATGAATAGAACCAATTAACAAAGCACAACTTCTTACAGGACTTTTAACAATTTTTTGTGAAAAATTAGGAGGTCCCAATTACAACTGCCACCTCAACAAAACTAGTTGGCTCAATTACACACACACATAGAAAACATAAACAAATTAAATATATTGTTCGGACTCTCCAAAATCATGTTGCACTAGTGTCGGATCTTCCGAAAACGCATCACATTTGGAGAATTCGACACGCACCCGACCACATTTTTTAAGAATTCGAGCCATAAGAAATGAATAGAACTAACTCACCTGGGGTAAAGGGAGGATGACAAAGAGATCAAAGAAGAAACCCTTCTTAGCCACCATATGAGTTCGCCGTGATCTATTAATCATCTTGAATTGCAACCACATATTCCACACGTGCAATGCGTCGGTCATGCACCGGAGAACCGTCACCGTCACGGCGAACCAACCGTCGACGAAGAGACACATGCAATTCTCACTTATAGAAAGAGCATAGAAAAATAAAGGGTCTAAAAATAGCCCTATGGCACATACTAATAAAAATACTCTGTTCCATTCTTGAACCCATTGTGCTCTAGGGTCTATTATCTTATTTCTTGAGAAAAATTCTATGATTAATCTTCCTTTATTTCTGCCTTCTTGAATTTTGTTACATTCTTCTGAGTTATTTTCTTCTTCTTCTTCAATTTCTTCTTCTTCGTCGTCGTCGTTGTCATCGTCACTGACACTGTATATATCCTCATAATGACTAGTCATTTTTAATTTTTTTTTTTATAGTAGTAACTTTTTTGTATTTGATTACCTCTACAGGATAGACTTCGACGGAAAAGTTAATAGTAACGACAGCGAAGTGATTGAAGGAGGTGTGAAGAGAAGGTTGATTTTAGTTGGGTTTGAGAAGGGAAGAGAATATATATATATATGTATGTATATATATATATATATATATATGCAGTATATATTTGAGCTTTTAGACGTAGGAATGGGGTCTATAATATTTTCAAGAAGAAGACAAATAATTGTAGTTTTGGAGCATTGGTTAGAGATATATTTGGAGCTTATAACGTAAGAAGACAAATTGGAAGAATTTCCTAGACTGACCCTTTGGTAATTTGTAGCATCTATTAATGAAACTGAAAATAGAAAAACCTAGCACATTGGTAATTTTAATGTAGGGGTTTAAGGTAGTTATTATCGATAATTATAATTAGAGTCATAACTTGAAAAAATAAGGTGTATAACATTCTACAACAGATTAAATTATATTGATTATATAAGTTAAAGCATTTAGTTATATACACAAACACACCGTCAATATATAAGAAAATTTAACTAAACTATATGTCCATACTTACTGTCAACATCTTAGTTAATTCTAAAGTAAAACTATTACTCCCTCCGTCTCGTTTGTGAAGGTGTTTGACTACGAAAGAAAGAAGAAAAAAACATTTAAGACTTGTAGTCTAAAATACTTCATATACATTTTTCTGACTATAAAATCATGTCATTAAGTTCAAAAATGTAGACTTAAAATTAGGTCGTTCTAAATATACAAAAATATCATTATTTTTTAGACAAATTTAAAATTAAAATGTATTACATAAAAGTAGAAAAAATGAAGTAGCTATTTATGCTGTTAGAATAAAATTCAAAATATAAATAAGAAAAAAGTTGAAAGGGGTAATATTGGAATAAAAAGAGTGAGAAATAAGGAGACAAAAAGAGGGAAAGTTTAAATAAGGCAAATAAAGATTTGGAGGAAGCTGCAGAGGTTGGCAAAGTAGGAGTCTATTTTGCGAATAAGTTTGAAAAAAACAAGCTTCGACGCAGTTTCCTTCTTTTTGTTTGTTTGCAAATCAATTATATGAAAAAATCTGTCTACGTTACTATTATAAGATTACTATTACATCATATATCGCTTTCGAAAAAACAGACTTAGGAGCTCGATTTTGAGAAATAGAGCCGTTAGGAACTTGAACACATTATCTTAATTGCCATAAATATTCCTTCAATTATCACCTCACTATTTTCATCGAGTTTAATTTATAAACACCGACAATTATTTTACGCCATCACATTAATGCAACCTATATAATTGTGACGTCCATGAGAGAAAGGGGGGCGACGAGGACAGAGCAAAAGAAGGACTGTCAGGCTTCTAGATTGACAAACTTCTGAAAAAAGTGTGCACATAATACCTTAGACGAATCCCACATCACAAGCTTTATAAGGCATTAGCACAAAGTCACATTGTATGCGCATACGAAGAAATAACATGATATAATAAGTTATAATACAATAAAAGTATATATAAGTTAAATCCTTCCATCCATTGCAAGTTTATGTACTCTATCTAATCCATCTCCTCTTATTACTACATAAACTTTGTTGGGGCATGTAGGAAGAAAAAAAAAGCATATTCTATTTTAGAGCTCACTAAGGGGAGACTTGTAATACACTATTGCTTTCTCCGTCTTATGTTATGTGAATGGTATTTGGCTGAATATGAAATTTAAGAAAAGACGAAAAAGATTTGAAATTTATAGCCTTAAACATACAGTGACATTTCTATCGCTATTGTATTGCTTCCTCCGTCTTACACTATGTGAAGGTATTTGGCTGAGCATGAAGTTTAAGAAAAAACGAAAGAGTTTTAAATTTATAGCCTTAAACATATAGTGACATTTCTATCGCTATAAAATATATGTATAAGATAATATTGCAGATATAATGTAATGTCACCCATTTGGATCCAAATTATTGAATTGTGTCGAACCCGTAACTTGTATGGTAGATCAGCAAGTGTGTAGAGTGAAAGGAGCACATGAATTTATTCTTGATAATATTCTTCATTTTTCTTGGCTTGGCATTGTAAACTTTGTTGTTTGCACTTGTACAGACGATGAAACACTGACATTTCTGTTATAACAGAAATAGTACACTTTCTTGAACTTTTCCTTGTCTCGTCCAATTGTTTGTTTTTTTCCGAAGCAAAATTTTCTGTGCTGACACATAAATATGGTCCATCCTTCTTACTAACAGCCGGCGGACCCAGGATTTCAAGCAAGCGGGTTCAAAAAATATAATGTTAATACCGACAAGTAAGATTTGTCCGATGCCTTTTTTTACATTAAATTCATAATTCTATCACAAAATGAACAACTTAAAAAAGTTGCAGTCAACATCCCTTTTTTCTATAAAAGAAAGTTGAACAAAAAATTTAAAATATTTAACAAAGACTACTTACTTTAAGTAAATATATTAACAATTTATTTATTTAATTTAAAAAATTTAGTTCAAAGAATTTCACCTTTGTTACTTTAACTAAAAATCTATTTACCCAGTTTAGAAACCTTCTAGACTCTAGAAATTGGGAAAAATCTAAAATCTGTAACGAAAAAAGTCGCTAATTTACAAACAAAAGACAACGAAAAAATAAAGAGTTATGATTTAAGCTAAACTAATACAAATTTATAAGAGAAGAGAGCTTATAAAGTAAATTAATAATTTTAATGTAACATAAAATAAACAATTTAAGTTGAACTAACAAATTATAAACAATTTAAAGATTGCACTTGCATATTTTAGCAAAAATAATGTAAGATTTCATTTTGTAGAAAAGTTTGATCCTTATAAAGTAAAATAAACTGTAAAATATTTCCTACTAGATTTTAGTAAAGAGATGAAATGTAAAATAAAAATAAAGTACAAAAATAGAGATAAAAACTAAAGCACATAGAGGAAAAGGAAGAATCAACTAACAAGGGTAACTATTTATTAGTCCTAGCCTCCAAAAACTAGGGGAAAAAACTCGCGACCTACACTAAAGTTTGAACTCGCTTGATCATCTTTCCAAAGGATCATCTTCTATCAAGTGGGTTCAACAAAGGGTTATATCTATATTTTACAGAATTTAACCTACATAAAATACCAAAATTTTTCAACGAAGCGGGTTCATATGAACCCTCTTGGCTCTAGGTGGCTCCGCCCCTGCTAACCGCCAATGGTGGAGGCATACAGTGGTAAGGAAAATGTTTTCTATGAAAATGAGTGATTTTATCACTTATTTTCTCTTATTTGGTTGATGAGTGAAAAATATTTTCCGAAAAATATTTTCTAGTGTTTGGTTAGAGAGTAGAAAATATTTTTTTATGCTACTCTCCTCATCCCCCCTCACCCCACCCCCTTCACCCAAGTCTCTAAAAATTCACACAAACCCAAAGGAACTAATGTGTTGCTTTACTTTTTTATGCAAAATTAACGTTGAAATTTGTGTTCCATAACTATAAAAAAAAACTCTTTATTTGGTTGAAAAAGAAAATATTCTTTCTAAAACATGAAAATAAAGTACTCATTTTATTGAAATAAAAGAAAATACTTTTTCTACATGAAAAGAAAGTATTTTTTTTGTTAAAATGAAAAAAATACTTTTATATATCATGAAAAAAAACATTCATTTGTTGAAATGAAAAAAAAATCTATCTATAACATGAAAAGAAAGTATTTTTTTGTTAAAATGAAAAAAATACTTTTATATATCATGAAAAAAAATACTCATTTGTTGAAATGAAAAAAAAAAATCTATCTATAACATGAAAAGAAAGTATTTTTGTTGTTAAAATGAAAAAAATACTTTTATATATCATGAAAAAAAATACTCATTTGTTGAAATGAAAAAAAAAATCTATCTATAACATGAAAAGAAAGTATTTTTTTTGTTAAAATGAAAAAAATACTTTTATATATCATGAAGAAATGAAAAAAAATCTATCTATAACATGAAAAGAAAGTACTATTAATAATATTTTTATTTAGGGTGGGAGTGGGGGTGGGGGTGGGGTGGGGAGGTGGGGGTAGGAGTTGGGGTGGGTGGGGTGGGTTGGTGGGGATGGGGGTTTGTGAAGGTTGAGAAGGAGTTTTGGAAAATGTTTTCCTTTCTCTTGATAGGGAATTGGAGGAAAATGAGTTCACGAGGAAAATGTTTTCCAAAACATTTAGGCCAACCAAACATGGGAAAATTGGAAAACATTCGTACCAAACACACCCTTAGCAATTTCAGAATTTCACAAGAATGTACACCCTTTAGATGTACAGGAAAAACTAAAGGGAGAAGGGGCTTGACTTGAGGTCTATAAAAGGGATTCTGATTGAAGCTACAGTTCATGTTTCATTTCTTGTAAGTTATCACTTGAAGGATCAAGATATAATCAATAGATCAATGAAATTTATCGATAAGTTTAGATGGCTTACCCTGTGAAAAAAGACAGCATCACAGTAATGTTGAACAAATTAATGTGGAAAATAGACATACTGTCAACTTTTGATCAACATCTGCAAAGCAAAATTTCAGAGAGCTTGATCTCCCATTGCAGCTCTCTTTTATTCAGTGGACATTGAATATCAACAAGATGAACTAAAATGAAAATCGTAAAACCTATTTGACAGCATAAGACGATCAACATATCATTTTATCCATCTTCGTTGCAGCTCGACAAGAATGAAAACAGGCAGAGTGCTACTATGTACATACAGATTAGCTATTTTATCTAAGGAAAACCTTCTTCTTCGTATTCACACGATTAGCCACGTCCCTTTTATTATCAGCGTTCACCTGCATTAGTAACATTGTAAAGGCAGTTAATCCTTTCGCACAATTGCTTCTCCCACCGAATTACTATAGGTGTAAGGACTATCTGACACCTCATAAATAAACAATGGGAAGAAACCCTATCAAAATGAGATGCAAGAGTGACAAATCTAATACAGCTTATTAACCAAGGGCCTAGATAACTAACAAGTATATGCTTTAAAATAAATGTGCTAACTGGGCCAGCTCAGACAGGCTTGGTCCAGCTGGATGGGCTTGGTCCAGTCCTGCACTTGGCTCAATTCAAATGGGCCAGGCTGTGCTAATTTTAAGGGGATAAGCCCGACAAAGACCACGACCCCTAACGGTAAACAGGACTTGTAAAGGGCTGGGATAGGCCAGGCTATTTTCTTTTTCAAAAAAGAATGTTTCCTATATTTTCTTTTATCTTTGGAATTTCTACTTTATTCTTTTAGGAAATATCTCGGTTAAAAGTGGACTTTCTCTAATTCCTAGCTGGTCGGGCCGGTCATGATCCAGGTCACTTAACTGGTTGAAAAACCTAGGACCAACCTTGGCTCAGTAACTGGGCCTGGACCGTGCAGGCTCAGTTTTTTCTTATTGGTCACTCTGGGCTTTGTTTTATCAAGCTGGTTAGTCCGATTTCATGGGTCATCTCAGGTCTACTCTAAAGTTGTTAGGACTGTTGCACTCCATGAAATAAGGCCACAAACTACTGACTATGATCAATGAATACTCTAAATTCTGCAATCTGTCTCCAGAATGAGCTTCGCATATACTAATCTAATCTATAGAGATACCTTTTTTTGTTTTTACAATTGAACAGAAAAACTAACAATAATAGTAGCTAAGAGGACAAAGGTTACCATCAAATCACTAGACTTTGCGTTCTCAGTGCTTCGTTTATTCTCCTTTGTGTAACTTGTGAATTCTGTACGACACCTTTGGTTGCCATTGATGCTTGACTTCTGGGTCATACCCATTCTCCCAACCACATTCACCTTACTGGTGCCAACAGTCCTAACGCACTGGCTACCTCCAATTCTTGCAGTAGCCTTCGAGACCACAATTGAGGATACATGATCATTGGCTCTTCGAAATATAAGAGGTTTTCTTTGTACATTATGTTGATGTACCTATAACATAACACAAAAATTGGATAAATCAATTGGTTTGTCATTCGTTGAAAGTGACATGAAACGTTATGAAATAATGCATCACGAACATCGAACAGACTGAAGCCTGAGAGCAGCTCAATTTATCTAAAATGTTCGCCCTGGATCAAATGCTCAATAATTTAAAGATGGTCAAAAACTAGGGAAACCCTTCTCAATCTCCAAACCTATCAGTAAAACAAAAGGCAAAAAGCATACAAATTCTATTCAATAGCCTACCTAATCATAACCTTTTACTGAAAATGAAAATGGGAAGCCTGTCATATAAGCTTTTCAAACAACTTTTCCAGTCTCTCACCTTTTCTTTAGCACCTTCATTCCTAATGGACAAAGAAACAGATCTTCCAGTAACCAATTTAGTGTTAGAAGTTTTATCAGGAGGTTGAACAGGAACCTTGGACATCTTTGCCTTCTTAATTTCTCCAATTGGAGCTCGAGCCATCCTACTTGCATTTCTACTATCTGGAGTTTTCTCTTTAATTTTTCTCTCATTTAGATTCTCCCTTTCCTTGTAGGGGTTTGAAGAAGATCCTACACTCGACATACTTGAAGAAGATTTCTGACCTTCTGACTGCCTAAAATTGTTTGCCTCCATTCTTGATGCTTGTCTTGTAACACAACTTTTCCCCAGACTTACTCTTAGATCTGACAAGAACCCGCTAGTTCGACCAAGTACTTGATCAGACACTTTGAGAGACTTCTTTAAACTGTTAATGCCCAATGATTTTTGGTAATGTTGTTCACCGTTCTCCGATGTAATGCAGCTTCTTGGCAGGCTTTCGTATCTCGTGACAGCCAAAGAGTTCGAGCTAATTTTTTCATTGCCAGAACTAAGATCTGGTGGCTGACAAGAAGAACCTGAGTCTGAAGCAGCATAGTTTGTTAATTTTTTGGAGCTTGCCCTCTGCTTAACTACTTTACAAGCTTCTGAATCTGCAGACGAAGATTTAGAGCTTAATTGTTTAACTGGATGTTTCTTATCCAAGGTAAGCCAATGATATCCTTGTCCCAATTGTCTGTTTCGCAAATCTTTGCCTCTTGATCTTGAAACCGAAGGTGGAAGCTTAGGAGAACATGACCCCTGCAACCCGAGCTCTAGGTTTATGGAACCCTCTCCAGCATGAGAAAATGCAGATTTCAACATTTTAGAAGAGGCGTGGTGAAACCTAAATATTCATTCAACGTAAGGATACCACGTCGATAAAGTGAAACTGCTTAAGTAAGAAAAACGAGAAGATGCTTACGGATGGCTTATGTGGAACCAATCATCGTCCCTGCAACAAAAAGATGAATATGCTGGATCAAGAAACTAATTTCTCAAGCAACCAACATGAATTTGAGAACCTAACAACTTGTGTAGATGCTCACTTTTCTTGATAGGCAGACTTATATTCTAAGGTAAGGTCCACCCACATAGGGGCCTCAATTTGATCCTGCAAAAATCAGCATCAGTAGAACATCGACCATAAACACAAAATTATAATGTAGGCCATGTAGACCACTCTAACAGTTCAATTTTATGGACACATTATAATTACAGGTAACAGAAAAGGAAAAGGCAATGGCAAAAGACTTGATCAACTACGCTTCAATTCCAAACAAGTTGACTGTACTATATGAATCTTATGTATCCATTTTGTTCTATTCAGGCCATCTCACTCCAAAAAAAAAATTATTTCTCTCCTTTTTTCCTGATAACCGAGAAATCTGCTACTTCCAACTTTGAAACTCGGTGGATTAAAGGCCCCCCCTCCCCCCAACCCCCTCACCCAAACATGGTTCACCAGTTAGGAATAATTTGTCTTTCTTTTATACCTACGGAACACTGTTGTACTTGTATGAATATTTAAAATGAACAGTGATTACTGGAGGCAAAAGCAGAGTAAAATACACTCAAATAAGAGGAGGTGCTACGAACATAAACCTCATGAGTCACCCCAGCCCCAGCTATGAGCTGTAACACATATGCAAGAAGGAAGTATGCCTTAATGGACAGGTATACTAAAGAAGGGGAATCACTTGCTTCGACCATAAAAACAGTAACCAAAACCAGGGGTGGATGTAGAGGGGAAGGTATGGATTCATCTGAAACAGTAGCTTTGACTCGGGCACTATATATATGTTAAAAAATTCACTAAATAAGTACAAATAATTCATTTTGAGTCCAGTAAATCAAATGAATTGTGGTATAATTCGAACTCGGCCCATAAAGTTCAAATTCTGGATCCGCCTCTGACCAAAACCATATTGATTCGTAAGCTTCTGTAGATGAGGGATGCAAGATCAAGATTGCAAACAAACAAAGAAACCCAAATAAGGCTAAAAGATATTGGATTAACACGAGTACCAATGAGAGATGCCAGAGAATTTCCATTCTTTTTTTCTACACAAATCTACGGAAAAAACCACGTGAAAGTCACAATATCCACCATTAAACATACATTTTATTAACATTTACAACTACACCTCAATCCAAAACTACGCGCAAAATGTTCTTAGGAAAACTCAGGCTTCGCTAACATGTATCTCAATTGTCTTTATAAACACAGTAACATGGTGGGAGCATAAATTCCTTAAAAAGAGTAATTACACTACCAAAGCCACTACTTCATTATTACAACAACAACAACATTACCATTTTTAAAATAAAAGAATAGTTCAAATAGTAGGATGAGGTGCTCTAGGTAAACATAAGTAGTTTAACTGAAATTTTTTATCTAAAAATACTTATAAACTTGATATCTTAAAATAAATTAATCTTTAAATAGTTTTACTCAAAGTTAGGCAAATTGACTAATCAAAAGCTAGATTTTACGATTAAATCTAAATGGAGTCAGCATTACAAACCATGCTACTATAATAATTTAATACCCTAAGCACCAATCCAATAGTATAACTCCACAGATACTAAAATCCAAGGGTGTGGCCTAATGGTCAATGATGTGAGTTGAGAATCATGAGGTCTCAGGTTCAAATCCCAGCCAGCCAAGGCAAAATACTTGGTAATTTCTTCCCATCTGTCCAAGCCTTGATGGACAGAGTTACTCGGTACTTGTACTGGTGAGAGGTAGCAGCTGCCCCGTAGAATTAGTCGAGGTGCCGGTAAGCTTGCCCCGACACCACGGTTATAAGAATATAATAATAATTCCGTTAGAAAGATATATGAGTAATGACTATTATAAATTGGCTGGTGTAAGAATAACAAAAACACATCTATCGAAATTCCATCGTATCAAATGCAGAAGAATTCATACAGTTCACAGACATTCAGATCCATATTAACAAAGCACAACTTCTTACTGGACTTTTAACAAATTTTTGTGAAAAATTAGGAGGTCCCAATTACAACTGCCACCTCAACAAAACTAGTTGGCTCAATTACACACACACACACACACACACACACACACACACACACACACACACACACATAGAAAATATAAACAAATTAAATATACATTTTCAAGGTAGTAACAGAAATTACCAGAAAAGCCCAGTGATCGAACTGTTCGTTGCATTTTTTGTTCTTAGGGAAACCTTCAACATCATTGGTTCCGCCATTTTCAGCAGGAAGCTTGTTTACCCGTTTTTTGATAACCATTTCTTGAGTTCACCGGACTTCAGAATCGGAATTTGTGATTCCGGCAAAAGTAAAGTGATTTTGCCTGTGCGTTTTGGCGTTTTTTCAGGTTGAAGGGATTTAAAAGAGCAAATGGCTCGAGGTCCTCTAAAAATGTCCTAATATTGCAATACGGTCCTCGTATTTTGCAGTTATTATTTGATCTTATATATTTACTATTACTTTATCAGACGAAGGACAAAGCGGGGATAGCTCAGTTGGGAGAGCGTCAGACTGAAGATCTGAAGGTCACGTGTTCGATCCACGTTCACCGCATTTTATTTCTTTTATCAATTTTATCTTATTTGGGAACAAAACTTTTCATTTTACACTTACACCTTATTTGGATGGTTGTTCCATTTCGTATCATTTACTAGGGTTTCATAATGTATTGTATTGTTTGATGAATACAACGTTTGCATAGATTGTATCATTTGTTGTGGTTTCATGATGTCAATACGAAAAATAGACTTGCAATATTGCTAAGAAATAATAGGATATGACGTAGAAATATTATATAAAAAGTAGAATAAAGGATAAAATATAATTATTTAATAGTAGGAAGACAAGATGAGAGAAAAAACTCAAAGGTAACGACGTCACCACACCAAATCCGTCGTTACATAAAGTGACACTTTTCGTCGACGAATTTAACAATACGATTTAATAAAATTTAAATAACAATCAAAACAAACATTACATTTAAAGTACGTAAAAAGGCCAAAAATATCCTTGAACTATTTGAAATAGCTCAAAAATGTCCTCCGTTTGTTTGGCTCAAAAAGGGCCAAAATATATCCCTGTCGTCTATATTTTGGATCACAAATGCCCTTAAACAGTTAGTATTGCCATTGAAGGTGACATGGCAGTCCAACTAGGTTAGATTTGCTTACATAGCCATCCACCTAAGCAATCCAACATGGCAAAATTATTTTTTCGGAAAAATTAATTTTACGGATTTTTTTAAAAAATACACAATCAACACTTATTCCGAAAAAAGTAAAAAAATTTCGGAAAAATTATTTTTTTCGGAAATTTTTATTAAAATACAAAATCAACACTTATTCCAAAAAAGTAAAAAATTTCCGGAAAAATTATTTATTTCGGAAATTTTTATTAAAATACAAAATCAACACTTATTCCGAAAAAAGTAAAAAATTTCCTGAAAAATATTTTTGCCGTCCGAAATTTTTTTTACTTTTTTCGGAATAAGTGTTGATTTTGTATTTTTTTAAAAATTTTGGAAAAATAATTTTGCCATGCTGGATTGCTTAGGTGGATTGCCATGTCACCTTCAATGGCAAGACTAACAGTTTAAGGGCATTTTGGTCCAAAATATAGACAGCAAGGATATTTTTAGTACCAAAAACAAACTAAGGGCATTTTTGAGCTATTTCAAATAGTTCAAGTGCATTTTTTACCCTTTTCCGTTTAAAGTAACAATACGATACAATACAATAGGTAACAACCATTCAAACAAGTTGTTAATGAGAAGAGAAGCTTCTATAGACATATAAGATAAGGTGTTGCTCCAGTATAGCTTAGTGAGGACATGACCATGGATAGGAAGGGGTGGATATTGAGAATTAGGATAGATGTTTAGGTAGCCGAGCTTCGTCATTGTTTGTTACAGTAGTTTTAGTACATCATTTAGTGTATTTTTGTATTTTTAGACTTCTGTTATTACTTGTTATTGCCTTCGTTTCGGTTTTCTATTGCACTACCTAGTATTAGTTTTGGCTTGGTTTTCTGATTGGTTTTTGCTTGTCATTGTCATTGCCCCTTCCCTTTATTTTTCCTGAGCCGAGGGTCTACCGGAAACAACCTCTCTGCCTTTTTTATGGTAGAGTTAAGGTATGCGTACACGTTATCCTCCTCAGACCCCACTTGTGAGAATATACTGGATTTGTTGTTGTTGTTGCCTTTAAGACTATAATTTTCCAAAATCTTCCTTTTTTGTTTCTTAAACTGCATGTCAAGTCAAACATCATATAAATTGAAACAACAGATTATATGCTATTCTGTCTAAAGAAAAAAAGATGGTTATGTGCTTCCTAATCTCAACAATGGAGTCTCTTCTTTGTTTGTAACAGCAAAAAAGGAAAGGACAAGGGAAAAGTAGCAAGAACATTCAATCTTGAATGGGCAGCTTATCCTATCAAATAAAGTCCAGAAGCTGGTGTTTATCATATGAAACTTTTGTTACTTTTAAGTCCAACAACTCTAATTATGACAGCTCCACAATGGTTTATGACCAAGCTGAAATTTGACATGATTATTTTCATTTTGTTGAATGGAGAAGGCAATTAGGGATGTGAGCAGTATATATACAGGTAATTCCACTTATAACGATATTCTTAAAACAGCTAGGATTAATCAGTCCAGAAATGTATATCTAATAAGTAAAATGCAATCATGTTTTGTCACTCATTAAGTTATAAAAAATTAGTAATCATTCTTCTGCAATTGCAAACAATCTATCACAACTGCTGCAACACTTAGGCATAAAAATCTATGGACTAGGAAATTTCTAGTCTGTTTTCGAACTAACTCCAACATATATGTATGTTGAGAACCTAACATAGTCTACAACAAGCTATTCACAAACAGATGGATCAGAGTGGATCCTTTCGGAGCACGCTACATTCCCCAGTCTCGACTAGTTCTGCTACACTAAGACACCCATAGTTGGGAAAATTACTTTCAACTATACATTTTCACACACAAAAGAAGAAGAAGAAGAAGAAGAAGAAGAAGAAGAAGAATTATGTAGAGTTACTATCTTTTGCTCTTCTTTCCCCACCAATTTCTACGAGTTTTTTCTGCTTCTGAATAACTAAGCTTGTGTACCTTTGCCTTTGTCTCCTTTAACCGGGCCTTGTAATCTTTCTTCCATTCCTCAAACCTATGTCTCAGTCTTCGAAAATCTTCTGCAGGATTAGTTGAATGTAACTGCTCTGACTTCAACTGAGCAATTGCCATGGCTTCGTCATCAAAATTTTGTCTCCGTAGTTCAAACTCCCTGTTAAGGTAATTGACTACACATAAACCGCCATTATTCTCTCTAATACCTCCAAAATCTACACCGTTGCTAGCAAATTCGATAGGAGTGCTGCCCCCAGGAGTGTGAGTGCCCATAGTTGTTGTGTCTTCAGAATCATAACCGCAAGGAGATTGGGAACCTTCACGTTTTCCAGGGTGACCGGCTGGATTGTCAACACCGAGACTCTTCTTGGCAGCAGCCAGACTTGCCTGCATAGCGAAGCATTTGATATATAAGATAGTTGGCAATTTAAACATTCATGTATATAGAAGAGCATAAACCTAAACTCCTTTTCTGAAAGCAAATTAAAATAATATCAACCACGTACACATCCATGGTAGAAAAAACAATTCTTCCTACATTGATAAAGATTTATTTTTCTTTACTCTAACAATTGCTTCTCCCGTCGTGGGGAAAGAAAATATGCTTCTTCAATGCGCTAGAAGCGTAATGACTACATGCACATTAATTGCATCAAAATAACTTTCAAAAGGATTTTATCAGTCTCATTCCGCAGTTTCATCTCACAAACTTTTTCTTCAAATGGAAGGAAATGCAACAACAAAAAATTCTGCTTCGTGTATAGAATTATACTATATTATCACATGGATTTGGAGATATTACAAACCTGCAAAGACACCATTTGCTTTTGCCACATCTCCTCCATCGACCTCATCCTGACCTCATAATCTGACCATCGGGCCTCCAATTGGTTTACTTGCTCCTTTAGGGCAGCATTTTCCTTGTCCTTCTCGTCAAGGGATGCCTCAGCCACCATAACGCGCCTTTCGAAGTCTTCTACAACAGAAGGTAAAATTTCTGCAGGGAAGTCCTGCTGAGATAAAAAGATTTAAGCTTAGTACAGAATCAACCTTGCTTTCAGCTGTCAAAGTGACAGCCATGGGCAATTAGAACAGAGAAAAGAGAAATTGAATTATAAGGTAGAGAAAAGGGGTGGGCTCCATTAAATACTCTTGACCTACTGTCCTAATTCTTTCCTTTTGGGCTGCTAAGTGATTGTTTTTTCTTTGGTGCTGCAGATTGGGCAATAGGATTAACATCTAAACCAAAAAAGGGCCTTCCTATCCATTGAAAAAGACTCATATTTTCTCACTTCTTTACCTTCTAATTAAAGAATCAAACTCTCAGCGATTTCAAGACTGAGCATTTCATTGTCTAGAGAAAGGAGACTATGAAACATTTTCTCATTCCTCATATCAGAAAAGTAGCAGAACACCTTTAATTGGATTTGCTTGTCAAAAAAAGGGGGGGAAAGATACCTAAAACTGGCTTCACGCAACAGGCCACCAAATTCTTAAAGATATTAATCCTGAAGCAGACACTACAATTCTGAACGAAGAAAAAAGAAAAATTACAATAGTATTTATGAAAAAGCTTTTAGAAGAAAGATAAATCATTCCATGCTAAGGTCCCTCTAGATAACAGAAGTTGACGGACGAGAGCTTGCGTATGAAGATATCCACCATTCTCTATCAAATACGGTACCTTCACCTCCGACGTCTTTCTGCCTTGTTTTTCTCTGTCTTGGTTTAACTTTTTCAAACTCTGCAGCTGATTAAGATGCCTCTGTGCCAACCAGCAACGAATTGCTGCAATAAAAGAAAAGCAAGGCATATAAACCCATATTTCATTTCATAATCATAGTCGCCAAAGAAAAAACTTTACCTGATTGTATCTGCACAACAGCCACCAGCTGCTTGTCGTTTTCTTTGTTAGCAGCCTTTCGTTTCGACTCCAGAGATGCATTATACTGCCTTCTAGCAATTTCACCACGAACGACTACAAGAAAATATTTTGACATCATACCTCCAAGAATAATAACCTTGACTTAAAAGTTCCACAATATTTCATGTCGTTAATCACTTTAAGAACTTTCAGCAGTGTGACATATTTCCACTAAAAAAGAAAGGAAGAAAGAAATGAGAGAAAAGAGCTTGGATATGGAATCCCTGGTTGCTCAAGAACTTTAAGTCATATACTAACTACTTAAAACAAACAAAATCATATACAAACAAAACTGGCTTGAGAAAATTCTGTTCATAAATAGCTTCTTCGAAGGTTGATCAACATTCTCAAAATTAAAACTGCTGCAAAACATTTTGCCTTACATGACTGGAGTATGATGATGACTCCTTCGAGCTCATGGAAGTGACGACGAGCACAATGACCACTGTAGCACTTCGGTACCTCAAGAGTGCCTTGCAAAACTTGTTTTCTCACATCCTCCAGTGCAGCAATCTACAAGTCACCGAGAAAGAAGTTCAGAAAATCGATACACCAGGAAATTGATTCTTTAATAACGTGCACAACCATTGCCTCACTAGAAGTCCAAATTAGCCATACTTATCATAGGAAAATTATTAGCATATTTATCTTCATTTCTCATTAGATTACTATAACAGGACTAATTGCAGAAATATTCGAAGTCAAATATGCTTCTTAAATCTGAAATTCTCTTCATGATGTAACCAAATTTTAAGACACGTTACATTTTTATTTGCTTAATTCTATAGTAGTAATGATTAAATAAGTTACAAGGTATCTGCTTCAATGATTAATGGCAATCCAAATTATTTTTCGTGATAAAAGAAAACATAGGTACACTTAAGAAACTACGAAAAAGCAACAAACTTACCTGTCCTGCCCGGAAATATAACTTTGTATACCCAACTTGGTACATTTCGGGAAGGATATCAAATTGCCGCAGAATGGCAACTGACATGCTTAAGGGATCTTTGGATTCATGAACTTGCGGAAGAAGGACACCATACCTAAATAACCACATTTGTATAAGTTATAAAGCATCCAAAAGGGAAATTCAGCAGCAAAGAAAGGAGCACATAATTCACCTTTTAGAGAATTCTTGATGTGTCATCCTAGTAGGATACCCAGATCTAGAGATCCTAGCAATGTCAAGAAGACCAGAGCACCTGAGCTGCTCAAAGACAAGATCATTATTGTACATGCCAGGAACCTGCTTATTGTTCGGTTTTATGCAACAAACAAAGTGTGGCGCAGTACTTTCCAACTGCTGCATCAATTTGAACAATAGGTCCTGCAAGATTTTGATAAAGGCAGCATTAGGTATTTCTTATAGCATCAGAATAAAAATTGTTATTTTCTCAAAAGAAATTTATAAACGTTTTTACCAGCACATCTAGTTTTATAAGGAATTAAGAAAATGACATAACTACCTTAAATTTAGTAGCAACTGTTTGCTTCTGAAAATCTGCAGACTGATTAGCAAAAGAGGAGGCAAACGACTTGGGTAAGTGTTCACTGCTTGACGAAAGTAGCTGAATAACGTCAGAGTGCACCGTATCTCTATTCTTCTCCAAGAAGCCACTTGTGTCATAGATGACCTAAAAAGATAAAATTAAACTTTATGATGGTCAAAACAGAACTATTAAAGCGAGTAACGAATATTAGATATACTAGAAAGAAGCTTATTGATCTTTATTAATTGAAACATCAACTATTGTCCATGAGCAAATTCTAATGTATCAGATCCCAAACCTTAATTGTCTCACAAGAGTCTCAGTTCAAGGAAATCGCCACTTCACATCTAAAAGGACATCATATGGCACAAGTTTTGACACCAAAAGGGATACATTTCGAAAAGAAACTGACCTCTCCAGCATAATGGTGAATGCCAAATTCTTCTCTATCTCCTATATAGCAAGGGTTAGCTTTCAGGTGCTGCTTAAGCTTATTGGCAAAGGTCAAGTCAGTCGCTTTATGAAAATTTGACTCTTCATCCAATAAAGATATCAGCCCGATGGATTTCTGCAAAAGGCATCATTGGAATCCACAGATCAAGATATGATATATAATTACACTGTGTACTGGATATTTTGCATTTTCAACTTCACTGTCGAGAAGTATTTCTACAATATGAACATATGGTGGGTGTCTGCGTGTGCATGTAAGTATGTTTGTAAATGATGTCCATCAAAATTGTGATAATTCGAATGAGGTAGTGTCTCTTCTTATCCAAATCGACAATTGAATATGAGAAAGAGAAAGAATACTACAAGGGAAAACAAAACAAGATTATGTCTGTGTTATGCTGAAGTGTTAAAAGTGTAATCCAAAGTGATGAAATTTTGCACAGACTATGAGTATTCCTGAATGCAAAATGAGTGGAAGAAAAGAACCAAAATGCACAAATACCTTCTCAAAAAGATCCAAGCACTCTTGGTTGTCTTGAAAATCTACTTTTGTCCAATCAATTCCATCCAATTCATATTCCTGAATTAAAGTACATCAGTTTTGGCGTCAGTATCCAACATAAGCTGTAATAAATATCCACAGTTGTCTGAATAAAGCTCAGATATCCACAAATACAAAGAGAAAAGTGTCTGATAATGATATTTCTTTCATCTGCACAACTTCAACAACATTTGCAGACAGCAACCGAGGTCCTAAAATATGTGCTCGGACCTTCTCACTCCAGTTCTCACGAAAAGTTCACTCATTTTTTACAAGGAAAAAGCTTCACTCATACTATAGCTAACTGATGCAAAGTCAGCAAAAAGCATTGTTCTTTGTTTTCCTATCTAAGTTTAAAGAACTGAGTAGCTGAAAGGAATGAAGAAATAAGAACCATATCCCAAAAAAAGGGCATGAAGAAATAAGAAGTCAGTAACTACAAAACATGCTAATGTTCTTACTTCTTGCTCAAGTTTGAACAGATGTCGGTTGAAATGCTGCTGGAGCCTCTCATTTGCATAGTTTATGCAAAGTTGTTCAAAGCTATTTTTCTGAATAGGAAGAACGGCAAGTGAGACAACAGATATACTTTTATGTGGTACAATAGCAACAACATCTTCAAAATCAATTTACCTCAAATGATTCGAAGCCATAAATATCTACGATATTTATGGTTCTAGCAGTCTTTTCTTTACCCATTGCAAGAGATTTATTAATTTTATCCACTATCCAGTCAAAAAGGTTTGCATAGATGAACTTCGCCAATGCATCTCTTGTATCAATTGCCTGAACCAAAGTTAAAATCATTTTTTATGGTTCTTAAGAGAAAAGGTAGGAGTGCCGTATTCATAATACGCAAAAGTAACACACTTGTTGCATATTACGGCAAATGTGAGGATGAAAATGTCAGAGAGAATCTGTAGGAGAACCTATATAACCAAGTAACTTACCTGCTGCATGGTTAAACTCTTGACAACCTTATCCTTGCCAGTTTGCATTCTCCTGGTTGATAAAGCTAGCATGAAGTCATTGGCACTACAGCCCAACAAGCTAGCAGCATTTATAACGGCTGCAATATTAGAGATGGTGAAATACCAAACAGGTTAGCTTTAGCGCTGCCAGATAATCATAGATATAACATATAACACTGTATCAGGAAACTCGCACAATTGGGCATAATTCAAAATCTTCGCGTACAAAGAGAGATGATTAGAAAAGATTTCATTTGCAGTTAAAAAAACAAGTGCAGGAAATAGTAGCAAAACTGACAATAACAAAACATGACACACTGTCTCCTACTCAAAGGAGAAACAACATTGTAATATTTGACCAGACAAAGAAATTTCAGATAGAAAGAAATTTCAGATAGGCTACAGGGCAAAGCAGTAATTTCAGATTGACTGCTTTGCCCTCTTGAAAGAGTGCACAAACCTAAACATGTTATCTACACTCTTTCATCCTCCTTATAGTAATTTATGAATACTGAACATCTCCGTGTTTGTGAATCTTCTTTTCTTTTGTGTGCTAAACAAAATAACCATTGATCATCCTTTTTAGAGCATGGCATGGGGATGGTTCCAAATTGAGCATCTTAACGGAAAAATTACTTGAATAAAAGTGAAGAAGGGAAGTAAAATAAGGGGATACTGCAATGGGACAACGGAAATACATACTTCTATTCTAGTATCACAGTAATAAATACAAGAGATGATACGAATCTATTTTCAGTAATAGTAAAAGGAATAGACATGATTATCCCACAATTATTTGTTTTTAATGCCCCGTAAATTTTCATTAAGCTTAATTCAAATCTATGCTCCATGTCGCTCAAATTAGTTGTTTTATATAATGGAATGTGAGAAATACTTGGTTTAAGGTATTGGATCGATGGGAATACATTTGGTGGGTGATTGTAATGAAATGAAAATGAATACTGAAATATCTATGTTTTGATCTATCGATCATGCCAAAAGGGGTCGTGCTAGTGAAAATGATCATATAATCATGCTTAAGCCCACGCCATATTTGTACAAATATTCATAAGATACATGATGAGGCCAAAAGTGTTGTATTGAAATGTTATATATTGAAGCCATATGAGCTGCATTATGATAAAGCATGGCCCTCGGGGTGAATAATGAGAAAGTATGGCCCTCGCGCGTGAGGTATAAGAAGTATGACTCTTGGGAGCAAAGTATGATTTGTTAAAAGATCTGTGGGAATAAGTTGTCCCTCAAATAAGATTTCCAAACTATTATCCCACGTTTAAAGAATGTTTAAGGTATGATGATTTATGGAACCTGTGAGCATAGTTTGATAGTGTAAATGGCCAACAGACAACTGATATGATTTCAAGGAATATCTTTAAATGTTTAAGCTAATCCATATGATTTGAAATCCCACGATTGCATATGAAGAGTTAAATGATCTTTCACATGTATATGATTTCTATTAATGATGTATTTATGAAACTATGTTTTGGCTACATAATGCATGTTCTCTGAAGGACCTGTCCCACCTTTTGGAGGGAAGTCTGCAAGACTTACCGAGAATTTTTATACGCACTCCTTTCACTATCTTGCATATACAAACGCGCATCCCACAGTTACGAGCTAGGTGCTCCACTTCTTTCGCAATGGAATATTTTACTTACTGCTACTATATTGGGATGATTGACAAGGAATACTATTAATTACCAAGAATTATTCATCTTTCCAGATTACCAATTATTAAAGAGTCAACCATACTCTTCGTTTAAAAATAAATAAAGAGTAATACAGTTGCTTCTGACAGCACCTATCGCCAACTTTAATCCTGGAAGCAGTCTACTTTATCCGTTCCGTTCTCATTGCAGTCCGACTCCTGGTGTGAAAGAGTTTGAAGAACTGTATGACCTCATGGAACTCTAGAACTTTCATAAATTAAGAAGTCTAGGCTACATTTGACTACTAAGAATTGCATCAGAGATCAATAATGACACAAGTATAAGCATAGAAATCAAATATTAAAACAAGAGGAGCAAAATTGGCAAAACTGTGTTTCACAAATATAGCTCACCTTCACTTTGTGCAACTTCAACATAGTTTTCACTGCTAATTGCTTGGAATGTTATGTTTCCCAGCCATAGCACTGCAGCAACCATCTGAAAAGCATGCTCTTGGTCACTTTCGGACATCCCCATTGTGTTTAGGGCTTTCTGAAAAGGGAATGCATGAAAGGAATTAATAACAAATAGATCCAACATGACTTTGAATCGAAAGAAAAATAAAATCTAAATTAACCATAAATTTGATCCCTTTAGCTCACCACAAGCATGTGAAACTTCTTCGCGTCATGAACATCATGGATCACCAAGCAATCACTCTGGTTGAGAAAGTTGTAGTCTGAAGCACCTTTCAGCTTAAGTTTATCTGACAAAAGAATCGCATAACTGTTCTGAATGTGAAAGTGCAAAATCTTCCAAGGACTTGTTTTCTTAACACCCACATCCTCTCTCAAACAAAGAGAAACAAAAACAAAAATCATGCAGAGTTGTAGAGTATTCGATCACACATCTAGCCAAGAAACAGTTGTTCGGCTTTTAAAATAGTAGAAACTATACTTCATCTAGTTTATGTTCAAATTCCAAACTTTCTGACTCAAACTTCCACGCACCAAGTATATAACACATTATTTTCCGCATTCAATAGCATCTAGGCAAAGCAACCACAGACTTGTGATTGCAAGCTCATACATATCTATAATTACAGTGTCACAAATTCAGACAAAAGATCACCATCATCAACTAATGTTTTCTAATAAAGAAAAGAACTTTATAAAAAAAATTATAGCTCCTGTGTTACCTTTAGTATCATAGTAATTTCAGTTCTAAGAAAAGATACGAGGAGAAACATCTCAAAGGTTGTAAAACGCAGCAGTAACAATAGAAGCTGGTTCATTGGCTTGAAAATATTAATAAAGTTACATAGAGAAATTACTGAACAATCATATCCTACTGAGACAACTAAAACCTAGAGCCAATAACAGCTCTGAAGCCCAAACAGCTAAAATAAGTAACAAAAAGATATTACAATAAAAGGTTCAATATCCAAATACAAACCTCTCAAAGCAGATGGAGCCCCAGCACATAGCTGGTAAAAGATATGGTAAGACCTCTCGCCATGAGCCAGTTGAACCACTCTTGACTGCCAAAATAAGACGTGTTTCAAAAGATTTAGACTCTGATGAACAGATACATATTTAACAAGACAATCCAACGAAGAACACAGAGAAGAAATATGCCCACCTTTTCGAGAAGAGCTGCTCATTATTTTAGCATCAACATATTAGACATGCATAAAGATGTGTAAAAGTCAGTAATGAGACCAAAACAATATTACAAGACAATTACAAGAAACTGATACCAAAACAATGCTAACAAGACAATTACAACAAGTTGTATTTTATAAGGAGATTCAACTTAGTAAACATCCTTACATGTTTGTACATTAGCACCACAAATTCCTCCCTCTGCACTAAAATAAATTTCAATCAACTTTCCCTGCAACCCACCAAGACAACTATCAGTTCAAGTGCAAAAAAAGGGGCATAACCAATAAAAAATCTGCTCCATCTCCCCCCCTCCCAAAAAAAAAAAAAGGGGGGGGGGGGGGGGGGGCAGAAAAGATAAAAAAAAGTGTAGAGACTGACAAATCGAGTGGAGTTGTTATTCCAAGGAGTTTTGGCATTCCCAAAAGCCTCCAATATGCAACTTGTCTGCAGAACCCCGCTTTCTATCCGATTGTTTCCTCCACTAATCATAGCCAAGTATTCAATCGCGTATTTTGCTGTTTCCGTCTTCCCAGATCCACTTTCCCCACTACATGATATGAAGAGAAGTTAGTCACTTAGAAATACAAGCATAGGTTTATCGTAAATTTGATCATTACAGCCAAGACATGCAATTACTCAACCAGTTTAGAAAAACACATCTTTACTGTCATCGGATTATATAAAATCTAACAATGAGACACTTCAAACCAACCTTATGATGATGGATTGATTTATTTCATCTGCAAGATACACAGCGAAAGCAAAAAAAATAAAAATAAAATAAGAATTGACTGCTCTCATCTAAAGTTTTCAGAGACCAGGAATGAACTTTGGTACTAGAAAGACCTTCCATCATTTGACTGTAGGCAGTGTCGGCAGTAGAATAAATGTGAGGATCATCCAAGAGTTTCTGCCTGTAAGCTGTAACAAGTTCGTTTCCATACAATTGGATCTCTTTGAAGGGATTGACTGCTATTAGAACAGGACCCGTCTTAGTCTGTAAGCATAGAGGAAACAGAAAACATTAATCAAAAGGTATAAAGTTTTACATGTAATGAAACAATGAGTCGTCTTAAGAGTACGCACATATATTCTATCCTGAGCATATCTATATTGGAGGTTGTGAAGAACTGATGGCTCATTGAGATAACAAAGTTGTATGAGATTATCCATGCCGGAAAGAATATCTGGATTTGCAGGTAAAAGCTCTCCAACCGGCACCGCCACAACCTATAGGATGACAAAGTCTAAGTACATACACATCTTTTTAATTTCAATTGTTTTAAGCTTCACTGTTCATCATAGTGAATAGCCAGAACATGTAAACTCACACTGCCATCAGAAAGCAATACCGAAGCTTTGTCTCCAGAAGTTGATTGTATGTGTCCTGGTTCCCATTGACTACTTTTCAGACGGCACCAGACACGAAGCTTCTGAAACATAGAGCTTAGAAGTTGAGTGTGTTCAACCAAACATAACTCGTTAATTACGTTTAAAAATCGTCCCAAAAGCTATAGCACAATAGGTAAAATCCGTGAAATCTTCCCGCCGAAGAGCAAACCAAACACAACCAGACAAACAATGGTAGTCGAAAGTAGAAGATGCACAATTTTTTCTTACCTACTTGCCAATTAGTTAAAAACGTCAACTTTATAAACATACACCAAAGATTTACGAGTAAACTGCAGTAAGCTCAAGAAACAAAAGACCGGAAAGATATTTCAAAAGACATTCAAGAACTTATGCAGCTGTACTGCGTGGCAAAAAAACAAACAAGAATTACTCTTATCAAACCTTACATTTAGAGTTCTCCTAAATCCCAAACGCCAAACTACTTGAAGTTAGCTATATTAATCATTTCTATTAACACTGCTGTGTGAGCTTTCTGTCCTATACGAGTTCATGATGTTAGTTCCGTTGACTACATTCATAAGAGCTAGTCAATTAATGACAGTAGCAACTCCCATGCGAAAAAGATTATTTCAAACTCTAAGGACTGTCCCACTGCCCATTATCAGAAAGAGATTAAGTTCTATGCACTAACGGTTTAGAGAATATTTACACAATCATGTCATTTAAAAGGTAGTTATAGGTAACTCTACTTAATATGTATTGATTCATAACTTAGAATAAATGGTAAGTAACCTACTATAACAGGTTAAATTACGCTGAAGGTGTAAAAATATCATTAGATTGTCAATGTAAATAACTTAAATCCTATCAGAAATCCAACATTATGTCAATGCAACAAAAGAAGCAGACAAAAGTATATAAAACTGAACACAAAACACAATCTTTACAGTAATTTCCTTTTTTTACCTTCTCAATAAAATAACTGATGTTGTCATTCCACTCATCCTCGCGAAACTTCGGGAGTGAATAAGGAAGTCTGTTATTATCAAGCTTTGCCCCATCTTTTTCCCAAAATCTCTGTCTATATTCCTTTTCTACTGAAAATGAATTAACATAAGGTGACTCACTAAACTCCATTATCATCTCTTTACCCTTTTTGGCCCCAAACATATTTCCTCTTTTCCCTTTAACCTCTTCTTTCCTCCCATTCTCCAATTCAACAACACTGCGATTTTCTTTAGTATTATTGGGCAATGTTCTCTTAGGAGAAGGAGGCCTAGTTCTGGAAGCTAATTTGGGTCGGGCCGGTAATGCCGGTGGTATATCTTTGGGCTTCTCATTCTCATCCCTTTGCTTGAGTGATTCCAGCATTTCTTCCAGAGAACTGCGTGTTCTCGACGGTGCCGAAACGGACAACATTGCATCTGGTTTCCAAAAAAGGAAAATAGAAACTTTCTTCTTTTAGAAATTTTTATTCGGTTGTAAAATGTAGTTTCATTCAAATCCAAAAACCCTGATTTAGATTCGGAATTTCAAAAACATGTTCGAGATTTTCCTACGTTTGGGAGTTCTCTCGAACATGAACATCAAATTTCAACCTGAAAATTCCAAATCAAAAAGAAAATGCAATAAACCTCGGATTCCTCGAAAATATCTTCGATTTCTGATAATGAGAAACAACCGGAATTATGAGCTGATAATTTTTGCTTGTGTTTCTTCCCTTAAGTGAAATGAAATTGTGGAAAAGGAAGTTTCAGGAAGCTTTCTTGTTAAGCTAAATTAAGAACAAGGTAACAGACCAATGGTTGCAGATTTTTCACAAATTACGAGGTTAACATGTGCTTGGGTTAAAGAGATTGTTGAGACGAAGAAAATGGAGAAGAAGGAGAAGAATAAAGAGAGGGCTAAAATGCTATTCAGATGTGTGTGCCTGTTATGCGTTGGACATTGTTTATTGTTTTGAAAAAAAACACTGCCATTTTGAGTGAGAGATTATTTGGTTGTTGGTTTTAGGAAAATTTGAATTTTTTCCAAGTTAGGAGGTGTACATCAAAATAGAAAAAAGGCAGCTCCGTATACGAGTTATTGAGTTTTACTTTTGATATCATTTTCTAGTCTCTAGTTCGTTAACTTAATTTTGCGTTCACGTAGTGTTCGGTAAGGATCGTAATCCAATCCAAGGATATATAATGTATGCGGTCTATCCTTTTACAAGTATTGGTGACTGATTTCACGGTTCGAATTCTCCTTGACCTATAGGTCATACAACTATAACTCTACTATTGTTCCAAGACTCTTCTTCGAAATAAATATTTTTTTCATGTAATATTTTAAGTAGGGCTACCCATACTTTGATAAAATACCGAACTATCATATCGAAATTAAAAATTCTAAAATTTTGATATTGGTATTTTGTTATTCGATACGATATTCAATTTTTAAATAGTGGTTATGGTATGATTTTGAAGTTTAAATCATACATATAAAAAATTAAATAATTTGGAATAGTTCAAGGATAAATTTGGATATGTCTCTTTAAAATAATACAATGATGTGGTAGACACTAGACAGACAAGGGCAATAATAAAACATTGAGAAACCTTAAAGGAAAGGGAAAGTATAAAATAAGAAAATGGGGGCATGTCCTAAATTTGGTCCTTCTTTGTTGTCACGTTGTCTTTGTTAGGTGATGGAGAGGCTTCTATTTCAAACCTTTTAGGGACGGTTTGAGATATGGGATAAGGATAATAATTTTAAAATAAAATTTAAAATTATATTATTTCATGTTTGAGTATATGTATCTATTAATTTCTGGATAAATTTTATACTATAATGATGAGATTAGCCATATGGAATAGCTAATCCAAGGGGTGTCAGTGGTTCGGTTCGGCTGGTTATTTTATAAAATATGTACCGTATCAAATTTTCGGTTATTCTATTATGTATAACCAAAATTAAACTTTTTTGAAACCGTCCCAATCATGTCGGTTTCTCTTCGGTATCGGTACGTTCGGTTAATTTTCGGTATTTTTTTAAATATCATGTAAAATTCACCAGTAGAAATAAAATTCAATAACATACGTTCTTTTGTAAGACTTAGCTAAACTCTCTGGACATTTTTACTATTTAAAGGGTGATGAATTACAAAAAAATGAAAGATGGCTAGAGTATAGATCAATCGACTATTCTACGACAACGTAAAAGAAACCAAGCAAAGGCGAAGAAAATATAAATTACATGGGTGGAAAGATATACCAAGCCGAGACTCGAGAATAAAGTCTATAGAAGATTAAATATTTAAAAAGATAAATTTAAATTATATAAAAGGAAACATATTCAATACATTGTAATTTGCTACTCATTATCGCTAGAATACTTTGTATCTTGCTAATAAAGATACTTGAAATAATTTAGTTTAAGTAGATGTAGCATAATAGGTTTTAGGAATTAGTTTTTTGAGTCTAATTACTTGTTGGCTTGTAATAGTTTTCATAATTCCAAGGCCCAAGGAAAATTTTAATACATTATTATTTTTAAACCTACTAGATAAATATATTTTCACATCTAAAATTTATTCGGTATGGTTCGGTATTTTTTCGATTTATTTTTATAAAATAAAAAACATACTCTAATTATCGGTGCGGTTATAGATTTATATAAAAACCTACGGTTTCTTAAAAAGAGACCTAAAAATCGGTTAGGTGCGTTACGGTTCGGTCGGTTTAATCGGTTTTCGAATATCCATTGACACCCCTCATGAGATATCCCATGAGATATCCTGGAATATCTTACCATTGTACCCGACGACTAGTCACTAGATCAAATTAGGATATAATTTGATAGGCGGGATAAGAACACTAATCTTGAGATAAATTTTGGGGTTGTATTTATTCCTTGATTGATTATAAGTATTAACAAACTTCAAAATAAATTTTATACTAAAAGGATTAGCTAAGTGATGGATATCCTAATTTATCACACTATTATCCCACTGCGCGTTAATTTGGCACTTTAGCTCTCTAACTAATATCTCATGAATTTGAACATTTATTTTAGTTTTAAATTTTTATTTTGAATATTATTTTGACTTGGGTATTAATATATTTCTGTTTTTTGTGATAAAAATAATATATAAGAAAAGCTAGTTGAATTTAGTCACTACTTAATTTACTAATTGGGTAAAAAAAATACTCTTTAACAATTTAAACATGATTTAGCAAAGGAAAATGCTTTAAGATAACTTTTTCGCCGTTATTTACGGTCTGGTCTGTTTATCTAAAAAATTTCAAACACTAAAGGAGTAAAAGGAATTAATCATGTTTAATTTGAAAAAGCAAACTTGGTGTTTGGAAAAGAACTCAAAAAGTTTTCTTAAAAGAAAAACGATAATAGTCTTTGGTTTTTCTTCATTATTTTTAAAACGTTCATTTGACGTATATAAACTTCAAATTAACACGGCTATAGAAGTGTTAATTTTACACAAACAAAATTATACTACTAATATTTAAGCTGTAATTTTCTGATAATTTAGACGTAAAATATAAATAAAAAAATCTTCTCTAGAGTTTCCCTTTTTTATTCTGTTATAAGTGTTTGTGTTCACCAATAATTCAAATAGTATCCGTTGTCGGTGAAAATTTATGATATTTCGTATTCATAACAATTATATTTTACTTATTTTTTGTCTGTTTAAGGAATAAAATAAAATTTCAATTCATCGTCAATCTCACTTTGCTTTGGAGACTCTATGTTTTTGTCTCTTTATATTATTTAAATTTGCGTTTATTATATGGACTACTAAATAACATACGTGGAAATGACAAAAAATTTACAAATCTTGTATTTACAGTAACATATATTTACAAAGATATATATTTATTTATTTATTGAGTTGGAAAAAATAATTAAGTGTACAGCCACCGTTGAAGTAGATGAATGTAAGAGTGAGTATTTTGTTATGATGTGTATTTTTCTGTTTATTTAATGGAATGGTGATTCGAGTATTTATTGATCTAGAGGATGACCTATATCATATTATTGGATAACTAATATGTCACCACGAAAGATTGTAGTGAAATAGTAAATACTCCTTAACTATTAATTATAGATCGTAAATTTGAGTCTTGAGTACTGTTAGGTGCCATGGATCTGAGGATTGAGCTTGAGGAAGAAGACATGTAAATGAAGGAAGCACTCAAGAGAAACAGAATTTGGTTATTCTGAAGAAGAAGAAGAAGAAGAAGAAGAAGAAGAAGAAGAAGAAGAAGAAGAAGAAGAAGAAGAAGAAGAAGAAGAAAAACGAAGGAGGAGAAGGATGAGTACAGTGTATTTATATTGTACATTATAACTAACTTATAATACTATACTAACTAACTAACCTTCAACTACAGTTACATAGTTAACTACAATTAATTTATCAGCTTGTTCACTAACTTTAGTCAGCACTCCCCCTCAAGCTGATGGTTGATACAAATTCTTCACTCCTAACTGGTTTAGTAATTGATCATATTGAAACTTCCCCAAGCTCTTTGTCAGTAAATTTGCTAGCTGGTCTTTAGTATGTACATACACTGTCTTCAGCAGCCCTTCACATATTTTCTCCCTAACAAAATGACAATCGATGTTAATATATTTAGTTCTTTCATGGAAGATAGGATTGGTTGCTATTTGTATAGAAGCCTTGCTGTCATGTTGAATCTTGACTCCAAGTTCCTTGAACAACCCTACCATCCAAGTGACTTATGCTGCACATGAAGCCATACTTCTCAACTCAACCTCAACTGAACTTCTAGATACAGTCATTTGTTTCTTTGACTGCCAAGACACCAGTGCATTTCCAAATTTGACCAAGTACCCAATTACTGATCTCATTGACTCTATACATGATCCCCAATCAGAATCACAGCAAGCAATCAGCTTGTTTGTACTTTCTGCAGGCATAAGTAACCCCGGGCCTGGTGCTTGTTGATGTATCTGACTACTCTAAGAGCAGTTTCCATGTGAGACCTTCGGACAATGCATATACTGACTCAAAACCTACACTGCAAAGGCAATGTCTGGTCTGGTCATGGTGAGATACAACAGCCTCCCAACAAGTCTCTAATAACAGCTAGAAATTTTGAGCTCCTGATCACCTTCTTGTTTGCAGTTCTGAATGCACTTGTCATACTCTATAGATGTGAGTTTTTGATTCAATTCCAATGGTGTACCAGAAGGCTTTGCTCCACCTAAACCTGCTTCAGATATTAACTTAAGTGCATGCTTTTTTTGACACATAAGGATCCCTTCCTTTGATCTGGCAAATTCAATTCCCAGGAAGAATTTCAATTCTCCTAAGTCCTTCATCTTGAACTTCTTCTACAACTCTACTCTGGTGACACACAGTAACTTATCATTGTTCCCTGTGATCGGCAGGTCATCCACATACACAAGGATGATAACTATATCACCATTAACTCCTCTAATGAACAATGAATAGTCATAGTGACTCTCTTTAAACCCCATCTGCAGAAGTACCTTTGTTAATTTCACATTCTAATGTCTTGGTGCTCGTTTAAGACCATATAAGGACTTGTGAAGTTTGCAAACCTTTTTAGTCTCCCCCCTGGTTTGCAAACCCCTGTGGAATATGCATGTACACCTCTTCAACCAATTCACCATTTAGGAATGCATTATGAACATTCATCTGGTATATTATCCAGTGCTGAGATGCAGCAAGAGCTACATGGACCTAACTGTTACCATTTTAGCAACAAGAGAAAAGGTTTCACTGTAGTCCAGCTCTTCCTTTTGACTATAGCCTTTGGCAACTAGTCGGCCTTGTACTTAATTTCGAATATCCACCTGCAACCTATAGGAGTTTTGCCAGGAGGTAGATCAACTATGCTCCAGGTTTTGTTTTCCTCTAGGACTGCAATCTCCAACTTCATAGCCTCTACCCATTGAGGATCAGTGACTGCCTCACTAAAAGACTAAGGTTCAGAACATGCTGAATGAGCTGCCAAGACCCTATTGTATGAAGGAGTAATGTGAGAATAACCTACATAAGTTGAAATGGGATAAGAACACTTAGCATCTTTGGACTGCACCACATAATCTTGCATCCATATGGGAGGTTTGCTAGGCCTGAAAGATTTTCGGACCTGATCAGGTACAACACCAGGTGTGTTAGCCATTGCACTATGTGATGCAGCATCAAACTGAGTCTCAGCATGAGTGTCACCATGTGCTGCATTATCTGTGAAGTTACCTTCAGAATTTATAGTATAGTGAGGAGTAGCCACAGGAGAGTCAGAATGAGAAGACTCCCCCTCAGATGTAGCACTAGCCTCATGTGAAGGAATATCAACTCCAGGAGATGAATCTACAGAGATCTTGGAATCTGCACTAGATGGTGAGAGCATATCCAGTATAGAAAAAATAGTGCTACCAGAAGATAACACATACTTGAAAGGAAGAATGTCTTCCTGAAAAAACAACATTTCTATTAACAAATAAAGACTTAGAATTCAAGTCATACAGAACATAACCCTTTTAAGATGAAGAATAGCCCAGGAAGACAACAGAAACAGCTCTTGGTGAGAACTTGTCAACAATCCTGGGGCATGCTGCATAACACAAACAACCAAATACCTTTAAGTGTTGCAGCGAAGGAGGATGCAAGTAAAGCAACTCAAATGGGGATTTGTACCAAAGTGTTATAGAGGGCAGCCTGTTGATGAGGTAGACTGCAGTAGTAACACATTCACCCTAAAACCTTAGAGGAACAACACCCTGAAACTTGAGAGACCTAACCATGTCTAAGATTGTTGTGTGTTTTCTCTCCACAACTCCATTTTGTTGAGGGATGTAGACACATGAACTCTGATGAAATATACCAAGACTGGAAAGCAACTGTTTAAACTCATTACTAAAGAACTCACTACCATTATCAGTCCTTAAGACTTTTATGGAAGCTAAAAACATGTTCTTTATTTGAGTTAGAAAATCTCTTAGTACAACTATAACTTCTGACTTGAAATTGATAAAAAAAATATCCAAGTGTATCTGGTATAATCATCAACTATTGTAACAAAATACCTCTTACCACTATGAGAAGGAACTCTATATGGCCCCCAGATATCACAATGCACTAAGTCAAATGCAGATTGAGATACTGAAGTACTTAGAGGAAAATGCAGTTTAGTTTGTTTAGCAACTGGACATACAGGACAGTACTGAGTTCCTGTCTTTAAGGTACTAAGAGCATCTAACTTCCTTATTACATCAATAGGAGCATGTCCTAATCTTCTATGCCATACTACTGCAGAATCAGGTAAGCTGGTTGTATGAGCACACTTATTATCTGGTGTTGCTGTAGAATCATGGGATGATCCTCCTTGAAGTATGTACAAATCATGCTCTTCCTTACCAATCCCCTTCACCTGACCACTGTAGAGATCCTGGAAAATGCAGAAGTTAGGGAAGAATGCAACCATGCATTGAAGTTCTTTGGTGAGTTGAGACACTGAGAGCAGGTTGTATTTAAAGTCTGGAATGTACAACACATTAGAAATATTGTTATTTCTAAGTACTGATGAGGTCCCTTTATGTGATACAAATACTACATTCCCATTAGGTAATTGAACTTTGCACTTCTCTGAACTAGGAATGGACTGACATGAGGTAAGAGCATCAAGTTGAGAAGTCATATGATTTTAGGCTCCTGTGTTTATGATCCAGTTATGCTTAAGATAATTGGACATCAGAGTAATTAGAGTACCTGCAGCAGCTAACTTGGTGGATGGTTCTGGACCCTCTCCATTCCCTTTGGCCAGCATCTGAAGAATTTGTTGATAGTGCTCTTTGGTGAAGAAAGGAGCAGCAAGACTATTGTTAGGAGTGGTCTGAACAAACTGAGGCATATAAGAATGTTGAACTTGTTGTATCCCTGATTGAGTTCCATAAGAACCTTGTTGATAGCGTGGTTCTGAAGCATTTGGAAACATTGGACTACTCACACTGTTTGCATATACTCTAAAGTTCTGCCCTTTTTTCTTTCCTTTGAAATTTGATGGATAGCCCTGCAATTTGTAGCAATTCTTTTTTGTGTGCCCCTTGTAATGATAGTATTCACACTGAACCTGATTCTTTCTATACTTGAAATTTTCACCTGCATTTGTTGGATTCTTATTACTATAGAATACAACTCCTTCTATGCCTTCAGTAGTTTGGGTAGTTTGAATAAAATTAACCAAATTCCTTTGACTCTATTGATCAATAAGTAGAGAATAGGCTTTGTTAATGCTAGGAATTGGATACATCATCATAATTTGGCTCCTTGACTGCGAGTAGTGTTGATACCCAATTTTTAGCTCATATTTTCCAAATATATATATACCTTCCAAATAGCGCATATGCATCATTGTTTGATTTACAAGCATACACAAGTATTTTTCATAATTTTTTATAATTTTTAAAGACTTTAAATTAATTTATTTCTGCATTTTTATTATATAAATATCCAATAATTATGTATTTTATTATATAAATATCCAATAATTACCCTACAAATTATTTTTATGATGATTTAATTATCTAAACTTATCATTTATACCAATATGGGGTTTTAAATATTTTTAGTGCATTTATCATAATTACATTTGCATTTTTTAGGGCCAAATTGCATATTTTGCAATAATAGCCCATATGCATATATAATTACATTATTCATACAGAAAATGACTTTTTATATTTTTATAATATTAAGTAATTATTTTTAATCATTTTCATGCATAAATGATATTTTTGTTATTTATTAATTATTTTATAAATTATTTATTTGTTAAATAGTGGGTATTTAAAATCTAGCCCTAAAATCCCCTATTTTCGGATTTAACCCAACACCCTTACACCAGCCCAATACCCTTGGCCCAAGACCCATTAGCCCAATCCTCATACCCATTTAAGCACCCGACCCAGGACCCCTTTAAATCGTGACCGTTAATCTCTAAGATCAACAGTCCACATTACACCCTCCCCTTTAAACCAACCTAAACCCCTAACCCTAATTAATACCACCTCGCCGCCCTAGAATTCCCTCGTCTCTCATGAACCCTAGCCGCCGTTCCTATCAAACCCCCCTCCCCCCCCCCCCCAAATCTGGCCCCAAAACGGAATCCACCATGGATTCCCTTAACTTATTTACCTCTCATCGCCACTGGCCACTCGTCTATGATCTTACTTAGTTGCTTGCAAGCAAATCTTGCCAAAACCGAACCAAATCGGTTCACACCTCTAATTTATGTGGCTATTCCGTCTATGTTCATCATTGATTCTTTGTGAGTAACGAATATTCTTCATATCTATTGATGATTCTTACCTACCCCAAATTAGGGTTTTCAAACCCTTTCAATCGGACCAAAATAGGTCCGATTTTCTGATTTTTAATGTTATTCCGCTTCTATTCATCTTATTTTGTGCGATTTTTACTTTATTTTTCACTGATTTCACATTTTTCCTAAAACTAGGGTTTGAAACTTTCTCATTTGCTTACCGATTTTGGTGAATCTTTTCTTTTTGTGTTCGATTACTTTCTTTCCTTATGTTTTCCCTGATTGTTACTTTAATATTTGTTTAAATATTCTGAATAATTTTTGTTTTGGTATTATTTGTGTTTCTTTTAATATTTGCTTAAATATTATGAATAATTTTTGTTTCGATATTATTTGTGTGTCCTTTAAAGTCTGCCTTAATAAGTCTGAACGATTTGTGTTTTGGTATATCTGTGTATTTACCTTAAATATTCTGAATAATCTTGCGTGTTTCCATGATTTGCTGAATCCTTTGATTTGTGCCCTAAATTACCTATAACTGATTTTGAAATATTTTCTTGCTTATGACTGATTTGTTTCCATGTTTATGTGTTGTTTTCTATCACTATATATACTCTTCCCCCATTCCCTTTTAAAGGGACCTTCGACTACATTCTCAACTCACAATAGACTTACTAGACCTAAGGTTATTCTGATTTTGCATTCTATACTCTAACTTTGGCCGGCTGGAAGCCAAGGTCAGTCAGCTCTGAAATCTTGTTATATACTATGGAATTCCATACTTTGTGCATTTTGCTCGCTTAACTGGTGAGTCACCTAACTTCTGCATTTTCATTCTTACATGTCCCTGATTTGTATATGTGATTACTACTGAATTTGTTATTCAATATGCTTTGGAAGGGTGTTTAAGTATAACTCTATCAAATCTGTATGTCTTAGTCCCTTTAACACTTAATTGCTCCTAATGTTACCTGTGCTGAAGCTATTTGAACTTATTTAAGGTCTATCCAGTTAGTGTATCAATCCTTGAATGCATATGAACATGTTTATCCCCTTACCCTGAATTCCTGCAGTGAATGCCTCACATATGTGACTCTTATTACTAGTTATAATATGCCTCTTTGCTATTGTGTTAACATGATCACTCGATCCCACACCCCCTCTAGTGTTTGTTTGTAATTTGGAATAAATGTCATCATGTTCGAATTGTTGCTTTATCATTTGATACAAATTGGATCATCTTTGGTTAGATCATTATAACAAAGTTACCTGCTACTTAACATGATTTTACTGAGTGTGCGTGTCTTGACTTATGATTGTAAGCATGATGCCCTCCCCCTTCTATGATGTTGTTCTGGTTTTCTTGATAATAACACCAGGTTATGTACTTAACATGATTCTGCATGCTTTAACTCATTCTACACCTATGACTTTGCCAAACTTGCAAACATGTTCTTTGCCAACTTTTAGCATGTGACTACTACTGTGCTGAGTTTGAAACCTGTTTATCAGTTTCATTAAACTAGTTCTTTTTTTTAAGTTCTATTTAAGTGTCTGCTTGTTGACTCAATTTGGTCATGTCTATTTAAATCCTCAATTCCTGTCTTCTCAATTTTGGTCTTTCTTTCTCTGTCACCTAAGCTCTTTTAAATCTTATTCTTAGCCAATGTTGCCCAAGTTATGTCCTTTGGTATCCCTAGTGTGAGCATTGCTCAGGGTTCATTAGAGACCCTTGTGAACTCTGACACACTAGGATTTGGTCCCTAATCCCTCCTCTGAACTATTCTTGTTAACCATCCTATTGTAAGCACTGCCTTGGGTTCTTGAAACCCTTGAGAACTCTGACTCACTAGGGCCTTGGTTCTTTATGCTCAACTCTATCGTGTGCTCACTGGGTGAATCATTCAATTCATGGCTGTTGTATGTTTATAAGTGTATAACTTGGAGACTGTTGTGATTTGTGAGAATAAAGGCCAGGCCTGTCCAGGTATATTTTGGGCCTGATGTAGGCTCCCGATAGTTATTCTCCTATGTAATTCATGCTATTCATTATGGGTCTGTAATAATTATTGTAATAATATTTGGGGTATTAGTGAAATTGGGAAAGGGATTTTTATCTTATATTTGCAATAAATGGGGTAGAAATCCTGCCTATAGGTTCAATATTATGTGTTTAGTTATCGTGTGTTATAAATCATGCCTATAGGTATCCTATTATGTTCGGTCATTATATGTTAGCAATTCTGCCTATGGTTTCAATACTTGGTTTAATTGTGTTCTATTTCTGCTTATTAGAAATCACGCCTATAGGGAATTGTATGATTCAATATGTGTTTACATGCTGCCATATTCACAAATTGTAGAGATCATGTCTATAGGATCTAAAATCGGATTAAATTGTAGAAAGCATGCATATATGTCTGAATCATTTTAATTATCATCGTGCTCGTTTATTAGGAATTTTCGACACTGTGTCATTATTATCACTAGAAAATATGCCTATAGGACTAAATAAATAATTCTGAATATCCTTACGTGATTACCATTATTTATTATTGAGTAGAACACCTAGACATCATGCCTATAGGTTTAATCCCCTTATGCTTAAAATCAGTAGGCAAATTATGTAGGTTTCTGGAAATCGTATTTAGGAAATGGCTTTTCCGTGTAGCTGTCTGCTCATTAATTTGGTATCACATAGAGATCCTGCCTATAGGATTCTGCAACCTTAACTCATTAAAATCTGTCAATGTTAATCAGTTTGGCGTGCATTTATTGTCTAAATGCGGAGGCTAACTTGAGCCCTTATTTGCTTATATGTGAAAGTCCTAAATATTTTGCTTGTCGCCTAGTATTTTCCTCTTTGAGCAACCTAAGTTAAAGTCTAGAACCACCCTGAAATAGAGGTCCAAATGCCTCCTGGACCATAGGCATGGGACGTGTAGTGCACGCATAGAGTATGACTTAGAATTGACTAGTGTGCTTTAGGTAAACAACTTAAAGATAGTAATCGGGTAGCAGGAGATGATAGTATGTGCCCGTTGAATAATATGAGTAACCCCCCATCTTGAGGGAGTTATGAAGTATTATTTATGTTGCACGGGGTGATCCTTTAGGCTAAAAAAACTTAGGACCCCCCGCCCACCTTTGTTTAAAGTCAATCATTTTATTTGCCCGAATTGCTTCCCTTCTCTTAGACTTATTCATATAATTCGAGTCCGGCCGGGACCCACCGTTGTGGACCTCTAGGAGTGCCTAAGACCTTCTCCTCAAGGTAATTTGAGCCCTTACCCAATCTTTGGTGACGCGAACTGGTTAATCCAGTGTTATTTGCAAAATAGGTGCCCTAACGTACCTTAATCCGTTAGATGGCGACTCTCTCTTTTAGTACCCTTCCTTTAAAAGAGTTGTCACGATGTCGAAGCCCGATTTCTCGAGAAAAGGGGCACGACAGCATGGCGACTCTTCTGGGGATATTTTTAGGCTCTTACCATAACGAACTTGGTCTATATGAATTAGTCTTCTTTGATGAATGTGTTTCCTTGTTCTTTATCGTTACATGAACATCCCGCTTCCATTTTCCCTTTTTATGGCTACATGCACACCATTTTCCCTATTTCCCTCTATTTTAAATTTGTATGCAAATCTTTGCTTAATTTGGTTACAATGTGCGTTTTTCTTTATTTCCTAGTCATGTTCACGTGCTCCGAATCATTTTTAAATTTGCTACATCATGTCTCTCTCCCTACCCCTACCCCTTTTGTTTACTTTATTAAAATTCTTTCATATTGTGTTAACAAACTTCTTCCTTATTTTTCTTTCTTTTTATGTCTTTACATTTCATTTAATACTGCATTTACCGTCTTCATCACGCAAAATACTTGACAACGTGTTGTTTTATCTTTGCATAAAGCATGCTCCACATCATATTCCACTCGTGCGTAACTAATACCATAGCGGCACTTAATGAGTGTCCGCGCTCTTCCTAAATCACCCTTTAAATTTGAAAGGCTTATTTGCGGTAAAACTAGTCGATCAGCGGTGCAATCGACGGTTTCGTGCCTTCCCCTCTCAAGTTGTCTACTTGAGGGTACCGGTCTAGACTTTTCTAGAAAACCCCACTCTTATATTAACTCTGCATGCATCATGTCTAAACCTAGTATGGGTTAGAACGCTGTCCGCGTAATAACTCTTTAAGGCAAGCCTTGTCCAAAGCCCAACGGGATTTCCTTAAATCCCAATGGGTACGATCATGATATGTGCATTATTTGGAGAAAACATGCCGATATGCTAATCATTAATGTGTAAATAGTCAAATCCGGAGGGGAAAGGGCTAACTTTATTTGTTTTGCAAAAATGAGGCACGAAGTCCCCAGGTTCGGCATGGTTCGAAGTATCCCACCTTTGTTGCTAGATTGGTAGAAAAATCTCTCGCCGAGCGACAAAAACCATGTGAAAAGAGTTCTCAGGAATTTACCTTATTTGTTAGATATTCAGCCGAACAATGTGTTAATTGAGGTTGCCACCATGTTCTGGGATGAGAAGAGGGTCGTCTTCCGTTTTGGTGATATTGAAATGACTCCTCTTCTAGAGGAAATAGGAGGCTTCGCTAGGCTCCCATGGGAGCCCTGGCTTGTTGGTACCGGAAAATCGTACTTCTCGAGGTTTCCTAAAAATGATGGGTTTAAGGAAAAATGATGAGTTAGTATGTCTGAAGAAATATTACATACCATTCGACTTCCTTTACGAGCGTTATGGTCACAGCAATTCATATCACCTTTACCATGATGAATTTTCCATCACTTCTTTGGGTTGGACCCACCGTCGGGTTTTTGTATTCATTGTCTGTTTTCTGGGGATGCTGATATTCCCGATACAAGGAGAAAGGATCCACACTCGCCTAGCTATGGTCACTAAGACCCTAATGGAAGGAATTGAGGGGCAGACTTACACTATTTCCCAATGATCGTGGCTGAGATGTATCGAGCCTTAGACCATTGCAAAAAGGGATATAGGCATTTCGAGGGTTGTAATCTATTGCTGTAAATATGGTTGTTGGAACACCTTCAGAGAGGATAATACCGTCAAGAATTTTCGCGACGACCATGGAATGACCACATAGCTTATCACCATCTGAAGAGAATGACTTTTATCCCAGACAGGTTTGCACAACCGGGAAACGTTGTGAGCTGGGTACATTTCTTTAGCAATTTGACTGATGACAAGATACATTGGATGTTCGAGTGGTTCCCTAGCAGTGAATACATCATCAGGTCGAGATATGTTCCTCATCTAGTGCTAATCGGATTAAGGGGAAACTATCCTTATGCTCCTATCAGAGTCATGAGGTAAGCTGGGAGAAAACAGGTTATACCACGAGTTTCCAAAATGGATCATTACAAAGCAGATTTCCAAGGGAATGTCATTCCATTCAATTTCGAGGCACAACACATGTGGCATCAAAAGATTATTGTGGAGAAAGATACCATCGAGCCAGACAGGTATCATGCCGGCCATGTGTACTTCTACCCATCATGGTTGGTCGATGACATAGTAGGAGAGGTCAAGCCAGGGTTGATTTGAGCAATAGGGTCATAGACGACGCTGCTGAAGCACAAGTCAAATACAGAAGGTTGCGCAAAAGGGTCTTTGAATCTGAGTCCAGGCAT